>NC_087474.1:81992771-83361521 GCF_036417665.1 Passer domesticus | reverse complement strand
TGCTTGAAGGTTCAGTTATGTTCTTAAGTTTAACTTCCAAATATAGATTATCTTTAGTCTAGGTCATTTTTATTCTTAATTTCTTATCCATCAATTTAAATTGCACTGCTCTTTCAACCATGGAAATATCTAATTTTTAACACTATTCCTTCCCTGTGGTGTACTTGTTAAACCCTGTTTGTTTTTCCTCTTCCAGTTCTTCCAAATACAGCCATTTCTCTTAATATCATAGCTTTTGTCAGGTCTGATCATCTTTCACATCAACTGCAGTGCACTCCTGTTTGCCTTAAAAAATGCATGACTAACTCCCAACTTCTCTCTTGTCCATTCAGAAAAATAGCAGTAAATATATTGATGAGGCAAGGATGGGATTTCTTTTAATATAGCAGCTTCCTTGCCTTTTCAGCAGGAGTTTGGTCTTTCTCTAAATCTGTTTTCTTACATAATCATCCAATAACTTTTTAAATGAATAAAAC
Organism: Passer domesticus; assembly: GCF_036417665.1. NCBI lineage: Eukaryota > Metazoa > Chordata > Aves > Passeriformes > Passeridae > Passer > Passer domesticus. The sequence goes on along the minus strand of NC_087474.1, from coordinate 83,361,045 downwards.
TGATAAAGCAAGCATAGAATATTATTTGTTTTTGAAGAATGAATATTTTAATTATTTAGTGGGCAATTAGCATATGAGTTTTCATAGATATTTACTAAATGAAATAAAAAAACCCCACTAGTTTATTTTACTTAACAACTAGAGACCATGAATACGGTTAATTGTAGGTGTTAGGCTGTTGAAAATCAACTGATTTTCTGAGTGTTCATTATCATAGTTTTTTTAAAAGAGTGAGTAGAATTGAAAGCATTATATTGCAGTTCGAAATCTGTTTCCTGATAATCTTGATTACTATTTTAACGTGATAAATCCTGTTTTACATGTGGTTTCAAACAGATTTTTTTCTTTTAGACCTGGCCAGCCATGGGAAACCCCAATTACCTTGTAAATAGGGGTATAACACTCTAAGTTGCCGCCACAAAGCAGTAACTGGGAAGCCAAGGACGTTACTCTGTCTGGTAACAGGAAATTAAGGGCACAGTAGCAATCATGAGGGTCCTTAGCCACTAAAAAACTGACAAACCACTGTAAACAAGTTTGCTGTATGGTCTGTTCCAACAAAATCCATCTTTCTGCTTGGTAGGACTTCTGCAAGCATCAGTTCAATCAACTGTTTAGGTAGATATTTTCTTCTTAAATATACCATTCATTTGCTTTTAAATTCAGGACAAAGAAAATATAATCTGCTATTTAGAAAAAGAAAGCAGAACTCTTTAGAAACCCTACATCAATTTGCAGTTCAAAAACCTTCTTGGCCAAGTGAAAAAAAATAAACCTTTGAGAGTTTTCTGAAAAAGTAAAGCAAAGACAAAATTCTGATACTCGTAAAACCACTGGAAGGTATGAAATCTATGGCTATATAGTGAAGAAACTAAAGTAAGAATGAATAAGGGGAATTGGGAAAAAAAGAGAACAAAATTTCAAGTAAATTGATCACAAATTGTCATTTGTCAAAAGAAATGAAAGATGCAATAAACACAGATAAAATAACACTTCAGATTAAAAGATTTAAGAAATTTTTATAGAAGTATCTGAAAAATAGGAGGGAAAATTGAAAGCTAGAACAAAAAAAACTTCAGGGATTTTTGTTTTTCAAAAGATATGAATTTTAGCTATTTACAATTTTTAGAAAGACACTTGGTGAATATAACAAGGATGGAAATATGAACATCCCAGAAGCCATGTTTAAGCAAGATTATGGTGAGAAAAGGATATCCTTTTCCTGATAGGGATTGTCATATGGGTCAAATGAGCTGATAACATGAAGAGCAGCATAAAAATAATTGGTTCAAGAAACCTAGTGTGTTTATATAATCTATATTGAATTAAATTACAGGAAAAAGGAAAATAGACCCCATGATTCAAATTTTAAAATGTTTTTGAAAGAGAATCCATTACAAGCTAGACCTATTTACTTAACATTTGGCCATGAAAAGGATGGATTGGGTAAAATGAAGGCTACTAACAGCAAGATGATAACAAGCCATTTGTTATGTTATTTGTGTTTCATTGGCAGACAATAACTTTTACTTTGTAAGACCTGTATTCAGTTGTAAATTCTAGAAACTACGTGTTCTAGAAACATCACAGTGGACTTGAGTCAGTTGACGGTGACACAGTGCTGCCTCCGGGGCTGTGCCGGCGCTGCCCGGGCCGGCCCCAGCGCAGGGCACGGCTGAGCCCCTCAGCCCCGGGGAAAGCCTGGCCAAGGGAGGGCAAAACGCTGCCCGGCAGCCAGGGCTGAGCCAGGGGAAGCGAGCGAGAAACAGCGCTGCGAGCCCCGAGGGGACAGCGGGAGCAGGGCCGGGGCAGGAGAGGCCCGGCAGGGATGGCCCTGCGGCCTGGCACAGAGCCCGGCCCGGCTGCGCTGTCCCTGCGGACCTGAAGGCGATCCCATGCTGCAGAGTTATCCTGAAGGAATGCAGTCCGTGAGGAATACTCACACGGGGGCAGGGGGAAGTGTGAGGAGGAAGGGGTGTCCGAGAAAAGAAAATCAGTAGTGAAGGGGGAAGGTGAACCTGGGAAGAACGGGGGTATTAAGGGAAGTTGTTTTAGTTGTTTCTTACAGTCCTACCCCATGTTTAATGGACAGCATATTAAGTTACTTTTCCCGAAGTTGAGTTTGTTTTGCCAGTGATGGTAATTTGTAAGTTTGTCTTAAGCCATTTATTTTTCATCTTTTCTCCCCCTATACTTTTGAGGGGGAAGGAAGTGGCTCGTTGGGCACTTGGCTCCCAACCAAGGTCAACTCCTGCCTTCTTTTCTTTTGGCAGATCATTTACAAATAGAGAAGAAGGGCCTCTCTTCTGCCATCTACTATAGGGAAAATGAATATATAGAAAAGTTATACTCAGCTTCCATGCAAGATCTCTCTAAAGCAGGACTGACTTCTGCTTTCTAAACTGATTCTTATCCTTTATATTAGCGGATCTTTGGAGGCTGGCAGCTGAGCTGCCAGACATGTGGCAGCTGGGAGCTGACAAAACCAGTGGGATTCCATCTGTCCAGATGCCCAGCTCCTGGCTCTTCTCACCTGGGGGCAGAGGACAGCTGAACTTCTTTGGTTGCAGGGCTGCAGCAGTCTTAGCATTTTGCTGCTTTATTTCCCTGAACTCCTATTGAGTCAGCCTTGCGTAGGTCACATGGATGCCTGTGTCCTCTTTATGCCATCATACCAAGACTGTCGTCATTTTTGGGAGGGGTCAAAAGAACAGCAACCACCAAAATAGCATTCTGCCAGAGGTGCTGCTTGTGTATAGCTTCAGATTTTTGAGATAGGGTATTTGCATAGTTTGTAAGTTCACAGTACGATCTGACATCAGCAGTAATAGCAAGCAGGAAAACCATGACAGGCTCTTTGAGTCATTCAGACTACAAAAGTCACATTTCTCTCTTGCTATATATTTGCATATATATGTATATTTGTATACATGGATTTATGTGCACCTCCATAGGTATCATATGTAGTATGTGTATGTTTATATATATGTATGTATAAAATTTAGGCTTCTGTACAAATTAAGTAAATGGAAAAGTATAATATTCATTATAATATCTGTCTTAGTAGATGGGAAATGCTGAAATGAATACTACAGAATTTGTGACTGATGAAGCATCATTACTTTCAGTTACCTAATAGATATAAATTTCATGGATCAAATGCAATTATGAAAACCTGAAATGGAAGAAAAATAGCAGAAATGTGGGAGGAATCAAGCTCAGAGAACCATGTTCAGTTTGGATTGATTGCATTCTCTCAGGACAGACTGAATTCGAAAAATAAAAAGTCTTATTTATGAGCTGCTGGTAAACAAGGAGAATATAATTACATTCAAATAGATTATTCATGTTATCCTGCATTTAATTTTTTCTCTTCTTGCAAATTGTTTTCTTTAGTAATCATTTGCAACTCAGATTTCTTAAAAAACGTTTATATTTATGGCCTTCTCAATAACCTTGGCAGGTTTTTTCTGATAAAGACACTATTGAGCCCTATAACAATTTAAATAAGCGTTTGTGGATATATAAACTCATTTAGTATCTCATTTAATAGTTATAAGTGATTAGTGCTATTTTATTCAACCTTTTAACTGACAGCCTATTCTGACTGTAAGCAATAAAACAATGCAATGTCAAAATACTTTTATATATACTTTTAAATTATACTGACTTTTATAGTCTAGATAGCACAGAAAAAACTGTTCCATAATATACATTTACATGGAAATTTAACTGCTTTCTTAACATTTCCTGTGTCTAGACCTAGTAACCTGCACAGAAAAAAATCTGAAACTTTAGATGAGTAAAAGTTGCAGATTCATGTTTTTGGGGGGTTTTTTTGGTATTTTTTTTTTTAACACAGGAAGGTTTTTTGTGAAACTGGAAGAGGAAAATTCAATGTTTTTCTTTTACAAGTCTTAATCCACACATCATATTAAAAATTATTAAAATATTATTTTAGCATTTATAGTAAACACTTCAACTGTCCAAAATTCTACATTTTTAGCCAGTGGTTTCTCTTTATCTAACACCTTGAATTGTCTTGTGACTGCCACAGCAGACAAATGCACTTGCTCAGTACCTTTAGATATATTATGCATTATAAATTTGGGCCTCAAATTCTTTGTTATAAGTTCAAACTGATGTCACTTTGGAAGGAAGAATGGCAAGCTCAATGTGAAATTTGCAGTACAACCTAAGTGTTATCCCTGTGGGACTCCAAGAGTTAAAACAAGCTGGCACTCTTACCACATTCTGTTCAAATGTACTGAAAGGGTTGCACTGAGGTACTACTGCTACCATTTTAAAGGCTTTATTATGCTCTGGGATGGGTAATAGGAAAACATTTTTTAAACAGTTCTAATAAACCGCCTATTAGACATTAGGTATTACGCAGTACAGTCTTTTCACTTAAATTGAAGTACACACTGTAGCCTCTAAGAAGCAAAAGAAAATAATTATGTTGCCTTTAAAAATGTATGTCTTTACAGAAATTTCTGGTGTGATAATGAAAGATGAATCTAACAATTGAAAAAAAAAGTGACAGATTTTTGGTTTGTAATCACTGTCAGCATGAATTGAAATACATCTGATTTTTGCTATTGGAGAATTACTAAAAAATACAGATCAAACTTTTTAGTTACATATAATGTTCTACTTTGTGAAATTAAAGGCAAAATGAATCATGACCATGTCATGGACATGTCTCATCGGGATTTACCAGCAGTATAAGGTTCGTAAGGAAAAGTGGTCATTGAAAAACTGATGCACTTGTAACATATTGACATTTGACTCTAAGCTTCACTTATAGAGCTTCTTTGCTTTCATTTTTACCATTTCAAAAACTAATTTAGATATGATATTTCTTAAGCAATATGCAGGAATGATCTACAATTGAGTTCTGTAGCAAAACTGGATAGTGGAAGTGTTTATCAAAGGCATACCTGTCCAGCTCTTGCATTTTCACAGACAAAAGTGTCGTAGAATACTGCAAACTGTGGGGCATTGTCATTAACATCCAAAATTCTTACATAGACAGGAACACGAGTAGTATCTTTGGGGTTGTCTGACAGTAGAAGACAAAAGAAACATGAGATTATTTTCTTATTAAGAGTTTTCTGTTTTCTTCCAAATTTCATGAGCAATACACATGCAAGATGAAGTTTGAATCTAATTAATATTTAATGTGCAAACCAGTAACAAGTCAGAATCAAGCCTTCTGAATAATAAGGAAATTTTTTGTATGGAGTAAAAAAAAAACCAACAAAATATTGACATCTAGTGAGCAATTAAGTTTTGCATGAAGATAGGGGGCTGCAAATGTTAATAATATATTCAAATATTGTATATAAAAAGTATGTCCACTACTACAATAGCAAATTTGATCACTTGGTGGGCTCAAAGTTTTGTAAGGTTTTGATCTTTAATTTTAAAATTATTTGTATATCTAGTTTATTTTACAGAGAAAAGGTATCAAGTACATAATTTGTGAATTGTGTTTGTTTTGGCTGGGATAGAGTTAATTTAATTGAGGACATGCATACATATTTTGAAAAATTTTCAAGTCAGACTTTTCTCTCTTGCCCCTCAAAGAAATTCCATAAAACAAACTCCTCCAAATATTTGGTAAAGAATTTATTAGAGTAAGATTTTTTTATGTTTCAATTGCCTTAAAAAATATGAATGTAGATTTTCAGACCTTAGGTTCGGAAACAAGAATAACCTCCTCCTTGCGAAGTTCCAAGATACTACTATTATTTAGAGTGCTCTTTTGTTACTATATGTTAATTCAGGAATACAAGTGTCCGTGTTCTCACTTGCTGATCTTGTTGCCATATAAAAAATAATAAATAATAAATAACACCTGGGTGTAAAAAGTACAGATGTTTCTTGGAATTCTGCTGCATGGCAGCTAAGCAGCATATGATTTTTTAACATTAATGGAACTAGATAAGTAACAACAGTAACAGATTGTTCCAAATTATTGATTTTTTCCCCCTTTTCTTCTGCTTTCAATAAAACAAAAGACATTTAGGAGCAGCTGGATTACATTGGCTTGTTATTAGTAACACCTCTGCTAAAGAGCATGATGTGGATCTTTTTTGACATCCTGAATTATTTAAATTTCCAGGTTTAGGATGTAGTTTTTCATAGACTTCTGTATCTTTGTACTAACTTTTCAAATGAATTCTAACACTGCTTTCATTCTGTCATGCTACACGGGTAGCATTTTAAAATATTTAAAGATCTAAATATCCCTTTTCACTTCTTTATCCAAAATTCACATCTTTGTGGAGAATGCTAGCTACTCCAGATACGTCCACAATGTAAATTGCTCTGAATTCCTGTCAAGGAGATAAGTTTAGCACTAAGATCTAGTTCATGCAAGGATGCTAAGTTTCATCATTATAAAAACCTGAAAATAATTTGTACAGCATTGGACAGCACTCTGAATGGTTGCAAGCTCAGGACAAAGCAGAAAAAAAAATGTTTTTGAAAAAAAAACCAAACCTCTACTCTTTTTTTTTTACTAAACACAGAATGTTTGATTGGCAGGACACAATGTTCCTTTCATTTAGTCCTCTGCAGTGTAGCTCTTGCCAGCCACGTTTCACTGCTGACCAGTATTTTTTCCTTACTTTTTTTAAACTGATACAGAATTAGCCCTAAAAAAATTAGTGACTTTGAGAGGAAGTGATTCTTAGATGCTGGTTTCAAAGAGCAGACCTTTGTCCCTTAGAAAATTTTCTGTCCATTGATTAAAGCACAGTAACTCAATAATGTAGTAAGTTTAGGAGGACATCTGCTCTTCTCTTTATAGTCTTAACATGAAAATATCCACAGACAGGTATTTTAAATGGTCCAAGAAATGCTACAGCTTCAGGATGAAGCTGAATGGAACTTGTAAGATATATTGATTCTAAGAGCTGTAGGTGTAGATACCATAGGAAGAGATAATGAAAGTATTTCTAAGGAAATGAAAGAAATAATAGAGACAAAACTGTAGATTACTACGCTAAACTCGGCTATTTTAACAGCAAAATCATGTTGTTGTCCTCCAAGAAAAGGAATAAAAAGAATTACTCCAGTCTTATAATTCAACTGGCTAACACTTCAGAAGTAACTTGGACATTAAAAGTCAGTGTTGGAGGTAGGTGAGCAAAAGAACAATGAGGAGACAGCTGCTGTTAGCTACCCCAGAGTTCACTTTTCCAGAACATCTAGTATAAAGGGACAGGGGGAAAATAAAGGAGAGATGTTTTCATCACAAAGCTGCAGCTGTAACTTTACAGGCTAAGGAAAACTGAAAAGAGAAAGAAAACCCAAATTAGCTTACTTATCTCAGCTGCTATAACACTAAGATTGTGCCATTGGGATATCTCACGGTCAAGTGGCTTAGAAGTATAGATGGACCCATTTCCAGAATGAATGTTAAATATCCTGTCAAGGTCAGTGTGACGATCCAGAGAAAACCTAAATATGACAACAAAATAAAAAGTATCATCAAAATTATAAAAAGTCAAAACAACCCATGTATTTCACAAGTCACTACATGTTTTATGTTCTATATTACAAAGGTTAGTTTTGCAAAGACATATATTTAGTTTCTATAAATACTTCTGAAAATTCTGAAGGTTAGTTCCATAGAACAAGGAATTAAAATTTGGACTTTAAGAATGTGATACAATAGTGTAATATTTGATAATTGGAGCTTTTACAATATAGGAGAATTATTTTAAAAAATCAGAATTTCAGTGTCTACTTAAATAATTAATTTAATCCTGAAAGGAAAATGGTCTTTGATATACTGTTTCTTCAGACTGAGACTGACAGCTAATTTATAAGCTGTTCAAAAGTACTGCTATAAGCTCAGCTTCTACTATTCAGGATGTATTAATTGACTAAGGATCAAGATTAAAAAAAAACCAAACTTGTATAAAAATAAGTCGAAACTTTTGCGAAACTTTCATGTATAGATGTTAAAGGACCTTCTATATTTCTATAGTTGCTATACTTCTGGCAGGCATGATGTCCACTAACTTGCTATGGTAATGTCAAACTAGTATCAGAAAATTTCTCTCTCCTCTTTTTTTTTTTTTAATATTTAACATTACCTTCAAATTATAATTAAGCCTTTGATTTGGAACTAAATGTAGGATTTTGCCAAATACAGAATAATTTTTAGAATATGTGTCAGAATTGGACCAATTTTTTTTAAAAGTTGAATAGCACACTTGTATAGTACAACAGAAAAATGCTTATGTTTCTATGAAAATTTATGAGTGATCTAAACTGTTCATCAAGTGCGTCTGGTTTCATTTACAGTACTTAACTAAATTAAGCCAAATAAAAAAATGCTGTCGTATGAAAATAGCATCTCCGCAGTTTTGGTGGCTGTTGTTTGCTCACTCCACTACACACAACTGCAGTAAATATAAAAGACAAATAAAACCCCAATAAACAAGTCAACGCCAAAATGAAACAACATAATAAAAACAACCAAAAAAAGGAAATTAGAACAGCCAATGAAAACTTCTGATAGTGTAATAAAGGCTTACTCAAAAGTTTTCGGTTTTTTTTTTACTACTCACTGATTTTAATAACTCCTAACTAGAATAAAATAAAATCCTGCTATTTTCTAGAGAAATTATATTTAAGACTGTTTGGCTTATATACATGATGCTAGTTTTATTGAAGATTGAACTTGTTTCATCAGCACTCTAAAAGCTTTTCACAGTGCGAAGTAAAAAGTAATCCTGATGGGCCTACTTGAAATCAAGTTTTTATGAATTGTGGCACTGGAAAATATTTTGAGTGTCTCTTGTGTGCAAGTAAATTGCTGTTGCCTGACATATTTTTAGGTTTACAGATAGCACCATTCTCAATTCTGTCTATCTCTGGGACACTAATAAATAATAGAAAAAACCTCTATGTGAAATTAATGTTGTATTACTATTTATCTTAATTTCTTTAGCAAATAATGTATTTACAGACACTGAAGTACTACCTTATTGGACTTGAGGCAGAATCAGGATCCCGTGCCATTACTGTTCCTATTATTGTCCCCAACTCAATATCTTCATGCACCTCAAAAAGGTAAGAAGACCTGCTGAAAACAGGAGGTTCATCTACATCTTCTACAGAGATTTTCACAATAATTGTGTCTTTGAAAGGCCCAAGGTAATAGAAACGGGGATCTACATGGGTATTTTCAGCTTCTACTTTCAAAGTATAAAGTCGTCTTGTCTCATAGTCCAGTGGCTGAAAATGAAAATTGTGATAAATTTTATTAAATTAGATATACATATTGGCAGATGTCGACGTATGTACATAATGGAAACTGAAGAGGGCTCAAGCCTTATCAGATCCTGCCCCTGCATTGTGGGAACACCAACACAGTTAATATTTTCCCCACCACAGGAGCCACTTTGTCTAATAAGAAATAACATTGTTTTTAGAAGAAGTATCTTTTCCTGTATATTAGTTAAATTATCTGAGCATGAATGACAACAAGATTTTCAGTGAAAATTAACCAATTATTCAGAGAATTCTGCAGCTGTTTCACAAGAATATGGATTTAAAACAATCATATAACCATGCAAAACACATGAGATCCTGACTAGAAATACAAACATTCCAGAACAAGGTATTTAACACTAATGGTTCATGAAATTCTGTAAACTCTTGGATAATCAAAATAACCAGAGTATTCTTATTGTCAAACCCATATAGCGGGCCTTAAATATCAGGAATATTTTAGATGTCTTTTGAGGAAGGTGTATGTGTCAAAGCTCTCTATATTTAGAGAAACAGTGGGGTTTAATCTTGTTCTATTTCATTTAATTTAATGAATCCGACATCAGAGGGTTTTTTTTTTTTTTATTAATATATTTGACATTTTTGTCAGCAGTTCCTTTTTAAAATGGGAGGAGGAACAGTTCACAGTTATAATTAGAAATCATTTTGGATAGAAAATAATTCTATTCCTTCAAATTTTTCTAGCTGTCATAGATGAAAAGTGTTAGCTAATTAATGATTCTAAGGAACTGAGCAAGCTGAAAATCTACCTTTCTGACACAAAGAAGACTTTATTAACTCCCACAGATTCTTAGAGAGATATAGAACTGGTGGTTTTCATTCATCAAAATGGGTGGTTGATGGCTTATTTTTTTCTGCCCAGCTGCTTTTAAACACTAATTAATGTTCACTAAAGATGCCAAAGTGACAGGTTAGATATTTAAATACACTATTCAAAAGCAGAAAGATGCAGTCCAGCAAAAGAATGAGTTTCCCCACTGCGCCAGACTTGTTTTAAAAAAGTAGTCAGAGCAGATGGGAGAGTATCTATGAATACAAATGAGAAAAGCAACTATTTAACCTAGATCCGAGGCTATTGCTGTGTCTGTAAAATGTATCACTCAGCTGTTAAGGGACACTGGCTTCAATCCTAAAAGCAAAGAAGACATGCTAGTCCTGATTTATTCTAATTGGTTTAATCTGGCAGAATGTGCACCATGAATATGTAAACTTGCTACTATAACATTCACATCCATTTCGGGCATCTCTTCCACCTACAGTGCAAAACATGTTTATGAAACCTGTGGATTATACAGGCATTCAGCACATCCACAGTAATGAAGAAAAGTCTTGCCCAAATATATGAAATTGTGGAAAATCAATTATTTTGTCTGTGACAAATTGTATAGAAAAATTTGTATAGAAAAAGTTATTTTACAGTACATAATAAATTCAGACTTAATAACTTGCAGGCTTTGTAAAGGAACACAAGCTATTTGGAGTTATTCACCACTGAAAACAGAAATTACAATCAAAGTGGATAAATAACAACAAAAAAAGGGACTATTTTAATGAATCAATGAACTCAGCATTCTCATCTCCTTCCTTGCTTGTTAGTGCTGTTGTCTGTGGTATTGAATAAGCTACTTATTCATGACTGAGAGAGCATCCTGAAAAATGCAAATTCTGTCAGACTGTTAATAACAAAATCAGAAGATCTTGTTCATTAGTATTTATTGACGTTTTTGGAATCGCTGTATTATAATTTAGGAAATTTCTTGTGCTTGATTCAGCTACTAGACTTGTTTTTCAAGATGCTATTGATTTAATATAATTGTGTAAAAATCTGAAGCAAGCAAGAAAAGAGCATCTCAAGAGAAGCCTTCACAAACTAGAAAAAGAAAAAAATATAAGACCTCAAACTTTGGGGTTTTTTTCCCAGATAAAAAACTACACTGACTATGAACACAATAAAACACAGAAATTAAAAAGGAACACTCTTTGCAGAACTTCTCTCTTCCTTGGTTGCCATTATCAAGAGATGTGAAGGTATCTTTTATATCACTATTTATTTCATTTTTCTAGGCTTACGGACATTTGTTTGGAAAGCTAATATAAACAGTGATTTATCTTAAAAATGGTGCCTGAACTCTTTGAAGTTCATATCAAAGTCCCGAAGACAAGGACCAAGGGACTTCTGGAAGGGCAATTTTTGAGTAGGAGAGTGGCATCTCTACTTGTGAGATCTTGAAGACAAGCATCTGAAAATGTTCTGACAATGCAAGACAGGGGCAGAACTGAAGCTAGTTCCGGACCAAGAACAACACCTTCCATACATACACATTGCTCATGTGGCAGCCCTCTCTCACATTGGAAACAGGAACAAAACCATATCATTTGCAACTCATATCTGTGTTCTGGCACACAGATCTCATTTCACTCAAGTAGATGAGAATCTCACAGAGAAGGAAAATCTGTGTCTCTCATTAGTGAGTGAGCTGCTGGTTGCTTGCTGAAGAAAACAGGTAATAGAAATATATAAGAAGTCTGCATTTGAAATAACAGAGATAATTAGTGATAACACATTGGGGCTGGTCCACTTTTTCAGACTTTGCTTACAACAATGCTTTGGACCTATGATGCATCTTAGATATGGTCACCACCTTTTATTTCCAGTTCATCTTAAAAGGAAATACTACCTTTCAGTCACTGATGGGGGTTGCTTGCAAATGTTAAGCAATTAGCATGTGTTACCACATAATGTAAGCAACGAATGCTTGTGACATAACATTGACATCAAAATTATTTAGTGAATGCTGTTAATAGACACCTTTCGCACAGTGATGATGCCCTCCTGCGTGTCCTTCTGTGTCACAATATCAAACATATCGGTCCCATCACCATCTATGATTCTGTACTCTACTTCTGCATTTTTCCCAGTGTCCGCATCTGTGGCTTTAACACTGCCAACGGCTGTCCCAACTGGGGAGGACTCAGGAATGCGGAGATGGATGGTACCTGTCAAAGACAAAGAGCCATTCAGGGCCCCCACAAGCTGGTACACGCGCATGAAGTAACACTGTGTGACACAACAGCTGGTAACATAATTTTGTGTATTCTTTTGTTCTAGACAACTTGCCATTTAATACCGAGACAATGGACAAAATATGAGGCAGAGAACTATCCAGAGGAAAGTTTTATATAGAAGACTGAAAACAAAATTGTAGAAAACACATTCATAGAAAATAGGGTTGAGAATGACCTTTATTCTGTCTCAGAGAAGAATCAACTACATCTGCACTCATCTTGCCTTTCTTTTCCTTTTAAGTTTCTTGTCCTCTTTTTTCTTTCATTTCTGAAATATCACCTGGAAAGACTGGTTAGTGCGCTTGCCAGGTTTCACACTTCTTTTTTACCCCTTAATATCTAAGGGCAATCTTTGAGATATGTTATATGTATTTTATCATGGAAACAATAACAAGAATACAATTCCTTGATTTTGCTGGCCAATTCTATGCAACAGGCTGTCAAAATTAGATAGTAAGATATCATATTAAATAAATTTGAATAACACATTAATGCAGGGGGAGGTGTTCTAGAAATCTAGGAGCAGAAATTGTGCCTATACTGTTAAAGCAGTTAATTCAGACTTAAATAGGCTTATGAATATTACAATTCTTAGGTTGTGCTACTTTTCTTATCTCAGTTATATCCCTTTATGGTAGTGTCATACAGCTGATAAAATACATAGGAATAAAACTGTCATCACTCAGACATGCTGCAGTAAATTGAAATAAGTATCTTACCATATATTTTAGCATTCTATGTCCTAGCTCTAGTGTGAAAACTGTAAATAAGCATTGAGATATTTGATCCCATCTGTTGGAACATACGCTAGAAAAACACAGGGGGGACATAATGCGCTATGAAGAATTCTCAGAAAAAGTATTTCAAAATTAATGTATCTACAGTTGTCATTCCAAAGATGAAAGTGAATTAATCAAATCTCTCTTGGAAAACATTTTCTTCTATGGCCTTTGTTAAGTTTTCCAAGATTTTCTGTTCTACTGAGAGACTACCTAAGTTAAAGGAGTTAGAGGTATGCTTGAAATAACACAAAAATGGAAATAATAAAGGGCAGCAACCACAACAGTAAAAAGCTGAACAGGCTGCACAAAAAGTGCAACACATAAATACATTCCCCAAATAAGTAGTACAGAAAAGTCCATTAAGGGCATATTAGTTTTGTGCAATCAAGAAGAATCATGGGGAGAGATTGGCATGGCTGTATGGGAAGGTCACTGGCAATGTGATTTTATCATAACTCAGGAAAGCATGAGTCATTTGAGGATTATTGGTGTATTATAAGCCTGCTACAGAGTGACGCTTACTACAAAAATACCCTATTATTTATTGGGTCATTAGAGATTTTTTCTGCTTCTACAGAGTTTTTTTTTTCTGTTCTATTATGTTATTATGTTCCCACTTGACTAAACCTAAAAAAGCAAAAATTCAAAAATTGAAAAATAAATGCATTGATATTTAGTTTGTAATTAAACATTGAATGAAAAATATTGAAATATTTAAATGTAATTTCTTAATGTAATTTTACTTAAGCATATTTTATTATAAAACAGACCTATAGCCGCTGAATGATTTTTTTTATGGCCATGTACACCCCACATTCTATTTATATGTTTATTTTGTCTCAGTTACATTTTGATGTTCAACTGAGTATTTTATCCTGCTTTTCTCTAATATTTTCATTACCTTTCTCTAATATCTAAACCTGTGTACTTCACTAGAAGAGAATCTGTAATCACCTAATCAAAAAAAAAGGCAAAAGAGAAATTATCCCCAGTTTAGTACTTAAGCAGCACTGTAGGACACTATGGTAAAAGACTTTTTTTTATCCCCAATTAATATTTATATATTATAAGTATTATTATGAGGTGTCAACTACTCTTCCACATTTCTTTTCCTCAGCACTCAAAACTATATCCCTATGCCTTGTGGACACTACTTTGACTCCCAATTTAATACCCAGTCATTATCTAGTCTACAAAGTGGTAAGAGCTCATGTCAGGAATTGCTAATAAGGTGGTGGAAACAGAGAAGGAAAATAACCAGAAACTTATAATCTAAAAGATAATTTTTAATCTAGCCTATGCGTTTCTAGAAATCTCCACCACAATATGAAGCACTTCATTTTATTCCTTTTGTCACTGTATACATTTAATGCATTAACTAAGTATGGGATGCAGTGCTGCTTTGGACATTGTATCAGAATACAAAGTACACCAAAGTAGACTCATCCTTGCAAAACTCTGTTGTCAATCTTATTACCCTTTTCTCAAGGAAAGTAGTTTACTCTTTGCATTTACTGCAGTGAATGATGTTCTTTCATTTGTCTGTCAGGAAAAGAAATGGGAGGATCAAGGAAAGGAATACTTTTCCATATACTAAGGAGAGCAGAAATCAGCTTGAGGATTAAAGTCTACACACTTGGGATTGCAAATACTTCAGCCAGTCATAAAGAATGAAAAACCAATCTCATTTTTCCATTTACCCTTCTTCCCATTTACTCTTGAATAGGCATATAATGTAAGGGCAAATATTATAAAGTACTACAGGCTGTAGTCCCACAGGATACATGGGCTGCCATAATTCAGGTCCACTGAGATTCATTCAGACTCAGGCTTCTAAGTCCATAAATCACATTTTCCATTTATCACTGATCAACACTATCTCCTTACTTCTGAGAACACCTGAAAATATGACAGTTGAAACAAAGATCCAATGTCTGAGGTCTCTGAAGACCATTCTGTAGCACCTTGAAAAAGTTTAAAATCTCATCACCACTGTTATCTATGTGGGTTTTAGTATATTTTTTAGAAGAGAAAATATTCTGAAGAATCATCCTTGCTTCATAATGTAAACAATACAGGAATCAGGGGTTCTTCTATATTTATTTTTTTGGAAGGTATGATACAATACATTATGTTAATTTTTCCACAATTTTCATATGAGTTTCTTGTGAGTGACAAATAAACTGATTTTAAACATTTTATTGAAACATATAGCTGTAATATGCTGAATCCTGTGGAAATATAATGGGCATTCTAATACTTAGCCTGATAATTTATAAATCAGATATAAATATTATTGTTTCATTAACCTAATATGTCTGATTTTTTATTATTGGAATAGAATAAGAATGATTTAACTTTATCAGTTTCAATTCCAGCTGTCTCATTGAACTCTGTTAAAATAATGAATCATTATAATGTCTATTTCCATTCTGAGGTTAAATATATGTTTTTTTAAAGTCAATAGCTATTTTTACTTTCATGTATCTAGCAAAATATGTCATCTTTATAAATGTTTTAGTTTTCATCTCCAATAAAACATGCATTTATATCTAACAAAGAAATTGGCAGAGAGAAAGTAGAGAGAAAAATCAAACAACAACAACAAAAGCCCATGAGAGCAAAATTAAGTTTCTTTAAAGCAAATGACACATTTGATTTAAACTGACATTAAAGAAAAATGCAGAGATGCTACATCAAATCCTTCTCTATCTCAAATATTGTGTTGGAATCCCAGATAAGTCATGTTAAAATGGTCTAGAAAGTTGATTCCATCATTCTAACTTCTAATTTAACACGCTGTTTAAGAAACAAGAAAAAAGAGAAAAAGAAAAGTATAAATATACACTTTTGAAGCTTCTATGCTGTCTTAAGTTTAACTGTTTTGGTTTTTTTTCCTGTAAGGCTTTGAACATGACACCTCTTTGAATAGTCTTCTTCAGTGTGTCCAGAGAGGAGTAATACAGCATTCCTGTCCTACACAACAATGTAAATACCATAATCTTCAATATACAAATGGAAACAATAAAAACAATAAATTAAAAAATTGTGGAAAAATGAAAAAAAATAAAACTATAAATTAAAAATAAATTCTGTTCAGAATACGACCTTTGTAGAAATGCACAAATTCTACTTACTCAACGATGTATGACTTTTTTTGATTTCAAGTGTGTATACGAAATTACATGCTGATAAACATCTTAGCTGAACACATATATATTAACTTCAATATTAAATTGAGCATAATTAGGTACTCCAGTTCTGCCATAAAGAGCATAATTTGAAGCTGATTCTGTTATTTTGATCAAGAAGAGTGCATCAATAACTACTGGATTGAGTAGAATTATACAGAGTGTATAAAATGTGTGGTGAGGATACTCTAAATCCTTTACGTATTAAGTAAATCTAAATCATCGTGCAAATATTGCAACTTCAATTTATGCAAAAGGCTTCAAATGTATTTAAAATGCTTAGCTGTTACAAGTTCAATGCTACATAGTTTCATATTTCCATATCAGCTAGAGATCAAGAATATTTTTATATTTTGGTTTGAGGATACAAAGATTTGACAGCAGTATTATCAAAAGGCAAAATGCATTATAAAAACCTTCACTAAAGCTGTAAAAAACCCTAAAAAAGTTAAATGTAATTTGCTTTAATTTGGGAAATTTTCTATGTTGTTTTGTAGCTCTGTAGCTGGAAAAGTACAAATCTGTCTGATTCCCTTTGAGTAATTTCTTTTCCACATTCATCATGATTAAATATTTAAGCAGATACCTCAATTCAAACATTTCTGTGTATCTAGAATTACAACATGTTTTATTCTCCAGTGGGAGAGCATGCAGGATTTAAGCAATAGGTAAGGAAAGCAAAAACATTGCTCTAATGCTCTTATGAGTCCACCTACTATTTGCTCCCCATATTCCTGGGAGGAATTCCAGGTTTACTGCAGTTATATGTCATCATGTAACTGTTTCTTAACCAAAACTAAAATGCTTTAACATTTAATATACTGCTTTAATAACTATAATCAGCACATAAGCCTTTTGTTTATGTGTCTCCCATAATCTAGATTTACTCTAAATTAAACCAGATGGTGATTGCTTAACTCTTACTGCACAAGTCAACTATTAAATGCAGCTTACTCTGGGGGAAGCGAGGTGGATTGTCGTTGACATCAGTCAGTGTGATGTTCACGGTGGTGGTCCCTGATAATCCACCCATCTGGCCTCCCATGTCCTTTGCCTGAATAACTACTTGGTATTGCTCCCTGTTTTCTCTGTTCATGTTCGGCAATGCAGTCCTGATGATGCCTAAAAGAAATAAATTGGAAAACAGAATTGCTAATAATGTATTTGTTGCTTATGTGCAGCAATCTGCTGCATCTTTTTTTATATTAGTCTTTAAATAAATCTCGAAAATAGTCACTTAATATTTCAAAGTACAAATTTCTATCCATAAGTTTTACTGTTGTCTTATAGTTATAGTACTCTTTGTTACAGGCTATTTCTTGGTTGAGTAATTGTTTAACATCACAGGTACTTTTCCAGTTTCATGCAAAAAATGCTTCAAGATATTTGTGCCAAAGGTTTAGGAGAAAGAACACCTTTTACTAATCTAAGTACAATCATTAGGGGAAAAAACCCCAATATTTTCTAAAGAAAAAAACTTTTATTCCTGCCTTTATCAGAAATCTTGTTATTTAAATCTTAAGGAATAAATAGTCCCACTGTGAAATTACTTATACTTCATAATTTCAGATGTCTTGAGTTTTTATATGTGTTATAAAAGTTATAAATCACGAGAAAAGGCAAGAAATGCTCTTTCATTTCAGTTAGTTTTTAATTACATTTTTTATGTGATCTACAGTCTTTTAAATGAAAGAAAAATTTTAAAGTTTATGGTAAATGAAAATGATGAAATTTTTCATTACCTGTTTCTGGTTCCACAGAGAAATATGGCTGCCCTTGAAGTATGCTGTAAATTATTCGGGCACTGTTTCCATATGAAGGGTCATCAGCATCAGTAGCTGTAACTTGGACCACAGAAGTACCTGAAACATCCAAAGCCAACTTAGTTGCATGCGACACTATATGGAGGTGTCAGAGCATCAATTTCCATTCCAAAAGACACCATAGAAAATTTAAGCTCACACTGATTGGATTTTCCAAATACATTTGTGATCTTCTAGTCAACATTAGGTACATTCTTCTTTATTCCAGGTCTCCTTCTGCATAAATTGAAAATAAAACTTCCCAAATCCCACAAATATGATTAAGATTTAATAAGAAAATGTAAACAATAGCTATGTCTGAGCTGAATTCTTATTTTACCTAGCTACAATAATTTCATGTATTCATATCCTCTTTGGAGAATATGTTGTTTTTAGTGGAATAAATACCTTAATTCCATTGCCTAGAATGGATTTGGGGTGTTTTGTGGTTTGTTTTATTTTTCTTATCTTTTGTTCAATGGTATCAAGATGATATGAAACTACACATGCAGGAACATGACAGAAAAAGATGATTAAACCGGTAACTGGAACGTGTGAAAAACAAGTCATCCGTTCTCCCTGCTTTCTAAGTGTTACTATAGATATATATTACCAGAAGAAACACTGTCATATGAACTTTGAAATCTGCTGCTTATTTAGATTACAGAAAATTTCCTAACCTTAAAAACCTTCTATTAATTTTAGTAGAATATACCAATACTTTAAAACATGAAATGTTAAGGCTGAAATAAGATTTTAAGGAAGGAAAAGAAAACATTATCTATTGCCAAGGACTGAGGGCACGTTTTAATCCCACACCTCACATTGCAGGGGATGGGTAATGCAGAGACACCCCAAAGACACGGAGAACACTGGGCA
Source organism: Passer domesticus (assembly GCF_036417665.1). Taxonomy (NCBI): domain Eukaryota; kingdom Metazoa; phylum Chordata; class Aves; order Passeriformes; family Passeridae; genus Passer; species Passer domesticus. The sequence continues at coordinate 83,342,007 of NC_087474.1, read as the reverse complement.
GAAGGCAGTGCTGGGTGTTCTCCTCCCCATCCCAGCTCTGTGCTGGGACAGTTCTGAGATCTGGTCCTACTGTGAAGACATTGAATTTTATGGTTTATTCATAAAAATCCTGATTTGATCCACAGCTAAGTGCAGTGAGTCCTGTAAATGCTGGACAGGGAAATAGTTTATGAGTAAGGCCCCAGTTGTGAAGCTTTTATGAACAGTGGAAATCTTTTGGGCTGATAGTCTAGTGTTCAAAAACTGTTACCATGAATAACAAATCTTAGAAACATTCTAAATTTGTGACACTATTTTCCAAATCCATTTTTTCTTATTTTAAAGTACTTTTTACTTGACTGAGATATTGCCATTGCCACTGATAGTGCTTCCACAATCAAAACATTTTCTACATCTTGTTCAACTTTTCCATTACAGAAACAAAGTATGAACAAAGATCCCCCTATTGTGCATCCACAAATTGCAGACACTATTTTAATTATATAGGAATAATTGGAAAAAAAAAAAAAAGGAAAAACAATCACCATAAGCACATGACTAGCTAGCCATGGGCTAATCTGAGGATCAGAAGACTTCAAAACTTGTTTCTCCTTTTATCCTAATTCTTTCAAAATTCTTTTCCCCACCAAATATGAAAAAGGCACCTGTAAATCCAGGACCCTTGGCACAACTATTTACTCCCTTGCATTATCTGCATTGTCTGTCTATATTACATAGTTATTCTAAAATACATAGAAAAACAAGTAAAATTAAATGCAGTTTCTCCATTTATTTGGGATTTTAGGTCATGACAACAAACACGCTTTTTACAAGTAAATTTTTCAATTATAGCACCAATATATGAGCATGTGCCTAACTGTTGAAACAGAGATGAGTTCTCTGAAATGTTCAGTTTTCAACTTCTACAGAATCAAAATACTTGTTTCAGTGAGTCCCTGAAAGTACTGGCTTCTCATTAAGAAGGAAAAACGGGCATATTCCGGGTTATATTATTCCTATTAAAATTGAGTGAATCATGAATTGGAATGAATCATGAACAGACAAAAGACTCAAACATAAAATAAAATTTAAAGAATAAAAATTGCTATACAAGTAAAAAGAAATTAAGAGAAAATAACTTTCTATTGTATTAAAGATTGTTTTGGTAACCATCTAGAATATGGCTGAATCCAAAAATCTCAACTTTTTAAAAAAAATAAAAATATGGGGATGATGGGTCTGTTCTAAAAGCTTTGTCTCTATGATTCACAAATGTCTCATATCCTCAGCCACACTGAACCCCATGTCTGTATAACTATTCTGCAAAAAGGTGAATAGGCCTTTCTGTTTAATATATTTAAGTTCTGAAGAGTGTTGTCTTGATTCTGAAATGCACTTTCCATCCTACTACTATAGAGAAACTTCAGTGCTGGAATGTGTACTTGTCCTAAAGAATACCTTATCTGAAGTAGCAGTTGTGTAAAAGAAGGACAAGACAAATCATGTTCAGTAACTGAAATGCTGCAAGTTAAAAAAAGGCAAAAAATCCCCAAGCCACTGAGTACACTAACCAACATGGAATTGTGCAAGTAGTTTACAGCTCCTCTATTTCATATCCATAACAACAGAGAAAGTCATAATCAAGACATCTGTCACAACAACATGATGTGTTAATCAGAAACTTCTACATTGTAAAAACATGAAAATAAATACTTTGTCTGTATAACATGTAACTGAATAATTTCTTTTTTATAGTTTACACATTTCCTTCATCTGTGAAACTAGACATATCTATTAATAGGTCACTTGTATGAGAGCTTCATTTTAGTTTAAAAATATAAGGAAAATCAATTTTGAAGAATGATTTGGAAGGAAACGAAAGTAAATGTTTAATAAATTTAAAATAGATTTAAACCAATTAAATTTTAAATGTAATAATATGTGTCTAACAGTTACTGTTTTATTTGGGTGTCATAATGAATATATTAATTAATACTCTCAGTGCACATGCACATGAAACAGAACAAATTATATCATCTATGCTTCTCTCCAGCTGGAACGAACATGGCTGCATACATACACCCCCAAAAAAACCAAACTATCAGAAACTTCTGAAAAGTGTAGATTTGTACTTATTCCCTTTAAAGTCTGTGAAAAGAGACTTTTGCTCTTTAATTTCATCAATATCACACTGTTCAATTGGTGGGTTATGATCAGGACAATGTACACTCTATTACCCAAATGCAGAAAGGATGAACTTTACTTTTTAATGTTACCTTAGCTCTTTGTCTTTTATGGGTCAGGTATCTGGGAGGAGAAGTGCAAGGGCACTATTACACTTATTACACTTTCAAGTGCCATTCAGGATGCAGAATTCCCCTTTGATCTCAGCCCTTGCTATGAGAGGAAAATACACGCGCTCCCTAGGCTTCCACAGGGGGATCAGCAATTCCTTTAAAAACCTGACAGAAGCCACATCAAGGAGTGAACAGGAGTAATGCTATCAGTGTATCAATTACATTCTGCACATCAGCTGTCAAAGCACCAGCTGGTTTTTCTTTGCTTCAGTACACTGAAGACCACTGATGCTCAATAAAACAAATGAATTGTTTGTTCTGGTTTGAAACCTAGACCAGAAATCCAAAGGCACTGAAGATGATCAGTTATGTCAGGGCTTAAAAACTTCAGTGTACGGATCACTTAATGATAATCACTTGGTCTAGATCTTGCTCTGTCTTTTACATAGTCACAGGGTGGTTCTGATGAAGCTGGTCTTTGACCTTCAGAATTTAAAGCCTAATCCAAACTCTATATCAGTGCATAAAGGAGGCAGTGATAACATACAGGAGAGATGGAGATGAACATTTTACAAGGCCATGTAATAGGACAAGTGCTTCAAACTGAAAGAGACCGGGTTTAGATTAGATATAAAGAACAAATTTACTGTGAGGGTGGTGAGGCATTGGAACAGCTTTCCCAGAGAAGCTTTAGGTGTCCCATCCTTGGCAGTGTTCAAGGCCTGGTTGGATGGGGTTCTCAGCAATGAGGTCAGTAGGTGACATCCCAGCCATGGCAGGGGGGTTGGAACTAGAAGACTTTTAAGGTCCTTTCCAACTGAAGCCATTCTATGAATCTATGAATAAGGCACCATCTATGTTATTAATAACACACTAGTGAATTCTGTTATTTTCTGCTTGCATAATTGCCTATTTTACATAACACGAACTAGAAATCAACAGTGGTAAACTTGGCCCAGAAACAAAGTCTTTTGTCAGATTATTGTAGTTCTCAGAAGGCACATTTTAACATAACTTTAATTATGGTGTTTGACTTTCCCTAGAGTCTAGGGCTATAACAGTAATTAATATATTTGGCCCCTGCTGCTGTTTTCTGCAAGCATCTTCAAGCACAATACAAGTATTAATGACTTTGACCTCACAATTCATTTATGATGCATACATATTAGATCAAAACCACTGGAAATAATTATCTAGGAAAAGGAATCCACAAAATATCCACGGTAGAGCTGGATTCTAAACTTAGGTTTTATTTTCTTTACTCCCAGCTGAGTTATGTGATACTTAACTAGAGCAAGTACCCTCTACAGTAAATTATCCATACAAATAACAAGCCAAATTAATAGAAATTTTCTGCTGTTTTTAGTGGAAAAGACAGGAAATAATGACACCTATTTTGCCCAGAAATAATGACACATGTTTTCCTCTGAAATAATCTATTTCAAGCTGCAAATACAGAAAAGAACTGAAAAGGGCTGCGTGTTAAGAGACCTCAATGTCAGAAAGATCTCTGACTACAAGGTAGTCCTGTAACTTAGAAAACAATAAGTTGCAAACAAGCACAGGAAGGAGTGGACAATTTCAATTATTTTAAGATGTCCTTTATAAGTAAAAATAATATTTTAGCTTGGTGGGGTTTTTTTTGTTTGTTTTTGTTTTTGTATGTTTGTTTGTTTGTTTGTTTGGGAGTTTTTTTGCTTTGTTTTGTTTTTTTTTTTTACTTTTTGATTAATCTCCTAATGGCAGGCTTTGTGTACAGAGTGAAATAAAACTCTGGAAAAAAAATTTCAAAAATCCTGATTTGGGTTTTTGAAATGTCCTAAGTCAGAAGATGCAAACGGGTTTGCTGAGAGAACTTTATTTTAAAAAAGAAGATTTTGAAATCTCTTTGTTAGTAGGAAACCAGAAGGAAATTCGTAAGATGAATCCCATGGCAGAGAGGATAAGTATTGGGAACTGGTGAATAGCACTAATGAGGGAGTATAGAAGAAGGCAAGGTAAAAACTTAAGCAGCTGTAACTGCTGTCTAAAGAGAAAGAAAAACATATAACAGGAGGTAGACATGACAGGCCAACCTGTACATCACATCTAAACCCAAAAGGAGGTTACATCTTCTGAATCATATATTGATATCCCTAATTTAGAAGCAGAAAAGTTACAAGATGCAATAAGGATAAGGAATGATTATAGAATATATAGGCTGTGAAGATGTATAAATATAGAAAAAAGAGATCTAAATAGAAAGTTCTGAAAACTTTTCTAAAATACACTAATAGGCAAAATCCACAGGAAAATCCGTCTAGAGGAAAATAGACTATCTGCAGTTCTGAAAAGAAATCTCCAAATGAGCAGAAAGAGATGGGTAAAAAATATGATGGACAAGAGCAGCAGACTGTCATAAAAACCGAAAGAATATTCTGGGTCACAAACTCTGAAAGTAAGGAAAGGAAGAAGTGAAAGAAGATGAAAATCCAGTAATCAGTACAAAGACTTTAGGAGAATAAGTTGTCTTCTCGGATATCAACCCAGCTGCGAGCTCCTGAAGTTGGCCCATTTATGTCTGCCTTTTCAATGTTTAATAAGCAACAAAAGAAAGATGAACAAGACAACAAAGAATTTATGGGCCTTTGTCAAGACATTCTATTTGATAATAGAAATAGCCATATCCTCCGGTGTCTGTCTGGTTAGTACCACAGCTGGAGGAAGAAATCAAAATCGCTGTTGTGGTCTGAAAGAGGCTGATGTATGGCTACATCATGATGGGATAACGTTTATGGATGGAGGCATATGGAGTAGATAAAGCCTAAATAGTGTTTTTTCTGACATCCTGATCACCTGTTCCTTCTAGTACAGGGAACTTCAGGATGGAGCAAACCCTGTACTCCAAGGGTGCACAGATTTCAATCACTTCAAGTTTTTGGTATATTAGTATTTAATTCTTTTCTTTGTGTTATGTGATACCATGTTTGTCTTCTTTCTGGTATCCAGATAAGTGCATACAAGGTTCATATGAACACCTCGCCATTGTAGCTGCAGTACAGATGTGTAGAAGTAGACAACACAGTGGCAAACTGCAGAATAATTGACTTTTTGGGGTTTTTTGACTTCTTAAAGTGGACATAAGATTAAGCCCATTTGAAACATTGATATTCAGTACCAGGACAGAGAATCCAGTCACCAGGTGACAGCCAAGGTTTTGAGAACACAGTCACAGCATAACATAAATACAAGGCACAGGTACAAGTTGTAAGTTAGTAGTCATATTAAAGACTGATATGGATTCAAAGTATAACAAAGAAAAAAAGTAAATATTTACTATCAAACATCACTTGTGTGGTGAAAATACATATAAAAGATTATGACAACTTCCACAAGAATTGGAAACAATGAACAAAGATAATTGTTTCAGTGTTGTGTCCTCCAATAAGAGGCATCACATGTGATTTCCATCTGCACCATCTATATGCACAAGATAGTGCACACCTTTGATAGTGAAAGTGGCATGTATTTAATTTTTCTTTTCATCCCATTTTACTATTGCTTCTCGCCAATCCTGCTTTTATATATATAGATCTTTCTCAGTGCAGTTGGTTTGCATAAATGGGTATCTTAAAAAACACTGTTTGGGTATGTTTATGTATCTGTCTAGTGGTCCAGTCTTCACATCTGATTGACAGTAAATTATTGAACTTGGATGTACCAATAGCAGCAGGAGTGCAAGTCATTCTCTAAAAATATCAATGTATTTTTGGTGGAAAATTCTACATGGAATAATATCATATACTGGGTTGGAAAGGACCCATAAGGATCATCAAGTCCAACTTCCTGCTTCTCATAGGACTACCTTAAACTAGACCATATGACTAAGAGAAGCATTCAGCACAATCTGACACTTTCCTGGGGAGCCTGCTCCAGTGACTGACCAATCTCTTGATGAAGAACCATTTCCTAATGTCTAATCAGAGCTTCCCTTGACAGTTTCATTCCATTTTCTTGTGTCCTGTTGCAAATCAGCAGAGAGGGGAGATCAGCACCTCCCCTGCAAGGGCACCTGTGACAGCAAAGTAGTCATGGAACAGATGCACCTGCAAGACTGGGCACGAACTTGTCACCGTTCTCCCCTATCCCTGAAGTCACGACATTCAGCGAAGTGGAACAGAGTGAGGATAGGGAATCCTTCACATGGTGTTCTGTCTGTTTGGCAGGTCTGACCCAGGAAAGGCAGAGTGTGGTTCCAGCAATATCTCTCTTTTTCAGACTACCAATATATAGCATAGTGCCACACCATGCTGACTATCCTGGGTTAGATAATGAAAATATTACAGTCCTGATAGTACCACACTTTTTATAGAAACATATAACTCATCTGTATTCAGGTAAGGGCCATAGTAATTTAGCTTTGTAATTTCTCTTTCTGGTACCCATCACTGTGAAAATATTAGTGTCATAAACTCCTCTTAATGTTTGCAGACATTTACAGAAAAATTTACTGTTTCTACTTTATCACAGAAGTGACTACTACAGGGGACACTCAATAGAATGTGTAATTACATCCAAGACTGCAATTTCTATCTGCATTCCTTACGTCAAGCCTGACAATTTCTTAGCCCATGGCCAACAGCACTGGGGAAGTAATGGGCTGCTCACAATACTATAAGTAAAAAAAAAAAAAAAAAAAAAAAAAAAAAAAAAAAAAAAAAAAATCCAGAGGGCAAAAAATAGAGAAATGTAGGAATTTCTTCCTATTTTCCTTTGAATGGGGAAGTGAAATTGTAATAAAAAAATGTAAAAAATGTAATTGTTCATTTTTTCATAAATTTCTCATGTAAGTTGCAGTATTAAAAATTCTTGAATTGTATGATGCCAGAAAAAACACTAATTTAAAAATATTTTGTAATAAGGATGTGATATATTGGTGTACCAAAATGTGAAGAATTTTAATATAATGACTTCACAATTTCTGATTAATTTCCTATTTTCTCTAAAGTGAGAAATAAGCAGCTTATTCTTTTAGATGTCTCCCCTTCTTCACTTAGCCTTTAGTTTTCAGATTACTGAGCAGCTTTTTTTAAGTTAGAGAATTAAATTAGCATTATGAAGAAATGAATCAACTTTGATGAATACTTTATAAAATCACATCATTCTCTCATGGACCACAGATGAATATAAACCTCTAGGGAGCAGACATAAAGCTGAAAGTAATAAAGCTAGAAGAAATGCTACCTGTCAGGTAGACAGTCACGCTAGCAGCTGAATGACTGCATTTTTAAAATCCAGGAACATGATAGATTTGAACTGAGTTATAATTCTCCTAATTATTACAATTTTCTTGACAAAATGAAGTCCATTTGTTTCAGCACAGCTATTTATGTAAGATACAAGGTTAACACACTAAGTAGACCCAAGTTGGTGTTTTTGTTGCTCTTTGTTTTTCTATAAATTATTGATTTCTAATTATTTTTTTATCATGTTATCTCATTTTTTTGTTGTTTTAATGCTGACATTTTTCAGTTTCAAAATTTTATGATCTATGTACAGCAGTACATATACACTGGAACCTTGCAATCTGAATACTTCAGAACCATTGAAATAATGCCATGAATGTTTGAGAATACTTAAAGAAAAAAAGTTATTTATGAAATTGAGACTGATGAAGAAACAATAGCTTATAACTTAGTATTATATAATAGCATAATATTTAATGAAAACACTAAGTAATTTTCTTATATTTTTCCAATCATGTTTTAAACAATGCATTTTGGAATTTACAGACAGAACATGAAAAATAAAGTTGAAACTCTGAGACTTACTTTTTCAGCCCTCCTGTTATCTTGACAAATGCTTCTCTAGAAAAAGCTCCAGAAATGTTCTTTCAGGATGCACTTTCAAGATGCTCTGACTAAAGCTGTATATGTTTATGGAAATTTAGAAAACTGACCAGTACATTAGTAAATTGATAGTACATTTTGTCAGATTTTGGAACAGTAAAGGTGCAAGATTTTTTAGTTCTCCTCTTTATGTGGGCTGATTTGATGAGATTTCAGTACAGGCCTAGACAATCATCTGTCAGATTTCATTATCTTTCTTTTTAAAATTTATTTTTCTTTACCTTGCTGAATGCTGGAATTTTAAAAACTGATTGAAATATTGAAATATTTAAAAAACAGATTGAAATATTACAACCAAAAAGCTATAAATATGCTTCCATACATTGCTGCACAGATTTGCTGAGGCCATTCTCTTTCAATAATTATCTATTTATTTCTCTTTTAGCATTTTCCATGGTCCTGGAAATTAAATACTAAATCATCAATATCTGTATATATAAAATATCTTAAAAACTTGTCATCTTAGCATGCGAATTTAGTCATCTAAAATACCTGTTTGACCTATTCAAGCAGAAGTGATTAAAATGGTAATAGTAGCCTAAAATTATATTGAATGCATTGTTTTCTGATTATTTAGAATTTAATATTATAGTAGCTACACTTATACAATTAATTAATTAATATTATTTTTTTTAAAAAAACATAATATATTTTTAAGTTTTTAAAAAATTGTTCTTAATTAATTGTATGCGCTAATATCAATAATAGCTCGTATTCGAAAATGTTATTGGTTATAAAATTCACCAGCTGGCATGATCCAGACCACAACTTTGTAGTTAAGATAGGACCCGAAAATACATTGCAAAGAGAAGAAAGATTAATTCAAACAGCTGTTTGACATTCATGAAGGTGTGACTCGTGGATGGAGTTAAAGGAGGAAGTGAAAGCACAAGAGGATTTGTCTATACAGTAAAAAAGTGAAAGAAAAGAAAATAAAGAGGGTGTCTACCTTCAGACAATGCATCAACATGAATGAGTCAATATATAATTCTCCTCACCCACAGAGGGAGTGGAGACAGCTCTCCATTCAGTGTTTATCACCACTGGGAACTTCCAATGAAAATGAAAGAAAAAAAATACTGAGCTTTCAACAGGCTAATTTAGTCATCTTATTCTAACAGTTCCTAAGGAGGAGGATGATTCACCATTGTCTACTATCTATAATATTTATATTCCAAAGAACTGTAAAGCTAATAATTTGGATATTCCAAGTAGAAACAGATCATAAAAAACTGGTTCTGAATGCCATTCCAGTATTTGAACAAATATGTCAAAATGAAAAATACTTAACTCATCAGGTAGAATTCTGCACATGACTGACTTTTGAAAAGATGGGGAAATAAGTTGTCAAGTAATGAAGAAAAGGCACTTGTGCCTCAGTACAGAGAACTCACCTACTACTGACATTTCAGGAACACTAGCAGTGTAAACTTCTTCTGGAAATGTTGGTTCATTGTCATTGATGTCATGGATCTTGATGACAAACTCAGACTCAGGTTCCACTGGTCTCAAAGTTCTTCTGTTGATAGCTTGGGCACGCAGAGTGTAAAATGCTTTCTCTTCCCTGTCAATTCTCCGAGTTGCATGAATATCTCCTGTTTTCTCATCAATTATAAAAAGAGTACCAGCCCCATCTCCTGACAAAATGTATTTGAGGGATCCATCTCCCTTATCCTGGTCAGAATGAAGCTGAAATGGAAGAAGACAGTATTTTTTTTAGAAGCAATGAAAATAATGGTTGTTTTTAAATGTTATTACTATATTTTAAGTTATTCTGTATGTAACATATGTGGTTGATACCATTAAGAAAGTAATTTTTATTCACCACTGACTGACAGCCAGTTTCCTAACTTAGCTCCAAGAATCTTTCAACTTGGCTGTTCTGGAAGATTTTGCTTTTGCAGGAACACCTGTTCTCTGCTAAGAAAGCTCTACACCACATTCTTAAAGAAGATTTTTATGTTAATACTGACCTTTTCTTTCCTTGAAGAGATGCTATTAAAAATTCACAACTGCTGTGCTAGTTGTAAATTCACTAAACAGATAAAGAACATGGCTAAATACAAGACAATTAAGGAAAACAGAACCATTGGTTTCACGAAATAATTTTTTTAAAAATTTTATTTTGTATTATTTATACTCCTCCCAAATTGGGGAACATTTCATTTTAAGTCATTATCACTTGCACTCCATCAACTAATGTAATTAGACTAAAGGAAAAACACCCACATTTATTAAGCACTCAGTATTATTTAAGTTGTATAAATCTTAACTTCACATATATAACTTGCAGTCCTGACTTCCTTTATATGAAAAAATATTTAATTATGCTTTGCTGTTCAGCACAGCAATGTGGATGATGGCTTATTTGATCTTTTGGAAACATTTAGCGTGATTTCTCTAAACTCCTTCTTGGAAAGGTCCTTCCAATCTCATTGCTTCCATAATTAACTGAAAGAATCTGGCACTCATATTTATTTTCACCATGAAATGGATTCTTTTTAGTAAACTTATTTTTGAGTTCAGCAGAAGCATCAAATAAAGTAGAAACTCTTATTACAAAACTGAAGTGCAAATATATTTTTTTTAAATCACACCCAAGATATATCAGAATATTCCAGTTTAAGAACTGGTGCATTTTTTTCCTTCTAAAATAGTTATTTGCACATGTAATAACAGCATCAATTAGATCACCAGGAAGATTATAACTAGTCATGTGAAGAGCTTTTGTTAATTAAGCCACTATTTCAGATAATGAAAAATGTTATACATGCAGCATAGTATAAATACCCCCCTTGCTATGCAGCCATGAAAATATTCCTCTTTTTCATCTATGATGCCCTTGTATTGTCTTTCATAGCATGTTTCATGTATTAGAAGTAAAAATATTTAATTATTCTGGTTTTGAATTTTTCTTTTCTTGTCTTTTGTGCTGAAACCAAACATATAGAATGGAATGGTGGGATAAATCAAAGTCAAACAGTAGACTTCTATGTTGTGAAAAATTTTCAAACACTGGTTATTTCCCACAGATTTGATGTTGTGAAAAATTTTCAAACACTGAGTATTTCCCACAGACTTGATATATGTGGAACAGACAGAACTCACCAGGCATCTTGGATGAAAGCCTTCACGGTAGAAAGTTGAATACTATCATGTTCTGAACTTTGATTTTCTACATGAAAGTATTTAGACCTATTAAACTTTGCTTACACTACACAAGTGCATGTTTACTTTACAAAGTGAGTATTTTCTTAGTGTTTCTTTTCATTCTACAACAAATTAAAAAATATGAAACTCCACCAAACATAAAGAATAGGAAGGTAGATGTTAAGAAAAATCCTTTGCAAATAATATTTTTCTTTCTTTGTTACTCTTGATGACTTCAAACTGAAGGTTGCAAGCCATTCTCACACCTTTTTTGAGGAACGAATTTTTAAAGTGAACTTTAATCCCTCATGCTCCTCACCTGATGGCCCGCAAAAATGGTGACCTTTCATGCCTCCAATTAACCCTTTCACCCTTCTTTTTAAGGGACTCAACAGCATCTTCCAAGCTGTGTTCCATTTTAAAAGGTCATAGTGTAAGTAGTCCTTGAGTGTTTTCTTCTCCATGTCTTCCTACAATATAATTTCCCTTCAAAAACATTTTGGTCCTAGGAACTCACTGCTGGTCCATGACCACTCTATGAAACATTTTAATAGCAGAATGATGAACAACATGATAAGAGCCTGCTCTTCCTTAGACCTGTGACAGAAGTATAAAATAAGGTCCTGCTTGAGTGGTATCTTTAAATGAGCACATTGCACTTTTCCCAGATGCCTTCCAAACCCCGGTCTGGTATTATTAATTCTTGCAAAAGTTTACAATATTGTATTGGTGCTGCAGTGCCTGTCCTTTGACTCAGAAACCAGTAAGCAGCCTGGCAAATTCCATTTTAACACATTATCTCCAGAACAGAGTAACTCCATGCAAACAGTTCCCAGCAAGAGTGTCTGGCCAAATTTAACATACAGATGATGCACGGAAATTGTTTTGGAGAGTGATATTAGGAAAACCATCCCAGCAACTTGTAAAATAAATTAGCAATCCCAATAATCATATTCTAGTGCCTTAAAATATTGCTTGGCACTTGAAGCCTGAACAGTGGGATGAAGAAAACTAAATCAGAAAACTAAGAAAATCCCTGCACTAAAAAATATGAAGTTTTTGAACAAGTACATTTAGATCCAATTTAGCATGTAAAGATCTTTTAACATAGTTATTTGTCTAATATGTAAGGTACTATCATTGCTGATGATTTTCCATTGCCTCTCCCATAGCTCTGTGTAAATCTTAGAAAAGTGATTTGAAAATTGTTTTTATGCCCACAAAATTATCAACCTTTGCCAAATCCAAACTTCCTACTTGTGTGGTTCTTTTTGTTTGTGTGGTTTGGGGATTTCAACTTTGTTTGTTTGTTTTTTCCCACATATATTAGCCAAAAGTCTGGAAAAAGTTGATTATAGGACTTTGAGATATCCACAAAAAGAGTTGTAGGGAGCTGAGATCTGACCTTCACAGTAACATGATTTAAAGGAATACCAGCCTACATAGTTAGAAGAACACTTCAAACTACAGCACTTTGTTCTCTAAAAAAATATTAATAATTTCTTTTGTATGATAATCCAATTTAAATTATGTGTATATACATAAGAGTTCAGAGTTGTGGTAGAAAAACTACAAATTCAGAATAACCTTTCAGGTCTTTTTGGGTCATCAGGAAACACAAAACTATAGATAAAATGAGCATGTCTTCCAGACATAATTCAAGGGATGAAAATGTGTAGTACAGATAAACAACAAAAGATAATATCTCCCATTTTGGTTTTTTAGCTTTTAATTCAATCCAGATGTTACTAGCGGAATCAAGAAGACTAAAGACTCCCCAAGGTGCTTCACAGCTCTCTATGGTGAATCCTTACTCAACTCTGAAATGCATGAGCAGTTTGTCAATGAGTGCTGCAGAGTTTTTTTTCATTTTACTCAATACTAAAAAAAATGTTCTGTAAAATATTTCTCTGCTACTTTTAGCATAAAGTGTTTCCTATAGTTATTTTAGCTAATGGACATCTGTGATTCATGTCAGCCAAGCTGAGAAATGGAAAGACATCTGTTTCATTTAGCAATTTCATCGCACAAAATGATCAGCTGTGAAGATGTGGTTTTGTTTTCATATCTGTCACTGGTATTTTGCAAACTCCTGAATTTCTTGCTGTTCTTCCGCAGAAATACTTCCCTTTTCAGCTGCACTGGTATACCTATTTTATGCATATTTTTTGTCACTTCATAGGAAATCAGAACGTCAGTTGGTATTATTTTATATAGCCCTTTTTCATCATAAGTAATTGCAATTACCATGAAAGGTACTTTTGCATATCTTCTATCTAAATTGGTTGAACGACCTTTTTAATCCAGAAGGATTTCACATAAATAAAAAAGGAAGATCTTGTTAAACAGAAGATAATATTTACAGAGGGCCACATAGTGGATTGTTTGGTGAATACTTAACAATGAAACTGAATTACCAATCCAAGATGGAGACTAAATCAGGTTTTAAGAGACAGATTTATTTTTCTTCAATTGTGGGAAAAATACAGAATTAATGAACATATTACATCCTTCTTTAGAGTAAATCCAACCATAAATAAATGACCTCATGAAAAGATGCTCCAATCAAATTCAACTCAATAACTTTTTAGATCTGTAAAAGACCATTGTAAAAATACTTTCAGAAGACTTTAGCAGAACAACATAAAAATTCAGCTTAAAAAAATTACAACACATTAATTAACATGGATTTCCACCAATGGTTCAAATCATACCTGCCCACTCAGGATTTTGGGATTGCTCCCCACCTTCCCCCGTGAAATCCATGCAATTCTGAAATCTCCTAAAATGAGCATGAAGTAGGTGGATTTTTTTTTTCTAATAGCATACACAGTGTTAATCCTATTTTCACCAAAAAATGACAGGATGCTACAGTGAAAACCAGAGAGAAGACTGGGCTAGTCAGATCTATTTTATCATGCAAGCTACTTCTGGAATTCAAAATTATTTATGACAATGACAGATAAAGGCTTTAAGATTTGTAACACATATTTCTATTTGAATTTCTGATTCAGAAGTCTTGCTGTGATTTTTCAGTGATTGGTATTCAAATAACTAGACACCAGATATGAGTGCATTAAGAAACTTCCCTCTAGATATAAAATTTACTGTAGGCATTAATGCAGTTCAAGTTATTTTTAATCTTAATTTAATATACTATAATGTATAGGAAACTTTTCAATACAGTTTAAAGTTTTTGTTGTCTTTGCAAAATCACAGACCATTTTAATATTAACTTACTAAATGGACTCTTACTCTCTTATTTTATAATAGCCATTTTTAATTTTGTAATGCAGCAAATTTTTTTCTGTTTTCTTCAGCAATGTGTCAATATTTCAATTTAATCCTGGTATCATAGGAACAATGAGACCTCAGGACACTCTTAAATTACTCTATCTTTAAGATTTTATACAAATAAGTCCAGAGTGTCTCCTTATTCTGAGGATAAATTTCAGGTCAAACTGTAATGTATTAGCTTTTTTCCTAAATAATTATATTAGCAATGTGAAGCCAAAATACACCATAGAAGCATTTGCCATTTCATTCAGTGTTCTAGTACACATTTAGTATTAGCAACTTGACTGGATAATTAGTTGAATAATAATGACTGTGTCTCTAAACACAATCAAAACAGTGGGCAGACTTTACATGAAGTCAGCAGAAAATAATTGATACAGAATTCCCACAATACAGATATTTAGTTTAAGCATCATGAATAAACTATTAAATGATGCAGTTGTTTAACAGCAGCTGCACTTACTGTTAAAGATTTTCAGAGCAGCTCACATCCCGAGCAGTATTCTCACAGTCGACAGCATTCTCTTGCCTTTAAGACACATTTTACTCACCAAAGAAGTTAACTTATTTAAATGTATCAAAAAGATAACATTTTAAGCAACTCTTTTCAGCGATTCCATAATTTGCACTAAGTTTTATTCAGACATGTCACACATTAATTTTTTTCACTCAGTTATACTGTCAGTTTGCCAGGACTGTGCTATTTTGTATTATTTAAGAGGAGACGGGCAGAAAGGAAAAAGATTTCAAAAAGAATGCTTTGTGAAACTGGAAAGGATAAGGGATGAACAAACTAAAGTGTACAAGTAATGTAAGATGAGGAGTACTCTGAAATTCTTTTGCAGGAAATGGAAATGAAAAACTCCAGTCTGCAGTGCAGACTGTTTTCAGACTGTGTTTGCTTAACTTGATTCATTATCAAAAGGAAAGATAAAAAATATTTTCCACCATTTTTACTGATAAATTTCACAGTAGTTCCCTGATGTCCAAAGTTTTTGCTTGTTCTTAACAATGTTTTAAAATGGTAAGACATAAATCAAAATTAATATACTTTTTAGCATTTCTTTCCACATCTCTGAGTGAAATACTATCTATCACAAAGATGGAATTATAATTTTCACAGCTCCCTATAATTTTCATTACTGATATAATCTTGAAGATTCTCAATTTCCAGAAAATAACCATACAACAATCATATTTTTTCATCACTAGATTTGTATCTTTTTCCTCTTACTGTAGATTATTTTTAAGGTAAGAGTCAAGTCCAGAGAAGATAAATAGTCTTGTCACTGACAAAATATTCTAGGATTTCAGGTGAGAAAGGCTGGATTTTTTTTTTTAAGACACATCACATGAGCAGCAGCAAAAGGTCTTTCATAGATTCAGTAAGTCAATATGCCAATACCCAATCTCCCTCCTCAAGCCAAGGTCTTTAGCTGATGTTCAGAGAGTTAGAACAAGAAAGTTTCAGCTTCATTAGGTTGTTGGAGCTTCCACTCCAGAAGACACACAATCATTGAGCTAAGATGAGAGTCTAATTGAATTTCATACACCAAAAAGTTCTTGCATAAGCCAATATGCATACTGTCTTCCAATTTTCATGTAATAAATAAAATCTGTACATCAGGTAAAGACAGAAAGCAGAAAAGTGCCAGTAGACCTGAAGTGCCCTTACTTCCTGGCACCTCCAATAAATGTCTGGCTATGAGTAAGCAGAAGGGAATTTTTGTGTTAAAGAGAAGAAAAAAAATCCTGACCCATGGCAGTTGTTCAGGTCCCCATTCATTAAAATGCTGGACTGAACAAAGAAACATTGTTTGGCTCTCCTCCTACTGAAATCGATATGGCACAAGCCTACATTCCTACTTCTGCAAGTAGTCTCTGTACATTGTCCTGTGGTCTCAGAATTAAAACATATCGGGTAAGATTTTCCTCAGACTTGGTTAGAGATTTGTTTAATGTCCATGGTTTTTATGTGCAATGTTTTTTGACTAAAATAAAAATCAGCACTAAAAATTATATAAAGGAATAAGTAGCTTCCAGAACAATCTCTCTATTCCACCAAGGAACAGTCTAAGAAGACATATATGCTGAAACAGCACGTATTTTTCTTTCACTGAATTCACAATAGCTTCATATATGTTAAAACATAGGGGTTTTTCTGTTTAGGTTGAGGGTTTTTTAAAGGAAAAGTCACCACTTATTCCTATGCTCTCTGGATTAATCACAACAGAGTGGTTGTAAGAAGCAATTGTAGGTTTGGGGGTACTGGTAAACAAGAATTATTTTATTACATATATGCTCATATTCGTTTTCCTAAAGTAGCCTAGTTATTAACAAAATAACCATTGTTAATAACCTAGTTATTAACAAAATAACCAAATAACGGTTGGTTTGTTTTATATCCTAATGTGTAATTTGCACTATACATATAAAGTACTGTATTTTTTTAAAACAAAAAACAGAACACATTTAAAATATTGATGCTTGGTTTATTTTGCCTACTGCTGGAGGCCATTTAAAAACACGTTACACAAGATTGTCTTTGTTTCCATCTAAAATCACTGTAACATGCCAATTGGTAAGAGCTTTGAAGGTTTTCTACCATTGTGATCTATTTTTTTCTCTTCATGTATACTCTGTATTTATGACACAGAAATGAATAACAATCTCTGTCATCCCAGGAAGTGGAAAATGTCAACTTAAGTGGAGACTGTATATCAAAATTATGGAATAAAAAATAAAAAAATAAAAAAATAATAATCTACAAAACAATTATGTCCACAATAATAGAGTTTTATTGTTAAATTCAATACTAAGGAAGGGAAGAGAGAGAAATTACATATGTTTTTGTATGTTTCAGGAGACTTCTGATGAATGTGAATTGATACTATATTTAATCATGGCAACTAAAACAATGAGAGATAAAGACGTCCAGTATCAATTCTGACCTCATTTGTATCATAGTGAAATCAGTGTGACTATGTATCCAGGAGAGAAATCCTACAACCCTAAACAGGTAGGTAAGGCACTAAATGAGTATCAGTGATAAAAAAGAGATAGAATATGTATAAACTCTTAAATGCAACTCACATTTTTATTTTTCCATCAAGTTTGTCTCTTCTATTAGTAAATTATGAAATCTGTTTTTCTAGGGAACACTACTCTCAAGAACAATCCTATGTACATACCAGTTACTAAATAAAGAAGTTGTAATTTAAATCATTACATAAAATTACATTGCATTGCATTGAATTACTGGCAGCGCTATTCACCCTCACAGGACAAAAACGTTTCCTGATGTTCAGAGGAATCTCTTGCTTTTTGGTTTGTGCCCATTGCCTCTGGTCCTGTCACTGGGCATCTCAGGAAAGAGCCCGGCTCTGTTCTCTTTGTCCCCTCCCCTCAGGTATTTGTGTACATTGGTAAGATCTCCCTGAGCTCTCTCTCTTCTGGTGCAAAGAGCTGCTCCTTCCTCAGCCTCTCTTCATATGTGAGATGCTCCAGTGCCTTAAGCATTTTTGCTGTACTCTCTCCAGTGTGTCCATCTCTCGTGCTGGGATGCCTAGAACTGGACACGGCACTCCAGGCATGGCCTTTCCATGGAGCAGAGAGGAAGGATCTCCTATCTTGGCCTGCTGTGAATGTGAGGCCACTTTAATCTGTTTCTAAGCAGCCTCATCCACTTGTTCTTCTTGGTCAATTGGACTATACCAGGCACCCATTACAATGTCATCTTTGCCTGTCCTCCCTTTAATCCTCATATATAAACTCCCCATTGGCTCCTCTCCCATCCCCAAGCAGAGCTTCACATGCTCTAGCTGCTCTGTCACATATAGGGCAACTCCCTCTCTTTGTCTTCCCTTCCCATCCTTCCGAAAGAGTCTGTATCCCTCCATTTCAGTGCTTCAGTCAAGCAAGTCATTCCACCAAATATCCATGTTCCCAACAAAATCAGAGTACTGCAGCTGCATGCAGGTCTTTAACTCATTGTGTTTATTACCCACACCTCATGCTTTACACCATACAAGCATTTAGGTGTGGAATCCTAGCATGCTAAGTTCCTGGAGACAGTTTAGGGATTTATCCAAAATGGTTCCTTGTAGACACCTTGTAGGCACCCCAATTATGTCGGGAATTACAATCACATAATGAAATTTAATTGAATTTAATAATGTTTCTATAAATATTAGCTGTATACGTAGCTATAATTACAATTAAAACTTTTTCTACCAAAGCAGCATATTTTATTCCACTACCAGAGTGCAAAATACCAAAATAACCAGCTTTGGGTGTAAGTCTTGGCACAAATCATACAGAGAATTACATGTTATGTTGTATACAAAAGGACAGCATCATCAGCCCCAGTGAACTCTGTTCCTCAAATACTTCTACTGGGGACAAAAAGCCCATCGTGATCTTGAGTGATACAAATTAAGAACTGTATTCCATAGTAATTATTCTCCCTTGCAATGTTAATTGCTGGTTTCAAAATATGTGTTCTGTGGACTATAGCACTCACTGATGAAAAATTATTTCTGACTTATGTGAACTCTGGTAATCAGCTGATAGGCCTAGCCAGTATTTCCATAAAGCTTCTGTGACATTTCCTGACATTTGTAAGACATCAAAAGCACCCTTTACTTAATCTCCCTTTTCCTAATTACAAATAAAGTACACTGCATTACTTATGCTGCTGGTGTTTCATTTTCTTTGTGTGGGGTTTTATGTTTTGTCTATAGAACAAAAGAAATCTTTTACATTCTCTTTTTTCCCCCCCAGAATTAGTTCACTTCTGTGAAACTTTAGCTCTTGCCTTGTGTATTATTTGCTCCTACTTTCTTCTTTCAATAGTAAAAAGAATTTTAAACTATCCATAGAAAACTTCTTAATTCTCTTTTATGATTCACAGACTTTTACATCGCACTTGAAATAGTATTCTTTATTCCTTTAATGACTTTGTTTTCTATAGCATGTTATTATCCTTTCCTAGGAAATGTATCAGTATTACTGAATCTTCTGCCATTATTCTTAAATGACAAGCCTTGATTAATCCTATGCAGCTCTTTCCAGTGTCACAGCCATCAGCAGTCCTCTAGCTATTCCATTTATTTTACTTAGCTTTTCATAGACAACATGCCACTCCTGACACATAGAGAATGGTCTGTCACATAACCTGACCCAACTAAATAGGTAATTAAGCAGTTTCCTTATATTCCAACTGTATTATTTATACAGCAGTCTCATTATCCTTTTTGAATGACCTAAGACATCCTGCTGATTGCTAGAGGTATTTCTAAGTCCTCTGTGGCATCTTCAGTAGCAAAAATGTGTAAAAATTTGGCTGTATTTCTGCATAGCAGTTCTCACAAGGGAGAGGCATTTTAAAAGTACAGAAGTGTATTGTAAAAGATTTAATTTTTTTTTAAAAAATTATATAAATTAACAGGAGTTATTTTTTTTCTGTCTCCTCATAGATGTATTTATTTGCTGTATGGCTCTACCCAAGTGGCCTCTCCTGAAGCTCATATACTATTCTACTAGCCTCATTATATTCACTTTTTACAAGTACTTTCACTTCATTAAAACTTTTCTTAAATTTTAGTAACATGGCTTGGAACACTGCCTTACTCTATTTTTCCTGTTTGCTTTTTCAAAATGGATTTTCATGGCATTTCTTTAAATTCCCACTGGTTAAAACAAAAATTTAAAAATATAACACTCTTTTTCTCTCCCCATTTACTTCACCTCTCACAGAGTTGCATTAATCAATTTTCTCACTGCCAAAACTTAAAATATCCATGTAATTTTAAAAATTTAGTATTAAGATAGATAATTTCTATCCAAGATTGCCTAGGTACTAATAGTTGTTAATTATTATATTCACTCTAAAATAATATTTCTTAATTCCTAAATATTCCTTAATATTTCTAATTTCTAAAGATACCATTTATAATGAAATTTACAATCATCAACATGGAGACTCAGAAATTTGAATTTATGCACACTTCACAGCAAATGTCATACATCAAAATGGATATGCAAATGCTGTCATTAGAAGATGGAGTTCTTAATATAGAAAAAAGAAATCTGTATTACTAGTTCATGTTTCTGCATATCAAATGTAATTTATTCTATTAATTCCTATATTGTAACATATGCACTTCTAAATTACATATGATTACTAAGAAAACTATTAAAACATTTTAGGAATAAAATCAAGAAAAGCGCTTTTGTAACATAAACCAGCTTCTAAACCAAATGGTCAGAAAGAGTAGTTGTTCTTGAGTGTGGAAGAGACAAAGTATCCCATATTATCATCTCTAATGCATCATACAGTCTTCCAAACTTTTTAAAAAAGTAGGTTTTTCTGTGGGTGTCCGTTTCTTTGTCTTTGTACTTCTTTTTCCCACCAGTTTCACCCAGAAATATTCCAAATCATCATTCCTGTTTCTTGTTGTGTTAATAAATGTTATTTGCTTGAGAATTATTAAGAAAGTACAAACATTCTCAACAAATAAACAAAAAAAAAAGAACAAAAAAAACCCCAACCAAACAAACAAACAAAAAAAAAAAACCAAAACCAAAAACACAACCCCAAAAACCAAACAAACCCAAAAAACCAACCAAACAAAAAACCCAACAGGAATCTCAAAAAACCTCAGATTAGCAAACCACTGGCAGTGAAGGACAGTGTGATTACTCCTAACTTTATAACAAGAGTAAGTTTAATTTGCTTATGTCTTCCCCCCAACTGCTTTGAGATACATACTTAGGCAAGTATGAAAGGAAAGGTGGGACTGAAGGAATATAATTTCAGAGGCAGGGAGAGCATCTACACTACTAAATGAAAATCACCAGAAAAGTTAATTTGGTATAGGTTTGCATTGTGTGTGTGTAAGACAATAACTCTACATCCAGGTAGCATAACTGGACTTTAGACCACAGATCTAGGAAACAGCTGAAAGGCACAGCCACTATGAAGAAGCAAGGCTTTTCTACAAGCTTGATAAGTGGAACAGAAGAGATGATCAGAATTGCTGTTGAGCACCAAGGTTTTCTTCAGCTGTTACATGTTCTTGCAAGTCTGCAGTCTTTTCCCATTCAAATTTTGCACTCCCAGTCATCTGAGTATACATTGCAGGCAGCAATCTTTGTAACTTCTTAGTTTCAGAAACTACCATACCATGAATATCCCAGAACATTTTCTTTGTTCAGTGCATATTTTCCACCTAGCTCTTTGCATAAATCTGTTTATGCATGTCTTTTTAGGATACCAAGCCTCCTAACTTTCACTCATAATTTTTTAAGCTCTGACATGTGTTCAGATGTGTAAGGTACCTTTGTACTTTCCTTTCAAGCATTTGGGTGGTCTGCGAATTCAATCTTTGAAACAAAAACAAGACAGCTTCTGTTCTCAGGCTTTAAGAGATTAGGAACTCATCTAGGGTTATATGTTAAAAATTACTACAGACCAAAATATTGTAAAATTAAAGGATAATTTTTTCCTCAGTGGTCCTGTCCTCCTTTAATGCTCTGAAGTAAATAGCTGTTGAAAAAACTCAGGAATCAGAAATAACTGATTGAGAAATAACACTGATGAGTTGGACAATGATGTTAATTTACTCCTGCAAGCAAATCCCACTCTGTCTTCAGGGACTTCAGATACTTACTGCCTCAAAACAAAAGGTATTAGAGACTTTGGAAGAACTTAGCAAGTTCTTCCAGTCTTTTTGTTTCAGCTTATTTTAATTATCTTGAGAGACAAAACCACTCATAAATATAAGGAAAACCTTCTAGTAGGAAGACATTTTAAAAGGGTAAACATCAACTTTTAACTTCTTAGAACTCTCTCCCTCATGGGTATTTTGTTGCAAGTCACCAATTTTTCCACAGTATTACTCCCAGATCTTACTTGCTATCTGTGCATACAGGATATTTAAAAGGTCATCTGCATCTGATTTAACAAAAAAAAAAAAAAAAAAAAAAAAAAAAAATCAAGAGAAGGAAAAGAAAAAAAGAAACCCCTAAGGAGAATCAGACTTTGAATTACTGCTGTAACTATTGGCTATTTACACATTTATAATTTCAAATAAGGTATAGGTCAAAAATTTGTAATGCTCTCTTTTATATTATGTTTTTTAATTCCTTGAGTGAATGAATGTACTGTGATGAAGCAGACTCTTCCTTTCCTGAGTTGTGGCTTTGAATACAAATTATTTCACTTTTATCAGTTCTTTCCCTTTTCGACTTTTTTTGTGACAAGCAGATAAATTTCTAAAACCAAAAGATAAATTGAACTGAAAGGAACTGGAGAATTCAGATTAAATTATTTCCCAGTTTCTTATACTATTTTGAATCATGATGTTGTTTTAAGTACAGTGCATAATCAGATACAAACTCTAAATAAAAACCACCCAAGAGAGCTATAGGTGTTCTTCATAAAGGCACCAAAATTGGTGATTTTACACCTGCTGGAAGTATGTCCATAATTTAGACTATCTTCCTTCTAAATATTCCTGACAACTGGTAGATGTTATTTCCCTTTGTGCTTACACAGATGAGAATTATCTATTTTATAAATTATTTTCAAAACTGCAGAATACTGCTACTGGGATTACTAACATAAATATTAAAATCTACCATTTAAAAATAGTTTTCTCAGATATTGAGAAAAGGAGTTTCAGGAAACCCACCTCCATGTCTACCAGAACCGTATTAACTCCTCAGACTCATTTACCAGCTCTCATCAAATTGATAAATGGCTTGGACTCAAGTATCAATATACAAAAGAAAAATTGAGAAGTCAAATAATATTATTAATTCTTCCATCAAAACCAGATAGTTTTCATTAAATTATTTAGGTAAAGCTAGCCTGCCAGAATTCAAGAAAGACTGGACAATGCACTCAGGCACATGGTATGTTTCTTGAGGTTCTGTGCAGGGCCAGGAGTTGAACTCAATCCTTGTGGATCCCTTCCAGCTCAGGAGATTCTGTGGTTGTGTGATTCATACATTCCCAGTGTTTTTCATTTATCATGCTACCTCGAAGCAATCAATAACATTAGACAAGCAGCTTCCATTTACTTGACAGAAGAGGAGGAAAAAATATTTAGCTACTTGTCCCTACTCATATTTTCATTTATGAGTAGACTTGCAAAGTATTTGCATAAGGGTAAAGCACTTGCAAGCAATTAGATGGATGGACTTGGAGACACATGAAGTGAAACACCCACACTGTTTTGAAAGTGGTATTGGTGAAGCACTCATAGCAGATTAAGTATGAACATAGCATGTAATTCTGCAATACTGAGAACTATTGACACATGGACAAGGAAATAATAAAAAGCTATTTTAATATACATGAGGTAAGCATGTTATCATATATAGAGCAGGTGCCTGGGCAGTGGCAGCGGCAGCACTGGGGGCTCTGACGGGCGTTCCCTGCGCCGGGCTGGAGCTGTGCCGGGGCTGCCCTGCCCGGCCCCAGGTGGTGCCAGCGGCTGCAGCGACTCCAGAGCAAGGCATGGCTGAGCCCCTCAGGGAGCAGCAAAACACTCCTCCTGACATATGACAGCAAACAAGAAATACTTCTTAGTTCTTTACCTCAAAAGTTCGACATACCAGTTTTAGTATGCAAAAGATGTGCTTGAAAGAGAAAGCTTTAAAATGCCTGCAAAGGGTCATAGGGTCATTTTGATCAGGAAGAACAATTAAGTTCATTTAATTTTCAATTGATTCATAACTTTTTTCAGTAGAACTTAAAATTTCCATTAGTATCTTCCTCTAGTTTGCACGTCCTACATTCAGTTTTAGTTTGTTTTTCTTAGGGGTGGGAAAAAATAAAACCACCTTGTTTTTGTGAAGATCTATTGCAGATTCCAATTAAAGACCATTAAAAGTATTAAACTTGGTAAGTAAAATGCTTAAGGTCCTATAGAGGCCAAAGAGATATAAGAACATATTACAAAATTAGTATTTGCTTGAAAGCTGAGCAAATACAATTTTAGAAATGATATCCCACTTCTTTGACTGTAACTCCTTCAGTTATCATGACCTTTAAAACTGCAAAGTATGCCTAAACTACTCATGGAAGTGAAACAGGTCATCTACTGCGCTTAGTTTTTAACTTCAAGCTGTTGAATATAAGCACATTTACATGTGTCTACCTGAGATACAGATATGTCTACCTAAGCAATTTAGTGTCTTACTGTTCTTTTTCCATGTATTTTGCCTTGCTTCTCTTTTTGAAATTGCAAGGAGTTGAAGAGCACAGTTGCCTGTGTTGAACACTGCTCAGCCCACAGAAGGAATTTGCCATGAAATAAGAACAGAATGAAGAAACAGGATGGAGTGAACTCCAGGCCTCACAGAGGTGAAGTCTGGTTAGCTCATCCTGGTTAACACATCCAGGCAAAATTCTTCCTACGGGAAACTGTGTAAGGAAGCAACTGCTTGTACACATACCACTGATCAAACAAAGATCACCCCAAGTTATGGGCCAGATGGCATCTGTGACCACCAATGAACACCTAGGTCCACCCAAACATCCTTCGATGCATACCCAGCACCTGGACTGTAAGAGAAGACCCCATAGCAGGAACTGGGGATAAGATAAAGGTTGTACTATTTTCCAGGTGTTACCTCAGATGCAGGGCGAGGTTAAAAAAAACTGAAGGAGAAGAACACATCCCTGATATTGGACACAAATAATACAGAATTTATGGATTACAAGGAAAGCCAAAGCAGCAACTGTGCTGAATCAGCTCTGATTGGGTAAAAAGGTCATTCTGGCCAGGGGGACATCATGACCCACTAACTTAAAAAACTCACTTGGTGCAAAAGAAAGGAAAGTCTCAAGAGGCAACTGGGAGTGTTCATTTCGGTCTTATCATTTAGTGTCAGATAATTTGGATACTGGGAATCATCCTCTTAAGCAGCTGGGTTAAATATGCCCTCAGTATGCCCTACTCAAGTGATTTAACTTCTCTTCTGAGCAGACAACACTTTAAAGAAACCTATACACACAGACATCTGCCCAAGGCTGTGAAGCCACAGTCTTTGAAAAAATGTATCTGGCTTCAAATTCAAGCACACAACTGTGGCCATTTTGGTCATCACTAAAAGACTTGTGGACACTACAAAGCCTTTGCATTCTTCAACAGTTGCAAATTGTATTGTGTCATCCAGGACAGTACCTAACAAACAATTCATTATTTATGAGAATAAAACCTAAGTATTCAGCCTGGTTAGCTTTTTGCCACCAGCACCTTCTGCTGCTGTTTCCTGAAGCAAGAAATCGGAGCCTCCAGCATACACTGAGGTTTCCAAAGGAATAATCCTTTTGCAAACAGAAAATATCAACCCTCTGCACACTTAACAATTTAGAGTAAGTGATGAATCTAAGCATTTTAAGTCATAAACTTCCACTAAGCTGAGACTCAACAGACTATGAGAATGAACCTTTCCCAGACTCACTGAGAATCAATCAGCCCTCAGGACAATCCTACAGGAAGCGTTTAATGTCTCTGATGTTATAGGAAAACAATATTACACTCTGACACTGTTGACCTGTTCTTAAATTTCTAGGAGGCCACACGTGTACCCCCAAAAGCAATCTTTCATATGCTTGAAATGAACTGGTGCCTTAAATAACCCTCTACACATTCAATATTTTAAGTCTTGCTGAGAAATAAATAAATTTCTAAATGTTCTTGTGTCTCAAATGTCAATTTCATCACACTGCAGTATCTTCAATAAGATAAGGTTTTTGAAGATACACAGCTGTGAATAACTTGGACTTTGCTTCCAGTAGAATTATACCAAAACCACCTCACATGGAAACTGTTAAAAGACTAGCTGCCCTCTTTCACCTTGACAGATCACTATTCATTTATACAGTTTGCAGAATATCTTCCATCCCTTTCCATTCTTTTTTATTGATCTCTGTCATGAGAATCTGCTCTAGCTGAAAATTCAACCTCTACAGAACTTCAGTGCCACAGAGCTGATTACCTTCACTGGAAGGAAAAGGCATTTTATATCTCTCAGTCAGATCTCCACACCAAATATTAAGCCTGCACATTAGCACTTGCAATTCAAAACCCTACTCTTCAGTCTCTCATAGCAGCAGAAAGGTCTTCAAAATAGAAAGAACTATGGTAGAAACATCTTCAGAAACAAAAATGCAGAGATTTTTAGAAGGGTTTGGTAAGTCTTCACCTTACCACTACAATAACATCACTTCACTGGGACTTTTTATTATATAAGTCACACCTGGTGATGAATCCTTTGAAATCAAAACATGGTATTTTGTGCTACCCTCTTCAAACCAGTACTTTTGGTAGCTGCTTCATGAGAAAGAAAAACACAAACAACATCTGAGGTGTCACTGCCTTATGTCTTTCTGAGTGCTATGTGGTACATCATCCACAGCATCAACAGTTACTGAAACTGTAACTGCTGCCCTTGAAAACGCGTCATGCTCACACAGCTTGCTAAGACACTCCCTCAGAATCACGTCTGGGTTGGGATTCTCGAAGTGAAAGGAACTAAGTGAGGTTGACATGTTCTGCTCTTTACACCATCAAAGAGAACGACTACACTTACAAGCACGGGAAAGTGAATACTGCCAGGATAATCCTTTCTGGTAACAGTTCTAATATGACACACACAAATGTTATACACATTTATGTGCAAATATATGATTAATTATCCCTTGAGATACTGAAAGGCATTGTACTAAGTGTAACACAGTGTTCAGTCTCTCAAAGTGCTGAAATATTTGTCAGTTGATCATTTATGCAATAAAACTACTGTAATGGAAATTGCTAGAAAAAGTCAGTATCTATCTCAGAAAGCTAAGTTGGGAAAATATCTGCAAAAATAAACAACTGACAAGATCTGTTGAGATAGTAAGAGGGGAAATGAACTTTAATATGGATAAATAATTATTTGAAAATTTATTTTTAATGACTCTGTACTATGATATTGTTGGTACACAGTAGTGCTTCCTTTAGGTGACAACTACTAGAAAACAAAATTTTGTTTTAAAAGCATTTTTTTTACTGGACATACTTAAAGTACATTGAAGTTTTTCAGCACAGGTCTGAAAATGCATAATATTTTATAATTTCAGCACTTAATTTGAAAAACAGAAAATGGGCCTTGAAACTGTATACTAAGAAAAGAAATAAAAATTATGACCCAACTTTCCATAATATTAATGAAGTGGTTTTCTGACATGAGGCTTACACTTCTTTTAGAATATTCCTGTATTGTTTAGCTGAAACTCGGAGGACCACTGTTGCTCAGATTTTCTTCTAGTAGGAAATTTCTTCTAAATTTCTTCAGATTTTCTTCTATCTTTTGTAAAGATACCTCAAAGACAAATTGTATTTCATATATATATATATATATAGAGAGAGAGAGAGAGAGAGAGAGAGAGAGAGAGGGAGAGGTTTGGTTTTCCACATGGTTCCACTTTGTGACTTCAGCCTTTAGTAGAAATCCAGGTGGAACCATTATTTGAGGTTCTGTATGTACAAAAATCACTTACATAATTTTGATTTCTGTTCTAAGGATGCTCTGTATTACATGAAGAAAAGGATGACCATCCTCTTTCTTGTGATAATAATAAATACTGATCTAAAGAAACCTGGGAAAGCCCAGGCAATAACCAGCTAATATGCACTCTGCCACCATTTCACATAGATTAAAGAAGGCATGCTTCAGTTGTTATGGGATTATGTATCTCATTAATTCAGTGAACCCCATTTCCATCGTATTATTGTAGTTGAACATTCTCAAGATGACCCAAACAGTTAATAAATGAGTGTATAAATTGCATTGTGAATTGTAGACACTTGTTTCATATTTGTCAGTTATTAAGTTTCCCTGATAGATATTTACATGGAGGTTATGAAACAAGAAAAAATATATCAGTCCTGAGATCAGAAAGCAAAAGATGTAAACCATAAACCCAGACGAATCAGCATTGGAAGTTCTGCTGATTTGTCCACTGGCACTGCACAAAAATTCTCTCATTGTCCTGGGCCATGAATCATTCAGTTCTCTTATTATCTCCCAAAATTTCCAAACACACTGCAGAGAAATTAACAAGGAAGTGGCATTTCATGCCACCCACCTATCAAAATAATTTTGTCTCTGGATAAAATCAGATAAAGGGAAACATCCAGAAATGTTTTGAGTATAGAACTGAGATGGTCGTTGGAAAGGTAAGTGCAAAAACAAGAGAAAGGAGATAGGTACTATAAAATTCATACAGAAAAATTTTATCACTAATTCTTTATTTACCTAATCATTTGAGATTTTGGACTATCAGAATAAAACATTATTGATGTAACAATCATTTTTTTATTCCACATATAATTATATTTCATTTCATTAGCTTCCTTTGTGTAAAACTCTCCCTGAACAAATACCATGCTATGATACTCTTCATTTTATATGTGTTTTCTATCCTTTTCCCAAACTTGTAACAAAATTACTACTGGAAAATTTTATATGCTGTTTAATTTTAAATTTGCTTTTGCAAATTAACAACTCTTTTATTCTAAGCAGAAAAAACTAGATGAAAGCGCTGTCTTAACAGCTCATCAAGTTTCTTCTCAGTGCTGTACTCTGAATCCATCATCTTACTTATCTTTACTTACCACTACATTTTTGCAAACACTTATTTTCTCACAGCCAAAGCAGTTCAATGTTTATCAACAGCTTTTCTAATGCAGGTGAGTTAGTCTAAAAAATGTTAACCCTTTCCTCTCTAATGAGTTTTCCTTCAATTATTTATGATTGGAAGAAAAACTTTAAGTAACACCACTCCCTCTTCATTATTTGAAATCATAAATATTCAAAAATAATACAATAGGAAAAAAGTAATCAGCATGCTTATGAAGGTCCTTAAATATGATGTTCTGGGTGCCCTGGAAAGCTATTTATTTCCTAGAACTGTTGTAAGCAATATACTTTCAACACAATAATAAAGTTTTGATATAGTGACCCTTCTTACTTTGTGGGCAAGGTCAATTTTCATAACCTATCAACCTGACCCCGACTGAGGACCTGACCTACTTGCTTTAAAACACTTGGTAGTCATCACTTTACAGCTGAGAACTGGATGAAATAAATATAGGAACTATTTACAAGACTCTCAATATGCTTTGGAAATAGCTGCATTATTTAAATGCTAATATTACAGACTCAAGGCAACAAATAAAAAATGGCTTACTCATCCATAAGCCTGCACTCCTAAATTTTTCCTTAGTGTTTAAATTTCAAAAGTTTTAATAAGCATTTCCTGTCACAAATCCTCCAGTGTCCTTAATTCCTCCAAGAAACGTTTTATAACATAATGCTCCCGTACACCAATACAGGCTGGGGCCCAGCTGGCTGGATAGCAGTTTTGCAGAGTGACCTTGGGGTCCTTTTGAGCAACAAGCTGACCAGGAGCCAGAAACGTGCAGCAAAGGGCATCAGCACCCTGGGCTCCATTTGGAAGAGATCACCTGGAGATCATGAGATGATCATTCCTCTCTCCTCTGCCTCAGTGAGATACATCTGTCCTCTTGTGTCAAGGTCTGGGCTGCCCATGTGAAGAGAGGTAGAGAACTACTGGAAGGGACTCCAGGAAATAGCCAGAGAGTTGAGAAGGGATTTAGGGCATTTTTCATATGAGGAGATGCTGAGAGAGCTGAGACTGTTCAGCCTGCCAAAGAGAAGGCTCAGCACAGACCTTATTAATGTATATAAATACTTGTTGGGAAGAAGTGAGGGAGACAGGCCCAGTTTCTTTTCAGTGGTGCTCAGTGACATGACAAGAGACAAAAGGCACAATGTGATATACAAGAACTTCCCTTTAAATACAGGAACAACTCTTTTACTGACTGGATGGTCAAACACTTGAATAGTTTGACCAGTGAGATTGTGGAGTCTCTATCTCTGGAGCTATTTAAAATCTGACAGGACACAGACATGAGGAAAATCAAGCTTGCCCTGCTTTGAGCATGGGGTTTGGACTAGTTGATTTCCAAACATGCCTTACAATCTTAGCTTCTCTGTGACTCAATGATTTTCAGTCAGTATTTCACTGTGGTATTTTGCAAGTTCAAAATCATGTAAATACTGAAAATATGCTTTATAGAAAATTGAATTTCTTTGTTTAGAACCAACATTGGTGCTAAGTTGTACCCATTACTGCTGACACTATATTTCATTTTTAAGAAAATTACTTTGAATTAACATCTGGTACCTGTTTAAATGTTATTGTGGCATTATGCATTATATATATTTTTGATAAATTCCTTGGGAAAACCTAAACATCAACAGAAAATTATTTAAAGGACACCTCCAGTGTAATTTATGTAGACCTCTAGTAAGCTACACCGTCACATGTACCAGTCTGCTGTCTTCTATTGCAGTTTACTTCCTAACCACGTGATTTCTATCACATGGTTTGCAAATAAACTTTACTCCCTGCAGTTAATTGATTTTCAGGAAGAGGTAAAGAGGAAGAATATTTTTTTCTTCAAAATAGGTTGCACTCCTCAAAGATAAGCATAGAAAAAGAATGCAATATCTTGTATAAAACATGAAATATTCACAGACAAAGCTGGAAAATTATTTTATAATGATTTATACAATATTATGCTTTGACAATGAAGACATACTGAGTGGGCTGCTGGAAGGTATGATGTTCTTAAACAAACAAGTCTGTCAAAAATATTTTCATTTGTTTCTTTCAAGTATTTCTCAGTAGCTCTAACTAGCAACACTTAGTGATTCTAGTAGGAGAAACATACTGGAAATCTGCTTCTTACAAATTAGATTAAAACACAGAATGTAGGACTGTGGAAAGAAAGAACACTTGAAAATTATACCGAAAACCTTATGAGAAACCTACCTTGCCTACATACTGATAGTCAGATCCTGTGTATTCCTCTAAAAGAAAAAACTGATTCCACATCCAGCCTCGCTTCTGGCGGTGCATTGCTTTCCCATCATTCCCTAAAGCACGTCCTCCAAAGCTTTTGGGTCTGAGATCAGGAGTCCTTCTGAAGAGCATTTCTGTATGGCAAGGATGTGGCAGCCACATCCAGAGCAGCAGAAGTAATAGGACTTGCTGTATTGTCATAGTTCTCCACTGCTGATGCTCTTCAAGCCGGTCGGCAGTGGAGCGTAAAGTTTTGTTTTTCTTGGCTTGTTTTTTATGTATCTAGTCTCTGATTCTGCCAAGCAGTTTCCAGCAGCTCATCTCTGAACTGTACACAGTAACTAAATCCTGAAAATAAACAGAGAAGAGACAATGTAAGTTGAAATGCATTCACTCCTTACTGTCCAACATCACTGCTATTGTACCCTTCACATAAAAAACATGATGACATAGAAAGCAATCTGGTCAGAAATATAAAGGTTATCCATATAGGAGGAACACTGAATCTATCAAGTAGCTGCTGTAAGAATACTTCCTTAAAAAATGTAATAGTGCCATTTAAAAAAAAATCAATTTAGAAACTTCTGAGAGTGTTCTTTATTTAGACTGGTGGATAAATATTGCCGAAACTTACACATTAAATACTGATGCCTTTGCTTCAAATGTTTTCCACCCAATTTCATTTACAAGAATTTCAGTGTTTTATTAATCTTAGTATCAAGAGACATGAAACTCTAACACAAAGTAGTTTTAGAAAATTACAAATGGTAAAACACCAGTTCTCCAGGGTATTTTAAATGGTAAAAGGAAATATCATATGCATCAGAAGAACTACAACATGATACAAAGCAAACTTTTAAACAGAAAACCTTCTTGAGATGGTCTTGCAATATGGAGTGATGCAAGCTTAGACTTAAAATATAGGAAACATTTTTATGTTAGCCTGTTTTCCAAGTATCTTGAAATACTGAATTTAATCTCGTTGTGGGAAATTATATTACAGAGAGAGAGCAAGCCTCTCCCAAATCACCCCTTTTTTGTCTCCACTTTTGTTTTTTTCACTTTGCTTTATTTGATTTCTTTCTTCATCTAACAGAACCATGAGATGTTATTTCAGCAAGAGAAATTCAGTCAAGTCCTCCTTACTTCTATACAAGCATTTAAAGAATAACATTTTTTGTTAGTGAGATCATATGGTAATTTTTTCCTCCAGTAAATAATAAAAACCTTTGATTTGTCATCTTAATAGCATGTAGCTTCTGCAAACTTTAATCAGGATGGTTTTGCTATTTTTCCTAGCATACCCATAAAAAACAATGGTGTTTGTTGCACTTCCTAGAATATTCTACCAGATGTGGCAAAAAACTCAAGTAATAATAAGCTTGGGTATTTTTTTTCTCATCTTTTCTGATTTTAATAGGTAAGTAATGTGTTCTTCTTTCAATAACTTTACAGTATATTTCACTATAATCTTAAATATTTTATTTTTCAAAGAAGAGCTATGTAAAAAATTCAGAAAATCTTCCTGTATTTCAATTTGATATTGATATGTTACTCAAGTAACTGTCCCAGGAAGCCTGTGTTGATTAAAAGAGCTTGTAATAAAATGTCAGGATTTTTAAAGTGGGTACACTATGAAATATAGTGACAAAGTTTAAAAACTGTGTGTCTGTGGGCAGGCATGTTAATACCTGAACAGATACTTTTCAGGAACCCATTATTGTCTTCAAGTTATATTCACTCAGGAGAACATTTTCCCCACTCTCCAAGTATTTGGAAGTCCAAAAAACTTCTCAAAGCCACTGCTTTGATGCATCCACATTAAGGATGTTGGCCCCTGTTCTCAGTAACTCACAGACACCCATTTTCATTGGTCTAAACAAACACCAAGTTATATATAATTTCATTTACCCCTTTTCCCTTTCTCCTAAAATTTTGACATTTACCTCATTTGTGAACTCTGATTAATAGACAGAACAATCTGTTCTAATATAAGCTACTAATGATGAATATGTTACATATGCTGAATTATATTAGCATGTACAAACTGGAGATGTGGCCCTCCACCTTGGAAATTATTTATCACAACTCATACTTTCTTTTAAGACAAAGGTATAATGAGTGAGAGAAGAAGGCAAAGATTTATTCTACGATAACGAGAAATATGTCTTCTCAAAGACCATAAGAAAGTCAAAGTTGAAATTCTCTCTCTCAATTTCCCTAAAATTTTGACAATTATTTCCCTAGAATTTTCAAAACTATTGCGTTTTCCTGAAAAGGATATGCAGAATTTTCTTCTCTCACTCTCTCTTTTTGTGTGTGTATGTGTATGGGAGAGAGTGTTTCCTTTCTTTTTTTCACTTTTTCACTTTCTTGTTGCCCTCAGTATATGTATTCCATTATCCACACATTATTATTTGATGTAGAAGTGTTGTTAAATGCCTCTTGGGAAATAATGCTTCAATATTAGGGGTTGTTATTGAATTTCCTTCTTGTTAAATTAGGTCAGCAGAATGAAAGCTCAGATGAAATTTGTTAAACTCACAAAAGTAGCTAATGTACTTGGCAAGCACAGCTGCTTAATGGATGTACATACCAGCAAGGACTTTTCTCTCCTTTGAGAGTCCTGTTGGAGTTCAGTTTCCTGCTTTAAATGGGATGAGTTTGATAGTAGTCTACTCTAAAGTAATAATATTTACCTTTTAAAATGAGCTAGCAAAAAAGAAAGAACAGACTAAACTAATAAAAAGCATTATATAAAGGTAAAATTTGAACACAATTAGATGAAGGAAATCTTTTAATCCATAACTACAGAAAGTAAACAGAAATCTGAGTTCTGTATTAGATTGCTTATCTGGATTCTGTGCTGGAAGAGTGAATGGAGGAAGAAACATTTTTCATTTTGTTTTTTGGTGTTTGGAATTTTTTTGTGGTTTTCTTCATTGTTTGTTGTTTGTGTGGTTGTTTTTTTTTTCTTTTTAGTTCCCTGGAAATCAAGTTGGATAACTGTCAAACTTTTGACAAAAAAATATCTTAGGGGAGGGTTTGAGAACTCAGAAGAGTTTAAATAGCTTTGCTGGCTTAAAGTATTTATTTTTAAAAGAATTTAACGATTTTAAAATAGTTTTAAGTAATTTTAAACTGTTTGACCAATCTTTCTCATAAAATCTATCTCTACCTCTTTTTCTAGATAACTTCTTGAATTTTTGTCACAATAGAAAAGATACAAAAAAAAAAATTAAATAATTTTTAGTTCTATCAGATATATCCAACTTTTGTGTAATATCCTCCTGTGTAAAACCCATATTTTTGTGTAATATCCTTTTAAATTACATTAAAATTACTACAGAAGAACATTGTTCCCAACTGTGTTCTTGTTTATACAGGTTTGTGGATTTGTATTATTTATAATGAGTTTTCTTGGAACAATTTCTAGTATGCAAAACATGGATCAATCATCACTGAAGCTGTTAAATCACCATTAACTTTCAGGTAACAGTTTTGAAACCATTAGGCAGTATTTTCCATGTTTTAATGCTGCTCAAAATGTATTCAGGTGATTTTCAACTCCTACAAAATTCGAAAAACACTATATATAGCTTCTCATTCATGAAACCCCTCCCTCCAATACTAAAACATACTTCATGCCATTTTAAAACTTGTAAGATTTAACATCCCTATAAGATGGGCCGTGAATGCTTTCAACTGATGCATATGTCGAAGGTCCACTTACTTCAGGAGATGGAACTTTTACACCAGGGATTTTATTTCTATATTAAATTATGCCTTCCTTTTGTCTGTTTTTTGGCATTCATATATAGTTACTTTCGGAATTCAACAGAATGAAATTTAAAATAGAAAATTTAATACAGCTCAAAAAACTTTAATTTTTTCTAATAAAGAAATTTTAGTAAATTTCTCTTGTGAGGAGCAAATTTGAACAACAAAAAATTTACTTGGGATACCTACCATTTAAGAATTTTGTTCTGTAGTTGACCTTGGTCAAACTTGAACTGAGTTTTAATTATGTGACATTTCAAAAAGCTTGTTTAAGGAAAGATATTTATGCAATGCTGGTCCTATTTTCTCAATTTCTCTTTCACATGGGAGCCATTTGCAGCTCTAATCTTGTCTTTCAATCCTTTTTGCTATGTTTGTACAAAACAAAGAAATCTTTGGAACAAAGATGCTTTCTGAAAATTAGATTAAACTGTGTTGGAATCTCATGAGGAGAATAATATTTAATTTTATTATACTGGAAGCAAGCAGAGCATATTTTGTTCTTGTTTTGTTCTTGCTCTGCAGAGCTGATGCCAACAGTGCCATTCTTATATACAGCCACATTGAGAAACTTTTCTTACTTTCTGTCTTCTCCAAAGTTTTGGACCAGCCACTGGTAGAGAGCTACCACCATAGTCTGCAGACCTTCTATCACAGTTCCTCCAGCCTTCAGCCCACTGCCAAAGTTCCTATGGCCATCAGCCATGAGCCATAATTCCTACCATTTTGGGTCTTCCCTGAACTAGTCAACTTGCTAAGGTGCTAAGGTTTCATTGCAACTCTGATTCCTGGCTTATGGTATCAGAAATTAAAGTCAAACCTCTGGCTAGGATTTGAAGTAATAGGGACTATTTAACAAGTTAGTAAAAGTAGAAGTAATGTAGAAGCTAAGTGCAGAAAAAATCTGTATTTTCACTGAGCCTCAGAAAAGCTCAGATAATTTAGTTGTGTCTATTTATCTGCCATCTCTATCAAAATCAGAAATTCTTATGCTTTAGAGCATAGTGCAATGAAGCAAGGACTTTAAACAGACAGCTTTGCAAGAGCCTGCAACTCAAAACACAGCAAATCTTTCTCTCTGTATGTGTAACCCATTGGTGTAAGATATCAAGGTAAAAGAAGACAATGCATTTTTATATATTAAGAATATTTGAAACAGACAAATTAAGTCTGTCAAATGATCAATTTGTAATGGATTCTAATATCATCATTCCTTGTATTATTGATTTATGTTCATTCCTTTATGTATTATATTCCAATGAAGTCAACTGATGTCATTCATAATTTAATTGCTTGATTCTGAACTACGAAGATAATCGGTAAATTGTCAATAAGCTGCTTATTTCATAGCTTGTAGCAGAACCCTTGCACACCAGTGACCACACTTCAAGTTATTAAATTATAACAGGAATTTGTGAAGTAGTCAGTTATACCTTTGAACCTTATAATTCAGTCTTTATGAAGTCCTGCAAACATTAATCTGCTTAGGAAATTGAGTTGAATGTACATAGTTCAAGGCTAAACTAAAACAAACCCCAACAACTAACATTTCAGCTACTAGGTATTATAATTTTTAATACTAATAATATTTCATAATCATCAAAACAGCTTCATTTAAAGGAGACTTTGGGGGGAAAGGTACTGAAAAACAAGCAGAGAAAAGAAAGGAAAAAGAAATACTGAACATTACAACTTTTGCTAGAGAAATTTATTTTTTGGGCTATGAGAGATTATATATAAGCATACCTTACATATTTTTAAGTATATTTATGTACTAAAAATTCTGGTTTTTTTTGTTTTTTTTTTTTTTTTTTAAACAAGTAAATATGCACTATACGAAATTCAAAGTGGAAGGTTAAGGATGCAATCCATGTTCCACTGGTAGCTCAGTAACTGGATACCCACAACAATAGTTAAGCGAACAGAAATCCAAAACATGGAAAATACAACTCCAAACTGCTGTTAAACTGAAAAGGAAAAAGGTATCAAAACCCACTTCCCTTCTAGTTCCTCTGCTGTGAAGGATATAGTCCTCCACCCTCTCAAAATCTCTGTATGCCTCACCAAAACCTCTCCCTTGTCTTCTAACAGAAGAGTGAAACCCTCAGGCTTAAGACAGAGCGGGACATTCAAAGGCTGAGCAAAAGACCGGATGAAAGGCAGAAGATATTAGTAACTTATCTTGCGTAACAATTTTGACTGTTTATTAATGACGATTTTTTGTGTTAATTAGATTACCTGGATAGCTAACAATAATTGTTAGCTCTCTACATACAGTGAATATACCTTTTCTGACAGTAAGACATTGAGAATGCCACACTATTATAGCAGTTTTCTACATAGATAGTTAAATTTACTGCTGTCGCTGAAGTTTTGTGGGAGATATTATACAGTATACATATACATTATACATGCAGCAGTGACTAAATGGTGGGAGACTTGTGAACATGAAAACGTTATTTGAATCTTTTAAGTTTCTGTAAATTGTGAGGTACCCACAGCAGGTTACATGTGGCACTCTACTCTCTCTTCTGGATTACTCTTTCTCATCTGATTGTATATACTGAGTTAAAGTTCCAGAGGGTAGCCACCCAGTATTCTTCTGCATGATCAGGATGAACAAGTATAGTTAATTTATTACATTTATAGAGTGTATATGCCCTCTCTGCTGAATTAAAGAAAAAAATCAAAGTATTTAAAAAAATAAATAAAGACACTATGTGAAATTTGCAGGATGTAGCAAAAAAGTGGAAAGATCATAATCGGTTGCACAGAATAACAATAAACTACTGTGTTGAGTTGACACAGGCAGGCAGCCAGAACAACCACAAACCTATGTGTGAAATGAAAAGAGTAAAATCATTTTGTTACTCACTACCCAGAGTATCCTGAAGCAGCACTGGGCAGAGACAGCCAAGAGGGAATGCAGGCACCATCAGGCTCAGTCCACCCTGATGGACAGCAGCCCTGCTGTTTGCACACATTTGTCAAGGGCCAGTGTACATGTAGTTTACCACCATGCTCTGATCTCCTCCGTGGCTTTTATGATCTTTGCTTTGATCTCTCTCCCAAAGCAGGGAGCTCAAGCACGTCTGTGAGACTGCCTCCAAATCTCTCAAAACAATGACATCATCAGCAGTAGCTGTACTATGTGAGGTATCCCATATTGTTATTCTCCAGGCCTTGGCATTCCCAGATGCACAGTCACCTGAGCGATTCTACCGCCCCCCCTTGCCATTCTTCTGCTTTTAACCCTGTCCTCCCACCTACCGAGGCACAGTTCTGGAGAAAATAATGCAGAAGTACAATAGTTCTGAACAATCTCAATATAGTGGATTTTTTATCACTTATTTAAAAAAAAAAAAAAAGAAGAAAAAAAATGGGAAAGAAGATATGTGGACAGGAATATTATTTTTAAGAAGTATGAAATAATCCTTCCTCTCCACTCAAGTCTCATTGTAAATTCAGCATTCAGTTTTGAACACACACCTAATTATTTATAACATGTAAATTATTAGACATCAGGCTAGCAACAAAACATTTAGATTAAAAAAAATATTTTTAAGGGAAGAACAACTACACGTAGTTATCCAGTCTACAAAAAGAAAAGAAGAGGAGGAAATGGCTATGGTTGTAGCTTTTAGAACCACTTCTTGAAATTCAGAAATTATTTTTAATGCACGCTACAGACAGTCTAAGGAATTTATTTTATTCACAGTCACAGTGATTTAGGTTAAGTGTTAACGAAAGCTTCCTATATATTTGCAGGGATACTTGGCAGCTGAAATGAGATATGACTGAAGGATCTGAAGGACAGTCTGAGCAAACTCCTTTCTGAAATGGGCTGCCTGCAGCTGGTATGACCAGAGTATTTCTCAAGATATTTTCAAGCTAGATCCCACTGAATTCTTTCCCTTCTTTTTCCATGCCATTATTTATTTTCATAATGTCTTCCTGTGTCTGGTGCCACTGCTACCAGTGACCACTGCAACCACTATTCTCCCCTATTCTCCTGTATGAGTATGGATTGCTCATTCCAGATCAACTACATCCTTTTCCATTTATCTGATTTAATCTCTAAAGTAGCTTTAGATTTGCTTTTGTGGGTTGAAAGCAACTGAAATTCTCTTGCTTGCCAGCCAGCATAACATGGCTTTTCCACATCAAATGATACAGTCCTAGACACATGGTTTAGAGAAAGTCTTGCTAGTCCTCTGAATTTCCCTCCATAATATTTTGTAGTTGTATTTATCCCATAAATTTTCTGCTATAGTCTCCCCGATAGTGAATTTAGCTCTTTCTTCCTCTGATGAGAATTTATCCCACTTATATCTTCCTAAATTATTGTCCTTTCCTTTCCTTTCCTTTCCTTTCCTTTCCTTTCCTTTCCTTTCCTTTCCTTTCCTTTCCTTTCCTTTCCTTTCCTTTCCTTTCCTTTCCTTTCCTTTCCTCTCCTCTCCTCTCCTCTCCTCTCCTCTCCTCTCCTCTCCTCTCCTCTCCTCTCCTCTCCTCTCCTCTCCTCTCCTCTCCTCTCCTCTCCTCTCCTCTCCTCTCCTCTCCTCTCCTCTCCTCTCCTCTCCTCTCCTCTCCTCTCCTCTCCTCTCCTCTCCTCTCCTCTCCTCTCCTCTCCTCTCCTCTCCTCTCCTCTCCTCTCCTCTCCTCTCCTCTCCTCTCCTCTCCTCTCCTCTCCTCTCCTCTCCTCTCCTCTCCTCTCCTCTCCTCTCCTCTCCTCTCCTCTCCTCTCCTCTCCTTTCCTTTCCTTTCCTTTCCTTTCCTTTCCTTTCCTTTCCTTTCCTTTCCTTTTTCCTTTCCTTTTTCCTTTCCTTTCCTTTCCTTTCCTTTTTCCTTTCCTTTTTCCTTTCCCTTTTTTCTCTTATTCCTCACATGTCATCTTTGACAGACCATGGCTTTTCTGGAAATAAATATATCAGAAAATTCCACATTAATTTTGCCAAGAATGAAATCTGAGAGATCACTGAGTATCTAGACCTGGTGAATATTCCTTCTTCATGTACTGAAGTGTTTGCCTGAGCAGGGTGAATTAAAATGAATAATGCTGAACAGTTCAGAGAAAGACATTCTTTTCCTTCTGGGCAGGTGGAATTTTAAATCTCCCAGCCTTTGCTATCCAATGCTTTCACCTGCCAGCAAACTCTAAGCCTTATTAGGGAAATAGAATAAGCACAGAAGCGTGCCAAATATCTAAAAACTCACTCTAATCTCATCAGGAGTTTATATCTTCAGCTCAGGCTGAAACCTTACAGCTTTAGAGAGCAGAGGCAGTTCACTAATGCGTAAAGAATTGGGGCATTGAGAGCTGTGCCTGCTTAGAAAACTGTGTAATTTAATAAAGTGTTCATTGATGTCTACACAGTGGCTCCTCAAACTTGTGTTAGTGCCTGTGCCTGCAGCATGGACATTCACATTCCTGCTAATTAGATGATAGCAGAAGGATTACATTCTTTCTTAGCAGTCAGGAAGAAACAGAAGGAACCATTTCTCACGAAAAATCGCAGTTGAAATTAACAAGAGGATCAAATTTTAAGAAAGTTTGTAAAATATATGATTTTATTTCCCAAGCTTATTTGAATAAAAGTGTAAGTATTGAAAAATTCATTCAGTTATTGACAAATTTCATAAAACTCATATTTGGAAGAAAAATAAAATCTTGAATGACAAGAAGGTACATTTGCAATGCATTTGATTTTTTTTTTCCTATAAATGTTTCTTAAAGTGCCTGAAGTTTCACCTTGTGCTCAATTACTTTATAATTATTTTAGCATGCTAAAATTCTGCTATGGCTTTTTGTATTGTTCTCAGTTAATCTAGCAAAGCAAAAGTCTCCTTATGCAGTTTGTTGGAGCATGGTGATCTGATATTATGGAAAAAAAAAATTGTAGGGAGTGTTAATATTCATTATACTACTTTGCTGTGGCTGGATGAAATGATCAAAATTTCTTCACTTTCAGTGAGTCAGAATTATAGATCCTCTTTTATAAGCTTGTTCATAAGCTGTTACAAATGTCAAACTATGACAGGAAATCTCTTAAGAATATACCAGATACATGTAGACAGTATAACAGTCTGTAGCCTTTTGTGCCTTACCTTAGACAATCTGCAGTACATTGCAGCATGATGAAATGTTTTCAATTTAGGCAATATAATATTTTCTGTTGCCTATGCAATGTGAAACTATCTGTTGAATGAGGTATGCAAGAAGAGCTCCTTCTTCCCAAATGGTTCTTGTTTTAAACCAGTACACAGCAGGCTGCATCTGACATTTTTCAAAATTAGTTTTACAGAGGGATTACATGAAAAAAAACCTGTAAATCATATAATAAAATTTACTTTTTTTTTGCATATCTTAATAATGAAAAGGATGTGTCTTGACTGGGATTGTGAAAGGATATCTGCTCTTAAGTAGCACATAAGCATGGGCATTATAAACTGATGATGGATACAGGTCAATTAGAAACTTTGGAGGCAAGTAAATTTTCACTTAATGTTTCTGTGTATGTAAAACTGTACTATAGTTACACTGGCATTCAAGAGTGCTTTTCATGCTCAGAAAACATAATTTATACATATACTAACACTGCTGTATATAAACAGAGAGGCAAACATTGATATAATAAATTAAGCATAGTCTGACTCTGGGTTCCATACTTGGATCAAGTGTGTTCTGAATGCCTTCTGTAGTATCTGTGTAATTCTGTGCTTCACAGAATCTCTGTTTATGTCTAAGCCTTCAAGGTACAAGAGGTCAGGACAATGCAATAGATTCTGTTGGGACTACCAAACTGAACTGGAAACATCAGTTAAACCTGTGGCTTTCGGAAATATTCACTAGACAAATCTGTTGACATTAAAGAACATATTTGTATTGTACAACTTCTTTTGACACATCTGTTATGTTTGATGGTTATACAGAGATATATATGTTAGTTTGCTTGCCTTCTATATGTTGTCATTTTTTGAGGTTGACTATAGCATCTGAGGAGACAGTAGTAATATTGGACTATTGCAGAGATAGTCTGAAGAGAGACACTAAATTTGTGATAAAAGTCAAATAAGGACATGCCTACTTTTTCCTGCTCAGGTGTCATCTAGGTAGAACACTTCCTGAAAAACAACAAATACTTGAAAATTATTTCAGGAAAAAAATCAATGTGCTAAAAAACACTTGTAAGACCCACATCAATAATGTGAGGAGAAACTTTTCTCAACATCACTTCTCTGGAGAAGTAAATCACTGAATTCTACTTTCATCCTTTTTTTTCCTTCCATAATGCTACACATTTCACACTCTTTGCTGTGTGCTTTTCTGAGAAATACGAGTGGAAATCAGCAATCACTTGCACTGGAAATGACCTTTCGTAGGTAATTGGTAAGGGCTACATCTAGCTGCCACTAGAGAGATTTTATTCAAAACAGTTACTTCATCTCTGATCACTCTCTCCTGATTTTCAAGGGTAACCAACAAAACACCTTTCAAAGATAAACCGGAACAGAACTTCAAAACTCATCCAGGAAACAAAAACAATGAACTCAAATGAGTGACTCTTTTTACTGTGCATCATATTCTCTCTCCCTTCCTTTTTAACCTCTGTATGTCTGCAGGTTATAAACTAAATCTCTCTTTCCCTTGAGAGCTAAATATCTCTTGTTATTCTCTACAACAATAT
Organism: Passer domesticus; assembly: GCF_036417665.1. Classification (NCBI taxonomy): domain Eukaryota; kingdom Metazoa; phylum Chordata; class Aves; order Passeriformes; family Passeridae; genus Passer; species Passer domesticus. The sequence goes on along the minus strand of NC_087474.1, from coordinate 83,298,980 downwards.
TTTCATACCAGTCTATTTCATTGGTGGCAAATATATATGTATATACATTTTTTCTTTACAGAATTAATGCAATTGATAGCTATCTAATTAAAATTAGAGAAATTTCTTCAACTTCTGTATAAACTCCACTTTTTTTATTTCAGGTAGAAAGGGTTTCTACACCTGAAAGAATATTTTGGATTATGATTTTCTTTTTTTCCAAATACATCCAGATAGGCTAGCAAAATATTTTGACATTATTAAAAGAGCTATAATACCTCATCTGTAACATCTTGGATCATTAGTTACAGCAACACTAGCAATCTTTATGACATTCACTACTGCTTTATCTATGATACAGAAAAGAAATATACTCTTTTCTATTGACTCTACAGAATGCAGTAATAAAATATTATTGTTATTCTAGATCACCTGAGATTGCAGAGAAAGTAGGTGATAGACAAGAAGGCAAATTGCACCTTTTGAACTCTCAGCATACAATACTGAGTAGTCTTCCATGTAACCTCTTCTGAGAGGCTTTTATTCTGTATCCTATACTCATGTATCGCATTCCAAGCCTGCCTGGTAAGGTCATTCATATATGACTAGCAATAGACTTACTGTTAGTCAAGTGAAATTATTTGCCTCCTCAGTAAGGAGGATGTGTGGTAGAAAAGAAAACAACAGTAAGCTCCTACCTGTAGGATAAAGCTGTGCTCTGGAGAGCGATAAATACACTGAACTTATTATAGCTGCAAAATGCAAGTAATAGAATATTATGTTTAAAATCCATGTATTCTGTGGGGGTCAGTGGTTGGAGACAGAGACAACACACACACACACACACCAAAGCTTCCTGTGCCAAACAGCCTCGAGTTTATTCCTGCAGCTCCGTTTATAGGAGCTCCAGTTACACATGTGATTGGCTGAGGTCTTAGCCCCATCCAGCTCTCTAGCCAGTGACACATCTGCATTTAGTACTGGATGACATTGGCTGAGAGTCCCCGTGTAGACTGAATCCAACCTACCCTTGCTCACCCAGGGACTCCAATGCCACAACAGAACACTGACATAATTGAGTGTGGACTAATGAGCAACTACAAAATGGAATAACAAGCAGAATCTCCTTAGTCCATAGGGAAAATATCTGCTTTGCTGCACCAAATGAAGAAACAAAACTGCCTGTCAATGGAGTATTAAATGAAGTTATGTGGGTAAGCATAAGCAGCCCTTTTCTTCAAAACATGCAAGAAATAAGGCAAACTCAGGAGGACTTTTGTAACTTCTGCATGAGGGGACTGCAACTTGAAGATTTGTTTCACAATTTCACTTTCTGGACAATCACTAACTTCAACAGCACTCATACTGACAAACAGGACAAAGTGGAGAGTGAGAAGAAAAATAAAGACTGAAGAGAATCAGCACCCTGCATCTCCTTTCCTACAACCAAATCTTGCTTAGCAGCAAGTAATGAAGTAGCAACACCAATGGTGTAAAGTGTAAAGATATTCCAAAGTAATGACTTTTGCAAGGAGAGGGACTAAGTAGCAACCAAAAAAGTCTGACTCGTGGTATAAAGAAAAAAGGAATGATTAGCCCATAGTGGTGTGTGTGCAGATATATTTGCTTAAACTCAGAAACTAGAGATCTTCCAGAACAACTCAAAATGAATGGACACAGTGATTTGACTTAAGAAAGCCTGGAATAATCCCATGTAATTACAGATGAACATGTTCTTAAAAGAGCTGTAAAAAGGAAAAAAACTGGAGAATGCCTGGTAAACTACCCAGACCTTGGCATTTATCTGAGACATTGTCTTGTGGTATGCAGAGATTGCCTGAAGGAGTATAGAAGCCAGACCAACTTTTTTACCTAATAACTTTCTGCTATTTTGGGGGAGGTTTTTTTTGTTGTTGTTGTTGTTGTTGTTGTTGTTTTTTGGTTTGTTTTTGTTGCTGTTGCTGTTGTTGTTGTTTGCTTGTTTGTTTTGGCTGGGTTTTTTGGTTTGGTTTGGTTTGTTGTTGATTTTGGTTAGCTGGTTGATTTTGGTTTTGGTATTCATAAAGCAATGATCTGCAAGTGAGAACTTATGTAAGGTTTACTTTGACAACATGTTACTTTTTAAAAACATAACAGTTTTTGGCCAACCAGTCTTCTAAGTTGGAACACTGGAATAGAGTGGATTGGCAATTGGCAGGTAATATACAGCACGTACATTGTTTATTGGTGTATTATTTAAAATGAACATCGGATGTTTTTGTCCTTTTCAGCCAAGAGAAATAAGAAATTTTTCTTTTGGATAAAACTGAAGTCTGGATGAAAATGAAGCAGTCATACAAGCAAATTAATCGTCTGTAATTATTTGCTAAAATAACCAGGATCTAGGACTAAAAGAAGACCAAGATAGAAAATAAAAAAGTTTGAGGAGCACAGAGAGAATTAGACTTTTTGACAGATTTTTAGTGTTAGCTAGTTTCTTTTACAACTGAATTCTGTTAGACAATTCCATTAATGGTTTTGGAATTGGGATTACAATACTGGAGCTCTTTAGACAGTAAATGCTTTATTGTAAGTACCATCTGAAAGGTGGTTGGATAGCTGATAAAGTTTCAAGTTTCCAGTTCTCGGTACCGTTGCTTATTTGTTTTGTTTCAGTATATATAAGCATGTGTACATGTATAAATTTTGCAGCTGTAGGGATGCTTATTCAGCAAAGCATACATTAGCAGGAATATTATATGAAGATAGAAAATATATTCTGAAGAGAAAACAAGTGAAAACTAACAAGATGTTCTTTTGCTTTTAATTTGTATTTTATTGTTCATTCTTTTCAATATTGTGTTTCAAGGAAACTCATGTCTGTTTCTCTGGTAAGTCCCCTCCAATAACCTCTGCTAATTTTTTCTGTGTTTTTTCCTTTCTTCCTTTCTTTTTCTTTTTTTCCTCTATCACTACAAATTCCTTCTACATGGCCGCTGACACTCATAAAACAGCAACCAATATTGGCTGTTCAACCAATACTGACCAGCCCTCCATGTCCCATGTAACACCAAGCAAGACTATTTTTTACCTAACAGCTCTTTTTAGTACAAACTGAAAATACAAACCTGCAAGAGACTCTGCTAGGCAGTCTTGGCCTGTCCACACCATATCCAAAGTGACAATGATTCTTGATATTTTGGTCCAATACAACAACAAAAAAAAAAAAAAATCCAGAAAACAAAATCCGAACAGTGCTTATGTTGTCACATTTTGGTAGCTAGCAAGCTCACAAGAAGCTGTCTGACAGTTTAGGAATACAGCATTAGAATAGCAAGGTAACTGTTATGGTCAAAGGGAAGATGGATTCATACTTTACAGGTTTATCCAATTACTTCCTTTGTTAAACAACAAATAGTCCTAATTAAAATGATACATTTCCACAAATAGGTAGAAAATCAATATTTTTCCTAACAGATGCCTGTAGAATTACATTTATGCCAGTAAAACTTAGTCATTTCTAGCAGTATACCTGATGTACTGTGAATTCTGTGGTTTTAAATAAGTAATTCATGCACACAGTATTTACAACAGTTTCTAATTACCTCTTTTTTTTTTTTCTATTTTGGATCTAAGATGAATAAAATACTATTACAATTGTAAAACAAATGTTTATAGTTTAATTGCAATTGGAAGTCAGTAAGAATACAAAACATATTTCCATGTGTAAAAAACATCTCATTTATTGGTATTTAATGTGACTGAACAAAGATTTTACACAATAAATACAAGGAATTTAGTATATAGAAATAACTTATGCCTGTCAATTATCATCTGGTCTCTGAGTTTTGGGTTTTTAAGATTTTGTTTTTTTAGAACAAGGGACTGTTCCACTAAAATATCTACAGCTAATAATTCAACTTCAAATACTGTTGTTTCTTAAACAACAGTATTTTTTTTAATGGAAAAAAATTACAAGTGATTAATGATATATTGTTCTTTGCAGTTAAAGACTTCTTAAAGGGTTACAATGTGTTACAGAAACTTATTCCTACCTTGTCCTATATTATATGCAATATTTTGATATCATTTCTGAATGAGTGATGCTGTCCTAGGCAGTATCTATACATTTTTCTCTAAATAATATTCCTCGGTAAATTTACCAAATCTCAAGAACAGCAAGTGAAATCTCCCTTGTAGAGATCACAAATGAGTAACCACAAGAAGACAGAAAAAAAAAATCTCTAATTTCAATTCTCAGAATTAAAAACATTCTCAAAGTGTCTGTTCAGTTATATACTTCCATCCCAGCCTCATGACTGAAATGATAATGATGTATATACCACCCAGATACCTTAAAACAAACAATCTGGGAAAAAAAAAGCTGTTCTTCTTAGGACAACAGAATTTTGGTAATTCTGTGATTGAAGGCAAACCCTTTCAAAATGTGAAATATATAGAAATATATGCAGCATACACCTGAGATATTTTTCATATAGTTTTTTTTCACTAAAAAGTAAAAGTTTGAACAAACACGAAGTATTTCTCTAAAATAATTAATACCTTAAAATTTTATTAAACTAAGGCAAAAAGAAATTTCACCACTTAATCCCACTAGGTGCATAAAATACTAGAATCCCTTGATTCATTTCCTCATTGTACTGATTTTGTCTGTGGTAGAGTTAATTTTCTTTACAGTATCTTTTATTGTGCCATGTTTGGGATGTTTGTTGGGAACTGTGTGGATACCACAGGGATGTTTTCCTTATTGTTTAGCATCACTTGCCTGGGGTTGAGGCCTTTTTCTGGTCCATATCCCACCCCTCCAGTGAGTAGACTGGGGGTGCACAAGAAGATGGGAGGGGACACAACCAGGACAGGCCACCCTGACTCATCAGAGGGATGTCCCATGTCGTGTTACATCATGCTCAGCAATAAATCTGGGGGGAAAAAAGGAAGTGGTAGACATCAGAAGCAATACAGTTTGTCTTCCCACATCACCTTTAACACGTGATGGATCCCTGCTTTCCTGGCAATGGTTGAACACCTGCCTGCCCATGGGAAATGATGAATTAATTGCCTTCTTTTCCTTTGCTTGTGTGAATAGCTTTTGCTTTCCCTATTAAACTGTTTTTATGAGTTTTCTCACTTTTAGCCTTCCCTTTCTCACCCTTATCCCACAGGAGGGGGAGTGACAGAGCAGCTCTGTGATGTTTACTCCCTACCAGGTTTAAGCCAGAAAATCCATGCTTTTGAAAGTTATCTTCAATAAAGTTACTCTTTTCGGATATCAAGAACCAGATGATCTGTCCATTTTTATCAGCAGATTTCTTCATCATTTACAAGGAGGAAAACACCATAGAAGATCACAAAATGTGACAGAACATCTATATGTGATAGAGTCTCCTTACAATTCTTGAGTTACAAATTCAAGAGAAAAATCTGAATCTCCCATCTTCTATTAATACTAATGTCTAAAAGCTGGCTAAGAAATAAATCCATAAAGACAAAGCTACAAGAGTACACATACTCCAATATATTCAGACACTTTCTGCACAACAAAATTCCAGAAATTGTCAGTATAGGAAATGTTGACCATCTGTTATCAAAATCACTCCAGGGGAAGGAAGTCCATTTCTATCTAATGCATATCATGACTGAACTAGTAGATAAAGAATTACTATTTTATCCAATCTGCTTTGATATTTTTACAGGGTGGCATCCAGCTTCTCACTTCTGAGAAGTTTATGTCAGACTGGATCTCTGTCATATTGCTACAAACATAATTTGTCGCATCTGGCAAGAAAAAGAAAGCAATGGCCCAATGGTATTGTCAGCATGGAAGAAGCAATGCTGAATATTTTAGATTTCCTATTTTCATTTATATCTTGCTTTACAGTAAAGCAAGCAATTACAAGAACATTAGGACTTTAGACAAATATAGGAGGAAGGTTACTTGAGGTCCTACATCAATTTCTTAACATCCAATGGATTAATGGCTCCAAATAGCAAGTAAAGGTGATTCTTAGGAGGCTGTAAAGGTCACATAAATTAAATGGTAATACATCACATTGAATGTTTTCATACTTATGACTCATTGTGTTCACTTTTCCAATTTCCATCCAGTGTCACTCACAAGTTGCTACTTGCTCTAGCCTGAATTTTGAAAATGGATTTTCATTGGCATGTTGACAACTATCCTTTCTTTTCCCCACAGCTTCTTTTTTATCTCTGTGTTTTTTTTACTCCTCTTCCAAACACCTATTTGAGAAAGGCAGACTAGCATAAGAATCTAATGTCAATGACAGTATTATCCTTATGTTACTACAAGAATGTCAAGGATTTGTTCTCAGTTTCAGCAACAAAAAGCCATCTACTTCAGTGAATGAAGTGTACTTGCTAAAGATATTCACTGATGCTACTCAAAGGAAAATGTGATATGTAATTAAAGTGTATATTATGATTCTGAAATAAACTATGGGGATTTTTTTCCCTGAGTGTTGAGAAGCACAGAACTACAATATTATGAAATATATATACATACACATTAGCAAAGCTTAGTGAAAATGTCAAGCAATGATTTCCTCCCTCTTCTTAAAACATTATTTTAGAGTAAAACAGATATTTTTTGTCTAATAGCTGAAGAACTCAAGTGTCATTTCTTCCAGTGCCTATAAACAAACCTTCCAGCTTGCAATCCCTCTTCATGTTACTCAGTGGAACTCTTTAAGACAGACAGCTCTATGACAGCAAAAAAAAAATAAATACCAAACCTAAAAAAAGTACATCCATTTTGAGAGAGAAAGGTGTTTAATGTCCATACACTGAATATGATAGAAAGTCACTCTCACACTGTTGCAAATTTTGCGCCTTTCTGGAAACTAGTGTGGTGAGATGCTAAACACCACTGACAGACAATGAGGTCAGCAAGAAGTCATGTCACAGAGCAACCAGATCAGCAGCAGCACTGCTGCTGTCATTTCTATCCTCAGTCCTGACAGATGCTGCATGTGAGTCCCTTCTGCTCTGCAACTGGACAGAAGCTTCTTCAATGGTTCTGTGCCTTGGGGTTTTTCCAAATCCTGTTCCATAACCTTTTCCAATTTAATTTCCCCTCCAAAAGCTTTACTTATGTAAATTGTTGAGATCTGCTACAGATGCTCCTCCCTGCCAAGGTTTGCAAGCGTTTTCCACAGTATCAACATTTGCAAAAACACCTTACTCTTTTTACTTATTACCTTACAGACAATATTCTCGTAAGAAAAAAACTCCAGTTCTATGGAACAATATTCTGGAAATAAATCTGTGACTGATTGTGTCACCTGGACTTCTTTGCCTTTATCACTTAGGGGATATTTTTCACTGAGTTATTACATACAGATGATTTTTTTTGTCTTAGGGTACCTGGAGGGGAATAAGGAAGGAAAAAATATGTACTAGCTTAGTGAAAAGGATTCTAGAGATGAAATATGTGTATGCTAACACAAACATGTTAGTTAGGTAGGGATAAAGAAAAAAAAAAGAATGTAAGACTGAATAAATAAGAGTTGAGGGGCAAGAAGGATAAAAAAAAACAACGGGGGATAGTAAGTCAGGGTGAAGAAGATACCACATTAGGGATCTAATCAGATGTCTTTGGCATCTGTACATTAATACAAAAAGCACAGTGAGTAAACCTAGAAAATGGCACCATTTTTTGGTTTGAAAGTTCAAAACCATATAATAAGCATCTTAGAGAGCTGGTGCAGTATCCCAAATGCCTGGAAGATTATGATAATATTATGTTCAGGAAAGACAAGAAGAACAAAGGAGGAGTAACTTTTGAAAGAAACTGTATGGCACAAACAAAAGCTTTTGTAGTGTAAAAGGGGAATAGAAAATGCAATAAAGAATAGACTTTGGCTAAGACACTGTAATTTCATTCAAAACATAGTGAAACAAACACCTCAAAAATATAATATATATTGTGTTTTTAAATATGAATATAAAGGAATAACAGGGAAAGAAGAAGGTAAAATACACAACATCAAGGCACAAAATAGAAAAGTCAGAGATGTCTAAGATGAAATAATTCTCTAAGAGAATTAGGAACAGAAGCAAGATTGAACATTTTGATTCAATACTCATTGGGGGAGCAGTATTTTACAGATAAATTGAACGAAGCTGGAGAATGCTGTCTTAGCACAGCAGCATTCTTTTTACAAATCAGTGTAGGACAGGTAGCTAATACAATTTATATTGGCAGCAAGATGTTATGATCTCTGCATTAAACAGGAAAGAGTAATTTAAGAATTCAGATGTGAATGGGCACCTTTTGCAATCCTATTAGCTGGGTTACAATATGTTTTACAACCAAGAGATGTAACATACTGAAGAAATCCACAAACACTTTCTAGGTGAGAAGCGATATAAACTCCCCCTGAAGGGGACAGAGCAACACTGGACAAGGTGTGCAGCTGTAAGCAAGGCAACTGCTAAGCTATGGGATGACTCAGTTAGAAGACATTTAGAAAACCCAGCAGCAGCACATTCACATGTTGATAAAATAAAACCAGCTCAGCAGGAGAATCAGGGATTCTCAAGGACCACACACTGTTCACTGCAATTTGCAGGTTTTCAAAGCATGGGCTTAATGAATTTACTACTAGTATAGAACATGAATTGGCTGAAGCAGCTTCAGAATAATTAGTCATTCTCTGATTAAAAGTATACATTTTCCACTCCAGTTCCTCTCTTAATTCTTCCTGTGATTGAATAATTATCATGCCTGGTGGACAGAGAAAAATTACTAAATGTCAACCATCTTAATGCTTGTGAGGCAAAGATCACTGAATATGATTTAACGGCAGGCATCATCTGGATTTAAAAAAATAAACTGATATATAAGGAGAATTATTACCTCTAAGAAAAATAAAGTATATCTTCTCTTCTCAAGCAGCAATGGGAAGGGCTCAGCTAAAATAATAAATTCATTTTGAACACCACATTTTAAGAGAGGTGTGGAGGAGAGAAACTCTCATGACTGTCATGGCACATGGAACAAACTGGTGCTGCTACACTACAGAAAAAAAGCATGTGAGAGGGAAGAACAAGTTACAACTTAGAAATATGAAAGACTTGGAAAAAGGTTAATCTGTTATCCATATCTACTGAATGTGCAAGAACTAATGTTTAAAATTATTTGTAGCTGAGAAGAACTACTAAAAAAACCAAACCACAAACCTCAGCCCAGTGATTTTTTTTTAATTTTTATTTTTATGATAATCACATCCACAGACAGAACTAGCACACATTAACATAGTACAATTAATCTCTTAAGACTGTCTTGGAGATTAACTTCCTTCTCCACCTCTATCCATCCTTAATCTTGTAAGTGCTATACCCAAAAGACCAACCCTTCATTTTATTTAGACTGAACAAAGTAATAAAAGGCTATTACATAATGTATGCTTTCACATCTACACAACTGAACAAAGGAGAACCAAGCTTTTTGAGCCAATCTTAATCATACTGGCCCCATTTTGTGAAAGCAAAAATAATGAAATGTTCCATTAATGTAGATTCCCCATAAAATGGGTACTATTTGCAGGCTGGCTTTCACAGCTGTTCAGGGATTAAACGTAATTTGAAAAACTAAATGCTTACTCATATTTTGTTGACTAGTATCTCACCTTATGTTTGCTTTTTTACAGATGTCCCTTTGGACTACTGGATTTTCAGAAGTGCTTCATAACCTCACTGGAAACAGGAAACAGCCCAGGGGCCTGAACACAAAATGGTTAATGCTTATGTGCCCACTGTGTCTTCAAGGTAAGAAAGATGGAATGATTCTAAGCAGAAGAAAGGCTGTCTGAAAGAGGAAAAATCCTATGAAAACTGTAATCACATTGCTATTAAGAATGGCCTGTCTCCAATATAACATTTGATTCAAACAGCTATTTCAGCTGTTTCAAATCACACTAAGCTCTAATGCGACACGTCATTCAGCATTCAACATAAAATGTTATGTTTCCAAAGAGACCATGGAAAGAAGCAGAGGAAATAAATCAATATTGTTTACAGAAAACTTCTTAAAAAATAAAATCATTTTATTAAAATGAAGTAGTTTATTGGAAACTACTTCATCAGACTGAAAGTTCCCAGATTTATCTTATTGTATATTGCCATGTTATTTTACTTAAGTGTACTAACACAATCCATATCCAGCAGACAGGGATGAACCTGAGTTAGGCCAAGTTATTTCCAAACTCTGTGAACTATTCCCCACTCTTAGTTTTATAAATGCCTTATCTTTGTGACAGTCTCTAACATGCCACAATATTTCCATACAATGGATTCCATAGAAAGACTTCCAAAAGTACCAGAAAATCCAAGCACCTAAACCTGGCAGTTTACATAGGTCTGCCTTCATGCTGGAAACCCAACACCAACACACTGTAGAAAGATTTTGTTTGCTTTTCACTCCTGTGTAGTGAAAAATGGGTAAAGCTGCATATCTTCAGAGAACTGTACATCATGTGTACCCTGGGTTATGTTTCACCTCCCAACACACAGCTCAGACATCCTGGTTCTTCTCTCCCCCATGAACATTTCTTTTTTCTCAAAGCTTACGCAAGGACATGGAAGTCTTTTGAAGAGGATAAGCAAATCCCACCAGGATGTGTTTACAAAGAAGGGCCCAGAGATTATATGCAAAGCAGCCAAATTATTAGGAAAAATTCCCAAGATGAAACTGATACAGTATGCTGTTTTCAACAACTATACACTTATAACTGTATTTCATAATTTTTGATAATCTCAAGTGATCAAGGAGACTTGATTTTAAGTTTTATTTGCTATACAGTGGTAATTTCAGTGCTCCTCTCTAGGCTAAATACTGATTGTTAGTTTAGAGTTCAAAAGAAAAAAGCAGTTATGGAATAGTAATTTAATTCAAATTTCACTAAATAATTTTAATGTGTTACTCAAGCATCCATATAACATTTTTAGGAGGTAACAGGACTACAGACTAAGCAGAGTGGATATAGTCTGGGGGTGGCAGTGGCTGTATTCTTTAATTATATTATATTGAATGGACAAAACATAGCCTAAAGCTCTTCAGCAATTCTGAAGCCATTGCTGTTTTGCAAACAACCAGGCAGTGCACAAATAGATAGATAAGAGGTCCGTGCCTTTGCACAAACACTGTTGCAGCCTAATAACCCCCATTACTTCACACACCTATTAGCAGCTAATAACTGATACACGATAAAAACTGACTTTTCTTTATCGTTAATTAAATCTTCATAAATAATAGCCTTTATACACTGAAAATTATCTAGGAATTCTAGCTGTACATCATGAAGACCTTTGAGAGCATTGAATATTTTTAAAAGCACCAAAGTACACCATAAATCAATGTTTAAAAACTAGCAGAAGGCTGAAAAACCATTCCAAAAAGTATATTTGTAAGCATATGCAAAGTATCATAGTGTCTCCAAGAATAATCTGCATGTGTGTGCACAAAGACTCTCTCTTTTCTTACGGATAGATGTAAAGGGACTTATCATATGATTGTTGATGTCTGAACAATTTCTTAATTTTTCTCCTTGCTACTGTGCCATATGGTCCCTTACATGGTTTCAGGGCATTGCTGCACCAAGTAGGCCTGTTCAAGTTTAACCAATTTTTGTGGATCCTGGTGATACAGCCCAAGAAGGGTATACCTGGAAGAGGTATGACATTACTTAGCAGCCCACTACAATAGAAGTTTTGTATGCCCAAATTAATATATTTTGATGCTAAAAAAATCATGTGTTCTATGTTTTAGCTACACAATGAAGTTTCTCACACAGGACTTCAGACTCCTTTTAACCTGTCACAGTAAACCTTTTGTTCACAAGCACCAATTGCTTCGACACACCCAATTGTTAATTGAATTTCAAATCATTCAGTTGTTAATTTGCCATATTACATCACACAAATGAAAGATAAACATCTGTGATTGACAGGAAATGTGAAGTGGGAAGCAATGAACAAAAGAAGGATGTCCCAGGCAAAGAACATGACACATACAAGAAACTTTGAAATACCAGTACTCACACAGCACAGAAAGCCAGGGATCGAGAACTGAATGAGAGCTGGGCCACATTGGAATAAAAGTAACATTACAAAAACATTGTTTATAATTTTGGAAATTTTATGAACAGAAACACATAAAGGATAATGCAACAATCATTAAAATTCTAGGAGTAAAATACGTGTATTGAAAAGGGTTGTAATTTGATTTCCCTAATAATTTTATATTATAGTCTTATGTGGAAGATTTAATAATTCTAAAATACTTGGCAGTGTTTGACTTACCACCCTGTAGTATTTCAGTGAGGTAACTTATTAGTATTCTATTAACTGTATAATTCCATATATTGCTTTGGATGTGAAAATTTCTGCTCAATATACCCTGAAGCAAAAGTGCAATTGAGCACTTCCTAGGCAATAAGAATGTTCAGCTCAGTGCAAGTTCTCATTTTGCACTTCTCTTCCAGGACAAGCTCTGATCATGCAAATTCTCTATAAAATTTAATCATTCCCACAGTCCTCTTCATTTCAATACTAAAGCAGGCTGCTCATTGTGGTCCTTAAATCAATTAAATCAACTTCCTGACACATACTTATTGGACATCATTGAAAGGCTATGAAAAAAGTCACTGCCTTCTAAGAATTATGTGAGCAATTAAAATTACCCTTTCATTAAAATGAAGGTGGAAACCAATGAAGTGTCAGAAAAATTATAAGTTCTGAACATAGTAATACTAAGCACTACCTGAGACAAATACGTAATGTTGATGGTTAACTGGAAGTTAGAAAAAGTTAACCGCGGAAATACAGAGCTGTTTTATTCTTATTTTCTGCTAGAAAATTAGTCTCAGAACAAGGCACAGCTTTGTAGAAGGACGAAGTTGCCCAAAGCACAAGTGTGTACATATCTGGAAAGAATTTAAAAAAAAAAAAAAGTGCTGAACTTTGTACATCTGACAAAACCTTGTCAACAGCATTGGAAATTAAACACAAGCTTAAATAATTTTTGAACTGCTGGGGTCTCCCCTGCAAAGAAGCACTTCAGTTTATCAACATAACCCGGCCTCAAAATTCTGTTGTTTCCTCCATATAAACTCCAGGTTTGAAATATATAGTAGGAGGTGGCTTTCAGTCCTTCCTGGAGGCAAACTCCTTCCCTGTTACCGCAAAGAGGGCATCAGAAATCCACTGACAGTGAGGAGCTTCTGCAGCGCTGTCCAGCCCTGAGTCTCCTGGTTCTTCACATGCATGACTCTTCCGCCTGAACAAGCCCCAGTTCTTCAAGCGTGGCCTAATTGACACGAGCACCTGACTGTTGCTGTTAACCAAAATGCCTTTCAGAGAAGTACCAAAACATACAGAAAGGGGCAGATTAATTCTTACTTAATCTCTTGCAGGATGTTTGGTGGTTTTTTTTGTTTTGTTTTTCTTTTGTTTTTTTAATGAGTGGCAAAACAGACTAGTATGGTCTTTTAAAAGCGCAAAATCTGTGCAGTCCTTGTGGACAGCAATGTGGACTCATAAAAAAGAAGTAGGAGAGCTGATCATTGTCACCATTCCTTTCCCATGTAAATCAGTTGTCACAAACACCTAAGGAGCTAGAAAAGAGCTGTAGACTGGTCTAAAACCATCGCAAAGGCTTCTGGAATATCTGGACATAAAGGTGTTTTTTTCCTTAGCTTGAGGAGAACTTAATTGAATGAGAGACACTTTTACAGAAAAAAGGTTTAGTTTCTCTGAAAATGTTTCTATCCTGCACAAGACATTGTGAGGCTATTAAAAATCATGGTTAAATTCGGGAAAAATACATTTTAAAATTTCTTAAGGCTGGACATTTTTTCTCATTTTTAAGGAACAACAGTTCCTTTTGCCTTTTGCTTCCTCAATTCTCTTAACAATACTAAAAAGTGACAGCTATTCCCATGACAGTCTGTCATAATGCTTTACATCAGACTGGATGGATATAAATCCATTGCAGGAAAACACATTTTTATTTCTGAAGCATGTTGACTTCATCCCATCAGATAATTTTTTTCTTATTTCTATATTCATACTTCATACAAATTTATTATTATTACTATTATTATTAATTTAAAATATTTCTACTCTGTAAAAGGTAGGGAAGGGAAAAAGCACATCATTTGCAGGTAATACATACCTAGGTTTCTCTGTTTATCTCCACAAGAAAACAACCAAATTTACTTTGATAAAGGTAAGTTTAACTAAATGCCAAAAATCACATATCAGTGTCACTACTTCTAATTTTGCAGCTCTCTTTTCTATCGAAAAAGCCCTTCCCAGTTTGTCCTAAGAATTGCGATCTCCGAAGGACAAAGTCACAGCTACAAACTCATTCAGACTGTTTCTACAGGAGTCTGAAAAGATGGCACAGCTACATTGTGCACAGCAATAACAGCACCCATGATTGTCAGGAACCTGTGCTTTTGTGACCTTTATGTCTTGTTTAAAATTTCTGTAGGCGTGTGGGCCCTGAAACATGTCAGTTATTTACTACTGCAATTGTACAGCAGGATGATGTTTTTTTTCTTTCACTGCCACAGCTTAGGTGTGTGTTGCTTAGACTAACTGGTTGTCACACCAGATATAAACAATTTTGACAGTCAGGAGAACACACCAAATACACAAGCTCCTCAGCTCAGTTATCTGACAGACGAACCCCCTAAACAGTTTTAAAAAGCATTTTTTCCTTTTGATCATCTAGACAAGTTCAGTGACAGACACTTTTCAGTCTCCCCTTTACATACAGGATCCAGTAGTTTCCAGCATAAATAATGTATTTACTTACCTAAAATTCTAACTAAATTATGCACACTGGGATTGAAAGAGCAAAATCTACTGTTCAACAGGTGCCATTTGAAGAAAGGGAATACAAGGAACTTTACAGGAGAAATGAGGAGATTCTAACATTTTTTTCAAAAATTTATTCTGAAATTGTGCTATACATATTTCCAGGCTTTTCTGAAGACAATCGCAAAATCATTAACTTTTCACCTCCAGAAGCCCCACAAATAGGAAGAATGACTTAAATTTACTATGTTTCCTCTTCCCTCCCTAACTTCAAAGAAGACATGGATAGACTGAATCATTTCATCTTTCTAATGCATTTGCCTACCTACATATTCTTTTTAGCCCTTAAACTGATTTTACCTCCCTCTTATCCACATAATACTGTCTGCAAATTTTCTTAATCTCATTGGAGACTTTCTCTTTGGTGACTTATGGCATGCTGCAGCATCTTTCTGTACCTGTACTTGCTCTTTTGCCCATCTCATTCCACGTTTCATGGGAAGCACACTGCCTGACTTTTTTGAAGCTTTTAGAAGAAAGTACATTTTAAAAATGACTTCAACTAAAAGTTTAAAAAAAAAAATCTGTCCAAAACGGATAACAGAATTCTACTTTCCTCCTCTTTTAATAATCTTTAAAATATTCTGTACTAAGTTTGTATTAAATGTATTAATCCAGAATAAGAAGACAGGAAGATATTGGCAAATATCTATCTAGAAAAATTTTTAACATTTAGTTTGTGAGGCCTTAAGCATTACACTTTTCTGTCTGTGTTTCTATCAAAACTTTGACACATATTTAGATTTGTCGTTCTTTTAAGAGCACATACATCTCATCAATTCACTGGAATGAGCAATTACAACTCTTTCTTTAGTCTCTTACCACTTTAGTTTTGCATTCTATTACAGGAGGCAGATATAGAAAGAGACAGAAGTATTCAATACTTAACTGTTAAGGGACTTTTACTGGGATGAGGAGGAAATAATCACATTATCACATAACTGTACAAAACTGTTGAAATTCTGTATCTTATTACATTACTGTTATGATTCTTCTTTTCATTCCAGCTGCCAGGCAAAAGAGTTTTATACCTAGCTAATCTTAATCAGAGAAATCACACAATCTCTAACCAACCAAAATGAAGGCTTTACCTGTTGACAGACTTATCATAGTACACAGAACTTATCACAGTGGTATCTCAGCTACTGACTGATTACTAAAAATCACATTCTAGTGACTAACATTTTAATATTTACCATATAATTGCCAGAAAAATATATATTGAATTTTTATCCTTCTAATATTATTTTCTGTACAAATATAGAAAGCATATAGTACACAGAGAATAATAGTCATGTGTACAGAAAGTAATGATAACGTGTGACATGAAAAGAACAGATGGGATCTTACAACAGTGTTCTCATTTGGTACTAATTCTGATTGATAGTATTTCCTTCTTCAGCTGGGAGGATATTATAATAACTCACAAAGTAAAAACCTGACAACTATTTTCAATAACTACAACATATTTGGATGTTATTTGGACAGGACTATAAATTTCTTTTTTTTAAGAATAAAAACATCCTTGCTTTTGAAAGAATGAGAACCCACCACCATAAGTAAAAGCAGGACAGACATCTCGATTTTCTTTCCAGCTCTTTACAGAGAATAGTATATTTGCATCTGGAAACTTTGATCAGGCTGGAAGTTAGAGATAAGTAAGCAAATATGGACTATTGTAATGAAAACTCCTTCAGAAACTGAGCAAGAATGTGATCTGTACTGATTACAGATACCTACAAGCATTATCTTTAAAACCTCCCGGTATTAAGCCAGTATTTATTTAGCACAGAACCAAAACTACTCATTTTTCTGAATCCCAATGAAAATACCAAAAAAATATACAGCACTCTTGTGCTGTTCTTGCTCTTGTTTTTGGATGCAGGCTGGTATGAATTTTCCCAAGCCAAAACCAGAAAATAAAATGAAACACAAGAATGCTATCACAGATCCTGGCTTTCTGTTAAACATTACAGGATGCTGAAGTGAATATAGCCTTGAGCTAGCTAAGTATTAAAGTATTCTACAGAGATGTAATGCACTGCTACAATAAAAATATATTGACAATTGCCTTGAACCAGTTAAGTATGTTACAGAGATCTAATGCAGCAGACTAAAAATCTATTTCTATGCACTAATGACAGTCAATTTTTGTGAGATTTCTCAAATCGATACTTATAGGCTCTTAAAAAGCAAGAAAGCCAAAAATCAAAGATAGTTTTGTGCTATGCATGAATTAGTTTGTTATTTTACAGTCACTATTAAAATTCATACGTACATATCTATCACCAAACCAAGGTACATTTTTGCTAAGCTTAGAAAATACGTTCTGAAAAGACTACTTCTTTGTTTCATATAATTATCGTCTTGCCACAAGATGGCACCAAAAGATTAAAAATATCTGCATTCCTAAGGTTCCCATCTGAAAAAAGGAACACTTTTCAGGGAATTGCACAAGAAATGTCTTCAATATTTGACTTTCAATTTGGTTAGCAATTTATGAATATCATTCTGCTTACTTTGACAAACTACCAAAATGTAGAGACTTACCATAGAGTTAAAGGAGAAAAAAATTGTTATACTAAAGCTTAGGTTTCCTACAAATTGCAAAGAACTAGCTGTGGACATTCAGAATTATATATTTCCTCTATAGGACAGGGAAGTAAAAACCTATCTAGTATATTAATAAAAACTGAACAGACACAATTAAAAAAAAAAAAAAAAAAAAAAAAAAAAAAAAAAAACCCTCCGTTTATTCCGTTTATGAATTATGAATTATTCCTTTACTCCACTCAACTATCCCTCCCAAATGGAATTTTAAAAAAATTATCTCAAATTTTTGTGCTCTTTAAAAAGCTGTGTCATATATAAAATGAAAAGTGAAGAAACTGTTTCTATCTTGTAGGATATCATATTGTCAAATGAATGCTTTTCTATTCCCACAACAAAACCTCATCCTGTATGAAGGGCATTACTTTATGACATGAACAGCCTGGAGTGCACTAACTGCATAAAACCAAACCAAAACCAGACCCCACAGTCCCATCCATGCAGGACAAAAAAATTCAAACCATAATCACTTCACTGGCAATTATTTCATGTAACACGTGCCTAATAAAATTCCAGCAAAACTACTATTAAAAATTGTTTCATAACCTCTAACCAGAAAGAAAGCAAGCATCTCAGAAAATAAAACTACAAATTTCAGAGCTGATTTCAAGTGACTATAGGTTTTTCCTTTAAAGAAAAACGTTAAGATTATAAAATAAATATGTTTGTGTCAGTATTGTCCTGTTCATTATCAGTATTTCTGATTGTACAGAAACACATTAAGCTACCTTCAAACATTTTTTTCTGCAAATCACTTCATTTTAGCTCATATATTTTAAATGCTAATGGATTACCCTTGAGAAGTCAGCACTTGATTAAACATCAGATCATTGAGATGAATTCTGTTTACTTAGATAGAATTGAATACTTTGAAGTATACTATTTTTGCTGTATACTTATTTTGCTGTCTACTTTTTTTGCTATCATCATGCCATTATGACATCACATTTTTTTTCATTTTGTCTTCCTCATAACTAATAGCCCAGGCTTAATCCACTGTAATGATAACTAAATCTAAACTTCTAAACTTTCTAAACTTATTCAGGGATGTTTTTGTGTTGTACTTTTTTTTTTTTTTCCCCTGGGAAAAGAAGGATTTTAATACACTAGAAGTAGAAATATACTCCAACCAGCATACCCAGAGTAACAAGGAACCAGTCACATCACTAAAATGATGCAATAGTCACGGATACCTCTAAGGCAAAACCGCCTATGTGGTTTTCCAGAAATTCAGCAGGAATCACATAACTGGCAGCTGTGGGACTGATCCACCTAGGCTGCTTTCATCCCATCAGCCCTGACTTTCACAGCCTGTCCAAGTGGCAAAACGACCTCAGACCCCACATGGACAAGCACTTACTAGTTGGATCTTGACAGCTGCAGCCATGGAGAAAGGAAATGGCAGGTATTTTCTCTCCTGAATGTACATAAGCTGAAATTTAACAAGAACTCACTGCTCTGTTAACTTAGGGGGTCCGGTCCTGTAATTTAGAAGGCTGAACTACTTTGAGCTTTACCACTGGTTTGTAACTCCAGCTAAGTGGCTGTTGCTAGAAGTAAAAACTTAAAAGCTCATTTCTAAGTTCTGTTCTAAAGCACAATATAGCGAATACCATTTAATAACCCTGAAAGCAGTGAAATGTATTTATACTGGTATGAAAAATAAAAAAAAACTTCTGATTTCATAGATCAAATAATTGGTTTTTCATTGTCACAAAATTTTAGGCATCCAGTTTAGAATATCTCAAGCCTAGTGACCTTTTTTAGTCACATTATAGATCCTTAAATTCTTGAGAAGATTTATACTCATCAAAACTTTAATGGGATTATTAATATAATGCACTATGTCTTAGTTATTTTTTCTTTCCTAATTCTCATTATTCTGGCCTGAAATAAAAAACTGAAGAAAACCAACCATATATCCAGGATATATTCACTAATAGCACATGTGTTTCAGAGTGATTCAGATGCTTTGTTAAACAAGGATAGAAAGAATAAATGTATCATTTTATCTTAACTTTCCATCCTGTACAAATATTCCACATATGTGCTTAAATTTTAGAGAAGAGCTCAGTTTTTTTCTGGTGATCAGAATGATTAAGTACTCTCTAAATAGTATAAACTAATAAACAAGAAAAAAAAATATTTTACTACCTTAAGAAAGGTTTTCTCAAATTAATTAGACTAATCCAAATACTGTTTGGTTTGAACCCACCTAAGAAGGGAAATTTGAAGGAACAGCATAAACTATTCGATAAAGTAGTACTATTAGAGAGGAAAATCCATCTACCTCTATCTGTTCATATTCCATTCAGCTGTGACTACCAGAAAACAAAGTAATTCCAGTAACACGTGGTACAATTGCTTTTCACTTCTTATCAGAAACTTAATAAAATGCCCCTAAGTCATGAAGGTACCAAATGTACCTAACATGCCTGGGACTCTGTTCACCCATTTTAATCAAGATTCCAGCATGAGTGCTATCTTCACCATGAGGGCCACACTCTCGCTCAAGGAAAAGAGCGCATCTCAGCACACTAATGTCAGAAAATAATCTTTGTCCAACAGAGGGGGGAAAAAATCACACTTCCCTAAAATGATTCTCACGATAGTGAGATCCCACTCTTCCACTTACCCTAGAAATTTCTGCCAAAAGACTGTGGAAACTATCCCTGAGAGAAACAGAATTAGAAGACTATTTATTTATGACTATACTATTTAAAACTTGGCCATGGGAAGTGGAAAGCAAAAGTATATTTAGGGAACTTTGATGTAACATGCTTAAGTAGATATTAAAATATATTTCATGCCATAATGAAATGTCTTGCTTCTGCAGTCTCAGAAGCAAGGAAATTTTTTGATTTGGCTGCAAAGTAATTAGGAGCTCCCCATTAACACATTCATAAATTGAGGTCTACACTTACTTATACTATTACTTACTGCTTAATATAAGACTTTTCTAATTAACAGCGCTTTTATTTTTTAGCAAAAAGTCAGGAGAGCGGGTAGTAGCTCTACATAGATTATGCCACAGAATCAAACTTATAATGCATGAAAAAACAATATAGCATGAAATGGTAAAAATATTTAAAAATTGTGTCCCATATTAAATAAAAACCCCAAAAATTAGAAGGTATCTCTACTCTTAACAAAAATATTATCTATAACATGATGTAAACTTTTTGTAAAAGATTATTTGCATAATTTGTTATCAAAATTTATTTTTACAGGTGGAAAGAAAGTAAGAACTGAAATATTGTCATTCTCTTGCTTCAATTCATCATGTTTGGTGATTTTTTGTGTTAAACACATTCAGTTGGGTTTGTTTCTTTCTATGCTTTCTATTTTTCTTGGGTTTTGTCTCGCAATTATTTCTAAAAACTGAAAGTCCAGATCATCTTCTGAACAATCTCAACATTTAAAAAACAAACATGCAAATATACACCCAACAGTAGCTTATGAATTAGCACATGTAAGCTTTTAGAAAATGTATTACCTATAATTTTACTGACATACAGAAACAATGACATTTTATCATAGAGTCATAGGAAGGGTGGGGCTGGAATGGACCTGAGAGATCTTCAGCATTAGGGAGTTTCAAGCCCCTCCTACCATGAGTTATGATGCCACCCATTAGTGTGGGTAGGATATCCATAGCTTCCCTGGGCATCCTGTTCCAGTGCCCCACTACCCTACGAGTAAAGAATTTATTCCTAATATCTAATCTAATTGTCTATTTTTAAGTAATTTTCTGGTGACACAGAGGTAAAATGGATGTGCATTTATGATTCCCAGTTCCATACACCATGGAAAAGGCATCAGGGAAATGACAGCTCACCACCTCAAAGAGAAAGGAAGGAAATGATGCATTTATGGGATAATTTTTCTTGGAATTCTTAGAATCAGAATAAACCAAATCACCCTCCCTCTATTCTCAATATTAATTCCAAATAATTACACATGGTTCGGGTTCATCTACATTTTCTCACTCTCACTTAAAATCTCATAGATTTACTCCACGTATTTTGTCTTTTGTGTAAGATACAAAATGTCTGAAACTCTCTTGATTAAGTCTTTGATACTTAAAGGAACTAATGACAAAATGCACAGCTTCTAAGTTTTCTAGACACAGGTATATCTCTATTTGTGATTGCTATTAGGAGAGTATGACAATTAGGAAGATAATCTTTGCATACATTAAACAGATGGAAAATGTGGTAGACACATGAACTAAAAAGTTCAGTTTTATATATTTAATGTTAGTTTGGGGAACAAAAGTTAACAGTCCTCTAGGACACTGAATTTGGAGTCTTCCTAATAATACTGCAAATTACATTGTTATACATTCTTCATGTTCATAAAATCTGGATATTATAGCATTGCAGAGTTCATGAGGATTGCAGTCATCTTTAAGGATGACGTTCTGGTCTGGATAAGTGGTGTTATATCATGTTCTTTATGTTGTAATGCAAAGCATTGCACCAGGGTGATACAATGAACACAATCTGTAATGTGGTAGGTGATGGAATATTAACAATAAAATATATATGTACATACATTTATATATATCATACCATATACAGTTCCTCATGAGAAAATATTTGAAGAGGGTTTTTTTTTGTTTTCTAAGAAAATAGAAGAATACAGCTGTAGCTTTGAAGCAACTGAATTCTGGAAACATCTAGTTTCAAGTAATTTCTTTAATCATTACATAAACACACACACATGAACTCTTCATTACATGATTCCCTACTGTTTTAAATATGGTTCAATATTCACTTTGAGTTACAATTGAGACCATAATAAGTTACAAATAAAAACTTCAAGTGAAGAATGATGTACATGTGGGAATAATATTAAAACGGACACCTCCCATGTTGCTTTTCATTATATCCAATTAACTTCCTAAATCTTTGTACTTCCCTGATGCAGCCTGGTGGTACATGTTACGTATTTCCAGGTAGCAGACCTGAGTTTGCACCCCAGGGCAGATCCCCTGTGACAAGCTAGGAAGTACCTGTGAGATGCTACTAGAGCTTTATGCCTCCTGCTGGACACACTCCTATAACAAAATAATGATAAACATTATATATTTCATCAAAGTTAATAATGACTAGAAACGGTAGTGGGACTCGCAGAAAAAGTCAAGTAATAAAAGGCTGAATTAAATTAATAAAGAAACTTTACAGTATTCTGCTTCCTAGAATGCAAGCCATGTTTAAAATAAAGGTTGTCCCTGTTTTACCTCTACTGTAAACACACACACACATTTGAGGTAATTGTCTCTGACATTAAATAATCAGGAAGGCTGCATGTAAAAATAAATGTGTATAAGGCTTCAACTGGCAATTTTTTGCCAGATAGCCCACATATTAAAAAATAGACTGATAGGCCAGTAGAGAGAACACAAAAGCTCAATAGCCTTTGGCTGGATGGTGTTCTGGCTTCCCTTCAGATGAAAACAGAGCAAAAGAAAAAAAGTGTTCAGGTTCAGCTGATACCTGTTGTTTTTTGGGGTTTTTTTTCTGTGTGCAGTAATGCAGTCTGGTGACTATAATAAACACAGCTCCCAGAGAGGATAATTTTTTTTCTGTTGTTCTCTTGTAGAGTCATTAACCCAGAGAAAGAGGCATGTTAAGGAAGTCACCATGCCAATGATTCAAAGCTGAAGACATGTAAATCCAGGGAGCAAAACACAAGCAACTTTTAATATAGGAGTTCCTCTTGGCCTAAAGAGAGATATGGAGAACATTTAGAGCTCACAATACCATTGCTGCTTCTTTTATTTCTTTTTGCTTTTAAGATTTCCCAGAAGTTAGACAATAGAGGAATTATGGGTTTTTTTCTCAAAAGGCAAGTTCACATCAGCATATTTGAAAGTGCAGAATGTGCAGCATGTGTGCTTTTTAATCACCTAATGTTTCAGTGAATTGCACCTTTAGTTTCTATGAGCTTTCATTGATAGTTACATACT
The DNA here is from genome assembly GCF_036417665.1 of Passer domesticus. Lineage (NCBI taxonomy): Eukaryota > Metazoa > Chordata > Aves > Passeriformes > Passeridae > Passer > Passer domesticus. The sequence goes on along the minus strand of NC_087474.1, from coordinate 83,275,513 downwards.
GTTCAGAGCAAATGAAAGTGTGCTGTGATGTGGCATCCTTGTGGCATCACTACCCTGTATGTAGTGAAGTTACCCTTCATAATATTTTACTCAGGCATATTTAAACTGTTTTTTTACAAGATGGTTTTTACTTTTCTAATTTCAGTTTTTCCTCCTTTACAAAAACCAATGTATCAAATAGTATGTTAGTAAAAAAGCTCATAGCAAATGCAGTGGTAATATAGAACAAATAGTGATGTGGTTCACTGAAGTCACTCACAAAATGTTTCTTACACCCTTATATTCTGCCCACATAGTTAGTGGGGTTTTTTCTATTTCTGTCAGTCACATAATTAATAATAATGTCAAAGAATTAGCCATAGAGCAGGTTTTTTTCAAATATATGAAGGACAATGTGTGAAGTCCAGTTACAACACCTTGGTGTTCACAAACATGAGTTCAGGTGATAATAATGAATGAATTAAAAATCATGTTGTCATAACCCCATATTCACCCCATTACTACTATTCAACAATAGTTCAATCTTACTTTGACCCCCTGTACCAGTGCTGCAACCTAGTGGAACAAAATTATACTCCTTTTCAATCAGCCTGTAAGTATGGTTAGCAGACCTAAAAAAAAAAATAAAAAAATTGCTTGCACAGAATTATTCAGATGAGACAGGGTCTATTTCATTTATTTCTTTCCTTGGAAAATCACGTTGAGATCAGGAAATTACTCTCTCAGAATCAGAGGCGGATATTATCTTCAAATTAACCTTTTCTGACTTTTACATTTAATGATTTAACAAGGGAAAAAACTTACATCACTTAGCTGAAATTTGTATACTGCTTTGTATGTCTAGATGTGTATTTTTTTAATCTCTCTTTACATTTAATTAATTCTATGCTCATTTTCCTTCATATATAACATTTTTTCTGCATTTGAACTATTGCTAAGCACAGAAAAGAACAGTAGAGCCAGTGTCTACTGTGAGCACATTTCAGTATTTCATCATTCTTTAAAGACCCTTTGTCTATTGAGAGCATGCAAGTGTGAAATTTTAGTATATCCATACTCATTTATTCTAATGCAAAGCCAAAAAGATAATTTAGGAATAGATAAGATTCTACATACAGTCTTTTAAAGCTGTATTTTGCTATTTTCTTTTCCACAAACTGTTTAAAGTATTAAAAATGTAAATGGTTGGTAAGGAAAGTAGCCAAGATATATTTTCCAATGCTACTCAAAGTAACAAAAAAATCAAATAATCAGGATCAGTTTTCTGCTTAAATATATGCATTATAATCAACATTCTTGAGACATTTCAGTGTTCCTATTTAAGTGTACATCATTGTCTTTACACCACACATAAAAAACCACAGAAATAAATATAAATTAAAATTAACAGAAACTGCTGCAGAAATTATTACCTATTCATTCAAACTTTTATATAACAAAGTATATAAAAATATGAGCCCTCAGGCCCAAACTAGATTGAGTTGATAATCCAAGAAGTATTCTTCTCTTGACATAAACCCATAGTGACTCTAAATATGCTGGTTTGCAACTCTTGAGGAAGATAACCTGTTTCCTTCTTGCTTTCCTTAGTTCTCTTAAGTTCCTTCTTTCATTTCCTCCTCTAAAAGAGCATAGACTGCTATTACATTCAGAAGGTAAGCAATTAATATAAAAGTTTGTGTACCTGTAAAAATCTCAATAAATCCTAGTACCAGACTCGTAATATTGCTAGTAAATGGCATATGTGAAAAGGATTTAGTGATTCACAAGTGTGTTTCAGTCTCTCACTCTCTGCCTTTCCCCTCCAGTAATATCACCATGTAAATTTAAAGCCTACTGCCTTTAAAAGAAGAAGAAAAAAAGCAAGAAAAGAAAAAAAGCCCCACACTATTTTTTACAGACCTGCTTCCTCACTCTGTGCACATACACACTCACACACGCATCCACACATACATGCACAACAAGTTGTACAATTAAAAAATACCTTCAAAGCAACGGGAGTGCTGTTGGGATAATACAGAGGCTTTTACTGAAATGAAGGATGAAGATTATAGGCAACAGCTCCATTTGTGTGGAAGCAACAGAGATGATAGGTCCGTTTCCAAATGCTGGTTGCTATTTGTCACTGATTGCACGTGTAGATGCATTCTCCTAAGCTGAAGGGCTGTCAGATTTTTACAGCTGCAACTAGTATCATGTACAGTATGAGCCTATTGAAAATTTCTTATGCAGCTGAAAATGCCATCACTAGTTAGTAGTTGGGAGCATGGATTTAGATTTGTATTGTGCTGAATTAATTTAACACCACATCAAATATGGATTTTATTGCAGCATTGACAATAAATGCTCACACAGGTGCAGACTGAATTTTTCCCCCCTCCACCTTTTCCCTTCTACCCCCTGTTTTTTCCTTCTCCCTCCACTCCCCCATTCCTGAAACGTCAAACCAGGCAATTTTATCCCCATCTGTGCATTATAGCTCTGTACAGATATTTGAAATATTGCTTGTATCCACTTTGCTATCCCTCTCCACAGGGATTTCCTTCATAAGAAGCATTTTCTGTGAGTGTAGGTAATTATTCTGAAATTCAATCCAGGGCAGAACGATTAACAGTGAAAGCTGCAACAGACTTGCACAGGTATACAGAAAGTGAGGGCACGTATGTGTATGTTTCATGCTATGTTCATAACTGTTACACTATGAAACGTGTTTTTTTTCAATTCAATTAGACTTGTTCCCCCATACTGAATTTTCAAGAACTGACTGTAGATGGAAACTGGTGCTCAAAAGACAGGCTGTGTACTAAGAAAAAAAAAAAAAATATAAAATGCTTAGTGTTTCAATCCTGAATGCATATGATATCAGTTTACTTTGAGAAGAGATATTTCCTATCCCTTGTCTCATTACTCCTGACACATATTTATAAAATGCAGAAAGTTGTATACAGTAGAACAAATATAGGAATCTCATTAAACAACATACTGCTCTAATACAATAACTGTATAATAGCAACAGAAAGAAAACGAGAACGGTTCCTACCTTTTATTCTGCTGAGAAAGTGGTGTCCACCCCAACCAAACTGAGAAACGAGCTATTAGAGTCCTTTCCTTGGTCAGTTTTCTCCTGTTATTTTTTGAGACTGATTCTACTTGGATCTAACTCAGGCTTTTTCTCCCAGCATCACTTAACTCTGGACAGTCCGGAACCAAAGCTAAGGGGGAGCTCTCCCTCCGACTGGCTTTCATTCAGAGCTTCTGATTTACGAGCGGAAAAAAAAAAAAAAAAAAAAAAAAAAAAAAAAAAAAAAAAAAAAAAAAAAAGAGCCACCACCAAAAATCAAGAACACACTCACGCGCGGCGTGCACAGACACACAGACACGCAGACACACAGACACCTCTCAGTCTCCCTCCTCCTCGGGGAGCGGGAGAGAGGCGCTGCTGCTGGAGCCGCAGCACTTACCCTGGGAAGGCTGGAGCCCGGGGAAGTGCAGGCTTCCCGAGCACACAGTGATTTGCAAGTGAATGCGGTGGGAGGGTACAGCAAACGGAAAGCTTTTTTTTTGTGAAAGCCTGTCGCCCTCCCTTCGCTGCCAGAATGGTTCTCTGGTTTTGAAGCCTAAGCCTCATCTGCTTAGCTTGTCGTAATAATGAATACTGAAAACACGTCCCCTTTTTGTGGTGTGTTTTTCAAAATTAAATGTAACCACTTCATTGTACCACCAGTGGTCTTACAGCAGTGTTTATAAAAGATATATCTATTTTAAAAAGCAGCATGCTGCCAAGTTAAAGGAAAACCTTTCAGGGCTGAGATGAAACCAGAGACTAATTATTTTCTTCACTGAACTGCTTTTTTTATTAGATTAGTAATTTTTCCTCACACCTCACTATTTTGCCTTATGATTAATACAAAACAGGACAGGTTCATATAAAATTAGGTATTTTCACATTTCCAAAGGTTCCAAAAGAAATTTAGCATCACTACTAATTCCCCATTAATATTTTCCCCCTGGTTGGTACTTGTGATGCCTGCTTTTATTTTAGTCATTGTATTTGGACTTCATATTTTGCAATGTGTTTCTTTTCATTGAGTAATCTGTATTGGTTTCATGTTTCTAATACAGCAAATTGGACTTAGCACAATCCTCCTTGGATCATATCAAGTTCAATCCTTTCATTGTGATACTGTAGAGAGTTATGTGTACATTAGTTAGAAGAGATTTAACAAATAGTCACATAAGATTAAACCAATGGATGTCAGTATTGCTCTATTTAAGAAGTGTCATAAGAGGCTTTCTCTGGTTGCAAAAAAAGTCTTCAATAAAAAAAAGGGAAAGCCAAATTCTCTTAAAACAGGGGTTGAAAAATGTATTTGAGAGTGAGGAGGAAAGTAACAATGAAAACTATTTCACTATTAAGAAATTTAATACTAAAATATGTAGTTCAATGGGTGTTGTTAGGCTACTCAGTTTTAACAGTTCTGCTTGTTTTTAGCTGCTTTCAGGAGAAAAGACAATTTAAATTTAAAAAAAGGGCAAGATCCTTACCCCAATTTACCATAATTTGCTAGTGTAACCACCAGCTGTTGCTTCCCCTTATTTGTAATCATCAGTAGGAACAGAAATGACCCATCACCTAAGCACAACCTTTTGGCAGATGAGCAAGTCAGCATTTTAGTAACATATTATACTAGCATGTGAAGATATCATCTGGAGATAGAAACAAGCAAAATGCCAAGTTGTGGGGGCAGAGGGAATCTCTTTTTACTCCCATACATGAAATGATTTTGTTTTGAAAAATTCATCTACCCTGACAGTTTTTTAATCTTTCAAGGAAAGCAATTAATTTTATTGGCTTTCATTGTATTTGGGCTCAGAAATACACAGTGCCATGTATAACGCCTCTGTAGAAAAAAAAATCCTTCCTTCTCCCTTTCCCATTCTTTAATCAATATAAAAATCAGAACTGCCATGTGCCCCTCTGCTCCTGGTTTCCAAAGACTGTAATTCTCAGATCCTTGTCTTTTCCTTTCCTGTCAAAGGACTAACTCAAGCTTCCTAGTCTCTACCACCATTTGACACTACACTATGTAAATATACATTCACAGTTTCCATTGATCCATGTGGAACTGGCAATATTATTGAGGCACGTGTGCTATCTTCCAAGTTTGCACATTTATTTGTGATAAACTGGAAGCATAAGATTTTTTTTATTTTAGGCAAATCCTCTCATATCAATCTGGAGGTAAAGTTCATGGAACTTCATTTTCGGACTGTACCAACTGTGCTTCTGTCTCCTAACATATTAGATTTAGGTTTTGATCCTGTAGCAGAATGCTAAGGATTATGTTAGAATAAAAGTCGCACTTTCAATTTAGTAATACTAACAAATTAAATTATGATGAAGGGAGGCGCAAATATGTGCAAATGTATATACATGGATGCAAAATAGCTTTTTAAAGCTGGACTACTTTTTGGATGATGAACAGAATGTTAAGTATTTTATACTAAGGTAAAAACCTCATCTCTTTTTCGCATTTTTCTCATTTGCAGCCATGAAGTTGGTAATAAATGACAATTTGTGTAAATGCACAAGAATCTATTCTACACATGCACACACACATACACACAGAGATCTATGCCAAATTTTGAAATCAAGAAAATTAATTGAATAATTCAGGAAAAAGGAGGTTAGAGACCCTGACTGTGTGCTTACTCCCTTTTCTGAGCAGTATTTTGGTACATTTCTTCTAGGGTTTTATTCAGCTGAAATGAACCTATCTTATCCTAGAGAGATATTAATTTATTCAGGCATAGTTACTGCAAGTCACACTTGTACCCTTAAACTGGACTGACTTTTGGAGTTGAGGTTTAACTCTAGAAAAGCCATACTTTGTCTCAAACTACTGCTTCTGTTGGTATGGTCAGCTGCTTAAAATTCAGTGCCTATGAATACTGATAGCATATGGTCATCTAAGGAAAAACATTTATTCAACCATATACTTATTCATACACATGACAGTAACATTAAAACAAGGTGGCATCATAACCTATTTTTAACACTGCCTAATACTTCCCATTAGAACAGTCCATTTTTAGTTGCTTATAAATTTACCAAACAAATTATATAGGATTACATTTTCTACACTGATGGTCTGCCTTGGGCAGAAATAATTTAAAAACATTTCAGCCAAAATGACACCGAAATTTCAGAGAATCGGAAAAAAGCTCTACAGCTGAAATTTTCTCACAGTAGTGAAACAACCTGCATGTTTTGAAGGCAGAATGTGAAACTCCACAGGGTACAGCTGGCCTTTGAGTCACAGAGGCTTAACAATGGGGACAGATTAGGTCAAGGAGCATGAAAATAAAGGGTGGTAGAAGCAGGAGTGGAGGCTGGAGGACTCATTCTTCTTGGACAGCAAAGGGAGAGAAAAACAACAACGTATTTCTGATAAAGAAGCAAGAAGGAAGAAGTAGTGGCAGAATAGGGGCAAAGAAATAAATTCACAGAAACTGAACAAGGAAACCTGAGCTGGGAAAAAAAGAAAAAGAAGCACACAAGATGAAAAGCCAGACAGATAAAGATCTTACCAGAGACTGTGGGGTTGCTTTTTGCCATCTCTGTCTTCAGTTTTATCATCTGAAATGAAATATCTACTACCACACTACCATGGATATGCTTTCCTTTTTTTTCATTTCTGGTTACAATATTGGCAGGGATACCATAGGCCAACACTTTTTTGCATTTTTAGCAAGATGAAAAGGTATAAGAAAGATGATAAAGAAATATCTGGAATTAGACCCCATTTTCCTAAGCATTGCTACTGGCAAATATATGTCCTACCCACTGGAATTCTCTCCACTCAGTGTTGGCCCACACGGAACATGACAGTGCATTAGTAGCCTCATGAGCCCTTGAAATATTGATCAATGTGGTGCTTGTAAAGACTCTAAACCTAGCAATGGCCTGTATGGAACCTAATGATCCTATTTCTCCATGATTTCCACATTTGGTACATTTTTTATCCCTGTAATATTGTATACAGAAACCTAATGATAAAAGTCAAGTGCTCCAAAATCAACAAAAGCCAGAATTGTTTTTTATAAATAAAGAAAACTAAACTAAAATATTGTTGAGCATATATGAAAATAAATCAATTTATTACACATATATCTTAATTATTTTACATGTCTCTTCACACAATCCAAAAAGTACATTTCCTTGCTGCACAAGATGGATTGGTTTATGGCTAAATCACAGTCTGGCAACAGTTATCAAGAAAAAAATTTGTCTTTTATGGTGGCCAGAAAAGTTTTAGGGAATGGAACCAAATGGAGGGGAAAAGAGAAGTTTTCACAATGAAAACATTCTTCTTTGAATGAGACCATATCTAATCCTCTGCCACTTACACCTGCTTGATGCTGAACACATTACTTGAACTAGATATCTTTAGTGGTTACTCTCCTGTTATGTCTGATTGTTTCCAAGTATCTGATTGAAGTGCCAGGTCTGATATAAAGAAGTGCTGAACACACAGTTTCATGTGCTGAAGTAACAGCAAAAAGTGTGAAAGTGAAGTCTGTGTGTTTTCACTCAGTCTGCCACTATTTCTGATCATGGCTTCTCTCTGTCTTAAATTCTGTTTTTTTGGAAAAGGTTAAATATCATGGCCCCAGGTTAGACATTTGGTAAGAGGACAGGCTAATGTTTGTAAAACATTAATGCTGGGAACTACAGAAGTTCTTAAGAATTATGTAAAAAAGCAGGATTTGAAAAGTGTGCCCCAAACAAAGTCATAAACTACATTGGATAATCACAATGAAGCAGAATTTTTTAAAAAGAGAATATGTGCCTTTAAGACAATAATCTAGGAAAATATAATGATCATTATGCACCACATTGTAGCTGCAAGATAAGCAAATAATTTTAATATTTCTCAAATTTCTGTAATTTTGTGTCTGAAGTTGTAGCTGTTTTCTTCTACAATGACTACATGTTCATCTGTAATGCTGATTATTTATTTGTGAAATGCCCATGAATGTACTTAGGTATGGAGTCTAGTTGGAGGCCACTTGTTAGCATTGTATCCCAAGAATGGGCATCAGGGACAACACTGTTTAACACTTTCATTAATTATTTGGATGATAGGGCAGAGTATGCCCTCATACAGTTTGCTGATGACACCAAACTGGGAGGAGTGGCTGATGGGCCATGCTGCCATGCAGAGGCACCTCAACAGGCTGGAGAAACAGCTGATGGGAACCTCATGAAGTTCAACAAGGCGAAATGCAAAGTCCTGTATTTGGGGAGGAACAACCCCACATACCAGTATATTCCAGAAATTGACCAGTTAGAAAGCAGCTTGGCAGAAAAGGACCTGGTTCTGCTGGACACAAGGCTGAACAAGAGCCAGAAACGTGCCCTTTCTGCAAAGCAGGCTGATGGCTACATTAGGCATAATACTGCCAGCAGGTCCAAGGAGGGGATCCTTCTCCCTGCTCAACACTGGCAAGGCCATGCCTGGTGTCCTTTGTCCAGTTCTAGGCATCCCAGTACAAGAGAGAATCCAGCAAAGAGCATCTCACATATTAGCAAAGACTGGGAGAACTGCAGCTGTTTGCACCAGAAAAGGCTCTTATCAGCCTGAGAGGATGTTGCAACAAGAACAGACCCAGGCACTTTCCTGAGTTGCCCTATGGTAGGACCAGAGACAATGAGCACAAACAAAAAAGCAAGAGGTTCCTCTCAATATCAGGAAACACTTTTGTCCTGTGGGGGTGACTGAGCACTGGCACAGGTTGTCCAGATGGTTGTGGATTCTCCATCCTTGTAGATATTCAAAAGCTGTCTAGGCATGGTCCTGGGCAACCAGTTCTGGATGGCCTTTTGTGAGAAGGGCTGGGTTGGATAGGACAACCTCCAGAGGTCTCTTAGAACTATAAAACTAGAACAATAAATAGTGAAGAGAGGTGATGGTAATAAAGGAACAGAGGTTCCAATGTCAAACTAAAGTGTAAGTACTCTGGAGGAACACACTGGTAGTACTAGGAACAAAAAGAAGGAGGAGCAAAATATCTCACAGTGCATGCATTAAGAAAAAAATCCAACACAGCAGTACACTATTACTCTTCTAAAAGTAGCATCGCCTCTCCATTCCATCCATCCAGTAGTGTTCATACCAGCTGCTGCTCTGACAATACCACTATTTCCTTTAACTCTCCATGCAGTCTCAGCAATGTCTTCCAATGCCCTGACTTCTGTTATAAATTCCCCTTGATCTATTGTCATAGTTAAAAAAACCCCAAAAACAAAACAAAAAAACCAAAAAAAACCCAAAACAAAACAACAAAATGGTTGTTTGATTTCTTTGAATTTCTGGCATCTCATTTTAACCAAAGCAATGGGGTTTTTTTGCAGTTTTTGAAAGCTAAAGCCAAGTATCTGTCTCCAAAGAATCAGTCCAACATCCAGTCTTTCATTAATTGCATTTATTTCAGAATGTACACATCCTGATATGTGCTAAAACTCTTTTTCTTTTATAAATCATCTGCATTCCTAGTCCTCTATCTTAAGAGTCTGGATGTTCTGATGCTACAAGTGAATTTTAGTAGAATAAACTAAAAAAGTTCATACTTACATGGAAACCATCTACAAACATGGAATTATGGGCCATTTATAAATGAAACATAATTTGTACAGAAGTCTACACACATAAAATATTAAATTTTCTAAGAAAGGTGTAAAAAAATCTATATTGTATAAAAACTTGTCTTTGGTTTACTTAATAATTATGGAAATAAATTTATAGCAACCAGCAGGACAAATCTATATGGATTGTTGGTAGCAGTCATCAAAGAGCCTATTATTTCTTTAGCAGTTAGAATATACAGTGCTTTTATAAAATAATGCTTTATTAATACAAAAGCAAGCAGAAGCCTTTTGATAGAACAGCTATCCTCTGATTTGGACAAAAATTATTTCTGTATAATACTATGAAAATAAATATGAAAAAAAGACATCTTGACTTGACTTCACCAAAATTGCTCTGTAGATTTCCCTTTTTCAAGGTAGCCAGTTCATTATTTTTTTGTTAGTACTAGTTCAAGCCTTGTTAAAGTTAATTTGCAGGTATAAGACATTGCATGGTGTAAAAGACCCACTACACACCAAATTGTTCTTAGTAATAGTTATCTGAAGGTTGCCAGATCTCTCTTTTCCTTGATCTATTCAGTGATAACTGCACCAGAAATGTTACAAACAATTCCAAAAATTTCTTCTTTGATTTCCATTAATATGTCTCTCTGCATTCCTAAGTAAATTGTATTTTTTTATACTTCAGGCTTATTTACATGTTTGCTTTAGATGCATGGTTTTGATTTAATATCATATAGCAATGCTGTTACACATAAATCTGTCTTTGCAGGTTTATAAGGAGGTTTAGTGTCATTTTATTCCATTCCATTTAAATAAGAATGTGCATGCAAATGAAATAGAAAATAAATTAACAAATACACAAGAAATCCTTCCTCCCTTGATAACATAGCATATCTGGAAGAACACAGATTAAATGTATCAATTTTTCGTTTGGCAAGTGTGATGGTGATACATTAAGAACAGCTAAAACTGCTAACCATCTTTAGATCAATTGCTCACGATTGAAAGAAACTATATTCCCTCAGAGAACAAAATCAAATTCAGCATACATTTTCAGTCTAAATAATACAGGAATTACATTTATAGACAAAAGCAGACAGTAAATCATCACCCTGCTTAGTAGAAAACACAAAAATACAAAAAAACCCAAAAAAACAAACCAACATTTCAACATGTGTATAATGTTTTTGCTATATTACATTTGAATTCAGAGACTTAGGGGCATTTTAAGCTCTTTAGTCATTGAACAGTTCATATGCAATTAGCAGGAACCACATTGACTCTTCTCAGCTTTAACAGATTATGAAAAGTGCTACCCTTGTGCTATCATCTACTTGTCAAGAAGTACACCTTCAAGTTAGTCTAGCATATAAGAAATGAAATAAGAAGTGAAATAAAGAAAGGACCTGTTATTTCTTATGCTGTCACTGTTATGGGTCAAGTTGCCAATGTACACCTGAGGAAATGTCTTTTTCCACAGAACCTGTCTCACAGAGAATGACCTGTAGCAGGCACAAGTCAGACAAAGAAAAAAAACATTTAAAGAACAACAACAACAAAAACTTCCCCAATTCTTTCTTAGCAGGTCTTAGGTGATTTGCAAGTCAAGCTGCAATTAGCAGATCTGGAAATTCCATTAATAGTCTTTCCTATTCCTCCTAAATTTTACCTATAGATTCTCCTACAGGAATTGGCCATGTGCTTGTACTCCAGCTTTACTTTGAAACACCTCCTTAGGAGAGATTTTACTAGGATCTGGATAAGAATTTGTGTTCTGACTGAGAACACAAAACTACATAACAGCAGAGGTTATAAAATATTTTATATTTTCTTATATTAGAAATGGATTTATATTAGAATTGATTCAGATATCTTTTCTTTTACAAGTTCTATTCACAAAAGCATGTGGTGACAGGACAAGGGGAAATGACTTCAAACTGAATGAGGGCAGATTTATATTAGATGGTAGGAAAACATTCTTTACTGTGAGGATAGTGATGCACTGGAACATGTCCCAAGAGGCTGTAGATGATCCATCCCTGGAAGTGTACAATACCAGGTTGGATGAAGCTCTTTGCAACCTGGTCTAGTGTCCCTGCCTATGGGAGGGGGCTAGAATGAGATCATTTTTAAGGTCTCTTCCAACCTAAACTATTCTATGACTCTGTGGTTCTTGATTAGCAAGCCTAAGTATATTCAGTCTCTTCTATCGATAACTGGACAAGGATAAACTCATTGGTTAGAGAGGGGGAAGTTGTCTTACAGCAGAAAAGTGATGTGGCATTGAATGTTTCACATCCTATTTACCCATCAAAACTAACGGTAATAAGTCCCCTATTAAATATCAACCTGGTGTCTTCCAAATAGTTCAGACAATATTTATTTCTATTCCAGATAGTCTGAACAATAATCTCGTCTAGCCTTGTGACTAGGTAGAGGGTGACTTCTCTATAATTTCTTACTCAGTACCAAAACTCAGATAGAAAACCAAGAGTTCATATGCTGAAATACATGCATTTAAATACTACAGAAGTGGTAAGACAGAACCCAAGATTTTTGCAGAAAAGCAAATCAGATTAAAAACATGCAAATCAAATACTTCCAGATTCTGGTTATAGTTGTTTTATGCAAGATTTTTTAGGGGCATCAAATACAAACCAGCAACTCATCTGTACATCTAAAATACTTTGTGTATATACATGACCAAGAAGTAGTCTGATATCCAGAGAGCTTTAGTGATACTGACGTATTTTTGACTAGAAGTGAAGGAAAATAAACAGTGAGAAAAAATTAAGGTGCCTTTGTAAAACAAAAAAGTTATAACTTGTATAGGTGGATGTTAAAAGAAGTGTTCCAAGGAGCAGAAGGCAGTCTTATTATTCTTGTAACAAAGGAACAAGACATTGAAATAACAAATGTTAGCACCTTTTCTTAACATCAGAGTTTACCCTGAACTCCCAATCACAAAGCTGAATCTCTTAACTGTATGTTTTCCATTGAATTAAGGGGTAAAAGCCCCCAAACAGGCTCCCATAAAATAGAAGGATTACACTTTGAAACAAACAAAAATCTGATAATTGTCTGAAACTCTGCATCTGTGCATAAGCATTGTAGCTGTTGCATAATGTTGCACATGGCATATTTTTCTTTTTTTAACTCCTCCCAGTATGCCTAACTTTCTTGCCTTAAACTTTCCTGACTGCTACAGGAATAGCAGTATGTTTCTCTGAGGAAGGTGTAAAAATACAAGGAGTAGAAATGCAAGGAGTAAAAAATTTACAAGGAGTAAAAATATGAAGTCAACTCATTGTAGTTTGTAAAACCATCATCAATATCTGTGAGCAAAATTGTTTTCTAACCTCTGTATTCATGTGTTACAGATTTTTTTTTCCCCCCTGGAAAATTTAGTGAAATCATCATATTGTGTATTCAAAATACAATACCAGAGTTACCAGTCAGGAGACTTGTAGGAATTTAGGTATTAAGTAGCACCCTTGATTAGATTTCATGCTCTTTATATTTCAGTGGAGTGCCAAACAGACACAGAACTCACAGACTGCAGAAAAAAGACTGTCCTCATCTGACAGGAAAGACTTCAGAGTGCAGAGTGCTCAACTCTAACACCAGGGGCAAGTTACATGAAGTCAACAAATGCTCCTATCCATGTTTGCATGACACAGTTGTTCCTCCTTGAACCTTAATCTGATCTTTCTGTATTGAGAAAAGAATCCTACTGAAGTGTCACTGAAGGAATGTCTCATTTTCAAGTCAGTCTGTCCTTTACCAATTCCTGCAAAAATATCAGCACTTACATTGTGTGCAGAACTGTCATCATTAAGGTTTCTGAAAAAGAGACATGTTAATTGTCAAAAGGAAAATTTTAGCTGAATAGCAACATACTTAATTGCAATTCAAAATCATCTGATAGCTACAGGCAAATCTCCTTTTAGAAGTGGATGTTTCCAGAGTAGACAAATATATACGTAACCAAGGACATGACTATGCACATACCTTACATGAAAATTTAGTCTGTAGTTAATATAAGAAGTCATCATCATTTAATGTCCATTTAGTGGTTTAAATAAAATCACTTTATTGCTTGGACAACCACCCAACGAATAAGGACCCACATCATAAATATGCACACATAAAAATCACCATCAGTACTCATTAGAGTGGCAACCTTGTTGGCAGACCCAACAAAAGTGGAAAGGAGATTTGCTTAGGTAACAGCATAACATCTGATGCTAAAAATAAAACTGGATGGACAAACACAAGGAAGCACAAGCAAAGAAAACTGCCTATGAAGTCAGATGAGTTTAAAATGGATGAATGAATGAATGAATGAATGAATGAATGAATGAATCAATCAATCAATCAATCAATCACATTTGATTGAATCAAAATCAAGTGAAACTAATACATAGAGCAAGTTGCTTTGTTATTGATTTTCATGGCTTAGTCAAAATAAGGCAAGGGAAAATTCTTGCAAACAGTAAAAAAAAAAACACAGTCAAACCAATACATACAAGACATTATATATTACTCTTGTGTATAACTTTATATTTCTTTCTGTAATATTGTACACTTCCTGGCAAAAGCAAGAATTAAAGTGTTATTTCTGTGTTTCGTTAGATATTTTAATAGCAACAGATATGATTTTTTTCACAACTTGTAATTTAAAAATTGTTACATTTATATTAATTCAAATGTAAATGTAAAACTGTTCTGAAGATTTATACGTGTATTACGACAATAATATCACCAACTGTTTCTTGTCTTCTGAAAAATATAGTGATACATAAATGGAATATACTGGATAAAGTTAAATAAATACCATTCTAGAAAAATATTCCTCTGTGACTAGATATTTTTATGCAGGAGTCAGGAAGTGACCTAAAAAAGTTACCAAAAAGTAATTTACCTTCAAACTCTGACTCTTCATCATTTTAGCAAATATGGCCTTTAATAACATAGTAACATAATAATAAATTAAACCTCTAAACAATGATTCACCATTCAATCATTTAATACTTTCTCTTTTTCAAAAATGTCACAACACAGCACAAAATTAATTTCCCATACAGCTTTCTAAAAGACCATAATATTTTAGCCTCAAGACAATAGTGTTACAAAAGAAAAAAAATCAAACAAACCCATACCAAACAAACCAAGAAAAAAAGAAACTCAGTCAAAGAGGACACAAATGAGCCATTTTATAGCTTATCTTCGAACTGAACATCACATTAGAAGCCTGGATATGCTCTCTTGCTAGGCCATTTATTGTTCTACATTCTTAATTCTTATCCCAAAAAGCATATATTCAAGACTTCCAACTTCTGGCATTTTTAAATTATGCTTCTGTGCAGTATAACATGAAGTTATAAGGTATAATGAAGGCCTACGGGAGACTATTAGCACAGTTTTTTTGGGACTTAGCAAATTTTAATATTTATTTTGTCATAAATGCCATATGCAGAATTAGTAATTAAGAGATGCAGCCAAAATAACAGAACCCTGAAAACCAGACTACTATTGTTTAACATTTTTCACTTAATATTGCCCTTGTTTAGTATACCATTTTAAGTAAAAACAGTTAATAAAAAAATTATTAAAAGATAACTGGTCTCTTAGGTCTCAAGACAGTTAAATTGTATAGAAAATACAATGCACAGTGTGCTCAGAAAAAACACCATGACAGCCTCCTAGGTTTCATCACGAAGAAAAGAACATTCCTCAATTTTTGAAAAAGTGACATAACTTACATGAATCAAAACCCATAAAATTTAACATTAAACTGTGAAAGCTGTAAGATGATGCATGGAACATAACTCACTATTAATAGATACTAGGATGAAGATGATAACTGCAGAAAATCCCTTCTATAAGTATTATAAAACAGCTTATAAACTACAAATGCTGTCTAGTCTAACTGTAATGACATATGTCATGTTCTAAAGATAATAACCTCTATTATAACTTCTGTCATAAATTCTTTTTGTGAATTTTGGCCAATCACTTATCTGTGTTCATCACTACAATGGAGATAATCACTAAAATGGAGATATTAATTACAAAATTAATATATTTCACCTTCAATTTGCAAATTGCTCATACAAAGCTTACAGTTTCTTTGCATTTCTTCTGCATAATTAATCATTTAATTACCAGATGACAATGGGTTTTTTTTCTTCCACTGAAACTTACACAATGCTGGCTAATTTTTCTTGACACATATGTGATACTGTGTTTTTTCCTAATTGTGTAAGTCTAAATTTTAACCAACTAAAATTCTGTTACCAGCCACAAAATATTGGTGACATATATTGGGAAAGAATGTCTCAGTTGTCATTAAAGAATGAGAAATAACTTCACTAAAAGCTACCATAAAATAATTGTATTTATTTAATTTTTATTCATTGGCTTTCCCCAGAGTTGTACGAAGTATCATATTAATGTCCATACAATGTTAGAAAGCAATTGGATATTAACAGTAATGGCAATTAATAATAATTGTTTACATGTTTTCTACAAAGGGTATTAAAACACATTATATTTTTTTAAGAATATTTGAGGATATTTGTTTTATTTTGATACAGAAGAACAATTCTCAGGTTTGCAGTAAATCTGACAGATTCTGAAGGTCACCATCCCCACTGAATTGTCAAAAGATTTTCCCAAGAACTCAGGAATGTTTCTGGAATATTCTTGTACTCCACAGTGAGAAGCTAAATAGAGAGAGATGGGAATAGTACGTGCAGAGAGGAGCAGTTAATGTTTCACTACAACAAGAATCATTTGGGTAGAAATAACTGGTCAAAAGAAAAGAAATATCAACCTGAAACATTCTAGCCTACAGAGTTGAGGTCACTGCAAAGTTAGGATTAGACAAACCTTGTTTGGATCACCAGAAAGGCAAAACCAAAACCAAAGACAGCTGTTGTGTTCATTAAAGACATGCTGCTTTTCTCAAAATTATAATCTTTCTGAATTCAGCTAACAGAAAGTCAGGTTTTCTGGTGAATACAATATGCGTTAACATCATACAGGAAAGACACGATTATATTATTTCATAACGGCATGCTATATTTCAAAGATATTTTGGATTTAAATCTTTGTTCCTCACCTTAAAATGTTGCAGAAATAAGAGAGAAATTAATTTTCTCAAAATACTCAGAATATCAGAAGCAACACTCCTAGATTACAGTCATATGCAGAAGTTTCAGTCTTATTAGAACACTTTTTTTTTTTTTAATTTTCAAGATATAAATTAGAAATGTCCCTTCTGTTGCTGAGAAAATAACAACTGAGAGAAGCAGAAACATTGTGCTTTCTTGAAAGATGACAGGTACTGCTCCAGAGTTACCCTTGTAGTAATCTCTGTTATGTACCCACTGACTTTTGTTCAGATATGCTGTGGACATGCACTTAAGTGAATAGTCACATCAAGTTCTGCTTTGCTTCATTGCTTAATTTTCTGTGCGTCTCTAATATGGAATATTTTATAAAATAAACACCTTTACTTTGAATGGAAAGAAGCATTCAGGAAAGAACCTTGAACATATTGTAATGGAAAGGAAAAAGAAACAGTACTTCATTTAAACAGTAATTTATGTACAATGATTCAATTTCAAAATGCCTTCTTTTTAAACTCTGAAACTTGCATTTAACTTTATTTTCAAACTATATAAATCAGCCTTTAACATTCTTTGTCTTTGAATGGAGGTTCATAAAACCATCTTCAAGCTAATCCTTAAAAAAGACTATTTCATTATCTACTTACCTTGACTATGAGCAACTTTATCCTATGAATTAGTTAATTTCTAATTGCTGTTGGATCTTTATTTTCCAGTGGAAAAGAATAGAAAAGAGGGATAAAGAGTGAAACTACATTAAAATAGAAGTATTTGTTAAAAGATGGGAGGGTCAAACTTTAGCTTAAGTAAGTTAGAGAAAGCCTTCATGTGAGTCATATAATGAATTTTAAAAAATAGAGCCCTTCTACTTTAACTAGGTTTTCAGAAATAATTTAGTTTCTCTTGAGCAAAGCATAAGAAAATCAATTAGTAATCAGGGAATAAAAAAGTAATTCTTACGTGTGAGTAAAGAAACCATTCAGGACAACAGCATGGAATTTCTAATTTTAGTTGCATGGGAATCAGAATCAAGAGAGCTTCTAAATGGCAAAGGAAGTTATAAAATTATTTTGGTTTAGCTATTATAGTTGTGACATTTTTCTGTAACCTAGTGTGGGTTTTTTTCTGTCAATGTTGGAAGAAAGGAACAAAGGAAGAAATTCTCTGTGAGTGATCATGAAATTTTTTAAACTCTTATTAAGTGTTGTTTATATCTCCTTTACTAGTGAACTGAAAAGGTGTGGAATTAAAAATAAACAAATAAATTGGCTCAGCATGATTATATATGCAGCAATAACTAATTTCTAAAATAAAAAACTGAACCAAGCTAGGAAGAATTAAGGAACTGAAGATAAGTACACACTACACTGAATATAGAAATGCACTATCATCTTGAGATGTAAAGACTCACAGCTTTTCAAAACCAAAAGATCTACTTTTCATTAAAGTAAACTTGTGGGTGAATGACAATGTGGTCAAATAGTAAAATAGTAGGCAGAGGGTAAAATAGTTTCTGAATAAACTAGAGTTTTTAATCAAAGAAAAGTATGGTGAGCTGCATATGCAATCTCCTTCCATTGTTCAGAGGTGACTTGACATTGGTATTTCTCTACAGCTTTTGAGTCATTTAGGTATTTATGAACTCATCATATTTTGTACTATAGATAATGTTGCCAGTGTACAGAATAAACCACAATAATGCATAAGCTCTTTACATATATTCCACTTGATATATTTAAAAAAATAAATGTATATAGTAAGATGTTTATATACATTACATACATACACATACAAACTATTTCACGTAGGAAAATACTACTGCACATAGAGTAAACCCTCCCTACGAATGTCAGCAGATTTTGGGATGGAGGACTAGGAAGCTGTAGGATTTGCATGTCAGATAAAACTTACAATTAACAATAAATCCCTACAGAAGTTAGCCATACAAAGATTAGGAAAAGTGTGATTAATACTCAACATTTTTATACCATGATGCAATATTAGCCTCAATTGCATCAAAAAATAAAGGGAGAATGGGGGACCCAACAGCCACTGACAGTGGCAGTATGTGCCTGGAATTTTGTCACAAGATATACTGACCAAGATTTTGCTACGCCATATGACATGTGTAACACTTCTCCTGAATGAACAATTTCTGGTATCTAATGAAGGATGAGTGCATATTCAGACTTTAGCACATTTTAGCTTAAAAATTCAGTCAACAACAACAACAAACAAAATGCACTGGAAGTTAGCCTGCTACAAACTCATAAGTCTTCCAGTAACTCAGAGAACTATTAAAAATATTTTTTTTTATTTATTTGATCCTCATAAATATTTTTTTTTATTTCTATTGTTCTAGAAGGTCTCCCGTTTATTATCTCTCTGTAAGCAAGTTCTCCAACTAATATGTCATTCTTGGTCTATGAACATCTCATTTTATTTGAATTTTGAGGTTAATTTCCACAGAGAACTAATGACAAAAAGAAAGAACTATATTCTTTCCCTTGCCAGATGCTTTACTTACAGAGCATTAACAAGTTAAGAGATCTTGATTATTTATCTCAGTCTACTTTAGTAGATTGAGCCATTAGTTATGAAAAGCTTTAATGCTGTTAAAAGAAGTGAGATGAAATAGGGAGGTGGCACATATACTGTTTGTCATTTTGGTTCCATAATTTCAAAGAAAAGTTATTCCAGAAATAAATACAACATTTTGTCTGGGGGAAAAAAAGAAAAGAAATTTACAAACCACAATTGGCAGGAGACAGTATTAGTGTATACATTCAGTAATGACCAAATAAATTCTGCTGCCCAGGAGACATCTTCGAACTGATAATGCTAGCACGCCAATTTACTTTTCAAGTTGAATTTTTGTTAAATATACAATAGTAATAAAATAATTAAATAAAAGCTAAAGAGGTTAGGACACTGGTATGCATCACCAGTCATTACATGTCACTAATAATTTCCTGGATTTGTACAGCATAGTGTTGGGTTTCCAAGCCAGACAGGTTGATTTGAAAGTGGCACTAATGACCATGTGTAATGAGAGAAAGATGATATTTGAACCTTGGTTACATTTTTTAAAAAGATCAAAAAATATATTTCTCCTCTCCCCCAGACAAAACTTGTTTTAACTTAGTCAAATACAGAAGTTTTGAGTGGGACATAATTTGTGAAAAGTCATCAAGTCTCCATCTGTAGAAACAGCAACTTTTTCACTCAGAGAGCAAGCATTTTTTTATTCTGTCCTGTTGAAGTTCCATCTGAACATGAGAAAAAACTTCTTTACTGTGCAAGTACTGTGCAGAGCTCTTTCCTGAGTTCTGCAACAGATTGTGCAGAGAGGCTGTGGAGCCTCTCTCACGGGAGATATTCAAGAATTTGCCACCTTGGCAGTACAAAAGGCAGTAAAGGCCTTGGCTCTATGGAAGCCCTGCTCAGGAATAACAAAAACATCTCTTTATTATCAACCTTTGTTACCCCAGCCAAAAACAGCACCAATGTTAATTCCATCATCTTTTGGTTCCAGTCCCTCTTCACTTAGTGAAACTACTATTCCTAGAAATTGTTGATTTCTTCATTAACCAAAAATTACAGTGAATTTCAGTATTAGGTATCATAAAAAATGAATTCATTAACTTGCTTCTGCCAAAAGGTAGGAGGCTACAGAGAGAAGTTAATAACTTGCTTAACTTATCTTGGAAAGGTGTTATAAAAGTATTTAATTGTTTTCTACCTTGTGTATTTGGAAGGTACATTAAATAATGCTGTTTAACAGGTACACTTTTATACAGTGCACTACATAAAAATCGTATATATTACTTTGGAGGAAATTATTTCAAGAAGCATTGCAATTATTTTGGTGTTTGCCTCTTCTTTTCCAAGGCACCTGTTTGCACAAATGATAGCTCACGTTCTATGCTTGCAATGATTTACACAGCTCAGCTGAAATGCCTATTCAATATGCCAACCAATATAATCACCTATCACCTATCACATGTGTATATCACATACCATACATTTTTTAAAAATGGAAGATATTCCTATTACACACAAATTTATCAAATATTTGCATAAAATTTTCACAGTCAGTTAATAAGGAAAATGCAAGTTCACAGTAATAGTAAAATTATTACAAAAGTACTGAGTCATCTCCAATGGCTTAAGAAGAGAATATGCCATGCCAATAACATGGACTTTTTCATTTTTCCAAGTGGTTTGGTTATATTTTCCTGAACTTCTGAAAATGAAGCCCCAATTTTTAGTTTTTGAACTTTTTTGTTTATTTTCAAAATCTTTGTTACAGTATCTCAAATAACAAATATTCATTCTAAACTCAGGAAAAAGAAAATCCAAAGCAACAAGTACAAATGCAAATTGTCCCATAGACAAGATTTTTTACTTCATATAAAAGGTAAAGTAAAAAAAAAATCTAATCAGAAATTAAAATCAGAAGAGTTACCAAAATGGGTAACAGCACATGAAAGAAATTAAATAAATAATTTTATTTTCTTGTGACAGGAAGGGAAAATAAATCTATCTTGTATGAAAGTTGAAAGATACATACTTGGAGGATATATACTATGAACACAGGAAGAAAATCATCTAACCACTCGTACTGCATTGAGCATGTATTCAAGTCCATTCAATCAGGCATTCATTTTTCTTATGATGAATATAGTTCATTGTAAATTAAAACAGAAAACTAAAATTTCTTTCAGAATTCACAGTCCCAAGTGTGACAGCAGTACAGCACAATAATCTTGGTGACACATAGGCACAGATTGAGACCCTCAATGGCATCCCATGTTATGCATGGATCTGAGGCAGACCTCCCTGTACCTCTTTGCAAGATGAAAACACTCAGAGATACCCAAGAAAATTTTATTCTTTGCTCTATTTTACTGAAATATAACCTAGAATACTGGAAATTTTTAAAGTGAATTTTCAATTTTGTTTCAATTTTCTGTTTCTGCCAGAAAACAGACCTCGAGTCTCTATCATTTCTTGAGGCTATCATTTCAGCACAATGCCATGAAGCTGAGTGTACACAGCAACTTGTAAAGAAGTAAATGCCTTCCTTCATAGGAATATACAAGTTGAATACCACTAGAAAGGAATTAAAAACCCCAACTTTGTGTTCTGACTCACTCCTGAAGATAGGGTAACTTATGTTCTTGTAATAGATCCCTTGGGGTGGATTAGAATGAAATGACACTATATGTATTTGTGGCTGGTTTATTTTAGAAAAATTTGGTTTCAATGGAAAGGAGGTATGTAGCTGGTTTTTGTTATTATAAATAGAAATATAACAATATAAAAGTATAAAGAAAATATATAAGAAAAGGAAAGAGAGGAAGAAAGGATAAGAGTAGATAGCAGACAAGAAAGAAATCACCACCCATGTTTCCAAAAATGACACCTACTTGTTACAAATTTGATGTCCATTGATCAAAGTAATGGTCACAGTCATGATCTGTCTGGTGTGGGGGAAGCCCACAAAACACAAACTTCAATGGGCTAATAAACATACAGGTTTGGGTGGGGATGCCTAGATATCTCCCCTGGGTGGGAGTTTTACACTGCCTAATGTAACACTGTGGATCATGCATAGTCCTCTGGTGGAAGACCCCAGAAGTGAGTCTGAGGGTGCTTTGGGCCTGTTTGATGGTTTATGGCCCCTTCTAATGACATGACCATTATTGTGCCCTTGTCTCATATTGTGCTTTATCAGAAGGAATTGGCATAATAGAAGCCATCACATCTGTGCAGGATCTGATTCATACCGGCCTTTTCCCTTATCTGGCCAGAAAACAGCTTGTTTAAGACATCACTCCGAGATTATCAGGGACACAGTAAGACACAAGGCTCAACTGGTTTATCTAAGCAAAGGTCAGCTTGTTGTGATCATTCCTCGCACCTCAGCTTGGGTGCCCACAGCCTCTGTCTTATGTGGGTCAGAGGTTTTGCCACCGATATCCAAAACTCTCCTCCTCGCCTCTGCTTGGGGGCTGCAAACTCGGCCTCACCAAAGCACCCATTGCTTTTGCAAATGACCGATGGTGTGAGTCAATAACCATTAATACTTCAGCCTCCAACACCTTGGAGAACTATAAACTGCTGCAACTGAAAAGTAATTACTAAAAAGCAGATGAAGGAACATTAATAAGTAGGAGAAAGACTGTAATTTTTTTTTTCAATATCAAAGTTCCAAAATTAAATACCTAATGTAGTTATCTCAAACTGTAAAAATAAAGATAATTTTAAGATATGGTTTCTAATTCAAACTGGGATATTTTATTAGCTAATCAAATGCATTACAGTGTTCAGTATATCTAGCTTCAAATAAATCTAAAGTATGTAGAAATGCAAGTATTTCAGATACTTCTAAGTGTCTGAGGTAAGGGATTGGATTTAAAACATTTAAGCAATGAAATTAATGTGACATTTGTTCATTATTATGATGCAATAACTTGAAAATCAGAAATACACTGCAAATAACCAGGGAGGAGATATCAGAGAGGAAAATAAAGAGAAAAAGTTTAAAAATTTCTAAATTTTCATCCACGACAATAATTTTGAGTATCTTTGTGAAAAAGTTCCAGTTATTGACAATACATTTTTCAGAAATCATTTTTTGTTTTGGAAAATGGAAAAACTATCTACAGGCATATCTAATTTCCTCATAAAATCAGGCAACTTCTGTCTTTAAGAAAGAAGCTTCCTTCTCCTATATGGAATATATTATAATACTACTGGAACATGGTACTAATAATTCACTGTCCAAAAGGGAAACCTCCCTTTTCTGTTCTTCCTTGTCTGATTTCTACTATGTATGAAGATCTATAATAAGAATACATCTATATTCTGTATACATATATATAAATATATAAGAAAAGGGTCAAGCGAGAAACTAGTCCAATGTGAGTATGGAAAATACTACAAGTAGTTAACAATAAAATCACTTTTCTCTAAAATCTTAGAACAGTTTGGGGTTTTTTGCTGCTAAGAGATACACATTTGTACTTTGCTGTTATTTTCCCAGCAGATGTAATACTGTTAAGAAATGGAAATGCTTTAACAAAGTAAAAGCATACCAATGTTTTTGTCTCGCTGGTCACCATTTAGAAATTTTCTTGAACAAAAATGCTATTGTGTCAGCTTAGCAGCATCCATAAGTGAGACTGTAAAACTCTAAAATCCTATGCTGACATTGCCTTAACAATTTGCTGCGAACTTGCTTCTAGCACCTTTTGTGTGAGGTCTAAGATTAATTTGTCTACAAAAAGAAAAACAAAACTCAACAGGTAAAGGTAGTTCCTGAGGTCTATTTTGTTTAGCTGAATAAGTGCGTGGAAAGATCTGATAGCTGTGATTCTTTTGTTTATCTGTTTATTGGTTTTTGGGGGGTTTTTTTTGTTTGGTTTTTTTTTTTTTTTTTTTTTTTTTTTTTTTTTTTTTTTTTTGTTGGTAAATTTAATTTGGCAGTGCAAAGTCTGTCAAAGGCATTTGTAAGGTCTCTACAACTGTTTAAATTTCATATTTACTTTGGATCCTTTTATAAAGGCATTTTAAGAGTTTTTGTTAAAGCTTAAAGACAGAAGTGAATTTTCCCTATGCTATTATATTAGCTGATTAAAGTGGTCACTTGTGACCTTCATTATTAACTTCATATTCCCTGTCTTTATACTGTTTTCCTTTGTTTTCTGTGACAGAGGGCTTTCTGATGCAAAGGTCTTTCAAATAAATGTTGATGTTAACTTTTAAACTTAGGGATAGAGCATTAACTGGAAATGGATATCCCAGTTCAGTAATAGGCACTTACAAGACTACATCTGGAAACCATCCAGTTTTGGACTGCCCTGTACAAGGGAGATAATGCACTGGAATAATTCCAGCAGAGGGCCACAAGGGTGAGGAAAAGTTTGGCTTTAAGAAGAAGAAATGTAAGGGTGAATTAATTGCTATCTACATCTACCTTGAAGGACGACATGGCGAGTTTGCCTTAAGTAATGGCCAGATTCCCACCCATCCACAGTCTCACCCCCTCTTTACAACAGATCAGGAGAAAAAAGAATGAAAAGGTTCATGGATTGAGATAAAGACAGGGACATCTGACCAATTACCATCAAAGGGAGAAAAGCAAAGTAAATAATTGCCAAATAACAAGGATTTGAGGAGTGTGAAACAAAAGCAAACGTTCACACATCCCCTTAGCCCACTCCTATCCTCCTCTTTTTTCCCAGGTTTACTTTCACTTCATCTGTCACTCCTGTACCCCTTCCCCTCAGTTGCGAATGAGTGGCTTAGATTACTTTAGGCACCGCCGTCAAAGGTATTATCCAAACTGGGTTTAATACAAATGCACCAGCACACTCTCCAAGCAGAGCAGGGGGATGAGGAATGGGGTACTGTGGTCAGTCCATAACAGCTCCTCTCTGCTGCTCCTCCCTCCTCACACTCTATACTGGCTCCAGCTGGGGCATTTCCAGGAGCTGCAGTACTTCAAGACAAGTTTACTACAGCATGAGCTCTCCATGGGCTGCAGAGTCCCTCAGGGCATGTCCACCTGCCCTGACAGGGTCTCTCCTGGGGCCACAGAGGCGTCTCTGCTGGGGGCCTGGTACCCTCCTGAGCTCATCCTTCTCTTTCCCCTGGCTCAGCCCTGGCTGCTGGGCAGTGTTTTGCCCTCCCTTGCCTAGGCTTTCCTCAGGGCTCTCACCTGCCTGCCTGTGGCTGAGGGACTCAGTGCTGCCCTGTGCTGGGGCCACCAGCAATGCCTTGTGAGCAAACCCATCTCTGAATTCTTCATCCTTTCAAGCCCTGTCCCTGAGGTGCTGCACAACATGAGGTAGTAGGAGCACATATGGGATCAATAGACCCCTGGATCTTTTGCAAACAAACAAGTTTCTGGTCAATGTATTTATTTACAAGTTATACAGACAAATTTTGAAATATCTACTTGGAGCAGTTAATAAGGCTAGAAATTATTTTATGACATCTATCACTGGATGGTCAGCACATTTCTGAGCTCTGGCGAGCTCTGAGTTTGGTAACTGTGTCAAGTAACACAAGAGCCCAAAATTCTTGTCTGTAGATACAAATCTCATGCTGAAGTATCAGTAGGAAAGACATGATGGATTCTACATCAATTAGCTTATTTTTGTGCAAAATTGAATATAATAAAATAATACTAAATGCATTACTGGTTTCAAGATCAGTGACATTTCAAAAAACTCAAAAGCTTACCAGCCGTGTAGGAGAGAGCTTCAGCTTTTTTCTAGTCCAGATATATTTGAGATTCCTTCTGAACTTTTGACTCAAGTCCAGCACAACTTTTCATTTCCCAGCAGCTTGAGGGTAATGCCCATTAATTTTGCCTTTCGCCTCAAACATAGCCTCCCTGCTGACACACATCTTTCCATATGAATGTTTCACTTAGGCATTTCTTTCTAAACTAAGAGCTACTGCGTAGATTTCCAGAAAAAGTATGAAGAGACTAAATCCAGTGTCTTTCTCTCTTCATGGGGAAAAGAAAACTCTTTATAATGAAGAAGTGTTATATTTTATATTTTATTTATAACTTCAAAAGAACAATAATTTTTAAAAACCCAAACAAACAAATTAAAAGCAAACAAAAAACCAACAGCACCGCACAAGCACTTCACACCAAAAATTAAATTGAAATTCCAAAAACCACATTTTAAGTGGTTAGACGGTTAGATAAGGTAACTGGTAGCTATGCAAGATAACATGACAACTGTGATTATGCCACAGAAAGGAAGCCTTAAAATAAAGCCAAGTTTCTCAAAATTATAGCAGAAAAATAACAGACTAAAAATGCTATGTCACAATCTAACCTGTTTAGCCTTCAAGCCTTAATAGAAATCAGATTTTACACCACACAATATGTTCCACATGTAAAAGGAAAAGGAAAAAGGAAAAAATACCTAGCCCAAAACCACATTGTACAAATAAGAAGACTAAACTATACAGATCTCAATGGTTCTGACAATGTAGGCTGTATTTAGCTTCTGACCACTTCTTACAGTTAAGATGCAAGTTGAAGTTGCAAAGATAATCAAATTAGAAAAATGGGAGTTAATTAATTTCTGGCAATAAGAATCCCAAATTTTCTCATGAAAAGCCAGGCAAGACTTTACTTAATCAAATGTCGCATTGGTAATATTGATCTCACTGCCCAATTGCCTTATGGAATGTCAGTTGTAAAGGAGAAAA
The DNA here is from genome assembly GCF_036417665.1 of Passer domesticus. Classification (NCBI taxonomy): domain Eukaryota; kingdom Metazoa; phylum Chordata; class Aves; order Passeriformes; family Passeridae; genus Passer; species Passer domesticus. The sequence continues at coordinate 83,248,477 of NC_087474.1, read as the reverse complement.
GTTAAAGGATCAAACCAGCTAAGAGAGGAAATTACCTGAACATTGAGGGAACCTATGCATGTCAGGTTCTAATAATTAAATATTCTAGTTACATTTTACTTTTAGAGAACTTCTGTGTCTGCTTTCTATCTTCCTAAGTGTTTTATGTCCTCATCCTCCTCAAAATGTATTAAATGTCTTTATTGGCAAGTTAGTTTTTCTGATGTCAGCTTAAAGATGTTACCTTCTATTGTATCCATCTCAATATTTGCCTTATGACTTCCTTCCTATTCTGGCTTTTTCCTTCCCACTTCTTTTAAATCACAGCCCTTCCTCATCTCTATCTGAAAACAGAAAAATCTCCTCACTCACTGTTCATGCTTTTTCTACTTTATATCTAAGTTTCCACAGTTCTGGGAAAAAAACCCCAAAACAAAAACAAAAACAAAACAAACAAACAACAACAACAACAACAAAACAAAACAAAACAAACAAAAAAAAGAAAACACACTTCCTCTTGGCTCAGGTCATAGATACCTTCAACTCTCTCTTATTCTATTTCTCTTCCAATATGATTAGGCTGCTCTTGGTTCCAGATCATGTTTCCCCCTTAAAAGCCCAGGAAGTTCTATTCTCAGTAGTCTGACTCCTTCCTCCATACTTCAGGAGCTGAAGTTAAAAACAGTTACAAACTGCAATTATTTTTTTCTACTTTTATGATAATGATTTTCCAAGTAAAATAATTCAGATTTTTTCCTGATTTAATTAAATTAATTACATTTTTATGATGAAATCTCTGGAAATGTTAGGTACTTTCTATGTAGCAGGCAATATATGTTCAGACAATTCCCATACTTCTATTTATTTTGCTTAGAACTTTTCATATTTATCCAGTATTGAATGCCAGTATATAATACACCTGCTTGAAATATTTTTCTCCAAAATTTTCTATGGGCACACTTGTGTTCTGCTTAAACACTCCTTGGCTAAAATATTCATAAATGCTTTTCCTTTTTAAGACAGATCAGATGCATCCACATCAATTAACTAAAAAGAATAATGTACTTTTTAGTCCTATTGTATTCTGAGGTCCTGGTTAGGAGTAAAAAACTTTTCAGTTGAATTTTGAAATTAATTTAAAGTGACAAAAAGAAGACTGTTAGACAGCAGGAAATTTAAAACAGCAGGCTCTTTTACTAATGGCTCAATGCAAGAGACTTCTACTGAGAGAATCTCCGTAAACTCTTCTGGAGGAGGTGGTTCACAATTGCATTAAATAATCGAGTGCTTTGTAATTAAGTTAATATGAAATATTTTAACAAAACCTAGTATGGCAGCAACCCACTGAGTTAGTAATGGTTTCTAAAAATTCTACTTCAACAACTTCTACTGACAGTATATTTCAGAACCCTTAATAAGTCTTAGTGAATTAGGTGTGCTTGCCTGCTATTATGAAAAAGTTGTGCAATGATACTTGATAATTTTGGAAGAAATTAGAAAAAAGAAATTCCTCACATTTTTGAACAAATAAAATTACTCTCTTTTTTCTCTTTTTTCTCTTTTGTTGTTGTTGTTTGGGGTTTGGTTTTTTGGTTTGTTTGTTTGGGTGGTTTGTTGTTTTTTTTTTTTTTGCTGTAGACCCAGTACACAGACCAGAAAGCTGGAAAAAATAGAAGTTACAGATCTAAGGAAAGGCAAAGAAAGACTATTAGGGTTTCTTTTACAGTGGTCATCTTTATTTCGATCTGATATTAGGTCTAATTCTTTCCCTTTCCATCATAAATTAAAAAAAAAAAAAAAAGAAGCAACTTAGTTTAAAAATCTAAAGCAATAACTATTTTATAAGATGCCATAAATGAACAAAGTATTTCCATAATCTATTTTGTGATATATTCCTTATGCTTTTCAAAATATATCCTAGGTATATGACAACTGAGCACTAACAGAATACTTGGAAATGCTGCATGGCACTTTGAAAGCATATTACGACTATGGTGCTTTACTGTGACGGTCAAAGTGGGTTGTTTCTGAATTTTGAGAAATTGCTATAGTATAATAAAATACATTTTTTAGAGCTACTGCCTGAAAAGCCAGAAGTTGTCTGCTAAAATATTTGCTTGTGACCCATGAAGACATATCCATAGATTCAGTTAATGAGTTAATGTGGGTGTTTTTGAAGAATGGTTAAGACCTGAGATAGATCTTAACATAAGCAATGTAGGCAATGTAGGTAGTCACCTGGGGGAACCAAATAACCTTATCTGGGTGCTTACTTTGCCCAGGCTGTATCCCTGCAAACCCACAAGGCTTCCAATCTTGTTTGCGCTAAGGATAAGTCTCTCTACTCATGGTCAGTCGTGAGCAGAGGTGACTCTTTCTAACATCATTACTTTGTGTGTCCATACTACCAGCAATAACAGAAACAGGGATTGCTATCCCTCTCCATTCTTCCCCATGATTTCTTGTGAATAAGATAAAAAGACTCTGGCATAACAGCCTTGAGCAATGATATTCAGTTTTGGCCACACTGTCAAGCATTCTTCATTTACCCCATCTCTGCAGCACTCATATCTTTTTTATTTACATTTTTAACTCCAACAGAACATTAAAGCCTTTGCCTTTTAATTCTGCTTTCATTTTTATAATTGCCTGTCATAATCACTAGCATAATGGTACTATTTCTTGCAAGAGTAAAAGAGAAAATAAAGCAAGAAGACGAAAATTCCTACTAAGTAATGTTTCTGAATTTCAATAAAATTATACTTGTTTCACATTGTGGAGGTGATCCTTTCCAGGGCAAGCTTATGTTCTGATTATAAAGAAGTTTGTGGAACTGCCTTTGATAGAAATATTTACTATTTATCACTGAAAGGGAATTTACTAATAACAGTGTGACAGTGCAATAAAAATAATGCTTTGCATGCGTCTAAGAAAATTCAAGACTAAGAAGTCATAATTTAGTCAGATTGCTAAAATGATTTTTTTCTTACTATCTGTATTTCTCTGTTCCATATAATTTAAAATATATATATATATTCATTGAATTATGTTTTGTCATTTCCAGGTAGGGAGTGAAATTTTGCTGAGCAAGAAGAACTTCCCTTTGGAAGAGATGTGAGTATTTGTACAGGAGAAGACCTTGAAAACAAAAATCAACATAAGCAAAGCTAAATTTTTAAAGAGTTTTTTCAAATAAAATGCACAATTCTGCATTTATAAGAAAGATAACAATTCTTTTAAATTAGTCACAAAGAATATAATAAAAAGTATCTTCTGCAATGGATTGTAACAGGAGGCAATTCAAAAAACTTTTTTTAGGAAACACGGCACTTTCTAGTTTATATGTGATGTTGCTGTAGGCTTTTTGATTTTTTTCCAATTTAACTAGTGAATAAGAGATTATTATACAATTTGCCATTTAATTGTGAAAGCTTTTCAAAATCATTTTTTTTCCCCAGTTTGTTGCTCCATCACACTGATCCACACCACACGCTCTTTTAACATCACCAACTCTATCTTTTGCTCACCCACTTTTCTGCAAAAGTTTGCGAATATTTTAATCTCCTTGTGACCTTTCCAATTCAAGTAGCCACTGAACTCACTTACTGTTCTACTCTCCCTGTATTTCATGTGTAGCTTGTCCTCAGCTGTGAATTTTTTTGGGTAAAGCATCTTCACATGAATGTGCAGAGTCTGTGTTGGAAGCATGCCACAAAGGTACCCCTTGAATTTCCTTTCTAGCTGTACTCAGATGTAAAAAATTCTCTACTCTAATGCATGTAAAGAACCTTGCCCTTCCAATTTTTAAATAAGGAACCCTTAAGTATTGCAATGGATAAAAACCTTGGTATTTTCTCTAAATAATCTGTAAGTATTTAGCACATATAGGGCATATTTATTCTGCGTAATACATTCTGTAGAGAGTTCATATCCAAGTAGTTGTGTCTAACCAGATGGGGATGAAACATACTGAAGTGTACTAGTTACCTGACACTGTTTCTATAGGGAATTACAGCAAAGGAACACAGTCTTTGAAGATTGCAAATAACTAGTCAAGAATTTCTGTGCAAGATCAAGAGGTCAGTACAGCCATGAGTAAATGTCTATGTTTTCTGCCAAGAAATGAAAAGTGGTTTGAAAAGTGTTTTACAATTTCTTGCTCTTGCAGATTAAAGAAAACCCAACAGATCTCTCTCCTTGACATTTTCAAGGTATATTGTTTGATTTTAAGTTAACTTCAATGAACGTCAGCCCATCATAACATTCTTTTTGCTGATATTTTTTCTAAAAAAATGATGCAAAGGAAGAAGTTCAGGAAGGATTCAACCACTGTTGATATAATTATTTGTAAATAAAATTTTAAATAAGTGGAGTGATTAAAAATGTTTCAAAATCATACACTTCATGAGCAGAAGCTTGTAAAAAGAAGTGTCCATTTAGCATTTTCTTACAGAAAACACTCCTGCTGCTGTGAGATTTTTTATTCTGTGAAGTACTCTACACTGTGGGAAGACCTGACATCTTCGGCTTGTGAAATAAAAATAGTTTTTTGTTTGCCTGTTTCTTTTTCTTACACTTCCTTTCCATAATTTTTAAAGTAATTCTACAATTAGAAAAGCCCAATAAAAAACATGTGATTGCAATGGAAATTTTGTCTAAAATTACATTATATGTTTTTAGACCCCTTGGCTATGTGATAAATGACCCTGGATTATATAATAGAAGTGATCTAAGACAAAGGGCTTGGGAGAAATCTGCATGTTACTTTTTTCATAGATTAAAATAACCCCATTCTTCCCATTTCCATGCATTAGCATTTTATGTTTGAGACTTTTTTTTTCTCTAGAGGTATATTAGTTCTCATGTGCAAGAATTTAAGTTTTCACTTGAGACTTTCACCACACCAGTAATTTCAGCCCCTATATCTGAGTAATCTTTTGGGCACAGTTGTAAATTAATGCCATGTTCAATATCTTGCCATGTTCACAGAAAGCCTAAAATAATAGCTGTCAGGCTTGTGAAATAGTATAGAAACATTAATATAGTCTTCTATATTCTTTTTTTACATATTGAACAGAATGATAAAGGAGAGAGAGTCTAATTTGTTTCTTCAGCTAGAGACTGCTAAGTACTATCATACACATTGAAAAAAATGTCTTTTTCTGGAGGTAATTTTTTTGGGGAGGGGGTGGTTGGTTTTTCTGGTGTTTTTTCTTCTGCTTGGTTTTGGGTTGGGTTTTTTTTGCTTGTTTGGCTTTTTGGGTTTTTTTGACTGTGGGGATCTTCCTGAAATAAGCGAGCATTTGAATATTTGGAAGACAATAAAAATTTCTAATATAAGCTTGTTGGTTATGTCTTAGTGTAGACATTTAACCAGAATAAAACTAACAATAGTAGGAACTAGAATGAATAGCTAATTTGTTTTTAATGGCTACAAGCAGGACGCAGATGTCCTAGTTTTCATATCAGTAATATGAGTTGAGTTCATCTTTACCTTCCCAGGCTTTGAGAGAGTCACTTTAATGAGAACTGATCTTACTGAAACATAACAGAGGATATGTATTATAATGTAACATTTTTTGTGAGAGCACTGATCCACTCAAGATACACATTAACTTCATAAAGATTCAAGTTCTGGCTTAAGAAATTATGGAAGTAATATTTGAGGTTCGGTCTAGTTTCTATTTCATTTTACCATTTCTTGGTATTTTTATCATTTGACTTGTCAGGGTACTCCTAAATCATCCACAGTAGCCAGAATTTCCTTGTAAATTTGTGAGCATAAAATATTTTCAACTGTGTCCTGAGAGAAAGTTATTGAAGAGTCAGCTTTCTGTTGGCCATCAAACATGTAAGATCTTGATAACTTGGGCATAAATACAGAAAAATGAGAAAGATCATATTAAATATTTTTTTTCATCTAACTTGGATTTCAACATAGAACTGAATAAATAATTTGACTATTTTATACCTTCTAGTAATATCAATTGTTATATCATAAATACTGTAATAAAATAAGAGTGATTTATTTCTGAATAGATATTAACTATTACTGGTCTTGCTAAAAAAAGAAATAGAAAGCTAACAAGTAGGTTAGCTTTGATATCAAGCCTTACAAAGTTATTAAATCTTGAGTAGAGATAATACCTGCTCTTGATTACATACGCAAGTAAAACCTTGAAATGAGTTACAAGTGTCTTGATTTCAATTTCCAGTATACACGTACATGTACATATATTGAAATCTTTACCTAATACTCACATTAATACCTGTATTTCATATGACAGAATCAATTTTGACATGCTCTAATACATGGATGAGAAGAAACTTGGAGTCATAATTTGAAATATGAATATAAAATTTGCTCCAACTTTCTCTCCTCCATCCTCTGTGGACTTAAAATGTTTACAAGAAAATGATCTCTACCCTCATAAAACCTTTTTGTGTTGCAAGGCAGTCACTCAAAAAGTTCAGAGTTTATGATCAGTTAATAGTAATAGAGAAATATTTAGTTTGGTTTCCATACCAAGAGACTATCACAGCCTTCAAAGCAAAGCCTTCACAAGCTAGAAATGTCTGTGCAAACTTAATCTACATTCAGTTAAATATCTTAGAGACTGGGAAACTGTGGGACAGTTTTTAAGTGACACAATCAGATTTTCTACATAAAATCTACTTTCAGTGGATAGCCAATATACTGAATAGAAACAAGAAATTAAGTTTGAATGATGCCCTTTCTCAACACTGGTCATTCAGTCCTTTCATAAACAGTAATTGTATTTTTTTGGCTGAGTGTCTGCACTACTTCCTCTGCAGCAGAAACAAAAAGAAGTAATTTCTTAAAGACAGCATTCATGTGTCATCTTCTTGTCTTAGTCGCCCTGCATCCTATAGCTTCTTTGATAAATACAGGTACTTATGCCTAACTGAATTAAGGGTGCAACTGAAGTTGCTTTGAATTCTGAGCTCCTAACAGTGCAGCCTAAACAGTCTCTTGTATTAACATTCCACAAACCAGACAAATCGGACTATCTAGGTGTTAAAGTGTTCTGCAGTAGATGAATGCATTCAGATAACAAGGAAGAATCAAACTGATTAATAGGACCCAGATTAGTCTTGTACTGCTCAAACAACACCCCCGAGACCCATTACCATTTGGCCTGCTGTCTTTTCCCTGAAAGAAGAGGAATACCTGCTTACTTACTAGCTGCTTATAGCTTGGAAAAGGCAACATGTTATTACTGCTTAGAGGACAGATCAGTGGCTAGTATTGTCCTCCTAGAGACCGGCTGTACATCTGAATTTCTGCAGTATCCTGACACTTCCTCCCTTGTACCTCTTTTCCCATTGCACAGAGGAGAGGAGTGTGGGTTGCTCCTAATGCCAAGAGAAGGAAGATGCTAAGTGCTCCTGCCAGATGAGTAGATGAAAAATGGAAGGAAAAGCAATGGGAGCACAAATCCAACCCCTGAAATTGCCGATATGTGACTGTGCCATTGTGTGACAATGTAGGTCTTATATAACTGAGAAAGATTAGCCCACAGTAACTGAAAAACACAAAAAAAGAATGATTTTCATGTGACTGAAGGAAGGGAATTCACCCTTACGTTTAAAGCAATGGAATATAAGCTGAGACAAACAAAAAGAAAAAATAGCACAACAGTGCAAAAACTTCCTTAAAGGTGCCTAATGTTTGCTTTTGGGCATAGAGTACAATTTATTACCAAATAAATACATTAATTTTGGAGACTTAAGAACTTCCACTCAGTACTGGTAGATTTTTAGATTGGCAATACTCTACAAATTTGAACAAAAATATAAAAAATTATGTCATTCACACAGATGAGACCTTCAGGGCTTTTTTTGTTGTTGTTGTTGTTTTGTTTTTTGATATGTAATTCCTTTATTTCTAGCTCATTTTCCAGTGTAAATAGTGTAATCTTTCATTTATAAAATTCTGGAGGACCCTCTGTATCCTTTATCATGTATCCCATCTACAACTGTATATAATTTGAAAAGCAACTAATTTAATCCTTCAGCACACATTTCTATTTTCAGCATTCTTATTTATGCTTTCAGAATCCACAGAACACTTTTCTCTAAAGAAAATGGTTTTAAATATCAAGAATGACTATCCATTGATATTGATCTTTTTGTTCCCAGTTTCTTTATGAAAATGGTATGAAAAATATTTGTTAGGGTAAGCAAGTCATGTGTTCTGACATACAACATGTATTCCATACAATCCTGTACAGAGGGAGGTGAGAGGCTCATATATTTGCAATGAAAAGAAAGGCAAATGTGGTAGAATGGTGATAACTTGCTGTGTTAGAGTCTGTTCAGTTTAGATATAGTCACAGGATCACATATCCCTAGTCAGAATATGGAACAGGCCTTTCATATTCACAGAAAGAGAATAACCACTTAGCTAGCTGATACTGATGCATACACCAAACTGTCCTACCATGTATTTCTAGCTTTAAGGATAATACTGCATGTACTAAATTTATAAAATTTTAAAAGAGGAAATAAAGGAAACTGCAACATACAGTGAATTAAAAAAAAGAAAAAAAACCAAAAAAACTTGTAAAATTGCTATGTATATTATGTTACTCACATAACATCATTACTTCATTGCTTGCTGTGAAAATAACTTCACAGTGCAATAGATGAATGCTTTTCTCTGATAAGTCTCAAAGCTGAATACAGGTAAGCATTTTATATAAAAAAAAAATTAACTAAGAATGATGTGCCTGATTTTCCAGATGAAGTATTGACGCATAAATGTTACACTAAATATCTGGGATAGGAAAAGACTTCCTCCATGTTTAAGAGACACCTGAGTACTTAAATAGTATCTTGCCTCAGATAAAAGACTGTTATATTCAGAATTTTATAGAACAAATTCTAGCGGATAATGAATCTACATGTTGTTCTTTTAATATAACAAACAGTCTTGCTCAGTAACCTGAAAAATATGTCTTACAATAATTGTTAATCTACAGAGTATTATTAGTACTAAAAAAATAGACCTCAAACATTGATATGATTAGCTTCAAGTGACCTCTTAAATCAAAAAGCCAAATTTGGTTTGTTTTTCCCCTCTGTATTAATAAATTCTGCAAAAGTGTTAGACAGTTCCAGTTATCTTTATTAACTACACAACCCAGTACAGAAACTGTTGCAATAAGAATGGTTCAAAACAGCTTCGAAGCAAAAAGCTGTAGCTGAAATTAGACTTTGGAATTCTTTTCTACCTTATAATATATTCTGTGTAGAAAGAATTTGGTTTAGGTTGATTGAATGTCCCATTACCAATTCACACTGCAGTTATTTTTTGTAACTGAGTCTGCAGAAGTCTGCATGCTATTGAATGCAAAGTGGTGTTACAGACTTTAAGAAATTCAAGTCAGAACATAATATCACAAATATACAAAAACTTCACTTTTAGATTCAAAACCTACATTTCTTTCATGTAAATGTTCTGATCTGTCCAGAAAGAAAGAAATAAAAAATAAACTTGAATCTTGATTATATTTTAGTGAAAATGATTTTTTAAGACATTGATAACAAATACAAAAAAACCTCTTAGAATCATAGAATGTGCTGAGTTGGAAGGCACCCACAGGGATCACTGAGGTCCAACTCCTGGCCCTGCACAGGACACCCCAAGAATCATACCATGTTCCTGGGACCATTGACAAAATTCTCCTTGAGCTCTGTCAGGCTTGGTGCTGTGACTCCTTCCCTGGGGAGCATGTTCCAATGTCAGAGCACCCTCTGGATGAAAAACCTCCGATATTCAACCTAAACTTCCCCTGACACAACTTTAGAGCATCCCCATGGGTTCTGTCGCTGGTCACTGTCACAGAGAAGAGTGATACCTCTGGAGACCTTTCCACATTTGGACACAGTGGACCTCATCAGTCCAAGGAATTTCACAGAAAAATCAGGCCCATTACCCATGTATGATGTCTCAAACACCAAGCAACTACCACAGATCTACTGATTACTGTGCTCTGGAACAATACTTAGAGGATGCAAAGAAAATACAGGACACTTCTGTATTTTCTGGGGTATCAATGCTTAAAATAGAGAAAAACACACACTGTAGTTTCATAGCTCTGACCAAAAAATAACATCTTAAGAGATTCAAAGATTTAGTTGTTAGTTACCATTTCTCAGGACATACCAAAGTCTCTTTACATACTAGATCCCAGTTAGACAGCTCTCAGGAAAAAGAAAAACGTCTTGTTGCCACACCATAGTGCTAGTAGTATCTCCAAATTAGATGGTATCTATGCAACATTTAAGTGCCATGTAGCCAAAAAATGTATACTATATACTATAGCAATAAGGCAGACCTTGATGGTCCTAAAAAGAATATGTGTCAACTGAAATTACTCACATTTGAGAGGGTTGTGGGAAGGAAAAGTAAATTTGAGAACGTCACAATCAGAATGTATAATCAGACTAGGAAAAAAAAGGTTCTGACCTGTCAGCTAGGTTGATAGAAAATATTGGTATTCATAAAATTGGAAGTTTATATTTTTGCAAAAGTTGGAGATAATTTCAGTAAAAAGCATTCAAAATTATTTTCTATTGAAAACATTCCTACTTTTAAAGCTTCTTATTGCTAAGAAGCTAAAATCCCTTTCCTTTCTAAATTACATAGAAATTTATTCTGTTGTAACTATTTTTCCATGCTATTGTTAAGTGTCATGTATTTTCTTACCTACCTACTTACCATATGTGAGCTGTAGAATGAGATCAGTGTGCTGTGTAAAGAAAATAAAGGTGACTCTGAATGAAAGTGCACAGATGTTACTATGGAATCACACAAATAACTTGTGACTACAAGATGTAAGTGGCCTTAGTAAATAAAATTAGATTCATTCTTCTATGCATACCTTTTATTTCTGCAGCTGGCAGTAAAAAAATAGCTACTTTCAAAACTTGTTTTATGACATATGAAGATTTCTGTTATGTTAATTTACAAGGAAAGATACTTTGAGCAAAAATGTAGAGGTGACATAAACTAGGCCTGTGGGAGCAATTCTTCTGGTATAAGGGTAACAAGTGTAAAGAACCAGAGACTATCATGTTAATCTGTAGAGACTGAAAATAAGTCTGCAAAGAAATCTAAGATGCTCAGTGTATGTTAGTTTTCAGGGGAGGGACAATTGCTAAAATTATGCCTGTCCATTTATTTTAGGTTATGTAATATCATTTGTTTTCATCTCTTCCAATTAAGTATGTAATATATGTACTGTATATTAAATATATGTACTGTGGTACACAACAAGAAAGAGGAAAAATAATGCTAAATATAAAATAAAAGCATTTTTTCACAAGGATGTACTCTTCATTGTAAGCAATACAACATATTTCTAAATTTTTCTACATCAGACTTGAGGTTGTCCTGGTTTGGGACAAGTTTGGAAGGGAACTTTCCAAAGGGATGTTTCCATAAACGGCAGAATTCAGCAAACCCTCCCCCAGCCAGTTTGGGAGATTAGGACAGAGAAACAACATATCATGCAGATTTCTAATAAACCCCACCCCTGGGTGATGATCTCTGTCCTTTCCCCAGTACCTTTGTAAACTCCCTATAAACCATTATCACCAAGCCCAGCACTAGGGAACTCGTATCCATGCCCCTCTATTGCAAAAGCTGCATGTTAGGGACAATACTGGAGCTATCTGTGGATAGGAAAATAAGCCTAGGAATTAAAAAGGTATTAACACCTCTGGCCTAGGGACCAGAGAGACATTATAAACTCTAACAACATGGTAGGTACTGAGTGCTTAATCCCAATACTGAGTAAGTGATACCAAAACACAGTTGGTACAGTTTTTTTCCACTTTCACGTGCCCCACACTGGGTACCAAAATTCCCTGGTCTGGAACAAATTTGGCAGAGAACTTCCCAAAGGGATATTTTCCTAAAGGGCAGAATTCAGCTGCCCCTCGTCGGACTAGTTTAAGAGATAATGTCCTTGGAGAAAAGTGGAAAAAACTGTTTATTGAACAAGCAAAGTAGTCACAAACATGAAAAAACTAATATTAAAAAATGAAATAAATTGTTCTGAAGAGATGGCAAATTCAGAAAGTCCTGTAGATCAGAGTGAGAGAGTCCTTTGTCGTGGGTGTGTTTTGGCTCCGTGTTTTGGCTCAGTTCTTTCTGTCTCTGCAGGACTCAGGTCCAGTGTCATGGGTGCAGTGAAGTTTGGGGGGGGGGGGGGGTACGGTGCGGGCCCTGGACCATAGTCCTGATTTTCCCATACTGAACCATAGCTGAACAGTTCCAAAACAAAAAAACTTCTGGCCTCAGGTAATTAGAAAAAAACTAACTAAAAGCAAAGGAGAGCTCACTCCCACTGTCCATGCTGCAGACAACACCTTCCATGAGAAAGAAATTCCAGAAGGGTCAATTGAAGCTTCTGCAGACAAAAGGAGCATGGCATCTTTCCCCCTTCACTCTCAGAACCAGTCTTAAAGGCACAGAACTCACTATCTGGCAATAAGCAGAACAGACAGCTGGGGATACTGGGCCATACAGTCACCCCAGGACAAGAGGTATACCATATTGTTGTTCTAAAGCACAGGAAAGAATGTCATTACCATCTGTGTAAGACTAGAAGACCCAACTATTCACTTCAGTACTTTATGAAAGCATATACTACAAAATGTGACGACAAAATGTTTCTTTCTCCAAAGCCCACTCTACTTACAGGGTTGAAGAAAGGTCAATGAAAGTATCAGTATGCTGCTAAATCTAGAGGGTGTTTTGTGGTTTTGCTTGTTGTTTCCCTGGCCTTGTATCTTCCTTTTAATTTATTGGTAATTACGTACTTGTACAGACTAATTAAACAGAAGAGCTAATGGTCATATTGATATGTACGCCAGTTTTGTTAGGAAGGAAGATAACAGAACAAAGAATTGAATAGGGATTTAAACCAACAAAAAATAAATTAAATTGACAAATACCATTAATACTTTCCATTATATGATATATAGAGATTATATATCATATAATGGAAAGAAGAAATTATAGAAATTAATTTATTTTAATAATACTTTGGCATTCCTATTTTCCTTTGTACTGAGTTGAAATTATCTAAGCAGGACTAGCCAAATAAAATTCCAACTTTAAACTTGACTAGTGACCTCTGAAACAACTTCAACAACTTCAGGTTTCTGCATCTCCTGGGAATTTTACAAGCTGTAAAATAGAGTAGCATTTCGTTTCCTACCAAGAAGAAAAAAAATAAATCTAAATTAGTATGTTTTTAAATTCGCTCCTTTGGTATCTCAGTAGTTTGTCCAAATGCCTCATCTGTTATATTTCATCATAATAAAAGAAGATTATAACTATGATCCAAATAATACATTTTAAGTACAGAACAGGACATAAAACAAACATTGATCTTTCCAAGAAAATTTGCATTCTTAGGAGCTGCTACCTAGGAAAACAAATTTTTTATTAAATCAAAGCATTTCACAATGTTCTACTCAATTCAGAACAATGGAAAGAACTTTCATAGGAGACAGCCATTTATTCAGCTCAATTTATGAGTTAAGAATAAAGTGATACCCACACTCAAATTATTGCTTGATGAATCACATCATGCCTTAGCCATGCTGGCAGAAAGCCCATCCCAGAGGCAGAGTACATTTCATCACCTCACATCCTGTTATCACACTGTACCCTTTATGTTTTGAAGGATAAGAATGTCAGCCTGGATAAGGCAGAGAAGAGAGATATGGTTTCTCACAGACTGATAATATAGGCAGTTGCTTGTGCACTTCTCCAAAGAGAAACAATGTAGATAACATTTTCAAGGGAGTCATCAGAATTGTAATGGGCACACAGTCTTTCCAAAGATATACAGATCATTATCAAACATTTCATATTTCTTTACATGTCCCCTGGGGTGCATGTACATGGTAGTGAGAGAAGTTCAATAACACACTGTGAAAACAAAACAATGATCAAAAAAATTAACTTCAGATTCCTACTCTTCCTTTGATCCTAAGGGAAATCCATACCTTGCTTTGCCTAAGCATAATGGTTCTGCACTTGTGTAACAACAACCCCACGCAATGCTAAAGGCTTGAGAAAGCTGTCTGGTGGAAAGGGACCTGACGGTGCTTGTTAACAGCTGGCTGAACATGAGTCAGTGTGTGCCCAGGTGGCCAAAAAGGCCAATGACATCCTCTCCTGTATCAGCAATAGTGTGACCAGTAGGACCAAGGCAGTGATTTTCCCCCTGTACTCTGCACTGGTGAGGCTGTGCTTCAAATCCTGTGTCCCGCTCTGGGGCCCTCAGAGCAAGAAGGATAATGAGGTGCTGGGGTCTGTCCAGAAAAGGACAATAGAGCAGGTGAAGGGTCTGGAGCATGAGGAGCAGCTGAGGGAGTCTGGGTTGTTTAGTCTGGAGAAAAGGAATATCACTTATCACTCTTTACAACTACATGAAAAGAGATTGTAGTGATGTGGGAGTTGTTCTATTCTCCCAAGCAACAAGCAATAGGACAAGAGGAAATGACCTCACATATCATTAGAGGAGGTTTAGGTCAGATATTCGGAAAAATGTCTTTACTGGAAGGGTCGCCAGGCATTGGAACTGGCTGTCCAGAGAAGTGGGGGAGTCACCATTCCTGGAAGTATTTAATGGATATGTAGAAATGACACTTAGGAATGTGGCAGAGCTGGGGTAAAGTTCGACTCAAAGATCTTAAAGGTCTTTTCCAAACTTAATTAATCTATGACCTATGATTTAAGGGCCTTTTTCACACAGACACTTCAGAAGTTCAGAGAATGTTGATGCAATCCTTATTTTCCAGGTGGAAAATGAAGACAGTGACATTAAATGAATTATTGTTAAAACAGTAATAAAGTAGATAACCCTAACCAAATAGAACTCAATTTTTTCTGATTTGGTTTTGTGACTGATGCATATGTTATTGTTAGCAACTAATTTCTCCCTGTAAACTAAGAGGTCTTTAATAAAATCAGCCAATGACAAGGTCTAGCTGAGGGCCAGAGTGTTGCAGAAACTTGATTTCATATACTGCTAGATCTGGTGTGTGTTAGGCCTTCAGTTTAGTGATATCTAAAGATACCATCTTGGTTTTCTTTTGCCCCAGAGCTGGACACAGGATTTGAGGCACAGCCTCACCAGGCTTTTGTCTTTCTTCATTGTACACTACCAGCATGACACAGAAGCTAGGATCCCTTCGTAGCCTGATGACAAGGAAGTTCATCCAAGTGCTCCAAATATCGGTGCAAACTATTCAAACTGGTCTGGTTGATTTTGCCTGGAATTAATGATGAAGCACTCACAGGAAATCTGCATCTAGAACATGTGTTTTCACATGCCTGCTTGATGCTGCTGGAAGTATCAGAGAAATTTAAATACTTTCTTTTGTCTAGGGAGACTGCATATAGTGTCAGTTTACATTATAGATGGAAGCTGTTGGAATTTTATTTGTCTTTCTAAATACACTATCACTGAATTGTCCAAATGGGCTATTAATTGAAAGAGTTCATGATTGCTATTCAAGATTTCTATTTTTGATGAAGGGTATGTGCTTTCTTTTCTCATTGGTTTGTAGTCTGTCTTGTAAAAAGGATTTGGTTAGCAGAGGGTGAGACAGATGCCTTGCTTCTGCTAATCCTCCTTGCAGGGTCAGCCAGACTCTTCTACAAGAATCCTGGTTGCCTTGAAGACCTTTCTACAGTGTAGGGTACCATTGTATCAGATCATGAGTACAGATTGAGTGTAGCCAACCACATTGTCTGTTTTTTTACGAAACTTACTGTCTTTCTGAGGAAATATATTGTCTGTTTTCTTCAGAAATAGAGAACTATTTATACATAATTTGTACTATAAAAATATTTACTTTCCCCTTTAGCTCTAAGTCCTCATTTCAAAATTATCATCCAAGAGGGCATGAATATGCTATACTGCTTGCTACCAGAGCACCTTCCATCAAGTGCCTCTATTCTTGGGAATAAAACTGCATAATAAAATGTGATAATAAAATATCATCAAACATGGTAACAAAGTAATGTGTTTGTGCTTTAAACATCCATTAGCACTGTGAGTTGTCTCAAAAGTTCTTTTAAGGAGGAAATCAGGTTTTGCTTTTGTGAAAAAGAATCATTTATAAGCTAGTGAGAAAATACTATAACTTCTAAAACATTACATGACTAGTACATGCTCTCAGTGAACTACATAAATTGTACTAGCATAAAGTCCACTCTAGTGTCTACTAAAAATATAAGATTTTCTCTTTTTTTATCAATTGCCTGATAATTTACAAATCTTTATTGTATAGCTCATTTTGCTTTTCCCATTTAATCTTTTCATATGTTAGGAGACAATATTGTGTTTTCAAGACTATGAAGAAAATTGCAGACATGGTACCACTTTGCATTACTTATCAAATATTTCTTCACAGTGATATTTTAAAACAATCGAGTGTCTGTCCAAAGGGACACTACTTCTATCCCTTAAGAAAATATTTTCAGTGCAAGTCTACATGAAATCCCTGCTTTTTCTCTCCAACTTGGATTGCATGCAAAAAAAAATTAGTAATAAGCATTTTGAGAAGGCAGCAGTTGTGTGTGTAGCAATGAAAATGAAATTGGATCAACTCAGTTTTTGCTATTTCCATCAGACAATAGTGTAGATCTCACTACACAATCGTGAGCATTTTTCATTAGCAAATTTGAAAGGGAAAAAATTAATTTCACTTTTTTCCTCCGCAGGAATTAAATTTTTGATGGAGCTTTTGGTACAGAAGTCTATTAGTAGATTTAGTACATGAACAATTACAAAACAGGGGAAAAGAATATAACAGTACAGGTAATATTTAAATATACAGTCTTAGTTAAAGGGAAGGAATATTTTATTTTGTATTTTAGGAAATACATTCATCTCATATAATTGTCAGCTTTTTTAATAAGAATTTCAGCTCATGTGTGACCTGCTAAGACTGCCTGATTTATCTTTTCTCTGAATCAGGAAGAAATTATATTTCTACTTACAAAGACACCTTTAAAATTTATAACTTTAAAAACTAGCATTCTAAAACAGTCTGTGATCTAGGCAAAAACAGATATTGATGTCTTTCCCAGATTTCCCATACCATTTTATCCACCAATTGCTCAGATTTATCAATAACTCACTTCTGTTATCTCCTTCTTGTTCTTCTAAATTGAACCATATATACCTTTCCATGGAAACTATTATACAAATCTGCATGTGTACCTGTTTCCTAGCTACTGATCCCCTAAAGCATCGCTTAGCAGAGGCATCTATGGCTTGAAAAAAGTGGAAAAATGAAAATACTGCCTGAAAACCAGCAAACAACACAAGCAAAATCTAAATGTACAGACTTAACTTTTATATTTTATTGTGCACTCAAACATATTTTCCTTTGTTTTACAATTTTACTTAAATATTACTAATCTGCTTGCATCGGGTGTGCACTTTCAATTATCACTCTTTCCTTCAAAAATACGTATTAAATATTCTTTTTTTTAATATTGGAAGGACGTTATGAAGCTTTGCTTACTATTATCTTTTTTTTCTACCTATAATTGGTAAAAAGACAAACTTATTTTGTGGGGGTAATTGTTGCAATACACACAGGAATTTCTGTACTTGAACATACACAAATTCTTAGAATGAAAAATCATTGGAAGAAGAGAAGTATCAGAAAACTTCAAGACATCACAAAGCAGAGTAATATAACATTCCATTTCTGCCAGACTTCTTTTATTTTTCATGACATCTGGATGATTTGTCTGTGAGGCAGATCAAACTGTACCAGACACTTGGTAATAAACACTTGGTATTTTTCCCATCATTTTACATTCTTATTATGTAAAAAGTTTATTGAGGGCCATTAAAACAGAGATATTGGAAAAATGGATCCCCACACTCTTATTTTCCTCTCATTTTTCTTCTACAATCACCTTTCATGTCACCGTGTTTCCCATCTATATTCTTTCTCTCTCCTGCTTTGTGCTCATTTCCCACTGTTGGCCCCAGCACACTCTGATCAACAGGGCTGTTGTGAAACTTCAAAATATTTGTAAAGACCAGCTGAAAAGAAAACAGATGTTCTAAACCTCATCATAAACAGACAAATTAGGACAGTGTTCAAGACTGTTTCTCTATAATATTTTCCTTTGAGGCACTTTCTATGGTTTGCAAACACCAGATCAATTATGAGGGTGAAGTATCACAAGCTCTCATCCAAGCATCCACTAAAGACACACTAGATTCATCTAGAAAAAATTAATCAAAACGCTTTCTTTGATGAAAACCCTGGAGAAACATATTAAAGATATGAAATGTGCAAGAAAATAACTCTGAACACCCAAATATATAAAGAGATTGTAGTGGAAATGCTAATTATGAGAAGTTATAAAATGCTTGTTTCAGTACCCTAGCCAAACTCCAGTCTGAGGTTTTTTATGCCAGTTAAATCCATTGGTTGCACAAATGAAAAACACGACAAATGAAATTTGTTTAGAACTTGAGCTTAAAACTTTAAAGGCAAATATAAACAGATTTGTTTTTTCCCTCTACTTTTGAACTGAATGCTGACTTAGCTGCAAATTATTGATATTAAGCCTCAGCCTTTGACAGTGGCAAATAGCAGATGATTTAGAAGATGAAACACAGCCCTTCAGCTCAATATAAATAAACAGCAGAAAACAAACAAACAAGGGGTTTTTTTAAATTTCTTCTTGGAGTTGAATTTCTAAAATTCAGATTGTACATAATTATTATTATATTTAAATAATATAAATTAAAAGTTCTAAATCATGCTGATACTGCCCATCCACATTAGGAGACAGACTTTTAAAAATAATTCTTCAGCAGTTTTGAAAAAAAGAAATTATACCCACTTGTTTTTTATTGTAGGGAGGGAGATATCTTACACCTATGGTGCACCCTAGTTCGCCATTTGGGGTCTCTTCACTTGGATTAATACTTATAAATAAGTCGAAAACTGTGACTAGATGAATGGAGGATTAGAAATTTCATACTACAAGGCCATCTCTATAATTTACTTTAAACTGAAGTTATGTATTCCTGGATTGTACCTAAACCCCTTCACATTTCTCTGCACTGAATTATTTTTTTCATTCCATACAGAGTTAACAGAATTCATAGCTCAAAAATAAACCCCAAAAATTAGCTGAGAAGAAATTGCACACTAGTTTCTTACTTTCATTGACACCCTATCCACATTTTTCCTCAATACCCTTTAAAATCTGCTACTAACTTTGCTTTGTCATGTTTTTCCCAAATTGTCTGTTTGAAGAATGTTGATAAACATAGCTCCAAATTCCTCAATGTATTACCCCAAGTGATTTACTTTAAAATAAATGAAACCATTGGGAATTTTTGCAGGGAGTTATAACTAGTAGTCCCTATACAGCCAAAAATAGCAAAGATAAGACCCCAGAGGACCTGCGAAGTAAATAAGGAAAAGTACAATTAACAGAACTAGCCAAAAACACAGCCTAATTTTCATAACCCCTTCCCCAATAACACTGCTACCTTACACATCTGATGATTTTGTTCTTGCACCATCTTGGGTTCTGCGCAGCCACAGCAGTGTAGTGAACTCTCACCAGATCATTAATTCCCTTCAAAACGAAGACTTGAACTGACACAGCCAGTATGGTGACGGGAGCGTGCGGCTGTGGCACACAAGCAGATGCCGCAATTGAGACAAATGGTTGTGACATTATGCCCAAAAAGAATGATCAAACAATACCTAACCTACTGTAAGAGATTAGGTGTTAGTTGCCTTACATCTCACAGCAATCTCCCCCAAAAGTTATTACAGCAAGATCACTCACTCTCGGAAAGCCTTATTAAATGCTACACACACACGCATACACACACACACAGAGATATAAAGATATAGAACTTACAGAAAAATAGCTCAATATAACATATTTAGTGAGGACAACCCAGATACATGAATCACCAGAAATAAGAAGTAATTGAAGAAGGAGAGGAGGAAAAAGGAAATTACATCTTAACTGCCCTCCATTTTTCACCTGTTAGACATATCTTTTCATGGTTAAAAAGTTTCAATGGACTATTTCAGTAAAATAAGGTTCTCAGAAAAATTAGAAAAAAACCCAGGCGAGTATGTAGGAATCAATCTTTTGTGCATTGTGACAGAGGAACTTGCCTACCTACTTCATTTTTGTTTATTATCTAATATCTTGAGTATGGCCCTAAGGGGATAATATAGTCTAGGATTTATTAATACTCCCAGCTACAACTTTAAGTAAGCATTTAGATTACAAAAATGATGGAAACAGACACAATGGTCCATTTTTCTTTCTTAAGATAACTTAATTATTTTTGTTTGACCTCCCAAGGGAGTCTGTTAACTTTAATGCTTTAATGTGAATATAACTAAGCCATTAATCCCTAATGGTGTTTTAATTTTAATCACTTGACACATCAAACACTGATATGTGAGGACAAAAAAAATTACACACACACACATATATATATATGTATGTATATGTACATATGTATGAAGGCATACAAGAAATCATATATTCTTTCTTTATCTCAGTAGTAACCAAAAGTTACTACTACTTAGTAGTAACCAAATGGCTTGGTACTTATATAATTAACTCCAATTAAAAGAAAAAGCTCAATATGGCAATAGAAATAGTGTTTGCAAATCAAGTAGTATGACATTACCTTTATCAAATTATTAGAAAAAATATTCAATCAGAATAGGAACAAGAAACAAGAAATGAGCCCAGCACTTGTCTGTATCAACACCTACTACAGCATCAGAGCAGATTTCAATAATTGAACAATCACAGAAATGAGAAGTGCAGCTATATAAAAAGAGAGTAATAGAGGGAAAGATAGGCATCTTTTATTTTAAATCCTATTAAGTTAGCCATTTTCCCTGTATGCATACATTTAAGGTAAATAGAAATAGAAAATATTTATAAACTTCTTTGTTGTATTTAATGGTATAACTCTCCTGTGAGTGAGGTTCCTTAAGTTGTGCAGACTCTGGGGAGAGTTAGGTGCTTTAAAATGACAGCTCTAGAAATCCTTGTGTTGAACAGTGAGCCACTCAAAGTAGGTAAAAGCAAAACTGTATATATAAAGCTGTATCAACTTGTCTGATGGAGATTTTCTCTGAGGCTCAAGTAACTCTATCAAGGATTTGGAAGCCTCTCCTGTAACTGCTCTTTCAAAGAACTGCAGAAGGTTTTTCCCTAGCAAAACAAAATTGTGAGAAAAAGAAGCAGCTGATATTTCTGTGCTTAGTAGTTAGGCTTCTCAAGCAGATGTCTTTTAATTTCTCTCTTAAAATGAAGCAATTCAAATCTCTATTCCTCAAAATCATCTCACTTAGTAGGTTATTAATTAAAAATTAATTAATATGTACATATGTAAGTATGCATACATAACATCCTTCCTCTCAGTGGTTAACATCCACTCAAAATGCTTTTTTTCTGGACAAAAATGAATCTAATTTTTTTTTTCAATTATTAAACTTATCAGGAGATAAAGACCCAAACCTAAACCAAGCAAACCCAAGCTCAACCGAATAAAATAAGAAAAAGAAGCACCATTCTAGTTCCTCATTTAGTTGTGTTTGAAGAGAAATAAAATCAGTAACTCACAAACTAAGGCTTCCTAGGCCTTATTCTTGTCTGTTATATCAAAAGTCTCTGAAGATTTACTTGAAAAAATGCCTGCTTCCTGGGTTCTGGGTTAGTCCTGCCTGTCTTCATCAAACTTCTTTCCTGAGAGCTAGAAAGTAAATTATGGCATTCCATGGTGAGTCCAAAGACAATTCTGAAAGGGGCTCTGTAGTTGTATTTATGGGATCTGGTGTCTCAGCCCTACCTACGACTTTCATTCTGCTTCATAATCATCAAGTGTTCATAAGTGCAGTTTTTCTTCCTCATCTTCTGTCACCATTACACAGCAACCATGTTCTCCAGTAAGAGTATCTGAACTCACTGCTGCCAGATAATTCTTGAACGGCAATTTCATTTTAAATACAAAAAATATTTACTTCTCAGGATGGGTTTTATTCTGATATTTGCCCCTCTTCTAAGAATATTGAAAATATGCTTGCTTTTAATTATTTCATCAATAAATGTTCATACAATCTGCTTTCCTCAAACAGTAGTCTTGAGTATTTAAAATCTAATATTATTGCACCATGGGAAAAATAATGGAAACTTTCTGAAGCTTTTCTAATTTTATTAACTTCTAAATGCTTTTTTCAACTGCATATATTTACTCTATATATGCCCTTAAAAATTAAAAAGAAGAATCAGGGAAGTACATTCTCAGAAGATCATATAACATGGTACTGTCAAACTAGTCTTACTGTATTTTTAAGAATGATTGTTACTTTTTGAACAATTTATATTTAGAATGACATGGAGCTGCCAAGATTCATATTGCTGAAGTGTAGAAAAAACAGTAATCCTGAAAAAAGAATCAAAAGTCACTTAGTAAATTAGCTTCCCTCTGGAGATAATTCTAATTTTATGTGTTTTACATAAAATAGCCAGTGAATTGTAGCTTAACCTTCTGCTAGCTATCGCTTGTGATAACCTGAATTCTGTGCAGTAAGGAGGTGGCAAAATCATCTTAAATTAATAGGTATTAAACCTCTTGGCTACAGCACAGAACGACTTTAACTATTATAATTGACAGGTAGCTCCCAAAACAACATCAGTGAAAGGAATATAGTACAATACAATACCCACTATATGAGTAAAACCTCTGAGTCTTTTCCATAGCACTGTACTTCAAGAATTCGTGAGTATTTTTTTTCCTTTTGCTACTTGGAATGGTTGTTTTTTCTTTGAATCTTTTTACAAGAACTGATAGTCGTTAATCAGAAACTGTCTGGTAATGATGTACCTGAAGCAAGTCTTCTTTCTTTGCCTCCAGTGATTCTTCAAGAATCATAATTTTAAAGGTTTATGATTCATTATACTTACATGTTTCCTATAATAAGATCTTTTACCAACATAAATGAAGTAATAATATGCACATGTTTACATTTTAGGGAGGGGGATTTGACAGAATTCTCAGCTCTGCTCTGAATATCCTGTGCTTTTCTGCTGTATCTACAAACACAGTCACTTGCTGTCTGTACTATGAAATAATGACTATGATGTTTTTTTACAATTGAGAATATTGTCTGTACAGGTCCATAGATACAAAAACAAGAGGGAATAGCACAGCAAACTTCCAGTGGGAGGTTTCCTCAAGAGATAATACTATTTTTTCCCTTGGTATGGAATCAAGCTTTGTCTATTGAAGGTGCTTGTAGGTCAATATAAATAATTTTTAACAGCAGCACTTTTATTACTGTTAATTGTAAGTAACTTTTAAGAAATTACCACCTCCACCCAAAAGTTACTCAATTCCAAAATTTGCCACAGAAAATGTGCAGTTGTTCAGGTATAATTTAAAGTAGCTCTGTAAAATTATAGATTTTAGATGCAGGACCACAGGAATTACTTGACAACATGCATTCTGTGTCTAATTAAAATTCTTAATGTAATTTAATTAAATTGCTGTCAATTAATATTCATTATATTAGAAAGAGCAAAATATACTGAACTATTAATATGAGTTAGAAAAGGAAAAAAATAGAAAGAAAAATTGCATAACACTGAGTCATCTTAGATATCCTCATTCAATGAGACAGAATTTTTGCAATTGGAAGGTTAATATGCTTTTATATAATATTTCCAATTAAAAAAGTATTTTCTAAAATAAGATTGTAGTCATAATCTGACTTTTTCTCTCCTTTTTCTTTCATGATATGTAACTTCAAAAGAAGTAAAAAATTTTTCCAGTAAATAACATACATACTCCAATATCAAAATCAATTCGAACTCCTGACAGTATGTGAGCTTTTCATTAGTATTTGTATAGATAGATCCAATATTCAATGTCATGTAATGTGGCATCTCCAAAAAAGTACTTATAAAGTTCTTAGAGTCTTCCTTTGGTCCTTGACTCATTCTTCACCACTTAGCTGTACAATGTACATTTTAGAAAAAAACCCCAAAAATACCACAAGGAAACAAATCAAAGCAAAAAAAAACAACAAAGAAACAAAAAAAAAGGTCAAACCAAGAAAGAAAAACAAACAATAAAAACTTACAATGTTCTCTAGTATTATTATCCCTTCACAACAAAACAAGAATTTCAAATAAAGTGCAGACATATGTGTACAAAAATCCTACTCCCTATGTCACAGAAATGTTATAGCAATATTTTACTGTTCTGTTGCCATTTTAATTTTTTTTCACTAAATGACCTAGCTGAAACAGATTGCTTACTGCTGTGAAGAGGCTTATATAGTACTAACATCATATATAGAACAGATGTCTAGCTTAATTCTTATATTGTGATTATAACTGAACAGGATTCAGAGGAAGATTTTATTATGACATCAGATCTATAACAGCAAATGCTTCGTGTCCTGTTGGAAAGTATTCTAGTGATAGAAAGCTCCTGCTTTTAGCTCTTTAAAGCTGTGAGAAACACAAGCATCCCAAATTTCCTTCTAAAGATCAGTTGTGTCTTTTACTGAGTTTTGGATTACTGACATAGTATGGGGATCTAGTAAAAGACAGGGGGAGGGGAGAAAAAGAGGGGAGAAAAATAAATTCTAATAAAACCAGAAAAATTGTCAGCAATTTTGACAATGACTGATAAGTTGGAGTTGTTATGTCAAAAAGTAAAATCACTGAACAGTGTACAAACACTTTATGTACTACATGATTCAGATTCATAATATAATAGACATTTTATACATAAAGTGCAGTTTATAATTGATATCTCTATTTTTTTCTTAAGGAGACCACCATATAGGGGAAGTAGTTTATATGAATGCGATATAACACATAAAGGTTTCTTTTTTTATATAAATTAAAAATAAAGGTTTTCACAAATTGCTAATATGAAGTCATCATTAACTAATTAAAATATTAAAATAATCTGACTCACTTATTTGGTATTTGAAGTGTTCATTATACACTTAATGATCCTGACAATCTGCAGCTCTTGGTTTTCTCTGTAGGGAATGGCAAGAATTAAGTTTCTCTATCTAATTTTCATACTCATATAGAGTAAATGTATTTGTGATAAAATAGCAATCCTTGCAAATCGAAAAAGTTTGCAAAATGTCCTTGCCTACAGTTTTCTCTTAATGTTAAAAGTCCATTTCTCTTTGGTTAGGTTTTTTTAATTGTTAAAGGTACATTTTTAATGAAAACGGAATTGGAGAGTAAGCTTCATCAAAATCCTAATTGAACTAAAAGGAAGAAAAAATACAGTACTTAAAATCTTAAAATTTATGGTCTCCATGTAGGCTTGGGACACAAAATGTAACCTTACATAAATTAACCAGGCTCTTAGAATGTTTTATTACGTATTAGAAATATGGTCATTTGTTTTTTATAGATCTGGTCTCCTTTAAGTTGTTTTTTTTTTATTGCATTGTTTTAATACACCAGGCCCACAGGACATTCAATTTCAGCAGAAGCAAGGAGATGAAGTTGCAGCTCTCTATTCATTGGCAGTGTTAGTGTAATACATAACATGAAGTGCGGTATGAATTCATAGCTGTTTTGTAATCACACAGTGCTCTGTAATCCATAGCATTACAAACTGGGGCCAATTCAATATCAGCACTTCTGAGATTCAAGGGAAAGGTGAAATTGCTGTAAAGCCCAAAGGTCCTAATTTAGCCATTACATGAACATAAAATTGACTGTTGTTTATGATCAGTGCTGCACATGAACTTACATTGAACTTCTTGAAAAGCAGACAGACTTTGGCAGATTTTTGCAGTCTCGGTGTGAGTAGCGAAGGGCACAACATGTAGATATTCAATTTGGTTTTGGTAGCCATCCAAGTATCTTAGACAAGTAAATTATGGAAGTATAATTAAATCAGTATATATGATATCTAGTCATCTGTGCAACCCGACCATATGATCACTTGTCTCCTATCATTACTCACTGTCATAATACTTCTCCTGACATACTCATTCCTTACTTTGAAGAACATATATATTGCAACTCTGTTTCCTTTTGCATTTCTTGTGTATGATCGTGTAATTTTAACTTCTTTTAAATGTTACTCTCAAGTCGCAGATGCTTGGAATGTGGATTACCAATATTTTGAAGTCAGAGACAAAAAGACCTAAAACTATATCATTATATTACTATCTGGAGGACAATATTTCCCAACTGGAGATGATTTAATATTAGTACCAAAATATTATGTCAGATTATTGAAAGATTTTGCCTTTCAGAAAGTTAAATGCAGATAGGTCCTTCATCAAGTTTATAGTGTTTTTTGCGTTTCTGGAAGAAATTGTGATTTGTTTGGGGTTTTTTTAATGAAATTCTGTTGGGGTTTTAGAATTTTGATCACCAGATTTTTCACCAGTCTGTCTTTTCCTAAAGACATTTTTATGACTAAAACCTGATAATAACACACAAAAAATCCTTTAGTGACTGTCACTTGATATAGTCTTATTAAAGTATATTTATGTACTGAATTCCCATGTAGTAGAATTTACTGTTTTATTGAAAAATAATCACAAATTCACTGTCAATTAAAATGCAAATATAATAATTGATTTATTATGCATGATACATGTCATTCTTTGGTCCTGATTTAAGCTTTCTGTTTACCATTTCTGCTATTGTAGTGCTTAAATATAGGATTTTATTTCTTTGGAAATTGTTTTAGACATTAAAGATTAGATAACCAAGGAGTATGTATCCACATTACCAAAGGGTAAAAAACCACCAAAAAACCCAAACAAACCAGTCAATTAATTGCATTGAAAGATATGAATAATAAAGTACTGCAGCACAAAGGAATCACTGAAGTATGTACTTGATCTCATCACAACATAAATAACTTGCTACAAGGAGTGGTAAGGAATATCAATAAATGCAATCCAGTTTACTGAAAACTATAAAAACTGTCACTCTCACATTTCATATATGTCTTGACAAGTCGTTGGAAGGACATAAACTTTCTTGTTCATTGAGATTAATTTTGGAATTTTTTTTGTAGCAGTATTTCATTAAGATTTTCTGAAGTTAAAGGAAAAAAGAAAACTAAATGCAATGTTGCTGCAATATACTTACCAAAATAGTTGTTTTGGTGTTTATTATTCAGTTAAATACTTTAAGAGGATATTAAAAATGCTACAGTTTAAAAGTTAAAAAATAGTTTAAAAACCTCCAAAAAACAAACAACAAAAAACCCCCACCAAAACCCCAAAGAAGTAAACAAAAACATAGACCAGCAAATAACACTAAACCCATTGTAACCTAAACTGTCTTGCCACCAACACACGTTATTAATGAAGAGATAGTGAAAAGGTTTTCTTGTTTCAGTTATAGGTAAGGATCTGTAATGATTTTGTAGGAATTCATTATTTCTTTTCTTTTTGCATGATTTAGCGGCAGCATAACAAAATTGTTAATGAACAATTAAAGCAAATATGCTGTAATCGTGGCTACAGGGACTAACATTCAAGCTAATGAAAAATAATCCATGTACTGCAGAACTTTTTCATTAAAGGTATACAGGCTTAAATTACACTTTTAGAGTAATTAGAGCTCTCAGCAAGTTCTTACATATATTAGCTTATATATTATATATGTTTGCATTCAAAGTCTAAGCTTGTTGGACTATGCTTGTCATTCTTCCCATTTCTTTTACTGGAATTGAAAACTGATGATTTTGTGTTCTACTTCTGGTCATAACGTATGCCTGATCCTGACCAGTCTGGCAGACAGCTAGAAGAGTATAAGAACTTTTCATCCTTGCATGTCCTGCTTAAAAGCTACGCAAAGTCTATTTTAAAATCTACTGTCTTGCTATGAAATTGGTCCTAAGCCAGAAGGCACACATGATGAATTGATAAAGTTATTGTTACCTCCTCCCCAGAAACCACTCAGAAAATTTGAAGTGGAAAGTGAACAGATACATATGATATTAACATTGTTGCTAACAGCACACAGCCTTTGCACTGAGTTTGCCGAACTGAGACTTGTCATGCTTCCTCTGGAGCTTATTTTCACTTTGCTTAGCTCTATGGGTTTTTTTTACTTCTTCCCCCCTCCCCCACCAATGACAAGGTATTGGAGATCTCAGGGCTACAAACCCCAACAAATATCAGTTAAAAAGAAAAAAAGCAAATCTAAACCTGAGGCAAACCAGTCTTGGTGTAAGAAAACAAGTGTGTAAGATATGTAACATGTACTCTGTACAGTAAATTCAGATGTAACAGGAACCTGCAAAAGTACATTAGAAAACATACAGCAGCAACCCAGATTGAATCCTAGGGCTGGAAGAAGAAATCACCAATATCATAATGTTCCTGGTATAGAATTTCAGATTCTTGTAAGTTGCTGCACATCACCAAGAAAAGTGAAACTGTCAACCCAAGGACCAAGGACAAAGGACCCAAAAGGATTGTTGCACATAGCACCTGAGAAAGAGATATATAAAAGAATATGCATGTATGTCTAAATGTAGTATTCGCACTAAGACCAGTAGGATTAGACTGTAACAGTAAGATTTTTTTTTTCCTATAATATTTAGATCTGGGCTAAAAATGATTAACTTATTATATTGTCAAGATTTCTGTTTTACAAGCAATATATCATTGGCTTTACCTATAATAGGTTTCCTTTTTGCCCACGACAAGATTTTCTACGCAATAGTCCAGCACCTCTGAAACAGTTACAGCACATTACTGAAACTCCAGGCCAAATGAACCTCAGAAAACTGAACTAATCTTTCCAATGAGTATGTTTTCTGAGTTATATTTATCTAGTAGCTCCATATCTTAACAATCACAAAAAAAAAAAAGCCTTTCATGTGTTCCCATGATTGTACCCCTGGCTGAAAAAGATTATCAAGGAGAAAAGGAGTTTATACAGTCACATCACCATTCACGAAAGGTTTTAGCAATGGATTGCTCTAAACCAGGATGAAAAATTACCTGCTCTGAATGCAGTAAAAGTGAGTATATTGTTAAAAAACCTCATTAATGCATATCCCAGCTTCTTAAATTGCATTTAAAACCTGAAAATAACTAATACAGAAATTCAGAAAACATCAGTGTTGGTGAATCTGACCAGATGCACTCCCATTTTTTTTAAAAAAAGCTTTCTTCCATCCCTAATAGTAATATACTGGGGCTTGTATGAGGTGTTGATGGGATATTGGAATGGGGCAGGGGGATGAAAGATTGTTTCTATAATTTATTATTATCTTATTCTATTTTTTCTAATGAATTCATTTTTTCTGACAACTTAGACTGTGACTCTTGATTTTACCTTGATTCATCTCACCCAGAAATTAAAGATGGTAGCCATAGGGACCAATACATATGTTATCCTCCCACTCTGCCACTTCTAAAATTTAGCTAGGATTTTAGGAGCAGTGCTGATGCTTTTGCCTTTCCCTCTGGCTTTCTTAATTGCTCTTCCCTCTTGCGCTACACAGTGAATAATAACACATGACCTTTTACTTGGTACTGCTTCCACATTGTGTTTAGTGAAGGCTCCCCAATTATGCAGACTTCTGCAGACAGATTGCAGTGCTGACATTTCTATGGAATACCATAACTTTTGCAACATTTTTGTTTCCAAAGGGAAAAAACCCAAATAGAGTGAATTTTTTTCCTCTCCTTTTTATTTTATAGCACTTTTTATCATTTAATCCAACAAAACCAGATACCATTAATCTGATAATTTTGCAGTGCAATATCAAGAATTTTATCAGAAAGATTTGAAGTATATCCAAATTTAACCTCAAGGACAGGGATACTAATTCAGAGAACTGTCATTTGCTGCTGCAGGCTATGGTTTTGTTTGCTTGACACCTTCTCAGTGCTTTTATTACCATACAGTTAAGTTGTGTTCCCAGCATGAGCTGACATCTTTCCAGTTCATTGATTTTAGAACTGTAGCTGAACACGCTCATTCAACAAAAATAATCCCTGGACTCTACAGTTCTTCCTTACTATTTGATTAAATCACAATAGAAAAGCAACTTACCTAAGGGATAGTATTGATGCTAAAATTAAGTACAATAACATATTTAAATGCTATTGTTGTTTTTCTACATTGGATGCTGAAAAAAAAACCTAATGACCAAATTATTCTTACATACCATGTCAAATGAAGAAAGTATTAAGATTAATGTGACAGCAAAAATTGCTTTAAGTAAAATGCTAAACAGGGTATTTGTGATTACAGGTAAGGTGTGTCATAATAAAACTAAAAAATAAAATACGTGAAGTGGATACCTATCAAGAAGAATCAATTTTTTTCTATATATAAATTATACATGTCATAGAACCGAAGCATGTGAAGGAATGCGCATTAGTTATGCTTGGTTTTTTATGTAGTCAGATTGACTTTCCTTGTCACAGTCACAGATCATACTTTCAATTTTTTCATAACCTGAGAGACAACTACTTAATAACACATGATTTGCTTCTGAATGTGAGTCTACGTAATTTTTAGCACATATATGTTTGTTTGATATTTCAGTAGTTTACTTTCTGGACTAATGTTGTAATAACTTGTAGCATGTGAAGGGCAATCAACTCAAGGTTACTGGGAAAAAAACCAAAACATGAAGGATGTTTTGTAAAGCCTTTGATAGGATCCCCCATAACATCCTTCTCTTGGAGTTGGAGACATATGGATTTCATAAATCTGGATGAGGAAATGGCTGGATGTCCAGATGGAGATCAGAGACAAGTGATGTCCCTCAGGGGTTACTAGTGGGATAAGTGATGTTTAATATCTTCATCAATGACATAGACAGTGGGATTGAGATCACAGAAAATTTTTGGACTTCCAGCTGAAGTGGTGCAGTTGACACAGCTAAGGCATGAGATGCAATCTGAGGGATCTGGACAATCTGAGGAGGGGGCCTATAGGAACTTCATGAAGTTTAGCAAAGTCAAGTGCAATGTGTTGCACCTGAATTGGGGCAAGGCTCAATATCAATACAGGCTGTGAGATGAATAGATTGAGAGCAGGTTTTGGGGTGGTGGTGGAATGAGAGGCTGGACTTGACCCTGCAATGTGTTCTTGTAGCCCAGAAAGCCACTCATGTCCTGGACTGCATCAAAAGCAAGGTGACCAGCAAGGTGAGGGGATTCTGCTACTCTGGTTTATGAGATTCGGTCTGGACTGCTGCATCCAGCTCCAGGGTTCTCAGCACAGGAGAGCAGGTCCAGAAGCCACAAAAATGATCAGAGATGGAATAATGCTCCTCTGAGGCCAGACTGAGATCGGTGGGGTGTTCAGCCTGAAGAAAAGCCTTCAGGGAAATATTAATGCATACTTCCCGCTGACAGGGAGCTTATAAGAAAGATGGGGGCAGATTTTTAGTAAGTCTGGTTGAGATAAGAAGAGTAATGGTTCCAAACTAAAAGAGAAGGAATTCTGACTTGAATTAAGGAAGAAATTTTTACTGTGAGGATGGTGAAACACTGGAACAGGTTGCCCAAAGTAGAGATAGATGCCACATCCCTGGGAGTGTCTAAGGTCAGGATGGATAGGATTCTGAGCAGCCTAGCTCAGTGGAGGATGCCTGTGCTTGCTGCAAGGGGATTTGGGTAAATTACCTTTAAAAGTGCTTCCAGTGGAAGTTATTCTGTGATTCTACTGATCTTTTATTCTATGATCCTATATTTCTTTGATTCTGTACTATTCTGAATTACAAAAAGATGAGGGCAAAGTGCATGTCATCAGTAGATTTCTGCAGCTGGTTAAGTCACTCAAAATTCTCAAAACACAAAATTTCCTTAGAAAAAGTGGGCCAGTACCTAATTTTCAGACATCCTAATTTCATAGGCAAATTCTTATAATTATTCTCAAGAATCTTCTGAATCAACACTATAGGCTCCTTAACATTACCATATGAATGATTAAATCAGCTAAGGAGGCACTACTATTATAATTTACTGCTTTTTTGTGGAATTTTTCTGCAGTGGTCATCATCACATGTACAAATTTCACAAAATCCAGAGAGTTAAACTTAATGTTTTCCCTGTGATATAAAAAACATTAAAAATTTTATAAGTTTTATAATTTTACAAAAGTAATAAATCTTTTAGTATAGAAGCACATAACTAACATAATAACTATGAGAGAGAAACATGAAACATACTTTAACTCAGAATGTGTATCTGTACACATTTAATAACACTCTATAGCTAGTGTTATTAAAAAAAAACAAAAAAAACCAAAAGCCAACAAAATCTAAACAACATCAAAACCACTCCCACAAACACTCCCCTGCCCTACCATCAAAAAAGAAGGCTCAAATAAAATAAATTAAAATACAATACAATCAAAAAAGTAAATATAATAAAAATACATTGCTGCTGTTTAATTGTAGATATACCATAAATTAGTGAAACAGAATCTATTTTATCTTATGTTAGTTTTTTTGCTTGTCAACAAGACTGTGTAACAAATTTATCTTTACCTCCAAGTATGAAAGAACTACTCAAACAATCATCATAGAAAGTACAAAGAGGTTTTAGAGGAGAAAAGTACACTGTATCATCTAATAAAATTTCATTTGGTTCTTTTTCATTTTAATCAAAGCCCCACAGAGATTTCAATTTGAAAAAGGCAGCTGTAAGAGATTCTATAAAATGAAGACAGTTTATTTACAATAATCTGAGATACAAACAACTGTTAGCAGAACATCAGAAGTTACATCCCCACCATCTACTGTAAAAAAAACAAACCAACAACACAATAATAAACTCTGAAAAGATTGGAGGTTTTGTTTTGTTAAAATGACCAGGACATCCCAGGTTGAATCTTTAACATCCAGTGCCCCCCTAATGCATGAATCATGCATTATGAATCTTTAGCTATTAACTACCATTGTCATTTATTTTTTCTCCAAATAGCATATTCTTTATGCCCTCTAAGTGTAGAAAATATATATATTATATATTTAATTGGTTTTAGGTCATCAGAATATTGTTTTTACATGTAAGAAACAGGTCAAGTAGAAAACTTTACAGATGCTTCAGATTCTATACAGCAGAAATTTGAAGGCATTAGATACAACCCAAGTATTTGTTAGATGACCCTGGAATTAAAATACTGAGGTATTCTTCCTCTGCAGTATGGCAATATATGTCATTATTACAACTTCTTATATAGCAAAAACCATCATAAGTATATAAAATTTGATTAAAGTTTTTGTGTGTTGAGTCCTTATTTATCAAATATCTCTGTGTGGAATCATTCTATATGTTCTGCAAAATAAAACAAATACATAACTTAATTGAAGAATATATTTTATTTTAGCTAGAAACACCAATTTAGAATTTGATTTCTGCATTAGAATGCCTGTTGTATTGTCCCATTGGAATAATTTAATTGGAAATTAAGTGAATTTTAGAGGGAAAAAATCCACAGCACCATTTATTCACTACAGCCCATCTCTCTTTAGCATGATTAGCAGATAGCTAAAGTAATAGGTACTTTAACATATATTTATTCATTGCAAATATATTGGTGCATGGGAAAGAGAGTCAATCCCCTTTCAAAATATATTTGGTAGTCTATTTCAGCCACCTTAATTTAAAAGGCAGAGCCAAGATCCTTTTGGAAATACAGTCTACTGTGAGGTAGCTGTTGATTGATGAATATCAAACTCTGCAACCATGTTTTAAATTTTTCAGCTGGAGGATGTGTGAATGTATCAACTTATACAGCAATTTTACAAAGGAACACTTTGCCTTTCCTCTAAACTTTAATTTTTCCATCTGTTAGTGTTTATCATGATGTCAGGCAAGACTAGCACATGCTAGTCTTTTCTTAGTATTGTATTCTATTGCATGCTTAGTATTGTATGCAAATATCCACTTTCTCTGTAATGTTTTTATCTCTTCATATTGTGTGTATAGTGATAAAAAGGGTTTTAAATGTTACAACCAGAAAAGAGCTGGGCAGGCAGTACAGCCCTGTTAGCTGTGTGTGTGTGTTTCCCCACCACTCCCTCTACAGGTAACCTTTGATGCAAACACACATCCACCTCTGCCCATACGTAATTGACTCATTTTTTATCTCTCTGTTGAGATCTTCTGGTTCTGTTCCACTTGCCATGTCAGAATTACACTTGATTGGTGCTGGCCCTGGGTCTCTAGTAGAGATGAGACAAGTACAAGTGGGATTACGATATAGATCTGGGGTAAATCAGGCCATTAGAGCTGGCCTACCTCCGTTGGGTCCTGCTCTGCTCAATACCCCTGGGGTCTGGAAGAAGAGAGGTGCAGATCCCCACTGCACAACAAAGGAAGGCACCTGGCACCCTTTTCTCATGATCCAATGTGAGAGGAGAAGGAGCATATTATTTCTTGTGGTGTTAACTACCTAGGGGATTGCTGAGCTCCTTCTCTCACATGGCTCTGTGTAGATCAATTACTCATATGTCCGTGACCTCAATTTTAGAAACCACCTACTGATTTGCCCTGTGACCTACTCACCTGCCAGAGATGTGAGAGGTGGGAGCATGACTACAGGCTGCACCCTCTCCTTAAGGGACATTGGGACTGAGAAGCCACTGATGGCATAGGGAGCAGTGGCAATGTTCCTTCTGTGTGACCTGATTCTTCCAAAAGTGCTCCCCCAGAGCTGCAGAGATGGGGGTGGAAAGAAAGGAAAAGGGAAAACAAGAAGATGAAAAGGCTCAGGGAGAGCTCATAGATGACTCTGTGATAGATGCTGTCACACTAATTGCAAACTGATATTTGGTTTGGGAGAGTGGCGGGGGGTGGGGGGGAATTACAGCAACTAAAAAATAAATTATTATATTTATTAAACCTCAGCCACCCGAAGAAATACATGCAAGTAACTAATAAGGATGACACTGCAAAACTGGGGACAAAAAAAATAAAAAGTGTAAGGAATCATGCAACTGTTGAGATTTTGCAATACAATTTGAGGAAAGTACTTCAATATAGAAGCCTCACTAACAGGTTATGTGTCACAACACATGCCACAGTTAAGACAGCTATAGTACATAGGGTACCATCATACAACACCAGGAAGCTTTACACATCCCAGTACAGAGTAACGCCACAGCACTTCAGAAAGCGTCAAACACCTGCCCTCCCTGTTCTTTAGCCCAACCTTTTATAGTCTTCATCTTACATGCTTTACACCTGTGTGCCTTCTGTTCCTTTTTGTGATGGGTCAGTGCACCTGGACACTCCATGTCTCATTGGTTTCAATGCTGGTCACCTGCTTTTCACAGCTGCAGCCCATTAGGGATGAGGCTCTGCTGCAGCCCTACTCCCAATTACCATAAACCATGTACCTACAGTTATGAATGTGTAGTACTTTTTCTTTTTTTTTTTCTTTTGACATTTTTGAGTAAAAGCAGGTAATGATCTTGATCTGCATGTATTACCAAGACAGAATCAGTCCTGGTAGGCAAAAGTATAAAAATGATAAAGGAAAGAAGAAGTTTGGAAATTTCAAACATGCATCATGATGAGTCTGAGTTACACTTAAAGAAATTTAATTCTTAAGAGAGTTGTGTCATGTAAAACTAGAATAAGAATTAAATATGAAAAAGTTCAAGAAGCATTTGGACTATGCTGTGAGGCACATGGGTGTTCTTGGGCTATCCTCTGCACTCGATGCCCCTTCTGGGTCCCTACTAACACAGATTTCCAATTATTGTTAGAAGAACACACTGTCCACAAAACAAGTTATTTCCTCCCTATTATTCCCCTTCATGCCATAGTGTATCAAATCTCATATCATGCTTCAAAACCAGTCACAATCTTTCCTTAGAGCAGGCTGTAGCAAATACTCTCAATCACAAGTAAGGAGATTTTCCTAGAGAACAGATGTGTTAAAATAATTTTGATACTAAGACTTTGTGTACTATCCTTTACACACCTTCAAATATATCTGGCAATTACTAAGTCAGCATTATCAATCTGAAGACAGCAAATGAATATTTGATAAAGCTTTTAATAGATAATTTGTCAGCAATAAAACTTTCTTAACAGCCAGAGGAAAACTTCCAACTGTGAAAAGAAATAGAATTTTTGTATTTGGCTTATGTGACAAGGTTTTGGTAGCAGTGGGCTACAGAGGTAGCTTCTGTGATAATCTGCTGGAAGCTTCACCTATGTTCACTGATGCCAGCAGGCTTCAAGACAGACCTGCTGCTGGCTAAGGACAAG
This sequence comes from Passer domesticus, assembly GCF_036417665.1. NCBI lineage: Eukaryota > Metazoa > Chordata > Aves > Passeriformes > Passeridae > Passer > Passer domesticus. The sequence goes on along the minus strand of NC_087474.1, from coordinate 83,212,141 downwards.
CCAATGAGCAAGAGTGATACCACCTCTGGGGCAACTTACTAAAGAAGAGAAAAAAATTATTATGCAGAAAAAAAACAGAGATGAGAGGAACGAGAATATGTGAGAGTCTGAGGGGAAACAGCCCTGCAAGACACCAACGTCAGTAAAGGAGGGGAGGACATGCTGCAGGTGCTGGAGGACAGTTTGCTGGAAGCCCTGCAGCCCATGGTGCAGCCCATGGTGAAGCAGCTGTGTCCCTGAAACCCATGGAGGTTCATGGTGGAGGAGAGATCCACCTGCAGTCTCTGGAGGAGCCCATGCTGGAGCAGGTTTTCTGAACTTGTGAATCTGTTCTAGAAGGTCTGCACCCTGTGGAAGACTTCAGAAGCTCATGAAAAACTGTATCCTGTGAGAAAAGGTAATTTTGGAGAAGTTCATGGAGAAATGCCTCTGTGGGATAGACCCCACACTGCAGCAGCAGAAAAGCATGAGGAGCCCTCTCTCTGAGGAGAAAGTAGAAGCAGTGACAGCATGTGATGAAGTGACCACAATCCCATTCCATGTCCTGCTGTGCTAATGGCAGGGGAAGGAGGTAGAGAACTGAGAATAAAGTTAAGTCTGGAAGGAGGGAGGAGTGGAGGCCAGGTGTTTTAACTCTTGGTTTTACTTCTCATAATCCTAATCTGATTTTACTGGTAGTAAACCAATTTCCCCAATAAGTCTCTTTTTCCCATTATAGTAACTGATGAGTGATCTCTCCCTGTCCTTGTCTCTACTCACATATCATCTCCCCTGTCCTTTTGACACTGTGGAGTGATAGAGTATCTTTGTTGGGCACCTGCTGTCCAGTCAGCACCAAGCCACCACAAGACTGTAAGGCAGACATGGCATTACTTTAGTACCATTCCAGGTTTCAATATAACAGAGTTGGCTAGAAGTTTTTGAGTGCCACAGGTTGCATTCAGAAAATTATAATATGACTATGGAGGGGTGAGAGAAGAGTGAAAATGTATTATTCATGCTGAACTTCTCATAAGACAGAGACAGTTTCAGTTCCTGCCAGTCTTGGCTCCTAAACCTCAGATTTTTGAGCTTCTGTTTCTTTTCTCATTTGCCTTCTGTATTGCTGTGCCACAGGATGAGAAAACCCTGAGGCTTATGTCTGATCTGTGAATTCAGAGTCTGTATTTTCAGCCTCATCTTTATTTTTAAACCATCTCTTTTACTTTTGTTGGTATCACTTTTGCAGAAAAAAAATTAATCTCATTTTTCATTCCAAGATATCTCTAAATTCTTTCAGAATTCTAGATTGTCTCTTTCCTGGAACAACTATTCTTGTTTCAAAAGCATCTCAAGTCATGAGTTTTAATATTCATGATATCTTGACAACCCCTTACAACAGACAGCCAAGTAGAGATCTGTGAATCTCTATGTCCACTGTAATTTATAGCATTACTTGTTGAACTGGTATATGGCTGTCCCAGCCAATCATAACAATTTTGAAGCAGCAACAAATCTTGGTGACTTATACTTACATCTGACTTTATGAAACATTACAGATAGTATATAAATAAAATTCTTCTTTGAGGAATCCCAACCACAAAATATAGCTGAAAATTTTGCTTTCAAAATACTGCAAATATTGTTCACAGGCAAAGAGGAAGCAGACATCATGTATAAGTAAACACAAGAAATTGTTAGCTTAAAATAAATATTGGAAAAAAGAAATTAAAGTAGTGCAGATAAAATTATAATGTGCATACTCCTTAGTTTGGATCTTTTTCCTGGTGTTATTCTCTAATTCCCCTATTCTTGTGAATGGTGAGTTGCCTTGCTTCAGTTGTGATGGTGGGTGGCTGAGAGTTGTTGGGTGAGTTGTCAGCATTTGTGAATCCTTCTCCAGGAGAAATATGATGTTCATGTTGAGGTTTTCTACATCCATATTGTAGGATGTACTTGGATAATTTTTTATATTTTTCTTACAGGCTTTTACACTTTTCTCTTTCTTCCTTGGTATGCAGGTCCATGTTGTATCCAAATCCCTTTTATGTATATGATATAAAATTTCTTAGTTCTTTTTGTTACACCACTTTTGACTAGATTCAGGTCTACATTTTTTTTTAACTGAACAGTAAAAAGTTGTTTAATTCTGCAGGGTCTTCATTGCTGATCCTATGCCTGTTCTCTTCCTGTGTATATTCTCCTCTGCACTTCATTGTATGTCTGTTCTCAAAACCTTTGCTTTTGTAACAAGCCTGCATTTCACTACACTTCATCATTTTCTAATCATGCTTTATCATTATTTCCTAATCACAAACATGGAATTCTCATAGGCTACCTGCTTGTTACAGATATCTGTATAAAACAATTACTCTATCACAAGGAAAAACAAAAGCAAAACAAATTAATGCTAGATGTCCGGTGAATTAGAAAAAATAGTCACAACTGAACCAAGTAAAGCAAAATCACAGGAATGCAATGAAGACACCTTCATCTTGAGGTCTTGCAAATTCCATACAAAGCATATAACCAGATGCTATCAATTCCAATTTTCCTTGTCCTAGAGGGCTACTTGGTTATAATGACTAGAGAAAAACTTTGCATTAGGAGTTAAACCTATTCAGGTTTAATAATCCATAAACCTGATTATGACAAAAAGAAAAAAATTGTGCTTCTGACTATAACTTTGATAAAAATAAAGCCATGTACTAGACTTACATCTTATAAGACTAAAACTATCTTAAAATCTTATAAGACTTCAAAAATTCTGAAAAGTGTCATCAACTGCAGGAAATAAAATTTCTTCCCATAAGTTTTTAAGGTTGAGTGTTGCCTACTCTTCCATTTCTGTTTCTATTGGAACATATTTTCTGGTTTTGATGTTTGACTGTTTATTGCTTCTCTTCTTTCTTAAAAAAACCTTAAAGACTTTTACTCTTGTTAGTGATCATTGTACTTTATGAAGTCAAAGAAGGAAAATGAGGATGGAGGCAAATCATAAGGTGACTATACAACATGCGTAATTAGGATAGCGTGAATCCTTTGGTAGACCAGAAGAAAAAAGTTGTGGCAAAGGACTTCTATTTAGAAAGCATGCACCTCACAAGAAATTGCATGGAGACTAAATTAATGGATAGTTTAAGATTAACAGAATCCATATTGTGGCATTTATAGGCCTACTGCAATATCATTACAGCAGAATAGTGCATTCCAAAATACAGAACCAGTCTCAGCAAGTGTTGAGGTAGTTCTATTTATTATCAATTCCAGGCAGCAAAGAGCTTGTGTTTATCTGTATGCACTTCTGCACTTTCAGTAGAGTTTACTTAAGTCACAGTGGGCACTTTCCTGACAAGCTGAAGCTGTTATTATGACTTTTGTTGTACTGTAACTCCCATAGCTTGTAGAAATGTATGAGAGGAGACTTACTGACTTGTTTATGGTTTACCATGTGTTTTCTGTGTGACTGATCTTCTGTTTAAAAACATGTGATTGGTCACCTTGTCTTTGAAACTGCTTTACAAAGCAGAGGCAATCTTCTGGAAGAATGGATAAAGGGCATGCTCTGAGTTCAACTGAATTTATTTCAGTGTACCCTGATCCTGTAGTATCTCAACTGAGATTCCTGATATGAATGGAGAAGTTGCAGTCAACAAGCACCACACCAAAAGCCACAGTTTAGAAGTGATAGGAAAACAAAGAATTGAAAGGTTGGGTTTTTTTCTCTGACCTATTAATCAGAGCAAAAATGGGGAAATCTTGGGAGTTGTTCTTTTTCTGTGATGACCCAGTGGGCAGAGCAGAAATTACTTTCAAAACTCTTTTATGTTTCATCAGAGCAAGTTTAAAAGACTGATTTGTAGCAGTTTTTCTCTTTGTGTTGCAATTAAATACAGATTAGGAAATTGGAAACTTTTGCTGTGTTTTATATGCTCATTTAAAGTCAAAGCAGTTCCTTTTCAAAGATTTTAACTGTCTTGGACTCTTGACTCAAAAAACAGAAACAAAACCACAGCCAAAACAAAATCAACCAACCAAACAATTGAGATGCTTTAATTTAAAAACTGTCAAGAGGAAATATTTTCATATTTTATATTCCCTCATAATGTGTCTGATAATTAGATGGGTTTTGCTACCTATTGTCTGTCATTCCATTTTTGCATGTTATCTTGTTTATATACTGAGATCTTTCAGTAGTTTCTTTGTTCTTTTGGTTTCCTTTGCCATTGTATTTTATTTATTTTCACTTCTCCCTGGTTTTAGTTTAATTTTTATTTCAATTTATTCTTTGCTTATGATAATTTGTTTTGGCCTTTCAAAACTGCATTTTAAATCAACTCTTTTGTTTATTACTCTTTTCTTTTTAGTGTCAATTGTATCTTTCTTTTTTATTTGTCAAGAAACACCTACAATTTCATCATTAGAGATTAATTTATTTATGTTATTACTATTTAATATAGTCTGATTTTTTCTTTTTTTGTAGAAATAGGCAATTTGGTGTTTGGTTTTCTTTAGTTACAGATAAACATGACAAATTTTAATTACATAGACTGAAATTTGACTTGATATTTCTTCCATGTTTTTTCCTACTATGAATGTGTGTTAGTATTTACTAGAAAGTATGTGGCCAGGAAGTACATGTGATGTATTTCTGCAAATACACTTTTGTAGTCTGTAACATTATAACTAGCAATAATTGGTGTGCAAGTAATTAATTCTTGAGAAAGCCTTTCTGAAGCAAGACTTTGGCAGATGAAGAGTTATATGTGTTGTTTGCTGAATTCTTAATGGTCAACTGAAACAGTAAACATTTGTCTAAATCACAAAACTTTGAACTATTTCAGTCCACGTATGCCTAACAGTGCCAAGTTAAGACTCTTTAGAGACCTTCTTTTTAGTGACTTCATTTATTTTGTGCAAGCCTCCAAAACTTATGTATGCAGATAGCTGACACATGCCACTACTGCAGAATGACGGAGTATGTACTTTTAAAGCCTTCAAGGGTAGAGCAGGACTTAAGCAGTAACTTTTGCTGTTCATTAATGGATGAGAAAACAGAAGCTAGGAGACTGACAAGGTAAAGCCACCTATATCCTCTTTGCTGAGACTAGCTCCAGCAACTTGTTTATACAGAATGAAAGGACAGATTTAGATTCATTGTAGAAAGATGAGGAAGAATGGCAAGCTGCTGCAAAAGTTTGTTTCTATTTGTGACTCTGGCAGAACTCATAAGTTACAGTTACCCATATCACATCATTAGAAGCCCATGCTTTGATAAAAGAAATTATTATAAGAGATTTTAGAGAATTCGACCCTGTTCTTTGTTGCCCCATTTGGCTGTGACACATAAAGAAGTACTTGCTTCTTGTTGTTTGATTTTTGGGGCTTTTTTGACCAGTAACCTTTAAATGTTCAAAGTCAGTGTTCTTAAAGAGTTAATAAACTAAAATATTGCCAAAATTTCAGTTGGTGAACGCAAGAACCATGAGGGAACTGAATACAATTGACCATGCCAAGTGATGAAGAATTTGTTCTATCATGGCAATTTCTGTGGTTCATTTGATTACTTTCAAGTAAATAAAATGTAAAATTCTGGAATTATAAAACAGAATTAGCACTATGCACATTGTTCAAAACAAAATATTTGGATTGTGCATCTCCATGTGTATCTTGTGTACGTAGCTACTTAAACAAACACATGCACATGCAAACTGCTGCATATAATTTAAAAACACATTAAAATGAAATCAAGGCAGAGGACATATATGCTAAGAATGCAAAACAATTTCAGAGAATACATGGCTAATTCCAAAAGCAGGCTGATAAAGAAATCATTTAATGTAGCTCAGCCAAATTGAGGCAAGTGAATGCAGAACTAATTTGGCTCAAATTTTTATCCCGAGCTCTTGTGACACCTTTGGACAGTCCAAGCACTGGAAGAAGTGTTTTTCATCATTTTCACACCAGTGACAAATTAGTTTGTCTATTTCCTCTCTTCATCTCTACTATTACCTTAAGAATATTGCATTCTTTGCCTATTTGAAAATTTAAGTGGGTACATATATTACTATATATATTTATATAGGAATAAGTAGAAGAAAAACATAAACTTCTATGGATTTGTACAAAATATTTAAATTTTGGACAGCAGAAGGAGAATTTAATAGTCATAAATATAATCAGAAATCACCAGAATCTTTCTCAAAGCCAATTGTCTGCAAGGAAAAATATAAAAACTATTCCTTTTAAGTAATAGGGGTGTTATTGGTTGAATGACTTAAAGCTGCATGAAATGCTATCAAAGGGATTTAAAAATTTTAAAGGAAATAAAGACTTTAAGAAATACATTCCTTAAAGAAATATATGTTTTCCTGAAGATTTTCAAAACACATTGCATGGTGTTATGTTGTGGTTTAACCACAGCTGACAGCTAAGCACCACAGAGTTACATGCCCATTCTCACCCTGGTTGGAATGGGGAAGAGAATCAGAAAAGTAAGAGAAAACTCATGGTTTGAGATAAGGACCTTTAAATCAGCAAAGAAAAAGCTGCACACAAAAATAAAGCAAAATAAGGAATTCATTCACTGCTTCCCATGGTCATGAAGTTCTTTCTTCCTTAAGAAAATATATTTAAATATTAAAATATGAGAAGAATAGATACTAATTAGTAGCGAAAGGAAAATTAAAAAACACAACAAATCTGTGAAGAAATGTAATAAAATTTGACTCCTGGCTAAATACTAAAGTTTGAGGAAAGTGTTTCAGATCCTCAAGAAAAAATAAGAAATCACTATTGTGGAATTAAAAAAATTGAGGTGAAATCTTCAGAAATACTCACAGTTAGTCTTTCTCTACTTGTGCTAAAATCAAGAAGAGTTTATTAATATGTCTGAAAGGTAAATACTTTGTTTCATCTTCAGTAGTGAAGAATGCTAGCTTCTGAGTATGAATACTTCTGTACTGCAGAAAATTAACCTTCTTCAAGTGTATGTGATGCATCTGTTGCAGAAATATTTACTTTGTCATGGTACATGGAACTATAAATGTTTAAACTCAGTAAGGGTCTTGCTTTGTTTTCTACTTTGTTCTTCAAACTTGAACTTAATAGACCACCTCAAAATGAAACATTTCTTACTCTTTCTTCTCTTGGTGAAGTTGTTAATCATATTGTTAATGGAATTAATGTTTTGTTTTACTAAATATTTGTTTCTCTGTCACTTTATAGGCTAATACGCAAATGATAAGTGATACTTTATTTGCCTGCAGTTTCAATACTTTTTTTTCAGATATCCTCATTGCTCTTCAGCTTTTTCTTCCCATTTTTGAGGTCTTGTTCATTCTTTGCACACTTTTAGGAAGCACTTGGCCTTTTCTGACAAATACAGAAAATATGTAGAAACCAAGTCAGTGTCTACAGCTACGATTATGTTTAACTGTTACTCAAATCAATTAACATGTTTGACATTTCTGATCTTTTGTGTGGGGTAATTTTGAGGAGGTATGTTCAGCAATACTTAAGGAGAATAAGACTATTCCTCTTTTTAGTCTCCATGAATGTCACATTTTATTTTTATGAGCTTTAACAAAATTTCTCCCACCTTCAGAGCTGTATCATTTTTGTTGTTATCGCTCTAAACATGCTGATGACATTAAAAATTACATGGTTTTGACAGGAAAAAGAAAAAGCATCATTCTATGTCATTGCTTATTCTTCACAGTGTGTAAAGTTTTTGGGATTCTAATTAATTAAAAGTATTACTTATTTCCAATCATCAAAGTAACCATGGAACTTCTACATAATAAATATTGCTTTGGATACTTTCCTGAAGTATTTTATATCACTTCAGACATTTTGATTTGTTTTACAATAAAGTGCCATCAGTTGCACTCAGCCAATTTTTAGGGAAAGCTGGAAAATTTGGTATTTGTAATGAATGAGAAGGACAGCTAGATGGAAAAATATTGTTTCTGCCACCTCAGAGGACAGCTTCTGGCATCCAGGCTGGGAGGAAATTTGATAGCTTTCTGGAATTTAGGAGCAGAAATAGTATAAGGATTTTCAGTATCCAGATAGACCACATAGTTTGTTTCGGGTTCTTTTGGCACTTCTTCCTAATTTGAAGGCTAAAATTAGCCTGCTGCTGAAGAGTAAAACCATTTGCAAATGTGTGTTTCTTCATTCTCGACACTGACATTCTATTGTAACCAAAACTGTTAGTTTTGTGTTGACCATAGTCTATTTTCCTATTAATTGTGACCTTTGAAATAGGACTGTAGTGTTTCTACCGGGACACAGGCAGATCAAAGAGGATGCAGTCTCATAAGAATTGACAGCATGATTACTTCTTGGTATTACTAATTTCCCAGAACTTGTTACAAATGATTCCCTTATATTAAGTAAATAAGAGAATTATTATTTTTTCCAGAAAACAAGGGAAATTAAATTCTGTAGCCTGTGCTGGTTAACTGTACTGGTGATGAGTTTTCTCACTTTCTAGCAGGTTTCAGAAAACCTGAAATGCTGAGATACAACTTCCTGAAAAGTATTCTTGAATTATGCTTCCATGTATAAAAAAAACCCCTCTGTTTCAGAATACATAGTATCATATGAGTAAAAAATCCAAATAAAGCATGAAAACTCACTCAAGTAGTTGTGTCACAGTTGTCCTAGAAAATGAAACAAGGTGGCAAGACCAATAACAAGGTCTTCCTTTGTCTGGAGGCTTTCTCCTCTCCTCACCTGTTATATGATCGTATGCCTTGGAATGGTCGTACCCTTAGATAAAGCTTTTAAAGAATTAAATTTAAAAAAAATAAAGGAGAGAAAGAAGGAAAGAGGGAAAGAGGTGAAAGTTACTGAATTTTAACTATGTTTGGTATAACTCTTGCACTGTTGGACCACTTCCAGTGAAGTATACACTTCAGTGCTTTATTTCCCTAAATTATATAGTTGCTTTTCAGAGGAACTGAAAAGATAGAACAAGTAAGGTTATAGAGTCTTATGAAAAATAGGCACTTCTAGAACTGGCAAATATAGTGAAAGGAAGATTTATTTTTTTTCTTTTAAATGTTGCAGTATATGATAGCATAAGTGAATAAACCCCCAAATTTATACTATCTGTATATTTATTTATAATAAGCATCTTTGTTCAAAATACAACTGAGAATTTTTTTTTCCCCAATAGCTTTTGATAGCCCTTTTCACAACTCTGTCCATTGTTTATTATAAGCTAATTTTTTACTACATAAGTTCAAAGACATGGATATGTATCAGACATGATTTTGGAACATTGGCTGGAATAGGTGGGGAAGATGATAAGATACACATTTGACATGGCAACAGGAGAGACACCATCATTAGATATGCTGTTTAAATCTCTCAGGAGACTACGAAGTTATATGGCTCTTAATTTTCTCTTAGTTCTTTATTTCTGATGGCTCTTTTCTTGGTTTTGTTTAGTTTTCATAAATTCTTTTAGATTTATTTTCTCTACCGTTCATCTTCTGACATGACTGGTGTCAGGGAGAACGTAAAATGAGTGAGTTGTAAAGGAAAGATGTCACAGAGTTGTAGAGCAAGAGAGCTTAAAAAATACTAGTTTAAGATTCCCAGTGTGATGCTCGCCTTCTTTCCTTTAGGCAATTCTGTGAGATGAATTATGTGCTCTATTGATAGCAATAGATTTCCTTCTTGTTGGAAAGTAGGAATAAGCAAATATATGTATAAGTTCATGGTACAACTCACAAATGGTAAACATCTAAATATCTAAGGAACATGAGCACGAATATTTTACTTTAATGTTATAAAAAGTAAAAAAATCTGTAAGAAACACAGTGCTGCAGAATAAATTAAAATACGTTAGGTGTCACAAAGGCAACTTTATATTTTATTTAATTTAAACAAAATATGAGACTGCTATAGAAAGGTTCTGATGTGTTGAGGACCATCTGCTCTTATTTTTTATATAATGATTTGCATAAAATCTATTAAGTTCATTGTATTGCATGCTTCAGAAATTTAATAAGCCAGAATTATGTATAATATACAACACATGGCAAGGAATTGTAATAAACAAGAACGGTACTTCTAGCTGCATATAGAAAAGAATGTGTAATTTTTAGGAAAAAGGAAAAGCTATTGTGACCTATTTTCTGTTGTGTTTATTTAGTAATTAATGTGTTTGAATTCCTGTGAGATCACATGTTCCCTATTTCTGTATGCTTGACACAAGGGAGCATAGAATTATGTTAGATTTACTTGGTATTTTAATATCACTCTGTTTTTCACACACGTACCATTTTTAGAAGTTTACTAAACAAATGTGGATTAATTTCTTAATAATGCATTACATGTACAAAGACTAATTCTAATCTCATACCCATAAGCATTGCCCAACTCTGGTGACATTAAAAGTTTAGTTATTGCTATAAAAGCCGTAAGAATAATACCTACATTAATATATTACAATAAATTATTTTGTTGTAGTAGTACAAGAATATCTGTTGCAAGGCTTTTAGACTTCTGTGTTGTAGAACTTCAAAATACTCTGGAAAATATTTCGGTATAAAATTTATATATTACAAAAGTTGTTTAGAAATTCCCAATTTACATTACCAAAGAAAACCACATCTATACAAAAGTGAGTAGCTAGCTTTTCCTGTAGTCATGTTGAAGCAACTGTGATCCCCAGATCAAACAACAAGGTCAATCAAAACTACTTTACCAAAAACTTTAGACCAGTAGTTAAATTCCAGCCCTTAAGATCAACATTAAAAAACAGAGAATGAGAATGAAGTCAGAATACAATCATTTTGAAACATGATCTTGTTTTTTCAATTATGAACTGTTCATGTGGAAGTCTATCAAACAAAAAGCTGATACCATTCTGCTTTCCAAAGGTACACTTAAATTGCTTGCAATTAACGCTCCTGGCTACCTTCCCTTATCTCCATTCCTCCTTCTACAGCTCATTAGCTGTATGCTGTAGCACTTCAGACTCTGGGACATGCATTATTTGTATCAGCTGACTCATGTCTCCCCACCTGACTGGCGTCTCCCCAGCTGAGCTGCAGGTGACATTAGCCTGAGCCTAAGTTTTAATACACTTGAAATTGGTTCCTGATAATCTCCCTGTGCAGAGTACTGTGGAGAAATAAGAAGCAGTGGTCTATTCTGTTAGTAATTTTCCATGCTGAGGGGAGTCTTGCAAGTTAATTTTGCTCCTTTTCTCCTACCACAGTGGCATAAAAAAATTGACTGGGACAAAGAACCTCTCCAAGAATAATGATAGCAGCATCTTGATTAATACGGCATAATCCATTTTCCTAAGTAAAACTCAATTTACCTATAATAAAATCTAAATATAACTGTGTGCCTGCTTTGTCAAATTAAATAATGATGCTCTGCCTTAAGAGACTTTTTAGTTTGCTGTGAAACTGCTTGGTGCCTGTTGAGCAACATCTATAAACTGAATGAGGTCTTGTTAATCTTATACAAGACATGAAACATGAAGCCTGACCATCAACAAATCCTAGTCTTATCCAGTACCTGAAGAATGAATATTGTGTATATGTCTAAACTGAATATTGCTGGCATATAAAAGTATTTTACATTATTGTTTGTTTTTTCTCAACTAATTTAATCCATTACAGAATATAAAAGGAAATACTATAATTTATTGATATTTATTAAGTATATACACAACTTTAAAAGTTACTTCTGAATATCTAGGAGGATATCATAGAGGATATTGAATTTTAGGGTTAGAAAAAGGATTTCTATCATTTTAGGCTAAGATAAACAAGTGTTTTGTTTTACTGTGTTAAAGATTTGACTTAATATGTTTCAATTATGCTGGAAAATACAATTAACAATGGAAAGAAATAATAATTTTTTCTTTTCTCTGCTAACAGAGGGTGTTTGAACTTTTGTCTCTTTTGAACTCTGAAGAAATGCATGAAAAAAGCTATTCTTTTATTTCCAAATTGGAAAGAGATTCTTTCTCTTTTCTCTGAATTAGCTGTTATAAGCAGGTTTTCATTATCACTGGAAGGGTTGGTATCTTTCTCTCCTTTGACTTCTTTTTCTTTTCCTTTTTTTTCCAATTTCCACTCTTAATGTTGTGTCTAAACAAGACCCTTAAAGCATCACAATCACAGTATTCTCAAATCATTTATACCACCTCTGGAGAAAAAAAAAAAAAAAGAAAATAAAATTAATCCAAAGCTTTCTTGTGAAAAATATTAGAATGCCATGCTCCAGCTGATCTTTGTACTCTGAAGTGTGACATATTTTTACTCTGTATTTCTCCAAGTCTGCCCTGCAGTGTTGCTGTTTCAGGAGTTTCCATTTTATATTGACGTCTCCTTTGAAGTATAATATTTCCCATTTGTTTTCACTAAATTTCAATTTGATTCCCCACAGTATTTCTAAAATAATTTGAAATTATATAATTGGATAATATGCTTGACATAATTTTCATATCATCTTAGAAGTGTTCTGTATCAGATCCTTAATGTAAGGATCTTCAAGTTCAGATTCAAATTTTATCTTATATTTTCATATTTTATGAGAATGTTGCAGATAATTTTGTCCAAACCTTACACACTTCAAGATGTATCCTTGGATTCATTTTATTCACAAGATCTTTTGTTGAGAAAGGAAATATAAAATTCATTTCAATACAGTGACACCTTCCAGTAGTGGTGACTCCAAATGACTGGAGTTTATGCAAAAGATTCAGTGGCATGCAGTGTGCCTTTTGAGACACTGACAGCTGTTTTTATAATTGAGAAAACAGCTTGAAGTTGCTCTGTGATTTTTTTTCTGCAATTTTTTAAATTCTGGTTTTTTACACAAACATATGCTGTTTTTCTACATTAAGATGTTGTGTCTTTTTTCAACTAAAAAAATTTGGAAAGGGAGAAATGAATACCTATGCCACAAAGAAATCCAAACGTTCAGAATACTGCAAGCTGGTAATGAAAAACAGGGGAAACAGCAACTGTTGACGTGTTATCCTTGATCTATCTAACTCTCATCTGTTCACTTCTCAGGAATACATCCTCTTCTGACCAAAAGCTACAAAAATATGTTTATGTGTTAAATAAATATAGTAGTATTTTCTTTCTTGTGACAGATGTGTTTCATGAAACTGCAAATCATAGTGCATGGATGCATTATGAATAAGGCAGCTTTCATGTCTTTGTTAGATTTTTCTAATATTAGATTTTTTTAAGTTCTGTGTAGTGCTCATCATTTTTTGTTTGACTGAAATGTTGTCCAAAGAATGACTTTATCTAATGGAAGTGTCTTAGTGAACAATCTGTTTAGTATTACATTAATTCTCTTTTCCTTTTTCATGTAATTTGAACAACAGAGCCACTGTAGATGAAAATGTGACAATATAACTAATAGTTTAATGTTCTTGGCTTCAGGCCTCATACACACAGATGCAAGTTAGAATTATTATACAAATAACAGGTAAAACCTACACCAGATTCTTGGTGTTGGTGAATTTTAGGATTAACGTCCTGACAGTTCATTAAGTTAGTCAGCTGTAAACCAAATTAATTAAAGATTTTAATACAATTTTTTCCCTGTTATGAGGACGAAATTTGTTATAGCCAGAATGAAGGAAAAAAAGATATCTAATCCTATAACTTTTTCCCTTGGTCACTGGTGAAAAGTTTTTTTTAAAAAAACTTTCTCATTATTCTTGGTCTACTAATATCCTGTGTTCTGAGAAATGCACAGTAAAGGTATAGCCTATAGGATCACACATTTTGTTTTGAATGGGGATTGAATCTACACAATCTTCATGGTATAACATTGTCATATAAAATTTTTGAAAAAATAGTCTCTAGAGAGAGGTGTGGGAAGTGCCATTAATGAGCAGCATTAAATTAATTTCATATGCTCCAATACAGTTGCTGATGTAAGCAACTTTAAAATGCACCTTTGATACTGTTTCAAGAGTGATAGAATACTAGAGCTCTGCTGTCAGCACACTGAGGGTGGTTAGGAACTCCTGGACTAGTAATAAGTAACCCTTGAATGTGGGCAGAATTAGGAGTAGATAAAAATGGCTGTCACTGTCTTAGATTTCTCTGTGTGCATAGCAATGTGTGCAATGTTTATATGTCTGCATGGTGAAAATGATACTAAGGCATCTGAAATCACATTCAGTATTTCATTACATAAACCAGGTTAAACAGCTACAATGAAAAAGTTGTCTGGCAGTAGGTAGTATGCCTATACTTTCCAAATTTTTTTGTAAACTATGAGAAACTCTTCTCTGTTGAGCACAAACCTTATCCCTTAGCTCTATATCACTATAATATTTCATGCACACTAAAGACTTATAGAAACAAATTTCTTCCTCTGTAGAAATATGCTAATACTTATTTTATCACTTAAAATAGTCAAACAATATAAATGTGAAAGTTATAAACACATAAATCAAAAGGCTTAATAGAATATTTGTTTTAAACTTTAATGATTTGCCACAGAAAAGAACATCAGACCTATTTATATATTTTTAAACTTTATGGCAACCAATTTAATTGGAATATTTTTCTTTATATTGTAAGACATATTTCATAGTATTATTTCTAAACAGCTTTAAAGATACTGAACAAGCTGCCTCAGAGATTATACACACACACACACACACACACACACACACACACATACATACATATAAATATATATATATATATATAAATTCATATATGTTCTTCAGTTTTTAGCTGTTAGTTAGTTCCTAAGAAGATAGGGGAATATTACAATTCCAGCATTGCTTCAATTCCCCTCTATTTTCTTTAAGGAATCAAGATATCAGCAGTGAACTTTATTAGCTATCAGCTGTTTTTAGAAACCTAAAAATTTAGGGGTTTTTTCCACATGAGACTATCTTATTTAAGTATATTTCTACATATAAGGAGTAAAAAAGCAACTAAAATACCAGTGTTAAATGCAACATGGAAGATGACACACTATTGTATGAGTCTAAACCTATTTCCTTTTTAAAATTAGTATATAAGCTAAGGAAAATCAGTAGAATAAGACCATAATAAACAAAAACATGCATGAGACTAACTGGAAATTAGCAAGAACTAAAAAAAGCAAACTAAAGTAACTTCTAATCAGAAACTGTGAAGTTTTCCTGAACTAGTGCAAATTTTTACTTCTGGGACATTTTACTATGACCAAATAATACAGAGCCTGATCAAGAAGTATAGGTATTAAGATGAAGTTTCGTGACTTTTCAGTAGAGGAAAAATGTATGCGAGATATTGTTCCTTTCCAGTTCTAACTGTCATAGCAGGAGACTAAATCTGTTTTGAAACCCCACTCCTCTGCCCTAAGATCTGTGGAGAAATTGCAGACTGTACAACCTTACACAGGTTGAAAAGCAATGTATGCTGATGCCAATGAAGTTCTATGCAGTTTCTGCAGCAGATGGTTTCCCCTGCCTAAGTTAACCTCATCAAAAATATGTAAGGGAGCTCTTATGTGCACTCTGACTTAGGTCTGTAGAAATAATAATAATAATAATAAATAATAATAAAAATAAAAATAATAATAATAGTGATAATAATAACAATAATAAACCAAAACAAAAACCACCAAAAACAAAACCACAAAAAAACCACCAAACCCCCAAAAAACCCAATAAAAGCCCGCAAACCAAACCAAACCAAAACAAAAAAACCCAAAAAATCCACCAAAACCAACCAATGAAACAAACACCAAACTAACCAAGCAACAAAAACAAAAAAACTTGCGCTGACAAAAAACCAACCAATCAAACAAAAAGCCACAGTCAAGAAAAAAAAAAAAATCAACTAAAAACCACAAACAATTAACCCACCTTTGGATATTCCTGCTTTCCTAAATGAGGAGACAGAGTCTCACTTCTTTTCTCTCCCTATCACCTGCAGTCTCAGATTTTTGTATCTTTGCTGAGTACTGTATGTTTGCAGGAGAAGCAGTGCCCTCTTATCTGATTACAGACAAGGAAATCAGGCTGCAATTTCTGCCTGTTTTTAAGCACAGAATAAGAGTTCAATTATTGGGCACGCCACCTAAGGATTAATTTCTCACCTCTGAGGAATAAGAGCTTGAAAGCTGCTAAATAAATATTTTATCCTAAACAAAAAACCTCTTGAACCTATGACTATAAAGTTCACTTTGGCCATTTGATGATAGGAGGACTGGAAGAAGCAGTCTACATGCAAGTCATTCACTGCTGTTATTTTCACGACAGCAGATAATTCCATGGCTTGGAAGTATTTATAAAAAGGGAATGCTGAACTGAAAGAATGAGTTTACATTTATCCATATATATTTATACATATTTCTGCTTGAGAAGTTGTGGTGCATCATCCAGCATTTTTTGACAAATTTAACAATTACGGTTCAAACCTGTTTTGAAGTGAACAAAAACGCTAATTGATAGAATTCAAAGTTAAATTTAATTCTACTTTCATTCCTAAAAAAGGAAATAATGTGATTCTTTAAATTATTGCTTCCGTTTAACTGCTAAACATTTTAATTAAGGTTCATTGGTCAGGGATTTGAAGGGAAACAAGTTGGGTATTAGCTTATATTCTGCTATCTAATGACACTAAAACAAGTATTATATAAGAGGATTTGACAATATGCCCACTACTTGCTCTGGGAGTCTTCCCAGTCTTTTAAGAGTTTCATGATGATGGCACACAATTTTTTGTTTTAATCTTTGGAAATTTAATTTGCATGAGCTAAAAGAATGGTTCACTCTAAGTCCCAAAATTTATATTGTATCAGTTTAGAACCTCTAGCTTTTTTTTAGAATTCTTCTTGCAACTACTTTATTTAAAAAAAGCTTTGCAAATTTTGGTTGTTGTAAACTGCCTTAATTGGATTCCTGTCCATGTACTTTTCTCCATCTCTGCTGCCTATTACACAGATTTGTATGTGCTTTTCCAATCACAGCAGTATCCAGCTGGAGAAGGTTTTATTACACAAAATATTTCTCTGGTGGTTTCTGTTGGTATGTGCTCCAGAGTATGAACAACTGATAAGGATGCATTCCAAAACAATTAATTTAGTCCCATCCAAGTAGAAAATTAGTTATTTTAATATATAAAGAGCATTACTTGTAACTTATCTGTTTACTTTCTCATATGTTCTCAATAATGGAATTATATATACATTGTAGCACTGACTATATACTCTTCTCCTTACACAGATTTTTCTTGAACTAGTTTTATTCCTTATTTTCTTGTGAAAATAAAGTGCATAATCTCAGTTTTTAAGAAGCTTAAGAATTTTTCTAACAAGCTGACTCAAATAAAATTTTTTAAAGTGCTATTTTTTTATAGATGTTTACAGAGTAACTATTTTACTAAAAGCATATGGGATGATGTACAATTTGATTTTCAAATAATTTATTTTATTTTGTTTTGTTTCATCATGTGAAGACACTTACTGTCATGTAAGAAAAGAAAAAAACAGGTGAGATTCTCTCCAATAGCAGAGACCATTGTGGCTTCTCAAAGTTTCTTGGGAAAACTATTTCCCTTAGTTGTACTTGAAGAGTGGCCTGCTGTTGGTTTGTGCTGCAGTGTCCATGCTCCTGAGACACAGTCCTTCAACCTGCCTGTCTCCCTCTAGAAAGTTTCTTTAGCCTCAGTTTACTCTGTTAGCAGAGTGTTATTATAATCACAAGAACCAGAAAAGGAATGCTTGAGAATATCAAAATTAAAATGGGCTATAATTGTACTTCATTCTACATCTATAATTTCTTCAGAATTAGCTATTTGCCCCCCACTTCGCTTTTGAAATCAAGAAAGATATTTCTTTGATGAGGCAGCCTATGCCTCTTTGGTTGTCCCTTTGTTGTTGCCAAGATTATTAACTGAATGATGTGCAATTTAGAAGCAGAAGTGAATACTATATATAGTGTCAATGATATTTGAGTGTATGTATCAAAAAGATGAAAGCTATTATGCTGAGATTAAAATACAAAGGTATTGTCTACAACTATCTACAAAGGTACTCTGTTACTCTTGATCATAATTAATTATTAAGCAACATTTTCTCCTTTAGTTAATATTTATTAACGTTGATTATTTATATTATTATTGTTATTCCCTTCCATTTGTAAACATTCTTACTTCTGTGATCTTCAGCCAGAATTATTGTGGCAAATTATCAGGAAAACCCTTTTGTATCAGCTGTAAAACTTCTGGTGTAAAGAACCATTTTGGAAATTTCTTTTGAAAATGATATATTCTTTAATGGAAAAGTATTATATTTCTGTAAGTGACATAAGGAATTATTTTTTGCACCGCCAAAATACCAGAACATATGTAGTATCTTTTTGCTAACTTAAAAGCAAGCTCAATAGAGTGGTAAACAGATTTTTAAAGAGACTTACACATATGCCAAGTAGTTAGTAAATGTAATCAATATAGTTGTATAGAGAGATTTTAATTTTTGTGAGCTTGAAAGAAAAGAACTCTAACCACTATCATTCAACACAGGGCCTATCATCACACCAAAGAAGCTGCTGATTGAGCTGGTAAACATTTAGTTGGTCATCTGGTAATACAGGTCTCATGTTCTGCTGAAAAGCTTTTGGCCTAGACAGACAGGCTCACCTCTCCTGAAGATGATAGTGTTGCATGTCAGATTTTCAGAGGGATCACAATTTCTAAACAGTATCTAGAGATCATGGAGGAGCTGGAATTATATACTGCTGCAGAATCGCCAAGACAGAGACTGAAGGCCCTGGAGGGTGACTTGGGGTCCTTGGTCTGTGGGTGGGATGCGGTGGGAGCTCCAGTGGGCTGAAAAGGGGTCCTGAGCTTTGGGCAGGATGAGAAGAGCCACGGGGACTTGGCAGGCACAGTAAGGATGGAGGTGCCCTCAGGGTTTGGGCATACAAATTGCTAAATCCTGGTTTGGAGCAGCAGTACTTGTCATTGGTTTTACAGTAGATAGTAAACACAGGATTGAAAAGTACATCAGAAGCCTGAAGGCTCCTGATATCTGGCAAGCCCGGTGTTTCTCTAGTTTCTTCTTTTTTGATCATCCTGTCTGGCTTCTTATTCATGGTGCTCTAACAAGCTTGTCAGAAAAAATGGGTTTTAAACCTTCTGCCAATTCTTCATACAGGAGCACAATTCCTATAAAAAACAATTGGCAATTGATTCTGATGGAGTCAGCAAAGTTATTGGTGTTTAAAATTATTTGAAGTAGGAAGTTTTCACTCTTCTGGCATAATGAACTTTAATTTCCCATTTCATTCTCCACATATGGAGCACAAAAGAAAACAAGAAGCAGGAAAATGAATTATCAGCTCACTCTAATGGCTGTCACACATTGTCCAGGCTCTCAAACATGCAAAAATATGTCCAAAAGTCCTAACAGAGTCTTATTCCTGTGATACATGTTTTGAGATCTCCATTATTAGAATATTGATTTATAGAAACAAACCCAACATTATTAACATAATCCTGGCATACAGTTATGCCCTATAATAGTGTTATACTTTGCTTCCTATATAAAAGTAAAGCAAATTAGATTATACGGAAAATAATTCATAATTTTGTGCCGTTTTTTAGACAAATGCTGCCTTTGTATATAGTTAGTAATGTTCTGTAGGCATTTTCACTAAGGAATCTGTGAAGCTCTGACTAATTTTCCTACATAGCCCTGAATTTAGTTCTCCATGGTTTGGAGAGTTGCACACTGTTTGCTTGCTAACACATGTCACAGAAGACTGAAAAAGCAAATACATAAAAATGTGTAAGTATCTGATAAGAGGTCCTTTTTCTGTCCATCACAAAGCCTACATCATTGGAAAGCTCTAAGCTGAAAGCCCTTGAAGATTGTGAGCTTGGGAAATCTAACATACCGTTAGTGAGCTAATGGGTGAAACATCTCAATCTGCTGGAAAGGACAAAAGCAGAACTTTGTGCTAGACCATTAGTTCAGGAGATACTTCTAAATCCCATTATTGCTTTCTGGCTTGAATACGACACATACAGCATTATTTATGATTTGGAAACTGTTACATAATTAGGGACATGATTATCCTCTGTAATCTGCAGATTTTTTTTTCAATCCTAGTGAAAGAATAATTTATTACACATTAAAATTCATAGCCTCATACATTTCCTTGTGACTGTACACTTGTGGGACATAACTACATTTATTTGTGAGGTATGTATCCCCTCAAATTCATAAACGCTTAACAGAAAAATATATGCCAGAATGCATTCATTATTTGATTCAAAACTGGACATCAATTTCTTTTCCATATTGGAACTGGGATTAATTTGCCAAATTCCCATTCAGATTAATTAGTTCTGCATAGGCTATAAGACATCACTTAGATTAATGTGTCTTCAGCACATTACCCACAACGATGGTCAAATTAATTCATTAAAACTTTGACCATCTTTAGAAATAATGTTCCCAAGAAACATTAATCAAGGAGATACTTCTTATCATATTCTATATAGTGTTGAAGCTAAATTACACTAAGTAACTCTATAAGAATTTCAAAACAGTATTTGAACCACTGAAACATATTTCTCAAATGAAAGTTGAGAAATGTTGTTGTTATTATACAATCACATTAATATTTTGTTGCATAGAGGTGACTGCTTCTTATACAGGATATAGGTAGGACACATCAAATATGTACTGGAGCAGTAAAACAGACCACAATGCTCTTTAACATTAATACTTTTTCAGTTCTGGATGGAAACATTTGACCCTCCAGGGAACAAACAGAAATAGAGTTCTAAAATGAACTGAAGTACAGATCAATAAAGTAATTCAGACTGGCATCAGAAATCAACATATAATGTTCTTCACTTTGCAATCCTACAAGAAATATAGGATACATTAAATTAACATTTCTTGATCTGACATAGGTGTGGCAGTTACTATGTTCTTATTAGCACTTTTAAAGAAATCAATAGAACTTTTTCCTAAATGAATTTAATTAGATTTTTTTCATTTATTACACCTATAAATAATGTTTTAAGGAAACCAAATGGATACATTTGCATGCAAACTAAAAATACTTTAAATTATATTGCCCCCCAAAAAATCCCATGTCAGATTTGCTTGTGTAATAACATAATTTGTCTTCACATTTGTCATAGTTATGCTTCAGCTAACAATTAGTTATGCCTACCTTTAAGATGTGTAATTTCCATCAAAGCCATTTAGTGTATCTCGTATTGGGGCTAAATAAATGTTGGTACTCAATATGAAAAGATTTGTTCTTTCCTGATGATAGCTTCAAATTTACTTGCATTGTATTGGTGCCAACCAACGGGAAGTACTGATAAGGAATTTCCAGTTTCAGGAGCAAATGAAATACACTTGTATTTAAAACTATGACTGGTTTGATGATTTAGGCAACCAATGCCAAAACCCACAGGATTATTGCCATATTAGTCCTCATCTGCTAGGCAGATAGAGTCATTACATTTGCGTGGAGAGGTGGTTTTCATTTTTGCAGCCATGTCACCGCAGTGCTGGGAAGTTAAGAAGTGTGAGCAGAACTTTTAGCATAAATTTGAGAGGCTCAGCAGCCTAACTGCTAGCCCGCTTTCCTATTCCAGCTGCTCATGCCAAGGCATGCACAGTCTGGATGCAATGCAGATCCAGCAGACCCAATTAGCACAAAACAGAAAATCAGTAATGTGTTTATATCACATTCTAGTGGACAAAAACAAAAAGAGATGGACACAACTAGTTTGCTATTTTGTATATAAGTGAGGCAATTTTTAATTGTCTGCAAAGCTGATATTTGTCCCATTTAAACAAAGAGGCCTACAATGTAATACTATTTTTGGACGGGAATTCAAATAACAATAACAACAACAACAACAACAACAACAACAACAACAACAATAATAATAATAATAATAATAATAATAATAATAATAGTAATTTTGACATTTTTATGTTCTTTTGTTCTTTAAAGGAAGCAGATTTTGGAGATACTTTTTTAAAAATAGGTTTTCAAATAAAATGTCACATCATCTCAAGTTCACACTCAGTTTTGGCAGGATATTAAGATCTTTAAAATATCTTCATTATGAGGTCAAAGACATTATTTCAGGGAAGTACATGCTGTACATATTAAGACAAGTTGTACATATCATCCAAATACGTATTAATCCAGTACATGATACAACCTTTATAAACATTATTTATTCTTCTTCTCCAGTTTCAAATTAATCATGGGAATGTATTCAGTCCTTTCAACCTTAGCTTTTAAAACAAGGTGGGAACTTCAGCTATTTTTGCTCAAGTATGTCTCAATTCTTACAATGCATATAATCAAAATTTGTGATCCCCTCAGCAACTTAGTTGAACTACAGATCATTTCAAATAAGGTAACTGACTTCCAATGTCTAAAAGGTGATGTTCCTTCTATTGACTATATGCTATTTTGGGATAAAACACCCTAATTATGGAAATAATAATAATAATAATAATAATAATAATAATAATAATAATAATAATAATGTAATGATAATAAAGTAATATTCATACATAATAATAAAGTATAACAATAATAATAAGTAAATTCTCTGCACAACTTTGTTAGCAGCTAATCTTCATTCTGCCACAACGAAAAAAAAAGATAGGTGAATTTTGGAAAAACTCTTTCCGAGTTACCCACCAACCACTAATATAGTAAATATATAGTATATGATTATTCTGGAGAATCAGATACTTTCTCCTTTGAGCTTTGACATGAAGAGGCCTTTATTGGAAATATATTTACTGATGTGAGGAATTTCTTTTAAAAATTATGCACACAATTTAATAGAACTGGACAGGCTGTTAAAACTATTCCATAGTATTACATAGAGATATAGAATTTTTAAAGTCTCAGAGCTATTTTTAAAATCCTGGAGATAATGCATAATTTTTCATTCGTTTCTACTGATAATTTATTCATTTTAATTATGGATTAATAAATTAGTAGTTGAAATTAATAAAAAAGTATAAGACTTTTTTTTCCAAAGGAGTGGGAAGTTTGAAGAATTAAAACTATTGCTATGTAGAAGTAAATCTAAGATCTTTGAGGTCACAGATTTACAGATAAAATCATCTTAATTCATGTAGAAAAGGCACAACATTTGATGCTAAACCTAAATCTGGATTCATATGTACATTATTGCTGAAATGTTACAGCCAGAAGTGTTTTGACATATTAGAGGTTGGGTCAGATAGTCTCCAGAGGTCCCTTCCAATATCAACCTTTCTGCCATTCTGGGATAACAGAAACCGTTAAAAACGTGGAATTCAAGAATCTCAAGATTTTTTTGTTAGGTTGATAAAGAGCATCCATGAGAGTGAGTCACCCAGGACAGTAGGTACTAATATCCTCTCTGTTATTTTAACAGTCAGTAAAAAAAGTAATAGTCAAAAAAAGATTTTCTGTCCTTTACAATCAAGTGTGCTAATGAAGAGCATTGGGAAGTGGCATGGGGAAGGGAGAGGAAAGATTTCTGAGTATGTTAAGATCTAAATTTGATTTCATGTATCATTTTCAAGCTCTCCCTTCTGCATATCAAAAGGAATGCTATTCTGAAAGTTACTTCATCTGTGTTTATAACAAGGTTTATGGTGTACCAATGATAAAAAGCATAATTTCTAAATTAGATGTTAAAAATAGTATTGCAATCTACTTGATAGTGTATCTTCTTTTATGCAGAAAAGAAGACAAATGTCATCAAATGTGCCATCCTCTCATGGCTCATTCTAATGTAGTATCATAACTTCACCCCACTTATGTGAGACCACAATCAAGTTAAAAATTAAGTAGTTACCAAGTGTATCTAACAGTGGAAAACCGTAAAGATTATTTTTATTATTTTATTATTATTTACTTTTGTAAGCATACATGAACATATGGCAAGCTAATTGAAAGTTGCTATCAAAGAAATCATATTAAAGAAATTATAAAGAGATCCTGAAATTCTACTTATGTATTTTCCCCTTGAGTGTGTAGGAAAAAAAAAAACCCAAACATAATCACTTACCTCCTGCAAAATAAAAAGCTGTGTATAATTTTTTTTTTCTATACATTTCCAGAAATAAAAGAACAAAATGCATAAAAGAATAAAATTATTTCCCTATTCTAAATTAATTAGCATCTGTACATATCATACATCAAGGAATAGATCAAGTTTCCGCTATTTCCTTTCAGAACTGCATAAAAATATAATAAAATGAAATAAATCTCTTTTTATTGTCATACCTTAGCTTCTCATTCTTGAATTGTAATTGCAAAAGAAAAAGCCAGATAATATCCAGCCTAGGAAATAAAACATTCAGAGTAATCTCAATTACACTGATCACACGCAAACTCATGCTGTCATCTTGCCATATGTTAACTAACTGCACTGCAACCTATAACAATTTCACTGAGCTTTTAGTTATTTGGCACAACATTGACCGTAATTTCAAATGCTGAAAGTTTGGGTGTCATTCATTATTCAAAAATTATTTTGTCAGAAAAATATTGTTTTTAATTACATATTAGGTAAAATATTTATCTAAACTATTTTAAAGTAGGCTTTAAAGCTTCAATGTTTAATCAAACTTAATGGGTGGGGTTTATTTCTCTAGCTTAGTAGAACAATGGACATGTATTCCCCTGTTCTGTGGTCCTGAGTAATCTAAACCATTACTTTAAGTCTAGGTATCTAAAGAATAAGCATAAAGAACAAAGACAAATACACAGAATAAGAGGACAGTGTATGAGGACAATGTCCCTCCTACTTAGTTCTTGAATATAATTTGTGCAGGCTGCCCATACCGGCTATAACCCACCCCAGAGTCACTTTACATTCTAAGGATACATTCTGTAAATGGCAATGAAATAGCACAGGTGTAACTTCTGTGAGAGACTAGTCAAACTGCCTTTATTTCTTTATTACTTTATATGTGTAATAGCCTTCAGTTCTTCCATTTAAACATAAAGTCATAGATATATCACCACCTCTAATGGAGTAATTCTGAATAGAATACAGAAATCTATATTGTAACCACTGGCTCACAGTGGGGGAAATAACTGGTGGTCCCTGAAAATACATGTTGACATGACTTTGACCTTACTTATGGACGTGATTTAAAGAACTAAATGGAGCTGACATTGAATTTCAGTCCTTGGAAGTTTCAAATGTAAGTCCATGGCTTTTCTTTAAGGCCAATTTTGCCTCCAAGTTTACACTATGGGAATATAAAAGCATTACTGCACCATCTGTGAGTGATTTTGACATAAAGTATTGTAGTGGGGTAAATTTCAAAAATCAAACCCTAGTCTGAAGCCTGACTCAAAGAACTTCTGATATGAGTAATTGCCAATGAATTTCAGAAGGAAAACAGGGACTTGGGCAGATGGCTTTCTTGCCTCTTTTTTCAGAACCTGCACTGAGCTTTTAAGGGAGCTTTGATCTTGTTACATTCAGATTAAGATAAAGGAGAGAAAAAAGAAAGCTGAAATTCTACTTGCTAATGAATAAAAAAGTTGACTGACCTTATATTCCATTAAAAGTGTAGCAGTGCAGTCTTCACATACACTAAACAGCTCACGCATAACATAGTTTTAGAATAACTTTTTAATGTTGTGTTTTGCTATATTAATTTTTTCCTGTATGCTTACTATAAAGTGAAAACCAAATGTAACTGTTATTTTCTTGCTGATTTTTTATTACTATTTTTCATTTTGTCTTCTCCAACTTTTTTTATTGGACAGCTTTATGTATGTTTGAAGCTACTGCAGTTACTAAGCAATTATAGTTCTTCAGGAGACTAATAAACATGTCAAAATAATTTGAAATTTCATCATATTGTAAAAATTGAAATTGATATTCATACTTAACTGAAAGCTGGAATCCCAGTATTTGAGAGCCCTACTTCATTCTATTGTACTGTAGCATACTTCATGAGATGCTATTTTATTTTAATTTTTAAAATTTTATTTTATTTTAAATACTTCATGGTGTTCTTTCATAATAAACTGGGGGTTTGCCCCTTACAAAAGAGGTGGCTTTCTAAGGGGAATATTCTTTGTTAACTGCAGCATATTTGTAGCTCTTTGACAGATATAATTATACATGTATATGCATCTCATACATATAACATTTGACAAATTTTCCATGAAAATTATATTTCTCCAATGGTACCCCTGATTTCAACTGAAGATTTTATGAGAACAGGTATGATCTTTTTATGGTTTCTTGATATTTTAAATTTAAATATTTCTTTCCAAATTATCACAGGACTCATGTAATGCTGCCAGAAACACTTGAAAAATTATAAATCATGGATTATTTTGGCGGTAGTTCTAAAGGAAGGTCAATGCATTTAACAAACAGAAGTTTAAATTCCCATGAGGAAACATGGTCTTAGTACAAAGTAAATATTTCAAATGACCTTAAAAGCTTTGCTGTGCAAAATTTACATGACTCCAGTGTTGTTTCAAAATGGCAATTAGGACTAAAGTATACCTCTACATCAAGAGAAGTAGATAGGCTCAGATTTTATTTTTTTTTTCACAAAGTCTAACAATTTCAGTTAATTTCTAAGTGCTCAAAAAGAGACTATTTACAACTTCCAGTGGTAAACTTCGTAGAATATGAACTTTTACACTTGATATTTAAAATTTTACTACATATATGGTAAAAGCCTAAAACCACCTGGTATCTTACTGGAGTCTTTGCCCCATGACAAAGATACATCGTGGCTGACAAGATTGAAGTTCAGATGCCTCGCAATATTATGATGATCAAAGGCCTCTAATAATGGAATTTTCAATAAATAAGAAATACTTTTATGTTAGCAACAATAAAATTTTGCTCAGATTTTCTTCTCAGGTGCATTTGTGAGTGCTCCACCCAGGATGATCCCTTCACTCATTCATGGGTGGTGGGATCGATCTGAAGTGCCAGCTGCCTAGAATGTTGCAAAATCAGTAAAGGTATTGAGAGAAACTTGTGTGAAATATAGTGAATTTAATTTCAGAGTTTTTTGAAATGAGCTAGTAGGAGTTCTTTTATCTACAGTGTAGATAAAAGAACACTCAGAAGAATCTATATTGACAAAATTTTTTTGTATTTAATGCTGTAAGACAACATTATTGAGAGGTGTTTTTGAATTGCACTTGAAGTACAATGTAAAGACTCTTCAGAGTATGTTCATTTGTTAGAAGCAGAAAGAGCAAAGGCTGCTGACCTTAACAAGGGTTTTCATGTGTTGATATTTAATTTGAGAAAAGATGGTACTGATAAAAGAATTTATTGAGAAAATTTGATCAAGATAAAACTATAAGTAGGACACGAGAAGAATGTCTCATATCCATTAGAGCAGTGAGTTTCTGAAATACACCTCAAGGGAAAGATATGGGGAAAACAAACCTAACTTTTCTTATAGGAAGGTGTATGAATGAAAATGCAGCTAGGCTTGATAAACTGTGCTTTAATTTTTTAAACTTTAAAAAGAAACATTAGGATTCATCCTACCTAGGGTTTCAGGCCCATGTTTAATGCCAGAGATATTGAAATGTATATCTAAGCTAACAATATGAAGTATTTTTTCAGTTGATGACTAAAAACACACATTTTCAAAATATAGATGTTTTTTACTTTGAATGTCTTCTTCAAGAGGAAATGACACTCAGTCTCAAAAATCATGCTTTTTCTATTACCAATAAATTAATTTTTAAAAAGTCCAAAAACCAAGGACCTTAAAAATGCAATGCATAGTAATTAAATATTCCTCCTTACATTATAACATCATAATGTCAGAAATACCATATAATTTAATTGTGTTTCAAACCAACAAAAAGGCCATTCTTAAAAGGTACAGTTTCAATCATGACCTAAAGCTTTTGTGATTCACTTTATCATTTTATGTTTTGAAATATCCAATATGTATTTTTTGCATATTCTCTGTATCCATTTCTTCTTCAAAAGCATAATGTTAATATTTTCATTATAATGAATGCGTTCCTAGCAAGAATGTATGTATTAATTTTGGAATTATTTTCAAGAAGCCAAGAAAACCTGAACAACATTTTTAGTGAAAATTTGTTCAGTTTTCCATTTTCTTTAAAATGAACATTTAGAAGATGAATGTGTCATAAAACCTTCATGTACACTCCATATTTTTAGATGTAACGTGTTTTGATTTGTTGGCCATCTTCTCTTTTATCCTCAGAGGTTGTAATACCACGGTAGCAGGCTACTTGAGCAGCCATTAAAAAAAAGCACTGAAAAGGTCAAAGTAGCACTATACTGTTCACTTTTTACACAGTGTTTGTTGAATTAAAAATCTCATTCTTGCAGTTATGGTCATTGCTGGGGGAAAAAGTGCAAAAGTAACACAATCTAAAAAATCCCAATCCTCATGAGGTCTAGTTAGTACCATTTGAAACAAAAGAAACAACACTGCTTTTGACTTAAACTTAATGTTGTTTCCTAACAAAACCTTTTTGCATTTCAATAAAATTGATTTACATTGTAATAACAAAGCACAAATATGAAAGAAATAACTGCAAAAAGTTTCCTACAAATATAGAACATTAGATTTCATAACTGAGTAATAATTCTTTTTTTTATGTGTTTGTCTAAAAAACTTCTAAAATATTCTTGAATATTCATATGTTAATTTATTTGTCTTTATGCTTCTATATACTGAAAATACAGTGTATTTCCTTTCTTTATATAACAAAAATCAAATTGGTGTTTGCCTGCATTTTCATTTTTTGATTTACCTACAGCTATGGAGAAATTTAGGTACAATTAGTTACATAAAAGTATGCTTCATCTTAGGAACAGCTACCTTTCTAGTTTTAATATTGATTTCTTAAGTAGTAAGGAAAACTCAGTCCTTTTTATTTGTTTGTTTGTTTGTTTCTGTATGTACTGCAATTCAGACATAGACTCTATTGCTAAGTAGTTTTGATGGGCTATCAGTTGGCAGAGATGGAATTAAATTTTTCACTGTCATTGGCTCAAGTTTTTTATGAAGTATATTCAGTTCGTTCTACTTAGCAGTATTTCAGCTGCAATGTATTTTGTTCTGGCCTAAATCCAAGAAACATTTAAACATATGGGCAAGATAATTAGAACATTTCAAAATCTGCCAAATACCAGTGGCTTAAACTGACCAAATTTTTACCTATTGCAATACTTTGCATTATGCTATTAGCACAGAACTGTAGTAACATTTCACTTTTTTACCTGCCAAGGTTTTAATGAGACATTAATTTCAGAAAACATTTTAGTACATTTTCAAAATAGCAGAAACAAACCAGACATTTGCTAGAGTAAACAGTAAGCTATCACAGAAAAGTGCAATATACCCAATTGCAAAGCATGAGAATAATTCTGTTATGAGTAAATAAACTAGCTGTCCTTATTGCCAGCATTTCCACTCAGCATCATTAAACAATTCTGAAGTAACTGCATGAGTGTCAGACCCTTAGAGTTTTTGTCTGTGAACAAAAAGAAGCTCAAATCATGCAGAAAAATTTGAAAGTATGAATATTTCTGAATCTCAGCAAACCTTCAACAAAAGATAAAAAATCAAGCACAAAGCTAAAATTCCATCTCTAATGTGCATTTTTGATGTTGGTGTGGACAGCTATACCATTACTAGTTCACTGATGGCCTGTTCATGAGGGGATATTAGCACGGGTCACAGCCTTGGTCTCTAATGCTCCAAGTCAGCTTTCCCAAAATGACAGTGCAATCCCATGTGGAGATACACCAAAAATTTGCAGAAGATTTAGCTCAAATGAAATCTATAGGATAATTCCACCTACAAGCAACAGCTCTTTGTCACCCACTGATTTTGGTCTTACACTAATTGCCTTGCTAACAGATTGTTGATGATTTCTGAAGTTCAGAGACTATGCAGAAAGAAATGGTGATTACTAGCAAGTTTGTAGGCAAAAAGTTGGAGAAAAAGTGATTTCAAATTGCATTGTGTACACTGGAAATTTCACAAACAGTAGCTGGGTACTTTTTTCAAAGTACTGCTGCTCCTTCTAATTCAGTATTGTAAAAGTGTCCTAGCAATCAGGGGACGTGTGTTTATAAAACTCCTCCAGAGAGCTGCTGTCTTATGCATTACTAAAAATTTCTATCTTTCTAAATTTCTATTGCCTTGTGTATATTATTTTAACCATTACAGGAAGTTTTAAAACTGAGAAGCCATTTAACAACTTGCAAAATCAAAGAAAAGCATTGTCAACGTTAAGCAATCCCTTTTATCCCAGTTCAATATGTAAGAATACAAGGTAAATTTTCAGCAGTAGGACTTGTCCTACTGAGAGAAAGGTGTTCTAAAAGAGCTTAGTTTTAGGCTAGAGCATACAGCTTTCATACTCGTGCTGAGCCTGCTGAAGACCTGTTCCAGATCTCTGTCCCTCTGGGGACATGTTAAAGATTTTGGAGGGCTCGTAGTGACACCCATGTCCACTTTTTAGGGATTAAGAGAGCTGGTGGGAAACAGATTGGCTCAAACTAAAAATTCTCTCTGGGACTGATGTATAAAGGCTATACAATGTAAACAAATTATATGTTAAACAAATAGCCACTGTAAGTAACCACAGTGCATTTTATGGATTATAATCAATAGTGGAATATTAAAAGAAATCATTACAAGGGTTCATAAGGGGATATGATTCAAATTGAAGTCACATGACATCACTGCAAGTCTGTAGATGTTTCCTCATGCCTGCACTTTACTTGTTCTAAAAACTAGGTGTGGTTTATGAGTGGTGACGTGTAGAATCTATGGAATAATTCCATTTCTGAAAATTTTTTCTTCCTCTTCGCCCAAAAATATCTCTGCAGCTTTGGAACAAGTAGCACTGACTGTGATCTCATGCAGGATGTTAGACTAAAAAACTTTAAGCTTCTGACCAAAAATTTTGAGAAGCATATACAAGCTTCCACTACCAGATAGTCTTCCTAAGTTTGTCCAATTACTCTTGCACTCTTTCAGTACCTCTATGTCCTTTTCATTTTTCCACCACTATTAAAAATCATAAAGGGCCAAGACACTCTCAATTTGGTTTTTAACTACAACACATGTACATTTATATTAAAAGTAATGATATATATAGTACAATGAAGGAATATTTCAGAAACATTCATTTACATCTTGTTTAGCTTGTAATTGGCAAATATTTCTTCCCTTCTTTTTTCAAAAACATTAAGTCCACATCCTTTTTTTATCAGTCTATACAGTAATTCATCATTTATTTCAGCATTTCCAGCTAATATCAATTAGCTGACTAACTCTAAGTATATTACATTGAATTATATGCTCCAAAATCAATAATTAATGTCACTGAACTTATTTAATATCCAGTAGAGAATTCATTACACTTCATCAAAGGCATTTTTTCAGCATGTGCATATAAGACTATTGGAAAACAGCCTGAAAGCTCTGCTAACATTAAGACGCAACTACTAAAGAACTAATCCACAGTTTTTCAATTTTTCTGGTATCAGGATACTAGAATAATGCATCAACAAGTGTTTTTCAAATATTATATATACTATTAACATAACACTCTCTCCAACTTAATTTATTGAAATACTTCTATGTTAGTAAATTAGAAAGAATGATAAAGCCAAATGTAAGAGGAAAATGGTTTCTATCAGCAAAGAACTGAGATATGATGTTACCATCCAATTCATTGGACAAAATTGTGATTCTGAATCCTAGTGACACAAGAATGCAAGTCTAAGAAGAAATACAGGTAACAGAGAGAAATTTTAGAATGCTAACCTAAAAAATGCTCACAAGTTCATCTCCAAAAATTAGTTATATACTCTCCATATCGTCTTTGAATTTAAATTTAAGCCTGTTTTTAGATTTCTGATTTTACATTTTTCCACTCTTTCTACTCATTGAATTTCCATATGTAGGTTAAAGCATTTTACAAACCTAGTGGAACTTGCACCAAAACTCACAAAAAGGTTTTAATTACTTATACTTTTGTAATAGAATGTCTATAAAAAGACAAAGTTTATGTTCATAATAATTTATGCTTGCAAAATCATGAAGCATGACCATAACTGTAATAATTTTATTCTAATAAATGTGTAAAATCAAGAGAAGCTGAGATGTTTTCCTAGACAAAGATAATCTTTTGTTGTAAAGCAGGAATAGAAAATGTCATCTCTTTCTTAAAGACATGTGATTTCTTGCTGAAATCAGATGACAAGTCGTTTTCAATGAGAATACCATTTTTACTAACAGAGATTAGTATGTTTTATCTGAAAATAATGAAGAAAAGTACTGCAACATCTTCCCCTATTACATATCTTTTAAATTTTCTCATTGAATTAAGTTCAAAATACACCAGAAGCATCTAGGAAAAGGGGAAAAAAAACCAAAGAAACAAAGAAAGAAAGGAAGAAAAGATAAGTGGGATTAGTAAGACAGCATTAAAATACCTTAAAAGAGCAAGAGTCTAGAAACATTCACAGGCAGTTTTGAGCTACAAACCAAATTTAAATGAGCCAGTAATATTTACAGGTGAAAACACTGAGCTATCACCAATACTTTGAATACTTTGAATAGTTTTAAAGTTGCACAATTTCTAAAGATCTCAGAGTTTCGAATATGACTAAGGCAATTTACCTCCCAACATGACATTAAATTTAGCAGTTCTTAATGATCACATATAATCCATTTAATTCTGGTGCTCTGCAGTAGTGTAAGTGAAAATTGATGAAAGGCTGATATGATTATACCCTACCAATAACCAAATTATTTTTAAGAAGCTGTCAAAAAGATTAAAATGTAAGAATGTTTTAAAGCCATCCTGTAATAGTATTTAATAAGCATATTTCTTTGTTCAAATAAAGTGATTTTTTTCTTTTCTTAGTTCAAAAACAAAATAAAATAGCTATAAAGAGAACTAAAATTAATTAAATAACAAAGTGTTATCTATCAAAACAACATATATCATAGAATCATAGAGTCATAGTATAATTTGGGTTGAAAGGAACCTTCAAAGATCTAGTTCCAACCTCTATGATTTGACAAAATGTCTTCCAGTTGATCAAGTTAGTTAAAGCCCCATCCAACCTGACCTTGAACACTTCCAGGGATGAGGCATCTACAGCCTCTTTGGACAACCTGTTTGTTCAAATGTTGCACAACCCTCACTGCAAAAAAAAAAAGAAAAAAAGTTTTCCTTTTATCTGGTAGGAATCAATCCTGTTTCCCAGTTTAAAACCTTTACTCCTTGTCCTGTAACTATTATTAGGCCACACTTGAAATCCTGTGTCCACCCTCCAAATTCTGGAGGGCGTCTAGAGAGGGGCAACAAAGCTCGTGAAGAGCCTGGAGCACAAGGCTGATAGGCAGCTCTGGGATCCGGGGCTGTTTAGCTGCAGAAAAGAGGGCTCAGGGCACACCTTATCACTCTCTAGAACTACCTGATAAAAGACTGTAATAAGGTTAATGTCACTTTCTTCTCCTGGGTAACAAGTGACAAGAGAAAATGACCTCGAGTTGTGCAAGGGGATATTTAGGTTGAATGTTAAAAAACAATCTTTTGTGGCAAGGACTGTCAAGCATTGGAACAGGCTGCCCAGGAAAGTGGTTGAGTCACCATCCCTGGAGGTGGATATAGGACTTGGCGACATAGTTTAGTGGCGAACTTGGTGGTGGTACTAGGCTGATGGTTGGACTTGATGGTCTTAAAGGTCTTTTCCACCCCTAATAATTTTATTATTCCATGATTCTACATACATTTGAAAAATCAAGTTACTAAAATGGCTCTGTGTTCTTCAACTGCATCAATCATTAGCTACTTCTTTCCTAAAATTAAATCCAGATTCATGCGCTTCAGTGAAAGTACCTTGAGTTTCAGTGATAATGCAGATCAAGTGGTCAAAAATCCCTTATGCTCCATCTGATTTTTATGCCTAAATATACCACCTGGCACTGAAATATAAAAATTCAAAACGAATGTGTAAACAGCTGGTACTCTCACTCTATTATCCATGTTTCCTAAGGTAACTATCATTCTATTCTATAATGCCAGCCCATGGCTATACTGCCTTCTGAGAAAAGGTGATTGCCTTTGGGGAAGGCAAAACAGAATGTGAGAAATATAGGAAGATTTAGTCAGTTGTGGTATCCTGTAGGGTGACAAGTTGAATTTCACATCAAATCTCTCCTTGAGAAAAATGTCAGCCTATTTGACTTACTATAGCTGACAGATGAATATGTAAATATGTATAGGAATTACTAGAATCTGAAATGTTATTTGTGGTACAATCACTTGCTTTAGGAACTAAAAAATAAGAATGAATATATTATAGTAATATAAAATGCATCTTTCTTTTGTATGATCAGGATTTTTTTTCTAGAACCAAGAATTAAATATTCAAATTTCTCAGCACCTCATGGATGCTAAATACAGAATTGGTTATTACATTTTTGGCATGATCTTTTCATCTTAAATATAAGTATCTGTATAGACGAATGTCATAATTATGACAAAGTTCTAAGAAATAAAACTGGACACAGGAAGTAAAACTTTTTTTAAAAATTGTTAGAAATATGCTTTATTTTTCAGTTTGCTAGGTTTGTTGGTGCACTGCACTTAAATGTAATACCCTAGAACACAGTTACTTGGATCTCAGTTGCCAATTGTTCTAGAGAAAATGTAAATAATGAGAAATAATGAAAGATTTAATTGTCTAAATCTCTATAATTGTTTTTCATGCTACTGTGATATAACTTCAGCTCCTCAGACATCTGGGAGGGAGGGGAGGAAACAAAGGTACTGGTGATCTTTAAGAACTCAGATACCGTCATGGCCTAGACATAGCTAAAGACTATGATTTTATGGCAAAGTGGTAGAATAATAAGTGGTAAATAAATAATAATAAAGAGTATAAAAATTTAAAAGGTAGCGAGCAAAAATAACATAATAATGAATAGTGTGGAAAACTAAAATTGTGTTTTCTACTCCTTGTTTCAGTACTGTTGTGCATCACTAAGTGTCGACTACTACAAATTGTGAACACATGCAAAATAGTGGGGATTGCTGCAACTAATGTCATGTATTTGGGTCAGGTATTAATTATTATATATATAAAATATATATTATATAACCTTATATATATGATGTAACATCCTACAATCCCAAACACAAATACAGCTTGGGCAGAGATTGAGAGGAGCCCAGACAAGTTGCACGTGGGATTTCTGGTGAACGAAAAGCTGGATATGAGCTATCAATGTGGGCTTGCAGCCCAGAAAGCCAACTCTGTCCTGGGCTGCAACAAAAGACATGTGGCCAGCAGGTCAAGGAAAATGATTCTGCCCCTCTACTCTGCACTCACAAAATCCCACGTGGTGTGCTGTATTTAACTCTGTGGCCTCCAGCACAAGGGCATGGACCTGCTGGAGCAAGTCCGAAGGGGAGTGACAAGGATGATCAGGGGACAGGAGTACTTCTCCTGAGAAGATGGGTTGAGAGATTTGGGGCTGTTTTCCCTGAAGAAAGGAAGGCACTAGCAGAACCTTCTAGCAGCCTTCCAGTACCTGATGGAAGCCTACAATAAAGTTGTAGATGGGTATTTTATAGGAGTATGCAGTGAGAAGACAGGGGAAATTGCTTCAAACTAGAAAAGGGTAGATTTAGATTCGATGTTATGAAAAATTCTTTACTGGGAGGGTGGTGAGACTGTGGAACAGGTTGCTCAGAGAAAGTGAAGATGTCCCATCCCTCTGCTCAAGTCCAGGTTGGATGAGGTTTTGAAAAACCTGGCCTAGTGAAAGGTGTCCCTGTTCACAGCAGGGAGGTTGGAAGCAGATGACCTTTAAGGTCTGTTCCAAAACACACCTTTCTATGTCCCTATGATAAATATTATAGTAAGTTTTATAGTGATTTGTGTAAGAATGGGTCACACTTCCCTTATGACAAAAAGCGGAATGTGACATTTTTTACAGTGGAACTAGGATATCTTTGTGAATGCTAATAATTAGAAAACTCATTGGTCATTCCTAAATCAATTATAACCTGGGCAATTCTCAAATCTCTACAAATGTTAGCTGAAGTATGCAATAATCAAATAAGTGTATTTCAAACATTTTCCATAGGATCCGAACTAGTGAGATTCAATATTTTTAATCCATGATCTGGAAATAAACATGAAAACCATCACTGGGAAGATTTATATGTGCCATAAAAGTTAGTGGAATGAGACGTAATACAGAGAGCACACACAGAAAAAAACTGTCTGGATTATTTGATAAGTGATGCACTTAGATAGCATTTACTCTGTACAGCAATATTACAACTATAAATCTAGAAAGATGGAATGTAAGTCATACCTACTCAATGAATGACTGCTTCTTATATGGAGGATTTGTTTTCTTAGAAAGATTTGGAAAACTCATTGATGCAGTTTAATGAGTTTATGGCTCTGTAGCCCATCTGTGAGGTAAAATGTTACATTAAAGCAATAGTAAATTAGTTATTAGAGACTGGTACAGCAGGATGGACTAGAACAAGAGTGGTGTATGCTAGAACAAGTAAACCACAATTGTATGATACTTTTTAATTCTATTTGGAGTCATCGGCGGGGCCACACATTTCTTTCCTTACCTTATCTCGTGTGACATTTGGCACTTGTGGCAAGGATAATTTCTATCTAATTTGAACAGTCACCTTGCAAACAGTCTTAGTGTCTGTGCAAATGGCCTGTTTCTGATGGGTTTCTTTCTGTAAGAAACCTTATTATAATGCACCCTGGGAATAAAATACAGAGGAATATTACAATGCCTGAGTGTGGCGTGACAATGATTCTGCAAAGAATGTAGAGGTCATAACAAACAAACTTGAATATGACATAGTAAAGACTTTGTGTGATGATGTGATGTAAAAAAAATAAAAAGGAGAAGTTAGCTTTATGAGTAGGGATCTATTGACCTACTGATGACACCCACACATGCATCTTTGGAATGTATTTCGGGACATTATGTTTTTCCAGTACTCTTAGCTTAAGAGAGTGTTGAAAAAAAGGTGATACATAAAAGTGCCATGAAAATTAGTCTCTATATGAAGAAACTTTTCATTGAAGGATAGGCAGTAAAGAGTTCCTAAATTTTAAAGAAAATATTATTGTGATATACAAATATATCTATGAAGAAAGTGTGCTAGAGTACTGTGATGTTTCATTTATCAGAAAAACTTTTCAAAAGCTTATTTTCAGAATTGTCTGTTTGCAGTAGAGCACTCTTTCACTCAGATAATAACTCTAGTTTCAAGGTCATGTCTTTTTAACCCCTCCTAGGTAGCCATGACCTCAACACTACTTTAAAATGTTTTATGATTTAAATGCTGCAAATGATGTAAATGCTATAAAATTGTCTTTTTAGTTGCTTCCCACCCATTTTGTTTAAGGGAGTCATACCTACAAGTCAGTGGTCATTTATTTGGGGTGAATTCACACAGGCATAATGGCTTTCTTTTTTTTTTTTTTTTTTTTTTTTTTTTTTTTTTTTTTTTTTTTTTAACATCCATCTGTTCACATACATTCCACAGATTGCACTTATGGTTCTGGCTGTCATGGAACAAGAAGGCTTAGCAACTATAGCTAATACACTTTAAAAGTAGTTTGAAAGTGATTTAAGAACATGGAGAAATGTGTAGGCTCCAGGCAATCTAGTACCTTAGAGAATGTACCCATCCCAGAGCTGTAAACTCAAATAAATCACATTGTGAACATACTGTAAGCATTTTCAGTGTTCCAGCTGGCAAAATGTATTTTCATGCACGCAACACACCCTGTTCCAGAGTGTTTTTTTTTGTTTTAAGCAAAAGGACACAATTGCTTTTTTTAAACAATGTTTAGGTTCTCTGTTGCATTCTTTGCCTTCACTTAAAATACAATACTGCCTTTTTGTCAGGATTACGTCATCTTCAGCTGAAGAACAGATTATTAACTAGAATATGTGCAGAGGGGCAATTAAAACATGATACAAACCAAAGAAAAACCTGTTCCATTTAAGGTCAATCAGATTTAGTTAGCAGTGATATGAACATAAATGAGAATTAATATTTATAAAGATCTCTGTCCTTCAAGGGTTCAAGTCTACTCAGTGAAAAGATCGAGATGACACACATGTTCTTTCTGCATTAGTAGCAGTGAAGCAAAATCGACCTTCATAGCTTCTACTACCTCTTGGACTAAAATTTAATTGATGTGTGACTTTTGATTTTGATTCGTTATTTACAGATGCTGACACATACAGGGTTTTATAAGTTTAGCCACATGTATTACAAACAAGATAAAAGATGAAATGAATGTGCAGTAGAAATTGGAATGCTATAATGAAATCAAAGGGAAAATAAGTTACAGGAACACAAATGCACTTCCCTTGGTGCATAGAACTGCGTGAAGGAAGGAATATGTTAGGGCCTTGAGGGCACTGTTGGGTCTTGCTGCCCCTGCTTGGACATGCAACCTGTTTCAGCACCACTAGAGCTGTCAGCCCCAGA
Source organism: Passer domesticus (assembly GCF_036417665.1). NCBI lineage: Eukaryota > Metazoa > Chordata > Aves > Passeriformes > Passeridae > Passer > Passer domesticus. Next base: position 83,173,572 of record NC_087474.1, on the reverse strand, counting down.
TAACATCACAGAAAGCAACTACATTGTCAGTCATAATTTACCCTCAGTAAATCCTTGTGGGCTGTTCCCAGGTACCTCATTGTCTTCCTTGTGCTCAGAAACATGCTGCCAGAGTATTCCATGATTTTCTCTTAGTCAAAAGCGAGGCTGAATTGTGTGTAGTCCTCTGGATTTTTGACGTTAGAACATTTGTGTTTGCTGAACATTAGGGACCCCGTCCACATCTCCATGACCTTACAATGAAGATAGAAGCACACTTGATAAGACATCTGCCTGCTCTCTCAGCACTGATGGATGTAGCTTGTTTGGCCCCATGAAATTATATAGACTGAGTTCTGGAAAATAACTTCTCCCTCGATCCTAATCTTCCACTCAAAGTTACCTGCATCTAAGTAGAGAGGTGAGCTAAGTTTCCAATTCAGAGTTTGTAGTACTCCCAGACCCCTACTTCCCAGTCATCCTACTGCAGAGCTTCTCTCAGTCCAGTCCACTGTGGGTGCTACTTACCTCACTGCAGAGAATCAGGCCCTCACATCACAACTCTCAATTTACTGTTCTATTCCTGAGCTCCCTGTACATGCTTCTTCTCTGTGGACTCCAGTAAAAAACATCTTGAAAATCCACTTTCATTACGTCTATATTTCAAGGGATCTAAACTTTCTCCTCCAGGGAAAATGTTTCAATCAACAGAGGTTATGCTAGGAAGGTGTAATTCCTGACAAATGCTGAGTACGTCTGGTGTCCAGGAATCCCGTTGATTCTGAGCTTCCATGCAATGTCTCATAGTCTGAAAGACATTGTGGTGGAAGACCCTGGTAAGAAAGATAAGAGGAACCCAACAGAGAACTTCCAGACAAGTAGAAATCTTGCCTTTTTGTCTATGTCTCAGGGCACCAGAGATCCTTGCATCTTGTCTTGGATGACTGGAAGAAAATATCTGCAAGGTGGGGTTCAAATTATAGTGTGGGGAAAAAAAATGGAAATTACTTCTCTCAGTCTCTGCTTTGTCACAAATAGTGCAATCCTAGGCAGCACCTCCTCTCCAGCTTAATTGCACAGACCCCAAGAAGTCTGTGGCTTTGTCCTGTCACTGTCACTTCTGCCTTGCTCTTCATGCTATGCCCTTAGCCCTTGTGTTGTCAGTATCCTCTGCTACCCTCTCATGATCTGTCATATCCAACTGAGCTCACGTCCTCAGCTGAACTTTACCTCTCGACTGGCAAGGCCTGGAAAAGAGTGCCACCTCGAATATCTGACCAGATTTCAAAAAGGTGGATACAGCTATTTTTTATGAAAAACTAACCCTCATGTAAATAGGCATAAAATAATAGATATCTAGGAAAAATTATATGCACGAGCTTGTGTAGAGGAGGTACAAACAGGATACTCTGGAGATAGTGTATATGCATTTAAGTGAAGTTTTTCAGAAATTACTTGTTGTCCTCCGTAAATACAATTTAATTAATCAGCATCTACCCTTGATCCAAATATTATGTGTTACCATCTTCAGTCAGGGATTCAATATTAAATCAGAGAAATGGTTTTCACAAACCCAAATATGCATGCCCCATCCTTTTGAGATTTTTTTGTACTTTCTTTTTAGTGAATCATCAGTTTCATCCTATGATTTACATAAGAATATAAGACCCAAAGGATTTGCTTTCCTGTGCATCAATTGAAAGACATTACCTTGTTGATGTTTGCACTAAGCTTTAAAATATAACTGCCAGCTAGTATAATGTGTGAGTCCATTAGAAATAGTAATATTTGAGAAACAATTTAATGTAAATGTTATCTCCTGATTTTTACCTTAATCAAAAGAATGTTAAATATGCAAATAATGTATTTTTGTTAGAAAATGTCAGCCAAAAATTTAAAAGTAAATTTGTTTCAAGTTAGATTCATACATATTTAATTGCACTGCAATATATTTGTGCCTACTTAATGGAAAAGGTATTTTAAGTCTGTTTATTTCAAAGTGCTCATCTCTTACAACTGATTTAAATTCAAATTTTTCATGCTCAGCAGTTTGGTACAAGAGGATGCATTTAGTGTCTTGTAGATGAAAATATCAGTATAGAACCCTAACTTTATTTGGTCAGTTTTCAAACTTTCTTGGTATGGCATATTAAATTTATTTAGAAATGTTCATTTGCCATCTGCAAACCCCCAAATGTACTATATTTCATACAGTAAGAAAATCTGTGCTGAGAAACATTACTTATGAGTCACTTCAAATTTAATCATGAATTGCAGAGAAAGTATTTGAAACTCTGTGATAACTTGCTGCCAAAATACTGTTTACGTTGACAATTTAATACAGTGGAAAAATGATAGATTTCTATTTGTTAAAATTTAGGACCTGATCTAGATCGGAATTGCTTCCACAATAGAGCTCACAAAAACTGTCAGGCAGCAGGTTATGTAGCATTGCCAGTAAAATGAAATTTTGAAAGGTAATACACCTTTGCCAAAAGATAATTGGACACTCTGCATAGGTTACTTCTCAAGGAGGAGGTTTAAATCTTATAGATAGCAGAAAACTACTGAAGCTTGATGATTTCATTAGTAGAGTGAACATTCATAGTGTTTATCCAGCATGGATACTTATATTATCAAAGCATCATTGCATCTGAGGATTGAGTTATTCTTAAAATATTTGAAAAAGTAAAATAAGCTTAAATGGAACAGATTTAGAATCAGCCAAGTTCCTCCCTTTCCAGTCACAAAGAAAATAATATAATAATCATCAAACCCTGTCCAAAATGTCCACCTTTTCAATACTGATGGAAAGCCATACATGAAGGTGTGTCCTCCCAGTTTAAACTGATAAATGAAACAGTCAATTATAGTAGGTCATGTGAGACACTTTATTTTTTAATTTGCTTGTTGGTTGTTTGCTTGTTTATTTGAATAGTTACCAGGTAATCAATTAAAAATGAAAATTTAGCTAATTAGAGAGAAGGAACTAAGCCTTTGTTGTCTCCAGCACCAATGACCACATGAAGACTACACTCTGTCCTGCCTGTTGGCATATTGTTGGATGAGATTTTCCCACAACACCCATGGGGTTTTAAATTTTAATTAAAGCTTCTGGTTCCTTTTCCATGATATCACAAAAGTGAGCTCTCTCTCTCAAATAGATCACTTCTCAAACAATAGCAGAGTATGGAAGTATATGAGAGAAATATTCTGCAGAGAATATCCTGAATCACTAAATCATAACTGAATTCTCATTACTGATATTCATCATATTCCATTTTTGAATCAGGAATAATCACTGACTGTGCATTACTTGACTGTTCTAAAAATTGAGTACACAAGAGCTGCCTCTGGTACCACCTGTATTGGGGCTGAGGCTGACATAGCAAACTTGCAAGGAAATGGCTGATGTGCAGTAGCCATGGAAGTTCCCAAAACCAAAGTCTTTTTATGCACAAAGTTACTTTTAATGTGTTTTGAGATTTCCTCACCAATTATGATAATTTAAATGTGTGCTTTAAATTAAGATTCTATACAGATCTATAATGAAGTTGTACAATCCAATAAATAAGCATAGAATTAAATATGTAACATATACTGTATATAATAGAAAATGTGCTAGAAATTATTAAAAAGTGTTCATATGACATCCAGATGAAATGTAAACTGAAAAGAAAGATCATAATTAATTAACTCTACAGAGTAAGGAAATAGCAACTAAAATATAGAAAAGCAGCCTACCTTGTTGTAATAAAACCAGTTTGACTCATGCAACGCAGTTGAAGTCAGTAAGTCTACATTAACAATAATCCCTCTACACGCAGGGATATTATAGCACATAGCTTTGAAAATTTAATGATTAATGAAATGCAGATTCTTGGTAATAATGCACATTGACCAATGAAGCATTTTGCAAGAGTTCTGATACACCAATTTTCTCTAGTAATTTATAATATTGGAAATTTTTGTTCTGCATCCAAAATAAGAATTATTTCAGATACCTTATATTGCTTATATTGTAACTCAGTCTAGAGATAGCAAGTTTTTATGGTGTTCTAAATAACTCAAGAAGTTTATTCAAATCTCTTTTCAGTGTTTATTAAATTACCAGAATAAAACTAAAAAGTGGTGTGATATTATCTTGATATTATAAAAATATTTATTATTCTTTGACTTTTTTTTCATATAGTAGTTACAGAACAGTATTACTTCATATTTTATTTTTTCCCAGGTAAGTTTAATTCTAGACAAGGTAGCTAATCTTTCTCCACAGGTTATTTTCTTATCGTTTCTTTGCTGTTAATTTCTTGAAGTTAGGCTTTATGAAAATCTCTGACTTTACTAGACTAAGACTCACTCCCTGAAAGGAAAAGATTTAATGTTTTCTCACCCCTGGCATTTGAAAGTATGTCTAACATATGTCAGATATTAAAGAATGTAATTTCAGAACTTTCTAAGTAAAGCTCTCCTTTTAATATTCTGATAAAATCTAGTAATGCACTCAAATGTGCCAGTAAATAGAGAAACTATTAGTATCCATAGGATTTTATTTGTAATGTAAAAAGTAATGTTCATTCGTATCAGTAAGGCAGTGTCTGCTCCATGTGTGTTTGGTAAAATTCCATATAAATCAGTGAGTTTCTCAGATTTTTAGTGCCCTAAACAAGACCACAGTATCATACAATATAATCTAACACATTTTTAAATCAGTGGAATTACAATATGAAGAATAAAATTTTTTCTTCAAATTTTACACTATCTGATTATCATGAGCTGATAGCTAGAGACTCATGCTTTCCTAGTCAATTCATTTTGGACTTATTTTTGCACCTAATGGAGATGTTTTTTGTCACATTGTCATATATTTGTATCTCTCATCTGACAGCCACATGAGAACATTACAAGCTGAGTAACTCTGGAAATACTTGAACAGTACATTTTGAAAACTTTCAAGAAAAAGCCACTGTCTTTAGGGCATAATTTCATTCTTTCCCATTAGCTGAGAAAGGAAGTGCCTCAACTGCATAAGAGACATGATTAATTGGGGAGAAAAAATCAGATTTTCAGTTACTTTTAGACTATTTTTGTCTTGTTGATTCTCCATAAGTAAGCTAAGTAGTAAAATCGCAAAATTGAATTGCAGAGTTAATGGAGATATACCTGAAGCCTACGCAGTGCCTCACTGGTTGTTGCTAAACAGAAATTGATGATATTTGATATATTTGTTTTATTGTTATATACTTGGTACATAGCAAGTGATATGAAAAAGACTGAAAAATACAGAAATTATCATTTTATGGCATTTTTAACTTTATATGAAATTTTCAGGAGGTGGCTCAAAGTTTGTGTGACATTCACCTTCATGTTTTTAGGTTATACGTAAGTGCCAGAAGAAGAAAAGAGGGTTGTTTTTGAACATAAGCAATTCACACAAAAGTTGAGAGGCAACATTTAAATAAAAGTCACTTTTAATATCTTATAGAGATGGCTACGTGGGCTTCATGTCTTTCTTGCCTTATCTTGTTTAGATTTTTTTAATCATAATGTGGATATACTGCGTAACTTTCAGGTATATTTATCTTTTATGGTTATACTAGAAAGAATAGAAATATTTATACCTACCTTCCGAAAAGGATTACTATCACTCATGTGTTGATTTCCTATTTAGGGCAAAATGCATCAAATTGAATCCCATCATTTTAAAAATTATAACTTGAGGTCCCTGTATTTGTAGAACAGAGTTCTCCACAGCAGCATTCAGACAAGCCTGCCTTTGCAGAGCAGCTGGCCCTCACTCCATCATGACAAAAGCAGTGTTATACTTCTGAGTGAATTGAAACTCTTCCCTTTTGTTATGAATTCTACCCCTAAATATCCTTTTTTTTCCCATTTAAAATTTGAATATGTGTTTTTTAGTTTCAGTCTCTGCTAATTTAAAAACAGAATGCTCACTGCCTGCCAGGTGTGCTGATTTCAGTTAGCAGTTCATGGAATATCAGCAAAATCTGGCAAATTGTCATGGGTGTTTTGGGAGCTCTCAATGCTGTGAGTCTGACACTTTTCTTGATTCCTGTTTTAAAGTGATCTTGGAGTTAATTGCTGAGTTTCAGTTTGTTAAGGAAAGTGTCTTGTCTGATTTAGGCCTTCTATATAGATTTTGTGGCGATAAGAGTTTTTTTTGCTTTATTGTTCTTCAGAAATAGCAATAGAATTAGAAATTAGTTGGATAGATCTATTCACTATTGGATGAACTGTCTGCAGCCTCACAGCTTTAGATATTAGTTGCATTATTTGCACTCTTACAAGTACTAGATCATGAAGCACATGAACTCAGGCATGCTCTTTAAGCAACAAAAATGCCCAAAGTTAAAGCCTGCACTGAGAGGAAGAAAATCCTGTGTTGTTGATGTTAAGCAGAATGAAGAATAGTATATTAATGTTGCAAGTTAGACTGTTCTTCACTTTAAAACTTTGTCTAGTTAGTTCCAGCTGGTGTACAGTGCACAGATTAGACTGGTATGAACAACATTGCTCACAAATATTCCAGTCTCTTCTGTTTCTAATATATGCAGAATCCACTTGTGAATCAAGTAAATAAGAATTAAAATTTTAGAAAGATTAAAATCTTAAATGTTTATGTTATGTTTACTTTTTAAGTACTCATGACAGTGAATATAGTAAAGAAAAGCATTCTTATACATTGATGAGTGGGGAAAAAAGGAGATTCAGTGTAAAAGAGGACTTGCAAATTCACAAAATTAGTAGTATAAAAAAGACTTTATCATCAAAACTGGTAGCTTTCATCAGACAGCTCTGCAAGGAGTGTAAGACATGCTATAACACTGCTCTTGGAGATGTAAATGCCTTTAGTTACTATGTTGTTGAGCCTAATTTGCCTATTTGCCTGTCCGTAGAGTTTGATTCTAGCCAAAACCACTCCTCCACTCTTTGTTGCTAGAAACAAACCACATCTGTCTCTGGATGTCTGTCAGTCCTTGAGAGCTGTATACCAATGAGGAAGAATAAAAAGCCCTTGCAATATTTAGAAGCAGGCTCTGTTCATTCAACTCGGAAACCCAAGAGATGTAATTACAAAGCAGGTGATCAACTACTATGTATGCTGCTCTTTAATCAACACACACTCGAAGCTAGAAACCCATAGCACAAGAAAACTATTAGTTAATTTAACAGCTAAAGGAAAATCAAATGGGAATATGTTAAGAGCAGCCTGACAACTCATTACTGTGCTGGCATTTTGGGTCAGTAAAACACACATTTATTTGGAACTTATATGATAATTTTACCAAAAGAAATTGTTGAAAAGGTCAAAATATCAATCACCAAGTGGAAACATTTTAAATAAAAAACAGACTTAATTTTCATTTTATGTTTGTTAACCATGTTTCCTTGTGATTTTTAGGACTATTAATTTAGAAATATGAAAACCCAACATATTAGCCAGAAAGCCATAGCATTCAGTGATTCTATGTCAATTATCTCTGCTAAGTAGAATTTTTCCTAATTTACACCAGTTTGAGAAAAGAGGAAGTTAGTTCTGTTTTGGATGAAAATAAACAATGAATAGACATATAAAAATGTGACAGAATTTACCATTTCCCTGAGTTCAATTGTATATCTCTGTCAACACTGGTGAAAAATCCAGGCTTGCTTTGACCGTATCATAGTTTAATTAACTTAATAATTAGACTACATTAAATATGGTTATATAATTGGACACTTTCCCTTCCCAGGCAAAGGTGAATTTTTGTCTTGTAAACATGCCTAGATCCAAAAGTAGAAAAACTGATTCCATTAAGCAGGAAAAGTACAAGTTAAATACCACTTGTTGTGCTCAAAATCTATGTGCATTCTTTTTAAATTTCATTGATCTTGAAACTAGAGGCAACAAAAGGGACAAAAGTTTAACAGAATAATAAAAATCAGCAAAGAAAATTGCCAAACATATAAAATGAAGGTTAAAAGCAATTTCTGCTTTCACTCAGATACAGAATTTCAGACATATTATAACCTCAGAAGTAAATTTCATTTCTTTATCCTGTTTGTTGCCTGTTCAGATCACTTTGGCTTTTTATTTCACATAAATCAAGTGACTGAACCACAAAAAATAAAAGCACTTGTGAGAATATCCTACCTTTATATGCTTAAAATATTAAAAATATTTTTAAATAAAAGAACAGCACATGGGGGAAAAAATATATATACATATATACAGTTCTTTATGAAAAAGTTTTAGAATTATCAGAATATCAGTTGAAATTGTTAATGCTATATTTTTTCTTAAATGTATAATTTCTGCTTATACATTGTTATGATAGTTTAAACTGGCTTGAAGAGAGTGTTGTGCTATCATTAAAAAAAATAGGGAACTGTAAGGGTGTAGTATGTTTACTCCTGGCAACATCCTTCACTTAAGTCAGCACTTAAGGCAGCAAGTGTTTGGCTACTCTTCTGGCAAGCCTTTTTTGCCCTTGTCCCCTCAAATTCCAAGGTGTGTGCAAGATATGATTAAAGTGATTTCTTCTGTGAGTATAGCCTGATAACCCTGATTTCCTCCTGCCTTCTGTGGGCAGTCAAGGACTCCAGGGAGGATTGAAACCTGCTTGGTGAGATTCTGATTTGATACTTGCTGGATCCTGACCCATGAGAACGAAGAGCTCATGTAATAATGTTCCACTGATATAAAACATTGCTCTAAACATTAAATGAAGTTCTTTCCACTGCATTATTTATTGTGCTAGCAATGTCTTTCTTCTCAGCCCCTCCCCCTCTCCATTTTTGTCTATGGATATTTAGCAAGGTGAGGAGCAAAGGCAGAATCTTTTAACAGATCTTGACCAAAATGAGCCTACTTAGTTTTAAACACTGAGTCTGTTGGAAAGAAAAGCAGTTAGAGGGTTAGCAGTGACTGGTAAAGAAATGTAATAGAAAGTCTACGTGAAGCGAGACAGAAGAAAATTATATAGAGAAAAAGCAATATATTTCAAGAGGAGGGCTCTACTGCAGTACAAGCAGCTAAATGATAGATTACTGTGAGTAAATGTAAATATACATTTCTGCATTCAGTTATTGAACTGGCTTCAGTAAATACGCACCTCTTGTAACCTCCATGAGGAATAAATAGAAATTGGATTCTTCATGAGCAATGAAACCACATTAGTGGGCAATATTTTAGTTGTTAATGTCAATAAAACTACACCCATTCTGCTCAAGGAATACATGTCTGACAGGGCAGCTTCCCTGAGTGAATTCAATTGCATATAATTTTTTACTATTTAACATATTTTTCTTTCAGCCTATCCCTTCTGAAGGCCAAGTAAGCTTACAGAAATATTTTGCTCTGTAGTGTGATATTGAGGAAGAATCTGATCTTTTCAATTTACTGATGTATTTAATAATATCTTTGACTGCTATCTGTGTTTATGAGTTCCTTAAATGCACTTTCAGGTCCTGATTCAACGAGGTACTTAGAAACAAGCCTATATTTGAGCATGAGTACTGAAAATCAATGGAATGACTTAAGCATATATATTGTCAGTTCAAGCATCTTGCTGATTTGGAATGTCAAGTGAATTAGAAGCAGATGGCAGCATATATCTCATCCGGTGGTTAACAGGGAAGGAAGCATGTAAACTGCACAGCAGGTTTAGGCTTTGGAGAACCTGAATAGGGCTGTCTTGCAGGTTTTCTTTCCGATTTAAGTGAAAGTGTATTCCCTTACAGAAAGTCTAGGTGGGCTGCTGCATCACATACTTTGATATATCTAAATCAGTCTGGTGGATGTCGTCACATAACTTCAAATGTCAGTTTTGGAAGAGAGCTTTTATGCTCTTTCTCCCATGTCTGGTGTTTCATGCTACATTTGCCTGGAGATATGTGAATTCATACTAGGCATCCTTATGTTCCACATTGGATAGAGATTATGTGTTCATATCCAAAGAACAAAAAAAAATTGCAAATTACAGTATCTCAATGAAGGCAGGGATTTCTAATTAAAAGCAAGATTAAAAATAATTGAAAAGCTGCTTAAATGTGCATTAGGAAAGAGGCTGGTAATGGTTTGTTATTTTCCCATCTCCTTTCCTTCTTGGTATGCAACAAGATTAATACTCAATTTTGCTTTCTCTTACTGCTTCTTTTGGCATATTTAATACTATTTTTTCAGTTTTTGCCTCCATCTCCTCTATGATGCTTTTCTTTCCCATCACTTATTTCAACATGCAGTAAAACTAATAAAGATCTATCTGAAGGTGTTAATAAGCACTGGTTGCCTTTATTAGGTCCAATTAATATGTCTTTTACACATTTTCAAATAAAATAAAAAACATAATTTAAATGCTTATAAATAAAGCTTATAAGCAGCAGGAAAGGGCAGTGGGCTGCTTAATTAGTAAGCCCCTTTTGCTTTTTTTCCATTATTTCTATTCACGATAATATTCAAGTGGGACAGCATGAGTGAGTATAAACAAAATATTTCTTTGTAGTGTATTTTGCATTACAGGATTAGATTTCAGGACTGACTTTAATTCTTCTCTTCTTGACATGTGATAGTCTCTGCCACACAATTTAGCAGACCCATCCCTGCTTGCTTAAGTGAACATTTATGCGATAGCTATTGCTAGAAAACTATGAAGGCCTTTCTTTTTTTTATTTTTTTTCCCTTCCTTTTTGGGTTATTTTTAAAGTAGATTGAAATAAAAAGAAGAGTGTACCTTACTCTAAAAAGTATATTCACTCTCTCATTTTAGTTATATAGAAATTATTAATATGTTTTCAGGGTTTTGTTCTTTAATACATTTTAGCCAAAAAGGAAAAATAAACCCAATACCTAACAAAAAAAATACAACAGAAAGAAAGGGAGAATGTCTTACACACTTTTGGAAATGTACTTTAGGATTGTTTTATTAGGTAAGTTTCTACAGATCAAGTCAATTGTACATGTATCATACTGTTTAAGTTAGTCTTCAGTAAACATTAATACTTTCTGCAAGATGATTTACAACTCAGAGGATCTGTGACTTATCAGGAGAAAAATAAAAGGCCATTCCACTTTTCAATTTCTTTTTTCCTTTTTAAAAAATTTAATTTCTTCAAAGGGCAAACTTTACTACGGTTTCATCCAATTTTGTGTATACTTGAATGGAAAATCTAAAGAAGGAAAATGGTAAGTACCCACTAAGTATCCACAAACTTGAAAAATGTTCAGCTGAGAGCATAGTACAGAAACTTATCTGTGATCGTCTCAAGGTGTAGTCCAAATGTACCTTTGCCTTAATAGAGGAAAATTAAGGAATGGTGGCAAAATATCAAAAAGACAATTACACAAGTTGGGAGAGGAAAAACAAAACAGGTAAACATTGACAAAATTTCCACAGAAATAAAGCAAATAGTCTTTATTTTTTAAAAAAGTGCATTTTTGACCCAAAAAAGAAAAGAGTGACCACAGGATAAGAGGTTTTTAAGAAGACAATGATTTTCCTACTTATGCCTGGAAGAACCTGAAGGCAAGTGAACAAACCGGAGTAAAGGTGCTTTTCAACAAGGTAGTTCCAGATACTGCAGGTTGATTTAGACTAATATATGTAAGAAAGAGAGTTGACTCTGCCTTTGGGGAAGGTTATCCTAGAGAAGTGAGATGTTTTCTCATATATACACAGCCCTAAGGCATAGTCAGATTTTTGGAAACAGCAGGAGCCTTTTGCAATTACATTAACTCTCTACCCTGATGCTGAAACTGAACAGGTCTGCTGGTATAGGGACAGATGGCCAGCATGAACATCTCACAAAAAAGTAGTTTGGAGAATGAGATTTGCCTTAAGCTTTCCAGGTCATATTGCTGTTATTTGGGGTAGGAGTTGAGTGCCTTTTCCATTTCCCTTAACCAAAAGCTTGGGAATAGATACTGCATAACCCTCTACTCTACCATAGATAGGCTCAGGCACAAACCTTTGGTTGCACTGTGTATCTGCTTTTATGACAGAATACATTTGGACAGTGATACTTGAAGAGTTAACCAAGGCACAGACATGTGCTTACACTCATGCAGGCACTTAAGAGCATTGAAACACAAGAGAATTAACTATTTGTGATGAATAAATGCATGGCAAAAGATAATTCACATTAATTCTAAGTTCATTTCTCTTCGGTCTGCTGGGAGAGGAGCTCCTATAACTTATGTTTCGCAATGCTAAGTTAGTTGGTAAAAGTACAGGTTGTGGGATATTTAATTGTAGTATGATCTTAGTGCATTAGCTTCTCCTCAAATCCTGCATGCATCCATGTATGCATGCTCCCACCTTATAGCACCTCAGAATAAATATGATCTGTTTCACCTCTTCTTTCTGTTTTCTCAAAGTAGTTGGTGGATAGGCTGCTGTTTGCTTTACTGCTTCGAGACAAATGCTGCAATATATTTCTGTGATTAACACAGAACATCTGATGCACTGTAAATTCATCTTTGCTGAGGAATCTTTGTCTTGAAATTCAGGAATTTGTGATAATTGAATGAGAGCTGATATTTAAAAATTAAAACCACCAAGAAATGGCAAAAGGAGGACAGTCTGAGAAACTGAGAAAGATGTTAGTATTTGCCTGATCAGGCAAGTACCACTTGGCTTTGGGATCTGCAGGGATTGCTGGTACTGCTAGTTCACACTTTAAAACAAGGAATGGAAGGGAAATGAAATTAAAAGTCAAAGCAAGCATTACTGTTATCTTGGTGAAGTAGGATCTTATTTGTTCATGCTCAGTTTAATTACAACCCAGTATACCCTAAAATAGGGTGCATAAACAGCAGTTTCTAGGGACATTAACATCCACATTTGTAAAATGCAGGGAAATTTCTGCTCAGCATTTTTTTAAAATATTTTTTATATATTAGAATTCATATGTATCTTTGGCTGCCTTTTCCTTCAGTGTTATGAACATAAGTAGGACTGCAGGAATAGATGAACATATATACAGGCTTGTTTGCATTTTACCCATACATAAATGGTGACAGACTTCTGACTAAGCACAGTTAGGTCTAAACAGATGAAGATCTAAAAAGAACTTCCCTGTAGGGAATGGGTCAGACATGGTAGACCAAGCTTTAATGAATTTAAGTTTGGGTCTCATTGGTGAGGAAAATCTGTGACAAAAAGGATGTTGAATGGTTGTGAATTGTCTGGGAATAATATAAAAATTGTCTCAGGGACACTGTAAGTTTGCAAAGAATATAGCATTTCTGTCCCTATTGCAATTAAACAGAAAAATGACACTTCTTCTTGGAAATTATTCTGCTAAAAAGGCCTACATTTTTCAGTTCCTCTCTAATATAACTACACTGCACAGTTGTGTTTCATGATTGTTGCAACTGAATACATATCTGCATATCCGGTAGAAAATTAGATACTGCTGCGACAGAAGTGTTAAAGACCAATAAATCAGGATAGTTTCAGGCTTCAAAGCTACCCTTTACTGGATTTGGTACATTACCAAATGGCTATCAATCATTATCACTACATCTACAAAACAATTGATGTCTATAAACTTACCCAGACTTGCTGACATACAATACCATGAAACATTGGAAGTATACTTAGAACTGATGGCTGTGATGAAGCTTGACATTTTTTTGATAAGAGAAGTCAGAATCTAAATAAGCCTCCTTGTGTTTTTGCCCTTATTTCTTTTCCATCATTGCTGTCCCAGCCACATTCGCAAAAGAAAATCATAGAATCATTTAGGTTAGAAGAGATGTCTAAGATCACTGAGTCAACAATTAATGCAGCATGATCAAGTCCACCACTGAACCACGTCCCTAAATCCCATATCTAAACATCTTCAAAGTACCTCCAGGGATGGTGACACAACTTTCCGAGGCAGCCTGTTCCAATGCTTGACAACCCTGCCTGTGAAGACTTTTTTCCTAGTATAATATAAGCCTACTCTTCTGCAGCTTGAGGCAATTCCTTCCAAATACTTGTTACTGACACTTGCTTCACTACAGCCTCCTCTCAGGTAGTTGTAGAGACTGATAAGGTCTCCCCTGAGCCCCCTTTTCTTTGGGCTAAACAATCCCAACTCCCTCAGCTGCTCCTCATAAGACTTGTACTACAGACCCTTCACCAGTGTTTGAGGTGAGGCCTCACCAGTGCTGAGGACAAGTGGATAATCCCTGCCCTAGCCCTTCTAGCCACAGTAATTGTGATTACTGCGGCCTCCTTGTCCTACCTGGGCATACGCTGGGTCGTATTCAGCAGGCTTTTGGCCAACATATCATATCCTTTTCTGCTGGGCAGCTTTCCAGCCACTCTCCCCCAAGTCTGTAACATTTCATGGGGTTGTTGTGACCCAAGTACAGACCCAGCACTTGGCCTTATTAAACCTCAAATAAATCATCTCATTGCATTGATCCAGCCTGTCCACATTCCTCTGCAGAACCTTCCTATCCTTTAGCAGATCAACACTCCCATCCAAGTAGGTGTCATCTGCAAACTGACAGAGGGTGCCCTTCACACTCTCAATCAGATCATTGCTAAAAGTATTAAGCAGAACTGGCCCTAATACAAAGCCCTAGGAAACACAGCATGTGAGTTTAATCTGCCTCTGACAATCAATTTTGTTGTCAATGCTTGTTCAGGTTACCTTATTCTTCAGTATACTTCTGGTTCAATTAAATCTTTGAGGGACTGGCAGGAAATAATGGATGAAGTTCTTATAAGCTTGATGCAATGTAATATCTCTTTAAAGGATCTGAATGACAGGGTTGAAAGAACCCCACTTATGTCACCTATGTGGATGACAGAAAATGGAGAGATAAGTTAGGTTGACTAGAAGGAGGGCCCACCATTCAAAGAGACCTAAGAACTCTGAGAGATTAGGTCAGCAAGAGCTGCAAGGAGTCTAAGATGGAAGAACCCCAAGCAGCAGTAAAGGCAAGGGTCTGACTGGCTGTGGTGCAGCTGCAGAAAAAGACCTGGGAATCCTGGTTGACAAGATGAATTTGCACTATAAAAGCACTATAAAAGGGTAGTGAAAACAAATTTTTTGACCATAGCTGTGATCTTGTGGTTGTGGCCCTCACATTTCAGAAGGCATTAATAAATTTGAGGGGGTTCAGGAGCCACTAGGGGCAACATCAAAAAGATAGGAGGGTTGGAGAATCTTAAATATGAAAGAAGGTCAAAGGAATTAGATTTGTTCAGCCTAGAAAGGAGAAATGTATATGTGGTGTGAGTTCTCATATCCTTCCAGTATCTAAACAAAATAAAGATGGATGTGTTCCTTTCACAAAATGAGGTGACAGGACAAGAAGATATGTAATGATCTGATTATATGTAAAAAACCCTTCACTGTGGGAAGAGTAAAATAGTGGTTGCCCAGAAATGTAATGGTATCTTTCTCATTGGAAATGTTTAGCTTGATGGATGCTCAGATAAACTAATCCAAGGCTCTACTTTCAACAGGAAGCTGGATCAGATGGTCTCCAGAGGGTCCTTCCAAAATAGAATTTTTCTGATTATAGGATTCTGGTGTCTTTCCTGCTTCTTTTGCAGGGTTCTAATTCTACCATAGACGCTTCCTGCTTGTTCTGCAGAACTGTGTTAGTTTTCCAAGCTATCTTTCCTGCCTGCAGATTTCATGTCTTGCACGTCTTTTCTCCACCTATTTGTGTAACTGTGCCATGAATCTCTGTTGGCCTCTTTGCAGTTATGTCTTACCTGTGTTACAAAATGTTATTTTTGGTGTTAAAGTGCTGTAAAATGATTGAACACTATCACCAATTGTGCACTTTTCACTAAATACAGGATAGGAAATATTAATTGTATCTTATATAGTATGTGTCCATTTCATGCATCCCCTGCTTTGGACATATCACTTAACATGCCTATAATCACTGTTGGACAAAAGGATTTAAAGGCAATAGAAATAATTCTCCCGGATTTAGGCGCTCTGAAATGCTGCAGCAGATGTTAAGATGGGAAGCAATTAATTTAGGGGGCGGGGAAAGGACACTGACAATCCAAAAGGTGCATGAATTGCTGGCTAAAGGCAAAATATCTTTGTGCTGAAATAGCACAACTGTTACCTTAATTTTCCCAGGACTAATGGGCATGCTTTCTTATTAGGAACTGAATATATAGTTTTTCCCCTTATTATTAGGGAAATTGCAAACATGAACATTTATTGGACTGTTTGGTAAAAGACTAGCTCTCTGGAAGTGCCTTGTGATGTCAGGCTCTCACATGAAGAGATTACTTAAATGGTGGGCAGGTGAACAAAGACAATTCATGAGAACCTCTTGACCGGATAGAAACAAAAATGAACCATGACCTACAGTGTGTGAGTTATTGCCAGACAGCTCTCAGATGAATTAATACACTGAAACTTAATTAAACCACAATCCTTTTATCTTGTCTTTTTCTCCCCAGTCCAAGACAAGTGGAAGTCTTCATAAATCTGAAATATTATAGACCAATTAATATACACACAAGCTGCATATTCTGTAATGGGAATAGAGTTAATGTAACATAAATTTCCTTTTGGAGACTGAGAGTAACATTAAAGTATTTGTCCCAACTCTTGTCTTACTTGCACTGATATCTCAGCATTATGATATTATTGATTCCTGTGGTGTAAATTGATACAAGTTTTTGTGTTTTGTCATGACCATTTAAAGTATATGGAGCTGATTGTTCTTCAATAGAAATTTAATATGGAAAGCTAGGGTGAGTAGGATGTGTGACTCATTTTTCTCAGAATTCTTCTGTTTTATTAAGCTTATTATAGACCACATAGTTAAGCATCATATTACTTCCAATTATTTTGTCTCATTAGTTATTTCACCACTGTATTAGTCTAGACACTCACATATTGGGAGAAAATATTTTACTTTTACAGAATTCTGTAAATTCAGATATGCAAAGGCAAAGACCATGAGTAGTGCCTCTATGAACCATATTTGGTTTGCATTTCCAATTATTTTATGAGACTTATGATGATAATAGCAGTTTTCTTGCAAAATATGCTAAATTTTTGATTGTAATTTTGAACAGAATGGTATGGGTCAGATCTATGTTTTGCCATACCAATAGCCTTGCTTTTGACAGATGTTGTCTGCAGCAGATGTGTAGTTAAGAGTAAGAGAACAGCAACACAGAGTGCAAATACACAGACATTGTCCTGGCTTCCATTAGTTTATAGCTCATTTCTGATTTCCAAATGGTGCCATTTATTTCTAGGCTAAATAGTTTGTTTTTATTTTTGTGAATTTTAATTGTGGAGCTAAACATTAATAGAACCCTTATTAATATTTTTGTAGCCACGTCTCCCATTCTGAAGCACAACCTTTTGTCACTTTTTATCTTGAAACTTTGACCAAGTCAATCTGACATTACTTCATTCTTGTCCTAGATGTGTAACCAAGTAAATGTGATTTTTGACACTACTTACAGAAGCCCTCCAGTCCCAGGGTGCTTTTGGGAAGCAGGTTTGTACTCTGTGGGGTTGTCCTTGTCCCAGTTCAGCTCCAGGTGTTGTTGGCTCACTTGGCTACCTGCAGGTGAGTGGCTCTTACCTCCCCAGGACACAGTAGGGATACGAGATACTGACAGAGATATAGGCTGTGCAGAGGAAATGTAGGAAAATAAACTTAAATGGGCCTAAAACTGACATGGAAAGGACCCCCTTCATGAGCATCAGAGTCCTCTTATTGAAGCCCTGGCATGAAAGTTTGTAATCCTCCTCTTTTCCAAAGGGAGAATGAAACTGTCCACCTGAACACCCACAGGAATGCCCAAGGGGTGAGCACTAACACCAAGGAAGATGGCAAGAGTAGGACAGTGAGGAGCTTCTTGCCATGCCATTTTGAACTGTTATATTAGCAAATCTTGTTTGTCATAATTAACAGTTTGGTTTTGTTAGGCTTAGGTATTTTTGCTTTTAAATTAACAATGCATTCTTAGGTTCACCCATGTGCTTATCTGTCTTTAGCCTGTAAAAAGATGTAAGATATTCCACAATCAGATAGTGACTGACTTTGTGCAAAGCACTCTGGACCAGTAAGTTTTGTAAGTTCTGTAAGTTTGGAAAATTTTGATGTCATGTTTCATAAGGAGCAGAAACTTACACAGAATTTTAAAAAAATACATTAATGAAATCTTATGCTTCTAATTCACTTACAGTATTGAAAATCCCATCTCTAAATCAAGGGACTTTTCAAGCACTTCAGAGTCTTCATCTGACACTCAGTACAGTTTAATGGATTTTAATGGATTTTAAAATTTCTCCTGTTAAGTGAACTATGAAATAGTTTTTACAAATATGCAGAACAATGTCAAGCAAGAACTAATGTCAACTAATGACCTAAGTAAGAACTTACTATAAATTATTAAAAAAAAACCACACTGAAACTCTGAAGCAAAAAGTAAAAAACTAGAAACCGCCATGGTTTACTATTTATAAAAACAAATGCTCTTCTGAAATGTAGTGCTACGTATTTTTTTCTAAATAATTCAGCATAAATTGAGAGATATGTTCTGTTCCTTTTGCCTTAAGTTATACACTTGTGCATTGAATTGAATATATTTTATTTTTATCTGTGGGGATATTGGAATTTTTTTTTACTTTTGGACTAAGATTCTGAAACACCAGTATTTTTCTTTTCCCAATGAAAAAAAATATTTTTCTTGACCTTCAGTTTTGGCCTACATCTCAGAATAATTATTTTCTTCAGACTCCCATGTGTTTATGGATGTGATTGCTACAGAACGCCTCCAGCACATTAAGTGATACAACCAATCTAGATGAGAAGAGTATCCTGCATGGTAAAGGTCTGAGTAATGTCAAATATGCTTGCACTGTTCTTCAAAGTTATATTGGAAAAGGTGAGTAGGAGCAACTAGATGGAAGTCATTTCATGTCATCACATTAGGAACTAAGACTGGATTTTGTGCACTTCAGGACGTGTAATAAGAAGTTATTTGTCTGTCATAGTCTATCGTTTCCTCTCATAGCAACGTAGAATAAAAATGTGTAGACTGTGTGCATTCTTCCATATCAGTCACTAAAATAGTAAAAGGGATATATCACAGGAATGGCAAAAATGGTAATTGTCCAGGAGCCTTTTTCTCTTTGTATAAACTTACTAGTGGACATTTTACTAAAATATATTGAAATACAATTATTTAAAACATTGCCACAAAATTAAATAGTAAACTGCTTTTTTGCTTGTTTTTAATGCTCAGCTCTCCTTTAACTTTCAGTGGAGAAAAGGTATCCTGTTTTGTTCTGAATGCAGAGTGATTTTTTTTTGCAATTTTACCTTGATAGTTCCTATAGAAGAAGGAATGATCAGAACAATGTATTAATCAGAGAACCACACCAACTTATTTTTAGCTGTTACAGATGAAATTGATTTGGTTCATCCAGCACCACTTCAACAAATTTCAAAAAGACCACATTTTAAAATGGGAAGGGTCATCTGACAATGTGGAACAGCTGATGAAAGGATTTAATCTCACATTTTTGTGGCCATGTAACAGCTTACACATCATTTGCATTTCTAGCATGTCATTTCAATTTCTTTCCAAATACCCTAGCACTGTCATATGCAGATAAGAAGGTGGGAAGAGACTGCAGTGCTGTGCTTCCCTGGCAGTAAGAATTCCTCAGTGCAGCTGATGTTATGGGACTAATGAGAAACATCTTCTATTCTCCTTCTACTAATTCTGTATATAACATAGAGAGGGATATATCAGCACCATGCACGTGGGAAGATCACCAATGGAGTAACAGAGATATTACTGTGGAGTTATAAACCTGAAAAATAAGGACAGCACCCTCCTTTTTGGATCTATTGAGCTGTGTAACTATTTAGCAAGTTCTGGTATCATATGGATACAAAATTTAATTCTATAAAGAGTTCATGCTCCAATCAGAACAGGGAACGAACAACAGAGTCGTGATGATGAAGCATGTGTGGATTGCAAGTGTTGATTCATGTTGCAGAGTAAAGATAGTAAGCAAGACATGGGAAGGTTCTGCTATTTGTTGCTGTCCTTAACAACTGCAAATTATCCAGTATTAAATAAATACCTAACAGAACAAATATTTTTTAATATCAATTCTGAATATGTAAAAAAGAGAAGAAAATAATCTAATATCTTTTTTGTTGATAAGTTTCAATATATACTTCAAATTGATTGTTTCAGTTCAGTTCCAAACTGAGGAAAAAATATTTCAGTTCAGCCTGGAAGTAAAAATTCTTCAAATATTTAATTTAATAGCATTTTCTATTAGAATGAAATATACAGGAAATATTCAGAAATTTTAGTTTACCCTTTAAAAAAAATTGTATTGTAATCTATTCATGGGAACTCAGAGAGTCATTTTCTCTATGCAAATCCCTTTAATATTAATTTGGTGTGAAACTTTGTCTTTATTACACCTTCAAAGAAACATTTTAAGACTGAAAAAAGGTCAATTCCAAGCCAGAGAACATTTCACCCTTGCTTGGTTTTATTCTGGCCTTTAACCTAAAGTCAGACATCCTTTTGGACTTTAACATTGCTTGCTCTGCGATTTCCTTTATTTGAAAATCACTGTGGAAAGTTTATTGGGTATGGACTACTCACAGGCAATATTGGGATCATGGTAGATACGCAGCAGAAAAAGCAGTTGAAAATTTTGTTTTAAATAAATTCAGATTCTCTCATGGAGAGAATGTTCCTCATTCAGGATCAACTTTGCCATCCCTAACAACAAGTATCCTGGAGTGTAAAGAAGATTCTAGCTGCCCATCAGCCCAAGCTTCTATTCCCAGCCAGTGATACCAGCAAAATAATTTTTCCCAAAGCTCAGATAAGAGCAAAGCAATCGTGAGTGGCACAGTCTCACAGGTCCTTCTTATTTCAGAATTTGGAAGGAACTCAAGTATATAACTTAGCCTCTTACAGTGGCAAGCATAGAAAAAGAAGACTGCCCAGTTAAATAGTTCATTACTGATCCAAAGATCTTCATGTCTGTCTACACCACTGTCAAAGAGTCTGTGACATTCAGTAACACCCAGTCAATTTTTAGCTGTGTATTACAGTAACACCCAGTCAATTTTCAGCTGTGTATTACTAATTGTCTGACTGCTTAGTTTGGAGGAACTGATAAATACAACAGAATTCAAAGCATTTTAAATACATGAATCTAGAAAATGTAAGTCAATCTGGAAAGTTAAGTTCTGAATCTTTACATTTGCTATATGAATATAGTAAATTATTTGATTTTATAGTCTTGGTCCTTTGTCTATATAATTTTCCTAAATCACAAAAAAACAATGATGTTAAAATTTTTAATTTATTACATGCACTTCTGTTACATGGATAATACTTGTAGAAAAATTAATGAAAAAATCAGCAATTCTGTGTTTGCTAGAACCCCAGAACAGGGGTTGAATACTGTGCGGTAACTGATCCTTCACACAAGAATAGAGCTGAATGGGATCATTAACCAAGTACAGTCCTTCCTCTGCAAGAATTACATAAAATAATATGGAATAAAGTACAGTGTAATTATATATCTGAAGAATTATCATAATGACACACACAGGGGTGTTAAATTACTGCCTTGCAGACAATCCATATTCTAGCAGTCCCTCATTCGTGAATGTTTTTGACTTCACTTCAACTTGACATTGTATAATGAAATCTGGATGGGAGGGAATACTAGATGATATGGTAAATCACATATATTAAACTTACTCATTTATGTATTTAGTTCCTCTGAAGAAAGATTAGAAAAATTTTCCATTGTTAAGACTTCATTAGAAGTTCCAAAATACCACAACTGTTTTTCAGAGAAGAGCAGGGAGAGTAATTAATATTAAATTTGTGGACACGAGTACAAGGTTGAAGTAGCCATTTTACATTTACCTGATGTTCATCTCACTGTTCTGCACTTTTCTTAGTTGGCAATAAGTTTCTTTAACCTTACTTTGTACTTAAATAATTCTGTTTTTCAAAAAGGAATTTTGATTGAAAGATTTTTTAGGGAAAATATTTTGACTTGAAAATACAGGAGAAACATTCTTCGTGCCACAAAAAATTTAGAAGATAGCCTTGAGGAAACCTTGCTCTGAAAAACAGTCCCTCTTTCAATTATTTAGGTTTACTTTATTTATGAAAGAAATATTGCCCTCTGTTTAGTAGGAGAATAAGGGGAAGTGTAAGAAAAAACCTGAAAAGTCCCATTTGTTATGGCAAATTTTCCCTGCAAATTTGTAATGCAGTCTGAAGTTACTAGACAATAAAGGTAATAAAGGTATTTTTCTGGATGCTGATGTCTTATCTTAATGGGTTAAAATGCATTTGAATGGTCCTGCCACTAGACTAATAAAATAAATTTGGCGGATGGGAAGTATGATAATTATCCTTTCTCAATCTAATCCAAAGAATAAATGGTTTCTAACTCTGCCATGATGTCTTTTGGATTGTCTGAGGAGGAAGAGTTGTATCTGAGATTTGGTTGAAGGAGGAGAGGGGTACTAGTGCTTATTGCAGGACCACATCTGTGGCATACTTAGAGGCATGAAGTCATAATTTTTTTCCAAGTTAGGAATCTATTTTGATCACCAAAATTTTTGCAGAAATCTAAGGATGATCTCTGCTCTACTGCTGAGGGATGCTTCTTCCCTCTCTTCCTCCAAAAAGTAAAGTAAAATGAAAGACCTAATTATTAGTATTATTTCTGGATAGTATGGGAAATATATGTAGGGGGCAAACCAAAACAACAGGTAGGATTTGCACACATTTTCAGAGAGACAGGGAAACAGCTTCTGTCACAGTTTGGAAACAGCCCAGAGTCTGTGGGCCTGATTGTTTTGTTTCTTCTTTCCTCATGGAAAATGTGAGAAGATTGGGGAAACAGAAATATGTTCTGCCTGTTTTTTTGCATTGTCTTTGTAAAACAAGAAATCAAATGAAAAATCTCCCTGCTCTTTCCTCGAGGACTCAACAGAAAAAAGTAGCAGGGACACATCTAGTACAGTTCTCTAACTACTTCTCTCTTCCCTAGAAGAATTTGCCTGAAAGTCTACAAAACAGAAGAAGGAAGGAATGGATACTCATCGAAAATTTAGCTGCTGAGACACTTACGAGACCTGACAGTAAAAAAGCTTTGTTCTGGAGAAACAAAACAGAACCACTCAGGAAGGATATGAGCTTAGCCAGGCAGATGAACCATGTGTAAATTCTGGCTAGCAGTCTGGATCATCCCAGCTATGCAAGCTGAGGAGCAAGTTTTTACCAGTTCCTGCCACTGTGATGTTTCAGATCTTGATTTGGTAAGCCTCATCTTTGTATATGGGTGAAATGTTTGATTTTAGCTGTATCTTATGATTATTTAATGTTTTCCTTATATTCATCTTGTTAGAGTCAGCAGCAGTATCTGTCTCTTCATTCTATTCCCCAAATTTTACTCTATGCAATTCTTTTTCTATTTCTCCTTTTGATAATTTATCAAAATCTAGATTGGAAGGAAGAGGTGTTAGGAGAGATGAGAATAGAAAAAGTCACACCCCAAAGGAAATGAAATGTTGCTACCAGAGATGGAAAATTAACTGGATGTTTTAATTTTAGAGAAATAAAATAATCCAAGGAGCCTGTAATATATGACCCAGTAGAAATTATGAGAACGTGATAAAAAAGAACTTTTTTGATGTCATCCAATCCTCTCTCTTATTTTTTGTTTTATTGAACTGACAGATCTTTGTATTATTTGAGAGAAATCATGGTCTTCAGCGTGATATAACTCTCTCAGTTTATCTCACTGTATATTTGCATGTGAATTGTATGAAGCAGAATGTTTGAATTTCTGATGCTTTCTTTTCTATTTCTATAGTCACACTGTGTCACTTCCAAAGTATTACTCAGAGGTTCCTGTTTGTGTTTTCTGACTTCAGAATAAAATCTTTGCTTTAAACAACATCTTTTCGATGGGAGATATATTAGTTTTGTACATTGAAATATACATTCCTATTGGTTATGCTGGTAAGGAATTATGGAGTTGATCAGAAAATGGATGACAGGATGGACCAGATAACCTTCATATGATTGAGCATTAATATTTCTAGACCAAGACTGACAACAAATCTTTGGGGAGGAAAAAACAATAGGCCTGGAGGAAGGAAAAATAAAAAAATAGGCTTTTCCACCCTTTGGTAAATAGTGCCTGGACAGAAAATAGACCATTGTTGCCATGTGGCAAGATGGTAGAAATGCTGCAACCTCCCTCAAAGTGTCTCCTTCAGAAGCCACTCGGAGTAAGGCCACGGGAACAGTCATTTCAAGTCCATGCACACACACATGCCTCAGATAGCTCAGTGGAGGAAAGACAGGAAGGGTCTTTGTTTGATGCATTCCAGCAAAGGTTTATTGCATCCACCACGCCAAAAAGATCAGAGACAAAGACAAAACCATGTGGTGTACACAGGATAAGTATGGGATCAGTGACCAATGGTCTGAGGGCACAGGGGCAGGCAAAGGGCAGGGCAGAGGGCAGCAACCTGTAGGAGGGATGAGAGATAAATAATTGGGGTGGGCAGTGTCAACTGCCAATGGGGGAGGCAATCTGATGTAGATTGGCAGTAGTGCTGCAGAGCACCATGGGGAAAGTCCTCTCTTTCAGCCTAGGTGGGGAAAACTCTACGGTAGATCTTTCTAGGGCAAAGCCTGGTTTATTACACTCCCACAGACAGGTGTGTGATAGACCATTCACACTATGAATGTTCTGAAAATGCCTGCTTATTTTTCTTAAGCATACAGCAAAAACCACTCTCATCTCGAATACCTATGAAAAAGTTGGTCTGCACTACAGGAAAAATGGACAGATGCAGAGGTAAAAAAAGCAGAAGTAGGAACATACTCTCTGATAGCTGAAGAGTGGAAAAATTTTTCCCTATACTGTCGAAGAATGAAGATTGTTCCTCTCTATATGTGTAGGCATGTGTGCATTTGCATAGATATGTTTTATGAAAAACTATGAAATGTAAATCCATTAAATTGTCTCACAAATGCTTCCTCAGTCAGTTTGTAATGCAGATTTTCTTCTCTAATAACAGTGTTATTAGAATATATGAAAAAGAATGGTAAGCAAATCAAGGGAGTATTGCTCCTTTATTTCATGCATCTCTTGATTTAGCACCATGTAATAGTCATATGTGCATTCTTAGTTGAAGTCCTCTAGCAGGTGCAATACCAATGCAATAAGTGTTCACCAGAAAAAAACTACACACTGGAATGAACACCAAGCACAAATTTTCTTTGACTTTTCAGGGGGCCCAGGGGATTGTCCACTAGCATGGACTGCAGATGTCCATTTTGCATGGAGCCTAGGAACTACAGGGCAGTGGTGGGCTTTTATTCATACTGATATAAAAACTTTTGATTCATAGCTACCAGCTCATAAAGATGGAAAAACAACTGAAAGGAATTAATTAACAGAGGAAAGAAAGGAAACTTTAAACACCTGCCTTTTTTTTCCTGCCTTGGAGACAGTCTTGTATAATTTTAGAGTTGGTTCTGTTTTCAATGTCTTCTAAAAGTGCTTTGATTCTAACTGAACATTTTTCATAATGTCATTCTAAACAAAGTTATTATTCAGATGACTCTCTCATGCATGAACAAAGTAGTTGAAATGGCTTGTAAATATATTAGCAGGGCAAATATGTATTAACTTGCTGCCTTAGGTTATAAGCCTTCTTTTAAAGGAAGGTAAAATTTGTGTTGAGTGAATAGCTTGATTGAATTATAACTTATAATGCAGCATTACATGCTGTCAATAAATGACATCGTGTTTCTGTAATGGTTGTATTTGAGGAAAAGACACTGTAATCACAGAAAAGTAGCTACTTAGAATAGAAGTTCTGGAAACTTTATCAAATCCTTTTTTTGTCCCCTTCCTTTTCCTTCCACCCCCAGAGTGAAGACTGGAAACAGAACTCCTTTTTGCAAATACCACTTTGTTTTAACAAGCTGGTTTACAGTAAAGCTGGATGAAAAATCTAAGAAATATATCATGCTTTCAGATAGTAATTACTTATTACTTTGTATTCTCTTGTACACTAAAAATGATGTTGAGACCCTCAAGATTTGACTTAAACTTTTCAGACCTCTTTTTCAGTTGTTACTCAGTAGTTGTAGCTGGACAGTTATCATAACTAATTTCACCATGGTCATTATATGTTTGGCTAGTCTTTTGTTTCATGGAAAAGGCAAGACAATCTCAAGATTAATGGGCAGTCTGGATGATAACCACCAGGATTGAAGTCAGCAGAACTGAACAGTAACTGGGGGAAAAATAATCCTGGTAGTGGGAGTTCACAAGTACTGTCTCACAGACCATCTCCTCAAAATGGAATCCAAACTCAAATGAGCAGTGAATTCTGAGGCCTTAGTTTGTTAAAATGTGTAAATAGTGTAAAGTTTTGATGATAGAGGAACCAGCCTTTTGTGGGGTAGCACCCAGCTCCCTAATTAGTGGAAAATAGAATCAAAAATTGAAATACCTTCCCTCAGTATGTGAATTGGTGTTGCTCACTTGGTAACTAGCAGGCATTTGGGACAGCTAAAAGATGAACACAAAGGCTCCTTATCCATTGTTTGTGACCAAAGAACAAGTAAAGTTAACATTTCTGTTCAGTCCATCCTTGTCATACAAACAGTCTTCATTACCAATTTCCAATATTAACTTCATAAATTTCAAATTTTACATCTAGATGTTTACAAGATAGAAATAAAAAGTGTGGTATTTGCACAGATTATATTATCCAAACCTCCAAATGCAAATGGTGCTTTAAAAAATATAAATTTGCAATTACTTTTTTTCAGTGTGTGTATCTCTTCAGAAAACTCAGATCTATAGTGGTGAGCAGAATCAGTTTGTCTTCCCGGATGCAACAATAAAGTTGATTAGCTCATTCTAACAATTCCGTATCACCTACACTTATTTAAAAGGGAAAAGAAAAACAAACATTCATTATGTGTTTTGAGATCTGTTCAGACATGTTGCCATTTGATTTCACAGGTTCTACAGGATATATATATTAGATAAATAGACCAACAGTCTGACTTTTCCACATATGGCACTTTTTGACAGTACTGCAATGCTGTAGGGTTGGCAGATGGAGCAATTATACATTTTCTAGCTAGGAAGTAACCTTTAAAGTAAGACTCTAATGTAACATAGAATAAGGCATGATTTCAGAAATTTCTACGCATGTCCTCATTAGGTAATAACTTTCAGTGTTTTATCTGTTGGATTGTTGAAATTAGTTGCCTCTAATTAATACGTCTATAAAGCCATCTTCTAACATTCAGCTATGGCATATGTGAATATATCAGAGCAGGGTTGCTTGATGAACAACAAATTCTAGGTTTGGAATTTTTTTTATTAATATATTATATGGCTTCATTTTGCCATTAAGAAATCAGAGAAAATGTAAAAGAAATATCAGCAAAGCCAAACAGTCAAATTTTAAATTATTTCTTAAAAATTACCATGAAAGGGATTTGGGTTTTTTTGTTTATTTTTTCTCTTTGTATTGTTTTTGGTTTAGTATATTGTCATAAACAGTAAAACATAATGTAAAGAAAATATTCAGAACATATTCAAGCTGTGTCGACAAACCCACTCTATTATGGATATGTGGTTTTTTTTTCATATTGTAGCCTATGATATCCAGAATATTTCATCAAGAGTTTTGTTTGTTGAGGTGTTTACAATACACTGGAGCTTTGCCCTTTGTGGTATGTACCTCAACCTTCAACCTGATATCTTGTGTTTCTCTGTTTAATGATGTGGTCCAACCAGACAAAAACAAAGGAAAAAATGTTACTGTGAATATATGAATGCTAATTGGTCATTGTGTAACATCTTACATTTTTCATTTAACTTGTAGTTTTCAGGATACTACAAATAAAGTGTTCAGCAGATTTATACTCAAGGTATATCTCATGGCTTGTTTGGTCATGACATTCAGGCATCTGTAGCTAACCTTGGATATTTGCTACTATTAAAAATTTAGCTTATGCATAAATAAACTGTCCTTGGAAAAAAACATTTGACTCAAAAATAAGAAAATGCAAGTTATTTACTGATTCGGGCATTTGCATTAGCTTCCTTGCCATTGTGTAAGGTAGACCTTTGTCAGAAACAGGCTTGTACTGTGGCTCCTTGAAACTCATGACTAGATTAATATATCTATTAACAACAATATAGCTATTCATCTGCATGAAAACAGCAGTAAGGTTTTAATAAGAACTTAGCATAATATAACACACATAATAAATCTTTTTTGCTTCAAATTCAATGACAAATTCACTGATAAAATAAGGACAGAAAGAGGAAAATAAGAGATGAATTATTATCTTCATGCCTCATTAACCAAATAAATGATTTTCAAAATCTATGAAAGGTGTTTCCTACTACATAATCAGACTTCAGAAATGTGCTGGTAAAAATGCTTGATTCTTTCCTCAACATATCAGAAAGAAACCAGGTAGACTCCCACTTTTAATGAGGACCCACAGCTTGTAGTCTCCTTTATGCTGTGTTGGAGGTTATATACCTTTACACTCAGTTTTAATCTAAATACAGTCAGTGGTACACCACAGAAATTATTGTTATTTTAAAATTTTCACTCTTAAACAATGTGAATTAGAGGTGCTGAAAAAGGAGCATGTACTGAAAAAGGATGTTTATAATGTCAGCAATTATATCAGCTTCCATTATCCCTCTTATTATCCCTCTCTATTTATTTGTCTTGTCTGTATAACTGTGGAAAGAGGGAAGGTGGTATTTTCTTCTCTGAAGATGGCTGTCAACTTTATATTCTGCCCTTAAGTTTAAAGACAGGATGTGGTGCTGTCTGTGTTTCTTCATGTAGAGACCAAACCACAATTAGCAAGAAGAACGAGGGTTATCTCTGCAGGATCCAAAAGCATAAGGGTCTATAACAGTCTATTCTGGGACTTGAGGAGTAAGTGTTGAAAAGTTTCTGTTGTTTTTTCCAGAATTCTCAGTCCCAACCTTTTTTCCCTGCTTTTCCTGATTACTCTCGCTTCTCTTGCTTAAGCATCACACAGTACAATTAAACGGGTCTTTGCTAGGAGTTTCTACATTATTTCTTCTTGTCATTTTCTCTCCTCTCTTATATTTTTCCTAGATCCTTCCTACCTCATACTTTTCCCCATTTTTTAATATTTTGCCTCTGTTTTTTACTTTTCCTCTTCTTCTACCATCTCAGTAGACAATCAGAGACTAGGAAAATCCTGCTATGGGGCATATAAACCATGTAGTCATGGTTTTTTTCACAATACTTACCCTAAACTATTTCATAAAATCACAGAATTATTTAGTTTGAAAGAGACCTCTGGAGGTCATACAGTCCAACATTTTCCTATCTGACCAAAGTCAGCTACAGAGATTGCCAAAGACTGTGTTCTGTTGGATTTTGAATGTCTCCAAGAATGGAGACTCCATAACCTCTTTCTGCGTTTGGCCACTCTCACAGTAATGAAGTTGTATTTACCGTTCAGATGGAATTTCATGTTTTTCCATTCATGCTCCTTCCATCCACTCTCCTGTCACCAGATAAAATGAAAAGAGTCCATCTCTCTTGTCCTTATCCCCTCCCTACATGTAGCGACAGATAGACATCAATAAGGTCCTCATAAGCCCTTGCTTTTCCATCTTGAACAGTCCCAATTTTCTGTGCCCTTTACCTTGGAAAGATATAAGAAAATGCAATAGCTGGACTCTGAACTGGACAGATTCAAATGTAGTTGAAGCAAACACTTATAACTGTGACAATAATTAATCAACAGAAACAATCTGAAGTGTTGAATAATTTATTTTAAATCAATGGATTTGTCCTGGAAAACGTCTTGGCTACTCATAAGATACATGGGACAATGAATATCCTAATTTCGGCATGTTCAGCATTTAATGTCTTGCTGAAGTAAAATTTTCCACAGCTGTTGAAACTTGACTCCCAAAAATTTGGCCACTTGCACTTTCTAAGTGTGAGCATGAAAAAAATATATAGCAAAAGTTATAGCAAAAAGTAAAAACCAAGAAATCTCAAGCCAATCAACATTAGTTTTACACTCATTTTATTTTTTCTTTTCCCATTCTCTACTGAATTATCCTTTACTTCTTCTCCAATATGTTTTCTGATACTACTCAACCAATGTATTTAATTTGATATACATTACTTTCTTGGGAAATCTCTTTTATTATTCTTTAAAAAAATATTTAAAAACAAAATTAACAATAATGAACTTTGATGTGACCTTGATTTCTGTATGATGCCTCTTGAACTTAAAGGCAGCACTTCCAGATTGTGTGTCCAAAATTGTGCCTATACAGATCCTATACCTGTGAAGGTCTGCAATAAATCAAGAGCTTTGTGCACAAGCAGTTTAGTACAAGGCTGTGCTTTCATGATATCTTTCTCTCCTAGCAGGAGAATCAAGCATATCTGTGAGAGTATAATATCTGTACACAGGAATTCTACTTCTCAAAACAGGCAGAGGATGAACAACACTAGGCATAAGAAATGGAGTTTTCCTACCCTGGTATTCTTAGCCATTCCCAGCTGCCAAGTCACTTGAGCAAATTTACTATCTGCTTCACTATTCTTCCACTTTTAACCCTTTCCTTTCAGCAGTAAACATCCCAACAAGTGTTTCTTCATCTCTCTTCAGAATAATTAATTAGTACACTGAAGACTAAATAGTGTTGTAGAAAGATTAGTTTATGGGTGTGTTTAGTACTTTACAGCTGGAAGGTGCTCATGCTTATTGGAGTATGCAACTCCTAAGGTGCTATAAGTTCTTCCCCATTATTTTGTTACTTTTAAATTACATTGTTAAGTATTAAGAATTACTCTAGTTTGGATACATTTGTTTCAAAAAGATGGGAGAAAGTACCCGTATTTAAATCCAGAATGTTCTCCTTTGTTTCAGTCATTGCTTACTTAATAAATATTCTCTGCAGTACTCTAACAGCACTGATATATATTTCCATGGCAGTGATAGAATTGCATAAGATTAGCTCACGCAGCTCCTGCATTACGAGAAGTTTCTGCAAGACACTTAACTTTTTAACTGCATCACTTCAGAAAATGGCTGAGTACCATATAAATGGCATCTCTTAGGAAACCATAATTAGAGAGTGTTTGAATTAAATTCAGACATATAAAGTATCACATGCATTTTCTTGGAAGAAGGCAGCAGTAAGAAAGAGCTTACTTTCTACTCTTTCAGTTTTTTGTTGCTTCCCTATTACAAGCAGGCTTAAAGAAGCAGAAAATGTTCTTTTATAGGTATCATATAAATAGAGAGCTCATCTGTTAAATCAGAAAAGCCCTTATTAATGTGGCGGCTCCATAGCCTGGGTGCACACATATGTCATCTCATATGACAGGGCACTGCTTGCTGAACAGCCTTCTGGCCTCAGACATATGTCATTTCGTATTACCAAACACACAGGGCCAGTTCAGACAATGCCTTCTGACAATAGGTATGTATTCAGGGAAATAGCTATTAACAGAGTGCACAAATAGCATAACACTTGAGCCTGGTGTCTACAAAGAAAAAATTTTTTGCCTGTAATCTTTCCATAGTTCCTTTAAATATGTCACATTTTTAGTTCTGGATATTGAGATGTGTTGCAAAGATGTATTGGGATATGTTACAACTTTAGAGAAGCTATAACTTCTCAACTTGAACTGCTGAGTGGTAGAGCATGGGTAGTAGAGCAGAAGATGTACTACAAGTGATTTTATGATTTTCCTTTTCAATTCAGTAAGAAAAAACTCTGGGCTTTTTTTCTTGAATTCCTAGCAATATAAAGTTTAATTCTTACTTATGATCTATTGGATATATATATCTCTATTATACTCTGTCTTCAATTATGTTGATATTACAGCCACAATAAACTGATGCAATGTTTTTATTTTTAAAACTGTTTTTTTATCCTGAAGCCTCATGCGCACACAGAATGGCACATTGTTAACTCTGTTGATAATGTCATTTACTGTCAGTTTGATTGTTTTGTTTGTTTGTTTGGGATTTTTTGTGGGGTTTTGTGTGTGTGGGTTTTTTTTCTCTCTCTCTCTGCATGCTACTGCTGTTTTATGAAATAGAGAAAGGGAATTTTCAGTTTGTTTCCATCATCTTGAACAGTGAAAAAATATGAAATTGTTTAGTTGGGGCTCTTTTGGATATTGTGTAGCTGGTTTTTTTCTTTTTTTAGCCACAGAGATCATCCTTACTGTCTCACATTTTGAAGGGAGTTTATTTATTACTTATTTCAAATTTTTGGAACTCAAACTTTAGTCACTTGTTTCTATATCTAGAGAGTAACAAGTAGTTTATTTGCCTAGATTTATGGAAAACTATTTTGAACTGCTATGCAGATATGTATAAATTGTATCTTCTATTAAAAGTTTTGGTAGAATACAGCTAAGATAAATAAAATATTTAAAAGGTTTTTTGGACTGAAGGAGTAACACTTCTTTAATATATTTTCTATTCTTCCAAATCGTATTTAACTGTCGGAACCCAGGACATCTCTCTGGATGCCCTGGATATCTCAAAGCCCTGGCAGGGGCTCAGAGACCCTGGCAGGAATCCAAAGACACCTGGAAAGTCAATCTGAATTCATGGAGCAAATTGTCAACCTTATATGAAGAATTACAGGCCACAAAAGTTTAAGTAGCATAGTAATAGCAATCACAGGGTGAAGGGGAAAATTTTGGAGCACTGTACAGGGGAGTTTTGTATGTTGTACAGGGGGGTTTGAAATTCTGTACATGGGGGTTAGGGGTTCTAAGATGGAGGGATTTGGGCGTGCCCTGTCCTTCTTCTTTCTTCTCCTTGGCATTCATGTTCAGGATGATGTTGGCATGTGTGGATTGGTTCATGGTGAAGGTACACTTGCTAACAAGGATGAAAAGTATTGGAAATAGAAGGTAAATATCTAATACGTAGTTTTCACTAAAAAAGAGACAACCGCCCTGTGGGCGGGGGAGAGTGTCCTTGGCTGTCTTGCTGATCAGACCTCGGCTGGACAGACAGAAAAACTTTGTAGATAAGGAACAATAAACTTGACTGAAGACCAAGAAAACAAGAGTCCAGACTCCTTCTTTGAAAGTGCGGCCTGCCCAGAACCACCCTTTTCCTGTGTTGGGGCAGAGCCGAGTAACAACCGACCCCGACATTTAACATTACTGTTAATAAAGAGTCTTAAATATAGTTACTCTTGCTTTATCCCCCTTTCATAGTCCATAAAATTTTATCTACAGCAAAAACACCATTCCCTTTATAAACTTAGTAATTTCAACAGTTTCTCTTATTTGCTTGTAAACAATGGGGATAGACAACAAATAATGTCAGTGTCATTAGAATATATTAAAAAAATAAAAAAAGATGAAATTGTGGTACATAGGTGTTGTTACTCCTAACCTGTGAAACTATTTGATCTAATATACCTAATAAATAATAAATAAATAAAACTGAAACTAAGAAACAATGTAAAATACACAGTTTTGTAAATAAGATAATAATACATAGGGAATCATATTATGGATCTCTAGGAAATAACAAAACAAAGTTTGAATGAACACTGTTCTCTATTCTGTCCTAAGGTATTCATCAAACCTTATTTCTCTATCATTATCCTAAAAACTACAAACTTATGGAAAAGTCACTCTTTTTTTTTACTAATATTCATTTGGTGTTTGTGAACCTTTATTGGTATTTGGACAACTGACAAGAACATTACTGTATATGACAAAAGATTGAATATGTTCTCACTTGAATTTATTTATGCAGGCAAAGATGGTTAGAAAAAGGAATTATTCTTTTTGTGGTTGTAACAGATTTTAATATTTTTACTTGAGATGTGTCTTAATGAAGCAAATATTCAGGTAAACAGATAGTGATATTTAAATAACAAAATCTTATTGAATAAGTACTTAGGAATAATATAATACTGAAAATTAAGAAAAAATTCCCATGTATATTGAGAAACTGATAGCCAGCAATTATAATTCAATTGTTTCAAAAATGTTTATTGTGATAAAAGGAAATTATTAAAACTGTTAAAATATTAACCATCATATTTTTAGGTTTAAGATATTGTGTTTACAGAGTACTATCATTAAAGGAATTGTCCATGTATGGATCTTTATGAGGATCAGAACACACAATTATTTCTAGAAGAGAAATGTTTGGATTTATTTACTTCCTGTACCTATTTAATCTGGATATCCTTTAAAACTTTTCACTAAAAAATATTAGGTACATATGTACTGGAAAGAGCTGCTACTTTTTAAATTAATCGAGACAGCATTTTTCCAGTTGAGACTAATTTCTTGGAATTCCTTTATCCTTAGGGACCTGAATGTCTTCATTCACAACTTGACAAGAATAAAGAAAAGAATCTTTTTCGTTTATCAATTACAAATGTATGCAAATTGCCCTCACTCTTGCCCTCTTTTTTTTTTTTAGTAACTCAGTTATCTGTCTCTTCCTTTTGAAATATGTTATTTCCTCATTGAACTTGACTTCTTTTTTTCATGCAATGAACCACTTCTTCAGGCCATTTAAAAATACAGCCTCAAAACAGAAATATTAAAGGATTTCATCTTACAAATGCACTGTCAAAAGGATGAATGTGGTAACTCTGATGCTCTGCATGGCTTTGGTATCTGCTGCTAGTTTAGGGAAATGAAGGGGAGAGAGGAATATATCCTGTGTAACAACAGAAAAGCTGTTTATTGTAACTGGTATAAAACACTGGGTTTATTCTACTGTTCTACAAAGATTCAAACAATGTCACAGGAACCTCACCTAACAAAATAATTTTTAGAGAAAAACAGTATAAGATACACTTTATAACAAAGATAGGGAAGGACAATGTCATACAGAGATAATTGTGTATATGGACTTCCAATATTTTGATATACAAAATTATATGAGAAAAATCTTGGAAATGTTAAAATTTTATAATATTTTTCCCACCATTATTTACACATTTTCCTCACTATCAATTGAAACCAAATACTTAAGTTTCATTTTAGACTTTCAGGGTTTTTCTCATTGTATGTAGCACAAATTCTGTGATCCACTCAGGAGAGTGAATTTCATTTTTCACCTGCTTAGGAAATTGACCTTCTTCCTCCTTACTCTTTCTGTTAAAAATCTGTATAAATTTGAAAAATCTTGGCTGGCACATAAGAAATTTATATTCAGTCATATATTTATATGTTTATTTTCATTTAGAAAGTTATAGGCAATTTAATAATTAAGAGATTTGTCTTCAGGGTAGTACACTTGCTGCAATCAGAAAAAGGTATATGAAATAAACTGGGAGAACTCATAAAAGACAATTAAATTATCCAATAATGGAACTTTGAAACTGATTCAGTATTTTTAAAGAATACCACAGAGATATGTTATAATCAATGAGGGTTTTAACTATAATATTTCCTCTTGATTCTATAACATCTCAATAATGTTTTCATAACTCTTAAATGGAAAAAAAACAACAGACCATTTTTGTTTTAATGACATGGCATATTGGCTTTAAATAAAATATTGATTTGAGGAAACTTTAGCCTTTCAGTATAAAGGAAAATCAAGAATTAATTTGTTACTTATAAAGTGTAGATGCCAGACTTGCCACTATCTGACTTTAATTATGCTGCCTGGTTTTCTTTAAACTTGTGATTTAAAACACCTACTCTAGCTCCAGAACAAGCAAACTTTGAGAATGACAGTTCAGAAACATTCATGGGGACAGATGTACAACATAATTACCCATGACTAACCTGAGCTAATGCTAAGTTTAACTTTACTTCACATAAATGCAAGGGAAATAAACAGCTTTTCTCTACAGATGAGCAAGAATTAAAGCCCTTCCTACCTTCTGCTCTGTTGCTTGCAGGTGCTTTCAAAAGTTGCTGGTAGATAAATACCAGTGTTATAATGTATCCCAGCGAAAGTAAGGACAAAGTATGATGTTGAAGTAGTATCATCTAAACTTCTAATCTACGTAGCTAATTGTTAGTGAAAGTTTGATTTAGATTTGTTCTATTAAAGTCTTTTGTTCTATTAAAATTTTCATATTCTTAGTATATTTCCTTTTACATTACACAAAATGAAAGGACTGTAATGGCAAAAAGAGCAGGCAAAAGGGTTTAATAAAAGTCAGAGGAAGGTGAGGTGAAAGGCCATGAATTATGAGAGCAATCTATTAATATTTCTTTCCTTGCTCTCAAAGCCCAGCATACTTCCTCTTAGCTGGCTATCCTGGCCAGTTTCAAACACATATCCACAATACCTACATTTACCATTGTTACTATAACTGAGATTTTAGGTTCAGTTGTAAATGTGTTTTTAGTTTGTAAGAAAGATAGAAAGATTATTGAACTCTTTTAAGACTGTCACTTAAGAGTGCATAGAGGTTGCAGAAACAGAAGAGAAGACAATATTGTCACATGAACTTGTAAATATTAACCGGTCACAAATTAGTGAGAAATATTAAATAATACTCTTCAGAATGATAAGAAATATATTTAAATATATTAGAGGAATTACATTAAATACATGACTATGAGACTGAACAGAAAGTGTTATGCAACCAGTTCGCAGAAACAGTTAAGCACAGGAATACAGCTTTGCTGTGCAAATAGGCAGTTGATGTCATGAAATGTTGTATTATCTGAAATGCTTAGTATTATAATGAATACTGCAAAAATCTGGAGGGTACAAAAATTAAGACACTGAACAACCCTGTGAAGATCAAGGCTCTGCAATACCATATGTAGGTAATTTTATTTCAGACTATCTTCTTCGTCTTCCCATTTTAGATAATCCAAAATTTAGGTATTTCTTCATAAACTATTTCTTTCAGATAACTGTGTAAATTAGGCTTGTAATGGGCATTTTCACAACATATGAATAAATATTTACCCATCTTTCATCATATTGTTGTATTGTTTAGTCTCTTTAGTGAACAACAAAAAATAGAATCCTTTAGGAGGAAAAAAATAACTTTGAGGAAAAAAAAATCTGTTTTATTTGTGTGTCTTAGAACTTTTTTGTATACTGGATATATATACGACTATTAGTCTCATGTTTCCAGCTAAATCTTGCAGCCCTCTGGTAAAGACTTTTATACTTTGGTGATCATCAAAAAGCTATGGAGAGTGATAAAACTTCCGGTTGGTCTTTTGTGGTTCCTCTCATAAGTCCATTTGTATGCTCAAGTACAGGAAAGAGGGAGAGAGAGACTTACAGTTTTTTATAATGGTTCAGCTTTTCAATTATAGTTTTTTTTCCTTAATTTTTTTAAATAACAACTCATTTTGTGAGTGCACATGCAATTGTATTGGTGCAAAGGAACTTTCTGAATTTTGGTTTTAAAGAGACTGATTTTCCTTACTTAACAATAAATCTTGAGGTTTTGTTGAGTTTTACTTCTACTCTTCAGTCACATTTCTCCTACAAAACCATTCTTTGGCATAGAAAAAATTGGGAAAACACAGATTTTTAAAAATTAAATACCGCAATGCAATGGAAACAGATGAATAAAAATGACCACATCAGAAAAGGCCATGGGACTGGAAAAAATTTTGAAGATGAAGTTGTTCTCCAATGGTATAATGCAACGTTCTATAAATCTGTAAGTTTATTGAGTTTCAACATCAAGAGGTAAAGATGTTTCAGATAATGCAGCTGAATTTGTAGTGCTGTATTTGTTTGTCTAGTCAGTGAGGTGGTACATGGAAGCTCACTGCTTTGCCACTTCACAGCTTCACAGTGGCAAACCTAAGGAGTAGTACTGTTGTAGGGATGCCACTGAAAAGAGATTTCAGACAGAATCATTAAGTAAGGCAGACTCTGTGTGGTACATTCTATTGCACTGTATTCTTCATTACAGAATTGCATATGTTCTGTTTTCTATAGGAAACTAAAGATACCTGAAGTCATTACGCCATTGGAATTAGCCACAGTCTTTAGATGGTTTTGAAAATCTAGTCTTCTATTGATAATTTCTGTGTAACTTATAAACAAGTCTAAGGGATATTGCAGTGGATTAAAGATATGCATCAGGTTATATATAGCTATTTTCTTATTATTTGATAGGATGCACTGGTAATATTTAATCTGAACTTTGCTTGCCTGAAAGGAGTTTATATATTAATAAAAACTGATATTCTCCACTTTTGTACTGGGTTTGTCTTGGATGGAGTTCACTTCCTTCATAGCAACCCATATGGTGCTGTGTTTGGCATGTGTGTCTAAAACACCATTGATAACACACCGTGTTTTGGCTGTTATTGAACAGCACAACATCAAAGCCTCCTCCCCTCTCTGCTTTCAAGGCAGAAAGACTGAGGAAGGGCAAGAGGTTGTGAGGAGACATAGATGACACAGTTGCTCACCTTGACCAAAAAGGATATTTCATAACATATGATGTCCTTCTCAGAAATAAAGCCTCAGGGAAATGGGGAGAAAGGAAGGATATCCATAGATAATGTTGTTTGTCTTCCCAAAACAACATTTTCCTGGGAGGGGCATTCTTAATATATAGGAAACTTCTCAACTAAATATTTGATGTGCTGGTAATATATGAATTTTTTTACAGTCATCTATCATTTTGTGGTGTTCATAAATACAGAATTATTCATTCAGGTTGGAATCTTATACAGAGGAAAAACTGAGCAGTTATATGATATTTCTGTGTTAGTCTGATGCCACATAACCTAAATATAGGACCTAAACAATGAAGAAAACAAACACTTTAAAGTCAAAGATACATGTGAAATAGGAATTACTAAAGTTACAACAAATTAAAACTTGCAAAACATATTGACAATTGTTATGATTTCACTGATGACAAAAATAATGTAGACAAAAAGTGTCCCGACAAGGTAAGGGAAAGAGGAGTTTTAATGGTAAAAATTGAAATAAGAATAACTGAATTTTGTGTTAAAAGCAAAATAAATGTTATACATAAATCTTTGTGAAGGACTCTGAAACCTTCTGCAAGAGCAGAGGGCAAGTGTAAATGGAAATGGAAGTCTGGACATGGAAATTTCCATTTTAAGTGAATAAAACACTTAGGAAGCTCCATCTTCAGATCAGTTTCATCTCCTGTGCAACCCTGTCCCACAGTTATTCTGCTGCTCCCTAAATAGTGCTAAGTACTGCTCTTTATATTGTGACCTAACAAGACAAGTATCTGAAAGATGAGAATGTGGTGGGGAAGTGCTCAAGGACTTTCATTCACTCTGAGGATGTGCCTGTCTGTGCCCTAATGCACTCAAATTGTGATGATTATATTACCTCTGTGCACAAAGAAACTGGCACATGAAATTGCAGGTCTCTTGAGAATATTCATAAACTGAGCAAGTCAAACAGCAGTCCACAGAAATGATCCCTATGAAGAGCAGCTGAGGTCACTTGGTCTGTTCAGCCCAGAGAAGAAGAGACTGAGAGGAGACCTCATTGCAGTCTGCAGTTTCATGGTGAGGGAAAGAGGAGAGGCAGGCACTGATCTCTTCTCTTGGACACCGGTGACAGGACCTGAGGGAATCTCCTGAAGCTGTGTCAGGTGAGGTTTAGGTTGGATATTACAAAAAGGTTCTTCACTCAGAAGACGGTTGGGCACTCGGACAGCCTCCCCAGAAAAGTGGTCACAGCACCAAGCCTGGCAGAGTTCAAGAAATGGACTCTCAGGCACATGGTGTGACTCTTGGGAATGGTGCTGTGCAGGGCCAGGACTTGGACTTTGGTGATTCTTGCAGGTCCCTTCCATCCCAGCACATGCTATGGTTCTGTGAATAGCTTCTTATTTTAACAGAGCAAAACTGATGACTAACAGTGAATTGTATGCTA
The DNA here is from genome assembly GCF_036417665.1 of Passer domesticus. NCBI lineage: Eukaryota > Metazoa > Chordata > Aves > Passeriformes > Passeridae > Passer > Passer domesticus. The sequence goes on along the minus strand of NC_087474.1, from coordinate 83,133,628 downwards.
ATAAGGAGATGATAATGAGTACTGCTAAAAGTAGAAAAAATTTTGGCAGGAGGATACAAAGAGGAATAGAAAGGGGAAGCAGTGTAAAAATGAAAAAAAAAAAAATCATGATCATATTTGGGGACTAAACAAAAAAAAAAAAAAAAAGGAAGAAAATTGTCTGTAGGACAATTTTGGAAAAGAGCCTAGATGGGTGAATTGATCACTGTAAAACTGCAATAACAATTCGATTCATCTGTGAAAAAGACAATGCATCAGTATTTTGAGTTGAAACAGGGAATATCAGTGAAAAAAAGCCCAATGAAATCCCATGTAGAGCATTTAATATAATTCTAGGTACTCATTTCTAGAAAGATGTTTTGAAATTGAGGCACAAAGCTATTCAGAATATAAAAATGTGTGAAAGAATACATAGAGTCCAAAAGCAGGAAGTCCAAATGGAAATACAGGAAAAAGGAAATAAAATATATTAATAGATTTAACATATCATAAAATAATCAGTTCTATATTATTCACCAATGAGAAAAGTATAGAAAAAAATAAAATCATGTCTATTATTTTATTAGAATAATGATGGACATCATGATCTCTGATCTTCTATAGCCCTTGTAGAATACTGGACCAGAAAATCTCAAAATTCATTGCTGTTTCTTAGGATGTCAGGGTGATCTATCAAATGGTACTTGTGTAGTGTGAGTGCTCTTCAGTCTCAAGGTTTGTGCATTTTTATTACCAATTGACAGTATGCTTTCAGTGAGATCTGTACTCTTCAGTGCTCTGGATTTGGTAAAAATATTGCTACACATGAAAACGTGAGACCCAAAATTTGGTAGAAAACACTATTAAGCCAAAATTCAGGCAGGAAATTATTGTTCATTTGATATTCAATCGTCCTATTTAAAAAGTAAGGTGAAAAAAATAGGAATAAAATATTGATTGGTCTACTCCAACCTAATTAATATTTAAAATATTAATAATTAAAACATAAGCAGTTTTCCATGGTTAAAACTTGCAGTCATTGTTATCATCCATACCATCTTGCTGCTGTTTGCCATATGTGTGAGGAAATATTACTAGCAGTAATAGCAGAAAGTTCTATGCAACTAAACTTTATAACATTAAATAATAATAAATGGAATATATTTTCCCACATTAATGCTAATATTAAATGTCTCAACATTTTTGGGGTAGGAAACCTGTTAGACAATAATTTACACTTATTGTTAAGCCACAAATAGACCCGAGAACCAAAGATAAAATATTATGCCAGTAACATAATGTACAATGTACTGTGAATGTTTTTAATAAAATACATCTGAAGTAAAAATATAGCCATCTTTCATTTCCCATGTTATTATTTATCTGTAATACACACAATTACTTTTTTTTTAAAATGTAAACACTGACAATTTTAAATGAAATATTGAAACTTAAAATCCATTAATAAAAAGAAGGAGTTTAAATAAGCATTCCAAGATAGGCAAGAGAGGCTGTTCCTTTAACTTAATGTCTTTTTACTATTATGTATGAATGGTAAAGTCACATTTAATTATAAAGCAGGAAGTTACCTTTCAGACAGGGCAACAGAGGTTGTTCCCTGGTGAAGCTTAGGACAATGGTATCTCACAAACCTGAGATACATTAGTGGTATTTCTGAAATAATACAATTTAAAGACAGGAAAATAGCCATGGTCTGGAGAGTTGCATGATTCAATTCTTTATGTTTGTACTTTCTGTACATTTTGTATTTACATCCAACCTTGGATGTACATACAGCCTGGGAAAAAAATGCTGGTAAGCAATCCTACAGAAAAGGACCTGGAGGTCTTGGTCCATGGTAGGTTGAACATGAGCAGCAGTGCCCTGGCAGCCAGGAGAGCCAAGCATGTCCCAGGGGGAACCAGGCACAGCATCACCAGCCAGGCAAGGGAAGGGATTATTCTGCTTGCTCTGCACTGGGGTGGCCTCACCTCAAGTGCTGGGGGCAGCTTTGGGTGCCACAGTAAAAGAAAAATATTAAATTATTAGAGAGATTCCAAAGGAATGCACAAAAGAATGCAAAGGGTCTTGAGAAGAATCCATATGAGGATGGCTGAGGTCACTTGGTCTGTTCAGCCTGGGGAAGAGGAGACTGAGGGGAGACCTCATTGCAGTCTGCAGTTTCCTCATGAGGGGAAGTGGAGGCACCAGCACTGATCTCTGCGGTGGCCGGTGACAAAACCTAAGGTAATGGCATGAAACTGAGTCAGGAAATGTGTAAATTGGATATCATGAAAATGTTCTTCACTTAAAGGGTGTTTGGGCACTGGTATGGGCTCCTCAGGGAAGTGGTCAAAGCAGCAGCCTTACAGAATTCAATAAGCTCTTGGACAGTGTTTCTCAGGCACATGGTGTGGTTCTTCAACTTGTCCTTTGCCAGGCCAGGCTGAACTTTGATGATCTTTGTGTGACTTTTTCAACTCAGGATATTCTGTGATTATATGATTCTATGATTTTGAATTGCTAGTGTTCCAGATACCACCCTCTATTTTCTTTAGAATGTGAAAACTCCTTTACATCTGCCTTTCAGTGTTTAGCATTGCAATGTCTAAACTTCTGTCCCTTCAGCAGAGAAAGCATGCACAACCTGTAAGTAAAAAGTGGTGACCATTTTCCACTAAAAATGATTTTGACAGGAAATTGTATTTGTCACAGAACAAAGTGTTTTCATTGAGCCTCTACAGAGATTAAAATGATGCTGCTTGGCAGTTTGCTAGTATTTAATTGTTTTTTAATACGATAGCAGAATAGCATTGCCTTTTCAAAATTTGCCTTGGACCCTTGCAGCTTCTGAGTTTATGATATTTTGAGTTTTTTATTTAAAATTGGTACTTCATTCCCTACAGTTTCATACTAAATCTCCTGGTGAGTAGTTGGAAGAATGTTAAAACATATTTTTGAATTGTGGCTTACAATACGCACGAGCTTTAATGAATATCTTTGTTATCAACAAATAACTTTTTCCAATTAGTAATGCTCATGTTTACTATTTTGGTTTTTCAAACCTTCTTGTCCTTTACTTGACTTGTGTTAGATAAAAGAACACTAATTGAATCACTGTCCCACTTTGCTCAGCAATGTTACAGTTTCAGGGATTCAAGAAAAGGCTCCATTATTTTTCCAGGTGCCTTTGTGCTAAATCCCAGAAAGGTAGACAGTGCTGACCAAATAAAAAATAATGTATTCAAAATTAAACTAAGCATTTTTACAAAGAAATGTTATAACACTTAGCTTGAAATGGAATGAAAAATGCATTAAAATTATGCAGCCCCAGTGACATCCACAGGATCATCCAAGATGCTTTAATTTACATATATTTTGTCCTTGCAAAAAAATTTCCTCTCCTTTGACAAGGACACTTAGAAAGTTACATCTAAAGACTACATGAAAAGAGGCTTTAAAGTCTAATTTATTGATGACTGTGCAGCCTGTGTTCAAAGCTGCAAGAGATGCAACTATCAACAATCACAAATACTATGTTATACAAAAGGATTTGTGTGTAAAGACAAAGCTCAGCCAGAATATCTTGATTACTGGGCTTTCCGGTACCATTTTGTGTAACTAAAGGTATTTAACAGTAATTTGACTGGTAATCTAGCAATACTGTACCTCAGTAGAGACCTTCTTGATTTTTGGTTCCCTGACACTAAAGAAAGAATATTTTTAAGGAGTAGGAGTTTAAAGCATCAGTGGCTATTGAAAGGTCTGTTACCTCCTCCCAGTCTTCCTCTTTTCTCAGATAGCTGCTGATTATAGTCCTCCAAACATTCATATTCACCTTTCTGTGCAGTCTCCAGTTCTCCAGGAACTGTCCCCTATTCCTAGGAAGTTTTCACTAAATTTGTCACTGTGGCACTTCCATAAAAGCAAATTTCAGTATAAAATAGCATTTAATAGTGTGCATTTAGCTAACTACCACTGCTTAAAAGGTAAAGAAAGTTTCTTGAAAAACAGGTCATCCATAAAATGAACTGAAGCTTATCAAAGTTTAGGGCACTGGGAGATCTGGTCAGAGGAGTCCATGCATAGATGTTGTTCTCCTCAATTCCTTCTGTATCGGGGGTGAATACTGAAAGCAAAGATAACTGGACTGATTAATATATGGCTTAGATGGTGGTGCTGTAGGTGGAAATTTGCTTTTTTGATCATAGTGAATCAGCACCAACAACAGTTGAGAATGGATGTGGTCAACCTTGCTCTGACAGAGGGCAGGGCTGATTGACAGGGCTTTAAATTTGGTTTTAAGGGGGCAGGTAATACAGTGAGACCCACTGGAGAAGAGCTGAGGGTGGGGTCATGTAGCAGGCACAAGGCCTGCAAGGCCTTGGCGATCAGAAGCCTGAGCTAGGAAATGCCAAAGTCAGCATGACTAAGGCTTTAGAAGCCCCTCTCTTCCGCCTTTCGGACCCTGTTTATCTCCCTGCATATCCATAGGTCACTTTCCCTTGACCCTTACTATTGGACAGTTTTCAAAACCACTGTAGGGTATAAAAACCCCTAACTCTGCCCGGTTCGGGAGAGGAGAGCTGTCACTGGACCCTTCGCAGAGACCCCAATAAAAGAACCCTGCGGAACCCACACAGCGCTTCTCCCTCTCTCTCTGCGTCTGCTGCGGCGGAGGTACATAGGGCGATGGCCCCAGGCCCCTAGAGCTGAAATCACTAAAGAGCTGAAAGAGCTGCAAATCACTATAGCTTGCCTGGGTTGCCTGAGCCCCCCCGCTGAGCTATCCTGGCCGGTCAGCATTCCCCGCTGGGCTTCTGCCCTGAGGGTAATAGCCAGCCATAGGGTCATACCAGTGTTGGAGCTGAAATTGGCAGCCCAGCTGAAGTGCATGTACACCAATGCCTAAAGCATGGGTAACAAACAGGAGGAACTGGAAGCCATGGTTAATCAGGAAACTGGCATAGGAGCTGCTAACACAGAAATGTGATGGATGGCTCTCACAACTGGAGTGCTGCAATGGATGGATGGTTATAAGCTCTTTGGAAGAAGCAGGTGCAGCAAGAGAAGTGATAGGGTGGTCCTGTATGTTAGGGAGTGTTTTGATCATACTGAAATCAAAGATAATGATGACAAGGTTGAGTGGTTGTGGGTAAAGATCAAGGGAAAGGTCAGCAGGATGGGTGTCCTGTCTGTTACAGACCATCTAACTAGGATGAACAGGCAGATCATGAAGTCCACAGTAGTCTGGCAGAAGTCTCACAATTGTCTTTGTCCTTATGAGGGACTTCAACTTGACAGATGACTCCATTGGTGTTGCTGTGTTTAAGACTTCGAGGACAGAAGAATCTCCAAGAAAAGTAAGATGAGAATAGGTCATTTTCAGGATGAGGTAGCTAATAGCTGTAGATCATTTACCGTCCTCCTTTCTGAGATTTCAATATTCATTCTAACCTAGAAGATTCAATTTTTCTTTTTAATTTTTTAATAGGAGTGCCTTTATTTTGTCACACAATAATACTGCAATCTAATGATTGAAAGAAAACTTTAAGAAACAGATAACATAGTGCAAGCAACAGGTTGAAATTTGCAAATTAATCTCCTTTTCAAAACATTTTTGAGGATAAGACTATACTCTTATATAAAGGTAAGAAGGTGGTTCCACTTTGAATCTGATTTTCAAGGGGAGACACCAAAAAAGTAGAAAGCATTCCTTAATTTGGCATCTTCTTTGTAAACAGCAAAGAATATGCAATACTATGAAAAATATGTTCAAGCAGTGGAGATATAAGAAATCTGATATTTGATTATATTAAATAGCTCACATTTACATAAGAGGAAAAATTCTTAAAATATCGACTTCTGAGCACCTATACAGGCTAGATAGAGTTACTTTGAGAATATACACTGTAAAGATTGGCAAGACAATTGTTTAAAACAAAAAAACTCAGATGTCCTAAAAAATTTAATGCCCTACATATGAATCTTGTAACTGTTCTGACATTAGTAGTCGATGTCAGAAAGATTTATCATGATGGGGTACAGTCTTTACTGCATTTATTTACACTGACTTATTAATTACTGCTATGGAGTGCTGCTTAATGTAGTGGTGTGTTATTTCCTATTAATAATTCTGATAGCCTAATCAGTAGGCTATCTGTACTAAGCATTCTATGCAAAACACAACTCAGGAGAGATGAAGTATGAAGAGAGGGATTACACCACAGTGATAGAGTTGTACTTTAATTGTAGATGACTCCTGAAGCTCTAATTCTACAGGAACAGACACAAATTCATACCTCTGGCAATATGAGAAAAAATACTGAAGTTCCCCATTTGGAATTAAAACTTTGCAATATTCTGCTGTTAGGTTCAACAGCAAGACGAATTGGATTCAGAAGTCACTAGGCCACAATGAGGACTCCAGTTCTGGTTTTCATAAGTTTTTATAAAGAGATTAATGTATTTCCTGTGAAAACCTAACCATAGGGGCAATAAATAGAACTATTAAGAATGCTATTATTCCTTCATTAAGTTTCATGGTTTGTCATTATCTAATGGACGACAGGTTTTTAAAGAGGTAGATATTGCAGGCAGCTTTATAAATAAAGAGGACTGTAATGGGAGGAAATGAAAAAAATTGAGGCACTTAAGAATTCCTAAAGATAAAATAAAATAACCTGATATCACAAGAAAAAGCACAAAGAGAAAAGAAAACAAAATCCTAACCTGGAAAAACAACATCAACAAAGCACTGGAATCTATTATCTAGTTGAGAAAAATATGTAGGTAACTTCAACATCAACAACTGAATATCTGAACAGTTATTTAAAGAGTTGACACATTATTAAGACAGAAGCCAAACACGCAGGGGCAGAAACACTGGCTAGCCCATTTTAAGAAAGCTGAAGTAGTTTTAATTAATGAGATATGTTATTGCAAAATTTAGGGAAATATAGTGATTGTGACTATTACTATTTGAAGCATCTTGTGAAATAGATCACTGACTTTTTAATTTTTTTTTAAACTGCAAAATGCCTTTAACTGAAAATAAGTCAGAAGAAGCACTATGTGGTCTTAATGATTCCTTTTCTCTTGTAGTCACTTGATAATTCCAACTGTTACAGATGTTCCATTTGTGAGTACAAAATAGCCTCTAATGTCAGTGTCAGAAAATGCTGTTTTCATAATTACTTGTTTAACTACTTTCTAAAAAACTAAAAGATGACAAAAGATTGCTACTTTTTTGAAAAATGTGCACAAACATCTCAGTATTTGCAAAACATTTTTAAAATATTGTTCTTAATCCTAAAAAAATTAAAAATATTGAACACATTCACATCACCCCACCTTTTGCAATACAATTACATGATAGGTCTTTACAGGCTTGCATTCTGAAAATGTAATGATTACCTGAGAAGAAGGATGCTACAGCCTATACAGTTAATGAGTTATCCTTAATAGAATTTATATTAAAGAAGTGCAAAATATACTATTAAACTTAGAGCAAAAGGGATATAAAAGCACAGTTCTGGACTTTACAACAAAGTATGGAAAGCTTTGTTGCACTGGGAAAATAAAACCCAACTTCAAGTATGACAAAAATTCCCTACTTTCATTGCTTTTATGATTTTTATTTACTATTCATACCTATCACAGTACAGATATTCTCCACAATATATTACTGAAAAAGCACCATTCATCTTCTTCACAAAATATCTCTCCATAATCTTACTAGATGAAAGTCTTTAAGTCCATGTTTTATGACACTTTTTTCATTGTTACTACAGAAGTTTTGTGCTGCCTTCCTGTAGCAATAAAGATGGTCAGTTACTGAAAACAGCAGCTACTAGAGCTGCCCTCAGTAGATTATGTATTCTATTTAACAATATAAAATTCATCACTTGTAAGTTTGTTTATATGACATGCATTTTCTGCTTTTTTTCCTGCTGTGTTACATAGCACCCACTATTTGGGGAGGTAAAACCTTTTACCATTCAATCTCTTGATTTATTAAAAATATTATAGGTGTATTCTGTAGGGATTTTGTGTATCTTTAGTTTGGAAGCTTTGAGTTTACATGCATGGAAGTATTCAAATTCATCATTATGATTCCCTTATCCCTAGTTCAGGAGTTTTACTATGTTCCTGTATATGGTTGCAATTTCAATGATATAAAACCCATTCCTTACTGATGTCATAAAAGGAAATCTAGGTGTATGAACATAAAGCAAATGGCTCATTAATACTTATGCAGCTGGAGTAATCCATTATTCCAGATGGTCTTTTTCCATTGTAAAACAGTTGACTGGGCACTGGAAGTGAAGACAAGTGTTTCCTCAGAGTGTGAGGTTTAACTGGAGAGAATAGGCTGCAGTATCTATAAAATTTGTAGAGCAATAGGGAAAAAAAGTCAAATTATTCAGATACTGTATCTCTGTACCTGGAAGTCTGGTCCTGCTGTATTTAATTAAATATAAAATTAAGCTTACTTTGTTTTAATCCCTTTTGTATTCAATATTTTGAGAGACAAGCTTCTACTCAGCTTATTTCTTACCCTTTTTTGGTAGATATACTTCCTGAGTTGTTTAATTTGAAGCACAGAACAGGATTTTCTGTATTTTTAATAATTCATAACATCGAAATAATAGGTGCTCTTTTTAAAAATATGCAGAGAAATTATCAAAATTGTATTACTATTTATGAAGGAAAATTCACATTCCTTTAATTTTTTTAGCTGGATCTCTTCAGCAATGAATTGATGGTTATTGGAGGTAGGGTGGAATAAGACATATGTTCCACAGGTAAATGCAGATGGATTATTCTTAGACCGACTTTTACTGTTTTGATCGCAACAACGCTGAAGTAATCACCCCCATTTTACAAACAGCATTGTTTAGTGGCTTGCCAGAATCATTCCTTTTCTTGATAGCAATAGCTTAAGTAGTACTTGGCATCCGCTGCATCACAGATTCTCTTTGCTTCCAAGCATTCAGGAACATATGCACCTGTTCCTCACCCCAATGAAGTATCCCACCCCAAGTACTTCTTATCTTAATCTGAGAAATGTGTTGTTTTTTTTTTTTTCCTGTAATACTATTTTTCCTTCAGAATGACATTTTTTTTCCTTTTGTTTTTAATCTCTGCTCTGTTTTTCTGACTGTGCAGTCCCACAGCCTCAGATGCTAGTTTAAGTTTCCCTCAGTGATAGGCAGGCTAAGCTAAATTGAAATGCATTACATTTTCTATGACAAATGAATAATTGCCATGGTCTAGATACAAATGTTGATCTGAAATATCTCTTATCTATTGAACTTCTAATGTTGAGAAAAAGTGAAGAATAATTATGTTGAAGTTGTGTACATGTTGTTTTTTTCCTTTGAATGTGGAAAAAAAGATATTTAATAATGAGAGAGGGGAGTTTTTATTCCTTTAATTTTCCTAAAAGATATCTACTGCTCGGACCTAAACTTGAATTGTTAAAAAACCTAAAACTTAAGTCAGAAAATCATCAAACAGTTAAAAGTAAGCATGTAGCAATTACGCAGTATGGGTTATAAATGTACTCAAGGTGGTATCTTTGAATTTGTCTAAATTGTATAAAGAAGGATCTAAGGATGGATCAGACATCCAATTTAGGGATCTGCTGGTCGATAGAATAATTGTTTGTTCAATTACACATTGTATTATCCAAAGAGAGATGCAACAGGTAGTCAGGTTTTCTTGAAGGTGAAATGGTTATTGCTACCTCCCCAAGAGTACTGCATGACTCATTATTTTTCAACACTGAGGGCAGATGCACATGTACTTCATCCTGAAGTAAAACTTCTCTTACCAGACCTATTTTGATATATTATGTGTGTACAATGGCAAATAAGGTATATTTATACTTCAAATTAGCAGTGCTAGAAAAGTCTTCAGCTGTGCAACCAAATCTTCAAAACAATACTTGTTCCCACTCAATCTCCCTTATTTTAACTTATTTTCCAATTTTACTACAACTACTTTGTATTCATTTTATTATTAATAAATTTAGTGGCTTTCTAGCTACTTTTGTAAAATACCTTGAGGAGCATGAATTAATCAACATGCCAGTAAGAGAGACAAAAAGTCTTCATATTTTATAGATCATAATTCTGAATAGCCAAGGAACCAATTTAATTTAAAAAATACTCATGAAGCTTAGGGAAAAAAGTGAAATTAATCCCTACATTGCTGATCGTTGAGCATAACAATGTAGCAGACAAGTATGCTGTAGTCTTTTTCAGGTTTTTACTCTATCTTACTTTACGTGGATGTCTTAGGTCATTGCTTCATTCACAGAAGAGGCTGAGGCTGGAAAATCATCAAGGTCGTCTTGTTCAAACCCACCTCTTTTCAGGTAAGGCCATCTAGAGATTGCTATCCAGGATTATGTCCAGGTGGCTTTGAATACTTCTAAGCATCTCTCTGTAACCTGTGTATGTTTATAACCCTCATCATTAAAACTCTTTCTCCATGTTCAGATGGATCCTCCTTGTTTCAGTTTGTGCCCAATGCCTCTGGTTGTGACAGTGGCATGATTTTCTTGTTGTGCTTAGAAACTGTAAATTTCACAGATATAGATAATTTCAGCTGCAATGAAACTGCACATAATACCCAATGAAATTGTATTTTCTTACTGCTGGTCTGAATTTGGTCCAGTATCTCCAGGAGCATCCTTTTCCTCCCTTATAATCTTCACTACAGAAGCTAGTCACTCTATTAAGGAATTCAGATAACAAAGAAAGAAATACTTAAAATTACTTGGGTTTATAAATTTTTAATTATTTACATTGACAAAGCCTTTTGTTTCTACCATTACCTTACAAATGTAAAATAATAGGTAAATTTAGTACACATACCTATTACAGTACCTGAGATAAACATCAATGCATTTGAAAAATACTTGGGGAAAAAAATCATCTTCATTGATGTTACAGCAGATGGGTTTCTGCAAAAGATAAGAGCTCAGTTGGAAGCAGACCAGAGGCTATTTTTGACATCCTTGTTAGAGGGACAGATGATGCCACACTAACTCTTTAACTAAAATTCACTTAGCCTTGAGTGATGTTTAGTAAAAATCAATTTGGAGTTCAAATGAGTTCAATGAATGTATTTTATGTATGTGTTCAAGGTTAGAATTCTAGCTCTTCCTTTTATGTTGTGAATTTTCTATTAAAATATATATAATTCAATTGTGAAGAATTTAATACTTGTGGTGGTAGATGCTGACCTCTGTGCAAATATTTACCATAAAAAATTCAGTGCTCTGGCTTGACACTGACATTGTTAATCTTCATAAAAATTATTTAGAAATATATCTAAGCTTTGCTATCTTTGTTATAGTAATCCTTCATTTTAATGGAAGTGTTTATTAATAGAAATGCTTATTTGTAACAGAAAACTGGGAAAAAGCAAGAAAGAATGGTAGCTTCTTGAAACAGTTATGGTTGTCTCATCACCTTCATTGAGGGTACTATATCTGAATTATGTTGGTTTACAAGTTATCTGTGTCCTGAATGTGAAAACAGCTTTGACAAGTGATTTTTTATGAAATGTGGAAGAGTATATTTTCTCAGAGAGCTTAATAGATTTGTTACATGAGAGCTTCACATAGTTTGGATGACAATATATTCATTAATTACAGACATTCTATGACAGTATGAGTTGTTATTAATAATCTCTTGAATTTTGGAACAGGATATGTAACAAAAATATGAGCAGAGGCTGCTAGGATTCAGTCAGGACCATTGAGATATGACTTAACATTGTATTCTGGTATGTTGATAGTCTAGAGATTTTTGCAGAATGCTAGAAGTACTGAGAAAAGGAGGAATACAATCTTTCATTTCAAGTCAGTGAAGCTTTGTCTATAAGCCTAAAGACAATGGTTTCAGTTGAGTTTACTTTAATTGCCCTGTCACATGAAAAGGGTAGATTTACTCAAACCTTTAGTGTTTGATTAGTTTGTCAGAGCCTCAGAAAATCTGAGACCCTTCTTCCCAGCCAATCGGTCAATGTCCCACTCTGGGGATGATTCACTGAGCAATTCATCACATCAGAGTGTGGCTCGACCAACTTCTGCAGGGTCACAGTCCAAACAGAGAGAACCCCCTCCTGGGTCTCCACACCTTTACTCACTGCCAGAGACTGCCAGTGTTTTTGAAGGGCTTGCATTAACAGTGTACAGTATAATGCTCTTAATTAATAAGATTGTGACAGGTTAAGGTCCAAAGACTGCTGGTGATAGCATCTGACTGCAAAAACATATTTAAAGTAATAGTCTAATTCAAAGCACTGTGCAGAAAAGCTCTAATACCTAATAAAAACTAGTGTGAGATCATCATTCAATGTTCACAGAGTGTGGTTCTTACCCAATATATCTTCCTATGGGGGACAAGTCAGGTTTAGCGCATTGACTGATCCCAGAAGTTAGGATGGAGCATTCCTCAACTCTTCCCCATTCCTAATTCACTTTTATACTATTTCTTTATGTTTAGGTGGAGCTTGACTGACTTTAGCCATACCTCTTAGTAAGTGGTGGGTTGACTATCTCCCAGTAACGTTCGAGATAACCTTGGGAGGAGGAATGCATCTGTCCATGGAGAGTGATCTCATGACAGCTGCTGATTCAGCAGCCGATGTTTTAAAGTATGTTAATAGCAAGAGGAGGTGGAATGTAAGCACTGGACAAATATTTTTTGGGGATGGCCATCTGACTAATAGGGATGATGAAAAAATGAAGGAATTCAATGCTTTTTCTGTTGCAGTCTTTAGCAATGGAAGCAGAGCTTGGGCTTTCTGGTCCTGAGCTGGAGGACGATTTATGGGAACAGTGACTCTCCATGTGAGAACACTGAAATTTTAAGGGACCATTTGTATCAACTGAAAGTTCACAAGTCCATGTGGACTGATGGGATTCATCCCAGCATTCTGAAAGAGCTAACATATGTGTGTGAGGCTGCACAGTGCACTGGGTGAAGAAGGGACTGAAGGGCAGAGCTCAGAGGGCTGTGGTGAATGAAGTTACCTCTGGCTGGTGACCACTCACCAGTGATGCTTCTCAGGATGCAGTTCCAGGGCCAGTCCTGTTCAATCTGTTTATCTGAATGAAGAGATTGAATGCAACATCAATGAGTTTGCTGATGATCCCAACTGGGTTGTGGGCAGAGATGGGGAGAGCCACAGACATATGGACAGGAGAAGTGAGGGCTAACAGTGCACTCAGTATCATGACTTTCTACATTTAATAAACTGCAAGTTTACATTATGCTGATTAACCATTCAAAGTGTGTGCAAGATGTAATGAGCTTTTATGACTGAATTTTGCAGTGAGTATTTTCTTAAAATCACATATTGAAGAAACAATAGTACAACTTCCCTTAGATCTTTCATTTAATTTTTAGTTGTTTCATTAAGTTTTATTTTAAAAGAATCTGTTTTAAGTCTTATTCAGTAGTAGCTTAGTTTTTTGTAACTTATATGTATATTTTTTGTGCTAGGATATCTGTAAAGGGAAATACGACAGTGGGTGCCATCTCTGATAGCTATAGTTCACTCACTGTCATAAAAAAGTTACATAATAATTTTCAAGAACTTGGCTGTTCTAAGTTAAAGATTGACTTATGTAGGAGAAACTGTTTTGTGAATACTAATAACTGGTAAAAAGTAATGTAAAATCTCTACAAAAATTCAACAAATATAATTGCAAAAAAAACCCCAAAACATTGCTTGCAATGTGTATAGTATAAATTAAAAAAAAGAATTACAAACTGGGATCAAAATGAGAGACAAGGTAAATAGAACAAGCAGAGGTTATTTATTTATCACACTTAAATAGAAAAAGAAAGGAAAATACCAGCTTTATTTACAGAACACCTAGTTTCAGAATGATTAATTACTCTTAAAGTTTTTCACGTTTTAAAACATGTTTTGAAAAACACTCAGAAATGTTATTTTCACTTTTTAATTTTTTTTTAATTTGGTGGGTTATTCTTCCCTTTACAATATTTCACATCTTTCTTTGCAAATATTAGGGAAAAAATTATAAAGGAGAAAATAAACTTACAGAATATAATTAGGTATGAGATTTCCTCCAGTGTTTTTTGAAATATAATTTTTTGTGATTAACATTATAAAAATACATATAATTTATTTATTGCACACATTTTAATATAAGTAAACACCACGTAAAATTCCTTGAGTGATTTTTTTAACTTATACATATACAGAAAAGTGGTCTAAGGGAAGAGAGCCCTGAAGACATATTCATTCATGGCAAGGAAGTTATATCAACAAATTCTTTTTGAACCGTTCCATAAATAGCTTTTTTTCTTCTATCTAAAAAGTAAAAACCAAATTCCTATTGTTCCTGACGTAAATACATGAAGAAAAGAGCAAAACTGTTAAAGGACTCTTAGAGATATAGAGTAGTAACCTGGTCAATTGAAAAGAATTAACCCCACAAAATGAAGTTGAGGTTTTGAGGTAAACTAAAGCTGATAAAAAAATTCATGTCAAAGAAGAGCATTTAAACAAACCATTTTCCATTAAAGATGTAAAATTTGTGGCTATTAGATAGGAAAACATTTTATCAGAAGGAGTGGTAGAAAAATAGTAAGTTAATAACTGAAAAGGGAGAACAAGATAATTAATTCAGCTGGTAATTGAATGAGGTAGCAGTGTTAAGAACAGTATTTACTCCACATGTAATTTACACCTTTATTAACAGTAAACATTAAGTTTATGCACCAATTAAATTGCATACAATCCTTCAAAGAAAGGGTTTAACTTGGAGAGCAGTGGCACATAATAAATCTGGGTCAGTTTCATTCCAACAAATAATATTTGGATAACTAATAGTGTTCACAAAATACTTAGAGGTTTGCAAAATTAAAAATGTATACTGCTGGTACTTTTCTACCTGTTAACATGCGCTTCTATTGATTATTCACACAACATTCTTTATAAAATGCTCAGCCAATTTGAAGGACCAACAGAATGTCTTCTAACAAACCAGACATTATAATTAAAGGTGATGCTGAATAACTGCAGTATTCATCACAGCTAGTTTTCTGAATGTTACACTGAGTTTGTTTTCACAAACCAGGAGAAGTTTGCAAATAAGTCTGTAAATATGGTTGATAAGCCTATCAGTGTTTTGCATTTTATATCCCTTCACTATTCTGTCTTTTTAAAATTTTGTCATGGATTTTCTGTGAAACAAAAAATTCAAAATTCCAAATTTCTCTTCTCTGGACAAGAAACTAAATAACTCTGTAGTCTAAAAATCAGTAGTCCCTAAATTGCAAATTTACATTGTACATTAGAAGTTCCATTGACATCTGCACACACCAGTCTTCTTAGAAATTCAACATGAAATATTGTTAAAAAGTGTCTTTCTGCTTACTCACTCTAATTGTGAATGCTTGATTAATTCAGTTCATCACTTTGTGTCCTGCTTAAACTACAACTATTTAGTCTTTTTTTTTTGAGCAGAATAATAAGGGCTACAAAATAAACCTTTTCTTCTAGAATTTCTTCATATTCAGTTTCGCAACTTCATATCAAGACAAGTTTGCCTGAGTGAAACCTGGCAATTTAGAATATAAGATAGTGTCTTAGCAGTTATCAGCAATTTTAGACTACTTTATAAATTTATTTGGTTTTCGGTTTAGTTAGGGTTTAGTTGGCAGGTTTTGGTTGGTAGGTTGTCTGGTTTTGTTTTTTGTTGTTTCTTTGTTAGCTGGGGTATTTTTCTATTTAGACATAGAGAATTACAGAACAATTCAGGTTTAAAGAGATGTCTGGAGGTCATCTTGCTTACTTCTAACAGCCTCTAAATGAATACAATTGAAACAATATCAGCAATGATAATATTTTCAGGTACATTTGCTTCAATATTCTGTCCAGTAGTGAATCTTAAGTAGGAACCATAAGAAATTAGACAATATTTTTATGTTTGTCTCTAATGAAGATTCCTTTTTTTAGAATAAATCTTAATACATAGATTCATACTTTGGAATTTTGACTGAATAAGAAAGAAACAGCAGATATTTTCTAACCATGGCCAATCAGGGTATACCTTTGCAACTGCCTGTACTGTTCATGCTTCTGTTTGAAAGTCCACAGAAAGAGTTCCTTACAGATATTAACCTAAGTCTACAAAGCGGGTGCAGATTTATCAGCACTCTTTATTTCAAGAGGCCATGGTCTTAAATTTTATCATTTTATGAATTTCAAACTCCCAGTGCAACATACTTGAAAGAAAGAGCCTTTTCACTTTGAGTTCTGCTGGGAGGCAAAATGCATGTATAATGCTGCTGCAGTGTGTGTGCACCCAGAAGAAAATAATAGGCCAAATTCTATTTTTAATACACAAGCTGACACCAGTTCATGACCCATTAGAATTCAAGCAGAGACAGGTCAAGCAAATGGAAGAGAAATCTCTAGAAGTGGTGATATATACAGAGCCATGTTCTGCTCAGAAAGTTACCTGGGCTGAAAATAGCTGGAGTTTGGAGTACTAAGGAGAGGGGGGATGGTCAAAATCCTTTTATTACTCTCTTTTTTTACCTTCTCAGGCACTTTTTTGTCTCTACTGGAAGGACAGTACTCCACATGACACTGAGCAACATGAAAATTTATTCTATCCCTGTGTGGCTGTTCTTATATTATAATGAAAAGTAGGATATTGTGTGAAAATTAGGTGAATTAGTCATGGCTAGTTTAGTTTATCATAGAAGAACACTAGTTCTTTTATGATTGAGGTAATTTTGTTTAAAGATGTAAAATGCTCCAAATGCTTAAAAATCCACACAATAAGTTTTTCATGAAATCCATTCTGTCTTGAAGTAGTTTGAGAAAGGTGGTAGGCAAGGCAGAGGGCAGCTCAGCATTGTTCAGGAGAGTGAGTGCTTAGAGTGCCAGCTCATCCCTGAGACAGCAGTAACCGGTGCCCTCTTCTGCTTGCTGTACTCTGCTGTCACTCCTTATGCCTCTTTTTTGTCTCTCTCCCTTTCTGTTGCTGATCATGGTGCTCTTCATGTAAGGAAAAAAAAAAAAAAAAAAAAAAAAAAAAAAAAAAAAAAAAAAAAAAAAAAATCAAAACTCATGTATTGTGAGAGAAGGAGGGTGGGTAGAGTGAAACAGTAGGGTTGTTCCTGATATTCAACAGCCCAAGACACAGATTGTGTCCTGCTTGGGGTGATACATTCCTCTGGCCACACTTCCTCCCAGCCCTTTTTGCCTTTGTTTTAAACCCATCTAGCACTTATTCCTCCAGTGCTCTTACCTGCACTTAACTCACTGAGACAGAGAGCTGTCTGCTGCTGTGGAGTGGAAGAAAATTTACTCAGGCTTCCTCTCTCTCTACTCATATGGTTTGTTCTCAGTGTTTATTGACATTTGAAGATTAGATAAAAGCTTTCTAAAATACAGCTAACAAACAGGCATCATATCACAAATCCAACCTACTTACTGTCAAAAAATCCAGAGAAACTGAAAGGTGACTTAGCAGAAGAAAAACTGATGTTCTAAGGCCCACATAATATGGCAATGAAAGAGTAAGGCCACAGGTTTGATTATAATTTATCACAGGCAAGTGTCAAAAATATTCTTCTAGAACAGGTAGTAAGGAATTATGTCTGAGCTTAAGGTTCTGTTAGGAAAGCAAAAAAGAAAAAAGCATGAGTTTTGTTGTTTGAAAAAAAACCCTGCTTGTACTTGAAAATACTATGTATGTAGCTTTTCATATTTCTGCAATGTTGAACTTTGTGAATCAGGAACCATAAAAGAAATTCTGATGAAAAATTTTGTGTCATGGAGGATGTAACAGATAGCAAATGGACTTGCAACATGCTACCCCTCTTTGGTTTTGATAATGGATTTTAATTAGAGAGTAGATTATCTGTCAATTAACTTTTTGTCTGGGTGCTCTGAATCTGCTTTGTATTTTTTTCTCAATGCAAAGCATTTATATCATGCCTTATAAAAATACATTTAACTATTGGCCAATAAAAAATTCTAAAATTCCAGAGCTTCAATAGTCCCTTTCTTACTTTTCCTCCTCCTGACAGAATAATTCACGCATACATCCACAGACAAGCATTTGCATGTCAGTCATTAATACTTTAGCTAGGATAGAAATAGTAATAGCTCATTGTGGGACTTGTTGCATGTGAACTTAAAACTGAATGGCTGCAGAGTTCTATGAACTTCAGGGCTCCCTTCAAATATATGAATTGCATTCATCTGGTAAGTTGTGCAAATTTGTGTAGTGTAATGAGACATAAGCTGTTTTTCCACCAAGTAAACATATGATGAGCTTAAATATTTTTAATATGTCTTCTCTTCATAGGAAAATATATGCAAACAAAGTAAGAAAATAGATTCAAAAAAGTAAACTTCAGCAATAGCTTCAGAATAAGAGTTTCTTTTTGACATCTTTAAAATTAAAAAGCAGTCATATCAGAGATGAACAAATTGATTTCTGATTCTTTAAGAAATGCAGTAACCTTTAATTTTTTTTTTCTTCTTGTTTCCAAACACCATGGACAATCAGAAGTTTGAACTAAGTGTCTCTTTAGTACACTTGTGATTTTAAAAATAGAAAAAAAAATGTTCCAGAGATTTTGCAGTGAAAGAGGGGTTCCTGACTACAAGACCAAAATAAAGTCCGAAAACATTCCAGAATGTCACTAACAGTCACCTTCTTGAAAAAATGAATGGATAAAAATAATGTTTGCTTGATTGTCAAATGAGAAGCAACTTTTTGACAAATGGTAAAGAGATAGAAAGTTTAAATGCAGACCTCTAAACCTATCTTTCTTATTGGTGTGAGAAGATCTGTTTACACTCATTGTGAAAGACATTTGCCTCTCTGATTTCAAGATTCCTGCAGAAAAGTAAGGCAACACCGCAGTGACATTGGATATGAAGACATGAAAATATTTGTTTTTCCCTTGTTCTGTTTAAGTTTACAAAGAAAATCCATGCAGAAGTGAATAGTTCTAACTTGGAATAGAGTTGAAGTAATGCATAGTAAGGCCAAGAGGTGCACACTGAAAGGGAGAAGGCAAACAGGTAAAAGCCATCTTGCAAGAGAGTAAAGAAAATGAATGACAAGTGAATTATAGACTCTATATAGTCCAGTTGCTAGCAGACTTGGAAGGTATTTTAATCTGAAATAACTGTTGTACACACCAAAGTTGCTCTCTGGTCTTCCTGAGGTTAATACAGTGCTCATAATCATGAAAGAATTCTCCATGTCTCCATATGTTTAATGTAAAAATGAGACTTGGGCTTTTGGCCAGAAAAAAAATTCTGTCATGTTTCTCATAGGAAGCAAGACTGGCAAAGTTTCCTGATTTATTTTAGATTGTCTGACTGGAATGCATGAAGATGACAAGGGAGATTTTGTGTAAAAATTGTGTTATACAGTTCTGAGGTCATATTGGGGGGGGGGGGGGGGTTGCAATAATTTTTGACACCGTTTGCATGGATTAATTTCTATATGCTTTGCATTACTGAGAGTATGAAAAAAAATACTGATTTAATAAGAATGAGACTGATTACTAAAAAATACTTTGTTCCCAAGTCTTTGTTTCTTGAGGCATAACAAAACTGTGTATTTATTAGCAGAAATCTTGTAAAAATAACATTAAAATAAAGAGTTCAAAAATTGTTTCCAGAAGACTGAACAAGATATAGATCTTGCTTATTTGTAGTAATGTTGTGGCAACAACAACAGCAACTATAATATGTCAAATTATTTCCAACACATTAAGCAAACAAATCATTTATACAGACTAGAGCAAGTAAATTATTTATATATTTATTGTGCACAGAACAGCAGTAAACTGTGCCTAAGAGCCCTGTAGCGAAAAGCATATCATACTGTCTAAATCCATAAAGCAGGACTTGCAGGTTGAACATAATACATAAAGATTTAAGATGTGTTCTGAATCACATCTTGAAAAAGGAGAATATCCAGCCTCATGCTAGAGAAAAGGCACAGGAGAACCAAGGGTCTTGTTCAAAAACATAGTATTTTGTTGTTTCAAGTGGTTTGAAATGAAGATATTTATTGTGAAAATAGTGCTCTGCTATTTATTACACAAAGAACAAAAGGGCTAGAGCCTTGTGACTGGAACAGCAGTAAACTGGAATAAGTTCAGCAATTTGATAGGCAGTGATTGGAAGACTTGCCTCTCACTTAGACAATATGGCACTTTTTCCTCTTTACCAGAATTAAGAAATCTCAGTTTTGGGTTCCAAAAAAATCCTGTTGCGGACACATCTGCCAGCTTGGAAAAGGTGATGAAGAGTTTATGAAACAGTAGCTTCATAGCTGCTATAACCCCCAGTCCTAGGTAGAAGGCCTTTTAAAGGCAGTTAACCTTCAGGTGGTTTTACTTTTCTACACACATGTCAGCTCTTGAATCTTTATGCTTGTAGTGGAGAAAGATATAAAACACAGAAAGTACTTGTACTGATAATAAACCTGTGTCTTAATTAAATGTCTGTCCCACATTACATTGCCAGAGTGTTAATGTAACCCCATTTTTTTATCCCTTTCTCTCAGAGTGTGGGTAAGCTACTGGTCCACACCCTTTCACCTTATACTATTTTCCCTATTTTATCTATCTTGAGATTCTCCGTTCAGAAACTGTAGACCTACCCTCTAATTTATACAGCAATATTAAAACACTGCTTACAAGTGAAACAATTAATTTCGGTAATTGCTAGTACATCTTCCAAAGTCAAAGGTGAATGTATACATTTAGGAAAACACCTCCTACCTTAACTGACACATTTTAACTACTTTTTTTTTAAATACTCCACATTTTTATATAATTTATAATCTGCTTTTCATTATTTCTCAAGTTTCCCAATCATTGCTTTGTTTTCAAAAGTGAGGGCTAAAGACAGTCTTTACCATGCTGTGATATAAGAAGAAATATGACATTAAATATAGTTTATAATACAGAACTACTTATGATGGAGACAACACAAATTAGGCAATATTTATACAAACACTTAGAAATGTTTATTTTTAGTACCTGAAATAAAGTACTTATATACATACATATATATATTATATATATATTATATATATATATGTGTGTGTGTGTGTGTGTATGTATTTAAATACACACACATCTTTATACCTGTTGGTATGTGTAAGTATGTAAAAGGGTTACAAAGAATTTTACAAGGTAAAGAAACTGATATATTTTTATCTGGAAAATAAACGTAACGTGTTCAGTTCTAAATTACTACATCTCAAATAACATTGGAGCACAAAGTAGAGAGCTGAGGAAAAAAAAAGAAAATAAATTATTCCATCCAACAAGAAATACATCCTCAATAATTATATTTTGCCAAATTGCTTTTGAACTCAGGTTTTATTTTTAGAGCTATTTGACTTATGGATTTCATGCTTTTTGTAATACTTAACAAATCTAAAATCATCCAAACTCTGGTCATTAAAAAAAAGTGAGTAAACAGCTCAGTGATCATAGAGCTGGTTTATTTTTTTTCTCTTTTTGACTTGGGCAAGGATATTGTTGGTCAGAAGTAATTTTGGTTTTAAGCTAATTTCTTTTAATTATATTAGAGTGAGCTAAATTGCAGTATCTAGCAGGATTTCTTGACAGGAAGATACATACGAATAAAAAAAAATTTAAAAAAAAAAAAAAAAAAAAAACAAAAAAAAGAAAAACCAAGAAAAAAAATACGTTCCTCTTCAGAACTCTTCTTCCAAGAGGAATAGACAAGCTTTTTCCAAAAATCAGCCTTCAAATTATATCCATTCTTGAATTTCCCAATTTGGTAAATCAATCTTTCTAAACCCCCATATATAGTAGCATCATAGCATTTCCAAAATCTCATGATCCTTCATACCCTGCAAAAATTGCTAAAGCTCAATACATTTAAACAGTCAGTCTCTTGAACACAGAAGCATAATTAGTTCACCACAGTAATCTGAACTCCTCCCTATGCTCTCTCCATAAATGACTTCTGTTGGTTACTGTTTGGAATTAACATTTCAGTTACCACCAGATTTTTAAACAGATGTTAAACAGATATCAGAAAGAGCAGATAGAATATGTCACATACTGTTCATTTCAATGTAAGAGGCAGAGATAATAACTCTTTCGTCAAATTATCAACAATATGTGGTAGTATTATGGAGAATTTAAAAAAAACCCACTCATTTTAGCCACTACACGTAAATAACCTACTGTGTTCAAGAATTTGTTCTGTAACTGTTTTAGCTAAATTAGCTGATCAAAGTTTGAAACCACATGCTAAGTGAGATGAACTCATTGAAACATAATTTATTATTTTATTTACAATGCAAGTGCTTAAATGTTTGCTGATATATCATCTTGCTTCCAATGCACTATACTTATTTTACTTACAAATTCAGTATTTCAGTGAAAGAACTTGTGATATCAACAATTCTGTTTAGTTCTTTTAAAATGATTAGTTAAGCCCTCCTAAAGTAATTATACCAGAAAACCTTGCATTTTGTAAATCGGCATCTGAATGATTGAGGATTGATTGTGTCTAAAGTACATGTCAGCACTCAAAACCAAATCAGTGTAATAGTTGAATGATATATTAAAAAAAAGCAAAACAAGTTTTCATCTGAATACAACATTTTTGCCAAAATTTAACATAACATTTTTCAAATTAAAATAATCAAAATTATGGTCAGTGTGGAAGATTAAGCCAATACAATGATTGTATTGCCACTTCTATGACTGTTGGATAAGTGCATACTTTTTTTATATTTTTATATATATGTTCATGAAAGTGATAAGACTCTACACATTCAGGCACAGCAGAGATTTTACAGGAGTGAAGAAAATTTATTTACGATTTTTTTCAGAAGTAGCCTGAAGTAGCCTGACATACAAGGAAAAAATTAGTATCATCCCTATAGTACATTTTTAGAGTTATATATATAACAACTATTCTTAAGTGTACTGACAGATTCTTGGAAATGCACACACAAAATCTTTTTATGCACAGCATAATATAGAAGATCACAAGTGAATAAAGGAAGTCATATATAGTATATGATCTAAAAGACTAAGGGTTCAAGGGGGATTTTAAATCACAAAATGTTGAAAAAAATAGGAAAAAAAATCAGTCCCAGTACATAAGTAATCATGCTTTTAATAGACTTTAATATAGCCTACATATCAGCAAAAATACAAGGGAAAATATCAGTTCCTATAAAGTCCAAATGACTAGGCAATAATCAATCGATCAATCAATCAATCAATCAATCAATCATTTAACTATTCAGAGAGGTCAGGTACATATAGAATTATTTTTTATATACTGCCAAGTACATTAATGCTTTGGACAAAATAAGTCAATGTACGCAAATCATGACCTATTTCAGGCAATTTGATAACAGGTTTTGTTTCTTTTTTGTTCCAAAGTGCCTATAAACAAAACCACTTGTCTTTTAATTCAAACTTATTGTAAATTTTCACATCATGAAAAGCTGCTACTTTTTCCTCCCTAAAGAACATTTAGTTAAATGGTTTATGTGATTCATGTATAGTAAATACTATGGGGTTTTTTTCCCTATATATGCATAGAGTTTTGTTAAAGTAAGTTTTAAATCAGATTAATCCAATGGGAATGTTCACCTTCAGGTTTATTTCTAATACCTGATAAGTTTAGAAAAAAATAAATAGCTTGCACTCTTTCCCACTGTGAACATTAGTTGCCAGAGCTGTAGCAAAAGTAGAGCAATAGTTGTGTGAAAAAAGCATCAGTTTTCAGAATTGCTTCTACTAACCTCAAAGAAGAGCTTCAGGTTTGTAATGGTAAGATGAATGTCAACAGTAACTGAAAGAAGCTTCAAAAGAATGTCAAGGAGCAATTTATGGCCCAAGTGACTTGCAATTACTTCTTCTAGCCAACATGTACAGAAAGGTTGCTTGTCAGCTCCCCAGGAACTGCTTCTGGCTTATTAATTTGGTTTTTTTCACTTTTACAACCCATTTTCTATTCTTTTCTTCACCTGACACCCATGAGATGTTAGAAGAATTAACAAGTGACACCCTCCTTCCCCTCCTCCCTCCCTCCCTCCCTCCCTCTCTCTGTCCCTCTCTTCCCCTCCTTAGATCTTGTTTCTGTCCTGGAGTAAGAAAACAAAATGCTATCACTATTATTTTCTGTATTATAAAGTAGAAGAGCTAAGTATTGAAAATAATGAAAAAAGGTTTTTCATTTGTGAGTTGTAGTAGATATAGGGGGTCAGTACAGTATTGTAATATTCTAAAATTAAAGAAAGCAAATGGGCAAAAGAAGGACTCTAAAATAGAGAGTGGTAAGTCTAATATGAACAGATGCTACAAGAGAGCAAAACAAAGCACTGGAGTCATCAGTGATAGATAAAACTGACAGAAGAAGAGTGGGTAATAGAAACACAGATAATAGGAACACAAACATGGAATAAAAAAATGGCAATGAAATAGAGAAAAGAAGCAAAGACAAACAAATGGTAGTTGTGTTAGGTAGACTCAAGGTGAACCAGTTTAGCACTATGACTGTCCAAGCCTTTGTTAGTGTTTGTTAGCGTTCTAAATTTTTCCAGGAAGAAGAATTGGAATAAAGTAGTTTATGCCCTAGAAGAAGACTAAGCTCAAAATCTTAGGAATCTTCCCTTGCAGTTCATGTAAGCATTAGAAGAGGAAAAAAACTAGTTTTAATCTAAGGTTGAAATGTTCCCATGCAAAAATAAATGTAGTTCTCCCACAGTTCAAAATAGGGTGATACAGTTTTTGAGTATTCCTTTAGGCAGGCTCTTGTTTTAGCTCACTTGCAAATGGCATTAATTTGTTGCAGATTTCAAAATTAAAATTATTTAATTGTCAGTCTCAATGTTGGGTTTAATGCTATATGCTAAACATGTGAATATTGTTGCTGACAGAATTGTCCTAGAAGACTATTTATGCAAAAGTCATTTCATGGTAAGGTTAGACTTATTCTTCTGATGTTGTGCATAACATTTTGACATCTAGCACAGTTGCCTATGGGCAAGAAAAACACAGAGAAAATGGAAACAGGGAAAACATTCATGCAATGTTTTACAGGGGAACTTCAACAGCCATCAGATAGCACTGGGTGTGTATCAGCCCCAAACTCAAAGGTGTTGTGCTTTAACTGGTACTGAAGATTAGTATCGTGTACCAAAGAAGGTGAAAAAAAAATACTATGATATGGCAAAGATAGATAACTCCTAAAATTCAGTTACTGGCTGTGGCTAGGGCAGCTGAGCTTCTAGAGCAGGGAAATGCTGCTAGCATGAACAGCTTGAACCATCACTAACCAGTAACCACATCCACAGGAGTTGGTGCAGTGAGCTATAACTAAACAGTCCCTGGACTTGCACTGACCAATTCAATATTTATCTTTCTAGTAGGAGCAAACAATCTTGAGTAAATTATTATCTTTTTGCTATCATTTCTGTCTTTGCCACCTTATAACATGTCTCCTTGAGTGGCTACCATACCTATTTTTAATTAACTTAAGCTTTTATTTTTGCTGAAAGGTAATATAGTACTGTCTCCCCTGCTACAGGGGACATTTCTATCTCTGGTAGATGTCTCTTCCCTGTGAAAATGAAACCTTATGCTTAGCTGAATCTTTGCAGAACTCTGCATGTGACAAGTCAGGCAGGACACGGTTCTCATTGAAAAGACAGGTATGTATGCCCAAAAGCAATGTGTAATGGTGTTTGTGCTAGCTAATGCAAATTCCTCCTTGCATGCTTATGAAAATCTACCATGTCTTGCATGTACTGGCACTGATTTCCAAGGTGCCCTGAAATCACAACAGAGTGGAGCAGGGAGTTTAAGCACTGTGCTACTGTACTGCTACAATACAACACAGACAGGAGAGTAACATATTACAATATTTCACTGGTTTTGACGATACAGAACAGAGATTTGATTCCAAGAAACAATTTCTATTAAATTATTTTGATGTCTTTATGGTAAATATTATATCCAAATAGTGACCATAAGGTATAACCTCAATTCAGTAAATTAGTTTTATGAAAGATTTCATTCTAATAAAGAAGAAATTGCCTATAGAAAGACTTTATAAAGTCAGTCTGAGGTAGATAAGAACTGGATTAAACTTTCAGAGAGGTTATCTTGGCCAATGATAGTTGTTAAAAACAAGCACAGAGAAATGAGCATTATTAGAAGAAGGTATGGTAGCACAGAACAGGTCATTGCAAGTTCAATTCTGACAAGTTTTTTCAGTGGATGAAAAACCTATTTTTTAGGAGAAAAAACAGTGAAAATGTGGTGTGCATACAAAATATTCACAAAATAGAACAAACTCTTAGGTACTTTTTTGTACTGAAGTTTAATGTCAATACCTGAAGTACTGACAGCCATTTTGAAAACTGATATGAATTACCTGAAAGTCAGACATAAAAGTCTATTAAATAGGTGACTTTGTCACCTGAGATATCTTCTTGGTGATCGCTGTAAAGCAGGTGTACTAGTCCTAGGCAGTTAGTTGCCTGTATTACAGGAAATACTAGATGCTTTGGAGTTTGTGAAACCGACGCCTTGAGCAAATTTTTCCAGACACTTCAGTGTTTACAAAATATTTAATTGGCAATTACATCTGGCTTTAGAGTCACTTAGCAATCCAGTGACACTTGATTTATACCAGTATTATGGTGGACTGTTTTCTCTATTAACGAGATAACACTATACAAAAATTACCATAAAATATGGAGAATTATATGTTCTTAGTAGCAGAAATTAAACATGTGATTTAGGATCCTATCTTCCTTTTGGGCAATCTCTAACATCTCTCTTCTTCCTCCCTCTAAACTTAAAGTGATACATGCGTAAAACTCATGTCATATTTCTAACTACAAATAATTATGGAACTAGAAACTCCCCCAACCCAGAATTGATAAGTGTGAACTCTGCTATCTAATAGAGAATGGTTGAGATCACCATTTAGGACATTTCAGGCAATTCTGAAGCCCCTTCTAAATTTAAATCAAATGGCAAAACTTTGATTATATTCAAGACAAGGTCCTCAGAAATTTTTTGAGAGTAGTGAAGTCCTTATGCCCGTTTAAGTCTAACCTCAAAGGTTGTTCAGTATTTGGCTTCTCATTTTATTAACATTCTGTAATAAATGTCCAAGGAAGTATTTATATTTGCCTAAGGTTCATTTTATTTGGACTCTTCCCTCATACTGAATTTGACCTTCACAAGTTCTTTTCCATAAGTGGTGACCTTTAGATTAGCCTCCCGTGTAAAGAAGTGGCTCTGTTGCCTGACATTGTTCATTCTCCACATTACTAAACCAAAAAATATACGAATAATTTTAAATGTCGTTTAAAAAATACCCCACTTATTTAATGTGTTCCGAACAAAATAACATCTTTCCATTATGTTCAAGATCCCAAGAGAGTTTTTCATTATTTATTTCTCAAAAACCTCAAGAAATATGAAATGTTTAGTTATAAAGAGATTTTTTTATTGTGTTTAGCAGAAATATTAGCATGTTTGGAGTGAAAACGAGTGTTATGAACAAAATTTCAACTTAAGTATTTTTCTGTTCCATTAAAAAGTTCATAATCTCTTCTAATTTCTTTGTAAACATACTCAGATGCCAAAGAAACCAGAAAAAAGTTTAGTCTGAGAAATGTGCACATGTTGTTAAGTCAAATGCTGGCAATAATAAGATAATGACATATTTAGAGTGTGGCCTTTAAAAAATATCACTTTAGAAATGCTATAATTCTGAATTTTCTTCTTTGTACAAGAATCTTAAGGCAATTAGAAATTTACCACTGTAAGTTCTTATTTATGCAATGATGTCTTTATACCTCATACACCTGAGGTCATCATTTCTTGGACAGTGTGCTCTCAGACTGCAGCCCCCGAAGGCATAAGGTAACAAGAAGCAATCCTATTTCCTATTGTCACGTACATTCAAAATAATTTCAGTGTAATACACTGTTAATCCCTGTCTGTTTCATACTGGACTTTGGGCTTGATTTTTATTTTCTTTTCTCTATGTTTTCTTCTCCTTTTTTGCTTGCTTTCCTGTCTTTTGTCTCCGGTCACATTTGTGGTATCTTCTTTGACTCATTACAAGCTAAGCACAATGTCCAAGACATTTCACTCAAAGGTTAAAAACCCTTACAAACCTCTCACTCACAGAGAACAAAATGAAAAAGCTTCTGTCTACAATAACTGCGTTAGGTGTTTTTTTGCATAGAAAGATTTTACCTCTTATTATCATTTTAAGATTGCTGAGAATATCTGATACCAATGACATACCATATGCAAAACACTAGAGCAAATGTAGTCCATCCTAATGAGACTTGACAGATAAAAGTATTTTTACTATTTCACTTTTTGACACATTTTGGTGTCTCCCTGAAATTTTTCCCATCTTTTGGCTCTGTAAAACTGTGTTAATTTTATTGAAGAGACCACTGGTTACTTGTAAAAACCCAGCTTTTTGGTTTCAAGAAACCATTACTGTAATTCTGCTGTTACAGTTCTGTTAATGAGCTTCAAAGACTGCATGTGAACATACCCATGATTCTGTGTACATTACATCTATTGGGTTTTTGTTCCTTTATTTTAAATAAAAATCCAGGTATATTAGCATGAATAGGTAGAAAAGTACATAATTTATGATTTAGTTACTTGCTATTGACACTAATATTTAAATTAATTAGCTCTTAGCAACATCTGAAATATACTTTCCTGCTCATAAAACACAACAGAAATAAATTACCATAAATTTTGTTCAAAAACATGTTTTGGGCAGCAGTCCTAAGAATTAGAAATGCTGAGAATCTCAATCTGAGCAATGTTTCTTCTTTTATCAAGTAGCAAATATAGTTCTCTTCAAAGACAAAACATTCTGAACTTCTGTTATTCTTTTCTTTTATAGACTTAGTAATTCAAACACTCTGGTTGTTTTCTTGGTTTTGAGAAAAAACAGTTGCAACTAAAGTAATTTTCCTATTTAAGCTGCTGCTATCTCAACTCCCATTATACCTTTACTTATAAGTTCCAGAAAGAATGAGGTGTCATTGATATGCTATCCAGAATATTAAGCAAACCTATAAAGAAATTTTAAAAGTACTAAAAAAATAGCTTTGCTTGCTTGTTTAATTAAATAATTGTGACTACACCTGTATGTATGGCCTGTGACACTAATGTTAATAAACATGTTTAACAAATATAAGAGCAGAAATCTTTTTATTATACTCATACTGAATTAAAATGAGAAATTGAACTACATACGGATTTTCTAAAAGAATATAAAAAAATGAGTATCCTTTCTTGGAATATGTGTATGAAGAAACATCAGTGGTAGGGGTATTAATGTGAAGATAATATATTATGTTTTTCATGGTGCTTTGAGAGGATGGTAATGCTTTTAGAAGTTTCTATTACCTTTCAAAGCAGAATGAGTGAATGAAGCTCTAGGACAATTGTGTTAGATGCTTTTAAACGGGGGTCCAGGAAACCTGGTTATTCTACAACACACAGATTTATAGAGCTAGAGTGTCCTAGTCTTGTGCTTCTCTTTGCTTTGAGGTAAATTATAAGCCAAGGAAACAAAATGTACTAAAGACATTTTGAGTATGAGCTTTTCATGCATCAGTTCCTGCAATTGCCAGAGGTCTCTGTGAGATGGTAAAATGACCAGAAAAGATAGATAAGTCAAGGAAATTTCTCTTAGGACATGGTTTTAACATCCTGTGAGATCAGAAAACTCTTTTAACTGTTAAAATAGTGCCTCTGCCTACTCTCCCACTTAATAGAGAGTTTTTGCCTTGCATTTGTCAAAAAGAATTAGGCCATAAAAAATGTTACCAGATTAAGAAGTATGAAATCGTGATATCATATTTCTCTAAAATTTTATCAAATGTCTGCTGCTGGTTGGAAAGAGTTTATCGTATTTCTTTACTATATTGTTATATGCTGAAAGGGTAAATGATGACTGTTGCTCAGCACAAGAACTTTCTGCTTTTTCTCTTTTTGTTATTATCTTTCAGTAAGACAACCCTCTGGGCTTGTTTTAAATTCCAAAGAGAATTCCCCAGACAGGTGAAATCAACTGAATAAAATAAATTGAAACCTACTTTGTAGAGTTACCATGGGGTTTGACTTAAGTAATGAACTGAAATATGAAGCTGCTGTGTTCGGCTTGCAGAACTGTACCTGAACTGTAAAGAAAAGTGTGACATATATCTGAAACACTAATCTAGATAGAAATCTAGATAGACATTATAATGAAAACATTCTAGTCAGGGTTCTTTCTCTTCTAAGTATTTTATTGTCTTTTTCAACACATACTGAAGTTCATGCCACAGTTTCTTATCTTACATTTCACAGGAAAACATTAGCTTGATAAAGGCACACAGAGATTCAGATTTAATTTCTATAGGCAAAGATTAAATCTGGGAACATAAGACTGGACTTTTTTACATTCAGTCAGAAGAAATAATAATACTAATAATGATAATGATAATAATCAGGAAGAAATAATAACTTTAAAATATGTGAAGCAGGGTGAAATGCCAAGAGAACAAGTTTATTCAGTGTAATTTTTTGATTAAGTTTTCAAGTAATAGTTAAATTCTAAATACAGAAAAATATGTAGATTCAGTGCATGTTTCCACTTATATGTTTTACTCTTTTAAATTTTTCAGAAGACTTTAGCACTTATTCCAGTCAAGTTCATCATGGATATGTAGTAGTGACCATCTCTTGACAGAGGAATGAAAGAATGTGAATTACTGTTTTGATAAATGGAATAAAAAAGAAACTGAAGCAATTTGTGCATTTCTGGATAATTTTTTAAAAGTAAAAATATATTTTAAAATATCTTTTTCATGATGCATGTTTAGACTAGTTTGTGTATAATATGCAGAATGAATAAATCAATAACTACTTTGACTCTTCTCCTGGCTGAATGACCCCAGCTCTCTCTTGCCAGGAGAGGTGCTCCAGCCCTCTAATCATCTTTCTGGTTCTCCTCTGGACTCACTCTAGCAGGTCCATGTCCTTCCTAATCTAACATTACTCATGTTTCAGGGTAATATTTTTCCTTTTTACAGCATGCTTGGGTAAAAGAAACACCTATAGGACTAATGTGATACAAACTCCAGGAGATACCACTGCCTGACAAAATTAAACAACAAAAAAAAAATCTTTCTTTACATTACCTTGAATATTCCTTAAATATAAATATTCAGTCAAGAACATTTAACACAATATATAAAGAGTGTATCAACATCACTATTTTATATTTCCTACATAGGGGAAAATATTAATACTTCAGATTCCATTAAATATTCAAATTAGTAATCTCTACTTCAATATCTTACTATTATCTTCATGATGATATTTTAGTAGCAGTAGATGTAGCTGCTTATTTATATGAAACATGTAGATATATAAAATCAACATAGCTCTATAAAACCACTCCAAAAGAATGTTTCATGAATGTAAACTGTAAAAGTAAACAAATCATTAGTCTAAAATAAATTAACTTGTTTGGTTATGATGTGCTGAAATAGTTAATTTTTTTCCATTTTTATAATAACTTTATATACAATACAGAAGCAAAATGCTGTATGTATTCAAAACATGATAAAAATAATTTATATGCAAAATTGTAGCTTTTACCATAGCCCACTTACAGAATATCACCTGCAAACACGAGAACAGTAAATTATGTGATGTTCTGCATGTTCTTGTCAGGGAGGCAAGATGAAAACAGAGATTTTCCAATGATTATTTAGCAAAAGAATGTCATCCCAAACAGTCTTGTAATTTACTTGTGGCGACATTCATGTTTCTTGGCAGTGCTGACTACTTCTCTCTAACTCAGATTTCTTTGGTGAACTATCTGAGCTTGGGTAGGAAATTTGCAACACAACAGAAAAAAAAAATAATATCAAGAAAACTATTGAGCAGAGGCAAAAAAAAAAAAGGAAAGTGGTGATTAGAGACACAGATATGTATGTGACTTCTAGAAACTGTGATTGAGGCACCCAAATATACCATCTCAATGCAAAAGAAAATAAACACAAAGTATAGTCTCTGTTTAATACTGCAAAAATATATTTTGAAAAAAATAATATCCATATGTGATCAGGGATTAAATCAAAATATTTGAGAGGAATTAGAGATTACTGCTTAACTGCATATCTAAATCAGCCTTAACTAACCTACAGAACAGCTGCAGTGTGTTTGTGAGATAGGGTTGTGTGATATGAGTGTTATGTAAAATGGCAAGCTGATTGCTCTTTTTTTGTGTGGCTAACATTAATCACTACAAATGACCTTTTTTTTTTTTTTTTCTTTTCCACTAAGACATGTAACATTTATAGACTGCTACAGACACGTGAAATATAGCAGGCAGGAAAAGAACACCAGAGAATGCATATTTTCCTTAGAAGTATTGTCAAATATTGTTTACAGTTCTCTGAGGTTTTTTATCTTTTATTTGCCCAGCTGAAGAGGATCTGTTAACCTGCTATATTAAATACCCATGGAGATTCAAGCCCAGTAAGGAAACTCCACTTGGAGCAGTCTTAAAGGAAGAGGAACTTTCATCCTGGAATAAGCCATATATATGTAGACTTATGCATATGTAGTAGTGCATTCTATTACCTGCAGGTTCAGGATGCAAGATGTGCTGCTCTGTCTTCTAAATGGTGAAGAAAAATGAAAGTGTGCCACTTTAGACTAATCCCATACTGCTTCCCAGACATAACACATTGCTCATTCTCTCCCTGGGCTAGCAGGTCCCCATACTACAAGCCATAAGTTTTACTCTGGTAGCTTCCTTATTAAAGATTTATGCTAATTCATATCCTATTGATATAATAAAAGCAAGGTAACAATGGATTGCTTATTGTATTCTTCTGTTTTTAAATTCTGGTAAATTTGAAAAACATCCAGTATTCCTCTTCTGAAAGCAACAGTCATACATTCAGAAATGCTACATTTACCACGTGATTAGTTTAAATTTATCCTCTTCCTCTTCTCTGTCCTTGTGTACAGATATTAACATAATGCTGCATTCATTTTTGGCCTTGTTTTTCACTGGAAGAAATAATTTTCATAGCAAGTTGTAGAACTATTGTGCCCATTTTATTTTTTGTCCATGTGGGATGCTATTCATCTGATAAGATCAAGAAACTTTGGAATGCAAATACTACCTCACACCATTTCCCTCTGTTTCTTTGGAAAATTCGTTTATGTTGTTTTATTTAGCTTTATAAACTAGAAAATATTTCAAAAATGGTGTTAATCATATTGACAAACATTCTTATAACCTAAAAGATCAAAACTGAATAATGCTAAGAATATCAAGTGCTTTATAAAAATATTTGCAGTTGTCTACAGAGACTCTTGACCATAAGAATAAACATGGCACTGAAAATACATGATAAGAGATATCTATTGAGCATGTGAGCTTGATAAATAACCTCAAATAATTGATAAATAACCTCAAAATTCGGATAAAAAAGTGTAACTAGAGCTGAGTGAAATATTAATTAATCCCCCTTTGTTTATAACTTTGTTAGTTTTTGCTTTTGCTTTAGAAGTGTATAAAAAATGTGATTTGACAACCAAAATAAAATATATCCAGAAACTCCATTGGAATAGTCATGCAGATGACTACATCAATATCATATAATAATCTAAAACTGCAGCTTTCTTGAGGAAAAAAGAGTAAAGGGAAAATGCAAGTAGCCACAAATTCACATCTCAACCTTTCAAATTCTCTAGGAAGTATTACATATAAGTGATCAATTAGAGCTTTAGACACTTTATTTATTGCTATACCTTTTAATGCAAGCAATGCCAATATCCCACTCAGAATATTACTGTATAGTCCTCCAGTAAACATGAATTTAAGAGAATACTTTTCCCATATGAAATTTATAAACTCAATAATTTTAAGATATTTCTCCTGTCTCACACGTGGCTGCTGACCATCTTTGCTCCACAACCAACAATGCACACTTCTTCAATTTCTAAATGATGGATTAAATAAAAATCGTTCTTTTTTATTTCTGTTTGTACTCAGAGCATACTGCTTAATTTCCCATTTCATCCACTCCATCTCAAACTGCCTTTATGACACATTCTAACACTTATTTCTGGCTTGATGTTTTAGTCTGTATTTCTACAGATGACCTGAAACCTTTCTATTGATTTAATTCAGCACCACTGAAAATCTCCTTTTTCTAGACATTCATAATTTTATAAGAGCATTTTCAAGTCTGTCACCTCTCTTTTCCTCCTACATTTTTGAATAAACACTAGGAATCTAAATTGGTTTTATCCCCATTTTCCTAAATACTCAGCATACCATTGTTCTTACTCTTTTCTCCTGGTCTCATTCTTCAGACGTCCTTAAATTACTTTTGCTTGTACATTATCATGAGGTTTTGGACCCCATCAGGACTAGGGATATCCTAAGTTATCACCTTTTTCAAGTGTTTCACATTCTACTCACAGATTACTACCTTGGTGATCTCTTTTCCTCCCATAGACAGTTGGACAGAAAAGTGAGCAAATTGGTCTAGTGGAAGGTGTCCCTGCCCCTGGCAGAGGGTTTGGAACCAAAATATCTTTGTGACCCTTTCCAACTCAGAGCATTCTGTGATTCTATGATCCTGGTTGACCCAAATTGGATAAAAAGCTTGATTATAGCTCAACAGCACAATATCAAGTGAGACAAATGAGAGACCTGCACACATATACTCCTTTGCTGAGACTCAATCAATCTACCAGAGCTCCATTTGCCTCATGCTGTTGGATAAAAACATCTTGTGCTTGTCTTTGAAAACAAATTCTAGTTTTAGAATTCATTTGTGCATTTAATGAATAATGCCCTGTAACACTATTTTTTAGGGAAGGGAAAAGTAACTCTGACCTAATACAATTCTTAAGAGGAAAGCTACAAACTTTACAGTAATTCCTAATTAATTTTCTGTCTTTTTTTTTCTAAATTTTTTCCCAATAATTTTAAGAAAGGAGTCCACAACTGTAAATATTATCACATGTTCTCATGGCATTTAGCACAGAATTGCAGGTGTCATTTAACTCCTGTATTTGACAGCTGCAGCACTGCTGCCAAGGCTGCACTTCAGTGGGGGGCTGAGTGGCTTCTGCAAGATACTCAAACCCAAGAAGTCTGTGAATTTGTGCACGTTTATATGTCGTATTAATGTTCATTGCTCTAAAAGAGTACTTGCTGCCTTCCAAGATTTGACTTTAACTATAGCTAGTTTTCATGCAGCCCAGGCATTTGCATTGATTTTTATTACTTGTCAGTTTTCTGCCAAACCTCTGACTTACCAAATGTAGTCTCTGTTGCTTTGTATTTAAAGTGAGGCAAATAACATGTTAAGCTTCACATACAAGTTCTACCCAAGTTCTCACATGTGCAAATAAATAGATTGCACATATATTTCTCTACTTTTGAAAATGAAGTGCTTTCATTACTCTGTCATAGGAATAGGCATTCTCATGTCATTTTTTTCTCTTTTTGTCTCCCTGTAAATCTTTTTACAGTTTAAAAGGAGGGGGGGAAAGGTGAACATTGTGTCTTGAAATATATTTTTAAATAAATCTTTGGGAAAAAAATGAGCAATATAAGTCATTGCTTGATTAAAAAATGTATATGCTCCTTGAACAATGATACAGCCCAGGCCTAACTAATGGATTCTATAAAAAAATGTATGTTTATAAAAATATTCAGATCAAGAAACTGGCAGAATTAATGAAGAGTATGTTCCTTTAATTTAAACAGTGTATACCGAACCTCTCATATTTTGGAATTCTCACTCAGCTGACAAGAAACAGTCTCATTTGTACTAATCTGTAAGAGGTTATTTAAATCTTGGTCTAGCACATGTTGCCATGATTAAATGGACCAAACCAAGCTGAGAGCTGTAGTTCTTTCTATTCAGTTAAGTGATCAATTGAATAATGATCCTACCAAAACCAACCATATGATCCTACCAAGCTAAACCAAAGTTTAGTTTTAATATACTTCTTTGTGTCACTTCTTTTTTGTTTTTATAAAGATTTTCAAATAGCTTTCAACCTTACTTGTACTATTTTCCTCACTGCCTTGCTTTTTAAATTATTTATTTTAATTGTTTAATAACTTATTTTATAAATTAAAGTATAATTTTTTTAGTTATTATTTCATAATGTCACATGTTTGTATAATAACTTTTTCCAAGTCCTTTGGTTTAGTTAATAAGATGTAGCTCTTCATAGAACTACTGGTTTCATCACACACATATTATTATGATGAAGATCATACATCTGTGATCAAACCAGGTCTAGATCAAGATGTATTAAAAGACTAAGCTCTTTAAATAGAGATCATAGAATTCTGAAAGATTTGAGTTTTCTATTTTAGTTTTAAAAACAGAAGCATTTTATACCTGTGGGACATATTGAACACAAAGAACAATACATTATCTTTAGAAAAGAGAGAAATTTAAACACTCTTTTCATATAACTTAAAATTCTTCATATATTCTCCATTCTAAAGGGCATGAAAGCACAGTTACAAAACCCGTTAATTTGATTGCTCCTTTATGCATGCTTTAGGTAGTGGGTGAAATTTTGATTTATTGCACATATATGTAGGTTACATAACCATTTTAAACATTAAATATATTAATTAATAACAGTGATTAAAATCTTATCTTTATTGTACATTACACAGAGTATCCCATTTCACAACACTAAAGTGCAACAGTATATAAAGCCTCTAAGAAGCATGTGTATACTTTTGTGTAAGCATTTTCTTGCCTTACTGAGAATGAAGGAGAAATTTCAAGTGGGCTAAAATAACTACATTGCAATATTTCTCCCAAAAAGTGATATATTTTCTATTTTTTAAAATAATGTCTTATTGGGGAGTATGTGGATAAGTTGAGAAATTACTAAATCAGCTTTTACTATAAAAACTGATGTTACTAAAGGCCCTGAACTCAAAAGGTAATGCTACTGAAACCTGTAACAGTATGCTAAGTCAAAATAAATCTGTGAAAAACGCAAAGCTGCCTTACTAATCTTTGATTCTAGGAGGAAAACAAAATCTACATGGATTCAGGGATGATTTGTAGAATAGTAAATATAGTTAAACAAGTAAAATGGTCTTTGCAGTACTGTCTACATAATCCCTTCATGTTTTTGCTTTTTATTCTCTAAATATGAAATTCAGAACGAAGAAACAGCAAATCAGTTACACGAAGCCTGTCTTTTACAGAAGGAAAAGCTAGAAAGGACATACCTGGTAATCTTGAAGCAAGAAAGAAGGCTGCTGCCATGAAATGTTCTTTAATGATTAAGAAACTAGTTTAGCAATCATCATCAGTAATTCCATATTTTTAAAGCAGACTAGAGTATTGGAAAGATAAAATTGAATGGTATCCTAGCTTCTGGGAACAGAATATAAAATATAGATGCATCTGATATTGGTCAAGATTACAAAATTATAAGGTAAACATCCCCAACGGGACTACTAAAGCGTTAGATTCAGTGATCATAAAGCAAAATTTGTAAGAAACTTGAGAGACCTTTAAAAGGAAGAGATAAAGAAAGGTCAGTTATCCTGCCGTCTGATGTATATTCCATGTAGAACAGTAAAAGAAAAATCTGATTCTAGAATGTCTTAAAAAAAATTATAAATATGTAATTACTTTCAGACTTTTAATGTTAAGTTAAAAAATTGTTTCCAGATGGATTTTCTTTTTGACTGCCGACTTTTAGGTTATGAAAGAAACTGATCAAATGTAATAAATCACATTTTTTAAAGTTTCATGACTTTGCACTGCATAACATGTGCTAAAAACTGGAAAGAAAAACAAACAAACAAAAAAACCCCGCAAAAAACGACCAAAAAAGCACACGTCTGTAGAATTTAGCATAGGGATATGGTATATATTTACTACATGTTATAGGAGATAGCCAACTGACATATACAAGAAAGAAAATATCAGCAGGGAACTCTGGGCAGAGAGATATTTTGCACTGGTATCCCAAGGTGATGATTCCTATTATTACAAATTTAGCTGATATGTTAAGAGGATGACTTACTTCTAATTTAATATTTCACCTAGTCTAATTTGTCACAAATTCATGGAAGATTATTATTATTGAAGCTGAAATAATCAAGAATAATACCTGTAAAACAGCAATGGTGAAAGTTTTTGTATTTTCTTTTCTTCATTTTTTCCCTTTCATAAAGCCAGCCGTACCTATCTACTATTTCTTCTCTAAAGTTGTGTTGAGACAGCAAGTTAAATACTTAAATCAGGCGTTTTGCCCATCCAAATACTGATGGAAGAAATTACCTGTATTTTAAAGCCTACAAAATCTAGAAACTAATAACTTTGGGAGTTAAATGTCTTGAAAACTAACTTGTTTTCTGATTGAATCAGTTGTAATGATTTTTCTCTTTCTGTGCAGGATATGTTATGGTATAGATGTGGGTCACCCAGTATTGCAAGATGAACACTAAGTGTCAATCACTACAATGTCAGTAGCTCTTTATGCATTAAGCATAGTGGTTTTTAAAAGATTTCTATCACATAAAATGAACAGTCACGCTTGGGTTCAGGGTGAGAAAATAATCTTTATAGGCATGTGAATGGAAGGAAAATAAGCAAGCAAAAGTACTCTAATGTGGCATAGGGTAGGTTGACTTCTTCCAAAATCAAGAAGATTCAATTGCTGCCTTGAGTAAACTAGAATAATGAGACTTAGAAAAAGAAGTGATGCTGGCAATCTGTAGATAATTTTGTTTGTGTTTGCCTAAGTCACTAGGCTGCATTATTTATAATGGTGTCTGGGACATAAAATCACAGAATCACATAATGATTTGGGTTGGAAGGGACTGTAACTATCTTTTAGATTCAACCCATCTGCCATGGTCAGGGACACCTTCCACTAGACCAAGCTGCAGTGATGTCCATTCAACCTGGCATTGAACAC
Source organism: Passer domesticus (assembly GCF_036417665.1). Lineage (NCBI taxonomy): Eukaryota > Metazoa > Chordata > Aves > Passeriformes > Passeridae > Passer > Passer domesticus. The sequence goes on along the minus strand of NC_087474.1, from coordinate 83,094,539 downwards.
TTCAGGGATGAGGCACCCACAACTTCTCTGTGTTGCATCACAACTCCCACAGTTGAGAATTTCTTCCTAACATCTAATATAAATCTACCTTTTAAATTAAAGCCTTGTAAAAAGTCCTTCTGCAGTTGGTCTTGTAGGTTCCCTTTAGGTCCTGGAGGGCCAAGATAAGGTCACCCCACAGGCTTTCCTTTTCCACACTGAACAATCTCTATTCTCTCAGCCTTTCCTTGTAGGAGAAATGCTCTATCCCTCTATTCAACTTGATGTCCCTCCTCTGGGCTCACTCCAACAGGTCCATGTCCTTCCTGAGGACCCCAGAGCTGGATACAGTGCTCCAGGTGGTGTCTCACCAGAAGAGAGCAGAGGTGTAGAATCCCCTCCCTTGCCCTGCTGGCCATGCAGCCCAGGACACTTTTGGCTTTCCAGGGTGGAAGTGCACACTGCTGGGTTGTATTCAACCCTCATCCACCAGCACCCCAAAGTCCTTCTAAGTACAGCTGCTCTCAATCCCTTCATCCCTCAGCCTGTATTGATATAGGGGTTGCCACGACCCAGCTGCTGCATCCTGAACTTAATCTTCTTAAACCTCATGAGATTCATAAACTGAAGGAAGTAAAGTTCCTCTTTAAATTTCCCAAGTTGAGAATATGTTGTAATAATCTCTTTTAGTGTCATAACTTGTTTTGATTACCAGTACTTTAGATGATGAAATATTTTGAATCTAATGTAATCTTAATTGAAACCCTAATGTAATCATAATTTTCTTTCTTGTCTTAGTGGTATTTTTATTTGAACATGTACTTGCCTGCTTACCCTTTATAATAGAATCTGTAACAGTTGTATGGATGTGATTTAATTAAATGAATATTTTATTAATTTTACCTGAAACAATCATTAGATTAAATATTTAAATACTACATCTTAATTAATATCAATAAATCAGAGAGTGTCAGAAAATATTTCTGGTTGCTGTTGTCTATCATCTGTTCTGATAATATCTTGATGAAGGCATAAAACAAGACAACCCAAGGCACCATCTGGAGAGATAAAAGAGGCCAAGGTGATTTGAATAAGATTGAGAGCCTTTAGTAGTATGGATATAGCACGTATCTTGCCAGTTCCTCTCAGTGCCAAATAGTTCCAGGTGTGTACTGGGCATAGTCAGAGACAGTAGAGCTGGGTCTGGAACCAGCCTCTCCTCCTTGCCTCCCATGAGAGCACATTAATCACCAGGCTGAAGACCTGATTACTCCCACTCTCCACTATGCTCAAGTGAACTTTTGATTTCTCATTTCATACACACAAAAATAAATTATGCAGAACCACTGGAGAATGTAGCTGTGGAAATCAACACAGTATAGATTCTTTACTTTGGCAGATAAAAGGTTGCTTCTTCCCCAGGCCATCCTAGATAAATAATATAGGCTGCCACTGTCAATAGCATTTTACTTGAGTTGTAGAAGCAGTCATATTAAGGCTCACTTCTGCATCTGGTGATTCAGGCTTAATGTAAAGCCTCAACCTTTTATTCTCAGCAGCAAAAGAAGGCCAAAGAAACAATAAGAAATATGTGCCTTGGTATTTGTATGCTACATAAAATAGATGCAAATCAATATTTCCATTTAAAACCAGCTTGTGTACTTCAAAAATATTTTAAAATCCATTTGCTATATATAACTCGTATTTTATACTATGATATATTCTGAAATATATGGAAGGAAATTAACTTAATAACTTCACTTGATTAATGTGGAAAATAAGATTGAAATCTTGTTCATGATATTAGCAAGAGATGTGAAAATTTAAAGAACAGATGCATGGTTACACTAAGATCTTTGAGAATCTAATTTCAGTCTGTATTTAAGAAAAATATCACCAAGAGGATGACTCAAACTGAAAACAAAAATATTCTGCTCCCATTTTGGTTCATTTTTGTATCATTATAATGCAGTGAAATACAACTCTACGTGCTTATCTGTAGCAGAGAAAGAAATCACAGCTGTGAGGTCATAATCATTTATGCTCTGTAGTTACCATCTAACTGTGGAGAAAAAAGAGAAAGTTCTGTAACTTCCCCATCATACATCTCATCATTAGAAACATTTCTCATAAAACTTGTAGTCAGAACTTAAGTCTGTTTAAATGAATCATCCCATGCAGAGATGTTCTGAATAAGCAAGGACAGTAGCAAGGCAAATGATATCCCAGTTGTAGTTTTGAGAAAGTGCTTCAGCAAGGGAGGAGAAAGAATTTACATCACCAATACACCATCTTCTTTTGAAGTTTCTGTCTCATTAAGAAGAAACCTTCTTGAAGGAGCTGGATTGTAAGAGGTGGATCTGTGTTTCGCTTGATAGAGGTTGTCATCCTGTAAATAAGCCCAAGATGTATAGACATGCATATGATTTATTCCTATTTGTTTCCTATAGCTGTTGTAATTTTTTTTCCTGAAATTATTATCCCAAGCCACTATTATGTTTAATAATAGTGGCTTGGGACAATAATAAATAAATTGGTTCATGATTTCTGTTACTGTAAGTTTTTCCAGACAAGGAAATAGATCAAAGTCAGAACTTAAAACCTGAAATAATATCATAGTTTATTCTCTATGTGTTGTTGGTTTCCCTCCTCACACCTTTAATTACCACAATATTTTAGCTCTCTTCCTTTCCCTTACAACTTAGTTTTTATGCCACTTCATAACTTACAATGAGTACTTACCACAGGTTGCTCTCCATAACTGTTCATCTTTGGGGTGCAGAGGAACTTGTGGGTATTTGGATTTTGTTCATTAGTTAGTTTATAGTAATGAAAACAGATTTCCTATGATGTGAGACCAATAAAGATCTGGGATCCCTTTGCAGTTCTTTGCAGAACATACCTGAGAATACAGAGTACAGTATAATGTCAATTATACAACACACAAAGTTACTAAAATTGCAAGTAATTTCAAGACTTACCCATCTCCTTTGTTTTTGTCTGATACGAGGAAACTTAAAGAAAGAGTAAAATACTTTTTAAAAAGCAGTTCTAGGAGCTCTTATCTAGAATGTTTCATAGGACTGTGATAGAAGCTAGAAGATTTTCATCATAGATCCTCATTTTGGAAAACTGTGGCAACATTTTACCTTTTGCTGAAGATGCCATGGGAGAGTGTGGGCAAGTGCTCATTCACACTAATTTCCCTGTGCTGAGCAGTCTTTAGAAGCCCTCAGTATGCTGGGAAATCTGTCCTGGTATTTCTGGAGAATTTGTATCACAATGGCAGACAGATAAACCACAACAATTTAAAATAAGAGCTATGTTGCAATAGTGTATAAGTTTAAAAGAGCTGTAATATTCTCCTTTATTGTGCTTTTGTGCATTTGAGTTTCAGAGCCTGGTTTCCAGCTGAGTTTATTATTGAACTGCTACTTTTAAAAATGCTAAGAAATATGCAAAACCAACATCACACACCTATGATATGTAGTCCATTTTTTTTTTTTTTGATATATGACTATGAGGGTTGCAGTTAGAGCACCATGTAGAGTCTAGCAGGAGAACACCTCAGTACACAAAATGGTGAAAAAAATAGATATCTCCTCAGTCTCCTAGTCCATGGGAAAATTTATGTTTCTCTAATTCAGGTTTAAAGAACATTTGGGGTAGCAATGTTATTGCTGGTGCCATCCATTGCCTTTAAACATGTTTAGATAAGACATTTGCAGGTGGGATTATGGGATTATGAGGGAATAGAATGACTTGCAAATGCATCTATACTAACCATGCTGTTTAGAAGTTTCAATTTTTTCTTTAAAGATCTAATTTATTAAAAAGGATCTACATACTGCTAATAATTCAGGTGTTCTATTCCACCTCTGAAGATTACATAAAAGCAAACAACTCAGACATTAATTCCCTTCTGTTCAGAGACATCCATGATTGGATGCTTACATGCTCATACTTAATGAAACTATATGCTATAGAGCAACAGTAAAATTTTGACCCCAAATATGTTTACTAAAACCTGCAAAGAAAATAACTCTGAAGAATCCATGAAGTCCACCCATTTCCTTGAAAGAAAATTGAAAAAATTCAATCATGCAAGGCTTAGAAACACAAAAAATTGTATTAAGAATATACTAGTATAGATGGAAGCTGTTCCTGTAAATCTCTTTTATTGCAGTGCAGTTTATAACCATGTACATGTACAGAAATCTATTCAAAATTTTAAGCTACATTAAATTTTCATTACTTTTGCTAGTGTTTTAAACACAGTAGTTAATCTTGAAATGAGTGTCAATTCAATTAGTATGTTATGGTATACTACTGAATTTTAGAGATACTGGTGGAAAGAAATAGGATGAATGTGTCTTTGGAATGCAGTGTCAGAGAGGTGAGTGTACAAAACTTCAGTTACAGTAAATTCTGTTACTGAGTATGACTACTTGGAAATAAAAGTAGCCATAACAAGTTTCTGTTGAAAGGGAAAAATACAAGGAAAATTATCCCTACTTCAGAAGCACTGAAATAACTTCTTATAGGATTCTACATGTTAGATATAAATAGAATGATGGCAAGATTTGTTGTTGATGTTGGGCTAAAAGGTAGATTGGATTGCTTAAAGCAATTTGAGGGGTAGAGGAAGCAGCAAACAGCAGGGAAAATTATTCTTCCAAGTATCTTTCTGGATGCTCATAACAAATGCTGCCATTTTGTGGATTTTTTTTAATTGTGGGTGATTTCTGAAAGAGGTTTTGACTAGCTATCTTGACAGACCTGACTGGGGTCTTTTGCTACTCAGAATGTCATTTTCCTGTCAGAAATATCAGAACTACTGACTGGGTGCTTAATTTTGTCCTCCTTCACTGAAGATGGAAAGAGTACTCACCCAGATTCTATGGCAATCAAGTGATTACTTTGTCTTCTCCCCCAGAGGATGTCTGTTAATTTTGCTTAGGTCATTGATAAAAACCCTTCTGTAGACTCTGTCTGTTCATTGTACTTATCAGTAGTTCAGACATCATGCTGAATTTAATATACACAGTTTCTTTTGTTTCTTTCAGCAGGTAGTTCACAGATTTGGTTAAAGTTCATGCATATTCATTATGATTCTATTCAATCTTGTTTCTATGACTTTAAATTTAAACAGTCCATTTTTAACTAGCTACATGTTTAAAAACATGTATGTGTTTCTCTATTAGCATAATTTTCCTCATGTCTAGAAAAATAAACAAACAGTTATTTCTTCCAGTCTGAGAGTTTTTGTAAAACTGGGTAACATCCTTTACTGTTGTACACTCTGGATAAGAGCGTCATTATTACTGCATTATTGTATTTTATATTAAAGGTTCTTCTAATGGAACAGTAAACTAGGCAAAGACCAGAACCTGAATTGTAGTAGGAAGGTGTCAGAAGAAAGGGAGCCTGTTTTTTGGAGCAGTCGGTTGTTGTTAAGTGTCTTGTTTGCATGAGACTTCACGTAAGCAGCAGCATACCTTTGGATAAAAACTGACAGGGCTCAAGAAACAGGTTTTAAGATAGCTAGGACAAAACAGAGAAGACTATTTTCCTTGGCTCTAAAGTATCATATATTTCAGTCAGGAGTGTTCTGCCATGAAATATGACAAACAGGAAATGCATAACATGCTGCGGAATGGATCAATGCTGATATCATTGAAGCCAAAATTTTATAAGGATTTGAAAAAAGGATTAGACATTTACATGGATGAGAATATCCACAGATCCTTTAGATAATACTAGAAAGTGCTTTGATACCTTATGCTTTAAAGAAACACCACAACCTAATTGATGGAGAAGAAAAAAATGCCTTTCTTAAAATCAGATTACTCCATTATTTAACACTACTGTAAATTCTATATGGGTAGGACCTTGGCTAATCTCAGACAGGACATATCACACTAGAGATATTTATGATACATGTGCACATACTGGCAATTTTAGAAATGTAGAAAAGTCATGTTAGAACTGAAATAAATAGTATATTAGGAAAAAAAAGAAAAGAAAAGAAAAAACAAGACTAAATTAAACCATAACATTGGAGCATCCATATTATGCAATGTGATATAAACAAACAGTTGAAAAACTAGACACTTTCAAGATGCTTGATGAGTATAATTTGTTTATTTCTAAAATGTCTTTGCCATTCCCATCAATTAAGGAGTTTACATTTTTTATTCACTTTGCACTCCCACTGTTAAGGGGAATTTGACACAAAAATAAATACTGAATCTTCTCCTAGAACAAAGTAATAGGCAATTATACCTGAAACTCACACCACTCATTTTGCAGCAATGATAAAGACATAATTTTTTACAACTGTTTGTTTGGAATGCTCTAATGTAATTCATAAGTTTTATAAATAGACAAGATAATTTAATATTTTTACTTGCAATACTGGTATAAGTTTGTAAAATAAATTTCTAGCACTATCCAGTACTTATAAACGCGTTCTGTGTAGATGTAACTTGATTTAAGTGCATAAGTGGTTACTTTATATCGCTCATCTTTGACCTTAATATGCATTAATATTGTGGTAACATTATAATTTGTCACAGGAGATATTTTAGAAATATTTTTAGTGTTTACTTTGTGATTTCAGACATAGAAAATAGGATCCATAGGACTGGGGCTAGAAGTAGAAATTGACAAATGAGGGTGTGCCAATTAAATCTGCAAACAATACCAAGCTAGAAGAGACAGCAAGTATATTGAAGGACAAGATTAAAATTGAAAATTATTTTGACAAATTAAACTAATGAACTGAAAAACCCAAGATAGAATTCAAGAGGGAAAAGTACAAAATTATATGTGTTAGTAGGATTAATCATCCGCATAAATATAGACGAAATATTGTCTAGTTAGGTAGCAGCCATGAGCTATACTGAACCTCAAGCTAAACAAGGGTCATGATATTGTTCAGAATTTGAGCATACTGGACAGCATAAACTAGAAATATAATCTTCTAGATGTTTTTAGATTTTAGAAAAGACTGTGGTTGCTTTGGCAAAGTCCAGTGGACAGCAAGTTTAAATAATAAGAAGTATAGAAAATATATTTAGTTTATCCAGAAGTCTGAAAAAGATATGCAAGACTGAATATTTAAGGGACCAAGGGAATGTGAACAGTTTTAAATTCTCCAAAAATATTTTCTCTGTATGCATGGCAGATGTGCAGAGAGGGTATTTAGGTTAGACATTTGGAAAATCTTTTCAGCAGTAAGAACTACTCAAACATCTTTCTGAGTTTTCTGTTTGTTCTACAGTTGGATGAGCAAGACAATCTCCTCACACTCCTTCCAGGACTCTAGGATTCATTTCTTTGCTTACAATCTAGGATTTTCACTAGGAAATAGTCTCTAGTCCTTCCTGGCCTTCTTTAAATGTAAAGGACCATCAAGATTCTGTGGGAAAATCATGACAAGGGAGGAAAAGAGAAGAGTGGCAGTAATTTAGTAGAATGTTCCCAGAAGAGCACTGAAATACTGATATTGAAGACTGAGGTAGATCAGGGATCCCTAGATGTTGGTTGCTCGAATAAAATTGCAATTCATGCCTAAAATATTTGGAAAATTTGAATATGTTGTAAATATTAGAAGAAATCAGTTTGAACTCCCTGGCTAAAATTTAAAAAAAAAAAAAAAAAAAGGATATCACTCCTCCAATTCTTTCTTTTCTGATTTTATTTATGATTTTTGAAGTCCTGTTGCTTTATTCATGTTCACATCAGTTACACTGTTTTACAATTTGATCACCCCCATATAAAGTCTCTGTCACAGAGGCTAAATCAGACAGCAATGAGAAACAGAATACTGAAGACCAAGTCTTAGGACTGATCCTTCCTGGAAGAATCTACATAGCAACAAAAGTGTCTGGCAACTGAAAGAGGTAAACAGACATATTCCTTTATGAGTACATATTCCCAGCTGATAATACCACAGAGTTCACCTTTATAACTTGGTGGGAAATATTTCAATTAAATGGAAGATCTTGCATACGTATCTAATATGAAAGATGGATTCAGAACCAGACAATTTATTGCCCATTTTTTTCTACCTAACTCAGGAAACTTAAGCTATTTGGAAAACATGTATTAGCTTTTTAAAGTTACTTAAAGCTGAGTCTTCAGTATAAGACCTCCTTTACAATCTTTTGCATATTTTTAGGTATTAAATGTAGTCTAAGTTTCAAAATCATGTAATATTTAATATGGTTAATCCTATGAATACTATACAGATAGTAATACAGGAATATGAAGACATTCAGTGTGTTTGAGTAAATACACAACTCAATTTTTATTTCATTGAATATTCCAGTATATGCCACAGAGCTTCATTGTCCCTTGTTGAATACAGATGTAGATCTGTAGATCATCAGAATTCATGGAATAATTTTTTGGGCCAGGAAGAATTAGTTGTTAGATTATTGTTGCTCAAAGAATTAACCTTTGGGAGGTTCACAAACTGTTTAATTCTGTCATACCTACAAGTCCACCTGTATTTAAGCAGACAGTGGATGTGAATATTTGATCAAAAATTCCCCAGTTCCTTACTGTAAGGAAACTGAGGCATGAAAGTGATGTAGCTGAAAATAATTAGCCTCTGTTTTCTGGATTACATGCTAAGAATTTACTGAATTCATATAGTTATAATAAAAACTATATATAGGGAATAGTCCCCGATAGGGAAGGAACAAAAGAAAATGAACAGTCTGCAGAAGAATAAAAGGGACAGCTAGGAAAAAGGAGGCATTGAAGCAAGTAGATGTCAGAAGATGAATGAGGGTGGATATGAAAAATAAGAAAAGACAAGAAAATAGGAGTGTACAGTCCATTAAATCTTGCAAGTGGAAAGCAAATAAAGGTCATAAAACATATAAAATTATTTTCAGTCAAAGACCTTAGTAGTAATATGATGGGTTTTTACAATTGCATCAAGGAGACAAAAAGGCTAGAGACAATGTCCTGAATTACAGAGGCCTGGGTTTCATGAAAGTTTTGTGCTCAAGGCAAAATTATGTTAGGTTTTAGTGGATTCTGGGCTAGAAATGTCATCCAGTGGAAAATAAGCAGATCTCACAAGATGCTCAATCTACTCTTTGTCAAAATATTACAGCAAACAAAATCTAAAAAGATACTTACAAATATAATGATATTTATATACATCTATAATAATGTTGAAATGGTGTCAAAAAAATTAGATGCCATGTAAAAAACAAGAGTTGTACTTGTAACCTTCTGTGGCTGCATTTTAAAAAACACTTTTCAAGACAGTGTATATCTTTAGAAGCAAGTGATCTAAAATACGGGCGAGATGATAAAGAGGTCATGTTTTGCACTGTTGTGTTTTCTAAGAAGTCCCTGGGCAGAATGGCCCACATGAACTGAAAAAAGAAACCTTCTCCTGTATCCCATATTTTCTGAGTTTTGATGGCATTTTCTTTATTGAGTGATGTTAACACTCATGTTATCAGGTTCTAGATGAGAAAAGGGAAGGAGGATCTGTTCAGTTAAACTGTTAAAAAGGAGAGTAAGTGTCTATTGATAGAAAACTCCAATGCTTGTCTTCATGTCACCACAATATGTCACATCCATTCATTACCAACTGATGCAAACTGGCAGGCAAAATTAACACATGTCAACTTTATGTCTTCACTCTGAGGGCTAATAGGCATCCTAGGGTATTTTATACTACTGTACGTCTTGCTAACAGGCTGATACTGTCACAAATGAAAGGGATAGTTTTCTACTGGAAGTAATCTTGGGCCCAGAATATACTACAGAGCTCAGAAACCCCCACAAGCTAATAAACTGTGTGAAGATGCTGTACCGTAAATGATAAATAAAAGCTCCAAGTAATTCAAGTCCTGACTACTGTGATACATATTTTTAGAGTACAGGACATGTGGAATGAATGCCAAGAGCAAATCATCTAATCATATAGAAAAAAAGGTATGTGAAAGCAATAGAATTTTTGAAATAAGAACAGTAACAACTTGCAGTTATTTGCAGTCAGACTGTAGACATTTATTTAAATTATTTACCTTGTTATGTATTTCTATTATTATCTTTCTGGAAACTGAAGGTTGATTTTACTCTGAAGAAGCATGAAGCTTACTCAGGAGAGATTTTGGAAGTTGCAGGATGTGGCAAGAAAGAATGACACTCTTAATAAAAATTATTCTATTACTTCATTAGGCTAATATGTCAAATTTTTTTTATGACCATTCATGATTTTTAACAGTGAGCAACAAATACTAGTGAAGAATTGTTATGGTTTGGTTATTAAAAGCATTAGAAATGTGTCTGCCCAAATTAAGGTGCAAATGAGATCATATGCCAGAGTCGATACTATGAATTTTATAAAACAGTAAAAATGAGAGAGAGAAGAAAAGGAAGAGAAAGAAATAGAAAAGAGGTGTGGTAACAGAAAGATAGTGACAGAGCCAGATTAAAGAAAATGTCACCATTCCATGAATCCCAACTATGTTCTGTTGATCCTCTCTAGCTGGTATTCTTGGTGGTGAAGGTCCCTCAAAAACATAGAATCCAACAGATTAATATATGTTCAGACCACGTGGGAAGGCTCAGGTTCCTCCCCTGGGGCAGTCAAGTTTGACACTGTCCTGCACCAGAGTCTGGATCTGTTGCATCACTTTTCATCTTGCAGTGCAAGGCCTCTGGGGAGAGCTTTGGGGGTGTCTTTGAAGGATTGTGACACCCCTCAGCTGCCTCTCACATGAATGTCCCATGGATGTGGCTTTCCTGGAGTGGGGGCTTTTACAACTGAGCCAGTTTGTGCAATGGAGAATGGGTGTTCACTGCCTCATCAGAGATTAGGCCACGCACCTGAAACCTCCTCCCCACTCCGTTTGCGGCAGTCTGTGTGAACAGACCTCAGCAAATGGGTCTGGGGGCTGTGGCCTCCCCCAGCCCAAACCCAGTCAGAGATGATTCTCAGCACAGCTGCTGGGTTTGGCTTTCTTGTTTGGCATTCTTCTCCTTCAGCCTGGTTTGTTTTTTCCTGGACCTGAGATGATTGAACAATAGTGTCTTATCTTGTATTCCCTTAGGCAGCTTAATTCACAGTCCTAAATTCTCCTTAGGAGGCATCTTCAGGGAGGGGAGGGATTTGGTGGCTGTAGCTTCTTTATGCAGTTTTGCCATAGTGGCCAAAACTTCTTCATAACAATGGTTAAGCCATGAATCATAACATTTCTCTGACAAGCATGTAGGAGAAAGATAGGGGGAGAAAAACAGAGTAACCTAAAAGGTATAAATGCTATAAATTTCAACTTTGCCACAACCAAAAGCAGTTAGGAATTAATGTGAAATAAAAATGTCATTATATTTTCTATGGAGAAACTGAAAAATAGAAAAAAAATCTTGGTTTGTGTAATAGGCTATTGTTCTTTTGAACAGTGAAGAATTGAGTGATGAGTGTATCAAGCATCTGTAAGGTGATGAAACAATTTTTAAAGTGATCAGGATCAAATACAAATAAAAATTAAAAGCAGGTTATTATATTTCAGTAATAAAAAAAGGACTGTGAGAATAGACAAGCATATAATGTTAGTTGCTTTATACAATATTTATGAAAACTTACATATCCATCAAAGACTTTAACTATTTTAAGGCATAGAATATTTCCAACAGCATGTATAATTTTTTTTCTGGCATGAAGAGAGTGTGCATTTCTAGCTAGTATATTATATGATCTCAGTTATATGATCTGTTCAAAATTAAATAATGAAAAAATAAGTGTCTATATATATTATAAAAAAGACCTCAACAGCCTACATAGCTATATGCCCCAAATTTGTAGATGGGCAGTAAACAGAAAATATCCCACAATTAGTGCAAATATTCAAATATTCACAATGGTATTACTCCATTAAGGAAGATTTTCTTCATAAAAGAAAATATTTTTGGCAAAAGTAAAACATGATAAGATTTTTAAAATGCTTTTTAGAACACATATAGTTTTCCTAGGGGGAAAAGAAAAAAAAAAAGAACATTTACCTTGTTTTTGAAAATCGTAAATATGCAATTAATCATTTTGTTGCTAGGAATCAGCATTTTAATAGACTTGACTTTTGAAACCTTGGAGTATAATCCTATTTTTATCAAACCATATTTCCCCACTATCTCAGTCTCTGCAATCCCTAACTACCCATTTATTGTTTATAGCCTCTTCCTTCTCTTCACAAATATACAGTGAAGTAGAGAATCATGCTGGATTAACTTGAAGATACACATATATGTGTTCCAGAAATAATTTCTGTATGCCATAAAAATTGTAGCATTTACACTCCTGTGGCACGAAGTGCTAGTCTGAGAAGATTTAAATTATTTGTAAAACATGCTTCTCATCATGTCGAGAAGTAGGACTTCCTATATTAAATACATTTATGCAGGTATAAGCAGGAATGCAACTGGGCTGTAGGGAAAGGTTAGGAACAAAAAGCAGGAACCAGACTCAGTGAATTGCATTTTCATCCATATTGTGACAGTAACAGCCAGAAGTCTACTGGAATTGCATAGATTGGACCACAAACCAAACAGAATGTGTTAGTTTTTACTGATGTCAACTTTGAACTGGAAGAGTGAGCTCAGTGAAACAAAGCTGAGTGTGTATGTGCAACCTGCAAATATTTTATAACAGGTATTCAAGGCACATCAAATATTCATCTAATCTTCTCTGAATTATTTAAAATAACTTTAGACTAACACGGAGCCTAAACTGTAGCATTATTTGAGATGAAATAGAGTAGATAATGCAGTTTCATGTTTTAATTGAAATGGCTTATATTGGATTCTCTTAATGTGAAACTCTTTACAGTCATGACCACTGACTAGTCTCTCTTGTGTCAATGACACACTTATATATGTTAATGGAGTGGAGAGCAGCCCGGCCAAGAAGGACCAGGGTGTGCTGGTGGATAAGAGGCTGGATGTGATCTGACAAAGTGCATTTGCAGCCCATAAAGCCAAATGTGTCCTGGGTTGCAGCCAGAAAAATGTGGCCAGAAGGGTGAGGGAGGGGATTCTGCTCCTTGATTCTCCTCTTCTGTTCTGTCCTTGTGAGACCTCACCTGCTGACTTGCATCCAACTCTGGGGCTCTGTCACAGGAAGGAGGTGGACCTGTCGGAATGAGTCCAGAGGAGGGGCACCAAGTTGAATAGCAGGATACAGCAACTCTCCTACCAGGAAAAGCTGAGAGAATTGGGATTGTTCAGTGTGGAAAAGTCTGCCTGGTGACCTAATTGTGGCTATCAGTACCTGAAGGAAGCCTGCAAACCAGATGGAGGGGGACATTTCACAACAGCATGTAGTGACAAGACAAGAGGGAATACCTTCTAAGTAAAAGAAAGTAGGCTTAGAAGAGATGTTAGGAAGAAATTCTTTACCGTGTGGGTGGTGATGCACTGGAACAGGTTGTCCAGAGAAGCTGTGTGTGCCCCATTGCTGGCAATGTTTAATGCCGTATTGGATGGGCCTTGCAGCAACTTGGTCTACTGGGAGGTGTCTACCCACAGCAGGAAGTTTGGAAAAAAATGATCTTTAAGGGGCCATAATATGTTTCCAGGATTCAACACACACTCCCAATTCATTCCACTCAACTAAAATCTTTCGACTTATATCATAGTACCCTCCATCATTATAATATCACTGATGAAATTTCAGTGCTCAGCATTACCCAGCAATGTTTTGTGTCCATCACTATTACATAATTATAATTAGAATGCTAATACAGGTTTTCATGAGTGCTTTGATGAGTCACTAAGTTAAAATGCAGGGAATGATGTTCCACACTGTATTCCTGTCTAAAATTTATTCTATGTTTTAGAAGTGTTTTTAGAATGGAGTGAAAGACATCATGGAGTGAAATCATCAATCATCTTCTTACTTCAGCCATCCAATTAGTTGGTAGTAAATATTAATTTTTTGAGAAGATCAAAATTTAAATGTGGAATTACATTTTCAATCATATTTCAAGTATTTATTTCATATATCCTCTATAAATAAAATACGTCAAATGAGTTTTAAAGATTGCAGTCTGCATGATGTCTTCATTCTCCAAGAAATTAAATTTAAATAAAATGGTCAAAATGCTGTCATCAAAACAAGCATCAGAAGAAACAAAATTAAATCCAGTAATATTTTTGAAGGATTCTCTAAATGCTTTCCACTTATCATGCAAAAATAAATAGTTTAATGTGAAAAGGATACTCATTTTTTACCAATGAATTAGATGAAGAGTCAGAATCCAAGTTCCAAAACTGTGGATGTGTGAAAAGGTGAATTTGAATTAGGCTTTTTTGCAGGATAGTTGGAAAGTACATTACAGTGACATATGCATAATGAAAATTTAGTGCCATGAGTTAAACTTGATTTTCCTTCTCAAAGACAGCAATCTCATGTAAATTATGCAAATCTTCCCAACACTCCCCATATTATTTATGTACACCCATGTAACATCAGATAGTTTAATATGAGAAATTTTCACCTGGATTTAAGAAATTCTTTATAAAAACAATGCTGATAAAAAATTCTCCAAGCTTTCACTTATAAAAGCATAATACCTGGAAGCTGATTATACTACAAGAGGTTTTATTGGCTTTTTGAAGAACGAAGATATTAGTACCATTAATTCAACCTTTATTATCAGCAAGTTAATGAAAAGAAAAAAGCAAGATAGGGTCTTACATAACAAGCACAATGGATTTGAAACACAGTAACTGCAGGCTCTCCAGGGCACTGTAACAACGCTGAGTGCATTGTGCTGAGTAGATGGAACGCACCCTTGTCTAATGTACAAATGCTTGTTTACAGCTTTTTTAAAGAAAAAATACTGTAACTTAAGCCTGTTGTTAGTGCAAACGTGAACACTTCTTACTACAGTCACAGAACATTTTTACTGCACATATGAAGGGGAGTATAGCAGTTTGGGAAAAGTTGAAAAGACACATCTATCCAGTTTTTCTTTTCAAGACTTTTAATTGGAGCAGTTGCTTAAGATTTCTGAGAAGTGGCAGTTTACTTGGTGACTAAGTATCAAAGGTGATCATATGTAGTTGACAAATATAAAAAGGCAATTTATCATATTGTTTATTTGCAAATGAAAATTGCTTGACTACCTGCACTAGAACATTAAATAGAGACAGAGAATTCCTCATACTAAGTATATGAATGTACAAAAAATTATCTAAATTGAATATTAGATTAGAGGTCCATAGCTTTAAACTCTATAGGCTAGCAGAATTAAAAATATATATTGCATAGATATTACTAGGGACTTTAGTTGCCAGTGTTGTCAATCAAGTTCCTTGAGCACTAAAAATCCATGTGGAAAAATTAAAATTCCACATTTTCTGTTCCCTTCAGTCATGGTGCTCATTCTTTCTCAAATGTCACACAATGTATTTAAGTTTGTACTACGATACTCAAAGTATTGAATATGTGAAATTTTACTTGAACTAAGACTAATTATGTTCCTACTCATACAGGAGTTTCAACGACAACATAATTTCAGTGAGTATTTTTCCCCCTTCTTTAGCCACCAAATATATAAAATGTCATGTATTCATTGTGCAATTGCTAATATTTGACATTTAGTGTTGAAACACATGGTAGGAATACACCATCATTTACAAAAAGAGTATTGGCATTTCATTCCTGCGTTTTATTTCAATGATATAGTTTCCATATTTGTCTACAGAAGTACATCAGTGAAAATAGTACTGAGTCAGAAAGGTTAAGCAAATGTAATTTTTCAAAAGTAAGAAAAAAACCCCAATTTTGAAAGAGGAAGAAGCATGTAGTTGTAGGTCTATTCAGTTTCAAACTGTGATAGAGTTCTTTCTTATTACTATAGTATGCTATTATAGCTCTTATTTACAGCTTAGACCAGAATTTCAGTGTCAGATATTGTCCATTTGAAGCTTTAGTTAATGTCTGGAATGTGATAATGTTAACCTATAATTTGAACATTCTATTGCTGTATTATTAAAACACAAACAACCTTTACTGTAAATTTACGTGAAATGGGGATTGACTAGAAATGTTTTGTTCCTGTGGTGGGTTGATTCTAGTTAATAATTAAGTACCCACCCTGCTGCTTACTCCTCCTCACCCTGAGAACAACCAGAAGAGCAAAAGTGAGAACAATTTGTGGGTCAAGACAAAAGCTGTTCACAAAGTGATGGAAAAGGTGGGGGGAGGGGGTGGGAAGGGGTGAGGGGAAGGGGGGATTTTTCAATAGAAATGATACAATGATAATTATTTGCTCTGTCCAAAAAGCAGACTCATGCACAGCCAACCAGCAAGCAAGTTACTTTGAAAAGAATACCACCCAGATCCCAGATTTTATTGCTGGCCATGGGGTCATATGGCATGAAACATCCCTTTTCTCAATTCTGGTCAGCTTTCCCATCTGCGTCTCAATCTCTTCCCCACCTTTAGCCTGCTCACTGTGAGAGGAGAGTGGGAGACAGAGAAGGCCTGGATTCTGTGTGAGTCTTGATCACCAATAAAACACTTGTGTGCTGTCAACACTGGTTTAGTCACAAATTCAAAACACAGCATCATACAGGCTGCTATGAAGAAAGTTAACCTCATCCTGTCTAGATTCAATACACTTCTTCATTCTGATGTGTTTTAATCCAGGCTGGTAAATACACACCATGCAGCCACGCTCACTTCCCCTTTGGTGGGATCATGGGGAGAACTGGAAGGGCAAATTTCAGAAAAAATACCTTGTGGCTTTAAAAATAGAAAACCCCATTTTTATATGCTGAGAATGATGTCACGAGGGCTGGAATATTGCCTTGGTTAGTTGGTGCCAGCTGTCCCTGTTATGTCCCCTCCCAGCTCCCTGTACACCCCAAGGCTCCTCACTGGTGGGGTGTTGTGAGGGGCAGAAAGGGTCTTGCTCAGAAGAAATTAAAAAATCCCTGTGTTATCAAGACTCTTTCTATTCAAATCCAAACCACAAACTACTGTGAAAAAATTTATTGCAGCAAAAACCATTAAATACACTTAGGCTTCAGGTCAACTCTGTCATTGCATGAGCCAAATATATACTCAGGCTGTGTCAGGTGTCAGTGGAAAATTGATTTTTTTTTTTAAAAGCCTGAATTAAAGCCATCATTTTTACATATTACTTGAATGTCAATGGAGCTCTCAAGTGTGTGTCTAAAGTAGGCTCTGTCTGCCTTCTTTGACTGGAAGACAAGAAATATGTGATGAATTAAAAGGATGGTGGCTACCAAAATTTCTCAGAAGTAATTTTGAACAGCAAGAAAGATGTTTGAAGCTAGTAAGACAAACTTAAGATCAAAAGAAATGACAGCTTGCTCACATTAGGCAGGTATTGTGCTGTCAGATCATGACACTAACTACTTTATCACTAAAGAAAATCACCGCTTCCACCATCTTTATCTATGCAGAACTTGTGGAACTGTGGAAATAAATAAACAGCAATCAATGAAGAAAATATATCAGAATCAGAAAGAAAAAAGGATCACATAATTGATGTGGTTAACCTTGATTTCAAAAGAAACAGTAACCCCTAGATATGTGTCTAGGTGGTCATGAACTCTTTAAAAAGCTCTAGGCAATTTATCAAAAATAAAGGAACTTGTGTTTATGTGACAATGGAAAATCCAATATCCTCCTACTCTAACAGTTACTAAGCCATCTCTATGATCTCTGATACCTATTTCATCAGCCAGTCACAAATGTAAAAACTCTGAGTGGGTACTGTCATCACTTTCATTCCTAGTTTATTCTTTAAAGTTGCTAGGGTTAAGGGACATCTGATACAGTATTTCAGATTCTCATTACGCTTCAAAACCTGCCTGGTCAGGCTCTCTAAATTCTGAATGCTTTCTTAAGCATATTTCAAACCCAAATGTAATTCAAATTTTAATATAAAAACATTTTAAATTATGATAAGATTATTTGGATATAATGAAAAAAACCCTGTTTTATAGTGCATTGGTCTGACCTATCCAAACATACTCTGTCTTTGAATGGAACCAAGACATTTCTGATTCTATTATTTAATCACAATACTAAACTCTATTTTCTATTTTATTCCCCGCTGCCTTGTGGGAGGTGTAGTTTCTTTGTCATAAAGAAACATTCAAATCTGTTGGCCGGGAACTGAATAGAAATTTCACAGCAAGGAACCTCAGTAGTGCTATTTTCCAGAAAAGGATAATTAGTTGTTGCTGTAAACAATAGGACCATAACTGTGTGATTTATTTCTTTCCATAAAAATAAGTAGAAATCAAAGATGCAATTGCAAAATACAAAGACAAACAAAAGCAAGAGAAAATCAATATGAATTTCACAAAGAAAGCAAATATTACATAGAGATTTGGGGCTTAGGTTTTCTATTTTCTTTGCCTTAAAATAGAAAGGTACATGCATCTTCTATCAAATGGGGAATTATTTCAAAGTTTTGTGTTCTTATAGATCTAATTCTTTTAACTGGCATTTGAATAAATCTGTATTGTTACAGGGGTTTTTGTACAACTGATACCTCCTGTTATTGTATGCCACATTTCCATGTTTTCCTCTTGTCTTTTAAAATAAATAGCTCTTATTTATTTCTGCTATCTAACACTTCTAAAAGCAGCTGACACCTGGTGTAAAAAACTTTATTTCCCATAGATGTTCAGCAGCGAGTCTTGGCCTTTACTGTTCTTCAGTTCTTTAAAAGCTGACAGTATTTCATTTTCGTATATCTAATTAAATTATTGGCTTGCAGCAGGCTATTTTTATTTCTTATTTAAAGAAATGCATGTTGTTTAGAAAATTCTCTTGCATTTATTTTAATAAGAATATAAAAATTAAAAAGAAACATTTTCATCGAGATTATGCTTTCAAAACATTTACATGGGAAAAAACATCAATTTTGTGATTATGATGGAAAGATGAAATTACATAAAATTTTTAATGCTTATGCAAATACACCTTTGGCTCTGAAAGTCAGATGCCACTTATTTTTCTTCTAGTTTATAAGAAAATATGTCCTATTATTTTTATTGAAGATTTCTGCAGACCAATATGATACATAAATGTTTTCATTGTATAACTGTTTATCCAGTGGAATATTAGAAGCAATAAATCTTTACAAGGATATTGATTATGTAACAAACAGAACTTTACCAAATGGATGCAGGAAGTAGAAAACACTCAACTCTCTGAACACAAGCTTTCAGGGAGAAAATACTTCTGACATAAGCACAGCAATCTGGTTTACCTTGCAAGTTTTAACTGTCACTTTCCATGGAATGAATTACAGGTGAGGCTATTATTTGTATTATTTTGATAGCAGATAAGATTAAATAAATCCCATTTATGAATTAATATTCAGGTCAATATTATGTGTAGGAAAGGTTTTAAAATGTGCTAGCACGTGTGCACACGTGCAGTTAAATACATATGTATTTATGCAGTTGAATAAATATAAGTATTCATTACATGTTAATTGGATTTCTTAAGCACAACACCTATAGAAATATATATTTTATGTGATTCAGGTAAGATTAAAGTTTAGAGAGGCTGTTTCAGAAAGTAGTAAGAATATACATTGCAGAAACAAGCAAGTTCTCTGCTTTGCTGTCACTCACAGATGTATAGCCTTGCTGCAAAACATTTCTTGGCCCTGTTTTCAATTTCCTGTCCCATTCTGGACAACAGCAGAAACTGAGTCTGCACTATGCTATAAATGGCAATAAATAGAGTTTCCTGACACTTTTCCTTGAAAATATAATGCCCAAATAGAATATATAATAGTCTGAAATGAAGCTATTTTTAGATTCTCTGATTTGCCTGATGTGAAGCACCATTCAAAAGTAAATAAATACATCCCAGTCTCTGCCAGTACATAAGAACACTTCTCCCGCCTCTGAATCTTTATGTCTGCACTTATTGACTGCCTTCTTTAACTGCTGAATGTTTTGAATGGTTAAGAGGAAGCAAGCAAGGCAGACAAGGGGCAGGCATAAAGAAGGCTTTATAAGCTATTTTTGAGACCTTCAATTCAGCTGCTGCACTGTGCCCCAAATCTTGCAGCTAAAAGCTATTTCCATTTTATGCAGACAGCCCAAAGAGACCATCAAAGGAAAAGAGTTGTTTGGCAATTTCTTCTTTCTGAAGGTTCTAATTATACAGACCTTTGCGTTACCAGGCTGCAGCAAGACTATTCCTTGATCTCTTCCTATTAGAAAAAAGAAATACACTGCAAGAGAGTAGATGTATATTGTGAAGTAATAGACAGCATTCTAACTGGGTTTTGGAGAATAAGAGTGAGCATACTCCCAAAATTTTTTCATGTTTCTTTTCACTGAGTGCACAAATTTCACTGATTTGGGCAGTGAGTTTTGTGTCAAGGTACAAAATTTAGATTACATTACAGCATGGGACCTTAAAAATGCTAAATATAGAAATTAGCCAGTCCAGTAAAACAAAATCTGTGCAAATCATAGACAATATTTCCTACCTGATTCAGACTTTTGAATCAAAGAAGATGTTAAGAAATAGCGAAAGACCTCTTTAATAATTAATATATCTTTGCATCCTTTCAATGAAGTAAGTCAGTGACTAGGTAGTGTTTAATTGCTGACTGTGCCTCCATAACAATATCTATGGCACATTACAGTTTGCCTAATTTGTAAGTAATTTTATCTGTACAACACTTAAAAAGTATCCTTCTTAAAAATAATTTCACTTAAACTATTTTAATTTTAAATTGTTTTCAAATAAATTTTAATTTGTTATTAATTAATTTGAAATAAATGTAAAATATCAAAACATATTAGGTACAACAAGGCTTCTGCAAAATATTACAAATCATGTTAGACTCTTCTCTAAAAAACACTTGTGAACAATAAAATATTTTTCACTAAACCATACCACTATTTTACTCTGTATGGCCACAGAAATATGTGTGCTTTGTACAGTATGTGTGCACACATTCATACACACATATTTATAAATACACATGCACATATATAAAAATATAACTATTTATTTGCAAGAGGTAAATATCACAAAAGAGACATTAGATTTGTATAGAAGGAAATAGTTTTGAATTTTGTTTATTTGTTTCTTCTTTGTTTATCTTGAAGGGGCACAGCCTTCAATAGGTTTTCTACTTTCAGAAAACTTGTTCTTTGCTGACAGTTGGGCTATAACTATATTTCATAAACCCTAAAGCTCCCAAGTTGCTGGAAATAAATTGATTTTGTGAAAATATGCGACACACAGGTTTTCAATATGGGTCCTGAACAGTCTGTCCCTAAAGTAGTTATTTCCATTTACACCCTTGACCTGCTGGTGGCTTTGGTGGTGCTGTAGTTTTTCATGTACTTCAAAAGTCACAGATCTGTTTCCATCCTTCTTAATTTAATATAGACTGCACATGCTTCTATCAGTAAGAACTTTCATTTTTATACTTCTTCGATTTCATGACACCAGTGGTTCTATATTTCACAGTGTAGGGAGCAGAATGAAATTACACTGCTCTCAGACTTCAGCAATATCTGGTTTATGTGATTCAGGACCTCCACACAAAGAAGAGGTCACTCTCAATATTTCTGTAAATGGCTCTTTCTGAAGGAGTATTTATGGTAAGTCTGATGAAGTGTGATTTGTTTGTTGTGTATAAAGTGGGGCAAAAGCCCCACAAACTTCTGTGATAGTGGTAAAATGCAGCTGCATAATTCAACAACCAGTTATGCTGTTTGGATAATTTGTCAGAAGCTGGAAAATTTTAAATAAGCATTTCTAATATTTTGCTCTCAGCTGTCTTATATCTTGCTATCACAATCTCTGCCAGCAGGATTTTGGCTTTTTGAAAAGTGTCCTCCTTTTACACCGGAGAGCAGAGCCTGGCTTTATGTCCATTTGTGTTCCAATAAATGACTATTGTTATACAGAATGTAAACAATCAGAAAAAATTTAGAAAACTGGTTTTGTGTACCAAAGGAAATTGATATTCATACTGAGTATTTTAAATATTTCTTCACTGTGTACTTTCTGAGCTCAGGTAATACCTCAAGAGTCTTTACTGTAATTGGTTCACTACAGAACTGTGATTTCTATTGTTCTAATGTTTGCAATTCTCATAGATATTTCTGTCCTCACTCCAACTGTCAAACTGTTGATATTCTGACAAATGAGTTAGATCTCTCAGTAGACTTACGTGATGAGTCTTCCACTACAGTGACAAAATAAACAGAGAACACAATGCATAATAAGAAAAATATTGTATCAAATATTGGTAGGAACCTATCTGCTAAACAGAAGGTGTGAATTAGTCACATCACAACTGTAAAGGCAGAGGTTCCCAATACTTTCTTCACCCCTGCCTTTACCAGCACTGTGGGGCTCCCAGCCTTGGGAATGAAAATCCAGGTTGATGCAAACACAACATTGCCAGTGAAGGAAGTGTGGATGTGTGAGCTGCCACAGGAGCTTGACCCCTATAAAGTAATGGGACCTAAAAATGTCCATCCAAGAGTGCTAAGAGAGCTAGCTGACATGCTTTTGAGGCTATTCTCCATAATAATTTAGAAGCTGTGGGGATCAGAGGATGTCCCAGAAGACTGAAAGAAGACTACTAACAGCCCTGTCTACAAATAGGGCTTAAATGAGGATCAGGAAATTTTGGGCCCATCAGTCTTATTTACATCTCTGGGAAAGTGACAGAATGAATCCTCTGGAGGGCTATCACAAGTCAGATGAAGCAGGTGATCAGGAAAAGCCAGCATGGATTCACCAAGGACAAATTGTGATTGAAACACCTGATCATCCTCTATGACAAAGTAACATTTTGTGCTCATGTGGTTAGATTTGGGACTTGAGTTTTCATATTTTTTGCCTTAAAATAGAAAGGTACATGCATTTTCTATCAAATGGGGAATTATTTCAAAGTTTTGTTTACATGATTTCTTCTCAGAAGGGTTTTTTAAATGCAAAATCATGAAAATTATTTCAAACCCAGAGGGGAATGGTAAACAGCTCCTTTTCAAATGGGCAGCCTGTCACAAATGGAATTCCCAGAGGTTGATATTGGGCCCAACATTTTTTAGTATCTTCATAACTGGTCTGGAAGATGGGATCAAGTGGATCCTGATGGAGTTTTTCAGTGATACCAAATGGAGTGAAGAAGGGAGGCCCAGCTGCAGAAATACCTGGATGGGCTGGAAGAGTGGGCTAAAAGGAACCTTATGAAGTTCAACAAGGACAAGTATAAGGTCTTGCACATATGAAAATATCATCCAGGAGTGAAGCAAAGGCTGGGACCTACCCATCTGGGGACCATCTCTGTGGAAAGGGACCTGGGAGTCCTGATGGACAACAAACTTATTATAAGGGAACAGCGTAGTGCTGAAGAAGTGATATCCAGTGGGATTCTGTGTTGCCCCATCAAGGACATCACTAGCACAGATAAAAAAGTAATTATTCTAGCTGACTTGTACTAGTCTGACCACACTTGGAATACTGTGCTCAGTTTTGGTCCTCAGTATACAGAGAAGATATTGACAGGCTGCTTAAAGTCCAGAGAAGGGCCAAAAAAAATTATCAGAGGACTAGGCAGCCTAGCATGTGAGGAAAGGCAGAGAGAACTAGGTTGTTTCAACCTGTTTTTACTAAACAAATAAGACATAATCTGCTTTTTAAATGAATAAGTAACTTTTCTCTTCACAGAATCAAAGGATTGAGAGTTTGAAGGTGGAAAGGATGACTGAGTGTCATTTCAATAATTTTTTCTTTAGGCTAGGCAGGCCCAGCTTCCTCACAGTTTCATCTTAAGAGATATACCCCAGTCCCTTAATTATCGTTGTTATCCTCTGCTGGACCTGCTCCAGGAGCTCTATGTCTCTTTTGTACTGGGGAGTCCAGAACTGGACAGATGACTCCAGATGTGGCTACAACAGGGCTCAACAGAGGGGCAGGATCACCTCTCTTGACCTGCTGGCAGTGCTCTTCCTAATGCACCTCAGGATCCCAGTGGCCGTCTTGGCCACAAGGACACACTGCTGGCTCATGTACAGCTCATTGTCAGCCAGGATCCCCAGGTCCTTTTCTGCAGAGCTGCTTCCCAGCAGGGTGTCACCCAGCCTGTCTGGATATATGGCATTTTCCTCTCCAAGTGTGGGACCCTGCACACGATCTCCAAAGGGGACCAGAATTTGCGGTAAATTTCATTTTTAAAATCAAACCAGTTCTGTCAGCATATCCCATTTGAACTTCCATTGGTGCAGCTTCCTGACACTTTTCCATCTATTACTACTAGAACAGATAGAGCTCTCTCACACCCACAGTTTGGTACTAAAAATGTCATAATGATGAGCCAGGATGACCTGGGTCCGAAAAACAGGATCTTCTCTGGAATGTAGTTTCATGATTTTGCATTTAAAACACACTTCTGAGAAGAAATCCTGTAAACAAATCTGTTATTTCTGTAATATTTAATATTCTATAATTCCATTAATTTCAAGTGCAACATAAGTCCTAATTCCTGAAAAGTCTTTTACTCTGAAACAATATATACTTATTTTTCTGCTATTGACTGAACCTGTTTCTTTCCTTTCGTGACAGCTATTTTGATCAGAGAATGAAATTTATTATCTCAATCAATGCTTTAAAGTTTAGATGTCTTTCCAGGAAGACATAATTGATTTAAACACAATGTATATCAAGATACTTATTATCTTCATAATTTTTCAGTTATCTTTACTAGTATGATAAAACTGAAGATTTAGTTACTATATATATACATATATATATACACACACACACGCTTTATATTATATCAATATCTATATTTGTAAAAATATTTTGCTAAAGGAAAATGTAACCAAGCATGATGATGAGAACTGGAATTGGAAGGTACTAAGAAAATTTACTGTACTGGTGGACATATGTTTTGAATTTAGTTATCTAATTTAATTTAGGCCCAGAAAGAACCAAGGAGAGTAAAATATATCTTTGCTAACAAGTAGAAAAAAGGCCTTCAAACACTGAATCATTTTTCCAAAAGTTTTGTAGACAGTATGAAGCCTATACTTAATGTATATAGCATCTTTTTTTCTTATGAACACATTTAAAACTTTGCTGTTTGTCAACTTGCACATAAGATAAGGAAAATTTATTGTGTCATACTTGAAATTTAAGGAGTTTTTTTTTATTTCACAGAATATTCTGAGTTGGAAGGGACATACAAGGGTCAAGTCCAACTCTTAAATTAATACCCCATGTTATGCACATTTGAAAAATCCATAAAATTATTCATTGCCTGAGGAGAGTCAAAGAGCCCAGGGCAGAAGCAGAAGGATCCATCTAAAAGTCACCTGCTGGCATCACTTGAATGTATCTGTCAGGCTCTCTACAGGCTTTTATATATTTTCCATAGCAATTCCTTGTTTCTCATAGCAAGATACATACACAGCAAAACTATTAATAGAATGAATTTGTATTGGATTGTTAGATGCTCTGTAGTTATGCTTTTTTTTCTGCAGAAACCTGTAAACTCTAATAAAAACACCAATAATGTATTTCCAAAAAGAGTTATGAGATTTAGTGAAAGGAGATGAAATTAGTATTAATTGACCTTTTTACTAATTGCAATGAAGTAACGAAGAATGAACTGACTATTCTGACATGGTAATTATTTCTCTTTGTTATCATTCTCAAAGCATTAAAACAAGAAGGTGCTGCTGGATAGAGTCATGAAGAAGGGAAGTGAGTCTCTGTGGAGACCCTGGGAGGACATTCCCTGGTTTAAGGGAGAGACAAGAAGCTTCCCTCAAAAAGCTGTTAGACCCCCATTGGCTCCTTCCCCTGTTCCTATGTCTGTTCCTATGTTCCTGAGCCACTCCTTCCCTATCCCCTGATTGGCCCTCACCTTTGCACTGCCTCAAGACCAAGTTCACTCCCAGGCCCCTTGGTAGACTGAAACTTGGACCCTCTATGTGTGGGTGCTGGGACCTGAACATCTCATCCACGTGGCTGAATAAAACATCTGTGGATATTACACAAAGGTCCTTTTTGCTTCCTTACCCTGGACTTTACTAGTAATAATTCTGGCTTGTCACAAGTCTCCAGTTCCATTTGTTCCTCAAAATCTTGTACTTTTAAAATTTCAATAGAAAATGTGAATTAAAGATAATGTGTTGTTTTGGTTGTAGCTGGGGTTTTCACAGATGAAGACAAAACACTTAAGTCTTCTGGGGTTGTTTATTTTTTCTTATAGGGTTTGAAGATTCTTAATGATGATAACTTTGCTTTCATATCAGTATCTCTTTCTCTTGATAATGTTTCACTGGAGTGATAGAGTTTCCTTCTCTCAATATTGGAGTTGTACTGAGGTTTGCTAGAGGTTAGAACACAGTCCTTGGGAACTCAGGCCTAAATTTCAGGTCTCTTTTGGTTATCAAATCTCTGTTGAGGAAAACTTATGAAAAATTGCATACATAAAATAAAGTCATGAAAATAGGTGTTGCTTTACCAGTCAGAATTTGCACTACAGTACCTCTATTGGCTGATGATCACATTTGGTGGTTAGAATGTAACAGCTTGTCAGTATATCAGAGAAAAACCTGCTCAATTCAGGACAGACGTGGTTTGTTGATCTATAACAACAAGTAATTAACTGGTAATCGCTGAACTATACATGCAGGAGTATAAATAATTCAATAGATAGACAGTCTTATTTATAAACTTACAAAATTTTAATACAGCCACAGATTTTAAGCATATTTGAATATCTAACTGCACACAGTTCTAATCCCTTGCAAAGTCATTTACTGTGAGGGTGGTGAGGCACTGGAGCAGGTTGACCAAAGAAGTTCTGGATGCCCTATCCCTACAAGTGCTCAAGGACAGGTTGGATGTTCCTGGTCTAGTGGTAGGTATCCCTGCACATGCAGAGGGGTTGAAGCTAGATGAACTTTAAAGCACATTCCAATCCAAGGTATTCTATGATTCTGTGGTATTGATGAAGCTACATTTGGGCTACCAGCATACTCTGTTTGCTGGGGTATAGGGCAGAGTCCTTGAGTACACACCCCACCTTGACAGACGGGGGTGATCCTGCTTTATGTGTTTCCCTGCTGCTTACTACCATTGTGTTTCCCTGCTGCTTACTACCACTGACTCACCAGAAAAGGAGGACTCCACAGGTCCCCAAGGGCACACCAAGATGAGCTTGCTGTCCCCTGCAATCTCTGCTCCAGCTGCATGCAGGCTGCTCCCAGTGCTTCTCAGAGGGGCTGCACCATCAGCCCTGCAGTGCTTGTAGGGTGACTGCCAGCAGTGACAAACCAGGTGCTGACTGTTTTCAGAGCTGCTGTTTTCACTCTGTGGTCTCACTGTTTCTACTTCTTTGCTTCTTTGATGCTTCCTCTTTGGGGGCTGACTCTGGCTCAAAAGTCTTTTTTTCTAATTACCTGGTTACTGTTCAAACCAGACAAGAGTCATATTCTTCTTAAGAGGCCTTTTAGAAAGTTCGAAACATGTGATCATCCCCATGCTCATACTTAAAAGCCTATACTGAACTTCTGATATAAGCACTTAGACAGTCAAAGCAGCATAATTATCTATCTGTGCAAACAGTTATGATCTCTGAATTCACCTGAAATTTAGCAAAGAATGATGAGTAATAAAGGAGTCCCATGAGCCCAAATCCTTTAAAGGTAGACTGAGCATTTCATCTAAGAAACTGCTGGTCAATAGAGAACTCATCTGGTTGATTACAGTATTAGCTACACAGATGTCAATCATGTTCTGTTAAACCCCTATAAACCTTGGAACAACAGTGTTTTGATCTGTCTCAAAACTGAAAGGATTATAGCTACATGTCTGATTGGTGATAACATTGCATAATGAAAGAAATATTTACATGAAAACTCTAGCTCCATGAGTAAAATCTAAGGTATTATTTCACATACACACATACACAGTTTCACTGTGAGAAAAAAAAATTCTCCTTATTTTTTCCCAAGCCTTTCCCAAAAACATTTCTCAAGGTACTTCAATAGAGTACTTCCAGGCACAATTCTGTATCTATCATTTGCTTATTTGTTCACTGTCCAGGGTGCACTTAATGTTCCCAGTGCTCACAATCTTCTGGTTGTTCTCTTGACATTTAGCCATTTTTCTATTATTTCTGTCTTTGTGCTTACAGAAGCTCATTTGATATTTTCAGAGGTATTGCTGCCAAATAGGCAGCAATATTTCATGCAGCAATTTCAGCCAGACTTATTTCAGAGGTTTCTGGAAACACACATATTGGATTCATGGAGATGCACAGGTGTCTGGAGAAAGTTGTCTTCTCCAGTGGAAACAATTGAAAAATTAAATTTAAGAAGTTAGAAATTAGGATGTCTTCAAAGGTGATGAAGGACGTCAGCACGCAGAAAAGTTGAATAAAATTTCAAAAAGGAAAAAGTATATTTTTTAAATCTTAATAACATGTTTGAGATAAGAAACAGAAAACGAAACATCCAGAAATACATAATTTTGTAATTTAAGCATATGTCACCCTAGGTTGCAAAAAGAAATCAGTTTGCTCAATACCCATATAGACAGCTCTACTTCATATTTTAATGAAGGCTTTAAAATAAATAAACTCAGAAATTTGGTATCTAATTATGAGAAATTATTTCAATCTTGTTCAATACCCTTAATCTAATGTAATCCCTCCCTCCTTGATGTAAAAATATGTGCATCAAAGCAAGAATACATTTGAGCATATTCTTTCTCATTAAAATTATTATTTCTAATCTGAATCTGATTTAGGTGTTAGAGATGTAGTAAAATGAAGGAAAATATTTCTCTTTTCATTTCATTATGATCCAAAGCAACATGTTACCCAGGAAGATTTTTTTGCTTACATTAATACTTATTTACATAATCGTGATCTTGGTATCAGGATTAGGCTATCTATCCAAAGTACAATTTGAACAAAAGCCTATTAACAAAATATTTCCTTTAAAATTTATCTTCCATTAATTAAAAAACTATTAATTATTGTATTTAATCAATGTCCTCATTAATAAACACTTTTATTTTTAAAATACCTCAAAGAAGAGAAAATTTTTACCATGTATACTTAACAAGTTACTTGTTAAGTAACTTACCCCCTTACTATGTAATGTGGGGTCCTTACAGAAATCAAAATACACTGAAATGCAGACTATCAGAAATGATGTTTTATATGCTGTTTTAAATTTCTGTCACAGAACAATGAGATGGTTTATATTGTGATTCATGCAACTGAAGCAGAAAGGAACAAAAAATAAATAATTACTTCAGGATACATAAATGTTTCTAAAGTATGTGTGGTTTGTAAAATGCCATGGCATAAATTTATGACAACAATTTGTTACTTTTTTACTTACTTACTTACTTTGGTGGTGGAAGATACAAAGGAAAAATAACTGGCATTTCAAGGTTCCTCTTTAACCTTCTGAGATATCTACTCCAAAAGAAGTTTAAGAATACTCTGTCAGCAGCCTCCACTATGATGAAGGCCAGCATATAAAGTTGTTTAATAAGTTATCAGGTAAACAAGAGAGAAAATATGTCTCAATTTCTATTTTGAAACTTCAAGGACAGTTATGATGTCTTGAAAGGTAACTATTGATATACCATTTGCATTATATAATACATTCAATAAAACATGAGCCTAAATAACCAAAGCAAAGTAGTTCTCTGCAACATGCAGAACAGTTTCAGCTGGAGGATGAACAACCTGAGAGAGAAATTGCTGGCTGACTGCTGAGAATGGAATGAAGTCTTCACATATAAATTAACACCTTTTATTTTGTTGTGATATTATACAAATGCTGCAATGAGACATTTATGTATTTTTGTGCTATTCTTCCTAAATCTTCTCTGTATGTGATATCGCTGTATAAGTAAGCAGGTGCTGAACACTGCTTTTCTGAGAGTAGTATTTTCACATCAAATGGTACACTCAGCAATTAGCACAAACTCTTAGGTGTTCTGGTAACATGGACTGAGATCTCATCCTCATGAGATCAGTCTGGGGACAAGCAGCCACCAATTTGGAGGAGAATATCTTTAGGCAGTCAGAAAGAATGTTTAGAACATGCTTGTGCTTTCACTAAAAGGCGTGCATTCATCACATGCCTAGAAATTTTCTATGCCTTAATACAGAATCATATTATTGCAGTTGACAGAGAGAGAGAGATGGCTTGCAAAAGACTTGCCACTTTCTGTTCACAGTTAAATGTAAAAGGCTGATTCTACTCGGATTGAAGTTAACAGCAAAATTCCTGCTTATTTCAATGACAGCTGTATTGGCCTATAAATGTCCCTTTGTTATGCTTACTCTGCTCTGCATAGTATGTTTTCCTTTAACAACATTCTGTAATTAACAACGATTTGACAGACTGTAAGATCCCACTGTTTGGTACTTGTTATTGCTGCACAAAGCTGCATTGTGGGTTTTGTTGATAGAGGGAAATTGCAGTTTAGTGAAATGTGCTTTCTTTTCCACAAAATAGCTCTTTCAGTATAACCACATGATGCTCATACCAAATAACAACTTGCTGATTATACACTCATAAGATTACCATGCTGAAGAGATGCAAACACAAGAGTATCCAGAATTTGCTGAAACTGGCAAATTCTGACTTAACTATGCATTAAAATAAACACTTAGCATCCCTTCCTCCACCCAGTCTTCAAAATTTGTTCAAATGACATGCTTTTTCTAAGTGCTAAATTAAATCATTTCTTGGCATAATTCTTCTATTTTGGGTACCTGACAGGAGATAGTGCCATTTCTCTAGTTAATGTTATTTGGACAATCAGTGATTGAAAAAGCTAATTTAGTATCTTCATATTTAATTTCTTTAAGAGATCATGGCATAATTTTTAAAACCTTTACCTTGTTTGCACAGCAGATCAGCAATGTATTCAAGAGCCTTAAAAGGAAGCAATAGACAAGGATTTATTAGTATGGATTAGTTAGTATAATGCTTCCATCATTTATCTTCTGCTTTGAAATACATTTTGCTATATTTTATTTGAAAGGATATCCAGCAGAATTTTATTCATATTATATTTGCTTGTAGAACAAGTAGGAAAATTACAGTCCTCCTCTCATATTTAATCTAAGGCTAGTTTGATGATAAGAGTTTTAAGAAAAATTGAGTGCTTATGTGCCTATAGTGTTATATGAGCAAAGAATTAAGTATCATTATACATCACTATTTGTTTAGCTTAATTCATACAGATTTAAGTTAGTTTAAATATCAATTTTCAAACAATCCTTATTAATAAAGATTAATAAGTACTTATATGTTTTATGAAAATACTCAGGAATGTGAGAAATTTTTACGAGTATACTGACCGTGAAAAAAATTGCATTGTAAATCAACATCCCAGGATTTGGCCTCTACTGATATTTGGGACTGAGCTCTAGTAATATTCTATTTCTTCCTCAGCCACAATTTTCCATTCTGTCCTTTTAACCAGGCCTAATATTGTTTCAGTTAGCAGAGTGAAAAAAAAATCATAAAATTATCCAGATAAAGCATTTTTTTTTTTTTTTGCATCTCTCAGGGGACAACATGATCAATTTGAATTCAAATACATGCTGTTAATGAAACTGGAGAGAGAGAGAATGTGAAAGGTGGTATGACAGGAGAGTGCTAACACTAGTGACTGGATTTCAAGAAAATTTTGTTGTTGAACTTTGCCATTAAACAACAGAAACTCCACACAGATAGTAAACATTGATTATATGTAAATGCCCACCTCAAATATAGAAACTTGATACTTAAACAGCCAGATATTAAGCAACTCCATTCCTTCTGGAACAAAAGTAATTAAAGAATTAGATCCTTGTTCCAGAAGGGAAAAAAAAATGTCCTAATTGTATCAGAAGGCTAATTTTATACTATACAGTGAAGTATGACAGTGAAAAACTTTGGCATTGCAGATGAACCTCTAATCTCTTTAATTTTATTCCTCACAGATAAGATAAGAATGTAAGAAAATACCAATAATGCTAAGTCAATCTGTAATATTTATTCAAGCTGTAACCCAGTGAAGCAACAGTCAGCTTAAGTACATGCTTCCACTTATTTAGGTACATTGTAGTCCAAAATAGTCTCACTTCAGCTTCGGTTTGAATCTGGAGAGGCGTTCTGGTTTGCTTTTGAAAACCAAACTCCGCTTGTATAGTGGAGAACCCAATATCCTTCTTTCTGTCTAAATGTTAATGAGACTAAATAAAAGTCATTCTCTCCCAAGAAAACATTAACATTTAGCAACTCAAACAATGAGACATCTTTCTCACCATTTTTAGAATCACAAGGAAAATTCACAATATCTAATTCATGTTTGTCAATTTTGTGTCTGGTTTCTCAAATGCTCTCTTCATCTATCTTCTCTATATGACTGTCTACTCTGGCAGAGCAGACAGTGTCTAAATGTTTTAGTTTCAATTAAAATTATTGTGTTTTGTGCAAATATTTAGATTTGAGACACTACAGGTCAGTCAGCCTGTCCTTGATCCCTGGAAAGGTCATGGAACACACCCTCTTCAAAGCCATTTCCAAACCTGTGAAGACCAAGGAGACTGAGTAGTATGCATTTATGAAAGGAAAATAATGCTTAAACAGTCTGGTAGCCTCTTACAGTGAAATGACTAGCTTAGTGGACAAAGGGAGGGCAATGGATGTTTACTTTGAATTTTGAAAGTCTTTTAATTTTGTTTTCTGTGAAGTCTTCACAGACTATGAACTAGATATATGGACATAGAGGTGGACTGAAAACCATCTAAGCTACCAGGTTCAAATATTTTTGATCAGGGCACACCTGCAGGCCTGTTGGAATTCAGCACAGTGGAGCCCAGTCACTAGAGGGGTACCCCAAGTGTCTATACTGGGTCTAAAACGGTTCAAACCCCTCATTATAGAACTGGACAGTGGGGCAGAATGCAAATGATCCACAGCAAATGATGCAAAACTAGGAGGAGGTGGGGTACACCATACAGATGTGTTATCATCCAGAGGGACCTCAAAGCGTGAAGAAATGCTTGAATGACCAGTGACTCTCTGTAAAGAACCTTTTCCAAATATTCAATCTGAGCTTTCCCTAATGTAACTTCATTCCATTTACTCATGTCCTATCACTGACACCAGAGAGGGGAGATCAGCAGCCTCCCATATGCTGAAACCCTTGAAAAAATTATAGACTGTGGTGAGGTCATACCTCAGCCTTCTCTTCTCCAGACTGAACTACAAAAGTGATTTCAGCAACAACTTGTAAGTCTTGACCTCAAAACATTTCACCATCTTGTCTCCCTCCTCTGGAAACACTCCTGTAATTTTATAGGCTCCTTATACAGAAGCACCTGAAACTGCACAGAGTAACAGAGTTTGTGCCACTGTGTAGTGTGGAGTGGACAATTGCCTTGCCTGACCAAGCTCTGATGGTAATGACTAAAGAAGACAGAGACAGTGTTTCCTCTGTGGTACCCTGTGACAGCAAAAGAGGTAATGGACAGAAACAGAAATACAGAAAATTCCATTTAAACAGAAAATATTAATTGATGGGGGAGAGGGGGTCAAAAACTGAAACAGGTTACCCAGAGAGGCTGTAGAGTCACCATTTTTGGCAATATTGAAAAACTGACTGTTGTTTGTGGTCTTGGTCAACCTGATTTAGCTGATCCTACTTTGATTAGACAGTTGCCAGAGGTCCCTTCCAAATATCATGATTTTGTAATTCTGATCTACAGGTCACTATTACATTGGCATTTTGAACAAATTGTGTATTTCAAGTAAACTCATCCAAATTTAACTGTTTGGGGTTTTTGGTGTTAAATATCAAATTACATAAAGCTAGGTTTGGCTCTGATATTCAAAAATTTAATGTAAGACCAATAATGTGAGTGTTCTGTGACAGACCAAAAGTCCATGTCTTTTACCTACAAAGAAGAGGGTCAGAAGCTCAGCAGAAAAGCACAAGAGCAATCAAGTCTACAGAAACACTCCTCTTGATATAATTCCTCACACCAGCTTGCTATATTCTCTTTATCTTGACATCCAATGGCCCTCCATAGATGGATGCTAGATAAGATTTTAGCCCATAGACAGAAGCTTACAGGTAAAAAAGACACTGGAAAGTTAGGTGTGAGGAAAGAATAGCACTCTGCTGAATTCCTCTCTTGCAAGGCAGCACGTAATCTAAAGACTAGAATGACATACGCTTTGAAACAGTGATAATTCAAATCATTGCATGCTGTATTCTTTGGCAGTGGTTTCCCATTGTCTGACCTGCATAACTGTGGAATGGAGTTTACTGACCCTCAGGTGAGTATCCTACTGAATCAGTCTCTGCATGAGAAAGGTGTTTCTTTTCTTTTGAATACTGGAGTTTGGAAACATAATTTCTTCCAAAGAACATTAATCTTTATTCCCTATCTGAACGACAAGTCTACATATTTTAAATGGAAGAATTAGTTAATTATAATACCAGATTTGGTGACTGCTGTACCAGGTTTTAAATGCTTATGATATAATGTAATTCAGATTCAATAGTCCCAAAATGGTGCTTCCTGACTTCCACTTACTTCCAGAAGCCTTATTCTATAGTGACCACTTTACATGCAAGCATTCATCTAGATGAAAATAAGACAGGGCCTGTTAATCCTGGGAACAAATGGATTCTATATAAATATGTAACACACTCAAGTTACTATAATAAAATCTGTGTACATAGTACAAGAATGCTTCCCATTCAACTCCAGTTATGCCTCAAGCGAAAACAAAAAGAAATCTTTAAGCTTCCCAGTCATAGATCACAGAAATTTCTAAATTATTTATTTTTTTTCTAACTTAAGGAAATAGGATTGGAGCTAATTGATAAGCATACGAATCTATTTCATTATGCAGCAATACCATATTGCACTGTGTGTTAAATAATCTCAACATTGAATCAGTGCTGATTTCTGAAAATTGTTCAAGCTAGCCAGGTTGCTGAGTGCAATTTTTCTGAATGTCATGGGGGAAGTTAATCCTTTTTCCAAAGGCAGAACAATGATACTTAGACACATGACTTTATTTGGCACCAGGAGGAATGCACCAAAAGTCAAGCATAAAGCCATAAAGAGATACAGTTATGATTTTTGGATCATAATCATAATTCATTGTGAATGATGATGGAAGCACTGTTTTCATATCAACATGTATCTGCTTCCCCTTTCCCTGTAGAAGATGTCTAAAAGAATTACTCATAGGAGCAAATATTTGTATGAGGAAATTATTAGAACTGTTTCCTGACATATGGGAGTACCTTATTTGGTCTGCTGTGCATCATTAACACCTTCATAAAGTTGTTTGTATGCCATCAATTATGTAATTGCAAATTGGCATTAAAAAGCCAAGCAGTATGATAATTTCATGCCAGATAATATTATGATACCATACATTTCTAGACTTAAGGGCTTTTCTTTCCAAGCATAAATCTTTTTAGCGCAAATGTTTTCGAAATACCCTTTTAATATAAAAATACTAAAATATATATCAATGAATTAATATTCAGTATGAAAAAGTATACATAATATTAAAAAAAAATTTTTTTTAAAGTTTACATCACTTATTTTAGCAGATTTGCCTGTAAGATTATTTCCTTCCCATCTTACTGAAGGGCAGCACAGGTGACTGTAAATAAATGGAATTATTTCTGAGTAGAATCACAAAACTTTTGGCAATGTGTACTTAACATGAAATATGAATGCCTCAGGAATTACCCTTCTACTACCCTGAGGCAATGATACTCAGTTTTACTAGAGCACTGTTAGGAAGAAAAAAGCAGTATATTCTTTCATAACTTGATTCTTTAAAGTCGGGCTTTAAGACTTTCCAACATGACAGATTTTCACTAAAAAATCTTGGCAGCTCAAAAACCTTAGAACAGTGTGAGTTGCAAGCAAAAATGGAGACGTGAAAGAAAGTACAATTTCCTTCTCCTTTGTTCAGATTGTGACACATCCTTGCAAAACACAAACTTTTCAGAAAACCAGCCATGTTCCTCTTAAACCCAAATTGTTACTTTGTCAGGGAAGTCAGTTCCATTCCTCTCAGTAGTAACTCCAGAAAGAAGAGAAAATTAAACCAGAAGAAATATCATTACACTCAGTTTCTTTCCTATCATGACAGCAATAATATTTTCCATGCATTATAGTTTTGTAATACTTCAATATTGAAAATATATAGAGTCTCCTATTTATTCTGGATTTTAAACTTCCAGTTTCAGATGACCTGAAGAAGTAACATATTTGCATAAATTTCATGAACACTCTAAAACCTCTCCCCTAAACTGTTTCTTTTACCTAGATAAACACATTTATCTATGTGCATTGTGTATCCTTAATGATTTCTGAGGAGCTGCTATCAATTGAGTACTGGTATCCAAAGACTAAAAGCAACATTTCCTCTTTAGGGGAAATAAAAACCAACAAAACAACAGAAAACTGTGTTCCTCTAAGACCTCAGAATACTATTATACCAGCTTAAAAATTACAGAACAGTTATTTTATCTTTCCAGAGCTCAGGGTTCAGCTATTATTTTTGTCTATTGCATACATCAGCAATCTCTTTCTGTAGTGTGTGGAATGTGTACTCAAGTGTGCACAGACAGTACACAATTAAAATTTCTCTCTGATTAGGGGTTTGAAATGGCCAGTCAACTTTGGTAAATCATGGTTACAGAATTTGTGCCACAGCAAGAGGTTAGGCTAGTTAGGCCATGGGACCCAGTTTGAGAAATCTGGTCCCCTGGGGGCTGATGGGGTTCACCTATCAGGGAGATATTACCAAGATACTAACAGCATCTTTGTTAATAGGCTTGCCAAACTGGTGAAGAGGGTTTCAGACTACAGTTACTGTCGCCAGGCTGTGTGGTGTTTGACAAGCTGTCCTCTGGGCCTGGGTAGGAGCAATCCCAAGCAAAGAATGGATTTGAAAGCAATCCTGAGAAGATGAACTTGGGGTATTGATGGAAAAGGAGCATGACTACGAGGTTGGGCGAGGTGATTCTCTACCTCTACTCTGGTCTCTTGCAAGAGACACCCCCTGAAGGACTGTGCCCAGCTTAGGGGTTCCCAGTATAAGAAAGATGGGGAGCAAGTCCAGAGGAGGGAAACAAGGACGATCAGAGCATTGGAGCACCTTTCCTATGTACACAGTCTGAGAGAGGTGAGGTTGTACATCATGGAGAAGGGAAGGCTCTACAAAGATTTCATAGAGCCTTCCAGTACCTAAGGGGGGCCTACAAGAAAGCTGTGGATGGACTTTTTAAGAGAGCTTCTAGTGATTCAGAAAGGATAATTGGCTTAAGCTGAAGGAGCACAGGTTGTGATTAGCTATAAGGAAGAAGTAAGAAAGAAATATCTACATGTGTCTGTGAGGGCAGTATGGTACTGGCACAGGTTTCCCAGAGCAGTTGTGTAAAATTGGAAGTGTTCTAGGACAGGTTGGATGGAACTCTCAGCAGTCTGATCTTGTGGAATCTTGTCCCTAACTACAGGGAGATGGAGCTTGGAACGGGATGATCTTTAAGGTCCTTTCTAATCCAAACCATTGCATGACTGAGAAAACTCAAAAGCCAAGTGGCTTGAAATGTGAAAGTTACCCAGCAGCTGAAGCAGAGTACCCACACTGATGCTGGTTGGTGTCCTGGTAGTTTTGAGAGGAGGGTAAATGATCATGGAACTGGCTTGAAAAAAAACATCTATGCAGGGATAGCTGTAATTTAATATTTTGGATGAGAAAATATGAAGGGACTTGGCACAGACATTTTTTTCACTCCTACCAGAGAAGTAA
The DNA here is from genome assembly GCF_036417665.1 of Passer domesticus. Classification (NCBI taxonomy): domain Eukaryota; kingdom Metazoa; phylum Chordata; class Aves; order Passeriformes; family Passeridae; genus Passer; species Passer domesticus. The sequence continues at coordinate 83,056,652 of NC_087474.1, read as the reverse complement.
TGAGTTCTCTTGGGATGAATTTGGGCAGAAGAGTGGGAGGTAAAGTGCTGAGGAAGAAAGGGAGAAAACAACTCCTGGATTCCATGATTACATGTCAGTGCCCAGGAAAAAGACATAGATCATAGCAATGCTACTGTGGGAAATTCTTTGTAGTAAATTGAAAATATGTAGTCATGGTCCAGTTCGGGGCTGTGGTAGCTGCTGTCACTGTATGGGGAACTCTCCATTTCCAAGAGAATAACTCAAACACCTTCATAATTCAAGATTCACTAAGATCTGCTGGTGACTGACAAGCTGTCAGAGCACTGAAAATCTGGGTGCCCTCTGCTGCTGTTGAACAACCTGAGAGTTGTTAGAGCTGATATTTGACATCTGGGGACAAACCTGTCTCAGAACTGGCTGCAGATGTCCACCATGGCATTGATATTTAGTTTAAATCTCTTCTTGAGAGGTTCAGGAAAGCAAGTATCTATAGAGAATCCAACAATGTAGCTTGTCTCTTGCCATACCCACTCTCTCAGATCCTCCAAACAAGGACGCTCAAGGCCAGAGTTTGTCACTCAGCAAGGATGGTGGCTGCTCACACCATTACCACAGGTGGTACTGCACAGCCCCAGCTCACCCCAGGGAGGAGAGAGTTACTCTTCTCCAGACACAGGGGGTATCATCCCAGATCAGGCCCAGGCTGAGTCCCCACAGGTCCCAGACCCTGCACCCCAAGGCATGGCAGGGCCACAGGCTTCTGGTGGTGATAAAAAAAAAAAAAATCATATGTACTGTGTTATTGTCAGTATCTGCAGTGAGTTAACAGTTCCAATGCTACCAACATTTCTCAGTCCATCCTACCAGGTACCACAGCATGGTGACAAATGGAGCTGTTGGGCAGGGGCCAGGAGGGAGGGAGCTGAGAGAGGATCCAGCAGTGCCCTCCATGAGCCACCTCGGGAGCTTTGGTCCTTGGCCTTGCTCAACTCATTGGGAAGCAATAGCACTGTTCCTGTTGGAAAGGAAGCTCCTGCCAGCACATCTGGTCTTTGTTGACCTCAACACCTAGAAGGAGTACAAGTGACTGATGACATATAGGACAGACTAATATTCTTAAATACCTGCTGGGGGAGGGGAATATAGTCTTATACCTCTAATTTAGCTTGCATGAAAGTTTTAGAGTCAAGCAAATTTTCCCCCCATATTCCTGAACTAGTTTTGTTCTATATGAAATTATAGATACAGTGAGCCTGATCCTACTGGTTGCAATAACTGTTTGACAGAGTGGTGATATATTGCACTAATTTATTAATTTTCATTACATTTGTGGCAGGAACTTAAGTAGCAATATACCATTTTCAGTAATATACATTTTAAGATGCCAGCTCAAGGAATAGAAACTTAATTCACTCGTAGCACATGTGGGATAGCTAGGTCTACCCAGTCATTGCTGCCAGTCATCAACTTCCCACTGGGAATTTCCTTCCTGTTTAGCTCAGAATTTGAAATGACAGAAAGATGGATGAAGTAGTCCTGTTGCAATGAATCATAGCTTAAGCAACCTCAGAGGTGGACAAAAGGGCAGGATGTATGCAGCTATAGAGCTGTTTACCTTAAACTGTTTAGCGGGATTACAGGAATGTGAGAACAGTGAGCTGGAACATGAGAACAGTGAGCTGAGTTTAGCTAACTTGTGAAAGTTGAGAATACTCCTTTTTTGTCACTGCTGTTTGCTAGTCTGCAATGAGACACATGTCCTTTGAGATTCTTTCAGCTTGTTGCATACTGTAGTTGTATCTTCACATCTTGGACAGTTTTGCTTGTTTTGTTGCCTGGACTAAGGCAGGATCATGCCTCCTATTACCTCTGCTGTTGCTGCCACATTCAACGTACCAAAATTTATATATAGATGAACATCACATCACTCAAAGACTTAAATACTAAAAAAAATATTTTCATTATTTTTATTTTGTTATTATGCAAAGGTTAAAGTGCATAAAGTCTTTAGTTCAGTTGTTAATCTAGATGCATTTAGGAAAATGATAAGATTAAGAAATTGCAATTAATAAAACTAAGCCTATAATATACAAGTCTATCTTTCTACTCTACTTTTGGAAAACATTAAAAATAAAATTATGGAATTAAGTCAGTGAAAAAAAACCAAACTCTCAGTGACTTCTGGACTAAATTGTTCTTTTCTACTATCAGTTAACAATTTATAGAGAATTCAAATACATTTAGGTTCCTTATTTTATGTCACTAGAAATACTGTCTTCTGAGTTATGTTAGCAGGAACATTCCTGCAAACCTATTAATTTCAATGGACTTTACAGAATTGGAACTTGCAGGACACATCCATTGGTGAAGGAAGAAATACAAAATTGAAGTTGTAGTCTTTTAGGTGTGTTGAAAAAAAAATGGGAATAAAAAGGATTAAAAATTATGCAGATGTATTTTTGCTGTTGAAATCAGCAAGCAGTTTTGAGTAGATACACTCGGTATGTATAAGGTGAGAATGCTTTAGAGAAACATCATCTCTCCATATTGTTTTATTAAATCTTGAATGTTCTCTTAATAGCAGTATCACAAATTATTTCTTTACTTTTAAGTCTTTCATATTGGACAATCAAATGCATCTATTCCAGGACAGAAAAGTTTCATATATATTCAGGAATCTTCTCAGAGAAACTGCATTTCTAAGATAAAACAAACAAAAAAAATATATACCTATTAATTTATATAAATTTAAACTGCAAAACTATATGGATTTATGCTTAGAGAATGAAATGAAATCATATTAATTTCTAAATAAACAGAAAACTTATTTATTTCAATCATGTTATTTGAAGTCTTATTTGCTTAATTGAATCTTAGTGTTCCTTGAGTCCTCGGAACATTAATTTATTTCAGTCTAATAATTTTTTCTGCATTGATTGAAGCTTTGACCCTACAAACAGAAAAGAATGACTTTACTTACAGTAGTAGTGTAATATAATTTAGTTGGAGTACTTAGAACACTAATTACCAGAAATAATTTTAAAAAATATTAATTTCAACAGTATTACACAAATTAGCTAATATTATTTTAATAATTAATAAATATATAAGAATGTGCTTAATTTGATAAGTGATATGTGGTTAGTTATGAACATATCAAATTCTCCATTTAATTATATCCGCAAATATTTGTTTCCACAAAGAAAATATTTTACCTGAAAGCAAGGAAATGAGGTTGAAATAACTAAGAAAAGAAGGTAAAATTATTACTTCTGTCACAAATTTGCTTTCAATTATTTGTATAGTATATGGAAAAGTAAACCAAAAGAAAAAGAAATCATAGAGTATAAAATGTATTTACTTCTTTTTCACAGCAGGGGACAAGATCCTTATTGGAGTAGAGGCTACCCAATCCTTCTTATCTGCACAAACAGTCTTTTCACCATGGAATGTGATAAAGTTGGTAAAACATTTTTTTCTCCTGGTAAATCCATGTAAAATCTTCCTAATTTCCTCCTTTTACTTCGCAAGCCTGGAAATGAGCTCCATGAGAAACTATGTGATTTTTCCAGGGCTGAGGGGAAGCTGACTGGCTGAGAGGTCCCTGGATCCTCCCTTTTGTATTACTTAAGGATAGCTGAGTCCAATATCATCCTCTTCCCAATTACTTGAGATCTTCTTCATTTGCCATATTTTTTTGTAGATGCTACACATGGGCCCTACAATCACATCAGAATACTTTTTCTACAATTTCAGTTGACTTCCATCTGGCCTCATGGACATGAATATATCCTTAACTTGTTGCTTTCACATTTCTGTGATCAGACTTTATCTCTAAAAACAGAAAACAAAGAGTCATGGAGTAGTTCAGCCTTTTCAACATTGTCAACCACTAACTTCTCCCCCATGCTGAGCAACAGATCAATTTCTTCCTTGAATTTTCTTTTTCTATCTTGAACATTTTTCCCTCATTACATTTCATTACATTTTCTGATTTTAACTTCAGTAAGTCTTTGGCTCTTCTGACTACATGCAGAAGCGTCCAAACAATAATTTTTGTCCAAGCAATAATTTCATGCTTCTTTATTGCTTATAATTGTTTCCAGTTCTTGGATGCTTTTAGTTCTTTAAGACTCTTTCTTTGTATAGCACAGAGGACTTTCTGGGGAAATCCTGACCTCTGAAATAGTTTGCTTATTATTCTTCTCTCTCTCTTTAAATAGTATAAGCCATCTCTCTAAGGCACCTTTCTACTTCATGGTGATTTCTCAGTGTATTCTGCCTTGTAATTCCTTAAGTAAACTGAAGGCTGCTCTCTGGCATTAGTCCAGAGTCTAAGTGATACTGCTGTTTTTCCCAGATCCGTCCTCTAGATCCTGAATTCAATCAGTCTGTAGTTATGAAGTCCCAATTTGTGAGCACCAGGATAAGTAATGCATTAGAGTAGTAATTCCTCCAGCCCTTGCCTTGGGAGACAATTACCATAACCATTCCTACATCACCATCCATCACCAACCACCATAACCTACAAACCTCTTGTATTGCTTGCACAGTATTTTCTTCCTAGGAGATGACTGTATGTTAGACAATGCAAATAAAAACCAGATTTTGAAATCATGAAACTTCTGATAGTTCTGCACAAAAAGCCTCATCAATTGCCTTGTCTTGTGGAGGTTTATGATGGGTCCTTACCACAACACTGCACTGTTATTTATTCTTGACTAAAAAGCTCTCAGACCCTGTGTTTTAGGGAATTCTTTACTCTCCTTATATTTTGCCATGCATCCTTTCTAGAATTTCTGACAAGTTTATTTTAGTTTTGAGAAAAGATTATTTCCCCCTCTTTTCTTGTTTTTATATCTTTAAAGTAAAATCAATTATTTTTTGAAGCACAGGTTCTGACAGCAGTTTAATGGAGAAGACAAAAAAACCCCCCACCTTAATAATCTTGTTATTTCATGAGGAGTTACTGTCCTTTTATTCATGCAAATAATGTGCCTATAATTACTAAATCTTCTAAATTTCCTCATCTCATTGTCTAATATGTGTTTTGGAGGGATTTTTTTCTATACTTTTGAGACAATAAAGTTTAACAAATTACTAGGATTAACCTCTATGCAAGCACAATAGTAGACCTTAGGAAAAAACTTCTTTTGCTTTGGAGTCTTCAGATGTCTCAGAACTTCTGTTCCTTTTTATTCTTTGTGCTTCCTGTCCTTGTAGACCACAGTAATATAATATGTAATTTGAACAGTTACTTATGCTAATATCCTATTAAGATAAATGTGATTCATCTACTGAATTTCCATAAGCAATGGCAGAACAGAATATAACCATGGAAACACTCAAGACTTCCCTCAGATATGCTTTAAAGCAACACAGATTTCCTCACTCATTTAGCTTTTCTCAGTATTCCCTTGTGCCACTTCAGTTCTTTGCAGCTTTATTTATATTACAAGTAGAGAGAATTGATAATGGGCAAAAAGATTTTAAGATAGAATATTTGTCACTTGTGATTGAAGACTAAGGAATTAGATAATGAAAAATACTATTTTTACATTACTTTATTCATTATATAATTCAGAAATTAGCTATGTGATTTCGTTATCACAAAATAATCTCAAAGAGTTGAGTATCTGTGTAACAAAGCTTTAGTCTTGAAGAAGACTTAAAACACTGGATTATGCTGCTGTTTTTAAATTGCACATTCTTCAGTCCATCACTGATAAAGCAACCTATTTGAAACTTATAAGCTTTCTATTGTGGGATTTAAATATAACTCTCCATCCACACTACTATGAATGCTACACTTGCTTCCTGGTCAGTTACTGCTATGGTGGGCTTTTTACATGGAAGTAAAAACCTCGTATTGTCACCCATACACTTATTTCTGTTCAGCATGATTTGGTTTCATTCAAGGTAATTTTTAATATTAATCAAAGCCCTGGAATTTCTAAACCATTGTACAAATGCTTAGTACATTCTTATCAGATAGGTCAATAGCACATCCCCATTTTTAAAGGACTCAGATTTCTCAAGAAACATTTCAAATCAGTATTGAACTAATCTCTTCCAAGTCCTGGTTAAATAAAACAAAAAAAAAGTCTTTTTTTTCTTGGTCAGTTTTAAAAATAGCTGAATGTGGATCTTGAATGCAAGTGTTAAAGACAGTAAATTCCAGAAAATGGGCAACATTTATTCCTGTTTTGGCTATCACCATAATTACTTTGTTTTAACAGGAAGATTCCAAATATCTTTTAAAATTTATATTTATTTTAACCTATATTTATTTTGCAGACTAGTTTAATTGAATTTCATTTTGTCCTTTGTCAGCTTTGTGATTTTAATCAAAGAATTCAGCCATTTGTCTCTCCTCCTTATCTTATTATAAATTAGCTTTTTACAATGCAAGCGCAATTCTTTCAATTTTCTCTACTTGTACCATGTTACATTTCTTTTTTTTTTTCTTGCAGGCTTTGCATTGCCACAAGTTAGATCTACATTTCTGCCTATATTATTCCTCAAGAAAAAGCACAGGTAATAGGTGCAATTCTTCTTTTTTTTTTTTTTTTTTACATAAGAACTAGTTAAATGCAGAATATTTCTACAGTTGTTTCATCATGTAAATCCAAGGTTGCTATAAAGCCTTCTATTGTATTTTCAGCATTTCATCCTATTAGATGCAGTTATGCCTTACATTTCTATCTGCATGAATTGTGTCCTCCATTTTTTCCTAGTGAATGAATCAATAAAAAGTGGAGACATTTGACCATTTCATTTTATTTCAAAAAATGAGATAAAGTTGTTTATGTGTAAAAGATCTTTTATCGTCTCAAAGACTCACATCTCAGATATGACAAAAGCTTTGCAATCAATTTAAGCACATATGAACAAATATTTTTGTGATATCTGCAAAAAAGAGGAAGTGAAATAATAAACACATTTTTCAGTTGCAGATCAGGAATCATGGACAGAAAATATTTTCTTTTCTGGAAATAACTTCAGGGTAGATAAACTTCCAAGTTACTATAATTTAGCATAAAGCTCCTAGAATCACAGAATCATGGATTATCCTGAGTTGGAAGGGACCCACAAGAATCCTCACACCCAGCTCTTGACCCTGCACAACACAACCCCAAGATTCACACCATCTGCCTGAGGGCATTGTCCAAAAACTTCTTGAACTCTTAACAAAACTATACTCTGGGAATTAGGCAGATCAAGTTACTCATTTTGAATGAGCCATAATACATTATGCTTTCACTTCACTTTTTTCAGAAACTGTGGGACACAGTGGAAGTAAAAAGGAAACAGCATTCCACAGCAAAAAGGTCTTTCCTGCTTCTCAGATGACCCCACGAGCAAGCAGACTTGGGTCACAAAATATGTTGGGAGAAGACACAGCCAGGACATCTGATACCAACTCTCCAAAGAGAAATTCTATGCCATACAGCATCATGCTCAGCAGTAAAGGCTGAGGGAGGTAGGAGAAGGGGAAAACATTCTTAGTTATGACATTTCTCTTCCCAAGTCATTGTCATGCGTGATGGAGCCCTAGTTTCCTGGGGATGGCTGAACACCTGCCTGTTCACGAGAAGTGGTGAATGAATTCCTACTTTAGCTTTGCTTGTGTGTGCAGCTTATACTTTCCCTATAAAAATGCCATTCCCTTTGGTCTGAAACCACTTTAAATCCTATGCTGTTCAGTGACAAATTTGCAGAATGATGTATTTTGTCTACTAGCCTAGAGGAGGAAAAAAAACACCCAGTATGACTAACACCAGGGACATTGTCGGGTGCTGTGTTGCTTAAATTTAAATGATGGCAAAGTAGGAAATGAAGAAAACCCAACTTTTTTGTTTGTTTATTTTGTTTTTGAGAAAAGCAAACCAGAATTTTGATTGAACAATTTGAATGGTATATAGAAAACCTACAAAATGAAACAGAAATGTTCTCAAAAACACCCAGTAAAATAAGGTTTCTCAACACTATTTTCTTATCAGTATTTATTTAAACAACAATAACCACAAGTCTGTCTAAATTTAAAAATCAAAAAGACAAGCAAAAACTCCAGAGTATACTTTTACCTGATTTTGGAAGAGATAACAGCTAATCTTGAACCCTTTGAAGTAAAATACTTGAGGAAATTACTTTTGGATTTCTCCGAGAGCTGATATAAATAAAACAATTTCTTCAGTATGTGAAATGGCATGTGTAAGTGGTACTTGTCTAACAGCACTGTGGTAAATTAACTAGTCCAATTAACAGCATGGGGCACCTCTAGGATTAATTGAAAATCATTAGTTTATTTGTTGGTTTAAGTATTTGTAAGTGCATGCTGTATGAATGTTGTATTTCTTTAAGTGATACTGTAACTAAACAATGAGAAGTTGTCTTTTTGGTGTTTTGTGTTGTTATGTTTTTTTGTTTTTTTTTTTTTCCCCTGGAAGACAAGATGTTGATGTGGGCATTTTGTTTTTAATTGCTATACTCCCTAAAGAGACTGTAGAGTTCTTATATTTAGCACAGCTGTTGTAATAGAGAACACATCAAAACAAGTGTCATTTAAAGGTTTTTTATGGAATGATCAGCAAATGCTACAGAAATATAGCCAGTACAGGCACAAAAAGTTATTTTTTGCATATGCACGAAAACAGACACCTTCACAAATACACTTGTGACATAAAGGACATTTGAGTAGCAAATATCTCAGAGAAGACATAAAACTTATATACATGAAGTTGACATTCCTTATATAACATGATAAACCATAAACACAGAACAAGTCTAAAATATCATCAATATCTCTGTGAAACCATAATGTTTCTGTGAATGCATTGTGCCCACAATGCATTTGTGTCACTAAACTGTGACACAGCAGCTCAATTATTCAGTCTTCAAGAGCAAAAATTATGATTCAGGAGGTCTTGGAAATCAGACCTGTATTCAGGCCTTTATTACAGTGAATTTGCTAAGTCAAATATATGCAGAAATGAATATTACGAGAGGGTTATATATCCAAGAATTCAAGAAAAGCTAAATCATTGAACAGGTCATACAGGCTGGTTTTTTGATCCAACGTGTCTTCTGCATAAGTTATTATTTCTGACAGTGTAAATAAGTGTAAATAGTACGGCAGAAAAATATTGGGGCTTTGCTATCGTATGGGACATCATAATTAATGTTGTGAAAAGCAAAAATACATTTTTCTGTACAAGAACCTAAACACTCTGAAGCCACACAGTGAAATGCTGGGTAGTGATCTACCAGAAAGGACTTTATTGGGTGAAAAGCACGTCCCTTTCAAAAATGTTATTCCTAAGATGTTTTTTATCCAGCACACTTCTGTACTACTCCTATGTATAGAATAATTTACTTTGCAAAAGACCCTTAAGACCATGAAATCCAAGCATTAACCCATCACTGCCAAATCCACCACTAAATCATGTCCCAAAGGGCCAAATCTATACATGTTTTAAATACCCCCAGAGACGGTGACTCAACCATTTCCCTGAGCAGCCTGTTACAATCCTTGATAATAATTTTGTGAATAAATTTTTCCTAATATAAAATCTAATCCTTCCCTGGGGTTCATCAGTGTCTATAATCCAAATATCCTAATATGCATCAACTTGTCCAAAGTTAAATACCTACACTGTTAAAATACAGTAAAAAAAGAAATATCTGAAACCACATGTAAAGATATAGATTTGAAAGATTTGTCCATATTTTAGTTTGTCTTTTAAATTTTTCCCTTCTCTCATATTTCTTTTTATTGTTAAAATTTTTTCTCTTCTGTTGAAATATTAATGTTGCAAAATTTGCATTAATATTATACAATAGATTTAGTGGTTAAAAAGACTCACTATTTGTGTATTGCAAGAGGATCGATTTTTTTTTTAATATATATATACAGGTAGTAAAACAGCCTATAAAAATATTAAAGAATCTGAAATAGATGGGAAAAAACATTTATTGCACACCTGCTATTTGAAAGCCCACAAATATAACAAAGAACGAAGACTACTGCAGTAGCTGAGGGTTACGGTGATCACTAAATAGTGAATAGAACTCTTAGAACAACAAGTTGGTATATCAAAGCTGCAGTAAAATGTTGGTGGGTGGTTTAATTTGTTTACAAAGTAACTTACATTTCTGAGTAAATAAAGAGTGTAATTACTTTTACCAGGACACTTGCTGTCCCAAGTTGGCACTGCCATAATTAGAAAATACAAACCATTAATCTGAAAACAGTTGTTGAATTCATCTGAAGAACATTTCACATTATATTATCTTAGAAAATGTACTGTACTATCTCTGTTTGAATAAGATACTCTTACAAATCACACGGACCATGCAGGTCACAGAATCCAGCCATCCACTGATAGTTACAACCATGAAAAAATATTTCCTTCAAATGGATCCACCAACAATCTCACTACCACAGTCACAGTCACTTATGTTTAAGCCTCAAAAGTCAGGATCAGAGGAAAAAAAGAGATTATCTCAAGGCATTTTCCCAGATGCCAGTTTCCTGAAATATCAAGGAATGAAGATAGAAGAAAGAATAAAGAAGGAAATGCGGATATACTTTATGCCACCCATGGCTCCATATCACTAAATTATAAGCCTCCAAATAAAGAAAAGACAATTATTTAAGACAGACAGTAATAGGGAGACAAAATATTGGTATTTAAAATAAAAGTATAACAAATAAATAAAAGTGGATATAAAGTAAAGGGAAATGAGCTTGGGAGGCATAAGCTTCCTAGATTGTGTCACAGGAATACACACAAATGTATTTGATGTTTCTCTTATGAAGTCAATAACATGATATTAAATATGAACTGAGCATATTCCAATAAAACTATTGAAATTGCTGTTCCCAATTGCTTTTTGCTGCAAAAACAATACTAGAAGTCTAATAATACAGATACACTGTTCTCCTAATTTTTGTCTTATATTTAAAATAGTGTACAAACCAAACATTCATACTATTTTGTCAAGTGCTATGGTACTTAAAACATCAATATAAAAAATTTATTTTCTTCAAGTGTAGCTTTAAATTCACAGGACTAGATACACTTTTAGGGAATTTGGAGGTGTGACCAAACAGATATTTCTGTTTGGTGACAGAGATTTTGTTTTTTCCGTTTTCAAAGGATGAGAAATTCCATTGGTATACTTCTTTACTGGAAAGTAAATAAAAAATTTTATTTTTTCTTCCCCTTCAGATTATTCAAGCTAAAATAATAATGTCTCTTAAAATTTCCTGTTAATGAATATAGCTTTGATTGGTTTTCAGCAATTAGTTCAGACGACACTGAAGAAAGGTTTATGTTAGCTCACTTCAGCTGAAATAACACTGGGAAAGATATAAGCACTGATGTTTACCAACTGTACCAAATTTAAATGCTTACCAAAAGTGCTGCTAATTAGAAATACAAAAATACAGTTGAAATATTCTTTTTGTCTTTTTTATTTTATTACATAATTTCCACATAGCTGAGACTTATGTGAGCAAATTAGAGGACAACAAACAAGCAAGCAAGTTACTGCATTTTTGCACGCAGCAGCAACTACTATTTTAGAGAACTCAAGTAATTATAGAATAGCCAATGGCAGCTAGGTTTTACAAAAGATGTTGTTGTTGTACATCAGCTCTGGCATGCAGTGAGGGAAAGTTCACTTGCCTCAGGTGCCCTAGAGGTTGTTCATAATTTAGGTCACTCTGTAGGTTGCTTAATTCACTACTTACTCTCCAAAGGCCTTCAAGGAGCTATTACTACAGGGAAAATTCAACCCCTATTAAGTTGTTTTTGAAAATAAAATCAGTCAGGATAGACAGCTTGGAAGATTTAGAAACTACCATTTAACAAGTACATTTTATAAAGAAATTAGTTTTCTGAAAAGCCTCTGCATCCTTGTAGTATGTATAATAAACTTTCTTTTATGATGATCTTGAGAGAAAATATCTCACTAATAAAAAGTCACAATTTGTGTCTTTTAGATTGCCTTAAGGACATAATCAGTGCTGCTAAGATTACTAGTCCCCATCTGTAGAGTCTGGATATTGTTATTCTAGATTTGTATGCACAATATATTAATGCTGATTTAGTCTTTAGAGACATTTTTTTCAATAAACTGGAACAGCACTACATACATCTTCACTTCTCCAGGCCTTTCATCAATAAAAAACTTTGACCAACTCATATGTGAAACAGGGAGAAGGGGTAAAAGAACTGAAGACTGGATAGCAGAGAGCTTTCTGTGTTATGATTTTAACACATTTGACACATTTGCTTTATCACATTTTGTGTTCCACATAAACTTCAACATTCACTGCAGGTTTACAATTTTCAGTTTTCTCCTTTCTTACAATATTCAGCTTTAAGTCTCCAGGTGGAGAAATCTTTAGCTGATTTGTTCATATTTCTTACAGGGAGCTTAAACTTCATGCCAGTTGAGAAGGTTGGATTTACTACTCTAGACAAGCTAATAGAGGACATGAGTACAGGCTCCAGAGACAGACAACCTCAAATACTTGGCAAAAAAAGGGAAATTCACCACTCTGAAATTCTTTATCAGACGTCCCATCTTCTGCATTCTACTGCAGTGTGGAGCAAGAGGGCATGCTCCAATCCAAAACAAGAACATGATTTTACAAAGATTCCTTTCCAACTCTTGCAAGTGCATTTTTTGTATTCATGCGTAAGGTGAATAATGTAGAAGAAATATTGCATTTAAAGAAAAGAAAAAAACCAACTAAGTTCCTATGTCTGTGTTATTCCTTTAAGACTGATGCAAACTTTGTGTGCATAAGCACTACGTGAGTGAACCCTTAAACTACACTGAGCAGAGGCTGTGTAGTCATTTAAAGTTCACACACAGTTTCATCTTGGCCATTAGTCAAAACAAGGCATCTTGGGAGGCTTCCAGTTTCACAGAATAACCCCTGTGAAAGTTCTTTAAAGGAACTATATCTTAGAAAAGATCCAAACAAGTAATGCCTTGATCCATAAATCACCAAAAAAAGTCAAGAATGGCAAGCTTAGCTTTATATTTAACAATAGTCTCTGATCTAAAAATTCATGTGGGTGAATTAATAAAAAATATCTATTCTGTTTCAGTATATTGTCCCTTGAAATATCTATAGTACCATCTGAATAAAAAAAGAGATCACTTTAAAATACCCACAACATTAAACTATTAAAATAATGAAAAATAACTTTGGTTTGCACCTCAGAATTCTCTTTAAGTTCTTCTAAAATTCTAGTACGCTTTAAATTGTGAATAATTTATTAGGCAAACAAAAGATGAATTTTAAGTCTGTAGTATGCAACATATTTGCTAGTTTTGTGAAAATTGGATAATCCCATGCACCAGTGATGTGAAAGGAAAGAAAGGAATTCCTCCTTGTATGTGTGTGCTTTTCCTTGAGGCCTACTTTTCAGACAGAGGGAAGGCCTCTATAAGCTGTGGTTTTCTCCACATTTGTAGATGCTGATGAGAAGTGAACACAACTTTAAAACAGTTTTCATTGTGGTCATGCCAGTCTGCTGTATTTTTTTCACAGTGTCACAAAAAAGGACATGCTGCAGTGTACTACAAAATTGCATTTTTCTTGCCTATGGCCTTAACTGAAAACCAGTTATCTAGCTGTGAATCTTAATTCCTCTCTCTTCGCTAAAAATAACAATTCAGCATTTTTACTGTGCTAAGATGGATGCACAGAGGAAATGCTGTTGGGTGTATAAGCAAAGCTTGACAGTTCAGAGGTCTATCTGAAGTCACTTAACAGCTCTGAACATATTACATGCACTTCTTCCTGTGGCCAGCACACCTTTCCACTCATTCAAAAGCTTTTTTGTTAAGAGAGAGGGATGGAGGGACCAGTATGCCATTGCCCAGAGTGACCTACATAGCCAAACCCCAACTTTCTGTCTTTATGTGGCAAGCTCTTGCTCAGCAGACAGGAAGACTCACAGTTGAGTGAATTGTCCTGGTGTGTTATACATAGAGTGGTGCTGAAGCTGTTCTCTCCTCTTTCCAAAAAGGATTGTCCTGAGTCTTATCAAACATCATATAGTCTCTAAAACCACATGAGGATTTACTTCATAAAGGAATAGGTACCTGAAGAGCTCACTAATTCAGTAAAGTCCATTAAACTGTGTATAAGATAACCCTGCTGAGAAATCAGCTAGCATTGAGTATCTTCTATTAATAATAATATTTTTCATGCTGGGTAGCTGAGGAAATGATAGTAATTTTTCAGTTAAATGGCATAAGTTTGTGACATATATTTTCTTTCCAAATCTATTATATATAGATAAACATACTTTCTTAAATTGCATAATGTGAGGAAAAAAAGGTTAAAGTAAAACCTTGATTCTCTGATATGTTTAAACACATCCTAATATATATTTTTTGAATATTTAAAGAATACAAATACTGTCCATTCCCTGCTGTGAAATAAAAAATCCTGTACTTTACTGTGGAGGAGTTATTCATAACAACTTACCTCCTTCTCAGTGCCATCTGTGGAAGCAAGGGCGAGACATACCAAAGTATAAATTGACCTGTATCTTCTGCTGGAATCATATACTAGAAGACAACAGATGTTAAGTTGTGAAGCAAACACCAAGAGATAAAGAACCCTTTCACCTGGCAGTTTGACAACTGAGCTGTCAGTTTTCATCCCTAAGGGACTTAAGCACCACAGTGAAAGTCCAAAGCAGAGACTGATCATACAATTCCTTTTCAATTGCATGTTCTGACTTATGTTCTATTTAAAAGGACACTTTGATTCCTCCTAAATTCCCTGAAGTAGCATTAGCCCTACTTCAAGAAAAGTAGCCAGAAGTGGATTTTTGTATTTATCACATCTGAACATCAAAGAGACAACTCAGGAACTCCAGAGGGAGACTAAGCAATTGTAATTTAAGTGTACCACCTAATTTCTTGAAAGCTACTTCATTCCACTTTCTGTAGTCCTGTTTGGGTGGCAACTATGCCATAAAGATGTCTCTACACTGTAAGACTTGACCCAAGATCACAAAAAATTATTATGCAATTTAGAACAATCATTATACATGTACACACCATCTTAGAAAACACCCTTGCAGCTCTGTGTGGTGACAATTTTGAACCCTCTTCCTGTATTAAACTTGCAAATGTAATGCAAATGCTGAGGTTGCTGTTGTTCTGTGCACCCATTCAATGGACTTTTTGCTTCTGTTACATCCTGACTCTGAGGCCAGGTAACTGAAGTTCTTGTTAATGGATCCCTTGGGGCAGATTAAAGTGGAACAGCACTAAGTGACTGGTCTAAATATGAGGCAGATGTTTCAAAACAATTTGGTTGAAATGGAAAGGAGGTGTGTAGCTAGTCTGGTTCTTTTCTATGAAAGTATAAAAATACCACAAACAAAATACATAAGGAAAAAAAGAAAGAGAAGGAAAGGACAAGAGACTTGATCATTGCAGTTTGGATGTCTGCGGCCAGAGTGATGGCTGAAGTCTTGATCCACTGAGGGTGTGTGTGAGAACCGGAGCAACAGAGTTTGATAGGTTATGTATGTTTAGGATTACACAGCAATGTCCTGAATCTCCCTTGGGAGAGGATTTGCCCTTTCTGATGCAGCATGGAAAATGAGTCAGGTGGATGGATGGGGGAAGGGGGTGCTTCTGGAGTCTGTGATGGTTTATGGATCCTTTTAGTGACATGACCAAAGAGAGGAATGCCTTCAAGCTCACTTGTGAGCTCCCAATACCTCCCCTGATGGGAGTTTTCCTTACCAGGAAGAAGGACACCGGCATGATAAAAAACATGACCCCACTTCAAAAGGAACTGCTTGTTGGCCTTTTCCTTTGGCTGTAGTGAAATACTTTGCTTAAGACATGGGTCCTGGGCCATCGGGGAAACAATAGCAGGGCCCACCCAGCCCATCCAAGCAAAGGTCAGTCCATCACAGCAACTTACTTACAAACAAATAAGACTAGAAAATGCACAGAGGTGGTGTCAGCGACCTGCTTCTTTCTATTCATTATCAGAGAGAGAATTCCAGGCTGTTTTGCGGATGCTGTGAAGAATAAGTTTATGTATGAAGCAGATGTAAATATGATAGAATCCAATTTCATCCCATTTGTCTCTAGGTCTCAGTAAAGACAGATGGATGGTACAGAAGTCTCCTTGCAGGTTAACCCTGCAGTTGCTCCTCACAAAATATTATATTACCATGCTTGTGTGGACCAATCTTCATGATACAGCTATTCCTAAGCTTTCAAATTTGCTGTCTGAACAACATACAAGTCTGGTTTATATATGACCTTAAGATTGCTTGATGCCATACAAGTATCCCATTATTTTAAAATCAGTTTTTTTGTTTGTTTGTTTGTTTTGTTTTGCAGGTTTTTCTGTCCTTCCTAATAAAAGTCAGAAATACCATTCTGGGTGTAATTTGATATGCACAACAAAAGCCTCATTTACAAAGCTTTCTGTGCATATATTGAACATACATACCTCTGCTGGAAAAAAATAAAAAGGCCAGTGAACTTTGTGGAACACAATTTGTGGGGTTTTTTGTTTCCTTTGAATAAAAAATAGATTATGTGCCATATAGAAGGTTAAAGTAAAACGAAAATCACAACATTATTTTAGAGACTTATTTTTAAGCACTGAACCTGTTTTAAATTGTAAAGAGCAAGTAAATTCAGGAACAAGTTAAAAGTGTCATTTAGAAGGAATATTGATAACCAACTAGTATTGAAATACCTGCTCAAAACCTTGCATCCTTTACTGGTATCAGCTAAAAAAACCCCATGGTATAATAACAGTAGTAGTAATAATGATGATGATGATGATGATGATGATGATGATGATGATGATGATGATGATGATAATGATACTAATAATAAAAAATAATCAGAACAGAACTAAAACAGCCTACTCCCAAGAAAACCACCAAAGACTGTACCTTTTGATAAACTAAAACAAACAGACAAACAAAACACTAAAATACCAACCAAAAAAAACCCCAAAAAACCCCACAAACCCACCTCAACAAAATTGATTTCCAGTTACTTTCATGTGGTATGAAATTTAAGCTGGACAAATATCAGAAAAGCTTAAATAAAATCTTTCTTGATTCTTGCAAAAGCTACTACACTAATATCTAATTTTTGAGTTGTTCATACATTTTCAAATTTTGATGGAGAAATACATCTGACAAAGAAAAAATTAACTGTAGATCTTAAATCACTTCTCTGCCCATTTAATATTGAATTTGAATAACATCTAATATCTTACACACACACAGTGCTGTTTTGACATCACATTAAAGTTAAAAGATTTTGAGCATAGCCATAAGTATCAGTTAAACAGATGCAAATATTTAAAGCCTAATTTCTTTGAAAGCATTATGTTTAAAATAGTTCTTACTCAGCCACCATATATTTTTCAAGTAGTTTCTTTCTGCCCATAAGCTTTCATGCCACTCCCAAAGTTCACCCAGTCTCCAGTAATGATGAATACAGAAAATTACACTTCAACTCCTGCTGAAATCCACAATGGGATAGCATCTATAGAATACATTTGAATAAACTTTGAAAAAAAATGTATGGGGTATCTTCTTGCTTATACTCATATTCTGCGGGTGACCTATACTGATAAATGAAAAGCTGACTCTTTTTAAAAATATCTGTGATGAGAGAGACTCCAGTCTTCCAAGTAATCTGTTCTGCTGTCTGGTCTTTAGCCTGAATCCTTCTTGTTGAAATTTAAGATTATTATTTATTTTCTTCTCCATATCTGCAATAAAGAACAGATTATTTCTAATGGGAACTTACAGGAATGGGACAGATGTAACTTTGCATTTTCTTATTGCATGTTATCCTCCTTTCAGGAGAGGGATTAATTCAGATACTTCTCTGCAGAGAGAAAAGACATGTTTCCTCTCAGAAGCAACAGAAGCTGGCAGAAAGCAGGGCTTCTGGAAACTGCATGCTGTGGCAAGCTGAAGTGAGTGAGAAAGTCACTTGAATTATGTAGTAGTCTGCAGGTGGAAGAGAACCTGAGCTACTGAGAAGAAATAGGGAGCAGATGAAAATTTTCAGAGGTGTTGCAGGGGCAGCACAAAAAACTGGGCTTTATTTTCTGTGCCTTAGTCACTGAACAGGATGGAAGTAAAGAAGCATTGAGTTGGGAGATATAACTGAATATAAATCCTGTATATTTCTAATCTGTCTGTATTTTAAAAGCTAGGAATTCCAGTTAATAGTTTAATAATCCCTGGCTTTTGTGAATTTAAGAACAATTATTCTTCTTTGGGGATTCCACTATAAAGAAAAAAGTAGGCATAGGCTTAGTACAAAAGCCTGGCTGACTTAAGGTCCTTGCCTCAGGAGCGTCCTAAATTTCTGTCATATCTGTGCTATGATTTTAAAAATAAATGCAAATATTTTCTGAAGTGCAACATGTGAAACTATATCCACTGTTTCAACTGAGGTCTTAGCAATCTGTATAAAGTACGAAAATGTGTAAACATCTGAATTATTACGCAGATAGGAAAAATGTGATCAGTAGTCCATAAGCCTGTTCATAATGGCTTTGTGAGATATTTGTGTTCATAATGTCAGCACATTAGCAAACAGCCATTTGCCAAAAATCCCAGATCCTTTCTTGGAGAATTGTCATATTCTGGATGGTTTATATCCTGTTCCAGACAGCTGGCTATATCCATTCAGTGTAGTAATTTATAATTCTACCATTTGCTCTAAATGTATGTCTTTGTTTTTATTTATTCCAGAATACAGGTGTATAATGATAACACAGAAATGAGTCAGAGTCAAGACAGGTTCCTTTTTTGCCAAGAAGAGCAGCTCTACTCTTAAAAATTAACTCATCAGATTTTTGTGTTACTGTGGTTCAGCTTTCTTCTGCGGTTTGCTCTTGGGCATGTCATAGGAAATAGTATTTAAAGCCACTATGATGTCATAAGTTGGCAGTTCTTTTCTGAATTTGTGGCTACTTAACTTTACTGACCAATTGGTGAAATAACATCTGAGCCACATAGGCACTTTGGAAACTCCTGCACTCCAGTTACAGGCTTTTATAATTTTCAGGGTGAAATTGCTCAGATGCCAGCCTCAGCTGTTTGCTTCAAAATTTGCTCCCAATATACTCCTTTCAGGAAAGAGTTTTCCTAGCCACATTTTATTTCCATTTTCAAATTCTTGGTTATTTTTACCACATTGTGCCATGTGTTCTTCTCCTGGCAATTGCTGTTTTACTTATGTCTGACAGGAATATCTTCGTTTGTTCAAACCTGCATTCACTAACCAACATGAAGCCAATCACTGTTAGTATGAGGAAGCATGATCTTTAATCATTGACTATCCTATATGATATTGACAAGTTTTTGTCTCTTCAATACACAGATTTATTTCTTTCCCATGTTCAGCTGCTTGATTTTTTCACTCACTTCATCACACAGATGTAAGAATTTCACCAGATAAATAAGAGTTCTTCTGTACCTTGCAATTATCTCTCATCTGCATAAGAATTAAATACGCATTAATTCCTGATTCCTGTTTCTTAAACTTTTATATTAAATGTAGCAGTCGTAAGTTCCAAATTTGGCTTGTATAGCACTGGTTCATCCTTGCTCCCCTCATTCTTCCCTAAACAAATTTTTATTACTTTGTCAGAAGAGGAAAACAGCTTAGTTTGAGTGGATTTGTTCTTGAAAAACCTATGTAGGCTCCCACTCATCTTCTTATTACCATCGTAGTGTTTAAAAGTAGTAGTTGTCTTGTTTTAATTTTAAAAATATCTGTTTTTATTCTCAGGAATGAAGTCAGACTAACTGCTATGTATTTCTCCAGCTTCTTATTTTCTCTTCTTTTATGAGCAGGGATTTTTATTTTTTCAAATCATTTGGTACCACAGCAGCCTTCCAAGAGTTTTTGAAGATAACCATCAAGAGTTTTTTGATTACATCAGCCAGTATCCTAGGATGAAGTTCATCAGTTCACATTGATTTAAGTTATCTAAGTGCTTGCAACTCATGTCTTTCCCATTCCATATTGAGATCTGCTCGTTTTGTTGCTGATATTAATTATTCTAGGCACTTCTCCTTAATGGATGTTTTTACTGCAGATTGGTGCAAAAAAAGTCATTAAAAGCTTCATCCTTCTCTGTGTTATCTGTGCATAGCATTCCTTCTTGATTAGTCGCAGAACAATGACTTCTTTGGTCTTCCTCTTATACTTAGAAACTGATTTCTTGTCATTCTTACGCATTTTGCTAATTGCATCTCATTTCTGTCTTGACCTTTCAATTTTTTCTTCTATCCTTAGGCTTTATTTTTCTCATCAGTAATCTCTCCTGATTTTTAGTTTCCAAACACTTCCTTCTTCTATTTGAGGCCAATGAAGAACTCATAGTTTATCTAAGCTTATCTCCCATTAAACTTCTCACATTTTTCTGTTTGAAAACTTATACTTTCAAAGTTATAACTTTGAAGAGTTGGCAGCTTTTCACAAATTTTTTATTTCCTTAGTTTTATCTGCTAAAGGATCTACTCACTGCCGAATTTCCCAGCCTATTGAAGTTAACCTTTATGAGCAGATAAGTCTTCGCAGTTCAAGGTGACTCAAGAAGTGTATTGGGTAATCGTTTGTGACCTGGTAATATTTACATTGTTTTATTTCTTTGCAATGAAAATATTACAAGTAGTGTTCTTTAAATGCCTTGTATTCCTTCAAACTTAACATTTTTACAATTCTTTTCTTTTTGATTCCAGTTATTTCTACTGCCATGATTTTACTCTTTTTTTTTATGAAGTACCAAAACCCATTAAATAAACTTCTGTTTTTTTTTTTTTAAAAGGATGTCCCCAGCTAGGACAAACCTAGATACAAACAAATAAGCAAATAAATATATTTCCTTTGTTTCCTTTCATAATTATTTTTAAAATTATATTCGCTCTATAAAATTTTGCTTTCATTTGAGACATGGATATCTAAGACCATAATTGCCCAACTGAATGTTTGTGATCAGCTTTGTCAGAAGATTAATGTATATGTGCAATGGAAATAGGTTACACATAAATATATCCAGATTTTTGTTATTAATTTATTGAGTCTCTGCTACATATTTCAGTATATTCAGCTCTGCTCTGTAAAGGGGTTATACTAGGCTCAAAAGGCAATTAAAAAAGAAAAAAGGTGTGACTTTTTCAAAACACTATAGTAAGAAGAAAGGATCAAGGGAGAAGATGTGATATAAATGTTCTTGCACAAGTGACAAAATTTTCGATTGATACCTGGCTATCTTGTGTTTTCAGAAATATCCAAAGTGGAAAATTCTGCTGGAAGTTCTAAAACAGGCCATAAAATATTTTTTCCTGTTAGGTGCTCACTTTCCTACACTATTCCATGAACACTACAATAACAGGACCTTCTTTGAAGTGAGTTTGTAGAGAAATTTTCCTTATGCTACCTCCCAAAAGAAGGCATTAGATACATAATATACATATGAGAGTTTGAGTTATATTAAAATGGAAACTACCATACTTAACATTCTAAATCATTGAATTGTAACACCCTTTAACTCCAGGTTAAATTTCTTGCTGCCTTTTTTGAGTTAGAAGGAACTTTATCCAATTGATCCTGATCTCCATGAAGAAATGATTATTTCTGTCCATTCCCTCAAAGGTCTGGCTGGGGTTGTTCTCTGCCAACCACTGCACCCTCTCTATTTTTGCTGCAAGAGTCCTACTTTGACTCCCTCACTGCTCCATTAGCACATTTGCACCCTGAATTCCCAGCTTCAGAGGTTTACCAGGAAAAAAATCTCCCTTCTATGGCTCAGTCTAACTAATTAACTTTTTAAACAAAATATAACTTGCAAATTGAGCTCAGAATAGTCAACTATTCTCAGTGCCCAACTTAATCACATTTAGAAATTATCAAGTCCTTATCAGTTCAATATATACTAATTCTTGTCTGATTATAAAGTATAAATGCCTGCATAATATTGCTTGCAGGAGGAGAAAAAAAAGTCTGTAGTGAAATCAGTCATTTTAATGGATTCTTCATGTTGCAATACATGGAAAGAGATTAGGCGCACTTAGAAAATCCTAGGAACCCCTACGTAGTTAAGGTGTTTTATTTGTTTGTATATGCTTCCCACCTATTCTCGAAAGCAGATGTCAGGGAGAAAACAAGGGTCCACAGAGGGCTATCAGTAGCAAAGCAGCTAATTTATCTGATATAAGTTGTGAGACATTTAAAGCAAAGAGGGAAGGGAAAAAATGCTTAAAGCCAGTGGATTGAATTAGGGCTGTGTGACTAGAAGATAAGTGTTTTAGCAAAAGGCACATGGTGCAGCTTTCAAATCTCTTGGGAAAACAAGAAATATTTGGTTACTAGGTTAAAACTGCAATATTTTTTATTTGTGAAGATTTCTGTGTGCAAAAAGGGACTATAGGGGGCTGAGAACACATAGATACTGCCATTTCCTCAAGGTATGGAAACCCCAGATGAAATCTAAAGGCTTGGGCATAATGTGATCTATTTCTGGAAACTGAAGATATCATATCTGTGAAGACTGGACAGCTGTCACCACAGCTTCACCTAGAAAATAGCACAAATGGAAGTAGAAGCATTTTACAAGTAAGAATTTGAAAAGAGCAATGACGGCAGGGACTATAATTACTACCTTTCTCCAAGAAGAGAGGAGAGGAGAATGTGATGCTTCTTAGAAATGGAGGCACCAGTTGAGGGAGAAAATATATCCTTCCAGCATGACTGTTTTGGTTTTTAAACAGCATTGGACCTGTGAAAACTGAGGATCTTTTTGTCAAGGGACTACTCCTAATTTTCCTAGAGCTCACTTAGTTAAGTTATGAGAAGTCTCACTATCTACTGCTTTGATTTACCAGTCTTCTTCTTTTAATTCCAAATTGCTCCGTAATGCAGATAAAGTCCTAAAGATAGAATATACAAGATACAATACCTGAGAAAAGGTGAGGTGACTGAAAGGATACAGGCTGGTGGGAGAACTAGTGTTATCAGCAGCCATGATTGCACTCACAAACCCTCCTTTTTCTGATTCTTAATTACACCTACAATTAATTTGTTATTTCTAATGAATATTTTTCTGTTTGGGAAGTGCAGGTACCTGCATGAAACGTTCCTATTAACAGGCCTGCAGCAACCCGGTTGAGAAAACTCTTTGTCCTTGTTTTTGAGGCCTCAGGGACTATCCAAAGTGACACATCTAATAATTTTCTGTCAATCAGAATCAATTAACATCTCTTTTACTTCATCATAGAATAGAGCTCCATACCAAGCAATGCAAACCATGTTTATCAGTTGGGTATGAAAAATAAATTAAGAGATGATTGGCTAAAGTAATGCACAGGTCTTTCTTGGAACACGAAAGCAGCACTGAATATATTCATATTAGCATAAGAAATGCTTTAAGGGGACCCCTTTATGAAAAAAACACTCATTTGAGGCTTTTTCCCATCAACAGATCTGATTTTTTTATGTTTAATTAACATGCGCTAAGTGACAATTAAAAATTAAAGCTGCATGTATTTAACAGCACTAGGCTAAAGAAATAGAATTGATATATTAAACTTTTAACTGACATTAGTGTTAATCAGTCAAATGCCTGAACACTAGCATGTATTACTTTCACAAGGAAAAAAAATGCTGTGATGATATGTTTTCATTGAGCCACAATTTATAGATTTTGTTTTGAACTGAAAAATAAACTTCTTGCTGTTTGCTGCTGAAAACTGCTGTTCCTCACCTTAGTTTTAGCAACTTTTTGAGGTGTGGTTCCAAGTAGTGGATAGAACAAACATTACCATTACATAAATATTTTAATATATCTTCATGCTTAAAATTTCATAAGCCTGAGGTGAATAAACAAAATCTCAGCTACACTAAACAAAATATTTCACTAATTAAAATACTTTTCTCACTTAATTGTAATGATACATTTCAGCACAATAAACATTGCATACTTCAATTGTGATGTTCTAAATAAATATTCTAATATATTCTTTCTTGTTATTGGTACTTGTAGTTCACAGGAGTAAAGCATAGCATTTAGAGATCACAGTGCAATTAGAAATTGTGCCACATTGTATTCTGTCATACTAAAAATAATCTATTTTACTTACACCGCTTAGCTATTATAAAATTTATCTTCATTTTGTGGGAGATACCTCAGTGTTGTAAATTTATAGCCAAAAAAAAAGTAATTTTATTTCATTTCTCTATCTGATTTTGCAATTTTAGACATAGTGTTGTGTGCAAAATATGTATAAGAACAACAACTTTGCATTACAAAATTAAAAATCGCTAGCACAGAATAAACTAACTAAATACCTTTTTAGTAACTTTTGTTACTCTGAGAACATTTTCAATCCCTTGGAGCTACTTCCTCACAAATTATAACTCCTCCAAAGAGATTTTCTTAAAAGATAAAACTTTGGGGGTTAAAAACAGGCTTTGTTATTAAGATATTATTTGGTTTTACTTCCTTTAATTCACTTCCAGAAAAACTTAAGTACACTTTAACCAGGAATGTCATACATTAAAACTTTACCTGATTATTCACTTTGAGTGTGTATTTGAATAACAGGCTGCTTTTAAAGACTGTGAACAGTAAAATCTATTTTATTTGTATAAAGGTGACTGTTGAATTCTGTCTAAGAATAAGAAGGTTTCATACTTGTCAATTTTTGATGGATTAAAAACATCATAATGAAGCTTGAATTGAGTTTTTAAATCCAAATCAGAGCTTGCATTGTGTTTGAGAGAGCATAGTATTTTTTATCCATTGGTGACAGAGCCAGAAGGGTCACAACAGCAGTGACGGCAGGCTGAGTCAGGATACCATATCTGTTGCATTCATAAAATCAAGGTGCCTATATGAATTTTTTTCTATGGCAATTTCCATGAAAAATCTCCTATATATAGTAGACTTTGTGAAATGGGATGAATCTAGCTTTACTTTTGGGCATCAAGTGAGGCTCATTAAATAGGGAAAAAACGGAGAAAATATAACTCTCATCATCTATGGAACATTTTTCACTCAAAAAAAAAAAGAGTTTCTGTTCAGAAATATATATTATGATTAGAATGCTTTTCTAGTTATTTGCAGGGTTCATCTTGTGCCACACTTCATTTCGAGCAGCTGGGCACACAGAGTTACGTCTCCTGTTATAAACTGTTCTTTTCTGTTGCTGAGCATTTGTGCACTGTAAGACCTACTGCCATCACACAAATTGAAAAATACAATCTTGATAAAAAGCCTCATAGAGATTAAAAACGGGGACTGAAGCAGCTGCACATGATATTTGAATGCTTTATTTCAGGCTTTTTCTTATTTTATATTTTTATTATTTCCTTCATTTTTGTTCATGGTTCTGAAGAAACAAACACTTTCCATGAATCAAACTTTCTGTGAAAGAGGCTGGAGAGGGTGTGAAAAGCAACAACTGCTAAAAATCCTGGATTTTCATCAAATAACAGTGGATGGGATAAACTTGGAAATGCCTCAGATTTTTTCTTGGAAAACAATTTCTTCGCCTTGAAACAAGACAAAATCAGTCTTTGAAATGTTGTTTTTGCAAAATTAGGTCTTATAAAAGAAGTTAATTTAATGTGATGAGTAATTCCATCTTAGAAGAAAAGATTCTGTTTTCCTCACGTATTCGTGGTTCTGGAGTTTGTTAAATTTGTCTGCATTTTAAATAATGTTCACAAAAGTGTCTTTCTTTTGAAAATGTTTATATTTGTCTATTTTTCACTGTTTGTGAGCAATGATTGCATTGTTTATCCATCTTTACTTATCACTGGAATATGCTTGCATTATCAAAATTTAAGAATGGAAATCCAAGGTTTTATTCTTCCTGAGTTTGAGGATCCATTGATCAAGCTAATAAGGCAAACTGGTCTGCAAATTCTTTGCCAAATGCTATCTGATACCTTTGTTCCAAATTTCTTATAATATATACTTTAAAATTCTGGCTAGCATTAAAATGCAAGAACCAACAATTTTTTCTGAGAAATTTGATCATTTATGCTTTTGATATGCTACTGGATCACCAAATATCTGGTAGCTATTGATAGGTATTGTGCATTTATCACTTGCAGTTATGTCTGAATGATTTGGAAACAAAAATTATTTATCATGGTCTTGACAGGAGTTTTTCAGATACCAGGAAATTTGGGTCTTTGTGATAGTTAAAGAAATATTTAAAATAGAGGAATAAAACAAAAGATTCAAATTCAATTTAAAAATAATTTTTTTCCTACACCAAGTAATTATTTAAATCTCCGAGAAATTTGGCAAAGAAAGGGAAAACTGACCATTTGGAATTGCTGAAGTTATCAATTATAAAGAAAACACAAAAAGACAAATTTTTTAAACAGACAAAAATACCCCCATAGTGAATAACATAAATGATTTAAAAATGCACATACATATAAGGTATTAATTAGTACATTTTAAAAAATAGATACTAAATGTTTTGTTCTAGATACAAATACCGTGGCTGGCTACAAGGTGCCCACCAAGCCACTGTACTATTCCCCTTCCATCAAGAGGACAGGGGAGAAAATACAATGAAAAATCATGGGTCAAGAAAAGGTCAGATAAAACACTTACCAATTACCATCAAGGAAAATAGACTTACCCTGGGGAAAACAATTTAATTTATTGCAAATTAATTGTAATAGAGTGAGATAGTGAGAAGTAAAACAACATTTAAAACATTTTCATCCTGTCCCTCACTTCTTACCAGGCTCAATTTCACTTCTAACTGTTCTACCTCCTACTCCTGAGTGGTGCAGGTGCATGGGAAATAGGATTTTTGGTCAGTTCATAAAGCATTGTCTTTCCCGCTCCTTCCTCCTCACACACAGTTCTGCAGCTCTAGCATGGCTTCCCACCCATGGGATACAATCATACAATCCTTCACCAAGGGCTCCAATGTCCTTTTTACCCACAGGCTCCAATTCTACAACTGATGGGTCCTTTCCATGTGGTCCAGTCCTTCAGGAACAGCCTACTCCAGTGTGGATCCCCCATGCCACCACTGACCCTGCCAGGAGTCTGCTCCTGCATGGGCTCTCCACAATCTGCAGCTTTCCTGAGGGCATCTCCACCTGCTCCATCAGTGGGCACCCCCATGGCCTGCAGAGTGGATTCCTGTTCCACCATGGTCCTTCATGGGCTGCAAGAGTACAGCTTGTTTCACCACAGTCTTGGTTCTGCAGAGTTGTTTCTCTCACATATTCTCAATCCTCTTTCCCAGCTGCTGTTGCACAGCATTTTTTTACCCTTTAGTAAATATGCTGTGGAACCACTGTCATTGGTTGGCTCAGATTTGGCCAGAGGCAGGTCCCTCTTGGACTCTGCTGGAACTCTAGTATGAAAGTGTCCAACACAGGAACAGTTTCTGATGTCTTCTTTCAGATGCCACCCCTGCAGTCCCTCCCACCCTCCTGCTACCAAAACCTTGCCACATAAGCCAAATATAATAAATGATTTAAATTAGTGATTTCTTTCTCAGTGGACAAGATTTTACATATACCTTCTCTTGCATGATCCAATATGATTGCTATATTATTTGTAACAAAAAACTGTGGGTTTTTTCTACCAATCCAATCTTTGCAACAGATCAGCATGAAAAAGGCAATCCATACTCAAATGTAAATATCTATTTGGAGACAAATATGCATTTGAATCTATGTTCATGTTTTTGAAAATTTAAAGTTCAGGACTGATTTTTGGAAGTTATTGTGGTCATTTAAGTCTCTTTCTGCTTTGTATTACTGGTGGCTATAAATAGCATGCCAAACATGTTTACAGTTATTGCTTAAATCTGGCCATCTCTATTCAAAAAAATAACCTGATGACTGACATTTATGACATAATATATGAATTCAAAGGTTAATAAATTAATATAACACCAAATGTAATTTTTGCTTGTCCCATAAAAAAAAAAATTTCTCAATGTATTTATAACTATAATATTTCCATGGTGTTGCTGTTTCTATGCAAACCTCCTCTAAACTTTATTTCCAATGTTATAAAAACACCCTTTTCTCCATCTCCTTTAGAATGCTATTCTTATCCATTACTGGTAACTTACAGATATAGTATGTTAAAACATCCTGTAACAGAAAAAGGTCAGAAGTGTTACGTGACATAACATTTTCTTCATGTTTTCTGATTTTTTTTCCTCCTATATACATTATATTTTGGTTTGCTGAACATATTGTACATACACATCACCTAGTCAGTGTCAGGAATAACTGACAGCTGAAATGTGCCATAGACAGACCTTAAAGTAGTTTGCAGGGTAAGTTATGCTTTTAAGATGTGGGTATTTAAGTGGGAGCTGTGATAGCTTGGGGACAGACAAGTTAATATCTTTTTATTTTTTTCTTTGTACTGCTTCAGTATATCTTGTCTCCTAGTTTTAGGTGTTACAGTTTATTATTTTAGCAACTATTCCATGGCTTTTCTCCATATTTCTGATTGTGAAATGCCATAGAATTCATCAGTGTATTTACTCTGTCATGGTGACTATGGTTGCAAAGGTGTTCATTGGCTGTAAGTTTCAAGTGCCTATAACCTTGAAGGAGTTACCCTGTGGGTTGACATTTTATGCATTCATTTTTAGTTCATAGGTAAGATTGCTCAAAATTCTGATGAGTTAGAATACCTTTTTGCTTAGAATTTCATAAGCTTGCACAATTTAAAGCCTTTCCTCCTGATAAGCTCATATACAGTAACACATAAAAGATAATACATTTGCTATAGTTTTATCCTCTGATAGATAAGGTATTTTTCCTACATGTAGAAATACTAGAGTTAAAGGAGAAAGGATAGTTGTAATGTGCTTTATTCGATGAATTATTACAATAGAATGGGAAAAGAAAAAAGTATTCAAATTGCAGGAAAGAGAAGAAAACAGAAAAAAATTAACTCCTGACGCTGGGGTAATAAGTACTAAGAAAAAGCAGGCTGAAAATACAGTTTTTTACATATTGCTCTGTTGCATATCTGGATGATCAATTAGATGTACACAGACTGAATCATAATGATTGGTTCAAGGGATGAGGAAGGATACCAAAAGTGTAAAGGCAAGAAAGTGAATGGGAGGCTTTCACTGTGTTAAATTACATGACTCCCACTGTTTTGTATTCATTCTCCCTCTCATCAGCTTTAAGGCATATATTTTGGAAAAAGCCATACGAGGTTGAAAGTAATGACAATTCCATTTTAAATTTGGGGAAATAAAGCAGATAAAGGTAAGTAACCTTAGCTTTCTGATTTCTGCCTGAATCTAAGACACTCCTTTAATACCTTTGTCTCATCCCATAAGTATTTTATTTCTAGACCTTTTAGCAGAAGGCTTTATCTATCATTAAGTTACTTGTATGTAAAGAAGCATTAGGAACTGCTCTCTGAAAGTCTGACTTCATCCATTCTCTTCAGTGTGACCTTGAATTAAATGTTACATTTTCTCACAAGCATGTCTAAAAGCAATTGAGCTTGTGAAGTTTTGTGAAGTTTGAACTAGAATCAGACCATTCTTCCAAAGGTATTTTAACAGATGCTGCTGACTCTGTTTAAACTTAACTAGACTCCAGCTGATTCCTTCTGTCATTTCTACTGTCTCACTGAAATCCCCTGGAAGATGAAGGAAACAGCCGAGTGACAGCAGTGTCTGTGACAGTGAGTATCCAGAAACAGATGTCAGGTGAAACCCCTTCACCGTCTTCTCAGAAACTCCTAGCTGTGAAATGAATCTTCTTACTATGCTCTTCCAATTCATGGTAACAGAACCTGTTCAAGGTTAAAAGGTACATACCTATAAGCCACAGTTTGTTCTTGGCTTTGTCTCTGTGAGAGAGACAAATACCAGATGCTACAGTCTTATGATGCTGCACGTGAAAAGCTAATGTGGCATGCTAAGCAGACGTAAAAGGCAATTCATATGGCAGCATGCAGAACAGAACCACCTCCACATCACTGAGAGGTACAGCACCTGTTTCTTAGGTCAATGTTCAGTTCCATGGTTCCTTTTTGACAGTGAACAAAAACTTTACTACATGTAAGAGAATATATTTTTTGCTTTGTTTTGCTTTAAAAAAATCTGTAAAATTCTTTTAGTGCTAAAATCTAATGAAATAAAAGGAAAGAGTAGTTGGGCCCAAGGCCCCATGATCAAGTTCAATACCACCATCATAGGAAAAGTCTTGTTTAGAATTAGGGGATAAAAGCAGAGTAGAGAAGAATTTCAAATTGTGCTAGTCAATGTCTATCAACATTTAGATTTTGCAACACGTCCTTCACAAAGCTTTGTATTTTTACCAAATATTTTTCTCAGGCTTGAGACACTGTTCATAGTAACTCTGATGTGGTATAAAATTAAAGGTGTCTGATGGCTGATATGGCCTAGCAAATCAACCATTTGTCATTCTGTTTTCACACACCTCGGATGTCAAAATGTATCCTGGCTGTTACTGTGGAAATTCTTTTCCTGATAATGCTAAATGAACAAAAAATATTTTAAAATTCCTCACTCTACTGATAAATGTTTTCCCCTATGGTGAGCTCTGCCAAGGTTGTCAATATGGACCCCATATTTCAACACTGGAAAGACTGGAAAAGTGGCCTGCCTTGCATCCCCAGAAGCACTTTGTATTATCAGCTATAATACTTGGCAACATTTTCTTATAATAATTTGAAGCAATGTAAATCTATCTCATTTGTTCATATGTTAAAATCTCATGCATTATTAACTTGAATTGTATTTATTCTGTTTGAATATTGTTTCCAAATCAACTCTTCAGTAAAAAAGGGGGAGATGATTTGGAAAACTGGACGTCCTACTTTCTTGTATATTTTAATTCTGTTCATATGCATTTTATCAATTTTATAAATAAAGCTGGAAGTTAGTCTCCTACATTTATCTACAGTAAAGAGCTCTATAGGTAACTCACTTTTATCAAGACTATTTTGTTGTGTGATTCAGAGAATTGTAATAAAAATGTAAAATGCACTGTGTGTGGAGATTGAAATAGTATGCCTGGGTGTAGAAACAACAGAAAAAGGCAAGTGTGGTTAAGAATGGCAGCAGGAGAAAATGCTTAAAGCAGCAAGTCATCAAGATCACAAGCTGACACATAACACTAAAACACTCATGGAAAACACAAGGCTGCCTCCACATGATGAATATCAAGGTGAGACTTTCAGACACAGGCAATCCGAAGATATTGGGGGAAAGGGAAAGGACTGCAGCTGGAGCTCTGACCATTCCCTCTGTCTCTAGGAAAGAAAAAAAGAGAGAAATTCAAATTACTCTGGAGAGTAAGACAGGATGGAAAGAAGACTGATAAATGTGAGCACCTTGAAGGTACAACAGGCATACCCAAATGCCACAAGACAGCCAACTTAAGAAGAAATTACAAAATACAGGTTGGACTAGGGTGGTCCAAAAATATGTCTTTGCTGTAAATTTCAGCTAGAGCTCTTGGGCATGGCTGTATTGGTGCCTGTGAGCCTTGACAAGTGAGTGTGAAGGGAATCTGTTTTCTTTTTTTAAGATTCAGCTCCTCTTCTACAGGGTCATTTTCCTCAATTTGTTGGTGCAAATGTGAGATGTTCAAGACCTGTATATGATGTAGAGTTTGATGAGTGTTTTCAGGGGATAAAACCCAGCTGAATCCTTACAGACTCCTAACTGTTGTTAAGAACAGCAGTGGGAACTACAAGCCAAGGCTGCTCCTAGCTGGAAGACATATATGTACAATATAAATAGAGATGATAATTTGGATTATCTCTTTGTTACCCTTAAACACTGGTAAAGACAGACTCCTTGAAATAAAGCAAAGGCATTATGCTTTGCATTATAATATATTTCCTTCCATTTTAAACTGAAGACTTTATACCTTACTGAGATCCTATTGTAAGAAAAAGGCTAATTTATCTTTGCAACTTCTGACTCTCTTTAGAGGTTAACCTTTTGAAAAGGAAGGAGCTTGACTGTCCTTTTTGAATTGTTATCCCATGAAAAATTGTGTGTGGGAGTTGCTAATCTATTGAGAAAAATCTATTGCTGATATCCTCAGCGCTTCAGTATCTAGTTGTCAGTTATGCATTTTTCCTACAGCTACCATTTTCTTCACAATAACTACATGTCATTATTTTTCTGGCCTCCCGTATTTTATCTGTTGTAAATTCCTTTATTCATTTTTACCTTTCATCTTCAGAAGTCATGTTTTATTTCTCTAATTCTCAGTAATATTTTGCCATTGCCACACCATGTAGTCATTTATTCTTTGCTATAAATAACCTTCCAATTTAATTGTGGAAATCCTGTGGAGATGCATCCCTTGCAATTATAACTCCTTATAGAGAGATAGTTGTCCCTCTCAGGCAAAATGTACAAAAGATTCTAATATCAATATAATGTGATACACATTTTAATATGTCTTTGAGCTCAACAGGTGCCTTTATCCTACATCCTTTGTATGAAAAGCAGTGGTACCAGAGAGTTTAATCAGTTATAATAGATGATAGCCTGGCATGAATACTTATTTCAGGCTAGGCTGATGAATTCTTGTAAGCAGCAAATGAATAAGATAGGCATGGTTATCTACTGTTTTACCTTATCTACATTCCAAAAATATTGATCCTAATCTCTCTGAGCCTGTAGTCTCCTTCATTTCAGTGAAATACCACTGTTTATCTCTAGCTCACTTCAGATTAGAGGTCAGGGAACATCAAGATCCTCTTCCAACTATACCAGGAACACAGATATACAGCTGCCAGAACTTTAAATACAGGTCTCAGTGCAAATAATAGAATTCATCCAGAAGAGAAAAAAAGCCACCTCTGGAGGTGCTGGAACAGCTCAACAATGGTGATGCCACACCCCATGATACTGAAGCAACCCTCCTGGCACACCAAAGGCCTGCACCCAGAGCTGGCCAAGAGGGAGGATGTACCTCCCCAGCTATGGGACTGCCTATGGACCCTCTCCATGGGTGGAGGAGGCAGCAAGGGTGTCCTTGCGTAGCAAATGTGTGTATTAGCTGAGGGGCTGCTCCCACATGAAGGGGCTGTGGGTGGAGCTGATCGAACTGTGAAGCACCAAACAATTGACAAAATCTTCACTGAGGCCCTATGTAGACAAGGCTAAAACCCTTGCTGTGTGATGTTTCTGCTCAGTTGAGTACAAGCTCTAAGGCTGAGGCCATTAACTCCTGACTAAGACATCTCCTCCCTCAGAGATTTGAAACTACAGAGCATGATCAGTGTCCTGGTAGCAGGCAAAGGGCATAAAGTCAAATCTCATCACTCATCAGAGCCAACTATGAGCTTGAACCACTGGTCTGCACCAAGAGTAGGCAGCAGGAGATAGCAGTGAGGAAACTAACTCCTTGCAAGGGACAGAAATCCATGCTTAGTTTGCTGACTTCCTGTCTCTATGGGGATCCAGTAGTACTGGGAATAGACTGGATTCACCTGTTAAAGTGGAGTGGGACTGTCATTGCCAGTAGGTTGGCCAAACAGCTGAGGAGAGCTTTAAACAAAGAAGGTGAATACAAGATAAATGTGATAACAATGAATGGAATGACGAGCAGAGGCACCTAAGGAAATGAATGTTGATAAGACACCATTCACAGCCTTAAGTTCGTGTACAAAAAATTAACAAAGCCTAAGAAACATGCAGAAAGGGCAAAAGCTCCATGATTAGTCCCAAAACGACAGTGTCACTGGAACAAATGAGATGTCTAAGGACAGCTTGCATAAAGAGAGTACTTCTGTGAATGGAAACAAATTCAAAGGAAAAGCAAGGAAGATGGTATGGAAGGTTTGCCTCTACAGTAAAGAGAACTTGGGTGTATAATCTGTTCTGTGGGATGGACTCATTGTGGCTTACAGTTCATGAATTAAGGAGAGGCCAGTGAGGGTGATAACATTATGGAACTGTTTCAGATCACTAGATCCGAGTGAGAAAGTGTGAAAAGACTTCTTTAACATGTGACATAAGGAAGTCATGGGATGTTCTTGAAGGACTTGAACCTCTCTAACGTCTGCTAGAAGGGCAACAAAGTGGAGACTTCTGGAGGATGATTGGGATAATTTACTAATACAGGTAGTGAAGAGGCCAAATAGAGGTAATGGACTTCTAGGTCTTCTCGTCAGTGGCAGAGGAACAGCTGCTTGGATTTGGCAATCGATCACAGCTTTTACAATAGTGCCCATGAAACTGCAGTGGCTGTGAAGCTGAAAGCACTGAGAGAGTAGCAGAATATGTATCTGGGGCATTAAACAAACAGACTTCAGCTTGCTCAAGGAATGGATAGATAATTTGGTCCAGGTTTTGTGTGAAAGGGAGCCCAGATGTGTTTATCTAGAGTTTGTAGTAGATTATCTAATATATGACAATGAATATTAACTAACTTGACTTCAGAAAAGCTTTTGATACTGAATCCTACTATCTCTGAATAGGCAGACATCTAGCTGGCTAAGCACTAGCTCTGTATCTAGGCTCAGAGGGTTGTGGTTAATGCATCATAATCTACCTGGAGACCTGTGACAAGTGGTAGAGGTCTGTAAGAAATGGAGCATAGCGGGGATTTAAATTGGGACCTGACCTGTTTAACTACTTTATCAATGATCTAGAGGAGCTAATGGAGGATATTTTCACTGATTTTGTAGATGATAGTACTTTAGCAGGGTGAGTCACTATGCAGGAAATAAGAGCTGTCATCCAGAGGGATCTAGTAAGGAATGGGCAAAAAAAGTGCCATGAAATGCAGCAATGACAAATATCAAAGGCTGTCCCTGGGCATGAAGCACCAGTGCAAGGACACAGGCCTGACTAGGAGCATTTCTAAAGGAAAAGACCTGTCTACCCTGGCAAACACAAGCCAATTATAAGCAAGCAGTGAGCCCCAGCTGTGAAAACAACCAACAGCACCCCAGGAAGTAATCATGGTGACATTGAAGGGAGGGACTATCCCTCTCTGTTCAGCATTCATGAGATCCTATCTGGATACTCTGCTCAGTTTTGGGACTCTCTGCTATAGAAACGTACTGACCAACTGGAGAAAGACCAGTGGAGGGCCAAACTAGTCTTAACTGGAGGACCTGACTTATGAGAAGATGAGAGAATGGGCTTGATCAGCCTGGAAAGTGACAGCTTTAGGGCAACCCAGTACAGCTTGTCCCTACCTGAGAGGAGGTAAGCAAGGAGATGAAACAGGATCTTTCACCGGTACATTGTAGGAAAATGAGTTGAAGAACAGAAGTTGAAACGTGAGTTTTACTCAGCATATAAGGAAAACTTTCTCACCCTGAGAACAGCCAAGCAGAAGAAAAGTCTGCCCAGAGCCTTGCAGTCTCTGTCCTTCAAGGTTTCCAAAATCCAACTAGACAAACGCCGAGCAACATGTTCTGACCTCCTGTTTTGAGCAGGAAGCTGAACTACAGATCTCCTGAAATCCATTTCAGCCTGAATTTTTCTCTTGTTCAAATTACCCAGTAAACTAGAGCTACTGGATGCCATTTCCTGCCATCTGTGTTCTGCTAGCAGAACAGTCACCAGCAGAGTAGTGATCACCATTTTGCTGTTCCTAAGATTGTTTTGCATTAGGGATGTGATGGATCAACTGTTTTTGGAAGATCAAAAGAAAAAACTGAAAAGCTATTCTTTGACAAATACGCATATGAATAATTAATATTCTCAGGATGATAAATTGTGCTACAGCAGGGAAATTTGGCAGGCAGCTAACAAGTTAAAATGGCTAATGCTGCTGACATGGTAGCCAGAACAATGATCTGTGGCAAATGCAGCACTGACAATACATTTGCTTGGCAACAAATGAAATACTTTCAATTACTTCATTAATGTAAGGAGAATTGTTAATTTTTCTTTGTCACCTTTAAGTTTCAACTCAGATTTCATTGCAAGTCTTACTCCATTTAAATATTTAATTAGTCTTCCATTGTGAAAAAAACCAACATGTAATAAGCAAAAAAAACCCCTCTATATCTGCTTTCACTCTAACAAACATACAAACTATGGCTCATTGATTAAATACTCTGGAATTTACAATGCTCAGTGATTATAAAGCTAAAGAAAGCAAAGGGACACAATATGTCTTTACACTGTGTCTTTCAAATGCCTGTTTTTAAAAAAAATTATTGTGATCAATATTCACAACTGGAAGACTGTTTTCTTTGAAAAGACATGGAAAAGTGTAAAGAAAATCACTATTGAATTCTGTTCTAGAAAACTGTCAGAAGTGAAATCTTAACACTTCACTAGACCATTGGTATGTTACTTGTTATCATCCTCTACACAATTCCAAAGATTTGGACTAGAGACCATAATGTGTTTTCTTCCCTTCTCAGCCACTAGCATTTACATTAGCAAGCTTTTCTCTGACTCATGAATTATTTTAAAAGTCAGAGCTGAGAATAACCAAAACTTGGAAAAAAACCCCACAGAACACCATGAGGCTCACATGAAACTGATATTGGCAGCACTGATTTTCATTTTGTATTCATGGTTACATTTCAATAGTGATCTAAGAAGCTGAATAAGTGTATAAACTTATTTATGAAATATTGATTGAAAAATACTTAAATTTGTATTAAAATGCATCTCAGTTCAAAGTAAAGGATGTATTGTTGTCTTAAGCTTCAAAATAGGAATCTGACACAATCTACTAATTGTAATATAAAGTTAAGGTGGTCTTAAGGTTTTTACATTTCTGCCTATACCTTTATACTTGTACTCTTAAAATAGAGAATGTTTTGCTCTACTGTGTTGTTGGATGAGTATCCATGTATAAGTACAATGTAGTGAACTAAACCCAAGCTAGTCAAATGACTACTTATTGGATGTTTTGGGTTTTTTTTTGTTGTTGGGTTTTTGTTTGGTTGGTTGGTTTTTTGTCATTTGATGTATTTTTTTTTGCTTTGGATTTTTAATTTGCAGGATTTGTTTTGAGACAGTTTCACTACTGACATGTCCTTTTCTTACATTTACTAGAAAACACAGTTCTTTATTTCAGAAATATCTATCATATTATTTGGTCTATATTGTTACTCATCAAAA
Organism: Passer domesticus; assembly: GCF_036417665.1. NCBI lineage: Eukaryota > Metazoa > Chordata > Aves > Passeriformes > Passeridae > Passer > Passer domesticus. The sequence continues at coordinate 83,019,489 of NC_087474.1, read as the reverse complement.
AATAGGCTGAATTATTTTCAGTTGCTGAATTAACAATGACTTGTTACCTTGCTTACTCACATCTTGTGCAGAATGAAATACACTTAAAGGCAATATTCCAGCTGTCCTGGAATAAGTTCAGTTACTACAATTATTTTGGCATTTCTCTTCAGAAACCTAAATTATTCAATTTCTAAATAATTTTAATGCCTTGAACAATTATTTAAAATGTATATATATGTAAAAAAAGCATCTATGCATTAGTGCACTTGAGTTTCAACTTGCTGTAACCTGGTAGTAAATGCACAGGCTGTGCACAGATACTGTGCACATTTTCAAGACTGCCAGATATACGAATTGGCAAAATGTTCAGCGCTGGCTTTAGCATTTAAAAGAAGCATTGCATGACTAATGAGAATAGGGAAACAGTGCTAAAAGTAGAGATTAGCACCAAGGGAGACAGAAGAGAGCTGTTTCTTGGCAACAGGACCAGAAGCAGTGGTATGTTAGCTGGAATTTCTGCAGATTAAATTTCCAAGGTACCATTTCAGCTGTCTGTTGAAGGCAAAACAGCCTTCAACAGCCTTCAAAAACAGGAATTGTTTATATTTTGTAGCTAGGTTATTGGCAAATTCAGCATGTTTTACAACTTTAATTGTTTCTCATTTGGAAATCAGTCCTACAAAACCATAGACTTTCTACCACTCATCAAAATAGAAAAAACAATATGGGCATAACCCACTCAAATAATTGATTTTACTGAAATGTGGCTGTATGTTTTTAGAGGAAAAAAATTGCTATTTATTGTCTTTCCAATATTTATGGCATATTAACAGCTTTAAAACAGTGGAGATATTTAGTGTAAAGGAGGCTTGGTTTTGTGTTCTTCATTCTTTTTTTCCCAGAAAAACTATTTTGAGGGGCAAAATAATAGGATTAAAATAGCATACCTTTTGAATGCCAGTCCAACACTGAAAAGTTTGTTGAACATATAGAGCCTCCAAAAATCTGCAGGGAAGGCTAAAAAACCTGGATTTAATACTGCATTTTCATGCCAGGAAAAATGTCAGAACAAAGCAAATGATGAGAGATCTGATGAATATGGATGCAATGTAAGCTTGCTTTTTTGGTTTTGGGCTGTTTTTTTTTTTTTTTTTTAAATCCTAGCATTCAGAAAAGAATATATTGAACTGTAATTTGATTTTAAAAATCTGAGTGGGTAAGAACAGTTGTTTTTGAGGAAAAAATCTTAATATTTTTGTCAACTCATCTATTTTTGGTAGAATCTGAGACATCTGAGCATCCTTTCATACCACAGATCTCAAACAATCCTAACGTAACAGGACCAAGGAAAAGAAAACTTCTGGTATATCAAAACCAGAAAAGATGTGGGAGGGAACCCTCCCAAAGCTACTGTTAAATAAACACCAACCTCTTCTGGTTTTATTTTTACATCATGAAGAAGCCTCTTGAGCTATCAGTTTTTCAGAGAATTATCTAGAAATGAGCAAGAACAATCAAAATTAGTTGCTGATGCCATTACTGCTCTGAAAATTGACTCAGTCCACACTACTTGCAAGAAAATGTGTACCCAATTGGTATGTAACCAGTTGCAATTTGAATCAATTTAATCAATTTATCAAGATAACAATTCTGCTTAAAAATCAGTTTTACCTGCTAAGGTCATTAATGAGGTGAATCCCATCACTATTCATTAGACATTATTCACCATACCATAAGATCTCTTATAACATTAAATGGGTGATTAGACTCAAATGGAAGATATTTCCTGTGGAAAATCATTATGATTCCTTTCTTCTTCTATTTTTCATTATGCCTTCTTTACACTAACTATATGTGAGGTTCCCCTCCTAGTTAAGGCCTTTCCCATTGTTCATACAGTATGCTGAAAGGAATGCTATTCCAAACTAGTGAAAAGACAACAAAAAGCTTTCTCTCTTCATTAATCAAGACTAAAAAAACTAACACCCCAAACAAACTCAACTCCCCTCCCAATACCTGAAAAATTCAAGCAGCCTTTGTTCAACTGCTACAAGCCTAATTATAGATCCAAAATCAATGAACATCTAGTGTCAATGATTCACTGATAACCTTAATAATTTAGAAAATACCATCCAGAAACATATATTTAGGCATTATGAGGGTTTCTGAGGTATCAGTTTGAGTGTGCAACACTTAACCCCTATGATAGACCAGTTGTAAAGCCATAAGGTCATTTTCAGGTACTTCAGTTGTTTGCCAAAATCATTAACTGAATTCTACACCACTGCAGAATATTCTTGACCAAAAGCCATGGTGAATTATGTCTCCTTATTGCAATTTTATCCACTTGTGCATTTACATACATTTGTTCACACAAGAAATCCATTATTGGACTTGTATACAGGGATTTTAAAAAGCTGCAGTTTTTTCACTTGTACTTTTTGTAACACTGCAATATTTTCTTTATCTCCACTCTTTCAGATCTCAGAAAATCTCTAATGGAAGTTCCATTATGTGCTGGGGTGAGGGCTGCTGGGAGAAAGCAGACACAAAATAACACAACTTGCTTCAGAGCATGACGATTCTAACTGCTCAATGGATAGACCTCCAGAATTTGTATTACATTGTAGTCTAAATTTTGTAGACAGTTCTTTTGGTTTCATTTTGGGTTTGTTTATTGGTGGGGTTTTTGTATTAAAAATTGCATTGAATTTTGTGATAAAGCTTCTGATGGTCTACTAAAAAGGAACCCAATATTAAATTTCTTTTGAAGGCAAATGTAGCAAAAGTTTTTGTTGAACAAAAGGACTAATTAGGTTCCACTGAGTCTGGGGATCCTCCTTTGTTTTTCAGTCAGTGAAGAGCTAATAGTTTTCAGGCAAAACAGGTATTTTTGAAGACATATATAAAAAAATATTATTTTAATTTTATTAAATTTCTATTAAAATAAAAGCAACAAGCAAGTAGGAAATATAATCCCTAATTTACAATAAAAATAGTGAATAAATGGGGAAATCAGTTTCTTTTTTTTTTTTTCCCTAAGAGTGCACAGATAACGAGCAAAGAATAGAAAGAGCAAAATCCTTAACATTTTTTTCCTTAATTGGTCAAATACATTAAAGTAGTTACTCACATTAGTGAAAAAATTATAAAATCACAACTGTCTCCTTTAACAAACAGAGAAATTTAATCTGGTCTTTTTAAATTATTGGACGTGATAAGCCAAAATATCAAAGTACTGCTACACATGATCTTTCTACTTAAAACAAACAGAAACATAAAGAGATCCAAATCAGCAGCCCTGTGTGAGTCCTTGGTTTTGCTCTGATATAGCATGGAAAGGGAATCCATGTATTCCTGTAATGTGGCACTGTCATTGAGAGTAAAGACTATAAACGCTTCACTGTAGCTGAAAGGCCTGAGGGCTAAGGACTCTCCTTCCTCTTCTGTATGAACTTTGATTGACCTGACTGTAGCTTTGTTTTACCAGATTTAGCTGTGACAACAGGTGGTTTTGTTTAGTTTTGTTGGTGTTTTTTGTTTGTTTGTTTTTGTTTGTTTTGTTTTGTTTTTTGTTGTTTGGGGGGGTTTTTTTGTTTTTTTGGTGTTTTTTTTTTTTTTTTTAAATTTGCCTAGTGTTTATGACAAATTTACTTTATTTTCCAAAATTTGTTAATCTTTTATGTTGCAACCCCAATTTTATACAGAATATTTCTGTGTTACTGCTACCTACCCAAAATAAGATTCTTACAACTGTAATGCAATAATGTAGCATAGAATAATGCAGGTATGTTATGACTGTAGAGGCCCTGAGAAGTGGAGGCACAAGATGTGGTGTAGAGGAGTAGAAGCATGTGATGAGAAGAGAGGCTTACAGTGGAGATTCCACATTTGCCAATAAACCACTAGTGATCAGTAAAAGAAATGCCTACCTAGGGCTGGCACAACTGGTTTTAGGGGCGGCAAAGGGAACACAGAAATAGTATCTGACACGCAATATCCACTATATGCAGTAAATTTGGATGCTGCAAAACAATGAAGACAAATGCCTAAATTAAGAAAATGTCTTTCAGCAGGCTACAATAACAGTCTCAAGACCCAGATGAGCAGAGGAAAGGTAAGAAGAACAGCAGAAAACAAGGATAGAAATGGAAAGTATGTATTGCAATTTTAGCTGTATTATTGATATTGAGATTCTTTCAGCATAGAAGTATTGTAATACTTTTTTTGCAATACTTTTTTTCTGTACTTCTATAAAATACTTTTGAAACATTTTAAATACCTTAATGATAGGCAGATAGAAGATAGATAGATAGATAGATCGATAAGACAGATATAGTTGCAATTTCTCTTTTCCTGGAAACAGGATCTTGAACAAAATAAAAGGGAATCATTCTCTTGGTAATATCTGGCCTTTTCAGACCTCTTATCTATTAGCAGTTCCTTTTTTGGGATTTGAAGTTGTTGCATTTATAAGTCATGAGAAAGTAATTGCTGTGCTTAAAAATATTTTTCAGTAAATTGCATAGTTTATACTTAAGGAGTTATGGACAACACTGCTTTTCTGAATATGGGTTAATCCAAAGGATTTCTTTCATAATGTTTTACAGATTAATATTTGCTTTTTCCGCGTGTTCTTTTATTCACCTACTCTGTAGAAAGTTTACATAATGTGGATGTGAAATAAGCTATACATAATCTATAACCTGGGAAATTTCATATATTTCAATATATTTTCATATTTAAACTGTAGCATATATGCAAAAGTAACTGGGAAATCTTGGTGGACGTATTTGTTTCAAAAAGCAGTTCACAGACTCAAAGACTATGCTGAGTGGAACAGGAGCCACAAGAATCCTTGAGTCCAGCTCCTGCCCCTGCACAGAACCACACTAAGAGTCACCCATGTATCCAAGAGTATTGTCCAAATGCTTCTTGATCTCTGTCAGGCTTGGTGCTGTGCCTTTTCCTTAGGGAACCTTTTCCAGCACCCAATCACTCTCTGGGTGAAGAACCATTATCCACATAATTCTTCCCTGACATATCTTCATGCACTTCCTTGGGTCCTGTCACTGAGGGAAGCAGGGAGAATAGTGCCTGCCCCTTCACCTTCCACTTTTGAGAAAACTGTACACCAGGATAAGGTCTTCCCTGAGTCTCTTTTTCTCCAGGCTAAAAAAACCAAGTGACTTAATCCACTCCTTGTATGGCTTCTCCTGCTGCACAGGGTTTGGGCCTCAGGCAGACCTTCTCCCAGACACCCTCTCTCTGGCCATTGGAGGAGCTCAACAAATCTGTGTCATTTCAGAATTGATTTGAAATGTGACAGTTGACTGGCAAAGTAGTTGTTGGAGTAAATGGATGCAAAAAATATATTCTACTCAGTCTCAGCAAATGCAAGAGCTCTGCTTTGCTCTATTTAGACCATTTGATATCAATTTGCACGTCTAATTGCAAGTGGTCAAATTGAATCTGTGAAACGCCTTCTAGTTTACCCTTCATCTCTCCTTACACAAAAGTCTGTATAAAAGTTCTTTCTAGCTTTTCAGCCACTCCACTGGAAGTGAAAGTGCTCTGAACACCACTTTATGGTCCGTGTCTAACACTGAGCAAAAGAATTGACTGTCATTTAGACTCATTGACCTGGTAGATGCATCGAGCTCTTGTGCATAGTTTTACAGTCACTAGTATCATATTGAAGATCTGTTATCTTCAATCAAAATATCAAAGAAGTATAAATAGAAGCATGTCACAGACAACTGAAAAACTGTTTTTTTCTTTTTTTTTTCCAAATAACTTTTTCTTGCCTGTGTGTGTAATCTCTCATAAAATGCATACATCACACACAAGGTTACACTCACAAGGAGAGAGCAACAAAGTTGGTAGTCCAGAATTTGTATATGTGCATAATGTTTTGTTGGTCTATTATATGCAATAATTCATTTACTAAGTAAACTCATCTGAGTAAGATTTTGTCTTTGAGGAATTGTATTTCTGCTTGTCCTTCAATTCAACATGTTGCATGTCATTGCTCTTTAAAACAGATTGTTCAGGGTTGCTTAGCAAAGGGATCTTTCCTGTCACTGTCTTATTATAAGTAATTGTAACTGTCTTTCCATGTAGATGTTGAAAGCTGTAATTCCTCCTACTTTAAAATTGTTCCCACTCTTCCTAATTGACAAGTGCCCTTATCTAAAAAAACCCTATTTTTTCATATTTGAAGGTAGCATGTGTAACAGTGAACGTATGCCATAAAGCAGCCAGATTTCTAGGGGTTCAGTGGGAATGAATTAATCCACACCTTCTACTAAAGTGCTTGTGGGTTTTTTTTTTTTTGTTTTTAATGACTTGGGGTTTTAGAAGATGCCATCAAATGCCAGTCCATATAACGATTGTATGGTTTTCTCTTTACATGTGCCACTTACTACCATATTATGTCATGACTCAGGTAAATGATTCTGCTGCTTCTTTTCCCTCAATTGGTAACTGCAGCGTCAACATAGTGTGAGACATCGGAGCCAACGCTTCAGACATGTTAGAAGAAAAGAATGGAATATGATTCCAGGCTCCTAAGGAATTGTACTCTCATACATACTATATATTTTGCTTTCTTTTTAATCCTAGGTTTAATTATAGTTTTGTCTAACTACTCAAGACTACTTTTTTCTCTCTTTTTATATGATTTATATATGAAATTAATCTCTTACAGGTGTGTGCAGGTAGTATAAATCCTTGTTTATAAAAAACTGGACTTGGTCTTCCTTGCAGTATTGTGACCCTCTCTATATGAATTTGCACATTTCTTCCAGGATTGAAGTTGTAGTCACCTTAAGACACTTGATGCTTTAATCTTGAAAATGCATCTGGAAAGATACTGTGTTCTCATGATATTGAGCATTCCTTGGAAATGTTTCTGATAACCTCTGGGGGCATTTTTTCTTTCTTTCTTTTTTTCCTTTTGCTTTGACTTTTTTCAGCTGTCATTGTGGTGACTGTCAGATACACTGGAAGCAAGAACTCCGTATATGTAGTCCTAACTATGAAGCTTTTATTCAGAATTTACACTATTCATGTCAGATTTAGACCATTTTTTAAGCAGATGATTATTTTTGTCATCTTGTGATGTAAGCAGCTGATTAAAAAAAATTATAAGGAAAATAATCTCATTTATTTGATTTTGACAGTCTTTTTCAGGAATCACTTTTTGTTAGGGACATAAAGTGATTGGAAAGTTCAGGTACATGAATCAAGAATGTTTGCAACAATGTCTAAGAAAGCTAAAAATCTCAAAAAGACAACCCCCCCCCCAAAAAAAAAAATCTCCAAAACATAGCACTTGACTGAACTTTTTCTATATTACTTTGCTTTTCCAATGTCATTCATGAAGATCTTGAGTAATAAATATACAGGAACAGAAGACCCAAAGGTCTTGCTGAATACATGATTTTGTCTAATGCAGATTTTTTTAGCACGGGCTTCATTACAATATGGTTATGGCTGCACCTGACAGTACCAGCATGGGGTCATTTTTGTATCTTGTCATTTTCAACAGTAAACAACTAAGACAGTCAGATAAAAAGTATCATTCTTTATCAAAATAGGATACGGGCGACAAGAGACTAGTTTTCACTGAACTCGATTTCTGCATCCTGAAATATTTTTCAAATGAAAGTGAAGCAAGACTTTTAGCATTCACATAGAAGATTCGTGAATGTAGAAAAAGAAACTTAGTTAGAAATGTAATTTCATGTTAAACTGATTCTTTTTCTTTTCCAGTTCTAACTGCAGAAGAGTATCATCTGCCTGATAATATTAGTGCTGGTGTGCCTTATCTTGAAAACAAAAGCACATTAAAACATGAAAGGGTCTTTGGGGTTTTTTTTTTTAATGAAAGGCACAATTTTGTTTTCCTGGTTTTAAGGTGAGATCAAAATGCCTTTTCAGCATATGTGTTAAAATGTTCAAAAAGCTCAGCTCAAACTCTCAATCAACAATTTGATATTAACATATATTTTCTGGCTACTGTTAATAAGTTATTCTTTCTCATAAGTATGAAGTGCTTTCATAAAAGAAAATAAATTTTGTTGAAGACAAAGAACAGAGCACCCACCAGAATGTCATCCATATGCATCCAGATAAATTACAACCTACATCATTATTCTGGTATTTAGTGGTTCTCTTATTTTCCATAATATCCTGTTCCATGGCGACTGAAGTATCAAAACAAATATCCGGATGTATGATGCAGCCCACTGGAGCCCAGGCTAGCTCTTAGAACTCCAGCGCTCTACCAGGAGTGGGGAACTACCCTGGTTTGTGGTTTTACCAGAGGCAGAACCTTTAGAGCCACTTGCTCTACGGTGCACAATCCAAAGCCATGACAGGGACTGCGTAAAGAAGAAGGAGGCTCTCCAATTGTGACGTTCCAACAGAGAAGGACTTATCCCATATAAAGCGTTCAGGCCAGAAAACCCCTGAGCATAGCCATGCACAGGGCTTTATACTCTTACAAATCAAGAGGTGGATACAAAGAACAACCAATGGAGAAATATCCGGGGAGGAATGAGGGGATTACAACAACAGATTGGAACCAATCAGGGTCAGTGGGAGGAGATGATAAGTCACATGGGCTAATGGGACATCCAGGTTTAGGGGAACTCCAAAGGTGTGGCACAGTCAGGGATTGGCCCAAGGTGAGAGTGGCGGGGAAGGTTCGGGAATAAGGGGCTGGGTTGCTTTGACCAACCAGGAAGGGAAAGAACTGGAACCAGGCGCAGGGAATGACATGAGGGACAGTTTTGAGGGAGGGCAAACTCAGGGGTAAACCAAACTGTTGCTTACTACACCAACTCAGGGGAGAATGTCAACAATGAATCAACAAAATAAATTAGAACTGCAACAGATGTAGATGTGTGTTCACTGTAGTCTCACAGACTTCTAGACAAAGAGATGTCTCCTAGCAGCTTTGAGTTTTTATGTAGCCTTGCAATAGCAGTACATCTCTGCAGTGATTTTCAGAGCCATATTAAATGTCTGAATGATCTGAGTACCAATTGAATAATTGTACTTTCCACTTCTATAATCTTCTTGGTATCTGATGTAAGTCAACGTGTTTACTTTTTCTCTTGTATTGCTGAGAGGAGTTTAAATTCTGGCACAAATTTATTCAGATTTGCCCATCTATTGGAGACAATTAATGAGAAACAGAACTCTTTCAGGGAAGTTATGTAATGATTTTCTCCTTTTCCATGATTCAAGTACCTCTTCCTGACTGACACTAACTATTGCTATGACTAAGATTCAAATAATACTCTTGTTTAGAATTTTTAAAAATGTTTTTATGCATATATCAAGGGATTCAGGTGCATGCAGCACAAAAAAAAAAAAAAAAAAAAATTCTTCAGCTTAGTCAGACTCTTCCTCATGCCTACTACAGGAGAGATTGTCTCCAGTACCATGTTAACAATTTCCAGAAAGTTGATGCAGATATTAGCTCCCATAATTTCCATACACAACTACACATCTGCTGGAGTCCTTGTCACCAAATGCATCTTGACATTTGGACTACTTTGTTTTGTGATGAAAAGATAATCAGGGTATGAGCACAGAGGCTACTTTCATCTTTACTCTGGGTTGTGAATCCTGAAAATATTTGCTCTTGTGGGTGAACACTGAGATTTTTGTCACTGTACACAGCTTTTTTGAGGAATACAAAGTTTTTCTTTTTCTTTCTTTATTTTCTTTTTAAGTTAGTGTAAGCACTTTTGTGTTAGCTATAGACTTCTCAAACAAAATCATCTATTTCAGGTCTCAGTTTCAAGATTGATGCTGTGAATTTATTCTTTTTTTTTTTAATTGCATAACCTAACATATGATTGAGGAGAAAAAAAACCACATTATATAAACCATAAGAAAGGATTAGCTATCTTGCACAGAAAAAAGATTTTTTTACCCCCTTTTCATGAATGAAGACTAGAACAAACTCATACTATGACAGTATGCTTCCCCTACTCTTCCCCCTTACAGTGGACTTTGGGGGAGGGATGACAACATGGTAGCCAAGGGTGTTTGGAACAGTGACCCAGATGCTTTGCTGGCATGTAGATATCACTGTTAAATCAATCATCTTACTCCATAAGTAGCAGACAACTCAGGGCCCTTTGAGCTCTCCTGCATGGCAGAGGCTGCATGCTGGGACCTCCCCTTGAGCAGGGACAGCTTTCCAGGTTACTCCTCAAGGTTAAAAGATTCCTTGCCACAACTGATCCTTGGTAAGTGATCGACAGCATGCTAAACTTTGAAATCGTATCTAAGTGATATAAAAGATTAATTATGCAGATATAACCCTTTAGACATAAACTAGTGACTAAATCTAGGACTGGGATTTGGAAGTACCTAGACTCATCTCTGAGAAGGAGTTTAGAACTCCAGGGGCTCTTTTGAACCTAATGACTCAATAGGAGGGTCTCCCTGAGAGCTTCATCTGACCTTGTCCCCTCTGCAGTACATAATCATGTGTACCTTGCCATCAAATCTAATTAAACCACTGTTGAATTTAACATCGATTTTTTCATTAACTCACTACATTAATAAGGCATACTGTTTCTTCTCTCTTACAAGTGAAGTGCATCACTCCATTCACCAACATGTGAACAGGGTTTATAAATCAGAAGCATATCTATTGATTTCAATGGCTCCTGATTTAGTCATGTAAAGAAGATCATAATCAAGGTGTGTGTTGTTTTCTAATTCTGTTGCAATGAAAAAAAAGATGTCACAGGCTTGCTTGAGAGTTTAGCTTGCACTAAATTGATTTATATTATGGTTGCATTAAAATAATATTGCAGGCACTGGCATGATTTTTTTATTAATATAAATGATTTTCTTTAAATTCACAGCTGCTGCCTAAATGAGTAGCTATGGATGTGTTTTTTACAGGAAATGTAAGAGAATCTTTCTTTTGTAGCCTTGCCTTTATATGTGTACTTTCTGTTTTCTACCTATTTTTTCTGTATTGTGTGGTAGATGGTAGATACGTAAGGTGACACATACTAAGTTCTACTTGTCTCTTCCTTACTTTGGGATTACTCTGAGTTGGTAGATTCAAAATGGTTCCTCTAACAAGGGTAATAAATTTTCTGAATTTTCTGCATTATCTAATTTTTCTTTGCACATTTGAAGTATGTTACAGAGATTTTTAGAAGAGTTTTAATTTTGCTTATTTATTGTGCATGTTGTGAAGTAATTTTCTGCCTCTCCAAAATGGTTCTCATATGAGACTGAGGACTAATGTTTTATATTATTTATTTCTGATATCCATTTATCTTTTAAATCTAAATTTACTTGGAGAAAGACTATATGTTTATATATCAAGCAGAGTAAGCTTAGTTAGGTTTAGTTATGAGAAGGAGCAAACATCTAATCTGTCCACACAATAAAGTTTTGCATTCTAGTATAAGAATGTTACACCACATTTTCTGGTGTAGGCATAGATTCTATAAAACAGTTAAAAATGTTAGTTAGTTATATTGCAAAGGAATAGCTCCATTAATATCAATGCAGGACTCCTGAGTGTCACGTACCTAAAATCTCTGTTTAGAAATGCTGTTATTTGCTTTTTGTGTCATTGTATTTTCTTCAGGTTTATCAGTATCTGACATTCTGTATAAACTTAGTCATGTTGCCTATATCTGTGGTGAGAAAATGTGTTTTCATCTTGAGAAATTTATTTATATTTTGAATTAGTCAAGTCCAGTCATTCTGATGTTGAGTACACAGCTGTAGGTGCTTCTAGTATAGTGATATTTTGCTGTAAGTAGTATAATCTCAAAGACAGCCAACATTTCAATTTTATTTTAGAGAATTAAATCTTACTAATAGAGTTTCATAATGGTGAGTTCTGGAGCTCTGGGCTCCCATCTGTTGAAGCAGAGTTCAAGTTCTAAGAAGTCAAGCAGTGTCTAGGCCTGTCTTGCAATCTAAAAGGAGTGCTAACGTGGTTACCCAGATTGAATTTCTTGTGAAATTGTTGAAATCTCATTTCAGGTATGTGACACAATTACCAATTGTTTTGAGGACAGGGAAAACCTGGCAAGTGAGTAGGAGCATTTAAGTTTCTAATGTCAATTCAACGCCAGCTCCAGGCAGACTTCATCAGCTTTTTCACCTTGTGCTGTAATGCTGCAGGAGACTGTCAATGCCTGTTTCCCATCATTGCTTGATATCTATTTTTCACATCCATCTACAGTGTCTGAAATGAGACACAAAACCAAACATAGAAAAGACATATCTATCAAATTATGTAACTTTGTACTACTGCTTACATCACATCTTCCACAGCTACAAATTGTACTATTCCTTGAGCCCCACATTGCAGGAAGTAAAATAGCTAATAGGATACAGAAATGAAAGTGAGAGGAAAAACGCATTTTGGCATTGAGTTTTCCAGAATGGAGAGCAGTAGAGGAAATATATCTGAGAGGGGCAGAGAATAGGAAGACCCTGGAGACGGTACCATAAATTTAGATAGACATCCCAATTCTGAATATTTAGCCAAATCTTAATGATTGTGTCTTTGACACTGTTCCATCTGTACTACTATCAAACACAGTGTGTGAAAGTTGGTAAGTCCAAAATGCTGTTTTCTGATACAATGGATATCTAAATGGAGACCTGGTTTTGAAAAATGTTGCAAATATTCTGTAACTTAAGTTTTTCCTCTAACCCTGAGTTCTAGGTATCACTGGTGGTAATTCCCAGCCTTCCATCCACCTGCTGTTTAGGTGCTGCATGGCAAGGTTGATGGCATGAACCTTTTAAATTAGACTTCCTAGAAATACTGCTGATGAATTGCCCTGTGTGTAACCAAAGCACAGCTTGTAGGTATATAAACAGATTTACTGTGAAACGGTAATATTTCTTTTGGTCTTGTTCTTTCTCAGAATCATTAGACAAGAAATGATTTAGGGGAAAAAAAAAAGAACCAGAGAAAGTAATTAAGTAATCATCCATTTTGCTCTTGTCCTACACAAAGGCTTGGGGCATTTTTTTCCAATTTGCTGGTTTTGTGGGAAAAAAAAAGTTTTATAGGTTGAAAACAGGGAAATTAAAATACTAATTGGGCTGCATTCAATTTTAGCTAATAGATGCTTCTTAAATTTAGTATATTAAATATTAAATTGCTCTATTTTATACTGCATTAATTAAATGTGAATTATGTTGTTTTCCCTCTACAATGTCAGATCTGGGGAAAGAAAAAGCAAAATGCCTTAAGAATACTTATTGTATCTTAGTTAAATAAACCAGAGGCAATAACTGTGGTTTGCATAACAGCATATCCTCTATAACAGGGAGAGCAGTTGTACCATAACAATTTTTAGGCAAGTCAGTCATCTTTCCACTGAAATATTTCAGCTTTCTATGTAAAACGTTATTGCTGTTGAACATCCTCACATTTGGTATTACCATAATTGCATCTTTCTTGTGAGAAATTCTTACATCCTACAGATATGCAAAATTGAGGCATACAGAGACTAAAGAGTTTTTAAAGTTAGTTATGTAAGTCTGTATCAAGGTGTACAGAAAGCCTTAGATACAGATATATGTAAGGTTCTTGAGAATCCTATGTCATGTCTTAATTATTGGGGAGGACTGTGGTCCTTTTGCCTGCTGATCTATACAGTGCACAAACTTCTTGGCAGATTGAGAGCTGTGATAGGATTACCTATTTTTCTCATAATAAATTTTTCAGAAAGGCATTATTTTATCTTGAAATAGAATTACTTCAATTTCCATTTGTAGTATCTTCCTCCATCTTGTGAAAAAACACAGGAGGCTATATCCCTCAAGTATATATTTTATGCTTTTATATTAATTTTACACATAAATACAAATGTTCCTTTACCAAACATGGAAGCGGCATATATTTTCAATCTGTACTAGGGAAGAAAGATAATACTCTTGATACTCTGGAAATGATGCACAAGATGTTTTTCATAATCAGTATGTTGCAGTCCTTGGTTTTTTTCCCAAGCTTTGGTCCTCCAAGAGTGCATACATTTGATACAGAGCAGATTGCTGGGATACCTGTTGATGCACCAGTTTTCCCAGCAGACTCTGGAATCTTCTTGGTCATCTTCCGCTTCTGGGTACTTGTTCTGATATCTGTGAACTCCTGTGAACCCTTAGAAGAATTTGAGGGACCTCGTGGGTCCTCCTGCTGAGAAGTGGATGAAGCAATGCAAGTTGTTTAGTCTAGAGAAAAGAAGGCTCAGGGGAGAGACAGCTCTCTACAACTACCTTAAAGAAGGGTATAACAAGGTGAGTATTGGTCTCTTGACCCAAGTAACAAGAGATAAGATGGGAGGAAATGACCTCAAGTCACATCAGAGGAGGTTTAGATTAGGTATTAGGAAGTATTTCTTCACAGGAAGGATTTTCAAGCACTGGACCAGCCTGTCCAGGGAAGTGGCTAAGTCAGCATCTCTAAACATGTTTAAAAGACATGTAGATGTGACACTTAGGGAATTGTCAGTGTTATGTGTCTAAGTAAAATTAAAGATAAGGGTAGTTCAAGCAGCTCATAACATATTCTCATAGCTGTCCTTGATCATGGTGTGTCTGAAGCCTTAGGGGCCAGGACGCCTTAAGCACCTTTAAAACATGCTTATGGAGAAACCTCACCCTTTTAACCCATGTATATGGAGCAACCTATCTAAGACCCAGGTCTAGAGCACAGCTTCTAAAACAGCAGTTTGTACAGAAGAGTATGAGGAGGAGAGCAGGAGGACTAATAAATTTTCTGTATCCAACACTCACATCCTGAAATATGGTGATCATATACCTCAGGGATACGATGTCCATGGGCACTGCTGGAGTAACTTTCCATTTCCAGTTGGACTTTGGGACTCAGCGTTTCAGAAGCAACATGAGCTCTGCAAGCCTCTGAGGCAGTAGGAATTGCCTAAGACTTGTTGCTGATGCTGAAATGTGTGGTCTTCTAGTCTGCAGGAGGCATACAGTTCTTGAGAAGCTATCGTGACAGAGATATGGGGAGGAGGTCATCATGCTGTGCAGCATCAGAGAGGGTGAGAAAGAACAACTGGATTTAGTCTAAGACCTTGCAGCTTCAAGAACCTGAACTTTTCCCAGCAGCAGAGGGCCATGAAGTGCCTTCATTTGTAAAGCTGGAAAATGGAAACTACCATTAAGATTGAGCCTGGAAGCCAGTGACTTCATGTACCAGGAGGTACCCTTATCCCACCCTGTGACTTGCAGTTATAGAATGGATTAAATGCCATTGTAGTTGCAGAGAAGCATGGAGTGTCATTAAATGGAATGTCTCTTGGAGCTGTGTCTGAGATACACAGGACCACTAGAAGGAAGCTGGAAGAACAGTATTAGAGGACTGCTAAAGATTACTGGAAGCCCCTGCTTGCTATACCTGATTCGTCATCTAGGAATGTTTGCTGCTTCCTCATAGTCAGATGTTGTGAAGTGATTATCTCAGCTCACCCCAGCAACTCATAACAGGGTGATCTGGAAAGCATCAAACATCTGACACGCTGTACTGAAAACACATGGAGGGCCCAGGTGAAGTTCTCTTCAATTCTGCTGGTAAGGTGAAATGCCTGGAACAGAATTTCTCAATTCTGCACTTTAATAACTGTTTCTAGAGTGCTGTTGATATCAGGGCCTGTGAGTTTGGGATTATCTTTGAAGGTTAACAGCTTCTTGAAAGAGATAAAGTCCATTTGAGTAGACAGCACAAAACTATCTTTGAGCCAGAGAAGTGGTAAATAAGGCCCCCAAAAACTTTCTCAATTAGCCTCTTTAATTGAGAGGCTAATTGTTTAGGTTTTTTTTCCTGTACTCTGAGTTAGACAGACAAGAGAAATAAAGACAGGATATTCTCAAGATGTCAAAACAGCAAAAAAAAAAAACCCCAAAAAACCATTGCTGGCAACTTCAGAAAATCAGAGAACTTTGGCAAAATTTGGAGTAACATTCAATCAAAACATTTCACAAAGCATTAACTTAGCCCATTCAATTTAGAAAGGTGTAAGCCCATCCTATTATAAATTACTCAAAACTTTGAAAAGAGGAAATTAGAAGGTGAAGATAGAGAAAGAGAAAACATATAGAAAAGAACAAATATAGTTCCCAGTCCTGGTTCCAGAGGTGTTCAGCTGATAGAAATTCCAAGAGGACACATGGTCAAGACGTGTGATCTTCACGCATTACATCTTGCCGAGAGTTTAATTAATTGGATTTATTTCTAAATATTGATGTATGTGTTACAGCTTTAACAGCTTTTTTTTTTTTTTTACCTGTTTTCAGTTTGTTCAGCCATATATGTGGTGGGGCTGCTGGAGTCAACTGGAACAGCTGTGTGCAGCATTGGGCAGCCTTGGCTGCTCCACACATCGGCCCACCCAGCAGTCCACATGTTGCTTGAGGAGAAAAAAGGGAGTAAAGAAAAAAACCCCACAAACTTAAATGTTTTGATTTTCACATGGGAGTGATCATGTTTTACAAGATTATCCAAATGGAGGTCTCCTCTAATGCTTTAGAGATTCAGCATTAATTTGAATAAGAACCATGAATTAACTTGAGTACACAACCACGTGTACTTAAACCACAAATAATGAACATGTTTAAACATATGTTTATAGACAAATATAAGTGTACTAGAACTGGTTTGGTGTGTTACATCTTAAAAGTTATATTTAGCAGGAGCTCATAAAAGAGGAAAATTATCCAAGACCCAGTAAGTATGATGGATGAAGACAACTGGAATTATAAGTCCCAAGGGGAAGAAAACAACAATTTAATACCTCATAGCCTTGCAAACAGTCTTGAGTTATAACCCGTTTTCCATGGCTGCAAAGAATGACACGAGAAATAGGGGCTTAAACTGCAAGAAGGAAGATTTAGATTTGCTATTCACAAAGCTTTAGAGATAACACCACAGTGGAATAGACTGTTAAAGGGGTTTCATCCTTCCTTGCAAGGATTTTTAAAGCATGAATTAAATAATCACCTGCCCAGAATGACAGCTATAATGGTAAAATATTCCCTGTTGTGGCGGGTCGTGTTCAGAGTGCTGTGACCTTCCTGAAGAAGCATCTTGAAAAAGACACCTCGGGGGCACAGGCACATCTGTGCTCACACTGGGTGATTTCAGCTCTTCTGTGATCTAGGCGATGCAGAAGGAGAGATGAGGTCTTCATGTGGGGTTCCAAGGAGAGCCTTTATTGACCTCCTTCCTCGAAGCAATCCAGGGACAAAAGAGCTGCTCAGGCAGGGAAAGCAGGGGTTTATACAGAGATCTTGAGGGGCGGGACAGAACACTAGAGTGAATGGGATGAGGGCACATGGGTGGAGCAAAGGGAAAGGAAGAGTGGGTTGCAGGGTTCAACATAAAGCAACAGAGGATCCTGGGAGTGATCTTTTTGCTCTCCCTAACCACGAGGGTTATGGCTTAGGGGTCGGTCCTCCAGGGGAGTGCAGCAGGCTTTTATTTGGCCAGTTCTCAGGCCTCCAAAATCCCCCAAGACAAGGGATAAACTAAATGAATCTTAGGGCCTCTTTCAGCACTGCTGTTTCACAGCTGTGTAAATAAGTAGTCATTGCAAAAGGGAAGCTACAAAGTTTTCCTATTAAAAAAAAGCTATTTTCAGAAAAAGAAAGGGCTAATGTAGGCAATTTGTTAGGCACAGGAAAGTCCAATTTGTATTTTAATAAGCATTTTCTTAGCGGGGGATTTTTTTTATCTATATGTATTGCTAAGAACAAAATTATTTATTGTTCAGTTGTTGAAAAATGAAACTGCTTTCATATATGTAAATATGAATAAAACATTATTTTCACCTTTTACCTTCTCACAAAATTTAAATCTCAATTAAGCCAAATGTAGTAATTTTGCCCTTAGAGTTACGGCAAAAAATGATAATAAAATCTATTTGATTTGTTAACTTTCACCTAATAAAATAAGACATGTTCACATGAAAGTACAAGTGGTGCCTGTCAGGCTATAGAGATTGAACTTGGACTGAACTTCTCTATTAGGTAAAGATGATCATGGGTTAAATAGGTGAATTTACAGATGATGCTATGAAGAAGTCATTGACTCAGAAGACAGTTTTATTTGATTTATAAGTTTCTAATTTATCTGTTAGCATGTTAAGAAGTTTTTCAAAGTATATATTATGTTCTCTAAAGACAGAAATAGCAGAACCTTAATTCCTATCATTTAGGTTTGTTTGGTTTCTCTTTTTTTTTCTTTTTTTTTTTTCTTTAATTGACTTCGAGGAATTGAATGTAATAAAGTGAATCTGCAATACTGTTCAGTTTTCCAGCCTGAAAATATAATTATTCTTTGGATACTAACTATTTTATTTACACTTTGTTGAGATAAAACAAACAAAACAACCTAACCAAACAAAAAAAACCTCCAACAGAAATCATTAGTGTTTATAGATCATATTTACAAGTACTGTCTGGACATTAAAAAGGGTACATTGTTATTCTAACTTTTTCAGTTCACAAAGTGAAAAAAAAGTATTTTATGTTCTGGTGTGGTTTATTTAGTAAAGATGATCAAAAATGTAAATAAAATTCAAAACTTTACTGAGTATAGAATGGAAGTGTATCTGGCCTACAGGACAGATTTTCAGGTCTCAGAGAAATCATTGAAGAGGTTTCTTTTTAAGAGAAAATTGTTTATTATTTATGTATATGATTTAGTTCATTGACTTGTTTTCTTGTTTTTCTTTTAATGCAGCTGATAGTATTTTATAAATAGTTGCTTTTGCCTTACACTCACGTTGTTTGCCTTTTGAATTACACCTGTATTTGTTGTTTATAAACTTGTATTTTATTATATTATGATATATATTATACTATATCATACTGGAATACATTGTATCACGTCATATATCATAATCAGGAAATGTAGTTCATGATGCTCCTGTTTCATAACACCAGCTTCCCATCCTCCTTGTTCTCCTTGGTATTGAGTAAAATCTTAGCGGTTTATTTTATACTTACTTCATGCTTGGCCATATATTATTCAATTTTAACTCCTCTGCCCATTCTAATAAAATGCTTTTTTTAACCATTATTTGCAATAATGTGTATAAAATGCATACTGTTGAAACTGCTGCATGTGCATAGATTCTTGAAATAGGATATTAGAACAATTTAAATATGATACAATCTTATTTATGAATCTTATCAAGTAAGACTACTGAACTGCATTCCTCCATATTACACAAATACATTTTGCTATGCTCAGTACACATTGTTGACCATTAGTAGTTCTTATTATCTGCAGTGAACATAATCGCCCACAGCTGTAGAGTAAGAATATTGAGTAATTTGAAATTATAGCTTTTTTAAAGGTCAATGTCCTGTAACAGAAATTACTTGCAACAAGCTTTTTATATTGCTATCTTCCATGCAATTCAAATTTATTTCCTCTATTTTTTACTACAACTGATGTAAACCAGCAAATCATAATAACTTCCAACTCCATGCTGATTCCCTGCTGCTGTTGAAACTGGCAGTCTTGCATATAAATCATACTTTTTTTGTTACCCAGAAATCTTTCAGATCCTTCAGATTCTTAAGGTCTTTTGGTAGTAACCTTAACTAAGGTAAAAATCAGATATATTCTTATTTGTAATCTTGATGACCTGCAGTGAAATAAAGAAGAAAAGTGTCATGGTTTGGCCCGGAAGTGTGTTTCTGGAAAGGTCTAGGTCAGGCCAATCAGTGGCCAGACCTCAAACTGGCAGCTGTGCTGGCCACTGAGATTTGGACATGCCTCTGAGAACACACAGGGGTTAAAAGCAGAGCATTCCCAGAGGAACTTCCTCTTTGACCGGGCAGCAGGTGAGGTGGTCTGGCCTCCTCCCCCTGCCCAGCTGCGTCTGCATGGGGGAGGCCATGCGGCCTGAGGGGAGAAGGCCAGAGGCTCCTGCAGGAGGAAGGGTGGAGGAGAACGTGGGATGGTTTGGGCATCCCCCCTGGGAGAGGATGGCAGGGACTGTGCTGGCTTGGAATGTGATATCTCATGCCGGCACCACGGCCAGGAGGAGAAGCGGCGGGGGGACAAGGTGCCCAGCCGCTGGGAGACCAGGCTGAGCTTTTAACCCTCTTACTGTTGAAAGAATGGAAGCTGTAAAAACACTGATCTTCCCCAGCTGTTAGTTTAGAGGGGACAGAGGATGGGAAAGAAAAAAGGTTCAAGTAGGTGAAGAAAATACCAGCAGATGAGAGTGCCCCAGATGGAAGAGATGATTGGAGTGGCTTTGGCTGGACTTTTCTCTTACATAGCCACGGGCGAGACCAATTTCTTCTGATAATGCAGAGACTGCAGCCTTGGGGGAGGCGGATGGCCGGAGGCCAGGAATGATAAGGCCGCGAGGAGAAGTAGAGAGAACAGAGACTGAGGGGGAGGGTGTGGTGGAGCCCTCTGCCTTCAGCGAAGGATCTCTGTTCCCGAGACCCAGGCCCCAGGGGAGTAAAAATATGGGGGGGACAGATGTCCCAAATGGTGAGAGGTGGCCATTTCTTGGAACTGGGCGACAAAGCATTCTTAAAAGGACCTAAGGAGCAGTTTGGATCCATGGACAGTGGTGAGAGCACAGAACATGGAAGGAAGATGGTCACCGCGGCAGATTTTCTTCGGGCGGCTGTCGCGTGTGACATGGAAGCACAGGAGGTTCCAACTGTGTTTCCAGGGGAAGCCCATGGTGTAAGAGGGAGACTCCTCTCTCTTGATTAACTGGGGGGAAGCTTGTGTGAAAGAGGGTATTAGACTGAGAATTGATGTGTTAGAGGGGATTTGAATGTTGGCTGGGGGGAGGAGGAGTGTTTTGGGAGTTCCATTGTGGATTGTTGTGTGTGTTTTTTTTTCTTTTTCCCTTATGTTTCTGTGTTGTAGATTATTAAAGTGTTGTGTTTTCCCTCCATCCCCAATTGGGAGCCTGCTTTGTTCTGTTTCCGGGTCACATATCACAGCAACCATTTTGGAAATACACCTTTCATGGGGGCCCTGGCATTGTGCCAAGGTCAAACCATGACAAAACGCCATACCTGCCTTCACCTCTGGTCATGTGGAGGTAAAATTGGAAAGAGCAGGGGCAAAGATGTAGCTGTGATATCTGTAGCTGAGGATAACCCTTTTATGTTTGGGATGCTCCTCCACCGTATCTGGCCTAGATTAAATATACTTCATATGTCCAGAACTGGAGAAAAGTATTCTAGAACAATACATAATTGGGCCCAACATGTCTGATATTTCATTGCGTTGTATCTTCTGAAGTTCTTTATCTGTGTAAAGTAAATCTAATGTACACGTGTGATGTTGTCTGGCTCTGATTTAGTTCTGCAAAAACTGCATGAGGTGTAAAGTAACAGAGAATATATTGTGCTGTGAAATGAGTGTGAAGGTGACAATTTGTAACTTCAACCAAAAAGACCGTTGAATAGCTGATAATTCTACTGTGTGCTGCTGAACATTATAGACTACTTAGCACATGTACTAGTACGGAGTTTCTGAAATTAAGGAGAACTTGTCCATTGCTCTTTAGAGAAGGGATTAGTTTTTGTTGTTTTTTAGGCTTTATCAGTGGGCTAAAAACCAAAATATTTTTCTGTTGATAGTACATTTTAAACTATACTGGAACAAGAAGTTAATCTATTAGTATATAATTATATTTGTCCCTTTTTATTTGTCTTCCATATAACGCCATATAAAATCTTGATCATAGTGATATTTGGTTTGTATTTTTTCATGTAGTTATTTTCTTTCTCTGGGAAATATTAGGTAAATAAAGAATTATGTTTAAAAAGTGGAATCTTAAGGACTGACACGATATAGTAATTCTGGTATGCTTTTGGATAGTTGCATGTGTCAGTTATATGGATTCTTCTTAGTCCTCCAAATGTGTAAATCTGGCATGTCTAGGGTTTTTTTTAATGTATCAGCTTGGGGGAGTTTACAGGACATAGTTTCTTCTTTTAATTACTATGCTGCAATTATTGCTGGGATCAAAAAATGTAAGTTTCTTGGGAACCTGCATGTAATTAGCTGCTGTTAACTCAGAAGGCTCAGAATATCTGTGAATTATCCTGTAGGAAAGTAATCAGGCCAAAAGGCTTTTCCTTTTATGCATGGGAAAGGATGAGTTGGAGGGAAGAATATGATGTTTTCATTATATTGTAGACTTGTCAGGAGAGTGGTGCTCTAGGCAAATATTATTAGAACCATTATTTGAGTGGAAGTTATATTATTAGGTTGGTACAACTCCTAAAGAACTGCCTAGGAATTGAAGCCTTATTTTCATAGAGGTACAGACACTTCTATCACATTTAGAAATGTAGTATGTTTGATGGTTGAAATGATCAGAAATTATAAAGTTCAGTCAAAGTCTTTTACAAATATGGCTATGTTAGTCTCTTGAAAGGGTCATGCAATGTTATGACCATGGCACAGCAGTGGATCTGCCAATCTTGCAGAATGAAACTTTTCCTTCCAAGCAATGTATTTGCTTTCTCTGTTTTAAGACCTTAAGAGATTAAGTGAGAGGTGAGTCAAAATGTGCTCCTCCTAGAAATTTGAATAATTTGCACTCTATATCACTTGAGGAATACCCATAGTTTGGGTATGAGATGAAGTCTTACAGAATAAATTCCATACATTCTGTTAAAAATTGAAGGCCAAAGTCCATGGACTTCTTTGGGTGATTTGTGGTTTTAAAAAGAAATAAAAGGCAGGGCTTCAGGAATTTTTTTTTTAATCAAATTCTTCTAAAGATATCTAATTTCTAAACTTTATTACCCATTCTCTGGTTTGTAGGAAGAAGTGAAAGTAGAAGAAAACATATTTAATATCTGGAATGTTTCCAGGTCAAATGGTACCCAACTTTCTGTGTTTAGCATCAATCATTTTTCAATGTGGTTATGAAAAATATATTTTCTTTTGGAGATTATATCAGCATTCCGACTTACCAAGATGAAAAGTAGCATTTTTGATCAATGTTTGGTAAGTAAGGGAAAAATATAGGAGGAATGTGAATTACTGTCTTTAATCAGCCATTTAGTATGGTGCTGTCATACAAAATTTTATTTCTTTATAAAAACAGATTAAAAAGTTTCTGGAACTTCAGTTTTTGAGATAATAAAGAGTGATTGTGTTCCCATATTTGCCCAAAAGTTTTGGAAATAAAACCATAAACTTTGTACTTCAAGCAAATATTCTTAATGGGGGGAAAAATCAGAACAAGTCCTCTCCTCTGTATTGAGAAAAAAATTATAGTACATTCTGTCTTCATTATACTTTTTTTACAACTTGAAGCTTTAAAAGAAGTTCAGTGTTCTCCATTCTATTTCTCTTTTCATGTACATCATTCCAGCCCACAAATCTCATGGTCAGAAAAGGAAAATTGCATAAGATGCATTCCCCTTGTCAGAGGATGGCAGATATTTAGTTTCTTTCATTGCTGATTTTACTTGTGTAAGAGCGGAATTTCTGGGTTTGGCCCACATAACCTTTTAACTGTTAAATTTTGTTGCAGATCATGCAGTTCTTGGTGTCATTCAGCATTAGCTGAGTATCTCCAGAGGTAAGGAATTAGTCAATAGCTTTCAGATTAGTAAACTGCAGAGACAAAGGCAAGGAGGATCTGGCTCAGTTCAGGTACCTTACAGCTGCAGTTGGTCAGACTTCTGCATCTGTGTGCACGTATGTGCATGCAGTGTGTGCACGTGTGTGTGCATGCACAAGTAAATGTGTAAGATGTCTTGTGAAGAGAAATTTCAGTTTAACTTTGTCAAGTAAACATGCATAAACAACAATAGCCAATATCAAGGGCATCACAGGAGTCTGGGTACAAGATAAGTGCAGCTCTTGCCTAGTCCACTAGTGTAGCCACTCTGTCACTCTGTCACAGAAAGTCACTAAATTGGTCAGGCATGATTTGCTCTTGGTGTAACAGTCTTATGTTTTGACACGTCCTGCAGGAGGATTTTCTTCATGATATTACTGAACAAAGTGAGGTAGTTCCCAGGGTCCTCCTTCCTACCTTTTTTAAAAATAAGTGAAACATTTGCCTTTTTCCATTCACTGAGGACTGTCTGGTTACCATGGTGTTTAAATATCACAGAAAATGGCTTGGCAATTACACCAGCCTTTTCCCTTGGGACCCTGGGATGCATATTGTTGGGTCCCAAGGAATTTATTTTCAGTTTCTTCAGGTGGTCTCAAACATGATCCTATCCGGTAATCAGAGCGACTTCATTCCCCCACTCCCTGTCTTGTGTTTCAGAGTTTGAGGGGTGCGGGAAGAGAAGTTACCATTGAAAACTGAGACAAAAAATATTGATGAGTACCCCTACCACGTTGATTGTTACCAGTTCTGCCATCCTATGACAAGGGGAATGTATTTTATTCCATTTTCCTTTTCTGACCAACATGGTTGTAAATTCTTTTCTTACTATTCTTTGCATTCCTAACCAAATTCACCTCCAGCTGCACTTTAATTTACACAATCCCATCCTTACCCATGTTGGAATTGTCACTGTATTCATCCTAAGATACTCATCCCAGGTTACATGGCATGTGCATATCCTTCTCTTTAGTTTGACCATAAGGTCCTTACTGAGTGTGGAGAGATGACTAGGAGTAAAATAAGAGGATGGAAATTATGGGGTAAAATGAGGCTTCTACTCCTTGGATGGAATGGGGTTGGCATGCTTGAAGCCTATCTCACGATGTTTCCTCATACACATGATCTGCAATTATAAGCACTTGCTAAGGGAGTGGGGGGGATGGAACACAGGTGGCAGGGATGGAGCAGAGTCTGTGGCCAGTCTCTGTGGAAATTCTTGCAGGGAGGGGGACCTGATGGTACAAGTTTTTGCAGCTGATAAACCACATAGCACTTGTTCACTAAGGGAGATAAGAGAAGATGTCCTGCTGCTGAGCCAACAACTGTGGCAAAATCGTTCTCCTTCATTAAACTTGGTTCGTTATAGCCTAATTGTAACAGGCTGAACCTGTTTCTTCCTCCACGGGGGCACCTATTGGTTTAGAACCACATTCTGTGTGCTCATCATTTTTACTGGAGATGAAACCTTCTCTGTATTTTGTTTTAAATACATTTTTTTCAGTCAGATACTCTCACCAGAAATCCTGGAACCTTAACCTGTTACAATTTTATATTACTACAGAATGTTATCCTGTAAACTGTTGGTGTGAGTCTTTCATGGGTGCTGGCAGTTCCTGGCAATGAGTAACATTCTCAAACAAAGTGTCAGAGCCACTGAGGGGTCGTAAGTGGTAAGACCTACTGAGGGGCCTCCCTTGTGTTGTTGGGGTGTGTCCCTGAATAAGTCAGTCAGAATACCCTCCAGTCCAGCAGGACTGCTCAGTGAAAGGTTCCCCTAAAGGGCACTGACAGAGTGGTCAGGTACAAGGGCTTCCTTTCAATAAAACACTAAGGGTCGAGGACATCTTCTCACACTAAGGCTTGAGGATTTCCTCTTCACATGACGCTGAGCTGTGCAAGTCTTCTGCATTCCTTGGGAAGATGTATTTCTTTCATTTAGGCAAAAAGTCCAGACTAGGGTAGAAAACAAGTAGATACGAAAAAAAATTTACTTGATTGAGAAATGAAAGCATCCCTTTTGGTTTTTGTTTGGTTTTTTTTTGTTTTGTTTTTTTTTTTCTTTTTTAAAAATATGTTTTTGGACAACCATCTAGTTCTCAAGCTTTTTACTGTAAACTCCAATTTGAGAATCTTTGAGGCTTTCTCTTCTCTCTCTAGGTATTATGCCTGAAGTAATTCCATGCAATGGAACCCTAATTGATTTTAGAAGTATTTTGTCCATTTGTAAAAAAATTAGCTATAGGGCCCTAAACCCATTTTTCCCCTGAAGAGTTTAACAGCTATTTTTAAAAGCTATATTTAAAAGCTTTTTTTTTTCTTTTTCCTCTTGCATGATATCAATCAAGAAATGTATTAAAAGAGCATATTTCATTGCAATGGTTTTACATTTGCTCAGAAAAATGGGGAATCACAGCATGCACAATGCATACCATACTCACTTTCACAGTAGCATAAGGCCAGTCTTCCTCCATTATTTAAGACTTCATAGACAAGTATGTGTCTTTTTGTAGCCCTTAAATCTAGAAAGCCATAAGAAGGTAGAAGCTACTGAAAAAGATATTACTATACACAATGTTATTATTCTTTAACTAGGAAATGATTGTTAAATTTTAAACACAATGGATATTTTACCAGATAACAAAACAAGCCAATAAATGGCTGGAGTGACAATAAAATCTCAGTATGCACTATTTTAATTATAGTGTAATAATGTCTTGGTGCACTTGTCTTAGACATATATTTTAAGATGTGGCATTTAAAAGATGGGCTTTCTAACCAGAGAAAAGTATTGCTCATAATGCAACTGCCATCCTTCTTAAACTTTTCTCTCTATAAGATTACACAAAAAAATGTGAGTTTTATTTTTATACACCTTCTTGAAACATGACTGAAAATTTTCAATAGTTTTCTTGAAGGTGAACTGAAGGAGAAAAATGTACATTTTCATAAGTCCAAATTCTTTCACTTATTATAATTAATTAATTAGGATAGGGAAGGAAATGTAATACAGATCGAGTGAAGATTTTAATAGCATTTTATATGAATTAATAAGTTCTAATCTAAAGCACGATTTTCTAAAGATAGCCCTATTACTTCCTCAATGTTACAGCTGGTGTTGGTTGCAGTGTCTGTAAAGCTTTGGGCTTTATTACAGCTGAAGAATGAGTCACTTTCAAGAAATTTGCAAAATTTTACCTCTGTATTAAGTGTTTCTTTAGAACATGGCCATGTAGTTTTGCAAATGAAACCCCTGAGAATAAATCCTTGATTCTTATGGTGACCTCAGTACACTTTTGCAATGATTTAAAGAAACAGTAAATATTCTGCTGGCTATAGATTTAGAGTACATGTAATCTGATGGACAGTAGTTAGTGAGTTCTGGAGTTACTCTTGATGAAGTAAACCAAGTAGTAGAAGAAAATTGTCTTGAAGGACTATACAAGTGGTATTAGTGTTAGAATCTGATTTTTGAGAGATACCTCTGCTCAAACTAAGGTGCAAATGAGACCATATGCCAAAGTCAGTATTACAGATTTTACTTAGTAATAAATGTGAGGTAGAGAAATAAGAAAGAGGGAGAGAGAGAGAAATTAGGATGAAAGTAGTCACCACCCCTTGGATCAAACGGCATCCCATTGGTCCTTCTTCACCATGGTCTTCACAGTGACTGTGGTCCCAGAGTTGTTCTTCTGGAAATACCACCTCTATACACTCCAAGTTCCAGGTATCCATGGGGTGGTTGTAGGTGTTCCCATACCTTGGGATAAACAGCTGTTTCCTTTCTCATAGTCTGCCACTGTCCTTTGTCCAGATGCACTAACCAGAATGTGTTAATAGACCTCACCTGTGCTTGCCTGGAATTAGTGCCTCCCTATTGCAAGCTCCTCTCTCCTGTGCTTATCTCAAGTTCCCACTAGTGGTGGTGTGTCTTATAGTAAGTTCCTTATGTAGCTTTTACAGTGTTTGAGGCAATTTTGACCTTTAAGTCTCTTACAGTTAGATGAAGCAAAGCCATGTATTTGTGCTTATTCTACTGGTATAAATCAATTATGTCAGTGTGAGTGAGGGAAAAAATAACTTCATTGTATGAGCAGCTAAATTAATCATTGATATTAGAAAGTCTTTTCCCATTGTTCATTCACAGCTTGTCAAAAGAAGACATGTTCAATTACTAAACACGAGAACAGCTACACAAAAGTAACTGTATGTATGCAGAAGAGTGAAAAGAGGAAGACTAAGTCAGCACATTCCTTCTTACATAGTGCTGGTGAATTGGAACTTACATTGGCAGCTGGTTTTCTCATGACAGTTAATCTTTAAAACTTGAAATTAGGAGCACAGAGCCTATCCCCAAACTATGTCATTAAAAACCCTCAAAATCAAGGGGTTTGTTCCCTATACCAATACCTCTGACACTCTGCTTTCCTTTCCTACTCTCCTGCCTGGATTCAATATCCACTGAGTATTAGTATTTTCCACTTTCTTTGGAAAGATATTTGTTCAAGCTACAGTCTCATTCTTTAGATATATCATGTTAAAGGGAGTATTTCAGACTGACCTGAGACTTGATGTGTTCTATAGCAATAAAAAAAAAAGCTTTTTTGTGGTCCTTTGAGAATCTAAGTCCCATGGGCTTAGATTCCAAGTCATGATTTTGCCATTACCATGGTGTCATTCATAAATATGTTTATTTCAAACTGTTTGTTGAGGAGTTGTGGTGACCTGTGGAACCAATAGTTTCAAGGGGAGAAATGGCATTCAAGAAGATGGATATTTCTAATTATAGCTAGCTATTAAATGGATGTGTTGAATTTTTAACTTCTCCAGGAATTGTTAGGGAGGGTACCAAGTGGGTCAGGACCTGGCAGGCAGGGTCCTCCCATCACGCCAGACTGGAGTGGGGCAGCTCAGGGACACTGGGACAGCCCCAGCCCTGGGCATCAGGCACCTCTGGGGTACAAAGCCTTGTGCAGATCTTGTGTAGGATGTGAGGCTGAGGTATCTGCAACTTGATGGCCACTGCCAAGGGCAGGACCCCTGGCACAGCCTCAGCTCCAAGCAGCTGCCACGACTGCAGGGTGGCCCTGGTGACCACATTCCCAGGTGTTTGTGTAGCCTCTCCCAAGTGTCACCAGGAAAGAGGCAGGATGGAACCTGTGTGAATGGATATGCAGACACGTACCTTGTCTCTCAGTGTATAGTTCATATAAGTAGCACCCCTATATGGGTCTGGATATGCATCTGCATGCAGTTACATGCATTTCATGCTACAGGGGAGTCTGCTGTCACTCTGATGACTGCTTGATGATTCTGTGTACAACTGATACAGCTTATTGCTGAAAGAGTTCCTTGCCCAGGCCAAGGTTGAAGTTCTTTAGGTATGAGGCACAGAAGACACATTATCAAAACTGGGATATGTATTGCTAGGTGGGAAATTCAATTTCTGATAATTTTTTTTTTTAATCACAGGTCTAAAAAAAAAAAAAAAAAAAAAAATCAGGATTTTCTGTAAAAGTGCTGTTTCCTAAATTTTTTTCTGTAGGCTTAAGTGATAACTGTCCTCATTTTTTCTGTTTCTGTGTAATGGGAATATACTGTAATTTTGCATGTGGCAGACTACACTAAAAATATTTGAAATATACTGTTCTATCATTTAAAAGTCCTTGTCATGCTTACTTTGAGGTGACTTTTGCAACATTCTGATGTATTTAATTGGTTTTAATATGCTCAAGATCACAAAGTATTAGGGAAGTTATTAATTCTTAGAGTGCTATGGATTTCTAAACTGCCCATTGTTTGTCATACTTTGTTTCTTGAGTTCTTCTTCAGTGCATCCACCTTCCTGTGCATAGAAACTAGGAGATATGGCTCCTTAATTACACAGGAATTGCATAATTTTGCTGTATTTGCCTCAGAATCTGGATGCCAGAATTGTTCATGTGGGAATTAAAATTTTTTGGCCTTTTTCCCAGAGTACATCATTTGATGCTTGGTGACACTACAAGCAAATTTAAAAAAAAAAAAAAAGAAGTGAATACCTTTATACTTCAGTTATAAATGTAGGCAGGAGATGAAGTAAGTGGTTGCGATCTATTCTGGTCTGCAAATATTGACCTGATTGAAAGACAGTTTCTTTAGTAGTAGAGATGGCCACATTTTCTTTAATCTTCTTCAATATTATGTTTAAGAATATTTACCACAAAAATTATAGTTTAGTAGACTGCATTAACTATTTTTAACTGTACAAATTTTACGTTGTTTAAACAACTATATTCTATCTTGCAAAATCAATAGAAGATTCAGTCAACAGAAGTAAAATTCTACCTTTTTTGAATCCTTGTATTACATACAAGGATTTTTATACAGAATTGCTGTACTGCTATAGGTATATAGAGCATATATTAACTTAAAAATTTCTAGTGATTTTGAAAACTCTTACCTACAGGAATTTCTAATTTAAAATGTTTCTGTACCATAGCATAAATTTGTATTAGATAAGTTAAAAAAAATACTTTAAAAGTTCTGAATTTCCTCTTTGATTCAAATATAATTGCCCTACATTATTTTGCAAGAATATATCCATCTTGCAATAATCACAGAATTTTACCACAGCTCACTCTTTGTTTTCTTAATTACCAGCTAGTTGCACTTTCAAAATATTCTTGATGCATCACACTGGCTATTTATGCTAGAATGTTATATAAAAATCTAATTTTAGACCAAGTCTTACTGTTAAAGTGTTATATCAAAGTATAGGAATGTGAAAAGTTGACAGAAAAAAAAGAGATGCAGTACAGAAGGCACTCATCATGATTTTTCCCCCCTTGTTTTACTAATTGTAATGTTTTAGCTCTCTTAGTTTGGAGAAAATTAAAATAATTTACTTGTAAGAATGTAATACTGCACCACTGTAAAATGTTCATGTTTCTCATTCTGGGCTGACTGGAACTAAATACAAGCATTGCACTGTTTTTGTAGTTTTCCAACCACCTGTATTCCAGCACTATAACATGCACTTTGGAACCTTGTGTCCTCAGAGCACATTAGGTAAAGGCCAGTAATCATTGTCAAGAACTAAATATTTATAAACAGCACAAAGCTTTTTGCAATCCCAACAAATCTAAAATAAATTTCCTATAATGCAAAAGTGCTCCCTCCAGATGCTTTCAGATTACAATGAACTAAATGCATTAGCTTAAAAAATTCAGCTTTTGTGTGCTCTCTTGCTTTTGCAAATAATTGGGTTGTTCATATAAAGCTTGTAAAATGCTGTGTTACACAACATGGAATTTCATTTGTAATAGAAAACTTAGATCAATTAAGACCTAGATATAAAAATGTCTTTCAAAATCTTTTTGTTTTGTTTTATTTTCCTTTCTAAATGATGTTGGGGTCCTTGAAAGAAAGCAGTATCTTTGGTTTTATAAGGTTCCTTTACTTATGATGCTTGCAAAGATCATAGTCAGGACAAGATAATCCTCCATTTGGCATCCTAATAGTTTCCATTATAACTGACTGACAGAGCTTTACAGTGCAATGAAATATGGTTAAAAATAGGATAAAATTGTTTTCTTCTTCTGGAAAAAAAACAAAACCACAAACTGCAAAAGGTCTTCTTGAAATTTTCCTTGTATTTTGCACTTGAGAAGGATGAACTTCTGATATTTTTCTCTAGGGACAATATTACAAAAAAATAAATCAGCACATAACACTTAGAAATATTGACAGTATAAGTGAGTAATTTTTTACCTTGTATCTCAAATGCTTTTAGATGATACCCATAAATATAATGAAAAGAGAGTAATGAAGACTGCTTTAATTTTGGTCATCTTGAGGTGTCCACTTGTTACAAGGAGGGTTCATGCTATTATTCCCTCATTAATAAAGCACACAGGTCATAATGTAAATGGAAAAAACAAGTCAGTGATTAATTCTTCGGTTCATTTATGCAATTGGTTCCTTTAATGATCTTTGTGGTGCAGTGAAAGGTCTTTTGCCTCCTTCTGTCTCTTCCTCAGATTCTATTGAATTTCTTAAATATGTTGTGCTAGGAAATAACACTTTAGAATTGTAGAGGTTTCCCTCTGCAAGAGGAGAAATATGTTTTTGCTCTCTCAGTAGATTTCTGAGCAATTTAGTTATCTGCAGTTGAGCAAAATTCTCCTGCCTGCTGTTCAGTGGGACTTTTAGCCTGAGGTCATAAGGAATTACGTTTCAAAGATTTTGGTTTCGGTTAACTTAAGTTCTAGATCCAGCAAGATGATATTTTCAATTGCAAATTAATTTTAAAGTCAGATTTCTTTAGTGCTAAAAATTTGTATTGCCATAATAGTATTTTTTATTCTCTTTGTTCTATTTAATAGAAGGGAAAAAATGTCATACCCAGTCTAGGCTAGGTAGAGTAAGGTAAATGAGCAATTTTTTTTCCCCAGGGACTAGGCAGTGGAGGAGAGAAGCCCAGCTAAGCATATGCTTAAATAAGAGTGAGAACAGAAATATATTGTCTAGCAATGTATTAGAAATGTGTCTGCAAACATGAAATGAACTGAAGTCTGAGCTGTTCAGCAAGATGCCAAGAAAACAAGTTTTCCTTGTTCAGCTGAGGAATGTAGTTGGTCTCTTATTTCAACCTGTTTCTTATAGAAGCCAGTCCGATTAATGGATAAAAGAATCTTCCTTTTCTTCACGTCAAATAAATTTATAAATCCCCCATCTCTGCCCTCCTGCACTATAGAGCATCCTGGAATATATTATTTTGGGGCCTACTGCTGTCTGTTATTGTTGACCAAGCTCCTTAAATATGCACAGCCATAGATTCATTGATTTTCAAGAAAAGGTTTGAAATAACCAAATTTTGCTCTGTAATGTATGCACTTTCACTTATTTTATTATTAGTAGAAAAGAAAAGCATTCCAGAACTTTAGGAGTGCTTGAAATAAAGGCAAGACAAACTCTTGCAAAAAATATATTAGCCAAAAGAATGATTGTTCGTAAGTAAAAACAATGTGGCAAAAATTAATCCATTGCCAAGTATTAAAACATGCAATCAATTCCCACTCCAGTTTGAATATAATGTGCGAGGCTTTGATTGTCTGTAACAACACTTTATCAGTGCTACACTGAGAACAGAGAATGTTTCCTTACAGGTGTTTCTCAGTGAACTTGTCAGTCTTCTGTGCTTTTGTTGTAGGAGTCAGAAAAAGTCCTGTACATCCCACTCCCTCCATCACTACTGTTATGTCACAGAGGGTCATATTGGAACAGGTGCTCCTGACATTCTTTTTAATTTCATTCTAGTATATGTATATGTGTGTCACTGTAAAAATTAACTGCCCTATTTCTGCTGTTTTCCTTTGAAATAATAAGTCTTACATAAAACCTTCTCAATAGCTATATGCAAAACCCCTATTGTATTGGTGAACTAATTTTACATAAAATCTTCCAAATGAAGGTAATACAGGGGTGGACAGGACATACTGGCTTAAAGTATGACCTGCTAATCTGGTTCTACAATTTATCAGGAAAAATGAGTCAGAAAGTCATCTTGAGATCAAATCTCAAATAATATTTTCAACAGCTACCATAGAGGAAGAGGCTAACACTACTGTATAAGCACTGTAGAGTTGTGTTTCAATACGAATGCTGTTCAATCAGTCGCTGTATTGAAAATTAATGCTAGTTCATACAAAAAATAAGACTGTAAATTTTCTCCTGCTTTGATAAATTTTGGTCTACTATCAACAGGTAAGTTCCAGCATAGCATGCACACCGTAGCATGACCTTTAGTGTAGTTACAGATTAATGTATCTGACAATGAAAATATCACAAAACCATTTGTGATAGCGTAGATATTGATGTAATAAATCAGCTAATATTTATGTAGCCTTGAGTTTATTTAAAAAAAAAATTAGTACAATACCATGATTTTATTAAATAAATGTGTCAAAGCACATGCGAGAGATTTTCACATACACAGGTTTGTCTTGAAAAAAAATCCTAGTTGTTTCAAGAATCCGTTCAAACTAGAAATGGTGAACAGACAATAATATACACATTTATACACTTATACACATACATACACACACATAATATACAATTAACCTAATCTTATCATATAAGAAAAAGCAGTTAGTAGTGATTGCAGGCAAAATCTACTTGGAATGCGAGAGGGACAGACGTAAAATTTTATTTTGTGAACAAGTATGCACACTGAACTTATTATGCATGGCTTCTGCAAGCATTTTCAGTTATGCTCTGGAGATAATATAAAGGAATATGGTAAATGTAAAGAAAATCCGTGTTTTGATGGGTCACTGACAAGTTTTCTTCTCATTGTAGATACTTCATTGTATAATTTTGTTTTAACAGATTTGCTGACTTCAGCCCAATGAATTGATGTTTTCTGCCTTCACTCTTAGTAATGCACTTAAGTTTGTATTGTTCTTATACTTTTTCCAACTCCAAAACTTTTTTGTTTGAACACAAGGGTACTTAAATTCTAAATCACATTTATTATGTATTTCCACATCATCATGAGTACCTTTTATCAAAGGATTAAGATAACAGTTG
Source organism: Passer domesticus (assembly GCF_036417665.1). Lineage (NCBI taxonomy): Eukaryota > Metazoa > Chordata > Aves > Passeriformes > Passeridae > Passer > Passer domesticus. The sequence goes on along the minus strand of NC_087474.1, from coordinate 82,985,260 downwards.
TCTTCTAAGATTGCTTATTGCTGTTGATTTGAAAAAAATAAAATCAGATATTAAACTAGAAATTAAATATTAAAATTGAAACCTGGAGATTTAATAACAAAATTTTAAAAGCCAAAAAAATAATAGAAAAAAATCCCTTAATAAGGTAAAACTGAAACAGCATCAAGTGGGCCCAAGTCTTCATGCGTACTGCTTAGGAATACAGTCAAGAGTTTTATATTTTTTAATATACCTATATATAATTTCACCAAAACAAGTCCTGTCTAACTAACCTAGTGACATTCTGTAATGGGATGACTATATTGCTGGACAAGTGAAGGCTTACAGATTAAATTTGTCTGGACTTTTGTAAGGCCTTTCACATGGTCCCCTTTAACATCCTTCTCTCTAAACTAGAGAGGGATGAATTTGATGAGTGGAATAGTAGGTGGATAAGGAGCTTGTTGGATGGTCAGTCCAGAGATTAGTGGACAACAGCTGAAAGTGCCAGTGGACATCATTGATAAGTAGTGTCCCTCAGGGGTCTCTACTGCAACTGGTGCCATTTAATGTCTTCAGTAATGACATAGACAAAGGGATCAAGTGCAGCCTCAGAAAATTTGCAGATGACCCCAAGCTGAGTGGTGTAGCTGACATGTCTGAAGGACAGGATGCCATCCAGAGGGATGTGGATAAACTTGACAAAGGATCCAGGGGAATCTTATGACGTATAACAAGATCAAGTGCAGCTTTTGGTATGTTTATCCCTCAGCCTGACACTGGGGGTTGAGACAACCCCCAGTGTCAGGCTGAGGGATAAACATACCAAAAGCAGCCCTGATGAGAAAGACTTGCTGGTGCTGGTGGATGAGAGGCTGGACATGATACAACAATGTACAGATGCAACCCAAAAAACCAGTTGTTTCCTGGAATGCATCCAAAGCAGCATGGCCAGAAGGGTGAGGGAGGGAATTCTCTCCCTCTGCTCTGGCGAGACCCCGCCTCGCAACTTTGGGTCCCTAACACAGGAAGGACAATGATCTGTGCACACAGATGATTAGAGGAATAGAACACCCCTCCTATGAGGAATGTCTGAGACAATTGATTTTTTCAGCCTGGAGGTGAGAAAGCTTCAGGAAGATCTCATTGCAGCTACAAGAAGGATGAAGAGACACTTTTTTCATGGGCATGTAGTAACACAGCAAGGGGGTAAAGCTTCAAATTGAAAGGTAAATTTATACTAGTTATTAGCAAGAAATTCTTTATTGTGAGCATGATGAGGTACTGGAACAGGTTGCCCAGAGCAATTGTGGAGGGGCCATCTCCGGCAGTGTTCAAGGCCAGGTTGGATGAGACTCTGAGTAAGCTTGTCTAGTGAAACATGTCCCTGCTCATGGAAGAAGCATTGTAAGTAGATGATCTTTCAGGTCACTTCCAACCCAAATTTTTTTTTGGTTTTGTTTTGTTTTATTTTTTAATGAAACACTGTGAATTAAAAGAAGTGGTAAAACCAAAGAATCCCTAAGAGAGTGTCTTGCATTTCTGGATTTAACATTATGGAAATAAGAAATTTTTTTTATATCAGTTCTGTATTTTAGTATTCAAGATGATATTAACCACAGCATGGGCTGTAGTAAGTGAAAAAGATGGAGGTACTGTGAGGCATCCTGGCTCGAAGCACATTAATAAGTTATGAAGCTAAATGCATTTGCATTTATTTTTAAGTATCTTCAATTATCAGTGAGCTATGCTAATAAATATCAATGCAATGATATACCATTGAAGTTTGAAAATATTTATAATGTTTGTCCTGAAATCTTATTGATATAACATTGTTGATAGTATTATCTATTAGATATATCTATTGATATAGAAAGTGGCTCACAGACCAAATTCATAGGCAAGAAACTGAAGGACATAGAAAACAGTGATTTGTAATTTATCTGATTCTTGAATTTATATAGTTATAATTTCACCATGTGGTTCTGCAAAGTTCTCTTGATAGCTTAAAGAACCTAGAAATAACCCACTTTCAGGATAATATTAGTATAGGAGGTAATATAAAGACTGGCCTTTATTGTAGGCCTTCAGGGGTAGATAGGGAAAAGGTCCACTACAGGGTGAATACAGTTTTATAAGTTTAGCAAATTAGCATAATGGACAAAAATCACCAATTAGGAGCCCGAGTTGTGATTTAATTACCCCCGGTTCAACCCTCGGTAAATCATCCCTCCTCAAATGGAAATTAAACTTGGTTTATGCAAATGTGCCTTGGAGAGCTGTTTTTCAGCCTTGGTTCCCAGGAAGCACCATGACAGGATACCTTGTACACCCTGGGGCTTGGAGCTCTGGAATTTGTTTTATCTTTCTGCCTAGGGAAAAGGTAGGGAAGAGTACTGGAACTAGCTATTAATACAATAACAGGCTGTGAATATATGTGTAAAGAAGACAGAGAATATGTAAAAGCAAAAATAGAAAAACCATGGCATCACTCTTAATTCACATGGCTTCTATTGACTGTTTGAGTTAAATATTAGGATGTTAGTCAAAATGATAGAAAACTTTTTTTTCAAATTTCAAAACAAACCGTAAGCTTCTTAAGAAAATTGAAAGCAAAAATAATTAAATATGAACGCTAACTACATTTGCCTTATTTGACCTTGAGTTTTCTCTAGATGATGGGTTAGTTTGGAAAACCATAATATTTTTTAGTTCAGCAAAATTTAAAAGTGTTTTTTGTATGTTCATTCTAATTCAAGTTTACTATTGTCAAGAAATGTTTACTGTAGGAGTAAATAACTTTAAACTATGCATAGAGTCATAACTTTACAAATCCTCTTCCATTTCATAAGTAAAATAGAAGTAAAATTATCAGAAGGAAATTAAGGATGACTTTACTTCCATTCTTTAATTCATATACTTATTTGTAATCGGATAAAATTACTGTGGCTTTTGACTGGCAGCTTTAAACTAAGAGCTCAGTTTGGTTCATATTGTGTGGTTTGTCAGCTGTAGCACCATTTCCCAGAAATGGTTGTACAGGCAAATACATGAGGCTCTGGAAACTGGATATGGCTATAGAAAAAGGTTTTGCTGAAGTTTCTGTTACACTTGACTAGGCAACTTTTTCAAATGCACATGCAGAATGTAACTTCTTCTCTCCAATATTTAATATTATTCCACGTCTAGTGTTCCATAAACTTGTATTTAAAATCAGCTTTGATAAAATTTAGTAAAATGTATACACATTTGATTTTAAAATTCAGTATCTTCTTCTGTGGTCCCACTTAAAATATGAAAACCAAGTTATCTTTCAAGAAACTGCTGGGATTAAGGCTATAGCTTTTATACAGATGTAGTAGGTCTAATGCCAGGAGAAGCAGCTAGGTTGTCACATGCGGGAAGGTAGAAAAAACACTCTCATTCAGTTGCTTCCAATATTTTAATCATTTTTGTTGTTCTTCTCTTAGTATTTTGTAGGTTGGAAAGTCAAATATATTACACTGCCTTTTTTTCTTACAGCAGTATTTGATGTTCACGGCATGTTTTGATCATTCTGATTTTGGCATTAAATGTTGTATATTAGTAAAATGGCAAAAAAGAAGAGCACTATATCAGAGAACAGATCTTAGTGCTCTTTTTGCTAAAGATGTAGAAAACCATTCTCTCTTTAGTTAAATTATGCCTTTGTCATTCTATGGGGTAACATAGAAACATTTATTCAAACTACACTTAGAGTGAAGAAACTCTTTAGTTGCCTCTACTACAGGAGATACATATATAAAAGAGGATGATAGTAACCAAAACCCATAGAAATGTATAATAAAATATCCAAAATAGACTTCTCTGTTATTAGTTTAGTGGAGCACTTTTAAATGAGAGGTGAGATGTTTTTCACTTTTCTACAAATTAATAGATTTCTGCTGGTTCCAAGATATTGACGTCTTTTCATATGACTGTGAGATATAAGGAAAATATTTTAAGAGCTGAGTTGATAATTGGATGCATTTCCTTGAGGAAATCTCACGTTATTAAAATATTTGGGGAAATATTCTTTAAGTTGTATATAGTACATTAAGTGAATCTCATCCCTTGATTTATTTCATGAGTATTTTGCCTTTTCTACCTCTTGTACATTCGGTCAAATTGCTATAAGTATGATAGTTTGAGTCGTGCTAGAGAGGGTTATCCTGAAGCAATGCCTTCTGAACATGCTGAAGGACTCTAAGGGAGCTATGTGTGCAGTTCCATGTCTTTCCTCCTGTTTTGGGATTCTGTGTTGTCTCATCCATCAGCCATGAAAGGCAAAAAAGAATCAATAGGTTTCATATAACTCACAGGATTATGGAAATCAAAGGTCTTAACCATGATTTCCAAAGGTCCCAAAAGAGATTTCACTTTCTGAATTGAGTTTGAACCTTTGTCAGGATGCAGATATTTAAATTATCTGAAAAAATTGTTGGTTTTAACTCTGAAGAGTTCACCTTTTCCTCACCACTTACTTCATAAAATATTGTGATGAATATATAAAGAATTTTATGTAAGACTTAAAAAAAGATTGACAAGAAGAAAATTAACATGAGAAGGGAAAGAGACCTTGAAAATCTAAAATCTCATCTACCTGTTTTAAAAAAAACTTAATTTTTTTAAAGTTTTTTTTTGTTTGGTTTTTTTTTTTGGTGGGTTTTTTTGGGGGGGGTTTTTTGGGTTATTTTTTTAAATCAAGCTAAATAATATGACACGCAGTTTGTAGTTCTTTTCACAACACAGATTTGGTAGGAGTCCAAAGTAGATCTAGTTCTGTGATTTCTTTTGAAGTGGAAACATTTTGCCCACTTAATAGCTTCTGTTTTCTATCAGTATTCTTCTCACTGTATCTCATTCCTATTTATAACTCAAAACTGGTACATTGATGGTACATTTTCTTCATTAAGTTCTTACTTTCAGTCCATTGTGTTATTGAATCTCTGGCTATGATGTGGAGGAAAGGGTCTGGTTTAGGAAGGAAGATTATTTATGGCTCAAGATTTGGGGGTTTTACAGAGTCAAAGAATTTTTTTTTATTTTTCAGAGCTACTTTATTTTAATATTATTAAAAATAACCCCCTGAATAAGTATGAAAAAGTGAAATGAAAGCACAGATCAGATGTCAAAGGATAAATCATTGGTTTAATAAAAGATTGAGCTCAACTGATTTATCTCTTCTCTCTTGGCTGATGACAGAAAATCTTTATGTTCCTAAATTTACTATCCATAGCTTGTAGCTTTTCTATATTTTAAATGCTCTCTTTCAGATCCTTCCCCATTTCAGCTTTCTGGTGATATATAGCTGAAGCTTGGTAACAGCCTTTGTGCATTAGTTTTCTTATTTTCTAGTATATGTGTGTTAAATTTTTCTTGGTACAAGTTTTCTGTGATATACTAACATTATTATTTTTCTTTCAAAAGCTTAAAAAAAGTAATAGGATAAAAAGTATTAATACATTTTCTCAGTGTTAACCCTAGGCAATAGTAAAAGTATAAATGGATACGTATGCTTTCTATGGGAGTGAGCCACACATGATGCAATATTATGCTACTACCATCTTTCCTGTGAGTGTAAGTTAGGATGAGCAATGACAGGATTGTTCAGCTTGAGGGTGATAGGGTGAGGAATCACATATAGTGAAAATACAAATCAAATGGTCAGTTCCCAATGCAATTAACTTTATCCTTCTAGATGGGGATTAGAGCAGAATTGGACATTGTCAGGATGCTAATGGGGCCCTAAGAATTGAGCTCTGTTTGAGAATACATGGTCATATTACTTTTTGGCTTTTTTTTCTAATCTCTGTCCTTGGTGCAAGGAAAATTTCTCCTCCTTCAAAATTTACACCTTCTTTGTGGTCGAGCTTAATTACTCAGAGTTGGTAACTGTTTTTTGCTACAAGCCACTAAAAGAATCAGAGACATTTTGCTTATAACTAGATGGTAACCTGAGTTGTTCTTTATTAAATTACTACAAAAGTATTACAAAATTGCATAGTAATCAGTTTTACTGAATTTTCTTTTAAAATTAGAATACATATATTTTGTGCAATGCTTCATTTCTCTGATAAGGGGACATTTAATTCTCAGAGGCAGGGTGCTGTAGGATACCCACATGCCCATGCACTCTGAAAAAGACCCCATGATTTTTTCATTTTACATATCTAGTTACAAGGTATGTGAGAAATATCAGTAAATATGTTATTTAATAAGTGTCCTTAAACAAAACCTAGGCATGAGTCATCACCTGCCATGTCTCTTTGCTCTGAGAAATAATTTGAGCATTAATGATATTTTCAGTATGGAAATTGCTGACTTTGTAAGTGATGAAAACTTTCAAGGTGGAAAAACAAAAACCCCTCATTTTTTACATCGAGCAAAGTGCCTGTAAACAGATGATTTATGGCTTGTTATGTGACCTGTCTCACTAATAATGAAATATTCAAATACCATAACCTTTCCCATCTGTTCAGTAAGGAACTGTAACTTGGTGTTTGGCATCTGATCTTTTCAGCAATTAAACTCACTCTTTACATAAGTTACACAAGTGATGATGATATGTTAGAGGCCAATAATTTGGCCTTTATATTTTCAAGTGATTCAGTTAAAGTAATGCACACAGATGCAGTTGGATCCCCTTCCCAGCATAATGTAAAGTTTACAGGCCTTTGTGATCTTGAAGATCTAAGACAGGAGGACAAACTGGGCTCTTACTTTCCAAATATTTAAATCAGCCTTAATCAGATGATGGAAATCTCCTCATTCAGCACTTAATATTGACTGCCATCCAAAATTGCCTATAAGAAGATAAGAAATGCAGCTTTGCAAATTTATCGATATTTCATTAGAATCTGTGAGCTTACCTTCAATTATTGATCTAGTCTGATATTTCTATAAATTTTCCTCATTCTTCAAAGGTTTATACTGCACATTAATTCTTGAAATTTTCCGCAGTAAAATGGAAGTAGAGCTTTCTCAATGGATTGCAGAAAAATTAGTTTTTTAACAAGTTGAAATTGTGACTTGTACTCAGAAATCTCAAGAATTTAAAACATTTCTTCTTCCAATCTCCCAAATAAATTTTCTGTGTAAGTTTGGTACACTGTACAGAGCTTCATCTGTATACTAATCTTAGGCTAAGAAATATCTCAACAAGGCGGCTTAGTGTTCAGCTTTCCTTTAAAATACATGCTACAATATAAAATATAGAGCAACAATTTTATAATTCATGTTGGAATCCTTTCTCATTTAAAAGATAAATAGAGATAAACAAAACATTGGCTAGAGATAAACAGACCTCTTATAGACCTGTTTCTATAGGTGGTTTATGTGTTTGAGCGCAAGGATTTTTTTTGGCAGAGTGGAGGAAAGAGGATGCCTTGTTAATGACTCTTGACTGACCCTTCAATACTGAGATTTTGCTTCCCTGTTACTGCTCTGGGTTTCTTTTTATAGCAGAAAATTCTCTCTGGAGACCTAACCTCACTGCTGATGCCTTTGACACCTTTTCTTTTTTTTTTTGCATAACTTTGAGGAATAAAATTATGTTTCTCCCAGAATGCTAGTACTCACCATTTAACACCAGCTGGTTTTATTTTTATTTTATTTAAGTTTTTTTTGTTTTGTTCTTTAGAGGTGTTTGTTTGTTTGTTTTATTTCTGATATTTGTAGAGCTAATTTTGTTTACCATTTATTTGCTTCCTTTATTTTTTCTTTGTGTGGGCTCCTTTATCGAAACTTTTGTCTTTATTCAAATTTATCCATATTTGTGATATCTGACAGTATCATATAACAAAAGAGTTATAGAATTTTACTTATTTTTTGTCATTTGAAGGAGCTGCTGTAATGTCTTTGTCATCAACTTCATATTTGTCCAGCTGTTCCTTTATAACTGGTCTGCTCTTAGCATACTTTGACCTTTCCTACACTTGGCTCTTTCACATATGCTGATATCCTAAAGAAATGATCTAAATATTCCTTTGAGAACTTAGAAGTTTCAGTGTATTTAAAAATATAATTTCAAATTAATTTAGAAAATTTTGGGAGTGGTGTACACAGATGTTGTTTTGGCTGTAGGAACTAGACCACATGGACTTTGTCTAACCTGATACTGCCAAGCTCTGGTCTTGTTAATTTTCTATGCAGAAAATATTAGGATTTTTTTCCACTTGAATCAGAAGTAAGAATGATAAATATATTAGTTTTTGATAGAAATGTATTTATCGGCATTGCTGTGAAATTATTATTTGCAAATTGACTCTCATTTTTATGTTACTTTTCTGTTTTACAGGTCTTTTCATGTGATTTGTAGCTATGGTGAGAAGGTTTGGAATTTACTCTTTCATTTTGACTCCTTTGTAAAGTTATCATTAGTTTTTACTAATTCAGTTTCACAGATCAAACCAAGTATTCGTGTAATTACAAAATGTTCTTTTTTCCCCCCAAGTAACTTTGTAATTCTGAATCAGACTTTGTCTCTTGGGAGAGAAAGATATGTTAATAAAACAAAACTTACTCATTTTTCTCATGTTTCTGAAATGTGTAAATGACATTGAGCTTTAAAAACTAGTGCTTTGATTCTGTAGTTATATACAATACATCAGAAAAGAAAGAAAAGGAAGGAGAGTTGAGACACTTTAAAAAATACAATTACAGACAGATCTGGAAGTGCTGATTTTGGCTAGGGCACAGTTAATTTTCTTCTCAGTAGCTACTATAGGGCTATATTATAGACTTGTGCTGAAAAGAAGGATGTTTCTGTTACTGCTGAGGAGGGCTTACATTGAGTCAAAACCTTTACTCCTTCTCACTCCATCCCTCCAGTGAGGATGCTGAGGAAGTTGATAGGGGATTTAACCAGGACAGCTGACCAAAACTGACTGAAGGAATATTCTAGACCACATGGCATCATGTTCAGCATATAGAGCTGGGGGAAAAAGAAGGAGAAGGGGGATGTTTGAAGTGATGATGTTTGTCTTCCTAAGTCAACATTACACATGATGGAAAGCCATGGTTTCCTAGAGATGATCAAAGACCTGCCTGCCCATGGGAAGTGGTGAATGAATTCTTTGCTTTGCTTTGCTTATTAAACTGTATTTTGCTCCACCCACAAGCTTTCTCATTTTTATTCTTATTATTCTCTGTCCCATCCCATCAGGGAAGTTGTTGGTAACTCCCTGTGTGTGGAGACACGAGGCTTGACTCCATTTTCTCAGAAGGCTGATTTATTATCTTATATATTGTATTAAAATACTACATTAAAACTATACTAAAAGAAAGAGAGAAAGAATGATCAGAAGGCTGGAAAGAACAGGAATAGAATAGAATGCATAACAAAATCCTGTGACTGCTCACAGCCTTGGCACAGGTGGCTGTGATTGGTCATCAAGTCAGAACAATCCACATGGACCAATGGAAGATGCACCTGTTGCATTTCCCAACAGCAGATAGTTATTGTTTACATTTCTTTCCTGAGGCCCTCAGCTCTCAGGAGGGAAAAATCCTAGCAGTGGATTTTTCATAAAATATCACGGTGACAGGAAGGGTCAGTCAGTTGCTCTCTAGTTCTTAGTTGATGTTTGGGGTTACACCATGACAGCAATGTAAGGAAATGATTTAGTTAGTTTTAAATGTGTAAATCGTATCTTGTAATGATATTTATTGGTATGAATTCTTTGAATCATGAAAGAAATTGGATGAGTAAGTGACAATACAATCATGAAGAGGAAGATAACACTCTGGTGGCATAACAAATTTATCCAAAGATATGCTGATACATCTGTTCGTTTGTATGTCAGTTTTTGGGGGCTTTGAGGAATATTTGCAGTTGAAATGTTGGCACTGGGTATCAAACATAACAAAAAAAAACCCCAATATCTCTGTACAGTGTCTAATAAGTCCTGAAATCTGTTTCTCCACGCAATTGCTTCATAAATTATACTTAGGCATATTTAAATGATTTCACACACCTCTTGCTAGGGTAGTCATGAATCACTTGGAGTGTCAAAATTCTGCAGTGAAGTGTTTGCAGAAGTAAGATAATCATTCCTGATTAAGCTTTCAAACTTGATGTTCATATTCTTTTTGGTACAAATGTTTTTATCTCCAAACAGAAGAGTTCATTTTTAAAACATACTCTTGACTTTTTCCCCTTAAGTCATGAAATCACTTTTATTTATATCTTTTCTTTTACACTAACCATTCTACAGTGTTTAGATATTAATAAAGACACAATGCAACTAACTGTGAACTATGAAGTGTCCTTAGCCTGCAAGTCTGTACTGTAATATTTTGAACCCTGATGAGGGAAAGATATTTTTGTTTCTGTAATTAAATGTATATTCATTATGAAAACTCCTGGCATGAGGACAATACAGATAATCTGGAACTCATTTTTAAACAGATTCTTAGAAATAAGCAAAAGAAAACCAGAAAACTAAAGCATGTCCCTGCAATATAATATTCAAGCTAGCAAGTGTGATAAAGTAAAACCAATAGTCGTTTTAATACTGTGTGGGGAAGTAATACCTTTGATTCTTATGCAAACATCTCATTCTCATATGAATATCCATAATCTTAGAAAGACCTATCAAAGAAAAATACCCAAGGGTATGTATGTGAAGCTTTTTAAGAATCTAAATATGCTAATTGAATGCTTCTGCAGTTCTATTAAGCTAAACAATTCTGCGTTAATTACACATAATTCTGTGTAGGCTAATTTTTTATATCAAATAAAATTACCATGTTTACATTAAAATAGGAAATATCTATGCTGTAGCTAAAATTCCATAATTGTGTTTTGAGATATATGAGTGCAAGCAAATTTTATATTTAAAACAAATCTATACAAAAAGTTCCAAATAAAAAGTTCTACTGTTGATATTGGTGGAAGCAAATGTAGGGCCTAAGATAAGTGATCAATTATGACAAACTCAAATTTTTCCATTTCATACCTTGGATTTTTAAATGCTATTCCAAAGCAGAGATAATTTCCTATTGAAATAAAACCTGCATGAACTTGATTCTTCTGCAATCTTTATTTCTCTCAGCAACTTATGTTAGTTCTTGTTTTCTAAGATAATTTCTCCAGTGATTTTAACCACATACGAGTATTCATTCAAATATGTGGTTTTTTTCCTGAACTTGTAGATTTTGTCATCAGTGTGTTTTTCATTATATGGATAGAGAAGCATTAAAATAGGTAATGTCATAACTGAATGAAGGGAGGTTGATTTCTGGGAAGTAAAAGGGGACAACAAAAAAGGAGTTCTTATGTCAAGATGATGTGTAGATTTGTCTCAGGTTAGGTTGAATTATTCTTTTCAACATATAATAGCTCTCAACAAAAGCTTAATTATTTTAAGTTTAGGGGAAGGTAACTTATAACAAGAACATCATATTTTACAAATTATGTTCATTGAGGATTCGTCTTTGAAGTGTATCATCTCTGTGCTCTTTCAGTTGGAAATCAGGTTTATGCCATGAATGCAAAAATAAATAAAATTAAATAATACTAATATTAATAAAATTAAATAAATAAAATTAATTAAATAAAATTAAATAAATATTACTGTACAAAAACTTTATGGGTAAGGGGTTAAATTAAAGCCTCCAAAATCTATGCTTCCTTACCTATGTCCCCCAAATACTGACAATGCTTTGTTTATTTCAGTTATAGATTTCCTACTTCATACTGCTCCATTATGTGGGGTTTTTCTCCTATCAATTTGTAGTTAATTTGTAGTTACTGATTCAAATCTGGACATAAGCCTTTTTTTTTCCCCAGAAGTTGCTAGAAACTGTTTGTTTCCAATTTTGTGATTTTCTGTTAAGACTTTCTTCTAACTTAGGTAAAATTTCAATAATAATTATTGTCATCTTATGTATGCTATGTGGGGTAGCAAAGATAGAAAACCATCTGTTAATGTGAGCAAAGATAGAATGATCTAGTAGGAAGTATGTATGTACACAAATTCATCATACCAGTACCTAATTCTGTAAAACATAAAGTTTCAATCAGAATACACCTGGAATGTCATATCTGTTGCAAAATTGGTTTTTTTTTTTTTTTTTTTTTTTGTTTTAATACTGAATTGAAAAGCTACTGAATTGCTATATAGCAGCAGACTATGCAATGATTTGAATTGCAATTAAATGGAAGAAATTTTGGACATAGTGTACAGAAATTTTGGGGAAATGTTTTGTTTATTCCAAAAATAAATAATAAAAGCCTTAATGCGGTGTATTGAAAAATAATTTTATTTAGGAAAATGTTCTGGCTTATAGGTTTTTAACAGACATAAGCGAACACCTACAGCCTTGTTTCTGTAAGTGGTGTAAGAGAAGCTTAGCATAGACATCTGATGCTTATGGGAAATAGTGTTGATATGTTGTCAAAATGTTAAGAACCACTCAACCAAGCTACAGAAATAGTAGTACATAACTATCCATCTCTGGAGTATTATCTGAGGTAAAAGCATCTATAGAAATCGTATGTGTCATTTTCTGTATAAATGGATGGATTTGATCTTTCACCCACTGTAATTCAGGTATTATTTTTCAATTACATTCTCTGAGAGTTGTAAAGGAGACAAAGTAATTGAGATTAGTGGATAATTAGATAATTCAGTAGCACATAAACAAGACCAAAAAGTAATCTCTGGGGAATTAGTGGTTTTGTGGTTCAACTTAATGTGTATGTGAGCCTTGGGTATGATGACCTGATCCCTTTGTTGCCCGTCTCCATATGGGGAACCATTAATTTGAGGCCCCCAGATAACATGATAATTAGCTGTGGGGCTATACACATATATTCCTAATAAATTATCTCCTCTATATTGGCCCTCATCAAAAGAATAATTGTCTTTTAAAAAAATCCACTTTTTGCAAAATTCAGTACCATTATCAGATCACACAAAATCTGAGTATTTGGAGTTGAAAGGAACCTCTGGAGACAGGTTCCAGTCCAAACCCCATAGTAAAGCCAGTCCACCTCGAGCAAATTGTACATGATTGTGTCCAGGTGGGCTTTGATATCTCCAGAGAAGGAGATTCCACAACCTTTTTGGTCAGTCTGTTCTGGTGCTGTGTCATCCTAAAAGTAAAGATGACTATCCTCGTATTCAGAACTTTTAGTGTTTCTGTTTCTTCCTCTTCCTCTTCCTCTTATTGTGTTGTCAGTCACCACTAAGGAGAGTCTGACCCCATCCTCATAGCACTCTTAAGATATTTTTATGCTCATGTTTATGTGCTCTTGTTTAGTTAAGTTATGCTCTCAGTTACAAAAAATCCTGTCCATTGGTATTGTAGGAAAATTAACTGTCCATTGCTTTAATCTCTGGCTAGATTATTTTTGTGCCAAAGAGAAAGCAGATTATGTCAAGAGAATCTCAGATTTAATTTAAGGGCCTTAAAAGAAATTTTCATCCTAGTCAGAATATGACAGGTCCAAGACAGAAGAATAGACACACTGCTGCCAAGGCAGACAAAAATGTATTGGTATTTATAATGTATTCTCATTAAATCAGGAGGCATCAGGGCTTAATAGACTTGGAGTGTAATTGAGTCCAACCAGCTGTCTGGAAAACCTCTGTGTTGTGCATCTGTTCAAATACGATTTTTCCACCTTTGTGCCTCATCCATGTTTTGTTTTTTTTTTTTAATGTATTTCTATTTGAAAATTTGACAAACTGTAATCAGGAAAATGTGTAAAAAGTATGCAGACAGAGAAAGGAAAGGGATAATTAATTTTATTGAACTGGTAAAACAGAGAATCATGTAAACTGGAATAGGTAAACTACAGCAAACTGTACTGTGACAAACATGTACATGATATAGGAAAGACCTATGTGAGTCCCTTACATTTTCTTTCTCATTATTTGCACTCTTTTTATGCATTCCTTCCCAAAAGAGATATGCAAATGAAATATTTTAATAATACTTCAAAAATCTTTTAAGCTTTGGTTCAGTTATGTGTAATATTTCTAGTGTTATTTATTGACTGCAACAATCGGGCTATAATTAATATATCTGCTAAGCTGAAAAAACATTTCAGAAATTCATTTACATACTATTTACCATTTGTCTTTTGATGATTTATCTGTTGATTTTCATTCTAACAGTAGCTGCTGGAAGATCTCATCATATTTCAAACCAAGGAAACTGCAAATTGCAGAGAATTATGTTTATTCTATCATGTTTGTAATCAAAATAATTAAAAATGTTTACCCCTGATTTTGTTTAGTGTAATTTCATTTTTTCCTCTTTTCTATAAATTTTTCCCAGTTTTAATTTTCTGCTCTGTCTTTCAAAACAAACAGGGTTTCCAAAAATCAAAATTCTATCCTCCTCCCAAACCACCTTGATTTTAATTGCAACAGTGACTGTATTATGACAAGTTCTGGTGTTTTCTGAGGAATAATATTTTTGTTCTCAGCAGATTTCAATCATCCCAACTAATATTCTTCTGGGCAGATTCTTTAACCAGGTTCTAAAACCTGTTTTGTTTGACAGAACAGGAGACACTATGTTAAGAGGACTGAGAAAAAATTCCACAGCAGAACTCTGTAAAAAATAAAAGTATTTCAGTGGGCAATAAAGGAGAAGCTACCTAAAAAGCACTTGTAAATTCTAGTGAAATCAGTGGGGTCCTGGTAAACTAGTGTGTTAGAGCCATTTTTTACAGGTGTCTGCTACTGGTGTCCTGGATGCATGAAAAATACAGCACCAGGCCACAAGGTTTAATGCTGGTAGATACCTGACACCTATCATCACTCAGCAGTAGCAGAAGCACTGAATAATTTAGAATCATCAGTCCCGTTCTGCCAGTTTAAACTAGAGGCGCAGAATCCTTAAGCAAAGTATACCTGACACAGCTGGGAAATGCCAAGAAAGCCCTCTTGAGACCACTTAATGAAGAATAAACAGGGAGGAAAAGTCATTTTGCAGTGAAGAACTTTTATGGAAAATACAGCCAAAGTCTTACAAAATCCTGTTTAATCACACATGGAAAGAGAATTATGGGAGTCCAGAGATCTCAGAAAGGTTGCATGTGAAAAAAAAACAACATGTACTTTTAAGAGCACAATGCATTCAAAAGCCATGCAACCTTAATTCTGTTCGTTTAATTGGAGACCTTATGGACTAGCACCTTATGGACTTCGAACAGAGAGGAAACAAACAAGTAATAATTGATTTTTCATACACCATATATTTTTTGGTTCGTGTATATGTACTTATATATAGAAAACTTTTCATAACTTTATAAGGAAAAAAGAGCTCCTTTAAAATTCAGTAAGAACTAGAGACTAAGGACTGAAGTCTCTGTTAGTTGCCTCACCTGCTGTGACACTGAGAACTCTTTATTCTGTAATACTTCTCAAGCTAGCAGGGGAGTTACTGCTCGAAAGGACTTCACACAGCAAGAGGCACATTGAGGTTGGTGGCAAAATACCCAGGTGTGATGTGCAGCAATACTAGTTCAGTCAGTGAGTTCATCTGAGACACTGATGTTGTTCCTGAAAAATAGTAGAGTTGGTACTCCATGAACTAATGTCCAGCAGTAATGGTGGTGACTTGAGTGGAGTTTGCC
The DNA here is from genome assembly GCF_036417665.1 of Passer domesticus. Lineage (NCBI taxonomy): Eukaryota > Metazoa > Chordata > Aves > Passeriformes > Passeridae > Passer > Passer domesticus. The sequence continues at coordinate 82,969,665 of NC_087474.1, read as the reverse complement.
TCTACAAAATTTAAGTACTTATAGCACAGGGTCAGAACTAGCTTCTCAGATACAATCAGCAGAAAAAAATGAAACTTTCAGGGGAGAAAAATAATTCTCCATCCTAGAATAGATCAGATGAAAATCATAGAGGATTTATATTCTTGTGAATAATTATTTCATCTCCTAGTGCTTAAATAAAAAATCTTGAGTCTGTATTTGTAATTAATTGGAAATTAAAATAGTACAATCTTTAGTAGAAGATCTTTACAGAGTAGAATTCAAAATTAACTTAAAAATTCCAGATTTATATTTCTATTTAGAAAGCCTCATTCCATCAACTTTTCATGGTTTCTTTAGGGAAAAAAAGTCTAGTGCTTCAACTTTTCTCAAGGCATAACATCTGTTTTCTTCTTCCAAATTATATCTATAGTTCAGTGTGGAAATACAAAATATTTTACTATTACCAAAACAAGTAATGAACTGGAATAGATTGCTCAGAGACATTACAGTGTCCTGCTAATGGAGACCTCTAAGAACAAGTGAGACACATGTGCCACAAATGTTGTGGATATAACTGATGTTTGCCTATCAGCATGGTGGTAAAACAACCTCCAGATGCCTTCTTTGGCCTCATTTTCTATGATTGCAGCTTATATATGCTATTAAAAAATATCAAGTATGTGTGATATTTCATTTTGATCCTGAGTGAAACAAATGCTTAAACTATAGAACTCCTTATGAATTTAAAATTCTGCCAGTGACACACTGTTAGGCTGGTTAGAGGTTTCTGAGACATTAGTCTTGGTAACTTCTTCAGACTTTTGGAACCTCCTGTCTGACTATAGAACAGTCGGAGACTTCTCTAGTTCTGCTCTTTTAAAAGCCAGCTTAAGGACCACATGATCCTGGGTTCAGGAGCAGAATTTTGCCATCTGTTTCACTTTCATGACCAAGTCTAATGGTAGCTGGGAATAGTCAGTGTATACAAAAGGAAAAAAAATAAAAGGAAAATATGCTTTTTAAATAAACTGTAGAAATAGACACAGCTACAGAAGGGTACAGTGGTAGTGCAATATATATACATTACTCCTTGTGATTTGGATAAGTCACTACAAGCAGAATTCATACATAATACTGTATTGTGTTAACTTTACCTTTTTATCTCTTTGAGAGTTTATTGCATAAATAGTCTTTTGGCGGTTCTGTAGATACATAATTTAAAGATTTTTGTGTAATTTAGCGGGTTTTGTGTATATATTTACAATGAAGCAAATTTTAGTTTACAAAGAAGTTCTACCTCCTGTATAGATATTTTACTTTTTTTTTTTTAGATAAACATGATTTTGGAATCAAATGTTAATGATGGTAAATTAGGGTCTTAAAATCCTAAACCTCTTTGCATGGATGACAATCCAGAGAATATTGTATAGCGTGTTTCCTCCACAAAATATAAAAGATACCCTCAGCACACACAGATGTTGCCACCCTTGTGCTTGTAATATGAGTTTCACACTGAGGAGTTAATAGCATATTTCAACATGATTCTCAGATACCAGAGCTGTGTGAATCATTAATTCATTCTTTATGTACTGGTACCAGATACCACCAACTAAAAAAGTATGTCAAAACACATTAAGATTCAATATATGTTGCACTTGCCAGAGAGAACAAACTAAGCATAGTAATACAGTGACTGGCTTAGAGGTAATGCATTCATGTCCAAAGAAATTTTCCTAAGTATTAGAAACTTTCATCCAGCTGCACAGCTGTACAGGTGTTGCCAAGAGTATGACTTTTTTTTTTTTTTACTGGGGAAAGGCAGAAAATACTCTTGCACACGGAACATTACTTCAAAAAAACATGAGATAGAACACAAAACAGGTACAACTTATCATCTGTGTATTCCCTCTTGCCTAGTTTTGCTGCTTTGTGTTTAGCTATAATCTTTTTGGTTTGGATTTTGGTTTGGAGGGCTTTATGGAGGAGGGGATGCCTGCTTGTTTAGTTTATATAGATAATGTGCATTTTTACAGCTACAGATTAACCAAAATATCTTAAAAAAAAATCAAATTAATGAAAGAAGTATGTAACAGCTGTTAGACTAGCTCATTAACAAATAACTGAGATGTATAGATGACTTTTTACAAAGTTCAGAGTACTTTTATTTAGCAAACAAAATACCAGGGGTTGATGGTGTTGAGCAATGATGTTTTCCGATATTCCTTAGAGTGATTTTGTGTGGGGTAGATACAGGCCTGTAAGGATCTTTGTAAGGAACTCAGCTAATATTTAACCCATTTAGAGCAAATGTAACCTGTGACATGCAGTACACATTAATAACTAAGATGCTTGGGAAATGTTGGGGGTTTTATATTTCATTAACTTCTGTCCTCTCAAGGGACTCTCAGGCTGTTTCATGTGCTAATCAATTTGTAATGGCCTCTGGTATCTAGTTATCTGGAAGAAATTTTAGCATGTGTTGAAGAATGTGATTCTACTGAAAAAACTGGAAAGACTTTTCAGAATGTGATGAAGGATCTGATTCTACTGAAAAAACTGCCACATTCCATGTGTGCAAGACAACTGAAATAACTTATGATAATATAGTAACAACACAGCTAATTCTAAGACACAATTATGGAATGGCTACTATTCATTTAACAAAAGAAAACCAATAAACAAAAATCCTGATAAAGAATTACCTAAAAAAATTATGACCTTAGTATTACCTAAAAAAAATTATAAAATTTGTAGACCTAAATTATGTCCTTTTTTTTCTTGAGTGACACAAATTGCACTTTTTAGAAGTTTGTTTTGTGAAAATGCAGTCAGTCCACCAAGTGTAGCTCTGCTTGTGTGAAAATGTCTTTTGACTGGTCACATGTTTCACTTCACCCTCTTTGTTGGATTAGCCAGGGACATGGCAACAAGTGGGCAGCAGTCAATGCTTTCATCAGTCTAATCAAGAGAATGAGGGGAAAACCAAAAAATTATCAGCTACATCTCTGCTCCTGTATAAAGACTGATTTTTTCCTCAAGAAATATTTTTTTAATCTGCTTATCCACTGGACTATGTCCATTTTATCATGTAGATGTTTAGTTAAGTCTGAATTGTTATCATGGAAGAAGTGCAGGTACATGTCTGACAATAATAAAACAGTTTGAAATTCAGATTCATTCTAATGACACAGTGCCAATACCGGAGAGAATTTGGAGGATATGATTGATTTTTTTAGTTATAAAATTAAACATTGGAAATTAATCCAATTTTCCTTCTTTGACTTGTGTCTATACTTAAAGAATAGTTTAAGCTTACTTGTGACCTTTCACTTTCCTGAGGTAGTAGGTTTCAAATAATATAACTTGTCATTGCCACTTTTTCACTAGGTCTAAGAACTACATATATAGAAGAGCAGATACTTTAAGCAGAGGAGCTGTGCTATTCTCTCTCCAGCTCTTTTTTTTTTCATAGCAAGCAGAAGCAGCAGCATGTCACAACATGTGTCAAAGTAAGCCAAACCATGAAGAATTTATTTTAAGGAAATGGCTGAATAGTGAATACTATATAAAGTTGACAATAGCAGTCATTTCAGAAGACACTTGCTACAGCACAGGCCACCTTGCTCTATGGCTTCTGTCAAAACTCAGCAAAATACAGGGCTCTGTGCCCTCATATACAGGGAGCAGTTAAACTCATTTCCTAAATGTTGTCATTCCTATCTCTTACTTACAGATGCTTTTTGTCTCTGAAGATCTTACCTTCTCCTTTTTTCAAATACTGCTGCATGCCTTTACAGCTTTCTTTGGTGGCAGTGTTTGAGTAAGGAAAAAGCTGTAATTAAGTCTTCAGCTGAGACCACAAAACACAGCCTTTGTGGCATAAAAATAGAAAATTAAAATGCATAAAGCATATGTGCTTTTGTGCAATTTTATTTTTAAAGTTATAATTGTATGTTTGTCGCAATATGTTGGCAAGTCATTGTATGCTGGTAAGACATAGACATCATCCAAACATTTCTAAGCTCAGTATGTCATTTGATTGTACTCCTTTCCATAATTTATGTTCTTGGTCACAGAGCTGAAGACAAAAGTGTCAAACAAGACTTGCACACAGACATTTGAAAATATGGTAACCTGACTTTTCAGACTTTTGGTGAAATAGAGAAACAAAGACATTTGCTTTTTGTACTTATTCAGGCTGAAATATTTCTCATGAACATCTCTACTGTCCATGTTTTCTATAAAAGAACTTTGCAGAATAATTGCATACTAATAGAGAAATTATGAAAATTATTGATCATTACACTTGAAATAGTATTTTGAAAATCTGCAGGTCTTGTGTTGCTGGATCTTTTACTCTGTATGACTTCCTGACTATCATTCTAGTTACCTTGCTGGAGGCCACTGAACTCAGATCTACAGATGCTTCACACAACACAGACTCACCTTGGAAGACTTTTTCTCTTGCAGATAAAACTGAACTGAAGTTTGAAAATGAATCACTGTATTTTTACATGCAAACCATTACTGCTATTTTTCTTGTGCTAGTAGCCAGTAAGAGTTATAAATCATTACTGAAATAATTTATTTTATTTGTTGTTTTTATTGGCTAGTTTTTCTATTACATTGTGTAAGGCTAGAGTTGAGTAAGACGAAAGTGAGCTACTTTGTTCTCTTAAGTTGCTGTCACATAGTGTGGAGTGAAAAATTAAAGTGAAATATAATTCATGTGTTGATAGCTAAATAAAGACTTTGAAACTTGAAAATTGCCACATTGGTTCTGTTTAAAAATAAAGATATGGCATATTATTATTTATATATAAATGTGTCTTCAAAGTCTGATTCCAAGTGCAGTCATTTTAACAGAAATGTTTTTAATAATATTGTATTCTGTAAATATTTTCCTGTAGTGGTTTGGTTTTCAGTGTTAAAGTCAAAATATGGTTTTATTCTTTGTCTTCCTCTCCCATCCTCCAGTTTTTGCCTTTTCAAACAACCTGCTGTCTAAATGCTGAGACACCTGTGTTTTGTGGAGAAGGCATGAATATGATCTGAAATTAGTGAGCAATCTTCCTGATAGTGAAATGACAGCTTGCTCCCTCTGTCATGGTTATATGGGCTGGTGGTCATAGGAATAAACTCACAAACCGTGTGGTATGGTTTTGTTTTGGGTTTGTTTGGTTTTTCCCTTTCTGAAAACTAAGCAGCCACAACAGAGTATTGTCTTCACGCTGTATGAGCTGAACTCCGGATGTCTTTTGTACAAACCAGAGATGTAATGTAAATATGGATACCCAGAGTGCATCTATGAAAACTTTAGGGTGAAGAAGCTTTATTTAAATTATGATAACACGAGTGGAGACTTGTGAGCACTGGATGAGGGAAGGGCACCGTGCATTTCCTTCCTTCCTTCCTTCCGCCACTTCCTTCCTTCCTTCCTTCCTTCCTTCCTTCCTTCCTTCCTTCCTTCCTTCCTTCCTTCCTTCCTTCCTTCCTTCCTTCCTTCCTTCCTTCCTTCCGCCACTTCCGCCACTTCCGCCACTTCCGCCACTTCCGCCACTTCCGCCACTTCCGCCACTTCCGCCACTTCCGCCACTTCCGCCACTTCCGCCACTTCCTTCCTTCCTTCCTTCCGCCACTTCCTTCCGCCACTTCCTTCCTTCCTTCCTTCCTTCCTTCCTTCCTTCCTTCCTTCCTTCCTTCCTTCCTTCCTTCCTTCCTTCCTTCCTTCCTTCCTTCCTTCCTTCCTTCCTTCCTTCCTTCCTTCCTTCCTTCCTTCCTTCCTTCCGCCACTTCCTTCCGCCACTTCCTTCCGCCACTTCCTTCCGCCACTTCCTTCCGCCACTTCCTTCCGCCACTTCCTTCCTTCCTTCCGCCACTTCCTTCCGCCACTTCCTTCCGCCACTTCCTTCCGCCACTTCCTTCCTTCCTTCCGCTACTTCCTTCCTTCCTTCCTTCCTTCCTTCCTTCCTTCCTTCCTTCCTTCCTTCCTTCCTTCCTTCCTTCCTTCCTTCCTTCCTTCCTTCCTTCCTTCCTTCCTTCCTTCCTTCCTTCCTTCCTTCCTTCCTTCCTTCCTTCCTTCCTTCCTTCCTTCCTTCCTTCCTTCCTTCCGCCACTTCCTTCCTTCCTTCCGCCACTTCCTTCCTTCCTTCCTTCCTTCCTTCCTTCCTTCCTTCCTTCCTTCCTTCCTTCCTTCCTTCCTTCCTTCCTTCCTTCCTTCCTTCCTTCCTTCCTTCCTTCCTTCCTTCCTTCCTTCCTTCCTTCCTTCCGCCACTTCCTTCCTTCCTTCCGCCACTTCCTTCCTTCCTTCCGCCACTTCCTTCCTTCCTTCCGCCACTTCCTTCCTTCCGCCACTTCCTTCCTTCCTTCCGCCACTTCCTTCCTTCCTTCCGCCACTTCCTTCCGCCACTTCCTTCCTTCCTTCCGCCACTTCCTTCCTTCCTTCCTTCCTTCCTTCCTTCCTTCCTTCCTTCCTTCCTTCCTTCCTTCCTTCCTTCCTTCCTTCCTTCCTTCCTTCCTTCCTTCCTTCCTTCCTTCCTTCCTTCCTTCCTTCCTTCCTTCCTTCCTTCCTTCCTTCCTTCCTTCCTTCCTTCCTTCCTTCCTTCCTTCCTTCCTTCCTTCCTTCCTTCCTTCCTTCCGCCACTTCCTTCCTTCCTTCCGCCACTTCCTTCCGCCACTTCCTTCCTTCCTTCCTTCCGCCACTTCCTTCCGCCACTTCCTTCCGCCACTTCCTTCCTTCCTTCCTTCCTGCCTTCCTTCCTGCCTTCCTTCCTGCCTTTCTTGTGCTTTTTCCAGGAATTTGCTTGGCCTACCCTGTGTTATCCTCTGGATGTGCCCCTTCACCCTGCCAGAATGCCTCACACCCCAGGCTACACAAGCTACTGTCAGCCGGTGGTTCAGAGCTCACAGGTGTATTTAAGATGGGTTCCTTCAACCCTCAAGCACCCCCACTAGCTCTGACTGTAGCTGATATGGAAACTTCCACCCTTAGAATTACTTTCCAAACCACAGCCTAAGAAGACATTTTTGTCTCTCAATAAGATATGTATACAGTAACTTTTTCCCAACTGTGTAATGTCTTTTATTACATAAATATTTTTATTATTATAAATAATAAATATTTATACCTTCATAAAATAATATATACAAACTATATTTCTATATTATAAAATAAATATATTTGTGTTTATTGATAAAAATGATTTTATTAAGAAGTAATAAAACTATTTATTCCCTTTTTTTTGAAAATATGGGAATATACAGAAACTAATCATTGCATTTAGCACATAAAATAATTTTTCTTATATATTTGAAAACATGTCCTGTCCTATCAACTTATGACTCACATTCTAGGTGAGAGAATATGCTCAGAGTTTTATAAACTGATTAAATTCTCTACTGAGAGATTAGGCTGTGTATGAGTGCTTCATGGACCTCCTGTAATGCAGCAGGTATCTTTCTCCTAAAACACCAAGTCTGTTTTGATTCTTCTGATATTTATTTCTCTTTTTTTGAGGTGTGAGTTTGAAGAGTGAGTTAGAGGTGATGGGCTGTAATTTTTTTTCTCTCTGTATCACCACAGCATCACCATCAAAGTAATCATGACTTTTCGTCAGCAGGTAACCTCAGGAATTTTGAGAGATAGTTTTTTATTTTTGAAGAGTTTGTGAGATTAATCTTATTGTAGAAAATCTGGCAACATAGCTTCAGGATTTTAGTCAGCTGAATAATAAGATTGCTGATGTTCTCAATATAGTAAAAGTTAAGTGATGTTATAAAATAAATATAATTTCCGTTAATGTGAGGATGCTTATATGCAAACTGATGGACCCAGTTATCTTTTTCAGTGTTGATCTAATTTTTAAAAATCACCCTGGGCAGTTTTTAGGGGGGTAAAAATTTGCTCATTATGCCATTAATTTTTGATCACATAACCTCATTGTATAGGACATCATAAGAACAGCAGCACTGTATGGTTTTTCAAACATAAATGTGCTTAATCTTTGGTCTGCTGGACTTCCTGGCAAGAAAGCCACGATATCAAAAATAGGTATGGAAAAACAGTCACCATTGTCAAATTACTGTTTTACATGCAGAGATAAAATCACAATCATGTCTATAACTTAGCTGGTGTATAGCTGAGCCACACTACAGTGAAGCTAAACTATGGAAACCAGTATTGATCTTCTGTCACTAAGCACAGGGACTTTTATTTTCTGCTGAGGTAGAGGCTACAGACATTTACTGTCTTTTCATTTCTTTCTCCAGCTGCTCATTGTATCTTGTCAACTGAAGATTACTGTTCCTGAATTTTTTCCTGTGTGAAACTTTCCCCTATTCTGTTCCATAAAATTTCAATCAAATTTAACCATGCCACCTGCATAAACTATAACGTAGGGTGGTTTTTAAAAAACTTAGGGTGGGTTGGTTGGTTGGTTCATTGGTCATGGGGGGCTTTTTTGTTGTTTTGGTTTTTTTTTTTTGGTACTGTTGTTTTTATATATATTTGGTTGGTTTGTTTGTTTGTTTGTTTTGGTGTGTTTTGAGTTTTTTTTCTCAGAATACTTGCATTTGGTGTCTTACTTGAACAATTGAGGATGGTTAAAAGTGTGAGAACTTCCAATGGAGATGGGGCAATAGACAGGTCATGAGAAAGAGGGAAAAAAACAGTCAATCAACAAGATGGTTTTCAAGCAGAATATTAATCCAGGACTTGGAATATAGGGATGTTGTTATACTACATCTCTAAATATGTGCTGTAATTGTATTAAAGAAGAAATAGTTGTCAGAAAATAGACCAAAATCACCAGGCTCACATATCCTACTGTTCCTTATTTTTTTTGCACTAAGCAATTAAAACTCACAAATTAAATTTTGTCAAATTGGGTTATAGCATCAGGGAGGTTGTATATCTTTAAGTAAATATAATATTGTATTTAGTGAAAGTAAAATGGAGTAGTTGTTTTTTTTTTTTTGAAGACATACAAACCTTCTGGTGCTATAACTCAATTATAATATTAAAATATAAAAATATATATAAAATAGGTATCTATTAATTATCTATTAAATTATTTTACTTTTGTCAGCCTCTGGACAGTCCATAGCTCATATTTTCTTCTTCTTTTTTTTTTTTTTTTTGTATATGGAAGTAACATAGATGTTCTCCTGTAATGTGTGCTAAGTAGGTTTACCTTGACTTTTATTTAAAATATTTATATTTCTTTCTTTACTCTTTTGTCAGGAGCTTATTTTTGGTTTGTCTATGCTTTGTTTTATTATGTATTATAATTCATTATTGAACTAAAGGAAAGCTAGAGTCAGGAAACCAAAATGCTAAAGGTTTAAAAAGGAGAAACATATGAAAAGAAGGTACCAGAAATTATTTTTCACAGTATAGCGAATCATACATTTTTCCCCACTAAAAGCTGATATGAGGGAGATTTGGATTTTTTTTTCTTTGGCTGTTGGCTGATTCCTTCAGTCTGGTGTCCACAAGAGGACTACAGTAATTTTCTAACTCTTAACTCAAGGAATCCTGAATGATAGAGGATATGTCTTATTGGGATGTTCCAGTCTTACTCATGCTGTAACCCCCTGTGACTTGTGGTCTGCTGAGGACTGGTTCTAGGATCCTCTTACACGCATTAACAGGTGTTATCATCACAAGTGCCTACTGTTGATATAGTGCCATGGCCTCAAATAACAAGATTTTTTAAAGCTCACTCTAGATAACTTTGTAACAACAATGATGTCTTCTCTACTGTAACTGGAACTTAAATTGGAAGGGATGTGCTCTGTGAAAATGAATAAAAGGTGGCTGTTAAGAATGTTCTGCATTAAACAAGAGTCTCTACTACAAAAAACTGGTTAGTGACAGATATCACAGTGTTATTCCCTTTTGACCTTGTCAGTGGTGAACATCCAATTACAGGTACTGTTGATGTGCCTGAGAATATAAGAAAAACTGGAGACATAAACATTTTTTTTTACAAAATTTATGCAGTAACTGCTGGGGGATCCCGACTGTGTGCACACAAAGTTACTTATCCAGGTGAGGGAGAAGTAGTTACAGTGCAGTAACTCAGCCCCACTGCAGTCAGTATTTCAGTGATTATTAAAAAAAAACCAAACCATACATTTGTGTACTCATCTCATATTGGGCCATGAAGTTTTCAATAGCTCTCGTTATAGTACATGGCAATAATACTTGGTCTTAAGTTCACCAGGAGTCATATGGAGACTGGAATTCTGGAAGTTAATTCTTTAGAAGACAAAATTTGGCATCTTAGTTCAGGTGAGACCTTTCACACAAATGATGATGTGATACCATAACAAAATTCTCAGGGAAGAATGGACTTAAACAAGTCCTGTTTTTGTACAAGAAACCCAGACATACTGAATTATCTACAGGGTTTCAACAGCACAATATTATCTGGAATAACCAGGGGATTCGCTATCTCTCTTCACTGATATTCAGTTAGAGCAAAACACCATTTTCAGCCAAAATATTGAGCAAATATGAATTTGTGTCAATGGCTCTTGACATTTAGAATGCTCCATCAGACTTTTCTGTTCTGTGCTATCCTCAAAAGACAGTGCTACTAACATTTAGCAGTGCGGGGTTGATTTTGTGTACCTCATGGTAATTGTGTCCTAATTTAATATTACAACATAGTATAAATTGTTTACCAGGATGAAATGAAACTAAGGAGCAGATGCTCTGTTCTAGAACTTCCACCTTCTGTGAAATGGTAATATCACATCTTCAAAGGAGAAAAATAACAAAATATCTTTCTACAGTTTTTGAGTGCTGATAGGCATCCAGAGAAGTTTATCGTTTGAGTTTCTGAATCTTGAGTTTTTCACTAAAATTTAGGAATATCAGAGAGAACACAAGAGCAAAGTAATTTCAGACCAAGAGTCTTGGCCTTTGAGAATTTTAAAGTATTTTGTTGCAGCTTGACTTCAATCATAGACTTATGAAACTGTATTCAAATGTTTGTATTTTCTGCTTTGTAATTGTGAAACAAATTTCTAAAGCATTTCTAGGTTTGTTTGGTTTAAGTTAAAGCTAACTGATTTTTAAAATCCAATTGAGAAAAATAGCTTGATCTGTAAGTAGCACAGGTCAAACTACTCATTGTGAACATGTTTATATGTTACAATCACTTAATTCAGAGGTTTTCTTAATGAGCACATCTAAGAACAATGAAGACATTTAAATAAAAGCAAAACTGTTTTAGTACATTTTGTGGAATAACTGTAAAAGTATTTGTTCCATGGTAACTTTATTGTTCCTGGGCTGACAACTTAAACTGTTAAAATACAGGTTGCCTAAAGAAATTGTTAAATCCCTCAAGGACATGGTCCCCGAACCTTGACATCTTCATCATGAAGTCAGAAAATATCACTGTTTGTCTTTAGTGGAGCAGCATGTTTAAAATTCTATCCTGAGTAAGAGTACCATGGGCTAGAACAAAATTGTAATCCCAGTATGACTTAACAGATTTGAAGGACAGACTGAGATAAATATGGACATTGTGTAGTGCACACACAAGTTTGTTCTTGCCAAGAAAAGCATTGTTTCTAACTTGGTGTTTTGAAAACCAATTGGTTTCTTGATGAACAAAGGGAAGAGGTATATAAGCCATTTTTATTGACTGCCTGGCTTAGCACATGACATCCAGTTTTCTCCAATCACTTTCTTAGTGAATAATTAAACATGTTTGTATGTGTCTTGTCTGATTTATAAAGACTACCACTGACTTGCCTTAACATTTTATGCCTGAGAACTGAGATGGGTACTTTCTCTTTCCACAAATCTGTGGATTGTTATGACAAGTTTCTTGGCTAACAAAACTCTATTACAATAGATGCTTTGCGAACAAATCCAAAAACTCCAGGAAATGTCTAAGAAGTGAATTATTCAAGAAAAAGATCAAACCCTTCACAGATGGCAAAGAAGATCTGAATAACGGTGAAATATGAGTGCTAGTTTGAGAAATAATTTTAATCCCACTTGTGACAATGTTTGTAAATTCATGAACATCACTGATTTTCCTGCCCAGTCCACTCTTATTTCTCATTTCACACTGCTAACTCTGAAGGGTTAAGTATTGGAGCTAGTAAGAGAAAGTATGTATCCTCTAAATTCACAGTTGAATGAAGCTCACAGTGTCACCATTTCTGTTCATCTCACTGCACTTGGCAAGGGGGTTTAGGAAAACTGACAGTACCTGCTGCACTGCCCTGGGGACATGGGGTTTGAGAGCACTAAGCAGGAGGATTGGAATAGCGCTTCAAGTAAAACTCTTACTACTTTTTGTCTGCTTTAGAGTAACACTTGCAAGCAGTAATTCTCTCTGTCATGATTGCAGACTAAGAAAGCCAGTGAAAGTGGTTGCTACACACCATCCCTGACCTGAAGTACCCCTTTGGCAAAGTTGTGAGAAAACTGGTTTGATTCAGGGATTGCAGTCATTTAACTGCTCACATGATTTGTTTGCAAATAACAGAGAAGAAGAAATTTCCATAATGCTGAAGCTGTAAAGGGTGAATCTAGCTAAATTTGAACTCTATCTGTTGTGTGAAAAAATATTCTTCCGTTTCAGGTTAATTGAGACTTCATTACAGGCTTCCTAGGAAGAATAATAGACTCATCACTGTGTTAGTGGACTCCAATTCATATTTGTGTTTCAGTGAAATAAACCTTTGTTGCAGAAAGAATGGATTGAGTTTTATTTTGCAATGCCCATGCTGTTTTCTTTCTGTCACCTTTGTGCCTAAAATTTCTAAATCCTGCCATGCCAAAAGAGAAATTTCAGGTTTTGCTTTTAAGTGTCTCTAGATTTTCATCACAGGTGCTGCAAACAGTTTTATGCACCAGTATCAAATTGCATTTGTTACTTTTTGGCGTCAGCATAATCAATAAGCTTGTAGAAATTCAGAAGACGTGGGACAAATGTGTATGTGCCAAACACCAATAACTGGATGGCTGTGGATCCAGGCAAGGAGTGTTGGTAATAACAGGCAAGAATTGCTGGTAACAACCAAGGACTGTCAGTATTAACACACTGTGAGAAACAAGTTGTGACTTGAGAAAAGGGCCATGCAGAGGCAGTGCAGCACTTCTCTGGGACAAACATCCTTGTTGCAGTTCCTGGAGCTAAGCAAAACACAGCAGAGAGCAAGCAAAGGAATGAGGCCAAGAAGTGAGCAGGGACTGGAGGGAGGGATCAAGACAACCAAAGACTCCCAAAGCCCTCTGACCCATTTCCAGACAGGTCTGAAAGAACAGACTGTGCATGGTAACTAATTTGCATAGAAAGTCAGAAACCTATCTTTAGGGTGGGGAAAACCTATCTACACAAAGGCACCCTAACCAAGACTGGGAACTGCCCTTCAGGACCCTGGACACCCCATCAGCTGGACTGAGGCAATTGGATCAACCCTGAAGTCAGGATTAACATCCTATCAGCTGAATCAACACTGGAACGAGGACTGAAGATCTCCTTTTCTGACACTTTTTCTGTCTTTCTCTTCTCCTCTTTAATCTTTTCCTTTCTCTCTTCCCTTTCATCCTTTCCCTTTATCCCAAACCCACTGCCCTGGGTTTATATAGTTGGTCAGGGACTAGCACACCAATTTCCATTTCAACTGTGTAATTTACTTAGAAAGCTTTCTGCTTGTTTGCAGGCCTCTGACTTTTATTGTTCCTGAATTAAGACCATTTATGAATCCTAGATGCTTAGTTCCCCTTCAGGGAGGGATGTCATTGAAGCATGTGACAGAATTCTGCAAATTTTTAGAGCATTTACAAGAATAACAGAATGACAACATCTAGTATGTAAATAACCTCAAAGTTGCTTAACAATTTTAGGTGCTTGGTTATTCCTATCTTTATTAGTATATAAGTTAAAAGAGAAAGGTATAAAAATCAATTTGATAAAAGGCCCAAACATGAAGAGTACTTTTTCTTAACAACCATTCAGAGAATCAATTCATTATTAAAATTATCTTCTGTTTTATGTGCACACATAACCAATTGGACGTCTTTAAGCTTTCTCTGGGATTTTTTTTGGAAGTGAATGTAAACTGAGTTTGCATAGCAGCATCAGATTAGAAAAATGTCAAATGAATTTACTGACAGAAAGACTGGTCTTCAATATAATCACATCAAACATGCATTGGAACAGGAGAACCAAAGGTAACACCTTACCTGTCCAGTGTCGTTAAAAATGAAATAATAGAAAAACATATAGAGCACAAAATATAGAATAAATCTAAAGTTATCTATTACTGGCTGAGAGGTTTCAAAAATGTTTGTATATGATTATAAATCAACACTTTATTTTCCACACCTAAGCAGTAGGTACTTGAGGATCAAAATTATTTACATTAGTTTTAGATTTTTTTAGTTCACAGAGACTAATCATCTGCTTAAGAAACTGGAAGCATCTTTCAAATACCTTCCAGTGGCAATATCTAGTGCATCCAATAGTCACTAGTCCCAAGGGGAGACAGTCTTTGATCATAGGATAAAATAAGATCGTACATTTCATCATAGTTGTAGTCTGACAGCTTGTTACAGCTTTTGTTCACTTTATGTTGCTTACAAAACAGGTTCTTTGTTGTCAGGACTGGTTTGTCCTGTTCACAGATATATGCCTATCTTGTTTTATGTACAGCTATTTTATGCTTTCTTATTCTTTTTCTTTAATTAAAAAATAAGTTCTACAACCAAAATTACATTTTGGTGTTGTACATGAAGAAGGCAGCAAAACTATACAGTTCAACTGGAATGGTTTCTTCTGCCACAGTAGTCCTTAAAGACAGATGTGTGATCTAGGGCTTGAATAACTTTCCAGAAAGTTTAAGTCACTTGCCTTTGTCTATATATATTTAATTCTCCAGATACATAAAATGAATCACCAATTGAGTTGCCTTACTGTGTTTTTTTAGTATTTTGAACATTAATATGTTCTTGATAGTACTTCAGTATATTTTCTGGGGAGGGGGAGGATGAAGACTATATGTCAGAATATGCTTAAAAGCCTAAATTATAGAATAGATCCCCATTAGTACTTTGATACTAAGCTACAATGTTATTTGTCAAGTGGCTACCATAATATGCTAAATCCAGTTAAAGTAGGACTAATAAACCACATAATGAAATAATTGTATTACACATTTATATTGTGAAGCTTAAAACTATGTATGTGTCATTACCATATGCTGTAAATCTATATATATGTCAGTTGTAATTTTTCAACTGGGTCTGTTTATGTTAGAGCGCACTTCTGGACTTCCAGAAATGAGGTACCAACCATTTTTGAATTGAGAAAGGAACACTCATTTCAAACAAACAAACAAACAAACCCCAAAATCAAAACCAGCAACGAAAAAAGAAACAACTTTTAATGTCTAGTAAAAATCTGGAGAAATGATTTTCCCCAAATTATTTTTGTTAATACTGAAGGAAATTTACTTACTGTCTGCATGCAGAGCAATCAGCAGCTCTAATACACACAGAAGATCTGGTCTATTGCCTTTCCTTCAGTTTTTACTGAAGTCAGTTGGTATTGTCATGTGGTGCTTTGGAATAGTGCTGCTACTTGTGCTGCCTGTTCCTCATCACAAAGCTTCTGGGATTATGTTCTTAGAGAAAAGTAGTTCCACTTAGAAAGGTTAAAAAATGCTGCTTCCAATCAGACACTGATTCTACATTGTTTTAAAGCACTGCACCCCCACTGAAGATGACAGCTGTCTTTAAAGGCTTTTTTAAAATCCCCTTCATGATGAATGCATTATGGCTCTACTCAGGGACAGTTTTCCCCGGTGTTGGCTTCCTTTCAATATCTTAGTTTTTTCAGATGACCACATTTGTCATATCTGATGCACATACACACATTTTGACATGAGTCATCCATGCTTCCTGCAAGGAGTAATTCTTTTTCAGTGAAGATTGTAGTAAGATATATTGTTATCTTTAATCTATATTCTTTTGAATTATTTATATTGTCTGCACCTATTTAAAACCTAAGCAGTACTAGATTTAAGCAGTTAATGATTAACAGTGGTCAGACGTAATTATTAATTTTGGAAGTACTGTGGTAATAAGGGAAAAAAATAACAAGTCTGAAGTTTAAAAATAATGATAAATAAGTTCAGTTTCTTTACTGCTTTAGAAAGTTGGCTGCTGTTTTAGATTCCATCTCTTTTGGAAAAATGGAGCAGAAAGGAAGGAGAAACAGTGAATGCTGAGCATCACTGCCTACATCAAAAGTTTTAAGGAATGAAAATGGCAAGTGACAGCTATTGAGCCATGCTCATCCAATAAAGCTCTTTGTCAAGTTGCACATTATTGTAGCTGAAACCTGAAAGAACCAAATTCAATGCTGAGCTTTAGAAATTCAACTCCTCTTTTAGGAAAAGGGGACATTCCTGAGCTGTGGGACTGCATTTGGTATGAATTGTCAACACACTGCAACTCTATCAGATGATATTGGAGACAACATTTTTTGGCACTGTGAATCCTAGTCCTGTTTTCATTGAGGATGTAATGTACTGCAGGGTGCAAAACAGTTCAGGGTGCTTCAAGTCCCTGTCTACTGGGAATGATGGGGGAACAAAACACAAAAGCACAGAGTACAATTTTTTTTGTTGATTTGGTTCAGTAGAGAAAGCAGTGGACCAAACCACAGCAGCAGAAATAAGTATGTCTTTATTTGCATATTACATTTACTATGACTTTCCTTAATTAGTTTTTGCCAAACCACCATTTTGAAAGCTAAGAAAGTGCTAACTGGAGGGTGCAAATGCAGGACGCCTAAGAAATTATAAAAGGCTATTTATATATTTCGTCAAAACTAGCTGCTATAGAAGCTGAAAAAAAGCTGTGCTTTTTCATGTCAGACATAATTTCTATGATGTATGTTCTCCTATATAATTTTTTGTGTGTCTGAAGGCTCTTCATTATTTTAGACTATGCCTAACTAAAAATATTGTTTGCATCAGCCCACCTAAAGAATTCACCACAGGATGAAACTTCTCCTCTGTACAATGAACAGATACAACAGATACAACAATTAAACGGAAAGCACTCAGTAAGTAACATTTTAATACATTTTCACTTGGTCTTTTTAAGAAATTTCTTCAATAAACTGGAAATGACAAAAGATGCATATGTTATGACTGTAGTTACCCAAGTTTACATCATTGATTTCTGTGTCAGAATGTGCAGTGAGAGTGGAAAGAGAACATTTAAAAGACAGCCATGTAACCAAGGGAGTTTTTTAGTTGTGGTACATCAATATATATGTAACAAGAAGGGTTTACTGGAGAAGCAAATTCATTGTTTCTCTTTGTATTCAATTTTTATTACGAAAAATGTCAGAGAATAATGTTTTGATAAATTAAATAATGACTGCAAGTGTAACTAAGAAACATGTATGAGTACAAGAAAAGGTCTTCACTGTATTTGAGAAAAATCTGTAGAAGAATGATAATAACCAGTGCAAAAGGAGTATCTTCTGACTTTTACATTCAAATATTGTAGTAATTTTCAAAATTCTTAATCCAGTAAATATAGGATATAAATCCATTATATTGAAATTATGTTGAAGGCTCAAAAGAGGGGAGAAAAATAAATATTTAGCATTACTTTTGATACTTAAAAAAGTCAGACTTTTTCTGACACCACAATAAAAATGGTAACAAATCAGTAATTTTTGCTCAATTGCATGTCCTATCTACATATATATACATCTAGGTTATCATTTGTAAAACAAAGATAAAAACATTAACTATTGCTAATTAACACTAACCTGCCTTGAAAAATAAATTACCTTATTGATACTTTCATTGTATTTTACCTTAACCCCTCCATAACATTAGTCTGTAAATGAGGGGCTTTTATTGCATGAAAATATAAGTCATTATATTATAGTAAACATTTTTATGAAAAAGGCCACTTAAAGTTCTCTGCCCACAAACTGTTGTTGGATAAGAAAGGTCTCTTGCTTATTGCAATACCAAATTGTCTCAAGACGAAAGCAAAAAGTGGGACAATTACCCACTGTTAAAATATAGAGAGTACACCATTCCAAGGAAGGGATCTAACCACCTCCTTTTTTTACTGTAACTTTTTTCTGCTTTTGCATTATGCAACCCAGGAAAACCTGACTAAACTTGCCTCTCCCCAGTACAATGGGGCTTATTTTTCAGTCATTGCCTTTCCTGCTTTCTCTTGCTTAAGGAATTGCAGATTGTCCAAAGTAGTGATTGTTGAGTGTGCCCAATTAATACTCTTAAGAAATGGGGGGGGGGGGGGGGGGGGGGAAGAAGGAAGAATTTTACAAAATATCTGAATTATTTCAACTCAAAGCAGACACAAAATAAATTATGTCCTAAACTCCACTAATTATTATAACACATTTTTAAATAAATTCTGTGATGACTGTCTGAGATGTGGCGATCTATAATCTCCAAATTTATAATAAGGTTGATTTCTGCTGTCTGTAAGCATGTCTTACAACTTCATGTTTCCGCTTATGGAACCAGCTTTGAAGTCAGGCATTTTGTGCTACCTCTTAAGGCACAGCATTGTTATCAGCTTTTAGACATCTCTAAGAGATGTATGTGTGTATAATTATATGCATGTATGTACACAGTGTCCGAAGGAAAAGATTTGTTGTCAAAACAAAGAGATGCATGTATGTGGTCTGAGAGTGTAGAGTTGGTAATAAAGGGTCAGACAATACTTCATTTAGCTTGTGACCTCTCAAAAACTGGAAGTCCAGAGATGAGCTATGTAATAGGATAATAATGTTTTCCTGGGATACTGGCCTCTTTTAACTGTTATGTGGATAGGGATGTGTCTTTGCACTTAATAGAAAGGGGGTTTTTTTTGGCTTAATTCAACCTGCTACTTAAGGTGAAGCCTGTGGGCATTTGATTTCTTGTCCTGGAAGAAACAGTGAATAAGCAATCCTTTGTTAATCACTTTGTCATTCATGATTTTGTAGGTCTTTATTATATCTTCTAATCACCTCATCCAATGCTGCAGGGTTTTAGTTTAATTGTCTTCTGTGTGAAAACAGCTCAGAAAATAATCATCCTTTGTGACCTGCTCTGAAACTTTTCCAGATGAGGAGTTTCATCAGTTTTGAACTCTCAGTAGGTAAGAACAATATCAAAATATGACTTTTCTCTCCTTTCCTATTCAATTTCCAAAATTTTATTCAGTAATAGGAATGTATCTATGTACATAACTAAGGAGCTTTTGAGTGCCTAGTCAATGCATTTAATTTGATAATTACTTATGGCAGCATCAGGACATGACAGTGTGAATGCAGTAGTTGCTATACGTGTCTTTTAATGCCATTTGAAGTCAAAATCTAAAATTGAGGTCAAAGAGACATGAATCAAATTCATTATTGTGACTTAATGTATTTCCAAATATAGCTTTGAAAGAGATGAATTTATTTTAGCCTTCTGAAACTACTTAGTGTGTAATTCCCTTACTTTATTAATTTTTTGTTCTTTTAAATTTTATCTCAATAAATTAAGTTTGACAATTATAGGTTAAAAATATTAGGTACTGTCACATGGAAAAAATTTCTCTTTCTAGTTATTTGTGTGACCTATGTCATGAATATAAAAAATTACACAACACTCAATTTAATGAAGGATCGTTTGGATTCCAATAATTCAGGCAATAAAACCATAACCAAAGAAAATGGATATTGATTGTTCTAAATAAGATGAGAGTTTATGTTACATCTTCAACCTGGAAAAGGAAGGAATACATTAATTAATGACTTTGGAGAATTTATATGAAGTGTGAGAAAAAGGCTGACGTTTCTGTTTCAATTAATTTAAAGTGCAGCAATTTCTGGGTCCACTTCTATGCAGACAAATAAATGATCCAGTGATTTGCATATGTTCCTTGCAGTAGAATGCCTAAGCTATTTCTTCCTTCACACATACCTTAATCACCATATAAGATGTACGGAAAGGGAAAAGAGAGAGAAGATTCCCATTTTTTTTCAACTTGCAAATTTGAAGTAATTTTATTCTCATTAAATGGAGAAAAAAAATTTTAAAGCAGCTGCATATTGAGGAAGTAAAAATTAAAACCAGGCACCATACCACACAAGAAAACCCATTTCCTAAATATTTCTTCCAAAGTGTAAAGTCAAGTGTAGGAATGTTGAGTAATCTATGTGTTTGCCTAGAAATAAACACAGGCTTAAAAAAATAAGAGGTAACATGACATTTATGATATTTATGAGGAATGATACATCAGATTTGCTTTTGACCATAATTCATTGGATTTTTTTAAAGCTTGTAAAAATGGAAAAGACTAATTTTAAGAAAGAAGAAAATTTTATTGGCTAATATCTTTGAGAAAGACAGGAAAGTTGTTATGACAAAAGAGTAAAGATACATTACTAATTATTCCTTCCATTTTACAGGTGAAATACAATTTGCTTGAGGACATAAGAATGTAATTTTTTTTCCAATTCCTGCTAACATGGTTGAAAACATGGCACAAATGAGGCAAAGTTTTAATTTCACAGTGTGGCTTATGAGCTCAAGTACCAGTATTCCAGTGCACTTTGAACTTCTATTCCCACCACTAATTTTGACTAAAATATTTTATATTTTACTGCTCTAAATTTTCTGCTTAGGAGTAGAGTCAGGTAATCAGCAGAAGCTTTTGACGTTTAAGAATCTTATACAAATATGATACTAAATCTTGGACTGCATCTTACAAATTTTCAATATTTAACTTCTTATTTTAGCGCTTACAGCCATCAACCTAGATGCTCAGATCTCATTCCACAGGGCAGCTCTCCAGCCTCTTTGGGCCCCCTTTTGGATGTAATCAAGGATTACCCCATCAGGCAGCTGCAACCCCACTGAATCCTTAGGACCCAGCCTGGCAGTTGTTCACTCAATGCAATCCATGTATTATAGACTTGTCCCGCTGTGCATTGTTGTCAGCCATATTTTTTGGAGTCCTTTAACAGCAGAAATGGCTCAAGTTTTTCAGTGTAAATATGAACATCAGGTCAAGAATATTCACTACAAAATTATTTCCAAGTTTCAGAAATAGTAGGGTTTGTAAAGTAGTATTTGCAGAGAAACTGTCCCCTATTAAAAAAAAAAAAATTTTTACACTTTTAAGAACCTGTAAATTCTTTATGCACGGTCCAAAATTAGCTGATTTTGTTGAAATATAGATCTGGGTTTTTTTAGATATTATTGGATTTTTATTTTTTTTTAATTTTAGGAGTTGCACACAATTTTAAAGAGTGATTTTTCTTCTTGCTTTTTTTTTTCTTAGTAGACTATGTTTTCAACAGCTCTTTAAATAGATTAATACACCACTATATCTTCCTTTTCTATTGACCACACCATAATAGTATGTAAGTATTTATTAAAAAAAACCAAAACCAAACCAAAACAAAACAAAATGTATGTTTTTAAATGAAATTACTTAATTTTTAACGTTTTTAAGAAAAGAACAGCACTTTTAAACAGAAATAACCCTGAAGATATGTCATGGTTTGACTCTGGCACAGTGCCAGTGCCTCCATGAAAATACACTTTCTCTAGTGGCTTCTGTGAGATATGATCAGGAACAGAGCAAAGCAGGCTCCAATTTAGGAATAAAGGAAACAAATTTTATTAATTACAACATCTAAAAAGGAACAAACACAAAACTAAGAATGAAAACCCTCCAAATACATTCCTCCTCCTCCCCCCTTTTCCTCCACAGCATGAAATGACATAATAGATTTCCACTCTGTCACTGTCTCTCAGGTAATCAACTTCCAGTCCATCATCACTCATCAAATAATCAACCCTCAAATCCATCAGGGAGAGAGGAGTCCCCCCCTTGCACCACAGGCTTCCCCCGGAAACACAATTGAAACCTCTTGTGTTTCAGTGTCACTCGCGGCACCGCCCAGAGAACATCGGCCCTTGTGACTTCTTCCCCCCCATGTCCAGTGCTCTCACCACTGCACATGGGCCAGGACTGCTTTTAGGGTTCCCCGTTTAAGGATGATCCACCCAGTTCCAAAAGCAGCAGTCTTTCAGCTTCGGGACACCAGTCCCCCCCAAATTTACCCCCTGGGGCCGAGGGGCCTCGTGAACAGAGATCTTAAACCCTCTCTGAAGACAGAGTGCATCTCACATCCTCCTCAGCCGTCTCTGTTCACGCCGCTGCTTCACTCTTGACTCCAAGGCATTGCCTCCCCCTAAATGCACTCTCTGGGTCACAGGAAAAACATGGGTCTGTCCATGGCCATACAAGAAAGAGTCCAGCTCAAGGCCACTCCATCATCTCTTCCCACCTAGGATTCTTCTCACCTCTTCTGACTTCTCTCGCATGCACCAACTTTCCTCACACTTGCCCATTTCATCATGCTTCATCTCTCTCTCCTCATTCTGATTCAGGAGGATCAGTATTTGTAAGGTTTCCATTATTCTACAAAGGGGTTAAAATCTTTGCCTCTGTCTGCCCAGAACTCCCACAGCTGCCGGGCACCTTCTCTCGCCACATCCCCTGCTTCTCCTTCTGGCCGGCCGTGCTGCCAGTCCATGATATCCAATACCAAGGCAGCACAGGCACTGGCTCTCTCTCTCTCTCTCTCCTGGGGGGTTGGGGCCCAATGCTTCTCAGGGCTCCTCCACCTTCCATCCTGCAAGGCCTTCACCCCCCTCCTCTGCCCGAGGCTCCGGCCTACCTCACCCGGCCGCATGGCTTCCCTCTCCCAGCCAGCCCTGGCCGGGCAGGGGAGCTCTGAGCTCCTTCACGGACTGGGACCAAGAGAGAGTTCTCCTGGGAGTTCTTGCTTTTAACCCCCTGTATTCTCAGAGGTGCTCCATACCTTCAGTGGCCAAACCAGGTGCCAATATTCAAATCCAAGCACTGATTGGTTTGACCACAACCTCCCAAAAACTCATTTCCTTCTTAACCTACGACAAGATATTAGGGCATATTTTGTTTTATTGTTTCAGTACAGTCTCTACTGTGAAATGAGGAACACAATTGTACCTTCCCTTTCAGGCTGCTTCCTTCAAACAAGAAAAATTTGAAAGAAATATTTTCCCATTTTGTAGAGAAAGTTTTTCACTCTGTTAATCATTTTCTGAATAAACAGAAGGCTTGTGTTTCCTGAAACGTTCAGCACATTTTCTGAAGTCTCTACCAAGAAAATTATTAGAAAAAAGTAAATGCTTTCACAGGTTTCTTGTATCATTGCAGAGGTAACTGCTGCCCCATAATAAAGTAAAAAGCAATAAAAAGGCAACAATTATGTGACAATCATTTTCAAAGGTGTCAGTCACCCACTGTAAGCAAAACACTGGATATTTTACATTCTTCTCTGTGAAAATGGTTGGCAAATGATGTTTAATGGCAACCCACTCTATTTTCTGAGTAGTTTTTCTCCCTTTCTGACCACTGCTGTCTGTTCTTCTCTCCCATTTTATTTTGTTCCATGAATTGTATAGAAGAACACAATTAAAATTGTTTCTCATTTCATATTCTCCCATCCTTATGTGGTTATTTTCTGTGAGCAGCAGCTCCTCTCATCACAATATCATGACTACTGTGGTGACTAGAGGAATAAAACATAACATTATTTTAACATTATTATCATCTCTAAGTTAAGTTGATGAGGTCCTGACAGATCTGCTGACTTTGTTCAATGCCATTTACAAGAATGATTCAATTACATCTATTGTGTAAGTGTTTTCTCTGGAGGGAGTATTGAAGAGATAAAAATAGCTTTGCAGGTTTCTGACCAGACCATTTTAAAAGAAGATTGTTCATCCTCCTGTACAATCAAACAACTGGGTGAGATTTTCATGGCCATGGCGATATTTTTTCCTTTCAAACTTTGTTCAATAATTAATTCTAGAATCAAATCAATCAGTGTTCAGCTTATGATGCACCTCAAAGACACCTTGCTAGAGTTCATTGTATAAAAAAGAAAGGAGCTACAGAGAATGTCAATTTATTCTCAGATTGATTGCATTTTTCAAAAAATATGTAGCCAGTTAAGACAAAATAAATTTATTTCAGTATTGAAGAATGTAGTCTCCTTTTTGAACCCAAAGGCATTGAGTGGTCTCAACAGACTGAAGAAACAGACTAACAGGAATCTCATGAAGTTCAGTGAAGGGAAATGCCAAGTTCATTGCTGGGCACAAATAACCCCACACAACAATACATACTGCAGGCTGACTGACTGAAAAGCTTCTGGAAAGCAGGGGTTTTTTTTTTCAAGAAGGACCTTAGGGTACTGCTAGTCAACATGCTGACGATGAGCCAGTGATGTGATTCTGTGCCAAAGAAGGCCAACAGCATCCTGGACCTTGTTAGAAAGACAATCACAAGTTAGATAAAGAGAGGAGATCCTTCCCCTCTATACAGCACACAGGAGTGCTTTGTCCATCTTTGGGCTCTGCAGAACCTTAGGAGAGGCATACAATCATAGAATCATTGACATGGAGCTACTGAAGCAAAACCAGGAAAAGACCACAAATATGTTTAAGGGACTAGACTATCTTCCACATGCATGAGTCTGAGACCTAAAATTATTTAGCTTGAAGATGAGAAAGCTCAGGCAAATCTTACCAGACTGTATAAATGCCTTTTGGAACTGAGGGAAGAATGCAGACCCTCTCTTTTCTCAGTGATATCCAGTGACAAGACAATAAAAAATGGGCACAAAATGAAAGATAAGACATTCTAGTTAAATAAAAAACAAAACAAAACAACAAGAAAAAAAATTAAGAATGGCCAAACTCTGAAACAGGTTGAGTAGACAGATAGTCCAATCTCCACTCTTGAAGATACTCAAAACCAGCTGTACACAGTCTCAGCTGATCATCCCTTGAGCTGGTGGTAAGGGGGGGCAGAACCTGACAGCCTCAAGTTTTTTTCCCTACACAACTATTCTGTGATTCTGTAATTGAGTTATTTTTAAAAGGAGCTCTACTTTTAGCAATGTACTTTTGTTCTAAGGAGACAATATATGAAACGTAAACTGTAACCCCAGAAGCACATTGCTGTAGTTCAGCTCTGAACATTCCTCCTGCAACCAGAGAGAAACAGGGATGCATCAGTGTGAATGGGACCTTGTGAGATTAGTACGTCTGAACCATGAACAAAAACCTCAGATGGAATTTACAGATTGTGACCATCTGGCAAATTTGTCAGTGGGGAACTATCAGTCCTCATTAAGGGAAGATAAAAGATTGCTATCAATGAAATGTTCCACAAGGAAAGGACTAGTGGAGAGAAAGCAGAATCATACTAAAAAGTACTAAAAATCTCAAATCCAAAAGGAAGCATCAAGGGAATGCTATCATCAAACTAATGGACCAGAAAGATAATAGAGTATGTATATATATATTCATATTAAAGGCCAAATTACTTCTAATTACCTTTTAAATCTTCTTCAGCAACTCTATAATTCTACTTTCTCTTTCCCTCTCTTTTGCATTGGTTTCTTCTGTTCTTTTTCCATTTATTCTTTCCTTTCCTAGATAGGAGTAATTGCACTATTGAATTCCTGTCTACACAGATGTTACTTTGTCTATTTTTTTTCACAGAATTCCAGTAGAAATCTGAATACTCGGTTGAATTAATTCTAAAGCTCTGTAGTTTCACTGAATTTTTAATCATCTTTAGTTTAGATATTGGCTTTTTTTCTTTTCCATTTATATTCTAGCTCTTCTTGTAGATTTAAAAGTTATTTTTAGTTGCAACACAAATATGTTTCCATAATCAAAGTTTCATTTGAATGCAAATCATTGGAAGAGTTTAAAAATTTCTCCTCCATGAATAAATAGGGAATTATTAACAAAAGTTTTAGGAAGTCAAGCAGTGATTCTTCCCATAAAGAGAAACAAAGTTCAGAGTAGAATAGTAAATATTAGAATATTTTAAATGCTTTCTGTTTAGTATTACAAATCTGGATGAGTAGATAATAATCTGAATGTACCTCTGTAGAGCGTCCCTATTTTTCATCGATGCACTTAATTTGAAATTATTATTGTGAAAAACATGTTCATGCCTGTAACGTGTATGTTTATAAACTGTAAGTGAATGACCACTGAATGTTACATGTAGTCTTCTAATGCCATGCTTCTAGGTGATGAAACAGCATTTTGAATTTTTCTGAAATCTTTCCAATTTTTCAACATCAGTTTTTGAAATCACAGAGGCAGGCGGAATGTTGTTTGCTTTTCCAGTATTGGTATTTCTGAAAGACTATTTTTTCTTCATTGTTTTTGAGCTCTATTCTCTTGGTCATCTTTAGTTAGAGAATTATTTTGAAATCTACTGTAGAATAGGTGTTTATGACTTTGTAGCAGCACTGCAAAATTTAACCCTTAGTCTGAAAACTTACATTTTGTACATAAGCTATACCAACGCTTATAATGTGGCATTTAGTTATATTAAAATACTCATTCAAAACAGCCCACTTTACTCAACAGACAAGATCTCTCCCTGAGATTTCTCTCTCCTAGCAATTTGTTCTTCTGTCATTCTTTTCACAAATTTTGCCAACATATTTATTCTTGATGGATGTAAACTGCCTGTATTAAATCCCTGAGATATCAAAGTCTCATGAAGATTCAGTGAACAATTTAGCTCATAATTTAAAAATACTTAGTTTCAACTATGTAATGCTTATTATATGTAGAATGTGTCTCTATACAATGCCTTGTTTTAAATCTGTTATCCAAACATATCTTTTTATCAACCCTTTTTTTATTTTTCTAACATCTAAACCAGAAAAGTAGTTTATGGCCTATTTTCTAATACATTAATTTATTTTTCATCAATTCTATTGCCCTTCTTTAGTCTTTTTGGATTTTGTCTATATCTCTTTTGTTTGTTTTTTTTTTAAATCAATTGCACTGATATTGAGATAACCAATGCATCCATATCTGAATCTGCCTGTCCGTTCTTTTCATTGTGTGCATACATTTCTTTCATTAGTCAAATTTCTTGTTCTAACTACCACGCGCCATCCTATTTGCTGATAAAAACTCCTTGGGAATAAAAACTCTTACCAGATAAGGTGGGTTTTTTCAGATGTTTCCAAGATGCATGAATGATTATGAACAGACCACCGCACTTTTCAAATATTTCAGAGGACTGGAAAATCAGTGCTTGTACCATCATATTTTTTTCCTAAAGAAAAGCTGTCATCAGAAAATTTTGTGAAATTCATCAATGATCTTCTGTCTTTGATCTTCCCATCTCTACTGGTTAGGGTAGTACAAGTGATGTCCTGTTGCCTACTTAAGTGGCACCAAAATTACCTGTCATTAAGTGTTCTTAGGAAAGTGGGCAGACAGAACTGATGATATGCTCTGCACATTTGGTCTCAGTATTAATTTGCCCAGTCTTAATTTTGGTGATGTGATGTGGTTTTTTCCTCCTTTTCACTCCCATCATCAATTTTAGTGCAAAATATGAATTGCATGCTCATCAAGTCAAAACAAAAAACTATTGATCTTTAATTCATTGAAGATTAAAGTGCATCTATGACTTTGACTGTATATCTATGCTTTAGTGAGCATCATTCTCATCCTGGCTTGTGTTATGGACTAAAAGTTTCATACCACATTCATTTGCAAAGAACATTATGACAAATCACAAGATTATATTTTAATAACAGTAAATATTCAACTGATTAAATGGCATGTTTTCTTTTCCTTTGGTGGACTTTACATTTTCATATTAAACTAGTAATTCCACTGAAACCAGAAGGAATTTATTGGAAGAAAGCAAATTTATTTATCTATTTTTGTGGAATAAAGGATAACTGTTTGTATGAAGTACAACAGGGGACTTAAGTATCTCAATGTAATAACTCATCAAGTGTGGATTTTGAAAACTCTTCACAATATGGACTTGCACTGCTCATTTAAAAGACAGAATATGTTTTAGGAAAGTGTTTTAACAATTTTTTTTCAAGAGATTGTCTAGAGACAAAGTCAATCTAACAGCTGGCTACTGAATATTGTTGACCATGTCAGTGTAGCAGACCTATACATTTTGAATTTTTTTAAATTTTTTTGTCAGCCATTCTTTGTCATTCATCATACATCCAAAACTGTTTTTAATAGTATTGATAAGAAATTTTAAAATTGTCTAATAGTCCATAATTTCATACTCTGAGGAACCTGCATTCTTATTGTAATATAATAATTAATGTAATATTGTATAATATAAAATGTAATGTATCAAATGTTAATTATAATTTTCTCAGGAATATTAGGTGTTTAAACCTTTGATTTAAAGAATAAAGATTTGTGCTTTAAGACACTGAAGTGCAAACTTCATCCTTTTTTTCAGTAAGACTAAACCTGAGTAAAACATTAAAGCAGTATACATGTTGCTTTTGTTTATTAGGATGTGAAATAAAAAATGAAAGACCAAGCGTTTTCCTTTGGTGTCGTATGATTTTATTAATGAAACACATCAGTTTATATTTAATCATACAGCTAGAAAAATTATAAAACACTCTCTGCCATTTGATTATTGAATGAGACTGATGCATGTGTCTGCTATGAAGGAAGATTAATAACAAGCAACTTCAGAATTACCTGACCTGTATTCAGAAGATACTGAGTGGAAAAAAACCAATCCCCCTCTTAAAAAAAACAAAAAACAAAACAAGTATGGAGACCGTAAGATTGAGAGAGGTAGTAAATTGCATGTCATTGTGTTAATTATATTTAGCATTGCCAAATATCACACTTCTGTTACTAAAAAAAAACTAAAGAAATTTCTACCTTGGCACATGTTCTGTCTTGAACCTTACTGGTCATTATAGAATTGTTATCTTTTAGTAATAGAACTCTTCTTAGACAAATATGGGTAACCAAATAAGAGGGCTGGCAAGTTGCCTGAGGATCTGAGACTGGCTGCAAAGCCCATCCATACTATCCCCTTTAGCTCAGACATGTAGTAGGTGTATAAAAGTCTATGGTGAACTACAGTTGTCTGAATGGTTTTATCCCTATCTATGATAAGGATAAGGATGAGGAAAAATGTTCCGGTCAGACACAGCTGCAGAACCATTATAGGAATAAATAATATGGTATCTTAAATTTAATCTGCATTTCTTCAGGTTTTTTTTTTTTTTTTTTCAAATTCTAACCCTATACTTTCCAGTACTCCTCTCTTCATAAACTGCTTTTCTCCTGATGCTGAAAATAGTTTTACTCCCCCATTACAGTAAAGATTCACACTATGTATTTAGAGCAAACTGTTCTTTAAAATGTTTCAAATTAACATACTATTTAATCATTTTAGTCAAGTGACAGTACTACATTTTTTAAGGATGACTTACAGCTAGTACAGCTGTGCATAAGGAATTAAATTTTTTTTAGGTTATAAAATGATGAAAAAGAAACCTTATTGGAAAGTGTTCTGTCACTTATAGCATTAAAGAAACACTTTACAGCCACTTACAGTTTTCTGTTTGAAAGTAATTAAGTTTTAGTTGTTGTCTGAGGTTAATTTAGGTTCATAGTGAGGACTACATGAGTTTTGCTACTGAATTCTGAGTAGTGAAGTTCTAGCAATATTTAATGATTT
Organism: Passer domesticus; assembly: GCF_036417665.1. Taxonomy (NCBI): domain Eukaryota; kingdom Metazoa; phylum Chordata; class Aves; order Passeriformes; family Passeridae; genus Passer; species Passer domesticus. The sequence goes on along the minus strand of NC_087474.1, from coordinate 82,940,036 downwards.
TTAAAGATGTCATTTTTTTCTTCTTTTTTTAGGAACTAGTTATTTTGATTGGAATAGTGTTTTTTCAGCTTTCTGGCGTATGACTTTTTCTTCCATGTACATTTGCTTTACACCTACACATGATTGGAAAAAAATATAATAGACCACACACTTAGCAATATATTTTATGTCATTTGATATAATATTCTGGATGTTGCACATTTTTAAATGGCTGAAAAAATCATTAAGAAAGATAAATATCAAAAACTCAAGATAAAATGGAAAATACTCAACTTTTTTTCTATTGTTTTTGTTCAGATGGTATGTAGGCTTTCAGAATGATTTCATATATGCCAGAGAGAAAAATAAAACTTCGAGGATCAAATGAAAGTCTTTCCAAAACAATTTCCAAAGTGAAAAGGAAAGGTAAACTGGAAATCAAACAAGGTAAATTAGAATCAAAGAATGTTTTTGGAATTTCTTAAAGTCAAAAATGATGAGTTTTTCAGCTTTCAGAAACATTCAGTGCTTAGCTGAATAGCCATACAGAATACCATGCTCATCACTCTAGTGCCAGAACAAACTTAAGCCATTAATGCAAGAAAACACTCATTCTTATTAGAGAATCAATGAACCTAGGAAGGCTTCTTGGATTCTTTGGATTTAAAAATGTTCAAGGAGATACTTCTCCCTCTTCTCCTAGATCATTGAATCAAAAATGTTTATTCTTTTACATGCTTCCAGGTCTTGGTGAAGAAAAATACAAAGACCAAGGCATCTGGAAATGAATAACTCAGTAGCCAGTATGCAAATTACTTTAATGAATATTGTACACTTACATACCCTTTTTTTTTTTTTGTTACAGTAATGCTATTTTCCCCCATTTTCTCAAGTTAGTTTCTTCATTTCAGTTTTATTGCTTATCATCTACTACCTCTCTAATTACTGGTTCATTTTCTTTTCTACAAACCTTCCATTTTTTCCCCCACTTTCTTTTCTCCTGTATTGAAATTTCTTTTAAACATTGGGATTTTAATTTTAATTTTTCTGTTTGCATTTTTTTTCTTTTTTTTCTTTTGTTGTTGCTTAATTTCCCTGAAAGCATCTGTAAACTATACAATTGCTTTCATGCATGGACATGCTTTTTTTTTGCTAATAGATAATAGATATTAAACTGTAACACATTTGCTTTTAAATGTAGATCTTATATCTGCAAGTCTTTTTGATAAGACTTGATTTTGATAAACAATTGGAATGAAAGTTCTATTGCTGAATACTGATGAAAAAAGATCAAGTTAGTTGTCTTAGCCTTAGTAATTGCCATTTATTTCTGTGTCAAAAGGATGGGTTAGGTTGAAGATATAATTCCAATTTTATACCTTTGTAATTTTTTCTATTAGGAGTTGAACCAGGTGATCTGTTGCTTGTAATTCATGAAGTAAAATAATGAGCTTTTTTTTTTTTAATTTTTACAGAATATGCTAAAAATTATAGAAGACTTTATTTAATAAGTTGAATTTAGGAAACTAGTTGGAAGAGAAGGGAGTACTCACAGAAAAAGTCATAGAGTATCTTTAACAAACTTCTTTTCTAACCAGTCGTTCATACTTTTTACCATGTCTTTTGTTTCTAATGTATAGGCAAGGCCTAAGATAATTTTTCATTATAAATTACAAGTTTGAGTCATGAATTAATGAAAAAGTGTTAAACCCCAAAATTAAAAAACAAGACTCAGCAACATAATATTTGAGTGCTTTGATCCAAAATACTGAGGCATTGCTGACCAGATTGGCTTCTAGCTGAGTTGTAGGTAAGACTTGCTGGATCAAGTGGAAATTTTAGTTTTAATGCATGTGTTGTTGATATTCAGTTCTTGCTTCCCATCCAGTAAATGGAGGTCTCCCAGGGAAACTTGAGAGGGTGATGCTAAGTTCACAGAGAGTGTTGTCAAGATGCACAGTGAAGAAATGTCAGGGAGGCCTAAGCAGTAAATTAATTGTTTAATCCAACAGCTCCAGTCTTCATTAGAGAGAAAACTAGCTTTGCGTTTTACATCTTGAGGTTAAAAAGAGAACTTGTCCCATGGATGTTTAAACTTTCTGAAGGAGACTTGCCAATAACTTTGGGGTTTTTTGATCAAGACTATGTGTTGTGTATATAAAACTGAAAAGCTAAGTTCTGTGCTGAAATTTTTGTCTGAGAACATCCACCAAATACTCTCATCCTTCACCGTTAGCCTTTGAAGCATTCTGTCTTCCACCTCAAAAAACCTAACCCGCCCCTTTGTCTTCAATTGCATCTCAATTAAGCTGCAATTTCATCCTCTAATATATACAGTGAAAAAAGTCCCTATATAAAGTTTGGTATAAAGTGACTAGCTCTGCATTTCATAAAAATCACATGGAAAGGAAGACATGACTTAGGAATCTTATGCATGCTGAAAAGTATCAGTCTTTTCCTACCTACTACCCCACAACAGGAGGTGCCTGCTTGCCTGACATAGTGAAGAATGTCAAGGATAGGCCTGAGCTTGGGCCAAGTATCAAAAATACTGAGCTGTGCTTTTCTGAGAAAGACTGACAGACATAAAGGTACTCTTTCAGCCTCTTGTTGGATTAAGTCCCAAACATTAATTTGAGAACCTTTATGCTTATTTTACTATTGCCATGGATGGAGGGATGTACTTTGCATACACTTCACTTGTAAGAGAGGAGGAACAATATCCTTTATTGATAATAAACCAATGAATTAGCAAAGTTCAATGGTAAATGTGTCAGTGGCTTAAAAAGATTTGATGGCGAGGCACACATGATAATGTCCCACACAGAAGACAAGGTCAGATGAAGCTCTCAGGGAGACCCCATCATTGAGTCAAGTGGCTCAGAAAGGAACCTGTGATGTTCCAAACTCTTTCTTAGAGAGATATCTAGATGCTGCAGGATCCATTCCTAGTCCCAGACTTGGCCAATGATTTATGTCTAAAGGATTGTTTGTGCACAATCAATCTTTTATATCATTTAGATAAAATTTCAAAGTTTATCACATATTATTTACTGAGAACCTGTTGTGGCAATGAACTTCTCAGCTTAAATGAGTAACCTTGACAGGCATCCTCATTCAGAGGGAGATCCTGCCATGCAAAGAGCTGCCATACTGAAGAGCTCAACAGGCCCTTGACTGCCTACTACTTATGAATAAAATTAAATAGTCATATTTGTATATCAGCAGTATGTCTAGGTCACTGTCACAGACAGCTCTTGGCTGCCCTGTTGCTAGTTGTTCCCCAAGGTCCACAGTCAGATGGATGCGGCTATCACATCCCCAGTGGTGGTTACTGGGGGGAAAACACATCCTCACAGGTATTTAAAAAATGCATGTAGCAGAAATGGATTGGAAATTAAAAAAAATTATATTTTAATAAATATTTCATTCAAATGTGTTCTTGTAACTAGTTATTTGTGGATAATTACTTTTGATTCTCATGCCCCTTGCAGGTTATTTTTGTTTTGTTCTTGGGAGGTTTTTGGTTTGTTTTAAAACTCATTGAATCTTTTTTTTCTTCCTCTTCTATTTTGAATCCTCAATTTTTAATACCTCCATTTTCTGCTAACTATAATAATAATTTATTGCAGTAGGTAAATCCCTTCTATAAAGAAAATGGCATTACATTTCTATTGCTAACCAGTGTTGCATGCTTCCTCGAAAAATCAGGTTGTTATGTTTGGGTTTTTTCTTTAGGTTGTCTCCAAATGTCTCAATACGTGGATATGACTGCCATTAAGACATCACCAAAAGTTGGATAAAATAATAGAGGTAAATTAATATGGAAGATGGTAATGCATAATTATGCATATACTTCCATATAAATCAAACACAATTGTTTAGCGTAAGCTGAAGTAGCGCAGGGACAGTAGTTGTGTGACTTATACAGATGTCATTTGTATCTGATAAAAATATTTAAAAAGTTTTGGTTCTGATTATGTTTATAAGTGATGGCTGTGTGTGGATTTTAAGAGAACTGACATATTTCCAAAGAATTTTTGTGCCATTTTCCTGTCCTGGATTTTTCTTTGAATGTACCAAACATATTTAACATATGATTTCTGATATTAATATATTTATAGTTTTAATTATAGAGAACATAAAAGGCAGCTAATAAAAAAATTGTTTTCTGTGATTAAAAAAATTACTTTTGAGAAGTTAATTAGAATCATACTTACCAATACAATTTTCTGAAGTTTATTTGGAAGTTCATTTTTTGCAAAAACATGGAAAATTATCCGTTTTAAAAATAAAATGCACGATAAAATGTATATAATTCATCTAGAACTGGCACCAGACATAGGATTGCACATGTTAAATTCAGATATTTTATTATCATACTCTTTATTTTATTCTTTTATTATTTAAAGTGTTGTGAAGAACCTTTACATTCAAGTACACTAAGCTATTCAAAGGTTTTAAAGGATATTTGGACTAGTATTTTGCCCTAAAATTTCCAGAATAAATTGATATTCACTGATATTGCAGGAACAAATAGTGAACATGGCCCACAGATTTTGGCAAAAGAGCTCTTTTTCCCCCTTAATAAATAACATTAATTCACCAGCATTATATTTTGCAAGAATGAGTTTTAATTACTTCAGTGCTTTCAACCAAAATCTGTTGTTGGGAAGTTCTACCTTTTTGTTTGCTTAAGTTGTGATATGAAGCATATCATTCACAGATTTGTAGCAACCATCTATTGCCTTAAAAAAAGTCCACAAAAAAAAAACCCTGCATAAAATACCTTCATTTTCCCCTCTGTTTACTGTGTATTTCAAGTGTTTGTGGGGAATTCCCTTGCATTTTTTTCTTAAAATGCATGTTCTTAATTATTCAACATTAAACCAATGAGTGTGTGAATAAGAGAAGAACTATGCCAATTTTTTCACCAATGAGGGTATCTTTTAATGCTTGGCAAAGATGCAGTATAATCCTGAAAAATGAATGTTAACTGATAAGCAGATTTCTGTGGAAAACACATTTTTACTGAAAAGCTTATGTAGAAAAAGTCTGCTCCATGATGTTTGCAGACAGACAGATGAGACTGACTGGTCTGTAATTTCCAAATCTTCCTTATATCCCCCTTTTTTTTAATGTAGGTTTTTCTTTCCCTTTTCCACATAAATTAAATGAATCATGTTCTAACACCAGTCGTTGATTTATCTTGTGGGAATTCAGCTGCAAGACTGAATTTTGAATTCATGTTTTCTAAACATTATTCTAACTCTGTGCCTATTTGTCCTAGAATTTAAGGTCATGTAGACTTTTAGCAATTCTGAATGATTTACCGATCCCTTTGATACTACAATATTTGCATCTTCACATCATAAACTCTGCCACTTTTCCTTTGTTTGGACTACTATGGAGTTTATCTCAATTTCTTTATGCTCTCTCATGCTTTTATTTTGATTTATTTTGCCTACCCATGTTCACAAATTGTCACATTTTAGTATCCTTGAGTCATGTTCTACTCATAGTTTATGTTAATTTGTCTTTGATGCTTGACAAAGGCAATAATATATTTGTATCTAAACACCAAAAATACACAAGAATCTGAACTTTTCTTTGGAAGAATACATTTCTGAATGACGATGTTCTGTTAATGCTTTGAAAGAAAAAGAAATTACGATTTTAGAATACAAAAAGTTAAATATTAGAAAGTTAAAACTATTGGAATAAGACAATGCACATCTCCCAGAACAATCTTTGTTTCCATTTGTAACTATACCTTTTCTTGCTGTTTCTAGCTTCTAGAAACTAGAAATTTCCTAAGGGAAGTAAAATTAAAGGAAATTACAGGTATCTTCATTGAATATGCAGGAATGGGCTGAATATTATACATTATGCTTCAAATCATTGGTATTTTCTTTTTCTTCTGCTTTTCTACCTTTTTTTCTTTCCTCATATGTCTTCTTTTCCTGCACTTCTAGTTTCAAGTTGTTTCTGTTTGCTTCTCTTGTCTGCTTTTACGTCTCTTCTGTCTCTGTCTAATGTCTGAAACTGGTTTTTTTAACCTCTTTACTTTCCCAGCTGTCTGACTATCATCTTCAGAACTATTGACAACCACATTAACGGTTCTGATTCAGAAATGGTCAGAGCCTGTTTTCAGGCAACAGGAACCATCATGTATATGATTTTTACTAAATTTCAATTATTTATTTCTATGGTTATCTGTCTTCAGTCAATAAGTTTATTCCCTTTGTTTTGACATCTATTTATTCAAGATAGAAATTTATTCAAGATATACATTTATTCAAGAACTATTTAGATAGATTGTCTATCTGGAGAATAACATCTGAGTTTTCTTCTTGAAATTCTAGATGTGTGTCTTCCTCTTGAGAAAGTGCCACGAATATGAAATAAAAAAAAGTTAATTATTTCAGAATAACTGGAACGAGTGATTGTAGCTAGGAATTTTCAAAGGCCTTGTTTCCTCAGAAGAGAATAAAAGAACATTCTGACAGTGATTGTTTCACAATGACACAGGCGGCTTGTGAGCGTGACTGATATGCCTTTAGTATTTAAATTACCTCAGATTATGCTGTATCTCATAACATTTTCATATCAAATGCAAACTTTCATGAGTGATAATAAGCAATCTGAAATTATTCAACTATTTTATAAATACATTTACAAAAAGCATGTAAAATTCTTAAAATGAAAATTAGCCAGGAAAATGTTTAAAAGCTGTTCAGTGATACAATACAATATTTATGGGGGCTGGTCTTATTCTTTTTGGTTGGGGATATAATTTAATTTTCTGTGTTTTAATAGAAGTAGACAGAAAAATGTTATGGATCCAGAAGGGCAGGAATGTGGAATAGAAGGGAGCTAGAATGGTAATTGACACACATTATTGCTGGAATACCACATGTCATACAGAACATATGCATGCCTACATAGTACATAGCTTCTCCAGAAAGATTCACTACTCAGACTCAAAGCTGAACATAAGCTTCGGACTATTAGGTAATGGTTTCTGGTACTTTCCTGGGCTGACCTCCTATCCAATCACTCCCTCACTCCTCCCTGACCCCAATAGCAATAACACAGGGGAACAAAATAGGGTGGAAGAGTTTGCGGGTCACTTACTATCAAAGGTGAAACAGACTCAAGTAGGGGTTGATTAATTTATTTTGATTAAAAGTAGAGCTGTAAGGTGAGAACCAAAGACAACTAAAACACTTTCCCACTCACACATGCATACACACACACAATCCTTTTTCCCAGATTCAGCTTCACTCCATTGTTCCCAAGTCTGCTACCTTCTACCCTCCAGGCAGTACAGGGTAGGATGAACATGAGGTAGTAATTAGTCCACAACAGCACCTTTCTGCCTCTTCTTCCTCCTCACACTTGTCTCCTGCTCCAGCATCGCTCCCACTGGTTACAGTCCTTCAATAACTGCTCTAGCACAGGTCCTTTCTGTGGGTTGCAGGAAGTATTTTTTCCCCCATGGTTCTTGGCATGGGCTGCAGTGGGACAACATGTTTCACTGTGAAGATCACAGACTGCAGAGAAATCTCTGCTCCTGGAGTACCCCCTCCCCCTCTTTCATTACTGACTTTACTGTTGTAGAATTGTTTTGTAACCCCCTTTTTCCCCTTACACCTCTTTCTCAGCTGCTGTACAGCCTTTTGGTTTTTCTGATAGTACACATTATTGTCTCCTTTAGAGTCACTGCCTGTAGAAGAGTCCTACAGCTGGCCTTACAAGTTGTGGAGGTTTTAATTGTACTGAAGTCTGAAAACTCAGTTTATTACTCAACCATGCCTTGACTTGCAGTCATCATCTTTTGAAAGGAGGTCTTCGTAGGTTTCCTTCCTTTTGAAAAAGTCATCTTACTGGGGCAGGAAATTATAGTATGTTCCAAAATCCCCATTGTGTGAGCAATCTAAAGCAAAGGCTTTGAGTATTATTTCTGAGTTTATATGTTCTGTAATTTTATAAAAACATGAAAATAAACAACATAATACCAAGAAGCAACTTGAAGTACATTATCAAAGGGCCCCGTTTTTACAACAGAGCCTAAATTCTCTAATTTTTGCATGTTTGTGCTCTTTCTGTGGAAAATGTAGGAGAATATGGTGGTTTCATTTTGCAAATAAGTCCCTAAAATTTTAAAAATAAAAATAACAAATAAAAAGTCCATTTCAATCTGGATGATCAAAAGAAAATATATAAAACCATGAAGACCACTAATGTAAGAAATGGAAAAGTACAAATGAATTTAGTGGATTTAGTAATGAAATCAGGACTATTTCTAAGATGGGTTAAAATTATTTGTAGTGAAGTCTAATTTTCTGCTGGTGTCATTTGAAAGGGGAGATTTTCTCAAACTCTTTGTCTGTCAGCACTTCAGGAAAGCCGAGACCCTTGTGCCTGCCCTATGATGTCCTGTAATGGGGACCCTTCACTGAACCGCCTTCTCGATTGGAGGGCCATTTGACTGACTTGTGCAGGATCACACGCAGACAGAAATGCTCCCCTCTGGGTCTCCACTGTTAACCAGTCTGTGGGTGCCCCAGGAAAGATCCAGGTGCAAACACCAACAGCATCAGAGAAACCTCCTCCCAGGCCTCCACGGTTGAGTATGTTACCTCCTGTGGCAAGTTTACTGACACTGAAAGACTCACATTAACAGTTTATGGAATAACATACTTTACTAATATAATAGAAAATTGTGACAGGTTAAGATTCAAGGATTGCTGCTGATAATATCTGGCTGCACAAACTCATTTAAAACAATATAGTAACGAGCTCTAATCTCTAATAAAAGCTGGCTTGAAACAATCATTCAGACACATACAGTTAAGGTTCTTACCCAATAAGCACACTTATGGGGTTGAAGACAAGCTCAGCCTGTTGACTGATCCTAGAAGTTACAATAGAGTTTTCCCTAACTTCTCCCCATTTTTAACTCAAAATATTTTTATATTAAGTGGTTCTAGAAGCGCTCTAATCATACATGATGTTCAGTGGGTGGCGTCTTACCTTGGAGCTAGATAACATCAGTATTACATCTGAGATAACCTTTGGGATGGAGGGATATGTCTATGAGTCTGCCGTGCTTGCTGGTTCTAGAGCAAAAAACCTCCCTTTTTCTCCCTTGGCTGGCAGCTGCTATGCAGCTCATCAGCTATCGTGTTCTACCAGGTTCCCCATCATGCAAGTATTTCAACAGAGCCTGGCCAGGGAGTTTCCACTCCACTCTACCCTTATCTTGTGTTGTGTGTGGGAAATCAGGCATGCTGACTGTATTGCATTCAAGGAGTAGAAAACATATTCTTACAGTTTTTTCATACTGTTACAATACATGCTTTCCACTCTGCTCAATTCTCCATTTCTTCCCCTTTAGCATGTATGTTTGAGTCAGTGCTTGTAATTTTACAGTTTTCTTCAATTTGTTTTCCCCACAACTTGTTTATACTATTGTTAGGTAAGTTAAGAACAGAATTTTCTTGTTTATCTGATTTGTTTATTTGATCTCGTTTATCCATGCTGTCTGTGGAGTGGTACTTTTTTATGCTTATAATTTAAATAAAGCAATATATAGGCCTACCAATACAGAAGTACCCAGATCTAAACCATTTACCACAATAGATCTAGGACAAAATCACACAGTCAGAGAACCTAAAGGTACCCACATAGTCAATCCGCTTGCCTCTTCCTCCACTTCAGATACTAAATAAATTGATAAAAATTAAAATTCGAAAGAAAATAAAAGTGTTCCACTTTATTAAAAGTCTCAGAACACTTCCGTTCAGTCCTTCCCTTCTCACCATTTGAGTGAGAAATAATTCTCAATAATGGAGTAATACTACTGTAATTATTTAATTGTGTTCTGTGCTGCTACAATATAAAATATTCTTAAAGAATAATAAGAAAGAAAAATGAAAATATTATTTATTAATACTTGCAAGTATTAATAAATAGAATTTTTCTTTCCAACAATGTGTTAAGAGAGTTTTGGTTATGATGTAAGATGGTGTCCATTTCATTTAGCCAACCTATATTATTAAGAAACAATTTCTGCAATGATTATAATCATTGGGAGTAATTAATCTTGGTTTATCACTGATTTTTTTTATTATCAGTGAAAATGCTAGTTTTTCATGTCACTGTTGTATGGAACAAAGGAGGAGGGGAAGAAAAAGACTTTTCATTTGCAATTTGTGTGAGCAACATTCCCTTCAGTATATAAATAGAAGAATCAATTACCTCAGAATCTATATGAAGATAATTTTGCCTTTGCAGATAATGAACTGTTTTTAGTGATGAAACTGAAAATTAATCCATTACTAATAATGAGGCTTAGAATGCAATAGATTTATACACCACCTCTTCCCTCAAAGATGCCACATAAATCATAGGGTAAAAAATAAACAGAAAGTCAAGGACATGGAAACCACAGAAAATATACCCTTGTATAATGCAAATGTACAACGGATAGTGCTTGAAAATTACAAATTCATATTATTAGGCTGTGTTTTGGAAAGAAATGAAATGTTCTGTTCTAGGATTTAGTCTATTTTGTAAATTGCAGTTGCAGAATTTAATATGTTAGTAATCCATTATATAAATTAGTAGTCCATATTCATGGACAGCTGTTACTAAAATTTCAGCATAGCATATGTTCTTTGGGAATAAATGATATGTTAAAAAGAAAGTGTGCTTAGTATTCTTAACAAAATAGGTTGGCAGAGCACATAGATTGTTTACCCTTTATCTCCAGTCCCACACTGCTTGCTTAAGAATAAAAAAGAATTAGTTTCCCTGCCTTTATGATTTTCTGTCATGAACCTTAGAGGCAGTCAGGTGATACAAAGGTGATCAAAAGGATGGGAGCTAAGCCTTACAGACTCATCTGCATTAAGACCAGAGATACTGGTTTTATGCCTGCATATTTAACATTGCCTGGAATCTTAAGGCCAAAGGCTTGCAGTAAATGAGTTCTTTTGAAAAAGTATCCATTCTTTATTTAAAAACTTAAAGAAATGTACCAGTCTTCATTCATCTGGATACTTTGGTTTTTTGACCACAAAAATGAAAATTGGTCTTTTAGGAAATTTTTGCAATTGGCTTTTCTTGGATGTTAGCTAAGTCTATTAACTTTACAGTATTTTCTCCTGTGGTCATGCTAGTACACTGTAGTCAGACATTTTAATTTTCTCACAAATAATGTTCATCTTACCTCATTGGAATCTTCATCATTTTTGCAGTACTTCTGAAGTCTGATTTTCAGTACAGTCTCTAGACTTTCAGTGGCTTCATGTCTACAGACAGGTATCACCAGCTGTCAGAACCCAAGACATTCCTCTGACTGCCCTGGAAGACTCTAGACTCTGGCAGGGGGCTGAGAGACTTTGGCATGGAGTCAAAGACATTTGATTTTAACCCATGGAGAGAATTACCAGCTTTGTAATAAAGCTTTGTATACAAGCCATGAGAGTTTAAGTAGAATGATAGTTAGTTTGTCACAGGGTGAAAAGGTAGAATTTTGGGGTTTTTAGAATGGGGGTTCAGGAAGCAAGATGAAGGGATTTGGGTGTGCCCTGTCCTTCCTCCTCCTTCTTAGCCTCCATCTTCTGTGTGATGGTGGCGCTTTTAGATTGGTTTAGAGTAGAGACAGGCTGTCTAACATAGGTGATAGCTATTGGAAAATTATTGTAAATAAAGTACATTGGTTTTTTAGTATAAAATGTTAACACTGTCCCAAGGACTGGAAGTGTGCCACAAACCAACCTGCTGGACCTACCTCAGTGGGTCAGAAAAAGAATGTTATAGATAAGCTAAAATAAATAACCTTGAAAAGCAGAACCGATATATCTTGGTTTCTTCTTATGGTCATGGGGCTGGGAAAAAAAGACTTTCTAACATCTTGGGGTCATCTCGACCTCAGAGACCCCAACAACTGACTAAATTCCTTGAATTATCAGTGCTTTTATTTTTTAAAACAATCCTCCGACCTGCTTACCATTGAGGGACTTTCTTATTTACAAAGCAACATTTAATACCCTTTAGTGGCATTCTTTGTTTCTTCCCTCACAAGGAAGACATTAACTAGGTGTACTTTAAAATATTGTGTGCCCTACTATATGTTTTCCCTATACAGAGGAAAAGAGTGCACAGTGGAGGCTGAGTATTAGATTTTTGAGTTGCTTTTATTACAGTAAGGAATTTCTACTTTAGTAGAGATGAGAAGCTACAGATGTACCAGCAGTTTTAACCCTCTAAGGCTTAGATCACGTTTTAAGGAACCTTTAATTCTCTAAGGGCTTTGAAAATATTCACCTTAAGATTTGATTTGGCTTTTCATTGAGCTTGGTATATTGAGTACAGCAACAGATCTAGTGAAGCTTCAAGGTATTTTCAGTGGAATATTCCATTAATATTCTATTAATATTATAAATTTATTATAAATAAATTAATTGATATCACTAAGAAAATGAGGCTTGCATTTCCATAAAGAAATAAAAATAAGAAAGCAGAAACAGTAACTTCTTTAAGAAAAACGTTTTGGTTCATCTTAAAGATGGCTTAAAAGAAGGATGAAAAATTCTCCTTTAGATCTATGTATTTCAAAAGTCTTCTAAGATTAAAAAAAAAAAAAATCAATGGCCATACTATACATCTTAAAATTAAAATGTTTATCTGATTTGTAATAAGATGCTAACTATATTCAAGGCTATTGAGTATTCAAAGGCAATGTAATTGAATGCTTCTTTGTACAATACCATAATGTATACTAGTTCCGTTCCTTAGACATTACTTAATGAAGTAGGATGGACTTTCTTAAGGAAATAACAAGAAAATATTATTATTCTTACTGTTTTGAAATATTTGCTCTTCTTCATAGTGCTTGTCATATAAAAGAGTAAAGCAGATTTTACTCTGTGATTTACAGTGGAGAGAGTTCATTCAAAGAAATAAAATAATAAATTATCTAATTATAATGAAAAGGAGGACTAGAGTAAAAATAAAATAAACTCACAGTGTTTATAAGGAAATTGTGTTTGTATTACCTAAACCCTAAAAAAGAAATAAACAAGAACCTACAAATCTCAACTGAAATACTATTGAACATAGGGGACTACCACCAACAAATTTGAATTCTTCTCAAAATAAATGTTTAACCTCTCTCAAGGTTCATGAATCTCAAGTATTTCAATAGCTACTCTGCTTCTAAATAATTCTTTAACTTTTAGAATTATTGTAATAATGTTAAGAAAGAAAATTTTTGATCAGATTAGGTCTGAACGCATGTATGCATACCTCAGAAGCACTAAGCTTTTGGCTGAAGTCCTGTTTGAAACAAATAACAAACATGACTTTATAGAAAAGTATATTTCTAAGCCACAGATACTTGCCAGGTAGAAGGTAGTTGTCCATGTCAATGATAGCTAAGATTTATAAAACAGTGTTATCTCATCAGCACAAATGAGGCAATTGGTGAATAGCAGTCCCAAGGAAATTTGCTGTAAGTGTTTGTGTCACTGCATTTTATTCTTCCTAGGGTTGGTTAACTCTTTCTCTTTATAGCTACAATTTTTTTTTTAATTAAAAGTATATAATCTTGCTCTTTGGAGGTGATGGTAGTGATTTTTGGGGTGGTGATGCTTTTTATTTGTTTGGGGTAGGTTTTGCTGGCTTTGGATTTTGGTTGCTTGGGGTTGTTTGTTTTAGTTTGGTTTGTTTTAAAAAACCTGTTTATTTTGTCTTCAGAAGAACTAACTATTTACTAAGTTGAGATGGGATAATCAGTGCACTGCAGTGAGTGTTGACAGGAACTGAGAAATATCTCCAGTGTCTGGCAGGAGTATATTCTTGAAGTACACAGCACAATTCATACTGCTTCTTCCCCCTTTCTCAAACATTCCTCGGAGATGGGCTGGTTTCTTCTCTTCCTAGTCAACATCCTTTACTGCTTTTTGTTTCTCTCTGAGGCCACTGAAGTCCTAGTATTTCAGCTGGTTTACTTTTATTTTAGTCTTGCTGGATGGGAGGCATTTTCTTATTTGTCAGGTATGTGATATCACACCACTAATTTATTAATATCTAAAATGGGAACATAAATTTTACATCAGATTCTATGACAAAGATACATTTGATCTTATGTATGGGTTTTCCCATTACACACTTTAATTAAGATCAGTGAGATTAGTTCGAGGCTAAAGGATTAAGATTTTTTTTTTCTTTTTTCAAACAACAGAAAAAGTCCTCTGTTACTTGGGCTCATTAAATAAAACTTGAAACTACTTAACCTGTGAAGAAATTTGCTTTATTACTTTTTTTTACAGGATCCAAGACCACTCTCCTATATTAAGAGAGTATTTTATTAAAATTGTATTAAATTTATTGAAATGTATTTATTTAATTTATTTATTTAATTTATTAATATTTGTATGATTTTTGCTCATAGACCTTTTCCTCTCTTTAATTTATTACAGTGTCTGAGCAGCCTATTTAAACCCAACAGTTTTCCAGCTTACTTTAGTCTCCCTAACCAGAACACAAATAATATTTCCAAATTAAAAGGAAAGTCACCTCAGTATATATATTATATTAATTTATTTTAAAGGCAAAAATGGGAGTTGATTTTTGTTTGTTAATGTTTTTTTCCAGGTTCTGACAAGATATGTGTGTTTTTCCTAGAAAAATGTATGTGGAAATAAATTGATTTACAGCATTATATCTGTATTCCTTAATTTTTCCTTCCCTCTTAATTTGTCAACTTTGTAATTAGATTAGACCTAAGAATCTCACTTTGATTCTATAGCAAATTAAAGATCACTTAATCACTTTTTCTTGTGCAAATGCACTTCTTTTAAGCCACATTTATGTTAATTTTGTCCCAGATAAGATTTTGCTGCCATTCACTAGCATGAGGGTCTATTGGTTCTTTTGGAGACTTGCCAATTAAATGTATTTTCCAAATACATAACTGCTAAATGAAACATAAAAAATAGAAGGAGAAGTACATGAAATTCAAAGCAAATTTTTGTTAATATGCATTTTTCTGAATTCTATCATTGCTATGCATGCTTTTTGGACACCACAGGTTCCATGCCATTCCTTTTAAAAGCCATAAAATGAAAGTGTTTTCTTTCATTTCCTTGTAACCAGCTTGGCAGAACACTTCCAGTAAGTGTCCAAAATAAGTGTTTATCTTGAGAGGATAAATTTATCCATTTTTTACCTCCTACACACAGTGGAGTCAAATAACTTTCAATAAAAACACATTTCAGGAAACAATTGACTATTTTGCTATCTATGTAGTGGAAACCTTTCAGTGTACCAAACACTTCATAGAGGTTCTAAAACTTTATGTTTGAGCCTCCTATTTTGAAATTGCTTGATTCTTTTTAATGAGGAATATGTATTGCTTTTTTTCCCTCAGTCAGTGCTGTGCATGCAATTTCTTATCTGCCAGAAACCTCAAGAGTGAAGATAGTTGGCACATACAGTTAAAAAGTACTATAGTTAGAAAGCAAATCTGTCCTTGCTCTTTCACATGTTCTTCTCTCTGTTGAATTATTCATTCAAAAAGTGGAGAAAACAATACCAGAGTCAGTGTTGGGGACAGAAATGCTAACCCTTTTAAGAAGGCTGCAGTTCTTATAAACATGCATTGACCTAGAATTGTTTTTTTTTTTTATGTTGTTAACACTACAATATTGCATGTTTGGCTTAGAAGAGACAATTTGGAAATTAGTGGCTGTCCATTTCAGTCAGTCCTTGTGTCAAATATGGAAGCTCACACACAAAACAGATTTCATCCCAAGAAACTGTAAGTGAGCCTGAAATCACCATGTTGGATCTCTGATATATTGTAAAAGCTTACTTTTACTTTGAAAGTAAGAAAGTACTTGCAATAATTGGGATGTATGGCTCTTCAGTGCACTAAGCAAATACAGGAACTGAATCTTCTACTTAGCAGTCAATAAATTCCAAACACAGCACAGCAGTCTCTTTGGTACTAGCAGCAAATGGGCAGAGAGTCTGCAGATAATTAGTTGTGAGTTCTAGGTGATGACTAAAGTTCTTTGACAGAGTTACTTCTCTGCTAAGCAATACTGATTTATTGTTACAAGATTTATAGTTAGTTTCTGCCTCTTATTTGATACTGTTCCAGAACCCACAGTTCACATCCAAGGTACATCTTGTGGTGAAGTTTCAGACATATTTTTGTAAATGCTGAATGAGTCCTCATATTTTAACTTCAACTAAAATGCTATGGAAATGACTGCCTTTTTTATTGTATCTATTAAGATTTGAAATTGATTGAGTTGAATTTTTTTTTTTTTGTTTGAGAGAGATACTGCTTTGCAGAGACATTTCAGAAGAAAAAATACAGAATAAAGAACTGTGACAGAGATAATTATGGCAGCTGAAAATTTGCATTAATACAAAGTTCTTTATTTTTACAGTTTTGCTATTATAATTTCAGTTGAATGTCATGTGGTACAGCATACATTCCATATTTTGAACAAATTTCTTTTACAGATTCATTATACTATATTCAAAACAATGAGCAAATGGTCACATGATTGACATTGGTATTATTTTGCTGTTTTGCTCACTGATTTTTTTTTTTAAATTAAGGTCTATATTGTAATATTAATTAACTGGACTGAAAAAAATGTTAAAATTAGTCATTTTTTCCAGTTTAAGGCTCAAACACAGTAATATGCAACCGAAAGTAACTGGTTATTGTGAATCAACTGATCCACAGGAATTTTATTCCCCTCTGTTTTTCCATGACAACTGTGAAGCAACGAGATATAGGAGATGTATCTACCCTGGTAGCAGAGGGGTTTTATGAGTTGCTGTGCATCAGATGACATACTGCATCATGGTAGTTCACTGAAGTTTCTCAAATTTAGAGTTAAGTTGTATGGTACAGGAAAGGACTCATTTTGGAACTTGACTTGAGAACCTCTGATAATTTTATTTTACAAAATTTTTGCCATTTTTTATTTGCAGCTTAGTAAACATAATGCTGCAAGATATTTTTATTGCAATATTTATTTGCAGATCTGTGTATTAGTTTCTGTTCTCTGGGTTTATAAAGTCATAAATTACCTTACTATTTGAAACATTTTCTGCTTCCTGCTTAATTGTTCCAGTGCTTCCATTATTGATTTCAGTCAGTTCTTCCAAATGTTTATCAAGAAAACCTAGTTTAACTGTAGTTTAATCTTTCATCTGAATCCTAAACTCAGGTGAGGTAATTTATCAGATCTGTAATGTATTATCGCAAAAGGTGATGAAACATTATCAGTATTTGTCCTATTTTATTTAATAATTTGGGAAGAAAGATGTACACAAGCTCTTATAGGGAAAAGTTGATTTGAAAGAGCTCAGATCTTGATGACAGCCGCCCAGCTCTAACAGACTGGTTTAGTCTGTTCTGGTCTGGAAGGGCAAAGAAACCCTAGACAAACCATGCTATGTAAATGCTGCTGGCTTTACCCCCTCACAACAGACTTAAGATGGAAAACAAGAGGTTGATAAAAATCTCGTGTGAATCCCCCAATTTGTTATAAATATGGAGGAAATCAAGGACTCTGGGCTAGGGCTATTAACCCTAAGTGTCATAAACAAGTGGTAGTGGGAGGTGTGTAGGTGCCACAGATAAGCCATGGCTCTCCCCCTGCTCTAGTCATACTCACTAGTATTAAACACAAACAAACAAATAAAGCAAATAAACAAAAAAATCAAAGCCCAAACCAAAACAAAAAAAGAGATATTATATATCACTAAATGATGTGGTTTGCATTTTGTGTCCAGCTGATATCAACTCCCCAGTTATAGAAACAGATAAGTAAAAAAAAACAGTAAAGTGGAAAAAAACCTTATTTCTGGAATTCAGGAAACCCTGATGTTTCTTGGATCAGGACTGTGAGAAAGTCTGAATATTAGTAACCTAAAAAAGAACAACTTTAAGTTCCTATTCTGCATGAAGAGCACTTGCTTAATTTCTTGCTAGACTCTGAAATGTCCAGAAATCCTGAATTCAATATAGCAAGATTATTATAAGGGTGAAAAAGGAAAACATATGGTGTTCTATAATCCATTCTAGCTGCCTGCTGTAATTTTTGTACTTTTCTGTTTTCACGGTACTCTTATACCATGGTAGCATACAAACACCTAACAATCAATGGTGAGGGAATATTTCCTAAATTATATCATACACATTAGATTATTTTAAAGCAGTTATTTTGTTGCAATTCATTTTTATGGCTTTTATGACTCCTTACAATGCTCCAGTGCTTCAACTCAGATGACAGATATTTTCTGCAATGGATATTGTATTTTGAGGAAATGTGTTTTTCAGAAAGTTTCCTGAGGCTGTGATCTGAATCAAAAGTTTATACGATTATCTTTGACCTTGGGACCTGGTCTCTGTCTTGGGACCTGGTCTCTGTTTTTCAGATTTTCCTGCATTTATATGTTAAGGTTTAATATAGAGATTTAAAATTTACATGTTGTTATAGTCCTTATTTCAATGATTATGTAGACAATCTTCTAGTTTAGAATTCTATACTTTGTAAAGTAACTGGAAAAATGGGTCCTCAGGTTCCTGTGTGTGGTGCACACCTCCAGCATCATTGCACCTGGGGGTCACCGTAGTTCTGAGCTGCCTACTGCCTGCCAAAGCCGCAGCCAGGTCATCTGGCATCTCTGAGCAGGCCTGTGTGAGAGACAGAAACATTTGGGAGGGTGGGAGAAGATGGAAAAGAGGCAAAGTCTGGTGACATGTTCTGGGAAGATGTGCTCAGTGACAGAGGGAGTGCTGCTCTGAGGGGCTGGAGACCACAGACAACGTTGAGTGGGACAGGTGCACCCTGGAAGGGCTGCAGCTGAGGGCTACCCCTGCTGCCACACAGAGAAAGAGTGAGAGGCAAGGAGCATCAGGCAGAAGCCGTTGTGGTCTGACCCTCAGCCTCTTCACCACTCAACACCTCACTGAAGGATCTGGGAGGGACTGAACATACAGCAAAAGTGAAGGGATGCTGAGATTCAGAAGGGAAGAACAGAGATGCTTGCCTGAGGCTGAACCTGGGTAAGGGGTAGGAAAACTCTTTCTTTAACTATTTGCTGAACGGTTTGATTTTTTTCCTTAATGTCTGAATGGATTATCAGAATTTTTGTGTTAACCTGCAGTTATTAAACAAAGTAAATCCCACAAGTTAAACCCTCTTGTCTGCAACAATCTTATTTGTACGTTGCATATCTCTTGGTATGCAAGTCTGCTCTTAGGTGTCATTCAGTAAAATGGTGCAGCACCAACATTTTCTTCAGACAATCTCAAAGTAAATTCAAAAATGTTTTGTAAGATGCATATAAAGCTTGCCGAAGAAATGAATATTTCTGTTGTGCTACATAAAACAAAAAGCGGCAGAGAATAGGTAGCAAGCAAATCCAAGGCAGATAATGTTTTTCTAGATTTATTTTTTTTTGGTGATAATAAAGAGATGGACATGCTTGTAAAAGACATCTAATGGTAGCTGATCTTTTAGATGTATATACTCTGGACTATCCTTTCTCTTGAAAGAACGAAAATATTTTTATTTACAGATTCAGACTGAATTTCTGTACAAGTTGATATTTGTGACTCTTCTCCCATAAAAGCAAGCACTGTAATCTTTCCTGAGGACTGTATTTTCATTACTAAAACTTATGTTTATATTGTTAGTAATCCTGACACAGTTTTGAGTAGGCATGCATACTCTGGTGCTTTCCAAGTGGAGCTCTCAGCTGGCCCTCCAGCTACTCAGAATAGCTCTTACATTTTACTTGGTGGAGGGAGTGAGTTAAACATGATAATTTCACTTCAGAATCAAGCCTGTAGGAATATATTCAATTCGCAGACCAAGAAAAATCTTTTTCTTGCTGATATTCTGCTTTGTTAAGGGGGCCTGCAGCAATGTCAAATTTGATAGTGTTCCACTCTCCAAAGCACAGACAAAGTGATTGACGTATGAAAGACAAGGATGCACTCTGAATGGGCTGTGGAGACAGAGGTGTAGAACTGGCTTTGTTTCAGTATAGCCAGGTCCTGACATGGATTGAGACTCAAAAGTGGGCTGCAATGGCAGTGTTTCAGGGATTATTTTGTTTTGTTGCTGGAAGGAAATTTTTTAATAAAGAGCTTGGTACGTCCAAAGTGCAGGTAATGGCTTTTTTTTTTAAATTTTTGACCTAAGATGAAAAAGCATTTTTCATTTAATAAATAGGCATTTAGTGATAATTACACTAAATGTAATTATTTATAAATTTTTATATATATTTAGAAAATAGACCACTTTATAACTGAAAATAAATCCTATATTTGTGACACACCATTTTTTTTATGTGTAGAAAATCAGTGCCATTTTACCAGAAGTAGAAAAAAAAATTGGCAGTTATCATCAAAATTTTTTACTACACCTTAAGAGGCATTAAAACAAGAAAGGTTTGCTATTTGCTGCCATATGAAAGTGCAGTGATCACAACTATACTTTTTTGTAAATCCTGCATATTATTTCTTAATTGTCTATGTGCAAGCATATGCAATTTCAAAATTTCTACTTTCTCTTCTATTTTCTTTGTCTAATAAAATGAAGATTTAATTAGTTATTTTTTGCAACTATATAAACTATTTCCTTAAAATAGTGATGTCACTGCTTACTCTCTGAATGTAAATGAATCTGAGCGCTATGTTTCATGTGAAATAACAGCTATACTTTTAATTTTCCTTTTTTCCTTAAGGTTTGTCTCAATATAAGGATCCCTTTGGCATGTGTAAGCGTAAGTTCAGGAGGGACTGATTCTCTGTGCAGAGTGACAGAGGTTCTAGAGTGACAATTTACATGGTCAAGGATTTTGTACTATTGTGTATTTGGCTTGAGAAGTATCAAAAGTTTCCACTGGTTAGAGAAGCTTAAAGGTAAAATTTGTGTGCAGAAGAGAACAGAAATGAGAAGGAGTCCCTTGACATTTAATGAAGAAAAAAAAAAAGAATATTTTATAAAAGATAGTGGAATGTCCTCACTCTGTGTTTAAAAACAGAACTGAAGAATGAATACTATTTGCTTTTAGCAGTCTGAGTGTTGAAATATATTCCTAAATATAATAATGACCTTAGGAAATTAAAACACAGATATTGACAAATTGGCTGCGTTCTGGAATGTGTTATATGGTCAAGCTTGCTTTACATCTACACACATTAACTTTGCAGTTCTATCATGTTGTTTATGCCCTGAACCTGTTCATGTGGGAGGTAATTTTTACAGCACTAACAACTTCTCAACTGGTGAACAGGCACAGTTCACATATCATACAGAGCCCGGCCCTAAGGTGTGATTTTGGGTCATTAGAGAAAGAGAAAGGATTTCCTTTGATAGCAAAGGTCTCTTGCTGTCTTTTTAAGAAATTAGTTCTATGAGGGTTATTTCTCAATTATTTTTCATACTACCCTGTTATAGATCCTCAGTTATGTAGATGTATTGGAGAATATGGCAATCTTTGGCAGACACTCAGTAAAGCTTGTAGGCTGCAACTTCTTAGTTTCCAGTCACTTCATGGATGTACATGCCAGGGTAATGAGATCAAATAATGAGCTATTCATCATCCAAGACCTTTGGGTCTGTTCTTTTAATGAAGGCTTTGGAAGCAAATAACCTTTTCATTTTTCACTTCATGGAGTTTTCTCCTAAGCAAAGAAGAAAAATCTTGCCTCTCTTGTTTTACATCTATTGGCACACTGTAAAAGAAATTCCTGGAAGCAGTGTTGGCAGGCAGGTTATTGATAAGTTTGCACAAGAAATTCTGCAGCACTGATAGACTAGTTTGTTTGGTTATGTTTAACCACTGGATTGATTCCCATGAAACACATAATTAGAAGATATTTCTGTACAGAAATTGAGTAATAAATGTTTTTCATGCTTGAACATTTGTGTATAGACTACAACAGATTTTGCCTTTCTAATGGTGAAATGTTCTCAGAGCTCAGCCTCCTGGATTCTGATGCAAGTTACAGATTTTACATATGAATGGAATGTACAGTGAGGTACTTAGGAAGTGGAGGAGTGTACTAATGTAGCTGTATATCCATTAACATACAAAACGAAACATTATAAATTCAGTTTGAATTGAAAACCTTTCTGTGGAAAACTTGTGGAAAAGACATTTATAAGAATCTTTCCTAAATGGTAATTTTACCTGCCTTTATGGTGACAGTGCATATTAAAGGAATGATGCACCTAAAACTTGACTTTCTAGTCTTTTCATAATGAAGTTTATCAAACAAAAACCTTAAGTAAGAAGAAGGGCAATATACTAGATAATAGCCTGGCATTGAATCTTAGACCCTCTTCTGTGCCTGTTGTGTACAGGCTATCTGCAAACAGAGCAGCAAGGACTGATCATCAGGAAATGGAATTAGAAGTCCTGAGTATACTACCTAAACTCTCTGGACATAAAAGAGACTGCAAGTTTACTGTCTTGCTATAAATGTTGAAGAAGAATATATTTTAAAAAGATGCTTTCTCTGAGGCTTTCAGGAAACATCTACACAACTCTGCTGTTTGGGTACTTGCCGTGATTTGAAACCTGTAACCCTTCAGAGAGCTTTTCCCTTAAAAAAAACTCCAATATTTAATGCAATAATAAATGTCATCTTAGTCTGGTAGGTCAGTAATTAGGTTTTGCCAGTAAGCATATGATCTAGCTTAAATATTCCTTTACACTGAGTGTCTCAATTTGTAGGTCAACTGCACAAGATATCGTCTTAGTCTTGCTTGCTAGATATCTGATTCCTTTTCTTGCAGCTGTGCTTTCATGGGAAAGATCTTTGAATCAGAGGGAAGATGCCTGCGCTGGAGTGGTCAAGATGTGTGGGCGTTTCTTAGAGTTACTTCAGGGGTTGACTGTTAATTTGAAGTTAAGAAGTCATTGGATAGAATGAAAAGCTCAGATTTATACATCCATTTCCAGCTCTTGGCTTTTTGATTGGAAGAATCTGTGAATACTTTTACTGAAACTGCCAGGTGCTTGTAGAAAAGGAGTGGTGTTTATGCATCACAGATGGATTAACATCAAAGACAATGCTAAACAACAGAGATAAAATAGTTTATACTATGTATATGTTACATGAAAGTTCCAGTAAGCCAGTCTCTATTTGAAAGTGCATTTTTCAAGACAAATTTCAACAGAGATTACGATTCAATACAATTGAAAGAGAAGTTGTTCAGAATAAGAAATTTGTCTTTGTGGATCCACTTTGTGAACTTCTCATCAGCAGTTTTATCAAATTGTCATCTTCTGAAAATGTTCATGGGGCTTTATTTTATTCCCTGCAGCAGTATGAAATAGAGTGCATTTTTTGGTTTTTTTTTTTTCAGGGAAATGTCCTTCTTTAGGTTGATTTCATGATAAAAAGGCAACTCTGAGAATGACAGTTTATATCTCAAGAGTCATAGATTAATCAGTGCATATTGCAAGCACAGATGCCTGTGTGTTAAAAAAAATACTAACTGTAGTAAAAGGCATGAGACTTCATTATTGACTCACTGAAAATCTTTTTCTCATAAATTGTCCCCAAATACCACTGAAGTGTCACAGTGCTGAAATGAATGCATCCACCTGCCTCTAGGCTCTACCCAAGGCCTATGCAAACTGTGCTCTTTATGTACTGATCAAATTTCTTAATCTGAACTCATTGGTAAACCCTTCAGTACCTATCATACATTAATCTGTTATGATGGCTTGGAGTTGAAACTTTCACTATGTTTTTTTTTGTACTTTATTTCTCATTCCAGAGGCTAAAGAGAATTTACGCAGAGTTGACTTTACCTTAATTATAGGTGCTTTGCTATCTGCTATTAAACATTAAGTATTCACACATCTTGGGTAGGTGAGATGACTTCCATATCCTCAGAAGTGATTACTACAGATTATTTTGATAAAAATATTGATTTTAAAGAGTAACAATCATATTCTTCATTGCCCAGTACCTTTATAATTGCTTAAACATGTACACAATGAGCACAATGTAGCAGAACAATTATGCTGCTTTTACTTGCTAGACCAATTCATTAATTTCTCCAATGTTTGTATGATTATGAAGTATTGAAGATAAAATCAAAGAAGCCTTGTATTTATCTATTGTTGAACAGGCTCTGAGGATGGACAGCACACATTCATGGTGGTAGTAAACTTAGAAGAAAAAACTATGGTAAAAGATAAGTCATTCAGAAATATATTTTATATTATAAAGGAGGCTGATTTTTGGGAGTAGGTATTTTCTTACAATAAAGTTTACATTACACCATGATAATAAAAATATGTGGTTCTACATGGAGCATAAAGTTATACTACATTTATGATTAATGTCCAACTGAGATTTGTTAATTGCTTTACAAAAGGAATATTATTTCAATGCATAAAACTGTTTGAGACAAAAATTTTCAATGTGTGCATTCCACCTGTTGGGAAACAGAACTTGTGCACATATTTCAAGGTACAAAGTGGGTCATTCCTCAGATTTTGAAGTTATAACGTTGTTGCTTCTGTTTTTATGTGGGTTTGTTTTTTCGGTGGTGGTAGTGGTGATAGGAGTTTTGGTTTTGGTTTTTGGAGTGAGAAGAGAGGGAAGATGGGGAAAACCTCAGCTATCTAATGGAATTTCTCTTAGAATTTAGAAGGGGATTGTAGAAAAAATTTCAAATTCCACCAGTTCATCTTGTCAATAAGGGTCTCAGCAGTGTACGTAATTGTTTTACTTTCCTATTTGGTTTTATTTATATTTGCTTACTAAGTCCAAGCAAAACAATCTTAGTAGCATAACAACCACCTACACAGCATAATGCTAATGTGTTGCAGAGTAGATACTCCGCCTCCAGTTATAGTACAGTTATTCCTTCTTAGTACCTAGCAAATAATAGTGGTCTTAATTTTTTGTTTTGCTTGGTTCTGGTTTTTGGTGGTTTTTGGTGGTTTTTTTTTTTTTTTTTTTTTTTGTGTTTTTTTTTTTTTTTTGTTCGGGGGTTTTTTTGGTTTGGTTTTTTTTGTTTTTTATTTGAGTTTTTTAAGGGAGAAAGTAGAGAATGAAGAAAGTTCTTTAGTAGTTTTGGGGGCTTTATCTGAAAACATCAATAGAAAAAGATAAAGAAAAAATAAAGAAGTAAATTGTGAGAGGTCTTTCACTTGAAAATTAATTTGAAGCTCTCTTGCATGAATTGTCTTGGGAAAGAAAAGCAGAAATCTGGAAAGATGAGCAGAAAAATCAGTCTAATAGAACTTGCTCTTTTCTCACATAATCTTGATTCATTTGTTAGGAATATTTGCCTACAAAACTCTCAGAGTGGAGCAGTTGTTTTTTTCTTCTGTTCCATAACACATAATAGTTCTCCCTATTGCTTAATTTCTGGCATTCTAATGGGAAAGCAAAACATGTTGTATAACATCAAAAGTGTATAAATTCATTTCACCACATCTGATTGGGGTACTTATTCTAGGAGACATGCAGAGGACCAGGCCAGTGTTGCTCTCTAATACATGATTATTAAGAAAATGGTACAGTAGTCACTTTTCAATATTCAAAGAGTTTTGTCTGATCAAGGATACGGTGAATTGGCTGATTTGTTTACCTGGTTCAGTTTCTCTGCCTAGCATGAATACAAAGCTTCTTGGAGTGTTTTGAAAAACACTTCAGCGTAATTACTATGCACATCATTGATCTGCTAGCCTCCTGGAGTTTCTTGTATTTCACTGGCTTTCCTGCATGTAATACTTAACTGAAAGACATGTTTTTGACACTGAAATTTTGGGTTTTATCTTGAAATACATTATTAATTAAAAAAAAAAGAATAACATGATTGATGTCTCCCTATAGCTGTCTGTATTGTTGGTTTTCTTAAACAAGTAAACCCTTCCCTTAATGGAGAAAGAAAAAATCTTGAATCTTTTCTATATTGAACTAAATTTTCCCCTTTTTTATCTGCATGCAGAGACTTTTACCGCCACATTAATTGTACCTCCTTCTGCTAAATTTGCAAGTTTACTTCTCTTATTTGTGGTAAATCAAGAAATAAGCTCAAATCAGTTACTTTCTCTTGAAATTGCTTAAAGGATTGGTTGCTAAAGCACTGCTGAGCACTAAGTAGGAAAAAACATTTACCTACACAAAGTTTTAATAAACAAGTAGTCTAATGACCTCTAGAAGTTTCTGAAAGAGAGAAGAAAAATAGGTGCTTACAGAACAGGAATAAAACCAGTTTCTTATGGGCCATATCTCCTGTCAGAAATCCCTCAGAGTTCAGCTACTTCAGAAATACACAAATAAGTATCTTGGCTATGGATGAGAGTCTAGGTTCTGATCTGGATTTGTGAGTCCTGTAGTGCACATTTGTCTTTCTTCCCCTTTTTTATATTTGTGTGTGCATGAAAATTTGGAAGAACTAGCTTGGAAGTTTGGAGAGAGAGGCAGAAGTTTTGTTTTCATTTTTATTAGGAGTAGATTTCAATGACTATCAATAGCAGGAGACCAATCTACTCTGAAAGAATAGAGTGGTTTTCTCTGGCATAAGGCCTACAAGTAGTATTTTTTAGTAAATTACATTACTGTTTATTTATTTTTATAAATTAGTCATGAAAATAAGGACATTTTTACATCTCTTCAGAGTGGTCTTGATATTTAAGATCAAGGCTAAATGGATTGAGATATCAAAACACTAATTCCAGAAGTCTGCAGTTTTAAGAATTTACTTCCTGCAAGCACAAGCACCGAAACACAAAATCACAGAATCACAAACTTGGAAGAGACCTTCAAGATCACCTAGTGCAACTGTCAACCTAGCACACTTACCCCCAAACCATATCCCCAAGGCACACATCCAGATGCCTCTTTCACACTTCCAGAAGACATTGTTCAGGAAGATCAGCATGGTTCAGGAGGAAAATTGAGTGAACGGGCACCCATTTTTGAGCCATGCAGGGCACCAGGGCCTGTGCAGTCCCCTAGGATGTCTTTTGATTCTCTCTCTCCACTCTGATCTTGTTGGTTATGGGATTGGGTAGAGAATATCTAATTCCTGATTGACCCATTCAAATAAATCTGTCTCCCAACAGTTGGTTTTTACTGTTGTTGGAGGTAAAATTCTGCCCCACTCAATTGTTCTCATTACCAACAAAATTTTGGCAGTGATTGATTGGCATTCTTTAAGCTCAAAGAACAGTTATGTTCTTATAATAAAGCTACTACTTTGTCCTACATGGCTGATTAATATCCTAATGCTGCTCTCCGCTAGGCCCAACACCTACCAATTGTGACAAGAAATTTACGCAGTTTTAGCCAATTGAAAAAGAAACTTAAAAGTCATCCATAATACATGCTACTCAATATGGCTGTTATAATCATCTAGACTTTGAATACTCACTCAAAATACTTTTTATTTGACTGAGTGGTAACACAGTGTCTATTATATTTGGAAGGTGATTGTGTGTCCCAACAGCTTTTTCATTAGTCCTTTCTTTTTCAAAACTCCTACTTGCAGTACTCTCACTTCTTAATATATAGAAGCTGAAGTAAAGCACAGTGGTTGGTGCCTTAAAATATGGATTTTAATTAAGCTGCAAATTAAGGAGGTTCTGACAGCCCCCTGCATTCCAGGAAATCTGAGAGGGCTTCACTTGGGACTCTGTTTGTTTATAGGGTCACAAGATGATTTGCTTTAGACATTTGAAGTTTCCATCCTGTCTGTAACCCATATTGTTAACTACTAAAGTGGACTTGTTTTTCAAAAAGTCCACTGATAATGGTGATGTTTCGCTCAAGCTATGATTCAGATTAATGATTTACCAAGGTTAACAAGGATAAGTGCTTATATCCTTTGTTCCTCACCTTGGCTGGGCAGGTCATGTTCCTTTTCCATTCTTTGCCATGCAAGGACTCCTGCTATGGTCAAGGGATGCTTCACCAACAAACTGGTGCAGTAAAGAGATGCTTCACTGCTCAGTTGCTTCAGTTAAGGCTTATCAGGAGCTCCTGAGATCATGGAGAAGGCTTGAGGAGGATGGGGGGAAATGTACACCACACCCAGGAGCTGCCAATTACTTCTTGGGGATGGTCTAGGCATTGGACAATGGATGGTAAGCAATTGTACTGTGCATCATCTGGCTCCATTCTCCTCTTTCTCTGTGTCTCTCTATCTCTTCACCACAATTATTACTGTTATTATTACTGGTATTTGTATTATTAATTTTAGTGTTTTTAGTTTTATTGTAAGATTTTATTTTGTTTCAATTATTAAGCTGTTCTTATATCAACCCAGGAATTTCATTTTTTCTGGTTCTTCTCCTCATCCCATCCTCGTGGGGGAGGGTGGGGAATGGGGAGTGAGTGAATGGCTGCATGGCAGTATTTAGTTGCCAGCTGGGACTAAACCACAACAAACATTTTTTCAGTATCATGCTTGTTTGCTATGATCAGAAAGTACTGAGGACAGATTGAAATTCTAACCTAAAGTTAGAAAAGGATTCTCACATATTTGCTATACATTGACTGAATGTTTTCTCCTGTTTTGCAAACTGCTAGCCTTCAGTACAACACCTTTCTGGAGAAAAGTTTCATATAATCAGTGGCTCTAAAGGTTTGCTTCAGTGCAGTTAATTATCACCTAAACTTGAATAGTTATCAAACTGTTTCCTGAACTAGACTGAATTGTTGAAAAAACAGGTTCTTCTTAGAAGATCTTCTTACAAATAAATTTTGTTAAATAATTCTGTTACTTGCATATGGGATATGTGACAAGTACCATGCAGAAAAACTTAGATTTTTTCTTCTCTCTTGACAGAAGAAACCATACATGACCATGGGACAATTTTAACCAGTCTGGAGATAAGCCTACAGCGACAGGTCAAGTAGTAAATATAAAGATGCCTGTACATACTGACAAGTATTTAAACTTGTCAAGAATAATAAATTTTTCAGCAGACAGGGAAAATAAAAAGTCTTTGATAAAAGAAACACTAATAGAGAAGCATGGGAAAAGAATCTACTTGAAAGAAGAGTAATAATAAAAGAAAACGGGGTAGTAACAAAACGAGTATTTGAAGGAGAAGAATTGTGGTAAAACACACTGAAGAGCCTGTTGAACTCTAGGAAACCTTAGCTGAGGAACAAAGGGTGAGTAGTAATGGAAAAAATACACAAGCTTTACTCTCAAGGAAGAAACTAGAAATGGTATGACGAACAAAAAAGAATAAAAAGCAGATGTTGTTAGACTACCTGATAGATGCTGCAGAATTCCAATCTTCTACTTCTCTGCAATGAATGAATGCTTGTATTCTTTAATATGTCATTTACACCTATAGAAAGACACATGGAAATAAAGACATGTACAGATATTATTTCAAGAGTGAATCACTCTTAGATATATGTATTTAAATGGTTTAAATATGTTTTCATTTCTGGTATTATGCAGATGATTTTACTCGTCTTGTGTGTCACTTACCCATCAAGTTCAGAAGATTTTCCAAAATTTTCCTCAATTTGCTCGCTTTTGTTTGGTTGACTTTGTTTGCTCATTAAAATTTTAATTATAGCATGTTTACATGAGTCTCTTCTAGGAAGCTCATGAACACCTTGTTAACATAATGAGTTTAGCAGTTTAGGTAGCTTGAAAGATAGAAGGTTTTGTTTTTATTTATACATTTTGTTTTCAAGAACTTTGGTAACAAATATTTTTTATGCTGTCAGACTTTGAAGAATGGCACTTTGATTCTTCAGTTATTGTTACAGTGAAGGAAATTCTTGTTTTTCATATAGGAAGGTCCTAGGGACAACAATATTGTTCAAGACAGCTGTAAAAGTTAAGATTTTAACAGCAGTCACATTCTCCATAAGAGTAAGCAAGAATTAGGACAGAGCAGTGAGATCACAAAAATTTAAAACAATTTTTGCCTCTATTTATCATTAGATAGTCTGAAAATTCCTTCAGGGAGTCATAACAACCCTAAAAGAATGAATTTGACTGGAGGTTGTAGGACATCTGGTTTGTTACTTTACGTTTGGCTTTAGATCCCAAAATTTTAATTTTTGTCATTTCTTTTCCTTACTCTTAAATCCAGACTAAATCTCGAAAACTATGAAAATGGCTGCTATTTTACTAAACCTTTGAATAGAATTAGAAATGGGACCCTATAATGTGGATAGATAGAAGGTAGAAGAATAGAGATAGTGGTGAAAGTAATCTCACCCCTAAGGAGTTACAGCTGTGCTAATTATCAAGCATTAAGAACAAGCCTGCCCTTAACAGGCCACAGCTGGATCCAATTAAGAGGGGTATTATAAAAGAGCAGATTGGCTGGTTGAGATGTGAGATGGAGTTTGTTGGCTGTACAGAGGGGAAGACGAAATCAGCTGCCCATGAGAAACCACCAAGAAGGTATGAAACCTTTGTAACAAGATGGCAACACTATAAGAAATTGAGAGTCCCAAAATTCTTTCTCAAAATCCTGTTGCAGATGAATATAATTAACTCTAATATTTATTTTCTCCATTCTCCAGTTTTTTCCATAATGTCTGTGACTGTATTTTTGTCAAAGGGGGAGCATATTAGAAAAATAGTATCATACTGACTTTTAACCTATTTTGTATGGCTGTTCTAATTTCTGTAAACCTGCATGTTTTTATAATGCATGTTTTGTAAAAGGTTTTTTTTTTTTTTACTTTTTCTGTCCTAGAGCTAGAACAGCATGTGTAAATGAATCCGATTCACCAACAGAAGTGGTTTTCCCCTCCAAAATCTAGCATTTCATAGGATCATTGAATAGTGGAGGTTGGAAGGGATCACTGGAGGTCATCTAGTCCAATCCCTCTGCTCAAGTAGGGCCAACAAGAGCACAGAGACATGTCCAGAGAATTTTTCAGTATCTCCAAAGATGGAGACTCCACAACCTTCATTTATATCTGTGCCCTGATGCCTCTTTTCCTGTCACCAGGCACCATTGAAAAGAGTGTATGATTAAGTAAATGCTCAATATAATAAGATGAAAACTATTTAATTCTAGGGTTTTTTTTTTCTTCAAGTAAAAGAAGATGCTCCTTTCTTCTGCCTCTAACTTCAATAATCAGAGTGGGAAATTCTTGGGAATTAAAGACAGCAATTTAGGAAGCCATTCCCATTCACACACTGAAACAAAGATTATGTCTCATAAATGCATGAGATGTGTATTATGTGGACATCTAAATTTAAACAAAAATCTAAGCATTTCTTGAAAAGAACATGAATGTAAACCTATGCTAACTTTTTCCCAAATTGTAGGAATGAGTAGAACTTTTATAACTATTAAGCCAGTGCTTAAGAATATGTAACTTTCAAGGTAAACCAAGTTGGTTTAGAATGAAATAAAAAGAAACTATTGCACACGACAAAAAAACAGTTTAAATAAATGCTAATATAAAGGTGTAAATTAAAGAAAAAAGGATTCCCACTTTTCATGGCACAACAGTTAAGTCAATTTCTGCTGTTTCAGATGTGTGTACAGCCTTAGCTCATAAATTCTACTGTCTGTACTGATTCATTAGTAGTAATGAATTACAGGCCTAATCTAATAAAACTCAATATTTAAAAAAAAAACAGATCACACTTACACAACTACCAACATACAAGTACCCCACAGTGCAGCACAGTACTCATCAAATGAAGTTTCATTTAATTAAAAGCTCCATCAAAAAGATCAGTATTAATTTCAGTTGAAAATGGCTATTTGGTGTCAATGCATTTGATATCAGGATATAATGAAGATAAGGTGAATACCTGCTAAATGGCTTAGTACTTAACAATCTCAATAAGAACTTTTATATAACTAAAAACTTCTGCCTTCAAAAGTCAACAAGTTGAGCATGCTACTCCGATAATAAGAGCTCAACTAGAAGCAGCGTAGGATTTGCAGTTCCAAAACCTCACTTGAAGTAACTTTTAAAACTTGTATGGAAAAGTTAGTAAGGCAATTTTAAAAGTACTCATGTTCACATGATATCAAATGGAATCACTATTATATAATTTCTCCTGAAACACACATATTTCAGCCTTTTTCTGTGTGAAGTGACTTGGTCTGAGGTCAAATAACTTCATTTTCTATGACTGAAGTGTTTCCCAGTGTTTTATACTCACAAATAGACACAAAAAATGCAGACGTGTATTTCTGTCTCTGTAAAGCTGGAAGATACAGAATTCTTAATATTTTTCTAGACAACTCTAGAGGTAGGGTCTATGTAGAAAAGTCTCAGGTATATAGACTCAGAAAAGTTTTCCTTGATATCTACATTTTAATTCCATGTTATTTGATGTTGTGTTTTATTTAAGGGAAGTTAACATAATCTTCCCCCCCTACTTTTTTTTCTTTTTTTTATGGTACAAAATTATCAAGACTGCAAATTCTTTTGAATTATAGCCTTCTTAATTGATCTTTTTTCAGATACTCGACCAAAGCTTTGCTCATGACAGTTGCCCCAGCAAGTTGAGCTCTGAATGATGCCTCTTGATTTAAATTTTGTGTACTGCTTTGACAGTATATGATATCTTTCTCTTTCCTGTACTCCTCCTATTATTTTGAATTATTATCAAAACACCTCTCCATCCACATCTCCTTCCTGTATCTTTCAGTTTGGACAATATAGCATCCTTTTCATAGTGAATTCTGATTTCTTTAACAGGACTAAATCCTGGAATTGTTTGCTTTTCATTGTTCTACGTTTAAGTGTCATGATGCCAGCCAGAACACAATCACTTGTGAGTCAGCTGTTACCTCCACTGGTTGCAGATTGTCAAACTGAAATTTCAGTTTTATATTGTGTCTAAATATACTGGAAAATTTCCTCCTTTATAAATAATTAACAGCACTTTTATGATAGTTACTACAAGAATTGCTGTTCTCAGTGCTGTCATACCTTTCACTAGCAACTCCTTGGTATAAGATAATAGAGATTCTCCTTTTTTTAAGCTGCAGTGTTTTAAAATTTGAGATATATATTTAAGTTTTCCTGCCTTGTCCTTCACATTTAGGAAGCTTCATTTTTGGTTCTTTCTTTGCCTAGACCACTTCTACTACTCAGGATTTTGTCATTTTTCTTCTTATTTCTGATTACACAGCCCTATATGATTGCTTGAAGTACAGCACTTCAAGTCAAAGAAGTCTAACTTTTAAAACTAAAATTGCTATGGGCAGTTTTAAAGCAACATTTAGAATCTGAGACTAAACTATTTTATCTGTAAAAGCCACATGCATTGATATTTTCCAGTATCATGTACTCTTTTCCGAATTAATTACCAGCTAATGAAATAGCAGATACAACCAGCTTAATTATAGTTTTATCATAGTATTCAAATTACAGTCCAGGAATCATCTTAAATGTTTAAATATACACAGGTCAAAATTGTCATATCAGAACTTATTATAGGATAGAAAACTTCTTTGTAATAACAATAGACATGGGAAAGAAAGTCTTTTCTATTGAAATGATCAAAAATTTATGGCTCATTTTTTAGTTCAACAAATTTATATTACTCTTGATATAAACTAGACTTCAGCATTGCTTTGCTGAAAATCACTTATGAACCTGCACTCATTTATGAACTTGCACTGATTTATGAATATATATACTGCATGCCTCTATTTCCCCTGAAGTCATACTGCAAAACTGAAAAAAATTCCTTTATTTGTTTTACGTGGAAGAATTTAGATCAAGTGAAGCTGGGGCATTGTTCAACAAAAGGAAAGAAAAAAAACAAAACAAAACAAGAAAACAGAACAATAACTGAAAAACAACTAACCCTCCAAAAAATCCAAAATATGTAAAGAACCCACACAAACATACAAAAGCCCCAAATCAAGTAAACCCTCATCCTAAAGCTAAATAAGCTTTCTTTAGCCAGCTATTAATTCTAGACTTTTCTAGAGCATTACTTCTCTATGTTTTTCCAGAGCATGTGATATTTTGCAGTAAATTTATAAGAAATTCTAAGCACCTAAGCAGTGAGAGTAAATAAGATACACTAACTTTTTTTTTTTCCCTTGGATATGCAGAAAAACAGGTATTTCAAAATGCTCAAACACTAAACTTTTGGGAAGCATCCTTTCCCACATAATTGTGGAAATAAACTATAGAACTCATATCTACATTGCTTTAACATTAATTTCTAAACACCAAGTCATAATGTGTAAAGAGAACCACTTTATTCATCAGCTTCCTGCTTTAGCATTAGAAAAGAGTTTAAAAGCTCTTCCCATTCAAACAAGGTGCCTGGTATTTGATACTAAATTATTTTAAATCAAAGTTCTGCTTAAAAATCATATAAGACTGTAAAGTATCACCTGTGTTCATAGTTAGGAATATGAAGGTAAAAGTTGATTTTCTGTTTCTATCTAAGACTAATTTACTTCTATTGTTTTGTCTGCATATTGCCTAAAACCAACATATAGTTCAGACAGTTATATTTTCTGCTCTATTCTATCGATTTTTAAAACTCTACTTGATAAATAATGCACATTTCTAGAAGAGTCAACAGCAGAAGTTCAAAGTAATTTTATCAGCATATAGCATAGTGCTTTAATTGCCAATATGCATAGCAGTTTATGTGTTTCCATTTGCATACATGTGTTAGAAAGAACTGAATCATTCATGTTAAAAACAGATGGGTGAATATCAACTTCAATGTATAATGAGTTTAGAGCATAAGATAAAAAATAAATAAACAGATGTGAGTGAAACTTTTTTTAAAATTCTTTTCTGCAAGATTGGTTGATTGGTTGGGATTTTTTCAGAGATTAAAAATAGCCAGCCTCTGTATCAATGACAACCATTAAATTCTGCAAAAAGCAATTTATAACCTAATCTTTATTACTAATTAATTTACTAGAGAAACAAAAACAACCCCTTCTCACTCACACATTTTTCTTTTTTTTATATGTTTCTACCCCAATACTAACATTTTGGCAATTTAGTTTTCATTCGTGTCAAAGGGTTTACTGTTTTATTCACCATCACAGAAAATGCAGCTGCACTTTCTATAAGTTTCTATAAGCTGACTTCTCAGAAATGGTAGCTGTTTATTTACATATACCATAGGCCTCTATGGTATCTCGCCACAGTAGTGACTTTATTTTAAAAAGGAATAAGGCAATTTTTTTTTTCCATTTTTGATATTTGAAATGAAGGTTATTTTGGTGTCTATGTGCAATAGAAGACTGTAGGAATTGAGACTTAAAGCAATATTACACTTTATTCTCTCTAATTCAACACTTTTTATTTAAATTCTTTTCAGCTCGGCACTGAGACAAACTCCATTTCCAGTTCTGAGAGAGCTGTCTTTACTAATATGATGAAAAGATTATTACTCTTTAAATGTATTATCATCACTCACAGTAGATTCCTAGTAGATCTAGGGAGAATATATATTTTGTGATTGATTACTTTGAAACAGTGTTATATATTATGTTTTAATTACTGCAATACAGATGAGCTTGTAGCATTTCCAAATGAGATGTAAAAGGAAGAAAGGTATGGGGGTTTTTCTGTTTTCTGACATAGACCAACTTCTTACCCTCAGTAATGTTGTCCATGGATGTGCAAGAAAAATATTGTAGGTTAGACTTTTCCTAGCATTGTTCTGTTGCAAAACAGTGGGCAAAAATGCAGCTTTTCTTCTAAAACCATTATGTTGAAAACTGAGTTTAAAAAAACCCTTCTTACTTAGGTATGCATGAAGAGATTTCCTGACAGAGATGTTAATGGCAGACCTCCAGTCTGCTGCACACCATTACTGGAAGTACCCTTTTCCTCCAGACAGAGCTGACACAGAGTCAAGTGACAAACTAGTCCAGACAAGTTAGCTGAGCAAGTGCAGTGAGTCTGTCTCCAAAATCTGTACAAAGTGCTGAGTGGCTTTGATTAACAGCTTAAAAGTTTGAAATGGCTTCACCTGTATCTGCCCAGTCAGCAGGTATGTTTCTGGTTTAGCAACTGACATTTGAAATTGGATAGACCACTCTAGGAGTCCTGCTTTGAATACTGAGTGACCAAACCTGTGCATCCTCTTGCTGGAAACTCACTGCAGGTAAGAGGTATCACTCTTGATAGGAGAGTCCTTGTTCTTTTTCAGGGATTCACTTATATTCATGCATGGTTTCTTACAAATCCTGTAAATAGATCAAAGGTATATATTTGACCAAGTCATTCTTTCACTGAGAGAAATTACTACTCCTTTCTAAAGATGGCAGTTTTAGCACTATGGTGGTCACAAAAGGAAAGGGAAATACACATCACTCTGGTGGGTTTAGCCGTATCTTCTCTCAAATTACTAGAACAGGCCTGGGAAATCACTCTCCAGATGAAGGTGACTTTTTTTCCCAGTCTCCCTGTCTCTCCGCCAAGTGTATGCAGTGAGATGTTCCATATTGTTTGTGTGCTGAGCCTCTTCAGTGAGGGTTTTTCCCATTCAAAACCACACACTCTGAGAGTTGTGTTTTCATTAACTTGCTTTCCTAAATATAATAGGATTGAAGCAATGCCTTCAGCTTCAAGCTTCCATGGACAGTGATGCAGTCCACAGGCACCTGACAGTAGCTGGCCACAGGCCCCTGAGAAAAGATCTTAGTTGGGGATTATGTTGGTGTATGTTTTTCCTTTCTTGTACAATGGCTAAATCAAGTTTGTTTTTTTTTTTTTTTTTTGTTCCCTGAGTACATTAACCTGATGCTTATATTTGCTTTTAACTCATACTAGACTTATAAAAAAATGTAGTATTATTATTGTCCTTGATGCTTTCCTGGTTATCTGCTTATTTTTGATGGTTCAATTGTTTCCTCTCTAAAATGCCTACTAAGCTACCTAGTTTTAAAAGTTTTCAGCTTGGTGGTTTTATATGAAACAAGGGATAAAAAACTGTGAGAGAAAATTTGATAAAAAATTAGAAAGAAATGGCTCTGACACTAAGGTTGATTCTATGATTCTTTATATTTTTCAATTTGACTTTTATTCCTGTTTGACACTATCTTAGAATAAGCCGCTCTAAAGAGACCTCAAAAAGTCATCTATATCTTACTGCATAACTCAAATAAGGATTAATTATAGTTTCAACCATGTGTATATTCTTGCAAGATCTTAAATTATGGTGACTCCCCAGACAGCTTGTGCCAATGTTTTACTACTGTTATGACTAGAAAGCTTCTTTTAATATCTAACCTAAGTTTTCCTTCTTGTAGACCAAGCCTGTTATAATTTTACTTATCCACATTCATTGTAGATTATTCCCTTCAATGTCTGTTATGCATCTGAGAACAGCTATTGTATCCTTAACACCTGTCTCCTTTTAAACTAAGCACTGGAATATTTTCCAGTACTTTGATGTAGACCTTTACTTCTGCTTATTTTATTCTTATCTTACTCTTATTCTTTTCTTATGTTTATTTTATTCTTCTTTATTCTTATCTTATTCCTCTGCACTTACCAGTTGGCTAATTCACTGAGCTGCAGTGTACAAAAATGACAGTTTTTCAGTCAAAGCTATTGATTGTTTGTTTTTTATTTCCTACTAATGCATTCATGTACATACAGAGATACCCACACATATTGAGTAACAGTATGATATTGTTGGCTCATATCCATCTCCTGATTTGTTATAACCACAGATCTTTTCTGCACAACTGCTCACTATTAGCATCACTGTAAAAGTGAGTGTCTATTGTCAATCTCTGACTTGAAAAATTCAGATCTAGCCTTGAAATATCACTGAACTCAGTACTGACTTCCAAAATATAAATATTGTTTATTGCAATTGAGTTACTGAGAGTCACCTCAAATGACAGAATAGCTGTTCTGCCTACGTCTTTGAACACAAACAACATGTATTTTCACTTTATCCACCTCTGTGACCAGTTCTTAGTGAATCAACATAGATATTGGTTTTCAATTTGCGTATGAAAATAGAATGCAAAGAAATTAAAATGTTTATTGCATCTCAGGTATCTTAGCTGTTGCTTCTGTTCACAATGCATATTATCACACTAGAGAGAAAGGAAAAACACTTATATGATTTGCTCCTTCCTTTCTGCAGTATTGTTGTTTTCTTGCAGATACCTGTAAATCGTATTCCTCTGAGGAGAATTTTTTTTGGCTATTTACATTTCTTTCCATTTTTTTTCCTGAAGACCCAGATTTATCTTTGTCATGTCTTTCAATACAACTACTAAACTAACTTTTAGCAAATCTAAGATTGCTATAGCCAGATCTGCAGGTGTCTAGAACAAAATTTGTCATGTCTAGCAGACAACTTTAATATTTTTTTCATTGATTTTTTTTCACAAAATATTCAAATGACCATCACAATAAGTGCAACTACAATAGAGCAAGATACCTCTTGAATAATGAAAGAGCAAGTTACAAGGTACTTGACTAAATTAGAGGCTTTCAGAAGTAATCTCTAACCTTTCTTTTTCTATAAAATTTGAGATCTTATCCTTTGTCTCTAATATTATGTTAGTGCCCTTTTTTCTCTGATTTTTATGGCATTAGATATCTGATTTAAACTGACCTTTTCACTTCAGACTAGAAAAGACTTGCATGCATAGAAGCATTCAACACATAGGCCTTTCTCAGAGTCATTTTTGCTAGCTTTAAAAGTCCACTAACTAGAGAACCTTTACAAACTTTAGTCCCATTGCTAATATAGAATATCAATTTGCTCGTCTTTATTTCTCTATCACTTGTACCTTGGGTTCTTTTTATTGTTTGACACTGAAAGCTGTAAAATTTGTGTTCAGTACCTGTAGACAGACTTCATTTTTTCAACATCTCTCTTCTATCTTATGTAAAAAAGCAGATCTGGCTCCATTCCCACACTGAATGAACTCTCTATTTTTTTCAAATATAGCACAACAGATATTATTTATACTGTTACCTTACACTGTTGTATTCACATGCAAATAAGTAAATCTAGGTTATCAAACATTATGCTATTCAAAATATGAAATAGCACATCATCATAGGGTAAATTCTTCGATAATTAACTTGTTAGTTTCTAATTAAACAGTTTCAGATTTTATTTATAAATGTAATGTATCCTTATAGAAGTATAAAAAGTTAAAAAACATAATTTGGTTTGCTATGCAGCCTGAATAATCATACTGCATATCTATTATTATATCCATGCTTGTACCATGCACCAGGAATTTATTGTATATTTTTCTGTCCAAGAAATTATATGCTCTTCAGAAGTGAACTCATTCTTATATTCAGGTTAAGCTTGAATTACAAGTATCTTTCATGAAAGAGTGAAAATGAACTTCAAGATACTTAAACAAAACCAAAAAGAAAAACAACAAATGGCTATTAAAAAAATGTATTACTGGAAGGAAAACAAATCTTAATGTTCCAATTTCCCAAAAAT
Source organism: Passer domesticus (assembly GCF_036417665.1). Classification (NCBI taxonomy): domain Eukaryota; kingdom Metazoa; phylum Chordata; class Aves; order Passeriformes; family Passeridae; genus Passer; species Passer domesticus. Next base: position 82,900,575 of record NC_087474.1, on the reverse strand, counting down.
TTGAGGAAATTTCTTTTCGTTTCATAGGAAAAAAAATACAAGTACAAACACAAAATATTTAGAAATTAAACACAACTTTTTTTAAATTTGTCTTTTAATTCATAACTTTCAATTGTTTAGTCCCTTCCATTTGAAAATGTTACAGAAACAATAATAACCCTGGAAATACAGTGGGATCATGATAATGAATCTTTCTTCAAAAGTAATGACTGGCTTTTAAATTTTAATAGTTTTTCACTTATCTCACATATGAATGTTTTCCATCTATTAACTACTTTATCAAGCATTTTGGCTTCTCCATTGCTCTAGTTTTTGACATCTAAGCTTCCTTTTTAAAGCTGATGCAGAGTCCTACATTCTGAACTCTGTTCAGAATAATATGTTTAAAAGCAGATTTAGTTTTGAAATTTTCAGTAAAATTCATGGGTACATTGTGAGTTTATTACAGTGGATTTTTTTACAAAATCTCTGGAATTTCTATAGGATGCTGTATATGGGCATAGGGACTTTATCATAATTTCATTGTCTATATATTTTTATATCTTGTACATGCTTTACATGTGTAAACTCAACTTAAAATTGTGAAACACTGTTAATAGTCTCTTCATGGGCAAATCCTGGATATGGATTGATACCTTTGTCTTCCAGTAGGGCCTAAGTGTTCTGAGCATTACAGCTACATTGTGTCAGTCATGCTAAAAGTTTTTCTCCTATTTGGTCTTTTTCCCAGTAGTGACACTTTGCTTTGATGGAACAATAAATCAAAAAACCAACACTGTGTAGTGAACCAGCAAGAAGGAAGGAGAAATCCATCTTTCTCTGAATAGCATTCCACACAGAATATAGGAAAATATCAACATGTGGAAAATGGAGTTTGGGAATAAGAGGCTTCATACTGGAAGGCTTCCTATTGAATACTGCAATTACAGACTTTCTGGGTAAACCCTAAAAAAACAGAAGATAATTTCTTCCTTTCACACACATAGGAAATTGTGTAAATAATTTTTCATTACAAAATGAAACTATTGAAATGGAGAAAGATATTATTATAAATGATCTCCCTATTCACCCATTAGGTGGGAAACACTTTAATATCTTTCAAACTGAGAAGCATAATTGTTTGATGAGCCCAATCTACATTACATAGCTCATCCTCTAATTACAATATTAGTTTTACAAGTGATTATGAAGCAGTTACTTAATCTAAGCAAGAAATCAATAATTCAAACCAATAGCTAAATTGCATGAACTATTTTTGTACTGATGTGGACAGACAATTAGTGACTTATTTACTTTATTTAACATCTTTTCCAGAATAAAATGTATTCTTCTAAAGTACACTCATCACCTAAAATAGCATCAGAGAACATGAATAATTGTGTGAGTATAAAACTGGATGGATAGATTTGGTGGTTCTAAACTAAAAGATTTGGTGGTTCTAAACTAAAAAGATGGTTCTTTTCTAGTTTAGAACCACCAAATCTCTTGGCTTAAAGCTTCCAAACTTTTCTTTGGTCTACCAGGCTTGGTCTTCATAGTGATTTCATATATTAGAATCACTTGAAAGAGTAAGCCTATAGGAAAAGGGCAATTGGAGCCCTAAGATCAGCAGAAAATACTTGCAAATGTAAGACCTCTTGAGCAGCTGAAAAATCCCCAACCAGCCAACCAACCAACCAAAAAAAAAAAAATCCAAACCTAGAGCAAGTGTGATGTTGTGATGTACAGAGTAGTTCCTTTTCATTTTTTGGGGTTTGTTCTTTTTTTTGTTGATGTTGTTTGTTTGTGGGGTGGGTTGTTTTGGTTGTTTTTTTGGGGTTTTTTTTGGTTCCTGTTTTTTCATTTTTTTGAGTTTTTTTTCATTTTTTAAGTTTTATTTGAAATGCATTTATTTCAAAGGAGGCACATTAGCAACATTAGCTAGATAAAAAAAAAGAAAAGACTGATTTTGCTTTTATTTTTGCAAAAGTAAATTGTTGTACAATCTGACATTCTGTAACTGAGCGAGGACACTTTAAATTTTGCAGTATCTCCTTGTGCACATTATAAATTTGCTTAGCTCTGGTCTTAATTCAAAAGAGTAAAAGATGGATTCTGACTCTTGTTGATTATCCACAAAATGCAACCACTCATTTTGATACAACTTTTTCATAAGCAATTTAGAAATGTTTAAACAAAAGCCAGAAATACAGCAGACATTAAAAACTTTATATTTCTTAAGCAGCAACTCTATTCTGTTCACAGGAACATAGTGTACTATTTACTGTTAACCTTCATAATATCTTGCAGTTTATGGAGAAGTGAATTTTCAGTGGAGGACTTTCAGTACAATAGAGTAGTACTATTATGTGGCAATGTTTTAGAATTTCTTCACAGTTTTTTGTTTGTTATCTTTTCAGGTTTATGTTGGATTACATGAAAGAGTACTTAATAAATGAGTGGTGTCCTGTTTCATTTCTTTTTGAGGCTTTTCATTCTCTGTTGAAACAAGTGTTGCGCTAATGCAAACACTTAATATTTCAGTGCTTTCCAGAGTGTGACAAAAGATATTTGTGATAGATATTTATTACATGGCATTTTATACTAAATACATATTTTGATTGTGGTATCTGCTTGAAGAAAGATGGGTGTATACTCACATGCCACATGTTCTTAAAAAATTAATTTCAATTGTCTTCTAAGTCAGAATTTTCAGGTGAACCATTGGCATTATGTAATAGAACAACTTAAAAGAAAGCACACTATTTCCAATTTGATAAATAATTTCCACTTTAATGAAGTTGTACTGAATATACATTAGCATTTCAGCATTCTTTTTTGGAGTTGTCTCATAAGGATCTCTAAGAAGTCCTGTGTGCCAAATCAGATTCATTCTTGTGTAATGGCTGTTAACCAAAAATTTTTTGTATTCCAAGGGAACATAGGAATTTTGGGCAAGGGCTAACCCCATCTGTGTTAGGTAACATGAGATCCTTTGTTCAAGTGCAATATATTATGTGATTTTTTTTTCTATCAGTTTCAAAGTTTAATCCAAAGTATGTTGATGTTTGTCCATAGTTGTTCTTGCCACTTTTGAGAATTTAGGCATAAGGGGCCCTCTCCAAAGTCCACTGATGTTTATGTTAGCTCTAATGCTGATTTATTTGAAATGTGTTCAGGATCAATTGCAAAAACAATTAAGAATTGTTTTTAAGAATGTTTGAAAAGTATTTATGAATAACTGATAAAGAAGGACAATAATGAAGATAGATAATTAAAAAAATAATTCAAAAGAAATTTGTTAGAAAATCAAAAATGCTAAAGCATACTGAAAAGATGCATTTGATCTTTTTTCTTCTGTTTAATAAAGTTTAGGCTGGAAAGCAAATGGCATCTAAGAGAATATTGGCCATTGGGTTATGTTTTTCACTGTGATTCTCCCTGTGTTAAACTAAATTACTTTTTCTCTCCCTTCACATTTCATCTATGACAAACAAGGCAGATTTGGTAGGACAGAGAAAACTAGAACCTTAGTGTCTTTCAATTCCATGGGGGAATATTTCAATACTGAATGTGGAAACACTTTATTTTCATATTCTGTTTAACATGTTATTTTATAAAACCTTCTATTTGTTTTCCCTTTCTATAAATCTCAAAAATAAATACATTCATCTGAAAATTTACACTTCAGTGCACTCTCAATGTAATTCAATATTTACCATACTATGTCAGTCGTTTTTCATGTATCTATGGAAACCATCTATAATTATAATATCAGAATCATTTAGCATAACATGTTGGTATAAAGACTAAGTCTTATGCATAAAATGAATCTGAAATGCTCTTGACATCGCAAGGAGTTGATTTTAAATGTGGATAAAGTTTTTTGGCGGTTTTTTCATAAAGAACAAATTCCACCTCTAAAATTTTCTTGGAGGATTTTATCCTGTTCCTGGTTTTGATCAAGTAGTAATGTTAGTAATATGCAGTATGCCTCCTGTCCTGAATTTGTGTCATATTCTGTGTCCTTTCTTGTGCAATTCCTAACTAAAATTTGCAAAATAATTACATTAATAAAAATGTATTTGAAAGACCTTTTTGGCATCTTCTATAAAGCTAAAAACTCTCGAGAATTATCATCATTTTACCATCACTCTACACCACCTCAATTAGTTTGCTTGGTCTAAGTCTGTGCTATCTTCCCTTCAGAAGTCACATAGCACAAAAGCTGGGGAAAAAAATTAGATTATTCCTTCCTACTACTGACCTACTGATCACAGACAAAATATTTCAAACAAGTTTGAGCTAGGAGAATCTGAAGATTACATTTATGTCAAGAGTAAAACATCTAAATTCTTGGTTTCTATATATAGGTGTCAAAAAATTTACATATATCTACGCTCCCTTTATAGTCAATGGAGAGGTAATCCATACAATCTGGATGGATTATGGAATTTAGATATCTATAAAGGTAATTTATGGATCAGCTTCTCAGACCTATTGTTCAGACCTGGAATTTAATTTGGTGTGAGTTTCACTCTTTCAGCTTTCTAATCTTTAATAGTACTATTCTCCAAAATGCTTATAGAATTAATAAGGTTGGAAAATACTACTGATATTGCCAAATCTAACCTCTGAGAAAACACCCTGATGACAACTAAACCATAAGCCATAGACATGTGCCATATCCACTCATTTCTTGAACACTTCCACGAATGATGAGTCCACCACCTTCCTGGGCAGCCCATTGCAAAGTATTTTTTTTTCAATGAAGACAAAGTTCTTGGCATTTAACCTGAACCTTTACTGGTACAGACTGAGGCCATTTCCTCTTGTCCTGTTGCTAGCTGCCCATGAGAAGACCCTCATCTTGCTACATCTTCCTTTCAGGTGGTGGTAGGGAGAGAAACAGCCTCCCCTGAGACTCCTTTTCTCCAGGATAAGAATCCCAAGATCCCTCAGCCACTCCTCATAAGACTTGTGCTCCAGGCCCTTCACCAGCTTTGTTGCCTTTCTATGGACACATTCTTCCCCTTAACATCCTTCTTGTAGTGAAGGACCCAGAACTGGACACACTAATCAAGATGTGGCCAGCACTGAGTACAGGGGGTCAATCACTGCCCTGGTTCTTCTGGCCACTATATTTTTGATACAAGTCAGGATGACATCACCTTCTTGGCCCCCCATACACACTCTGGCTCATATTCAAGTGCCTGTCAACCAGCACCCCCAGGTCCTTTTCTCCTGGGCAGCTTTCCAACCATGTTTCCCCAAACCTGTTGTGTTATATGATGTTGCTTTATGCAGAACCCAGAACTTCTCCTTATTGAATCTCAAAGCATTGGCCTGTCTAGATCCCCCTGCAAAACTTTTCTGCCTTTCACCCTACATCAGATCAACACTCTGACCCAATTCCTAGGATAAAAGGTTGGCCAAGGTAGACTTTTTTCCTAAAACCATGGTTTTTCTAAAACTAGATTATGGTTTGCTCTGATCCCCTGGTTGTTCTGTACATGCTGTGTGATTGCACTCACTCATCTGTTCCATAACCTTCCCTGGAATCAAGGCCAGACAACAGGCCTATAATTCTCTGGATCTTCCTTCTGACCATTCTTCTGGATGGCACCACAATGGTTAACCCATCTGGGACTCCTCCTGCTTAACCAGGATAAACAATGGAGAGTGTCTTGGTGAGGTTCTCTGACAACTTCCTCAGTACTCCCAGGTGAATCCTATCCTGCTGGCCCCACAGACTTGTGAGTGTCTGAGTGGCGCAGGAAGTCGCCAACTACTTTGTCCTGGATTGTAGAAGGTCTCCTGTCTACTAGTTAAGAGTGTTGGTAGCCCTGAGGATAACTGATCTTTCTGTTAGAGACTGAGGCAAAAAAGGCATTAAATAGCTGAGCCTTCTCCTCCTCCTTGGTGACAATGTCCCCATGTCCAATAAAGGAGGGAGATTTCCTTTGGCCTCCTTCTGTTAATGTATTTATAAAAACACTTCTATTAATCATTCACAGTGTGGCCAGATTGAGCTCTAGCTGAGCTTTCACCTTTCTAATTTTCTCTCTACATGACCAAACAGCATCCTTGTACTCTTCTTGAGTTTCCTGGCCTTTCTTTCAAAGGTTATATATTCTCCTTTTCCCCAGTGAAATCTTCAGCGTTATTATCTGATTATAATAGATGCCTCAGCCTGAATTAAAGTGCAAATGAGACCGTATGCTGGTCAATAGTATGGATTCTATATAACAGTTAATACACAAGGTAGAGAGATAGAAAGAAATGGGGTGGCATAGCAGGGTGAGGGAAGAAAGAGAGTGGGAGAGAGAGATTAAGTAAAAGATATCATCACCACGTGGTTTCCTGTGGTGTCCCACTGGTCCTTCTTCACTGTGCTCTTCAGTGGTAGGGATCCCAGAGTTGTTCTTCTGGAGGTACCACTTTTATACAGTCCAAGTTCTGGGTATCTACAGTGTGTAGATGATGTTCCCACAAGTTTTAGCTGGCCTTTACCCCAGTGTGTCACCTTGTGAATTTTTTGTTTATATAAATTTAATCTTAAATTTCCACAGTCTGCACCGTGGAATTTTGTCCAGTGCATTAATTCCAGGTCTTTACCTTTGCCTGGAATCAGTGACTTCCTGTTTTGGCATCTGTGCTTCTCTCAAGTCCCTGTTGTGGTGGTTCATCTTATCTTCCTTCTTCAACAGCTCTGAGACATGCAAATACATTCTATAAGTCCCCACATTCAGCCAGACTGGTCTTCCTGCCTGATGTCACCTTTCAGCGCATAGGGACAGCCAGCCTTGCTGGACACCTTTCTTAGAAAGGACTGTTTCCCAAGAGACTCTGAACCAGTGTACTGAAAAGGCCAAAGTTCAACCTCCAGAAGTCAAAGGTAGAGGTTATGTTAAACTCTTTCTTTATTTCACCAAGGATTTAAAATTCAATAACTTTGTGGTTGCTGTGCCCTCAAACTACCACATCTCCCACCAGCCCTTTTCTGTTCCTAACCAGCAGGTCTAGCAGGGCACTGCCCCTGGCAGGGTCACTTACCAGCTGTGTCAGGAAGCTCCTCACAATCCTGGAACCACCTATAACTACCTCATCTCAAGTGTGTTCATTTTTCAAGTGACTTTCTGCAAGTTAAATTCTCCCTCAAGAGCAAGGGCTGGCAATCATGAAACTGCAGCCAGGCACCCCTGAAATACTTCATCTTCCTCTTCATCCTGCTTGGGTGGTCTGTGACAGACTGCCACCAGGATGCTGCCTTGATGGCCTTCCCTCTGATTCTTATCCATCAGAACTCAACCTCATTTTCAAAATCCTTGAGATCCCCCAAACCACTCCCCAATATACAGAGCCACCCCACTGCCTCTCCCTCCTTATCTGTCCCTTCTGATGAGCTTGTGACCATCCACTGCAGCACTGCAGTCCTGTGAGTCATCCCACCATGTTTCTTTGACAGCTACTGTGCCACAGCTTTCCTTCTGCACCATGGCTTCCAGCTCCTCTTGTTTGTTGCCCATGCAACATGTGTACATGCCCTTCAGGTGGGCTGATTTCACCCCTGACTCTTGCTTACCACTCCTAGGCTCATCTCTGGAGAGCCTGGTTTCATTCCCTTCCCCCTCCACACCTAATTTAAAGTCCTCTCAATTAGCCCTGTCAAATCCTCATCTAGCATAATTTTTCCCCTTTTAGACAGGTGAAGAACATCTCTCCAGGACCCAAACAGGCCTCCAAATAGTTCAAAACATAACCAAGAAGAGGGAGGGAAGGTTTTAATGCTGGAAAAAAAAGATAGCATGAAGAGGAAACCTTTCATCCTCATCAGAAACCAGGGAATTCCCAGCAAAGCAGCAGCCTATTTAAGGAATTGCTAGTGCATTTCGACATAGAGGATTGCACAGTCAGATGACATATGGCTGAAGAGAACATCCCAAAGAGCAAGTCATAATAACTCTATATTTTCAGGCGAAGAGTAGGTCAGAGGATAGCAGGGATCAAATAGACAATTCAAATATAAGTGTTATTTAAAAACCTTTTTATTTGACAGGCAGCGTGGCACGCTTATTTTTATAAAAATGTTGGAAGGTGAAGAACTATGATAAAGAAGCCTTAAATGAAGGCAATGTTGAAATTAGAAAATTGATGACAGAACAATTATAATAACAGAGCAGTTTAAAATTATCCTACAAAATATATAGAAATTAGGGCATGAAACATAGTGGGGTTGAATTAGATGTGTAAATTTAAGAGTTCATGGAATTAAACCAAATTAGTAAACTTTCTACCTCAAGTACCAGAAACTTCATTAATTGAAACTCTTTGGCCTAAACAATAGGAATATTGTGCTGTGTCTACATTGAAACCCAAACAACTAGAGATGAAATGGGTGGGTATATCCTGAAACAGGTCCAGCAGAGCCTGAGAGAAATAGTTAGATGACTTCAATTATTCTATGGAAAAAGGCCAAATCACAACAGGTGATATCAGTATTCATACTACATATTATTATACTATATACTATATACTATCAGTAATTATACTTACATTCAGAATCCCTACTGAAGTATCAACAGCCAAAGAATTCACTGTTAAATTTTAGTAAGAACTAGGTGAAAATGAGAACCCTTGCTAAAAGCAAGCTAAATGTGACATCTGCTTCAGAAAATTGCATGCTTGTAGGAAGTCCAAAAAGCATTGAAGACCATACTGGTAGCACAGTGCTTGTTCACACCCATTTATGAAATGCGTGAGAAAGTCTAAAAGAAGGCCCAGCATGGACAAACACCAAAGGCAAAAGTTAATAATAGTAAGAAGCATTTGAACAAAGAAAAGTATTGAAGAATCTGACAAACAAAAATGTAAACATAGTTGGGCCAGAAAATAGTTTAATAAGCAGCTATGTAAAGGAGTCAAAACTGGTACTAACTTCCTGAGACGAGAGAAAAATAAGCCTCCTGTCACCTCGAAGATCTGTGGACTGTAAGCATAAAAAGAATTCCTGGAAAATATAATTATGTTGTATAAAACGTAAATTAATTTTTTACAGGAATATTCACTATGAAGAAGATGGAGACATTGATATACCATAACCTTTTCAGGATGGGCACTTGCTGGAAAATCTGAAATTTAAGAAACAGACTCAACAGAATTACAAATAGAGTAAGCATCACCCTGCCACTGTGATTAGGCAGCATTCATCTGGACACCTACAGCTCAACAGACTTTCTAGGAACCTTAGGACAAAATAGGTGAATTGCTAAAGTAATAGCTAATCTTGTTCCTTGTGTCCTCGTGTTCTTCAAAATGGGTGTGGGTGTGCATGACACCAAACTTTAGAAAAATGTTCCACAGATTTGCTATATATTCTATGTTCTATGTGTTTGTCAATCACTTCCAGAACCTGTATAAACTTTCATCCAACACTTTCTCTTAACAAGGGGTCCCACAGATGTGCTGCCTATTGTATGGAGGGGAAAAATACTTAGAAACGAACAATTATTTTGTTTTTTTAAACCTTAGTGGAATAAAATATCTGCTCCACCACCATAAGCTATTTCAGATATATCTATAAACTCTATCGTTTTGGACATTTCAATTAAGATATTCCCCTTCGTATTTTATTTCTATTTCCTTTGAGAATTTATTTAATTATTATTTTGAAAAAAATACTGAGTAATGTACTGGTTGCACAGTACAATTGCATTAAAATAGATTCCAATTCAAATATATATATATTTAATAAAATTTAGACAGATAGACTTGAAGGAAAAAAAATATTTACAAGAACTATGGTTTCTTTTCAAACAATGATAAGACTGATGTACAAATAATGTAGCACTATCATCTTTTTCTGTTTTATTTGTTTTAGCTAGAATTTCACGGCATTGAAACATATATTGCTTCATGAAATCTTTTAAGGAATCTAGTCCGATTAGGGGCAACATGCTAAGTCCATCTTGTAAGAGGCATTAATGAGATTACCTTCACTTAAGTGCATTCTTTGTGTTATATGTTGTATAACTAAAATGTATTAATTGTTGGCTTTGACATTCACATCCATGCAGGTTATAGAACTAGAGTAATAGACTAATTTTAATGTAAATTTTTGAAATTGTAGCTAGGTGTATGCATAGTCTGTGGGTGGTTATGTACCAAAGAAAGTGTATAGGAAGAGTACCTGTGCACAGAGTACAATGTTTGGAAAAGGGAATAACAGGCTGACACTAGTTCTTTGGACACACCTGCAGAACAAATGTGTTTGATATTGTACTTCCATTTCAAATGATGATGTTTCTGTGTATAAAGCTATATAAATACAAATATTTTGCAAGAGCTCTCTGTTTATGTATAACTAAAGGCTGCAGCAGTTCCATGTTCATAACATATATGAAAAAATCTAGTTACTTAAAGTCTTACAATGCTATTTGTGGTAAATAGCAAATAATGCACAAGCTGAAGGTGTCGAAAATATCTGTTGATGTTGATACTCTATGTTGATACTCTATAGGCTTATCCTTCATATGTGAAATCTTCCACTAAAGAAATCCAAACTGTTCTTGATAAACACTTTTCACTTCTTCTCCTTTCAATACCATACTATATAATTTATTTTGATACTATGTAAGTTTCCTCCACATCCAAACATGTTAAAAAATTATTGGAAAGTAATTTACTGTTTCTGACTTAGGTCTGGGTGCCTTTGACCTGTTCCATTGTCAACTTTTTTAAACTGAATATTTTTAATCCTATGCTTTGTCTCACCTGGATTTACATAAAAGTCACTATATATGATGACATTAAAATTTTGCCTTATTTTAATATTTTCTGCTGAGAGAGTTGCATATGCTTCATAAAATGTTTTCTATAGAACTGTAGGGAATTCTAGACAAGGTATGCAATAAAAAGGAAAATGTTTTGTCAATCAGCATCCAAAAAGTCTATGTCTTGAAAAGTACTTATGGGACTGATTCTTATCAATATTTTTGTTTCAGATTCTTCAGAAATATTAGTTCAAATAATTACCTCTATCCTATTTGCTGACCCTGAAACTTCTACACATTTCTGAAGTTCGGTCTTGTTCCAATTTAATCAAATCCATTTTTACTTTAAAGGCTGGATTTTAGCTATCCCCAAAATTGGAAGTGATGGTCAGAAAACTAATTTTCAGACCAGTTTATCTATTTGTAATGTATCGTGTGTTCACTCTTCATAGTTTTCTGTGTGCACCATGATTAATAAAAATGTTTATTAAAAATGTTTAAACTTCAGCAGTGCCTGAAACAGTAAGCTGATTACAAAATTTGTAATCTATAGCTTGAGTTCAGCAATAATTCTTGGCGCAACAATTTTTTTTACCTGTGATTTTTGAAGAAAGTAAATACAGAAGTTCTGATGATTAAAATATATTATCTTCTGAAAATCATCAAAGAAATTTATATACGCACTTTTAAGTTATCTTATATTCTAATATTAGTAAATACTGAATTTTTAATGATTTCATTCAATTTATTTCTGAGTCAACACTCATAATTGATCCTAGTCTTACATTAATCTACCCCAGGCAAGATAATATTTTTTCCACCACAGATTACATTGACACTATCATATTTGGAACCAGTTTAGATCATATGATATTTTGTAACATCAATTAATTTTGAAAGTAATGACCATCTATTTGTTGATCACACCTCATAAACTCTGAATCATCTGCAGTAAAAGTAAAAATTCTGTATGCTTTTCGAAAATACAGTGTTTTTTCTCTGTGTCAGGTGGATTTTTAAGTTGTAATAATTCTATTATATGAAAGATAGTTGGCTATGATAGTCCCTCAAATTCAACAAGATATGAATCTGTTTTGAATAAGTAACAAGATATCAGATCATATTTTTGATGCACTGTATTCACTGCCGTACACCCTGAACCAGCTGAGATACTGCAAATTGCAATATGTATTTCACTGTCATTTTTCCCAATAAATTTGCAGCATATGACACATTTTGAAGCTTTCTGTCATTTTCTGAAGTAGAAGTCAGGAACAGCATTCTATATTCATTGGTTTTAACACTTCATCTGTTTATTTTCTATCTCCACATCACCCCTTTGACAGATGCTGGAATCTGTACACGTCAGTTCATGAACAAGAAAAGGAATCACTGAGGGGGTTATTCCCATCTTTGAAATAGAAATCAGTTGAGGTTAAAAATGAGCCTCTTTTTTTTTTTTTTTTTTTTTTTTTTTTTTTTTTTTTTTTAACAGAGTTAAGAAGGAGACTCTGATTGGTTAAGTGTAGAGTAGTCCAAGAAGCTTTCTCTTTTTTTAAATTATTTTTTCCCTAAGAAATATATACTGATGGCAGTTACCAGGAAGAACAGCAATGTTATAATAAAAAATGTCAGATGGAAAATTCAACCCCTTTAATATAAAAAAGCTGACTCATTATGACTATGCTCAGTAAAATGAATTATTTCTGTAGTATAGAGTACATGGCTACTGGTTCAGTATAAGTATTGCAACTACTCTCTTAGACTTAAAATTATCGCAGATGTTTTTAAAAACACTTTTCAAATAATTTCTGCTGTCAGTTAATTCCCTGAACACACTGTTTTGGCACAAAGATTATTAGCTGTAAAAAGGAAAGAAATAAGACTGATAAGATTAAATGAGGAAGTTAGTATGCTTCTATCTAAACATTTGTATACAATTATTAAATCATTAGTACTGCCATTATGCACAGTATGAAAGCTCTTACCTTGCTATTTAACCAAAGGAAATGTTGAATAATTGTAATTTATGAAGGGAAAAGATGAAAGCAATAAAAGTGTTTCCTAGTTTCTAAAAGTTGCCTTCAAAAATTATGTGGAGCACTGACTTCTCGTCTGTAGTGATTTCCCGTCTTTTTCAATTCAATTAAAGATACACCATTTTATGCAAGATCTTTATTGAGAAGACCTCTCACCTCATCCCCACCTTGTTCCTTTGTATTATGGCAAATGAAAGATTATTATTCTTCATATATTAAGAAATAAGTTTCTGAGTGGGGGGGATAATGATAACTAAAGAAGCTGTCTTGAAAGAAAGGAAAGCTTCATTTATGGAGCACAAAACTGCTATAGTCAGAGTGAGACATCTTTTATTTGTCCTTGAAGTTTGCCTGGATAGCACTGAAGATTAGCTTCTTCTTTCCTGGGTGAAACTGGATATTGTCTTGATAGTTAGCTGGAAGATCTATCCATTCCAAGTAAATGATAGACATCTTCAAAAGAAATATAGCCTTCTAGAAGAAATTATGGAGCTTATTAAAATAGTATTTCATTAGATATAATGGAGCAGTTTATTTGCCCTGGAGCAGAAGAAACTGGATGCACTGAAATACAATTAAATATAATTATTACAAGCTTGATCTTCAAGCCTTAGCTGAAGTCCTTCAGAAAAAAATTAAAGAGGATCATTGAAAATATAGTTTTCATCTGCTGTTCTTTAGTGTATGTGTCAAAAATTGATCTGATAAGAACCTGATTTGAGAAAATACCTCAACACAAGCTGAATTCCCGTTGACTACAATGGGAAATGTACATGTTGACTGTCTAACAGAACCAAGTCTAGATTCTGATGAGACAACACGCTCTTGCTCTTGTTTTTCTAAACATAGGTAAAATTTTCAACCAACAAAATACTACTTGCTAAGACACATTAATCACCTGCTGCAGTCCTGCTGCTATTTTAAAAGTATTTGTTTTAGTGGGCCACAGAATAGAATAAATCAGTATATCAAAGATAAGGAAGCATATGAATCTCTGTAATGAAATTTCAATGGCTGTGTAATTTGCAGTACTATAAATATATTTAGTTTATGGATTTATCTGTTCCTGTATGTTGTTATCTTTTATGGTATGGAAAATTTATGTCAGAGAAACATTTCTCTTTTATTATCATATTAAAAAGTAAGGAAATAATATGAAAATTATTAAACAAAGGAAATAAAAGACATAAATCTGAGGATTCATTTTTCCATTCTGGAATGATATCAAAGCTCTCCTCAATTTTTCTCCACATTAAGCTTTAGAAATTTTTGGTCTTCAAAAATCAAGATAGCACAGGATTCTTATGACAAATTAACTATCAGCAGTGACTGAGTGAATCTTAAGGTGAAAGAAAATTGTTACGCCTTGCTGCAGCACAAACAAATGGTAAAAGTGAAAGGACACATTCCTTGCCTGCTCATGATGTTCACTGAAGTAGTGCTGTATTCTGAAAGTTGAACACGAGTTGCACCAAACCTTTAAAGACTTCTAGCTAAGCCATAAACCACAATTGCAATTCAGTGATTAGGAACCAATTAAGAGTATGGCACTTGAGGCAAAGAATGAAAGAATAAGTTACTATCAAATTTCAATGCATAAAACAACCTCACAGTTCGGCCCATTTGCTTTCCAATCTTAAAGTGAAACATACCAAAGACAATTAAAAACATTCTGAATGCACCCAGGTGTAAATACACTTGAATGCAATTATGCAAGGAAATTATTGTCTATAAACAAAATTACCAACAGTCACTTAATCTGAGCCATGAAATCAACCTTTCGGGCTGCTTATTGCTAATAGAGTTTCTAGATGATATCTGTCTCAAAATAAGATCTTCAGTGCTGAAGGTCTGATCTTGATATACTCCAAACATGTAAACATTTGGGTACTGGCTTCCATTATAAATAAACTTGCCACTTTGTTCTATATGAGTCACTGTATCAAAATATCTACTCAAGTACAGGCTGTGCAGACTACAGCTGCTAGACCCTGCTTTAGATTCCTGGCTCATGGAACATTCCCCACAGCATCCTTATGATTCGGACATTTTTGTCTGTCTTCTCTTTTCCCCTCTCTATTTTTCTCACTGTCTATTTTAAGCTCTGCAACCTCACTTTTTACTACTGTCTCCAACTGAGAATCAGTGGTACTGCTTAGAGTCTTCTGGTTTTATTTAAATAAAATTAAATAACACTGGCAACAACCTCGGACATATTAATTGTTCTAATATGGAAACTTCTCCTTAAAATCCACACAAGTGATCATTGGCATAAAACACTTCAATGTAGAGAGGAACATTTCCAATTAGAGAAGTTTATTTTTCTTTAAAGACTTTTCAAGGTACTACTTTAATGAAATATAAGGGATTTTTTTGGGTCAGTACTATTTTAATGAAATATAAGGGATTTTTTTGGTCAGTTTGGGGTTTTGGTTGGTTTTTTTTTTTGGTTGGTTGGTTTTTTGTTTGTTTGTTTGGGTTTTTTTTTTTTTTTTGTTGACTGGTTTTGTGTAGGGGGAGGTATGTGGGGTATGTTATTACTATTATTTTATTTTAGGAGTGGAACAACTAAGACTCTTTAGAAATGCAGAATTTAAGAACAGTCTTTTTTCTCATTTTCCACTTTAGCAGTGGACTCAAATGCAATACTCAGCTCTTGAGTTCCAGGTACAGATACAGTATTCTAATGCTCTTTTGGGCTTCAGGTTCATGTTTGGAGTTCTGCATATCATAATACTACCTTTATTGTCAAAATCCAGAAAAAAACCTCTATTCAACCTTGCTATTCCAAACATCAGGATATGTGCCTTGTAATTATCCTTAAAACAATTTTTTCTGTATTCTAATTGCACAAACAGCATGTTTCCAAAAACCTATATCCTTAAAAATCATCTCTACTATGTGTTTGTAAGCATGCCCAGTTATATCTCTGCATAAACCCTAGTGTGCACTCACTAAGATGTGTTAATTATTGATTCCAACTCTTAGTAAAAGTTTTGTTTGGTGCAATGGAGTTTTTCTAATACATATGGACAGTACCATACAGTGGTCTTACATATCTAAATAAATCAGTAAACTTCCCCTATTCCCTTTATTGAGGCAGGATGATTTCCTCTTATAAACAGAATAAGAAAGGAGGTTCTAGTGGAGATATAGGTCTGAAATGCAATACATATCTGGGTGTATTTCCCTGATCTAAACTGAACAAAACAACACCTTACAACTTCTTAAACAGCCAGCAATTGCTTATAAACTGATAAACTGGCCAATTTAATATTTTGGTTTTTTTAGAGATTTATGACGCTTTACAGATAGAACCTAAAATCATAACTTAAGATTGAAAAGTTTCTGCTATTTATCTCAAGCATTCATATAGAGAGATTTTAAAGTATTTGCTTCTCAAATTTCAAGTTTCCCTCTATATCAAAATAACTGAAAATATATTTTTCTACTCCATCATTGATAAATAAGGAAGATTTTCAGGTAAGGATGTTACTCCAGAAGTTATGACTCTGTTAAATCATGAAGAAGAAAAAATATTATCTACTATGAAGATAAAATCAAGAAAGTAGGAGTTAATGGATTTTTCAAATGTTATGGGAGATATTTTGTGAACATGTAATTTAGAACTAAATAGGTACTAAGCATCTGCTAATGACTTTTCAGATTTGAGGCATGCTGGAGGTATTTCAAAGAATATTCTAACCCTGCTTGAGAGATCAGATAGTACAAAGGGAAGGATGCATATAGATCTGTTTCTCTGAGGTTTTTTTGTATAAAACAGCAATAAAATCTTTAACATGTTTTATGGTGGGTTAACCCTGACTGTGTGCCAGGTGCTTATCAAAGCCTCTCTATAATTCCCTTTCTTCATCTGAACAATGAGAGAAAAAATTACAAAAGGGTTATGGGTCAAGATAAACATGGGGACAAATCAGTTCAGTCACCAATTACCCTCCTGGTAAAAACAGACTCACTTTGGGAAATTATTTATTGCCACACAGATCAGACTAGAAAAATGAGAAATAAAGTAAAATTTTTAAAATACCTTCCCTTCACCCCTCTCTTCTTCCTGAATTTTGCTCTTTTGAGTTCTACTTCCCTCCTTGCAGCAGTGTAGGGAACAGGGAATGAGGGTTGTGGTCAGATCATCCCATCATGTCTCTGCTTCTTCTTTGTCCTCGTGTTAAGGACTCCTCACACTCTTTCCCTGCTCCATTGTAGGGTGGCCTCCACAGGAACTCTGTTAACTTCTGGGTCCTTTCTACAGGCTGAATCTCTTCATTAAGTGCCCATGCATCTGTCCCTTCCATGAGGAGAATTCCTTTAGGAGCAGGCTGCTCCAGCGTGTGTACCCTATAGGGTAACAAGACCTGCCAGCAAACCTCCTGTAGCATGGACTCCTCTTTCCATAAGCCCACAACTCCTGCCAGAAGCCCACTTCAGCATGAGTTTACAGCATCCTTTGGGCATTCATCTGCTGTGATGTGGCTTTTCTCTAATGTGTTCACACTCCTCCTATCTCAGGCAGAAGTTGTTGCATGAATTTTTCCCCCTTCTTAAATATGTTACCCCAGCTACCACAGCTGCTGATGGGCTCAGCACTGGCTGGTGAAAGGTTCATTTTGGAGTCTGTTGGCACTGGCTACACAAGATATAAATGAAGCTTTCAGCAACTTTCTACAGCAGCCACCTTGTAACCTCTCTACAATCCTCACTACAAAACCCAGCTGTGCAAACCCAAATAATTTCTGAAAAGAATTCTGATGTATAAGCAAAAACGAATGAGTAGCAGGTTGTTTATTGTGTAAACTATCACTGAGTAATTGTGTTAATTCAGCATTTAAAGCAGTCATTTCTTCAAACAGGAGCATAAAATTATCTTCCAGGATAGGAATTGTAGATCATACTTATTGTGTCTGTATAATTATATATACATGTGTATGTGCATATATGTATGTGAATATATGTAATATATGGAGCAGAAAAATGGAGTTTGTCTTCTACTGAAAGAGAAGAAATAAATCATAAAATGTTTTCTAAACACACTATTTTTCAAATTCTTAACCTTAGATTTTTTAATGTAACATTTCAATAATTTAGTCATTGTCAGCTATCCAGGATTTGGTAAATGCTGTACACACTTGGTTTTTCTACACCTGTTGTGGATTGATACATTTCTTAAAAAATAAATGGTGATGGTTGTTTCTGTCAGAGTCACTGTTCAGTTCCCCACTTAACAAAAAACTGTCAAATGAAACATAATGTCAAGAAAAACACACCTAAAATGGCCAAAGTAAATAAACAGAAACAGTGAGATGTATAAGACTTCATCCATTCTCATAATCTTGAATGATTCTATGCTAAAGCCCTCATTGTTATACTGACCTCTGTTAGATATCTCGTTTGACATCATTTGAGTCAATTGCTTTTTTCCCCTAAATCTAAAAGATTTTTCTAACTTCAAATGCTTACATATTTTACCTGTTATAATCTAATAGCAAACAGTCATTCTTGTGATCAAGAACTGATTGAGAATCTGTAACATTTTTTTTATTTTAACAGTTTATGACATTATAATCAGATTTGATTTTATATCATTATTTCATTTAGCTATGTTACTTGGGAGGTAAGGAGAAATTCGGCTACCTCTTTATGAGAAAAAAATGGAAGGTGTGGAGCAGAAATTCAATCAAGCAGGAAAGAATAATTACAAAAACTTGCTTACTCAAATAGAACTCAAAAATTGTGTGATATAAATTCTGTGATATAAAGATTAAATCACAGTGTCTGCAGCATTGTAATATTATATTATTGCATTTTCTGGAAGAAATACCAAGTAAGAGAACTTAGTTCAGCAACTTGTTTTTTGTGAACTTGGGCTGAATAATTTTGCAATCCTTTTTTCTCTTTTGATACAGTAAGAAAAAAACAATTAATAGAAAATACATAGCCTTCCTACAGAGAGTTGACATGTAGAAGACTAGGTCAGTTCTGACACAGAGCTGAAATATATAAATTATTTCAACTGATATGCACTGAAATAAATGAATCGAGGATTTCTTAGTTTAATATCAGAGAATATAAATTACTTTATTAGAAACACGACATAAACAACTCTTAGATTTTCCATTTTGTCCATGTATACCATCAAGATCCATGCAACTCTCTATCATTCCCTGTCTCCGTAGTATATGTCTCTGTAAGTGTGTATATATATATATATGATATCCAGATTTACCCATTGTTCTATGTCTTTAGGGTGGGTTGAAGAAGTTTGCTTTCTTATCTTCTATAGATCAAGGAAACTAACACCAAGTACATTTTCTGTTGTGAGAAAAGTCATGTACAATTAATTGGATCATGGAAGCATATTGAACATCATCTGCAGGAAAGTTTATTACCAGCCCTTTTGTACCTTTGTCTATGATTGTTTGCTGCTTTCCACTGGAGAAAATTATGATAGACTTCTAAACTCATATCCAGTCAAGAATCATTTCAAGTTTACAATGACACAGTAATACTCTTTGGCGTGAACAGAGATTGAGTATAAACTGAGTGACGACAAGCCTAACAATAAAGGAATATAGATTATTTTTCTAACTCGAGATGTGATCCAGTGAAGCATACACAAATTAGTGCAGTGGCAGCAGTGGATGTCATCTTTATTAAACTCCCCCCAGGCTCAACTACCTTACTGACACAGGAGACACATTCAGGAGGAAATGGTAAAAATGTGACATTGAAGCTAGAAAACAAACACAGTGGAGAAGACATTAAGAAACTTTCCTTGAATTGCAAAAAGTGGAAGCATATTTGGAAGTGAGAATATCTGAAGACTCTTACCACTTATGCAAAGAAGTGCAAAATAATGTGTAAAATAATAATAAGTTCCTTGAATTTGTATATTAACAGAAAATTGTTACAAATATCATGAAGCCACAATAGCTGAAATGCATTTAAAATTCACAGCTTTTGTGTTCTACATTCATGTACACAGAAAAAAAAAGGAATACTAAAAAACAAGATTCTAAAAACCGAGAGTTGATGTTTATGTAGCCTCAGCGTTACAGGAAGAATTCAGATAGAAAACTGTAAATATGTATGTGGAGAGAAAGAGGGAGAAATCTCCTTCCTCTCAAGGCTTTAATGATTTTTGGTTTTGTTTTTGCTTTTTTTTAAGAGTTCCTAAAAAGTATTTTGATAAGCTTTTCTTACTATAGATAATTTGGTAAGTTTTTCTTACCACAGATATTTTAGAATTATATAGACATTTGGGTTGACTTAATAAAAGAGTGTAAATATTTAAATCATTTTAAAGGGTTGATGAAGAGTTTAAGTTCATCTGAGAATGCATGGAAAGACTAGTAACAAGGAAGTATAGAAACTATTAACATCAACTAAGGTAGTTGCTTAAGAGTTAGTCCATCTGTTTCAAAAGTACAAAAATACTTTCCTGATATCTGATCCTATAATCTTCAACTTCTTCATTACACTTTCCCTTTCTCCTTTCTTCTCTCAAAAATGTTATATAAAATCTCTATATTACATATAGAGAGATTTAAAACCATTCCAGCTCTTAGTTATCAAAAAACAATTTAAATGGGGAAGTGTCAAACAGAGATTATTTGTTTTTAGGCCAGTACGATTTAATATCTTTATCAGTATCTTGGTGTGTGGGGGGAAAAAAATGCTAATAAGGTTTTTGTATGGTGTACAATAGTTCCAGTGGCAAAAAAGAACATAAATGCAGCAAAGATTCAAAAGCTTGCTGTAGGACAAGTGTAACATTTGCAATGATTACCCTATGAGAAACTGAATAGTTGGAAAAAATGATGCTGAAATTAATAATTATAAATAACCACTTTAACTTTCTAATGAAATTGTTGTTTGAGATAAAACTGTCCTAACTATTTAAGCAGAGATACAGCAGTTCCTGTGCATACTGGTAAGGCAGGCTGGTTTCACCCCCAAGCACCACATTAAATTAGGAAAGCTTTAATTGAAATTTTTTAAGCTGAAAATATCAAAGGTGAAAAAATGATGAAATTATAATAATATTTCAAAAAGAGAACTATCTCAATCTTATTAAAAAGAAATTTTAGTAGGCTTCATAGTTGTTTACAGGCATATAAATGAGAAGGTTATTTCTGATAAAGAGCTGATTAATCTATCACACAAGTGCAATTACAGGATGATGCAGTTTATGCACTGAGAGTATATGTTTTAACTGCAAGGACAAGAGTAGGATTGATATGGTAAACATGGGAGCTTGCAATTCAGAAAGCCTGAAAACCTTCAAAGAGAAGTGGGAAGGCAGGATTCACAGCTTAGAAAATGACATTTCTTAGATGGGTTGTGAAGGGTTTCCTGCTGCTGAGGAAAAGGTTAAATGTCACTATACTAAGACAGTCTGAAGAAGAAGGCCCACATTAGTAATAAAGTAATAAAAGGTGTTCTTTTTGTCCATTAAATGTGTGATTTTACTTTTAAAAAATATTCTTGTTCTAGCCTTTTTCATCATGTTTTTCAACTTTCATAGTTATCTTTCTTTTAAGAATAAGAATGCAGATCTACCTCAAAAATCAGGTTGATGTGTGATTCTGGTATTATTTGATTTACTGCAAGTACAATCATTGATTATTCTATCAAATTTGTTATTGAGGAAATAACATCTGTTTTCTGAGAGACAAAGCCAATAATTCAGTATTTAAAAGATCCAAAAAGGTTTTATGGATACAGCTGGGGAATTAGTTTCTTGAGCTTATGCTTCTTCAGGCAAGCATTGAACTGAACGTCTGAATTTGCCTTCCAGTTAGATGTCAATATGGAGAAGATGTTACCATCATTTCTGTAAGTCTTAAAGAGCAGTGGGACTGGGTTTTTATCTCTCTGATACAGGCCTAGTGAGAAAGGATAGAGGTTGCCTTTTTGTCAGTAAATATCTTTTTCAGTTATACTTTCAGTGTGATGTTTAATTCAGGAATAACTCTGTAATTAATTTATTTGCAAGAGCTGCATATAGCAAATGCCTTGAAAGAGCCACAAATGTCATGCACCAGATAAGAGATGGATCTTCTTTTACACTGAAAAATAGAGAAATCAACACGTAGATGAAGGAATAGCAAGCAGCTGTATAGACAATCTTGTTATTGTCTTTTCCTGGGTTATATGTGACACTCAGTATTCCCATCTGGGATACTGATTTGTTCAGTATATAAAATATCTCATTTACTCAGCTTTTCACTTGAAAACTGCATATCTTGGTAATGTTTGGGGAACATAATGCACAATGAAAGGAATAGCTTGTAAGCACAAGGCCCCATTGCAGCTTATTAGCAGAGCTGTGTCCTCAGTAGACTTCCAAGGATTTGGAGAGACTGAGTACTGGCAAGCAAAGTCTTATTGTTGAATGAGCAGCCACTCTAATGAATCCAGAAAGGCTCTGCTTAGCATAGCCTCTGGTGTGGCTAACATGGATTGAATTTTAAATTGAACTGGTGTAAAACTGCAATGCATTCATCCAATAGTGTATTCTGCAGGTTTAATTTAAAGTGACCTGAGAAGAACAATGGAATAAAATCATCCAAAATTTTTGTATTAATAACCACAATTAATTTATTTATCAACACAAAGCAGAAGAGCTTTCTGGAGTTTTAAATTGTTATGGTTTCTTTTAAAATTTCTTCTAAATATTTTTTTAACAAATCAATCTCAGAATTATATGCATTGGGGGTTTACAGATATTTAAACTACAGCAGTTTTGATAATCACAAGGTAATTTCTGGAAGGTGTGCAATGTGTCCCTTGAATAACTAAATTTTGGACTTTATCCCAATATGTAAATATCTGTAGTTTGCTATCTTTCACCAATTTTAAGATTGGGATCTAAAGTTGGAAGAAAGTGGGTCTGCTCCTTATTTTGTACAGGTAAATTTGTCTGGTTAATTTTTCATGCACTATGAGAGTGAGGGAGTCTTTCCCTTACGCTGTGGAATAATAGTAAAACAAAGTCTGATCCTACAGTAGTCACTGCAGAGACTCTATGTCTTCTTCCTCCATCCTTCCGGTGGTGGGCAGCAACACTGGAAAAAAACAGATGGACCCAAACTATTAATATATGATTCTCTGGCTGATGTCATGAGCACAATTTTATATTTTTCAGTTAAGAAATGATCACACAGTACCAGGCCTTGGATAGGATTGACCTTCCTGAAAGGGAAAGAAGGTCTTTGCCCATGAGACACCAGGGCTCATTGACTGGCTTTGAAGTGACCTGAAACGGAAAGAGCAGAATCCCAGGCTTGCCTGTGTTAGCAAGGGTCCTCAGCCAGTTGCACTGTAGCATATGAGAAGTCTTACAGAGATGAGCTAGAGGCTCTTGAGGTAACAGTAGGCAACCAGTGAAACCACATAATCACCAGAGAAATACAACAAAGGAATTAAGGTATGTTCCCCTAAAAGCGGGATGCATCTGTCAAGGCAGCTGAAGTGCCCCTACATCAATGCACACAATGTCACCAACAGAAGAGGAGCTGGAAGCCACTCTGCTGCTAGGACCTAGATGACCTTATTAAAATTTGGTGTAATATGCCTGTTAAAACCATGGCTTTTCTTCTTATCTTATACATCACATCATTCCTCAATGAAAGCTTTGGGGTTTTTAAACAAAGGCATGCAGAAAGAACAGCTTTATAATATCCATTGGACTTCTTTTGCATAGTGATTTCAGGACAAGAGAAGAGCTACATATGAGAAACTATAAGATTCTAGTCTGGCTCTGGTTGCCATTATTTCCGCCTTATACAAAAAGTTGGGAAGACTCCTCTTATTCATTTAATCATTGTCAGTGAAATCTTGTCATTGATGAAAAAACATCCATTCAAAATACAAAATAGAGTTATGCTATTTTTAATAATATGCTATTTTTCTTTTTCTTTTTTTTTCTTTTTTCTTTTTTTTTTTTTTTTTTACTTGGGAATGTCAATTCAAGGCAACAGCTGAACTACGTCATGTGAGTTGAAGAACCCAGAAATCAGGCTTTGAAAGTTAACAGTTTGGTACAAAAGAGAACTCCTGAATATGACTCAGAAGACATGAGAAACAAATATGTTTTGTTTTTCTCACTCCTCCTAAGTTCTTCCTGACATCCCATTTCACACACAAAGCTGTCAGACTATCTATGAGATGTCAGGACAGAAATTGGTGCAGACATCTCTGAGCTTGCAATGATTTTTGACAAGTATGTAAACTCCATGGGTTGCTGCAAGAAGAATTGTTCTAAGCAACCTCTTTTCCAGGAGATATTTTTCAAAACACCTCCCTGAGGAAATACTTTACACATGGTCTCAATGTCCTGAAATAGCTTGTTGAAAGCTATTGATTTAATGTGGATGACATTTTTATGGTGATGGTCAACAATATGTAACGAGAAGCCACAGAACTATAGCGTTTATATCAATGTAAACTCAGAAAACTATTTGCTGCATTTGAACCAAAAAAGCACGGTGGTGTCTTTCAATTAACTAACCTTATTAGAATTGTTATAGCTGGAGGACAACACCTGTTCTAGGACATGTGGCTTAACATTTCAAGGACAAATGTTAATTTATGAAGGCTGGACTTTGATGATATTTCTCACATGAAATTAACTTTTGAAATTTTAAGTTTCATTTTTTTCTCAAATTTCTCAAACTTGTTTTTATTTGAAAGAAGACTTATACCTTTCATTCAATTACAAAAAGTATATATATATTGATTTTATAAATGCTGTTGCTCCCTAACAACTAATGCTCCATAAATAGAAATTTCGTTAGACGTAAGAAAAGGGGTCTTTTATGCTAAAATACAGGAATTAGTAGGAGAAAGACAAAAACTCCAATGTGAATAGAAGGAACCACCACATTAAGGATGCAGAGCTTTTTCAAATTTTTCATTCTGCAATAGTTTCATTATGACTGGGTCAACTCAAATGACTCACAGAGTTAGAATAAGAATCCTAAAATATAATAATAATCCATTTAATTGTTTTAATACAATATAAACTGCAGATTTTGATTGGCTCTTCTGTTTCTGAGGTGCAATTTCACCATTGGCTTATGCCTATCAGAACTCGTGCTACCCTCAGGCGAGTGGCTCCATTCCATCCTTGGGCACCCTCTCAGGAATTCACTTGAGTCAGTTCTAGCAATTGTGCAGCCATGCCTGAAGAATATAATGTCATTGATCCTATTGAGAATTATGAAGAGTAAATAATTAGTTCTTGGTCTGATCAGGAAATTGATACCACTGCCATGTGGCCACAGGCCTCCTAGACCTGACAGAGGGGAGGAGACTGGAGAACAACACAACTTTTTGGTACAAGTAGAAATTCAAATCAACCTTCACTGACAAGTGTACTTACAAGGCCTCCATTTAAATAGCTTAAGACTTCTAATTTATATATATTGGTATATATATATCTGCATAAATCTGTGTGTGTGTGTATATGCATATACATAAATATGTGTAGGTCTATGAATAATATTGTAGTCTTTTGGCAAAATCTTTTCTGATTATGAATCAAATTTTCAAAAAAATTATGAGTATCCATAGTAGATAGTATCAGTGACTTTTTTCTTTGGAAAACCATAAGGAGATGTTATGCTCATCATTATTATGCATCTAAGATATTTTGAATTTTTTGTCAGAAAAAAAATATTTCACAACTCATGAATAAAAGTATTTTCATGAAAGATTAACTCTCTGTTGGACTTCATAGAAGATAAATATCTAGGGAATTGTAGCCCAAACTCCTCGGCAGTCCTTTCTGGAGGGATATTGGGATTCTATTGGGATTTTCAAAGCTAAAATAAAACTCTGAAGTTTTTGAATTGTTTTGGTTTTTTTTGGTTTTTTTTCCTGACAACTAAAAATTATTTTTTGGTCACCTAATTGAAATTGTGGCTTTAAGTTCAAGAATGGCAAAAAAATATTATTTGTTAAAAATATATTTGTTTGATACAAAATCTCTTTTATTTTTCTTTAACTTGAATTTTTCTAGAGCTTTTAGTTTTATTAAATGTTGATAGTCTCATCTTGCACTACTTTTAATATCCTAAATTTCCTTCTTACGTCTTATAATTTCAGCTGAAATCTTTGCCAACACCACTTTATTTTTCTTGTGATTTCCATTTTGAAATTATGCTTCTTTATATAGTCTTTCTATTTGCATTGCCACAACTAATACTATTTTTTCCCCTTCAGTGAAGGCCAGTGAATTGGCTTTGGTTCACTATTAAAATAGACCTGAGTTAATTTACATGCACATGGACCTGCCTGAAATGGCTAGGAAATAACTACTGTGTATGCTCATAACTACAAGAAAAACTGAGTAGATGCATGCAATTTTCCCCACAAAATTACAGCAATGTAAAACTGTGGTCTTTCAATATTGTTTAATTTTTAAAAATGTCCTCAATATACAACTCTTGGAAATAGGGTGTTGTAGCTAAAATATGGATTCCAGTATTTTCACCGAAAATATGGTAAATCCAAGGGAAAAATAATTGAAAAATAACTCTTCTTCTTGTCACCTTGTGTCCAATGAGACATTTCCAAGTAGAATACTAACAGTGAAAAGTGAAGAGATTAGCCAGGATTTTAAGCAAGTTAATTCTGTGTAAGATTCTACTTCTTTGTCTATTAAAAAGCTGTCAGTATTATTTCTATCCTTTTTAGATAAATGAAGGATGATTTATTTAATGTTTTTTATGGTCTATTTAATGTATAAACTATACTCTATTTGCTATTTTAAAAGTGAGGTATGCAAATCAAGGGAAGACACTAATAAGAATAGCCACAAATTTGTAATAAATTAATTTTTTTGTGGTTTTTTTTTCTTCCTTGCCTTTTATCCTCCTGCTCTTTTGTCATGAAGATGATATTACTCATACATTTTTTGACCCATAAAAGAAGGGATGACAAGTATTTCTTTTGTTGAAAAAATAAGCTTTATAAATTCTAGTAAAATGCATTTTATTCTGGAATGTAGAAATAGATTCAGTTAAGACAGATAACTTTTCTGACACTGCTGTGTGAGTAAAAAAACAAATTTACTTGTAGGTTGTCTTTTTATTGACCTAGGTAACTAACTATTAGTTATTTAGTTTACAAAATTCAGCATTGGCCTGATGGTTAAAAACATAAAACTTTGCACTTTTAAATTATGGCAGTACAAAAACATCTTCATGTTGCATAATATGGAAAGACTTTTAGATATTGCTTGTATATTCCTTGTAGCAAAGTTGGCTGACTGCTTCTGCTAGCAAGGTAAAGATTCACAGCATATCACCCTTATAGGTTGTTCTGTAGCAAGGGTTTTTCTGTTTCCTGTAGCAAGGATTTCTATGTTCTCTATTGTAAGAAACTATGTGGTTTTGGGGGGGACGGGGCGGGGGGGTGTTTTGGGTTTTTTTTGGTGGGGGGAGGGGGTTGTTTTTTTGTTCAGTTTTGGGTTTGGGTTTTTTTGCCTGTGTAGAGCAAAAAGGTGCTACTACCTGGACTGACAAAGAATGACACTGTGGCAAATGTCAGCTATCTGTGAAGCACCTTTAGGGGACTTTAGTCCAGTAATGCAATAACCACCCTTTAAAGCAATGTGGAGACTGTGATTGATTTCTTTCTCATCCTTACAAAACCCACTCTTTTTTCAGTCTAAATACATCTTAATGCTCTTGTGTTCCCCTCAGGCTGTGCAACACACTTAAAATGTATGGCCAAAAAATACAGTGCTCAGCAGCTCGACTTCTAATTCTAGCTTTATTCTGTGAATACAGAGCTAAAAGCAAGCAGAAAAAAAAAATCTGGCATTTCCTGTTGGTTTAATTTATTTGTTTAGTTTCAACTACATTTTGCAGAATGTAAGATGTTGATTACCCAGGAGAAAAAAAAAAGCCAAAACCAGCAAAACAGATTCAATATCACCTCTTATTAACTTTTCTACTTTCATGGCAGAAATTGTTTCTGTCAATACTTTAATTTCAACTGAGCTGAATAAGAAAAGAATTATGTTTTTTGGCAATATTGTAACTTCAGATCAGATTTGTTCTATAAATACTCTATGGTTTCTTTCATCCAAAGTTCTTAGGTCATGATAAAAGTCCTAATTCTTTTCAGGTTTTATGTTTCTAGGCTAACAGTGTTGAGCTATACTGGGACTCACGAACTTTAAGGCAAAAGTGTGAAGAGAACAAATATGCTGCTGTATAACTCCTTTAGGCATTTCTTTTGACATTAATACAGCAGGACAGAATTTTCCCCAGTTTTGCACAGCAGAAAGAAAGGAAAGGTTCTTGTTGATTTTATTTATCACTGTATATGAAAATATCTCAATGCTGAAAGCAACTTTCCTATCTTTTAAAACATTAACCATCATGTACGTTAAATTACCTTTAAACCACACTGAGACTGATACAAAGAGAGACCGGGAAGACAGGATAGGAAAAAAAACATTAAACTAGACATTCTGTCATGAAATTTGGCTGGCACACCTGCAGTCAAGAAAAGAGATGTAACCCCTACTTTGACAAAAAACCCTCCAAAACAAAACAAACCAAACAAAAAAAACCCCCACAAAAATAAACACAAAAACACAGAAGACAAGGATTCTGTTCTTGGCAGACTTCAGTCAGGACAGAATTAGTGTGTGGATGCCTAACAGGCACTGGCACTTGACATCACCAGACTACTGCTCACAGTGAAGGTGGAAGGCCTCCTCTTTCCCTGTGTTTTTGTGGCAAATGGGCTTTGTCAAATAGGTAGCAGAGAAACCAATGGATGATGGAGAAACAGGGTTAAAATTAAAACGCAGCCTCTTCTTTGTAGAGTCCTGAAATAGTGTTCCTAAATGTTCTCAAATGCAATAGCGAAGCTGGATACTGGATACTTTGGTTTAATTCCTTTATTCCTCAGAAGATGTGAACTTTGGTTAGACTGAAGATTCTTGGTCTGCAGAAACTAGGGTGTTTGCCGGATATTAGTCAACATTATTATGTAGTCTACCAAACATTTCCATTCAGCACTGCAGTAAGAGGGTTTTTGGTGGTGTTTTTTTTTTTTTTTTTTTTTTGTTTGTGGTGGCTACAAGGAATTTATCTATCTTTTACATCACTGTTATAACTCTCTCTAAACCAGCTTGTTGGTTTAGAGAGAGTTATATTTATATAACTCTCTAAAATCTATATTTACTTTAACCAAGAAACTAATGATTAAAGAGTTATTTGACTTATTTTGTGTAATACAGGCATTTTGAGACAGTCTGGAAATAGAGAAGAGAAAGAGCTTGATCGCCTTTATTTTTCAAATAGAAGATTGCACTCGTTTACTGATATAGCAGATTAAGAACATAGCCCCTGTCATATTTGGAAGGCCATGCTGTCCTTTTATTTAGAGATACTTCAGGTATCACATTGTAAAAATCATTGTAACATTGTAAAATCCCCCAACTTCTTCTTTGATATGGGACAACTGCTTCTCTCTCCACATAAAATTTTGACGCCTGAGATCACTCACAAGCTCATAGCAAGTTTTACCAAATGTACAAATCTTCCTGTAGTAGTAAACTTTGAGGTCACCTTGGAAGTTTGGTTGTTTTTCTTTAAAGTGAGGTGGTTGGATTTTGTTCTCTTTCTTCTGTCAAGAGTTCAAAACAATTTTGATTTCCAATTGACATTATATTACTACTGTTGAGGTTTTATAATTTTTGTACATCATCTCTATTTTAGTCACCTAGTACAGTAGTTGCAGGTATCTGTCTTTCATTAAAGGGAGTTTATCTTTCAAATATTCCTTTATCAGATGTACATTTGCACTGAAGTAGGTAACAGATATTTAAGCACTGAGCTACATGATCCAAGAGATTGGAAACCCTCAGAGATGCTTAATAGAGAATTTTTAAAATTATTATTATTTTTTAGATTTGAAAGTATCTTGACTTGATTAAAATTTCTCAGAATCTTTCAGAAAGTACATTCAAAGGATATGTGTTCCTGTCCAAGTAGATGGCTTCAGTGATCTATCTTACTATTAATTTTTTCACTGTTTGGAAACACTGCTAAAGATGATAAGAATAGTCCCCATCATGGAAATAATCTGCTTGCTGTCACTCAGTGATTTATGTTTCCCATAGAGCTTCAATGAGCACAAGATAAGTTCATAAAATTAGAAAAAAATCATGTTATTTAAATTTTGATCAAGCAACAGGGAATAATTAATCTGCAACATATTCACTACCTGGAAGTAGCATAGGCCAACATTAAAATTCTACCTATCTACTGCATGTGCAGATAAATGAATTAATAAAATACACATGAAGTTCTATGAAACCAAAATGACAGTGTGTTGAATTCATTGTAGCATAGTTGTTTACTTGAGCCAGAATAACAGTGGTAGAAGATTCAGGTTCTTTCTTTTTTACTTTAATGTATATAACTTAAATATGATTACACAGAAAAATTCATTCTTCTGATTGGAAATTTCCAATTATGCTTGAGGAGACATGTAGATATGTTTAGCACCAGTAACCCAAATAAAAGTGCATTCAGAAATGTACACTCATTTCACTTAAATTGTGTTTGGCCTTGATGGAGCAAGTTTATGTAATTCTTAGAGCTTGAACTTAACTGGTTCTGAGCAATAGAGTTTCTCAGTCAGGTGAGTTGGATCAGAATCTGAAAAGGATGTTCCTGGAGCTCTGCTGAGTATTTTTCAGAATTAAGTTGCTCATAAATTATGAAATGTGTCTGTTATCCCCTGATTGTGATAAAAGCAAACTTAAAATGTTAAATTTGAAATATTGTTTGGAATTTATTTACTTGCATCTGAGTAACTTCCAGAATCTCTTTTATCATGCTGAGGTGAAGTTCCTCTATTCTCACTATGCTGTAAAATATAGCTGTATTATACCTTTAACCTAGACTCGGTGTTTGTGTTCTGAAGCACAACAATACTGCACTCATCCTATTCCTTATTAGTGCTCTGCTCTTACAGCTTGCATTTCTGAACAGAGATAGCTTTACAAATAAGATCTTATCTCTTGCACAATAAAGCCAGAACAATGGTTTAAATATAATAAATAAATATGATCTTTTTATTTATTCAAGCCAGGGAATAAATCAAAGCTACTACTTTTACATTACGAAGGTCAATGAGAGCATATAATTATTTTTTGTTTTCCCTTACTCCAATGCAGAATATTACAAACAAAATAGGAGTAAGACAGCTAAAGAAATGATAATAATATTAATAATAATCAATAAACAAACAAAAAAAGAGCTAGCAGTTGCAACATTATTAATGAAAAATTAAGTTATACAGAAACTTACGTGACATTTTCAGAAATAATGTAATAACTTAAAATAGACTGCCATGAAACAGAGCTTGGAAGATACTATGATGAAAGAGAAATTGCAGAAATTGTCCCCATCAAAGAGGTCATAATAGGTTCTGAAAATATATGTCCTTCTTTTTTATGAGATTACTGAAACACTGTATAAACTTCATTTATCATTCAACAATTATATTTTAATTATTCATATGATATTCCAGGTCAAGGAAAATTCTGTATTTGGAGAGATAAGACCAACATAGCTTTCTAAATAGATCAAATCTGTTAGTAGCCTTGAATGTATTAGCACAATTTGATTCTGATTTGTCAATACAATTAGTGTGCGATGCGTTCTCCCTGTGGGGTGAGAGCAGTCATATACTGCATTATGCTCACAGGAGGGTAAAAAACCAATTACCTTTGCTTCAAGGACACTAAGCAAAGCAGAAAGCCACTATGCAGAATTGAATGGCAGCATAACCATTATCTTCAGAGTGTGCAAGTTTCATTGGTACTTGTATGGATTAAAATTTCACATTTCTGACAGATCTTCCTCTCATATCATATCTTTTCACCACACTTGGTTTTCTATTTCTGGCTATCAACAAAATGCAGAGGTGGGCTCTTCTGTTATCTTCCCACACTTGTTATCAAGCTCAGAAATTCTTCATTAGTTGATTATTCAGATGGCTTGTCAAGATTAGCTTTATCATTCAAACACCAAAAACCTTCCAATTTTTGAGAATTGGAAAACATGAAAAAGGTTTTCTGAGAATGATAATGCACAGGTGAGCCAAATAATCTCTTAAATTCTAATGAAAGTGTGGGTAAAATCTGAAAAGATCATTCATATGACTGACATTTCCAAATTAGCACAACAGCATAATCATTAACAAATATTTTTTATCTATATGCAGAGTAATAGTTATTGAATCAAGTTGCACTTGAAAGCACTGTTCTGTTCTTGGTAATGCTGTCTCTACAGCTGCTTGATTAATTTTTGACCAGATTTGAGGCAGTTTTCAGGTGTTTCTTATCAATTTTAAACCATTCTGAGGCATGCAGGGAGTCAAGAGAAGAGTTAAATTTTTTGGCACAGCTCTGGACTAGAACAGGTAAAAATATTGTACAAGCTGTCCGCATCAGTATTTAATAAGAACATTTTATTCCAGTGAACTAATTTATGAAAAAGATAATTTCTCATTAAAATAACAATTTTCTTGTATACATCAAGTTTATAAGATTTCTGTGAGTGTTGAACAACAGACGTGTAATTACGTGTTAGGAATGTATGTCAATCGAAATTAAAGTTGAAGGTGATTTTAAAATATTCTCCAATGCCTAAAAGCAGGTTTTTTTCTACTGAGAATGCTGGGGAAAAAAAGAGGCAGGATAACTGTTTTCATGCTGCAAATAACTCCAAGAAATAGCTTATTATGCAATAGTCAAACAATGAATTTCCCTGATTCTGCATGATTTAAAATAGAGTAATATCAAGAAATTCCTGCTTCATCTAGCTAGTAGTTTAATACACATTATTCTGAAATCTTATATCATTAACAAATTGGAATGTGTCTCTTTTTTTATTAAACTTTGTATCCTCTAAGATTGACTAGTTACAAATTTACTAGTCGTGTAGGAGCTATAAGAACATATCTCAAGTAAGAATTTCAAGCTTGTTAATATTCTGTACCCTACTTTCACTGTTAGCTACTGGCATCAATATTTCCACTTGCTTTCTTTAGAAATTTTGCAGTAAAATGTTAATTTTATTTCATCTGGAATAATAATTTACCCCCTTCTGTCTGCTAATAACAGCTATCCTCTGATTTCTCCTTCTTGAAGACAGATAATTGTGAATCCTTCTACATATTGTAGAGAGATAAACCATCTAAAATGACAAAGTATTCTATTTGAAATTTCCATACTTGAAAGAAATGGTCTCTCATCTTCAGCGTAGTAACTTAATTTTAAATGTTTTTCATACTTATGTCATGGTGACTTGGTATACAACATAATCAGTGGCATACAACATAGCATGTAAAATACACTCTAAATGTCTGTGCAGTTTTGGAGCATGACACTGTAAATCTAACATAAAGTATCTATGTTGATTTTGATATACAACAACATTAGTTGTGTGAATTCCAAAAATAAAGAGTGTTTTAATGATCAGCACAGTAAGAAGCTTAGATATCTTTTGAAATGTACTTTTTCCATAAACTCTTCTCTTGAAAGTTTGGGAAATAAGAAATATTATAACACAGACTATGAATGAAATATATGTTTTGCTGATTTTGTGCCTAGAATAAAATCTGTTACACAAAGATGAATACTAGGATTAAATTACTTTGACTCTCTACAGTCATGCCAGTTTCAGTCAGGTTAACATTGTCTTAGGTGGAGATTTCCTTCAAGTTTGCAAAATTTCAATTTCTAAACAGTTTTAATATAAACTTAACCACTGCAATGTGTATGCACAGAAATTAATAATATTTATCACTACATAGTTAAAATTTAAAGTGTCCAAACCATGGAAAGTTTAATATTTCTGAAAATATTAATCTTAAATATAGATTTCCAATGTTTTGTAGTTATCAGAACATATGCTACAACTTAAAGCTTGTACAGTTTGTACATAGTACAAAAAGCTAACAGCTTGCTAAAGCAATTTTTAAATTCTGACTTAAGCTTTGCTAATTCCTGAGAACAGTGTGTGAAAACTCATACTTTTGCAATGCTGAAGAATCTGTATTTTCACAACTTATTAATTGCAATAATCTATCTAATCCGAACTAATTTCAGTTGAAATAAAGCCATTTCCTACTGTTAGAGATAGTTTCATTTTCTCCTGCCTTGAAAAACAGTGTTATTTTTCACTGTTTTGCTTGTTTCTCTTTGGTTTTACTGTGCACATTTTATGTCAAAAGTTTATTTTTTCTATATCTTGGCATGCACCTGATCTCAAAATAGTTACAGGGTATCAGAATGTTTGCAGAATAATATTAAAAATTTCTGCCTTGGGGACTCTTATAAGAGACTGCTGCAGTTTAACCCTGCTGGTGCCAAGTGTGTGTTTTTTGGAGTTAGGGAGCCAAAGATGTATTGGAGGAGCTGGAAATTTATTTTCATCTTCACTCTCTTGAAGAAACTCTATTGTTGCAGTGGTTGCAGGTGGCCCCTCCACAGTATTCATTTTGTTTTGATTATCTTTGTTAATAGAGGTATTACACATTTTTTCCACTTATAATTGCCATGGTTATGAAGGACTAAAACTTATTTTATTTTGGACAAGCTTTTTTATAGTCATGTTAATTTAAATACTGAGTATACTGCATTTTTTAATGCGACCAGCTCCACTGTGAAATTTTTGCCTTAAATAAGAGGCTTTCTCCTTCTCCTTAGCATGACTGATCAAATGTTAAAAATAAGTATAAGCAGAGTGATAAAAAAAATACAAATAGAATATTTTATTAGGGGTAACTCCCTAGAGTATAGTAGTATTGTAAGATTTTCTGAGCCTACATGTCCTCACTGTAAACTGTAAAAAAATGGACAAAGAATATGAAGGCGGTGAGAATAGTTCTGGCTTCTGTTACTCAAGCTGCAAATGAACTGACTTGTTATTTTATAAATATCTAAAGACTATGTGAGTTGACACCACTGTGGGAATCAATTTGCTGTGTTGCAATATATGTATTACTTATAGTACCTTAATATTCCCAAGGATTTCCAATCTCTTAAATGGTGTCATAAATCTGATCTTCAAAGAGTTGCTACTTTCTTTTTACCTAAAACCTCATTTCAGTCTTCTGCTTAGAAAGTCCTCTTAGAGGAAAAACAGAGATATTCTGGGGGCAAGGGTAATCTACCTTAATATTTCACAGGATAAACAAAGTTCCAATGGAGTACGAGCAAGTGACATTTCATTTTGCATATTTTTTTCACCAATCACTTGTTAAATAATATGAACATTTTCCAGACAAGTCAATTTTATAACATCAAATTCATAAATAGGTATATGACTTTTGTTCAGTATAGATATATGTAGATGCTTTAGATAAATAAAGTCTAAGTAGTTGTTTTCTGTTTTTTAATTGCAGCTGTTATTGAAATCACCACAAGTATCAAAAAGCAAAAAAATAAGCCCTTATAATATTTGTGTAGTATGAACTTGTTTTTTCTTCACTGATCACAGCCAAAATGACTGACCACTGCTCCCAAAAATATGGCAGTTTCTTTCAGCTGGAGAAACTAAGACAGTGCAAGCTTGTCACCGAGTCTGTGTATCTCTGGACCAAATGAAAATTTATATATACACTGTATTGAAGAATTCCTCTTGCACAGAGGAGGCCTGCAGGCTTTCTGGTTTATATAGGCAAATACTTCAACCATGTGAATACTTGTCACCTGATTTAGTTCCTATCTGTCCATTCTAAATGAC
Source organism: Passer domesticus (assembly GCF_036417665.1). NCBI lineage: Eukaryota > Metazoa > Chordata > Aves > Passeriformes > Passeridae > Passer > Passer domesticus. The sequence continues at coordinate 82,864,977 of NC_087474.1, read as the reverse complement.
TGGAGATCTTGGTTCAAGGGAGATTGAGATTCCACCTCTGGAAGAGATGGTTTTTTGGGTTTTTTTTTCATTTTTTACATGAAACAATGGGCCAAAAAATCTAAGGACTTCCCAGGCATCTCAGATTGAAATCATAATGAAAATTTTTGTGGTAAGCAAGTCATCAAGCTTCTATGGTAGATCCAGATTTAGACATTACATTGGTTCAGAGATATGTGTTTCTCTGAAGAGTCTGTGGAATTCAATATCAGCAGCTGAAGTGAACGGCCACTGCTAGTCCACCTTTTCAACACAGATTATTGAAATATTGACTTTTCGAAATGTGAGAGAACCTGCAGCGACCTCAGAAGAAATCAGCCATTCCCCCGACTCTGAGAAGAGGTGGCACTGGCTCTCAAACAACAGGTATCCTATCGGCTGCTATTTGCTTCGACTCTCTAGAGGTAATCCATATCAGACCTACAGATCAGTCAGGAAGCCCACACCTGAAATGTCTTCCTTTGGCATTTACACATTCTCAAAGTCAAACCTGTGCAGAAACAAAAATCTTATCAACACAGCTCATACAACAGAACATCTTAAACTGCTGACCTTTTTTTCCTTATGCTGTAGGTTCCGTAGGAATGACCCATCGTTGCTCATTTGGATCAACTGCATGACCCCATTGGCTTATTGCCTTTTGACTCATAGTAGGCACCTGCTCCCTTTGGGTTGAAAGAGCCTACCAGAGAAATGGCTGAAACAGAGCTTCAATAGATCTCTGTTAGTCGTGCCTTCCTGGCCCTTCAGGGGCTTAATATTGCAGCTGGGAGATGATATTCTAGTGAGATTTGCCATTGAAGATGTACTTTGATAAGAGGTACAAGCATCATAAAATCACCCCAGGACATTCACCTATAAGCAGACAAAGCTGTTACATTTCCTTTCAAAGCCTTCCTTTTTTTCAGTGATTCTGTGTACTGTACAAGCTTGCAGGTTCAAGTGTTTTCTATCTACTTGTCATTTCCTACTGAAACCCTGAAATCTCAAATTTTTTAAATTACAAAGACTGTCCTCCTGAGTGGAATAAAGTAAAATCGGTCTTTCTATTAGGTATTTATTTTTATCTTGGTAAATTTTCAGACAAGACCAAATGGGAGAAAGACCATGGGCAGAGAAACAGAATTTTCCAGCTGTGAAAAAGACTGTATGAAGAAAATGCTTTCTAACTCCTTCCTGGGCTTGACAAGCTGTTCAAATCCACAAATTATTTGATAACTCCCCCTGAAAACATAGTTCAATATTAGAAATGAGTGGAAAATCTACTCTGGCTCATGAACTATCTTAGGACAAGTACTGTGAATCCTGTGATTTTACTAAGAGTGCTGCTTGTTTGGTGAATTTTTTTATGTTCTATACATTAGCAAGAGGATAAAAATCTCCAGCTGCCAGTGAAGAGCAGTCCATTAGGCTGAGATGATCTCAAGCATTGCTACTCAAAGTACTACTCTAGCTGTACTCTGAACACATTTGCAGCCCTAAACCCAGGCCCAGAAGGCAGTGAGCACACTGACTGTAAAGGCAGTGCTGCAACCCTAGTGCAGATCAGCACTAGAGAGAAGGTCCATGTCCTGTATGTATACTTATTTCATGCTGTCACTTTGAAGGAGTAGAAAGTGGGAGAGGATACAATTGAATGCAAATATGTTAAAATCATGGTTTTGTTTTCTTAGTTAATGGCAGGATTTTTGTGAATAGAAAAAGAGGAAAAATATTGTATTGAAAAGGAAATGCCTTGTAGTTTGGAATTTTGCTGTAAGAAGTATTATTTTTATTCTTGTTGACAATTCAAAGAATGCTTTGGGTTGTTCTTTTCTGAGTATAGAAACATCTAAATAACTGGCAGAATATATGGCTGTTTTTATATACATTGAGTGATATAAAATTATGCACATATTTATTGTGCCTGTTGTACGGCAGATGTAGACAGATTCCTCCATAACTTGTTTACAGTCACAAAACCATATATTTAAATCCTTGTGTTAATCTTTGATGGCACATATAGTAATAATTTATATTGATTGTGTTATATATTAATAATTGCATACTTGGCAATATATTTGTTGCTTTTTCTACAAGTGGAATACAGAAGTAAGGAAGAAATTTACCCTAGATATAGGTAACTTTCCTGCCACTACAAAAATAATCAGGATGATGATGCTACTGACAAAGGGGCAGAAGACAGATGGAGGGTTTTTTTGTTGTTTGTTGTTTGTTTGTTTTTTATTATTGTTGTTTGGGGGTTTTTTTGATTTTTTAAAAATTTTAGCATAGTTGATAAAGAGGGTTAATTTACTGTCAAAAATGTTAACAAATCATCTGCAAATGCATTAATTGCTCTTTGGTTCATAAGCACAACTGTTAATTGAGAGGACAAACTTGCACAGTTGACAAGTGAATACAATTTCCACTTAACTGAGACTTATTTTGAGCTTTGCTTTCTATTTTGATTTTTGTTGTTAGACAGCTTTGATTTCTAAGAATAGAATAATGGAAATTCATCCAGTGATGACACAACTCTTTTTACTTCAGCGTAAATTTAGTTGATGTCTGTGAAGTTACTTGCATTGATAATAAAAAGAGAAGTTCTTTCTTTGGTATATGCTTTGAAAATCCATTTTTCTTGCTTTAAGAGCATTCATAAATTAGTATTTAACTCATTGTCACAATCTGGAAGCAAGTGTGATATTGATTATAAATTCTCATCTGGATGGACAAAGACACCAATCCACCAGTCAGGGAAATCTTAGGGTTTATTGTGTCTTAACAACTAACACCCTATTTAATTGTAGAGGTGTTGACCAACAAGCTCTCAGCTTCTAGAGCAAACTTTGACAAGCTTCCAAATCTCACAACAAAGTTCAGACATGGGATAAGGGGAGAATGACCTCACTTGCAAGCATAAAACAGAAGGGTGCGGCCACATTTCTTTTCACAGAGAAAAGCAAGGCATAATTTTTCCCAAGGATTTTCTGGAAAAAGCAGAGAGAAGTCTCAGAGGAGAGAAAAGCAATTCTTATCTCTATTCTCTCCTTCTGTTGTTTTGCACATGTGGAATGTGTTGGAGGATTATTTACCTGAAGGAATTTGGTAATTGGATTCTGCTAAGGATTGTTTTGTTTCCTTGGCCAGTCAGGCAAAGCTGTGCTCTGACTCTTGGGAGATAGTCACAAATTTTTCAGTAGTTAGTAGTAAGTATTCTTCAGTATTCTTGGTAGTACAGATATAGTATAGTATCCTGTACTATAATATAGTCTTAATAAAACTAATGTTCAGCATTCAGAAACCTTAGAGTCAGATGCCAATCATTCCCAGATTTGGGGTTGCCGTTGAATACAATAGAAGGGGAGAGAATAGAGATGAAAAAGAGAGAAAGAGAGAGGAAAAAAATCACCAGTACTTAGATTGTTCCTGCCACCATGGATGGTCTGGATTTGGGATCAAAAAAAAAAAGAGATACATCACATGGGACCTACCAACTTCCTTTTCTAGTTTACCTGGTACATACCTCTTACATAAAATAAATGTTTTATGCCACTCATACTATATTGTTCTTGCATGCAGCCAGGAAATGAGTTGTGTGGAGTGGAGGGCCTGAAGCCCCATTTAGTGAGGTGCTCAGGACTCAAACCTCCCTGAGGCACAAGAGCACCGAGCATGATTCTCAGGGCAGACTTGCAAGCCAAGGAACTGTAAAAGAAAGCTGGGTCAGAACAACACTGCCACATCTCCACAGGACCCTCTCTTCTAATCACAACCTTTCTGTCCCAACAGTCAGAATGTTTGAGACAAAACTTGCTTATGTGCTTATTCCTGATCCTTCACATTCCTCCAATTTTCTTTTCCACAATAATTGTGCTGCATCATCACATTGCAGAGTATTCTTGTACTTTGCTTGTAGCTGTAGTTTAGTGTTGATATTTAGAATTTATTCAATAGGTGTCTCCTTTTCCCTACCTTTCTTTTCTCCCTCTTCCTTTTGTGACAAAAATTTTCATAACAAATGAGAAAAGTTACTATTAATTGCCTACGACAATGAACCCTTTTTATATTTTTCCTCTTTTCCTGGGCTCTACAGAAAGTCAGACATAAATAAAAATATGAGTACTCTTTGTTTTAACCACAAATATAGTTTTTAAATGGGTTGTGTAAGTTACTTCTTGTAAGTCTTTTTATATCATAAATAATTTTTTGGCTTTTTTTTTTTGTTTGATAGATATAAGTAACATTATTCCCACAATAGAGGTGACAGAAAAAAATACCACCAAGTAGTGAAATGAGGATTCCCTTGGCAGCCCTTAGCAAATCTAACAAATTATATTTTCTCCAATTCTAATCTTTATCCACTTGCCTGCAGCATTCAGTTTGGTTGAACAAAGTGATAACATGTCATTGTCGAATACAATTTTTAATATTCAGATAAGTTTAATTTGAACCTGATAATCAGCTTTAACATAAATCTTTAACATAAATCACGATCCTTTTGAGACAAATACTTATGTCCTGGAAAGGCTTTGTTTTCCTATTTATGTCAATGTAGATGCAAACCTTATTAATAAATGATTTGATAAACCTTTCCCTTCCCAGAAATTATTTTTATTTAGCCAGTCTGATTAGAAAAGTGCTGTATAAGCATAATTTCTTGATGAGAAATCCCTATTTAAAATAATGGCTTTGAAATACTCAGGAGTTCAGTTACCCTTAAGTCCTTTCCTAATTTGAAATCAGTAGATGAATTCCCAGACATTTACTTTGAGTACTGTGGGATCCCTGATAGTTTCCTTCATTTCCTAAATTTACAGTAGGGCAGTTTTGTAAGTGAAAAGTTCACCTGATCAGCCTGTCACTAGGAAGCTCTTTTAATTCAGAGTTCAAAATGTTCTAAATACAGAAGTTCTTGGAGTCTTTGAAAATCTATATAACTTACATGGCATTCTGCATATTCAAAGCACTGTGTAGGCATCACGACTTAAGCATTCGATGTCCCAGAAACAGCAATGAGGAAATGTTATGCATATTTTACAGCAATAAAAACTTGAAGCAGAAGGGTGAAAAAAGCTCAGCCAAAACCATGAGATGCGTAATTGGTAGATGCAATTAGGGACTAGGCACAGCTAATTTTGTCTTTTAATTCACTTCTCCAAATTCTGGTGCTTTTCAAGGATGCAGCTCCTTGACTAGAGTCCTAGATAACTTTGTGACTGTTTTCTTTTACCATGTTGAAAACAAAACAGAAGGCAGGAAAATAGAGTTGCAATTAGCTGTGAAAGGCAGCCAATAGGGCTTTGTAAATCCCTTGAAGGCTCTGATAATTAAGGGATTGTCAACACTGATTCTTTACTGTCTGAATGAGGTGTCTATTATTCAGAATAATAAACCAAAAAGAAAAAAGTAACTCTCTGTATTGTCCTTAGATGTAGTCACTCTAAAGAAAGCCTAAGAAAAAACTAAACTGGTAAAGCTTTGAAGAACTTAGTCTAATTATGATTCATTAGTTTGTTGTTGAGTGAGGGATGATTTTAAAATGTCATTCTCCCTCCATCATTTCTGACAAAATATGGAAAGGCATTAGTTCTCTTTCTTAGTAGTTCTTTCACTAGCTCTCTATCATTTGCAATTCAATAATTTGCAAATTACCAAAGGAAAACCCAGTTGTTTCAAATGTTCTATAAAAGTGGGTATTTTCTGAATACTGGTGCCTGAGCAGTTTGACTGGAGAGCTAAGGAAACAGATTTTTTAGCATAAAAGTATTTGATAATAATTTTAGAATTGGTTTTGTGTAAACAATCATGGAGGAATAGATTTTTTTCTGTTTTATTCTTGAAATACGGCAAATGAATGAAAGTATCTAAATACTTTTTATTTAAGTACATCCTGTGATTTTTGTTAAAAAAAGAAAAAATAAGAAAAGGACCAGTCATGGTTTGTTACTGGTTTTCATCATTACTGTTTTCACTCCAAGAAGTTATTCTCCAGTGTAGTTTTCTCTGTGCTGTCAATCCTGCATGAAGTAGCTGGGATTCTTAATGCCCCTGTTCTTGTAGGCTGTGTTTTCCCACTTCATATGGTTCTGCACAGCCTACTGTGAAAGAACCTGCTTGAGCAGGCAGGTTAGACAGGATGTCCTTCAGAGGTTCCTTCCAACCTCACCCATGGCTGGATTATCTTCCTAGTGTCTGCAGAGTTACCATCTGCAACTTTCTAGAGCCAAGCAATGCTTTTGTGAGTTTAAGTGAGCTGAAACAACCCTTTGTTGCTCATAAGCTAGTTGCTATCATAACTAGCTCTTCCTCCACATAGATGAATTTTCCCCAAGGATTTTTATAATCAGACCTCTGGATAGTGCCAAACTAGTAGTTTCTCTGCCATTATATTAATATACCATTAAATTCAATTATTGGGTGTTATAATAGTAAAATGAATATAATTTTGTTATAAGCACAGAGGGGTCCTGCTGATGATACGTTAAACTGGAGTCATGGAGATCTACAAGAGCTTTATCTTGATTTGAAAAATAGTGGAACTTTTAAGGTCTGTGACTCTGGACCAGATTTTGGGAAATGGGATAGAGTATATTCCTGACTAGTGCACACTTCTCAGCTAAATAAAATAATAATAATAATAATTAAAAAAAATAGAAGAACTGAGGAACCTGAAATAGACTGTGAAGCTGAGATGGTAACTGTGAGCCCAATACTGTTTCAGTTATCCTGGGTTTTCCCTGAAAATTCAACTGAATTAAATGAATATTATTTAGAACTGATTTACCACTGTTTCTAATATGAGTTGAACTCATTATTTTCATTGGAGGTTCATTCGATGTACAGTACTTGGAAAACCTAGTTATGCATAATAAAATTTCCATTATCTTACTGTTTTGTGAAAATCATCAACATCCTTCTCAGGTGTGAAGAATATTGTCTGAAGTGTTTTACTGGGTCCTAGAATAGTGAAGAAAAGTCAGTAGAATTTTCTTCCTGGGTAATGGCTGCAGTTCATTAAATAACCCAATAAAGAAACATAACTAACAGTGTCAGATGGAATTATTTGGTGTTATGTCATTTTAGGTATTTTTAAAAGATTTTTTCCTAAAACCAATGTCAAAGGAATTTCTAGAAATATTTTTTTTTAGGAAAGGAATTAATATTATATCCTGTGTATTTTATAAGTTTTTTCCTGCAGGAACTCTAATGAATAATGACTACTTATTTGTTACCCCATCTGCTTCCACTGGCAAATTTTAAGAAAAATACATATATTATCTTACTCTGTATTGTCACTCTGAGTCTTTGTAGCTATATTTTTAGAGTTGAAGAAAGATATCAAAATATGACTTTTTGGGTAAGGTTTCTTTTTTTTTTGGGGGGGGGAATACTTTTTAACAGAGTAGTTCATCACTCCATATATTTTAGCTAAACATTTAAAATTCTGAGTCTAATTTCTATAACCTGTTCATTTCAAACAAATGGATTTTAAGTGAAACAGCAGGGGCCAGCTAATGCAAGAAACATGAGTTTTCTGGCCTTTGCTCAGTAGTAATAACACAGAAATTGCAATCCAATTCCCAACTTTGTATTTCACTAGTGCCCCGTGCAGATTAATTGGAGAAGAGATTTGGAACTGCACTGTAGTGTGTCATGAGAAAGTGAAAGGTCAGGCAAGCAGTTTTGAAATGTGTAGAAGGAAGGAGCAAGCTATGAATTAAATATTTCTGCAGGAAATTATTAAGTAATTACATAGAAGGAGAAGAAGAAGAATCATAAGAAAAAAAGTCAAAAAGTATATACTTAAGTTGTATTTTCCAAATATTTTTACATTAAAATTTTATTAGATTGCTGAGGAAGAAGAGAACATATTTGGACCATCTTTTCTGAAGCACAGCTGACAGGACACATGCCATGCTTGCTCCACCATGATTACAACTTAGTCTGATTTCTTCCCACAACTTACTCTGATTTCTTCCCACTCCTCTGCCTTTTTAAAAATCCTGAATAGAAAGTGCATAGTTAGCATGACATCATTTTAACTAGACCACATGAGAAACTTACCAGAAAAAGATAAAATCTGGAGATCTCTAAAGGATAACAACTGAAAAAAAAACTGGTAAAAAATTAAAAGATTTAGACTAAACCAAATGTTCTTAATTCCTAATTCTATGAACTCTCAACTTCAGCTGTTAATCTGCATGGTACAGCTAGGCTGATAGCTCTCCAGATCAACAAAACTGGAGAATCTGAGTGACATGTTCCTTCAGTACAGATAAAAAAGTCAGGATTTAGTTATTTAATTTCTTATTAGAGACAGATAGATGACTTTTTACTTTTTTTTTTTCCCCTCAAATACAGTATTTGGGCTAGAGAGGTAAGGGGAAATTGATCTGAAAAGAACAAATTTCTGTATTGTTCTATAGGATGAGATCAGCTGAGATAGTGGTGAGAAAATTTGAAAGCCAGAAACTCAGGCATATTTTTTGCAAAAAATAGTGCAAGTTACATAATCTACAAATGTATTGGTTTTTTAAAGAATATGTTTTGTATATTCAATGTAAAGTGGGACATGTCAGGCATGTTACCATCATGACTTACTCATGAGTATGTGATGCCATACATAGTTATAGTAGGCAAGCACTATGTGGAATTCCATGCCTATATGGAATCTTCACAAAGAGCTGAGGCCCTGAAACAGTCATAGAAGTATTGACAAGCTTCAGTTATATGTGTACAAGCATATTCAATGCCCATGTCACACACTGACATATTATCTGAATAATCCAAAGCAGTATTTATGATTTTAAATATATATATAGAGAAAATAGAGATGTCTCATTTGCAATATCATGTACCATGGTACAAATAAGATTCAGAAGAGCTATCATATTTCAGTATGATAAAGCAAAATGAGCCCCAAGATGTGTTGATGTTGCCCACCATTTTTCTGCATAATAAAAAAATATGAAATTTTAATTTGCTTGTTCATCTCCTAAATAAGAATATTAAAGCATTTTTGAAAATTTTCTTTCTTAAAGTAAATCAAGAATTTTTATATTGATCCCTGACATCAATAATCTTTTTTGCCCTGGTAAAAAAGTCAGAATAAAACTGTTGTGGGGAAAAAAGACAAAACAGAACCAAGAAAAGCCATTTGTTAGTATATAGATTTTCATTAAATCCAAAATTATCCAGGTAAGTCTTAGGTCATCTAAATGCTTATGAGTAGCCCTTAATTATATCTTCACATGCCACTTCCTTCACATGTGGAATCCTCACCGGTCTTCTTACGGATAGAGATCTCTCAGAGCAGCCTGGTCCCACCCTGCTGATCAAGCAATTTAAGTAGGTACCTAGAATGATGTGAAATTCATCTGTGTCTTGGGAGTTCTCTAAGGAATTGTCTTCTCTCCTGTGTTTTTAATCCTTGAATACAGAAAGCTTTACTTCCCTGTAGGCTTTTTAATAATGTCTGAACAGAAAGCTCATAGTAATCTATATCACAAGAGGGAGTTGGGGCACAAGGGTATAAATTGTTAACCATCTGGGAATTTTGAAACATACTTGAGTTCCTTAAGCATTCTTCACACAATTTTAATGCCTTCTGTGTAAAAAGGTGTGTCTCATCACATTTTCTGTCTGTGTTGTTAGACTGAATGCCTTCAGCCTCTCCTCCAGCTGCCAATGGTAACTGCTTCCCAACAATTTTAGAGCCCATCTAAGTTTTGGATAGACTGACTTTATTTTTCTCTTTTTGTTTCAGCTGCCATCTCCTCACAAAATACTCCAGCTTTGAAGCCATACTTTTCCATATTAATTTTCATTGAACTTTCTCATTTCTTTCCAAAATCTGAATGTAATACAATGTCCTTTATTTTTATTTTGTCTCTTGTCTACGGTATTCCTCATGACCTCATTTTCCCTCCTTCTCCAATCTATTTTAAATATTACAATTACAACACATCACTTATGTGATAACACACTTAAACCCTATAAAAGCATAATTTGGAATGGTTGTTGGGGTTTTTTTGGTTTGTTTTATACCCCTTAAGAAAAATACAAGGCAATATACAAACAGTTTGGTGATGCAAATTCCTGGGGAATTTTTGTTCTTGTCATCACATCATATGATACTGTGCAGTGTAACTGCCCCTATGAAGAATCATTCCTCAATATCCAGCTACTTAAATTAACTTCCATATATTTCATTAGTGCTGAATTAATCACTATGAAGGTTTGTACTTGAAGCATTTTCATTCTTGAATATAAAGCATTCTGAAAGAAGAATCAGTGATGTCTTCTTGTCCATTATAAAGGGACTGCTCACGTGAGGTATGCCTCTCTTGAGGATGGCAGTGCTAAACGCTGCCTTTGACCCGAGCTGCTGAACCGTACTGTCTGGAGTTTTGTTGCTACTGATGACATCCCTCTCATTCCATAGACCTCTATGAGATAATTTAAAACTGATTTTCTGGTTTTCTTTCTCTTTCTAAATTTCATGCATAATAGCTAGTGGAGCATTTCACAAAGCAGTAAACATTGCCTCGTGCAGTGTCTGTGGTTATGATCCCAGGTGACATTATTGCTTCTCACATGTTCCACAAATGGGGAGGTTATAATTTAATTAACCCTGATAATGTCAAAAGGAAATGTATAAATGCCAAGATATTTCCAACTTTTTTTTTTAATGGGTGAGTGTAGATGAACTAGAAATATCTCACATTAAGGTGGTAGAAGCTAAGAAAAAAATAAAAGCAAAAACACCAGAAAAATCCACCGAAACCTTTTTGATGCAGGGATTTACTGTTACGTTTTTCCATAGCATAACCATTGCTAAAGTACCAAAAGGTACATTTTATTCAACAATGCAAAGGCTGAGGACATAACAAGTGTGGATATTGGAGAAGAAAAGAAGCCATAATGTTGTACACTTAGAATTTCATCTCAAAGTTATAAAGTAAACTTGTATTTACTTATTTCAATTTTGCTGAGTCAGTCCTGCTATTTTTTTGCTTAATGTTGAACAGCTCGAACACCTCATTTGCAGGACATGTTATAATGCACTATTTGAATGCAGATCTAAAACTAAATGATGGGTATTACAGAAAATAATTTGCATTAAAAATTTGCAAACAGGACATTCTTAACTTATGTACACCTATATACAACTCTCCTCATATAGGAATTATATTTTTTGAACAAGGTCATTACACCTGTATGTTAGATTTCACAGCACTCGCCACAGCCACTATTCAGCTTAATAAGTGGTTTAACATCTAGTTATGGACGAGGGTGATAGAGCCAGCAATAACACCTAGAAAGAAACAAACACCACTTCTTCAATATTTCATGAAAGCCCCTACATTTTGTTTGATAGGTTGACAATTCATGCAGTGGCAGGTTATAAACATGACAATTTATTATATTCATTATTACCAAGAAGCTCATGTTGTGACATAAGACTGTATTAGCTCCACAGATTAACTATATAAAGGGCTTACTTTTCAATGTATTTCACTGTAATACAAATTTGCTAAAATATTATCTTAAACATTATTCATTACATTTTCTAAAATAATATTATATATGCAGATACTGTCTGATTCTGTGTAGGAACATATTGGTGTAAGTATTCTTATTAAGAGAACTTAGGTACATGGTAAGATTTTTAATATTCTCATGGAGATTTTCAGAACAGTTATCAAAACTAAATAATCACCTCTGCACTAGGGAGAGTAAATTTAAATACAGCGGAAAGCTGTTTTACCCCTCTAACAGAAAAATTTAAAAATCTGTTGTGGAATGGCTTTTTCCTGCCTGAGGCAAGCTGAAAAATCTTGATGCCCTACAAAATTAACATTGTCTAAGCATTTTTATGCCCATAATACTCAGCAGCTCTAAGTGATACTGTGTCTGTGTAGGATACCTTCTTTTCCCACAGGCATTGGTTTAGTCTGAATTGATTTTCATAAAAGGTTTTATTCTCTGTGTAAGAATAAACAACAGAAGTAGCTTCAACATAGGTTTTTTGTAGCCCACAATTCTGATTTCACTCAGTTTCAATTTTATAGAATTCAAAAAGATGCCAGGGTAAGACCAAGTGAATACTTGTTTACTATTACTACTACTACTACTACTACTACTACTACTATTATTATTATTATTACTATTATTATTATTATTATTAGTATTACTATGTGGTCTTACTGTGATGGTAGCACTTTTGAAATATTTGTTTGGCATAAAATGTTGTGTTAAAATGTCTATAGCTCATTTTCAGTTAAATAGGTAAGCTAAAAATAACCATCAGAACATTTGATCTTTCCACAGTTCTTTTTCTATATGAGTATATTAGCAAATCTGATTAAGAAGTTTCCAGTGATGACTTTCTGCACAGGAATTTTCCATGTACATCCTTGCGAAGATTAGTCTCATGAATGCTGAAAGCAAAACTGCTAGCGTAGAGTAAAATTAAGACCTTTCTCATAATTGCAAGCATCATGATTCTGAAACTGCATGATGAATATAATTCTAATCTACCTGGGGCATAGAAATAAATCACAAGTAATAAATGTCTGATCAAAACAGATTAACATCAACATATTTTGTAAAAGGTACCAAGTTAAATACAAATTAAAAACACCAAAATATCCAGAAAGATGATGTAATATAGACTTTGAGAAAGAAAAGTTGGAAAACAGGAAAATAAAAAAAACATATTCTCATTTATTTGAGACACATGTATAAGCATGTACTAAACTACTGAGAAGTGATTTTTGAGTGATACCCAGAGAAATCTTTTGTGAAAAATTACTTTAGACCGCAAAAGTTAAACTTTGTGCTCCTTATGATACTAAACCCCTCATTTAGGGCATGAGTATCCTCTCCTCACCTCATTATATGCTCTTTACCTAAGCATTCTTTTTCTCTACAGTAATAGTAGTTCTTGACTGAAGTATAATTCTTATAAAATAGTGCTCTTCTGAAAGTATTGAATTTTATCTTAATGCCTAAAAATATCCCAAATAAATCTAAAAATGTTATTATTCTTCTCTACGTTAACAGTCTTCCTTTTGAAAACACACACTGTATTCCTGAAAATATTTCAGGCCTTTGTCTTTTTTTGCAACATTGCTTTGATCTAAAAGAGGAATAAATATCAGGTTTAAACATAATCTCTAGATCATCACACAATTCTTTTTTGACTTTCTTTGTCTTGCTGCCTAACTCTGACACATTGTCGGATGTTCCTGCCTGTATCTGTGCTCAAGTGTCACAGTGTCATTTGCATGCTCACAGCTGCCAGAGTAACAAAGGTTAGAAGTTCAGCCTGCATTTTGTTACTTGAAAACTATGAAAGATAATGCTTTCATGTTTGTGCCTAAAATTAGGCACTGACCAGTAAGGCTTCTGTAAATGTTGGCTCTGCTTCATTTAAGAGGAAGATGGAAATGCTCAGGACCTGTCCAAATAAGACCACTGCATTTACACCTGGTCTACATGGTGGGCTTGTTTGCTTGCTTTTGTAAAGCCCTGCCTTTGTACAGCAGTTGATTCTGTATTTGCAGACCTGCTCACGTCTCCATTATATGATCAAATAAAAGTATTTATCCAGGAAGCAATTGTCAGAGGGATTGTCTCTGAGCTTTAAGTCTGTTGCTTTTCCTATCTGCATATATTGTCATGAGAACAAAATATACCAATACCTGTCCATCAAACATACATTAACATTTTGGAAAAAGTCTGTGTTTTGTTTCCAATTTATTTATTGGGTAACATTTAAAAATAAAGTAAAAATTAGTGTCATAAGCGAAACAGTTTCATACTTTCCAGTTTGGTGAGGGTGTTGGGGTTTTGTGTGTGTGTATGTGAAAACACAACACATCCTATAATTATCTCTAGTTTTTCATAACAAATCAGAGAATAAAAAGTTAGGATTAGCTAGTGGCCTAGAAGTTGAAGTAACATAATTTTTCATAAATGTCATAAGAAAACAAAGGTCCTTTCACACTGTAATATAAACTTAGCTGTTTTATTCTGCATAAGGTCCACTGATTTTGAGGTATTATGGAAATTTTATTTTTGTCTTTATTGGCGCTGGGGAAAAATTACACATTGTTTTGAAGACTGATATATATAAAAATAAAGTTCTATGCTTTACAGTTAAGAGACTTAGGCACACAATTGAGACACACACATAAAATGTTGTACATAATTAAAATACTTCTTCATATTTATGACTGTAATCTGATGAAATAGGAGTGAAAAGCACATGATAGGAAATCTGATAAAATTTTCACTTGCAAATTAAAAAGTTCATTATGAAAAAAATCACCACACGTATTGCAGTATGGGTAGTCTCATGCTTCTTGAGGAATACAGAAAATTAGATGTTATAGACAGACAAAAGTGGATAATTAAATGCGAAATAGTTGTAATATTAGTTTACAAGGAAGATCTGTCTCTGTGGCTTCATTTCTGGCAGAATAATAATCAACTGAATAAGGGAAAGAATCCAAGTAGGACCAAGTCCAAGTTGGAATTAAGATATTATAAAGTGAGCAGTAAACCTGTATATATTTTTTCCTGACTGCCTGTATATGAAATTTATTATTATCTACTGCTTTGTTACAGTACTATCTGAGTAAACACCTTCTCTTTACTGCTATGGTGCCGTAGAATTCAACTAAATGTCAAATATATTACCTCATTCAATTTTAGTGCTTAATTTCCTAGTCTAAAAAATTAGAGTCGCTAGTAGTTCTCAGGTATGCTGGGGTGAGTATCTCAGGAACTGTTCTGCTGCAGTTAGAACTACAAATTTCAGTTAGCCAGGAGGTAAGAGAGAACTGTTCGTTTACCTTCTTGTTTTGTCCTTACCGCCTCAAGACTGAATGAAGAACTGTAGGGGAGTTCCATAAAGCCCAAATATTTTTACATTCTACATGAAAATTAGAATTATTTTCTTCTATTTTTAATGTGTAGAGAAGGTTCTGCTATTGAATATAGCAGGTCTATGAAAATGACTTTTCTAGGTGTTGTTTTCTTCCCTATGGGTCATAGCACCAAGCAGCTCAGGCTAGTCCTAATTTAATTCAGTTGTTTAAGTTAAAAGCAGAATCAGACAAGAGGGATGTTCATTTAAAAGTGCAACAACTTAACAGCAGTTATTGGCATGTACACCAAAGATTTACAAATTTGTAAAAATAATGGCAAGGAGCCTAAAGTTTAACGAATGCCCGACAGTGTTACTAATGCCTGATTGCTTGAATGTTAGAAAGTACTGTTATGCCAGAAAAGCCCAGGGAAGAAACAGAAGCCAACACCATGGCTTGTTTGCTCTTGCCAGGAAGAATTACTGTTATTATTAACTGATACAGCAATCACAAGACACTGAGAGTTTAGATTTTAAAGATTTGAAACAATTCTTTCCAAATCAGCTACCTAGGAATCTAGTTCCCATTCTTCCTAGTTACAAAATAACATTTAAACTCTAGATAGTTAGACAGGGGAAAGAATAGAACACTAAATAAAAAGCAGAACAAAGAATGTGTGGGAACAAATATGGGAGTAAATTTCACACAGAAGCACACAGAATGGTTGAAGCTGGAAAGAGACAGCGGAAGGATAATCATGTGAGGAAAGACTGAGCAAGATGGGACTATTCAGCCTACATACATTCAGCCCTGTATACCTGATGAGAAAGGGTTAAGAAGGTGGAATCAGAATATTCTCGGTTGTGTTATATGTTGCGAAAAGTGGCAATAGGAAAGATAAGGCATTCTATTTTGATATAAGGAAAAAAAAAAAGAACAAACACTGGAATAGGTTGTCCAGAGAGGTCCTGAAGTCTCTATCCTTGGAAATATTTGGCAATTGAAAGACCATGGCCCTCTTCAATCTGGTCATGCTGGAGCTGTCAATCCCTGCAGGACTGCAACCCATGGAAAGGACCCATGCTTCAGCAGTTCTTGAGGAACTACAGCTGACAGGAAAGAGTGACAGTGGAGATGTTCCCTAAGGACTGTTTCCTATAGGAGAGACCCACACTAAAGCAGGAAAGAGGCAGCAGCCTCTGTTTCTCATCCCCTTACACCACTGAGGGGAAGGAGGTAAAAGAATTAGGAGTGAAGTTGAGCCTGGAGAAAAGGGAGGAGTGAGGGGATGGCATTTTAACTGTGTTTTATTTCAGTTATTTCCACAATTTGAGTGTGTTTTGTCTGTGACAAAAATTAGTGAATTACTCCCCTATCATCATCTCAATCCATATGCTTTATAATTTTACCGCTGCATTTCCTATCCCACTCCAAGGAGCGTAATAAAGCATCTTGGTTGGTACCTGGCAGGCAGAAAACTGGCATTTACATTACATGCGTAATGTAATCATTGGTCTTCATTGCAATAGTACCAGGACCCTCAGATCCTTCTCTGGCAAGCTGCTTTCCAGCTGGTCATTCCCCAGCATATACCAATGTCTGGGTTACTCCTTCTCAGGTGCAGAACTTGGTGTTCCCCTTTGTTAAACACAATGAGTTCTCTTCAGTCTATTCCTTCAACTTGTCCAGATCCCTCTGAATAGTGGCACATCCATCTGGTCTATCATCCATTCCTGCTAGTTTTGTGTGATCTGTACTCTTGATGAAGCTTTGCTCTGTTCCATTGTCCAGGTCATTAGTAAGATGTTAAACAGTATGGGCTTCAGCGTTGGCCTCTGAAGCACTCCACGAGACATTAGCCTCTAGAGACACATTTTGTCACTGACAAGAGCCTTCTGAGCCCAGCAGTCGAGCCTGTTTTCAATCAGACTCTCTTTCCATTTATCTAGAACTGATTTAATTATTTGTCTATCAGGTAGTTATGGAAGATCGTGTCAATAGTCCTACTGAAATCAAGATAAACAACATCCACCCCTCTCTCCTTATCCTCTAGTCACCTTATCTTAGACAGATGTCAGGTTGGTCATCTTTTTTCATATTTTATTAGTAGTAACATCCAGAATTTCTCTTAACGAAGATTTGTATGTGTGTATATTTTATTTGGAGGAGCAATTTACATTTAAAAGAAAAGTCTGAAATCTTAGCAGAGCAACTAAAGGCAGAATGAGCAGCAAAGGAGAAGGCAAAGAATTAAATCTAAAGAAATGCAGGTGGCACTTGGAATTAATAGAAAAAGTAACAAGAAAAGACAAGTAATGTTAAAGAAATAGGCCAAAACCATAAATTACTCAAAGACTGAAAACTACAAATTTAAGAGTCTGAACATGACATACTCTGTGTGGAAATACCAGTGAGAGTTTGAGGAAAAGCCAAATCTGATCAAAACAGTAGTCAAAGAGTAACTTTGCCAGTGGCATTTTTAACAGACTGGAAAAAGGGAGTTCAGCTATGAGGAGACTAAAACAATCATGACAAAAAAGCTAAAAAGTGCTTGGATGGAGCTTTTGATTCTGGAGTGGACAAACAAGCAGCTTATGGGGATATGGAAGAAAAAAAAATGCAAGATCTAACAAATGGTGGTGAAATGTGAGATAGAAAAGAAGATTAAAGTAATACACAGGCTTGCATGGCTGGAAAGCTTTGTGAGCCTGGGGGTAATGACAGATAAGAAGTCAGAGGAATGCATTAGGACAATTTTAGTGGCAAAAAACCTGATCACATAAAGTTTCTCCCAGGACATTAGAAAGACATTGTCTTTGAGGGATAATCTACAGAAATATCTAATATATTAGCACAAAGACCACCTCTGTGTTTGCTGGCATTCTGATGCTCTAACCCCTGTAATTTTTTCTCCATACTATGCACATCATTGCCTACTTCTTGTTTTAAAATTATGTAGCTTTTCTTCCCAACATTGGGAAATACAATATTTTGCAAACAACATATTAGAAATTGTTTCATTTTATCATGTACAACTTAACAAAAAGGTCACATTTTCTCAACATAATATCAAAAAAAATATCATAGCAAGTATTTATATAATGTTAATAATTAATGAGTTTCCTAAATTGAACGTATTGATTCTTTAGCATTCTTTGATGCATCAAAGATTTTTATCCATGGCAATTTTAGAAGACAATCATTATCTAAACTGAAAAAATAACCACATGTTTGATGCACAATGAAAGCTTTATAAACTGTAATGAAGTTCAAAAAATCTGCTGTTATTGCAGATTCCATTTAGCTGGAAAAACAGGGTAAACAACAGTAAAGGGAAACCTAATACAGACTCACCAGAACTAAAGTTTACAGGTGTTCTGCTGAACATGCTTTTTGATGAGCAACACTTACATCTTTAATTGTTGATTTTATTTGGGGACTGATCTGTTGTACATGTCTGAGTTCACATTCGTATGTTATTAGCTGTATGTGTTATTTATTTGATAAATGTTTGGTAACACAGTACTTACAGTCTTACTTCTGACTTGCATATCATAAAATTCAATTGAATAAAGGGATAGTAAATACTAAAAGGAGTTTAAATAGTTATTAACAGGCATATAAAAGTCATACTTTCAGAATGCAAAAGTCATAAAGAGTGTGTGTAAATCATACTGTGTTTTTACTGGCCAAAAAGACAATTATTTTTCTGATTAATTTAAAATAAGGAACAGTTTCTTAAATAAGTAGAATAAATTCATTGTAGAGTGTTATATTGTCAACAATGGAAGAACTGTACACAAGATCAAACTATAATATGCACCTTGTTTTGGTGTGCTAGTCAAAGAGTTGTGAAGAAAGACTGCTTGTATTTTGGTGCTTAATATATGTGGAGATTGCCCAGACAGAATCTGAGACAAGGTTGTATCTACACAGAGATTAAAAATGGCATTATCACCTGAGATAAATGCTGATGTTGTCATCTTTCTTCTTACACAGGAGGAAAAAGCAGCCAACGCTTGTTTCTTCTGCAGCATGAGGAGACTTCATCTGAGAATGTTTTTTGAAGGAGCATAGTAAAGCAGAAAATAGATAACACAGAAAAGTTATATTCTGAGAAATTATATGAATAGTGAAATGGTAGTACTGTACAGTGAAATAGTAGCAACAGTACTGCTATGAGAATAATATGAAGGTTGAAGACACCTAGATTGTGGTCTTGGAAGCAAAGGCAGGAATAGGTCTTCTTTAAGGATACTCCTTTGGATAAGAATTTCTGTGAACATACAAGACAATGAAACACACTGTAATAAAGTTAAAAAAACAAATTCCAGCACCCAGGAAAAAATATAAAATATTTCTCATAGTATAAAATGCCCACATGGGTTAAACAGCAGTGCTGTCAGATTGCCCGTTTGGGTAGGAATTATTTAGTCCTCCACTGTGCAAGCATTTAGTCCTCCCAAAAAAGTACTCAAGTTTTTCTCATGTAGTATTCACATATATTGTCTGTGTTCACATAATTAGAGATATCTATATATCCTTAAGGCAACACTAATTTTCAGCTACTTAAGAGTGGCATTTGGTAGATTCTGCCAAAAACATACTTTTATAACCAACTGTCATCAATCTGTAATAACATTCTTAAAATATTTTCATAAAATATGCTTGTCCTTTCCTTTGCTTTGTCTGATATTAAGAAAATACACCCTCTGTTAACATGAGAAAAACTAGCAGGGAAAATGTTGGGGACAACTGGAGATGAATACCTTTAGCTTTGCAAGGCCCATTGGAGACAGTTAGCAGGACCTCTTCAGACTTTATAAATCAAATCCTGGTGAAGGATTTACTGGTTTCATTTCATAATGAAAGAACAACAGGCACAACTTCTGAAAGTACTGTACTCAAAATCCATTTTATTTCCAAGAGTTGGAGTCATTGATGCTTGGAAACATAATAGATTTTGGATTGGCTTGCCCTGGTTTTGGTTTGTTGGGTTTTTTTTTTCCCCTCAGAAAATAGCTAAACATATCTACCAACTTAAAAATGGGATAAAACAATCTCTTTTTTTTTTTTTTTTCCAATTTTCTTTTAATATTTTGCCTATTTATAGTCCTTTTCCCAAATTCTGACTTCCCTCTTAATGGTTTGGAGTTCAGTAAAGTTACTTACAATATGTACTAGTAAATGTGAAATCTTAACCTTACTCTTTCTTATATTTCCTTCAAATATGCCTCTCTCCCCTACACTGTAAATCAAAATATTATTTAAAATTTCTATACTGACATACCAAATATATTTGACAATGGAGTTTTTTAGCATATAACAGATTTTTGCAAATTCTGCTGCTAGATTAACACTACTTTGTTTCATTTGCATTAAAATTCTGCTGTCAAGTAATCATTTTCCAAATTGGTAAAACAGATATATGATCTTTTAGCAAAGCATTTTACAAATGCTTACAATTAGTCAGCAAGGCCCTTATATAGAAAAAATTATTTAAAATTTTATGACAGATATGGTTTATCAGGTGAAAAAAATGGACAATTGATGACAAACAAAATGAGAAATTATAATAATTTCATTTGTTATTTATATACATAGATTTTATTTACAGAAAATAAAATTATATTTTTTTCTTATTAATGAGAATTTACAGTAACTTATATTTACAGATCTGTCAAAGTTCTGAATTCTTCTGGAATCTCCATGCTTTAGGGACAGGTAGGAGTAAAAAAACAGGTCAACTATCAACTCTATCCAAGTAGTTTATTAATAAGAAATACCAAAAAAATAGATTCAAGAAGTGACTATCCTGCATGTGTATGTTGCTCAGCATTCATTAAAAATTTTAAAAATGAAAAAATATCTACTAGGATTCTAAAGAGGGGAAACAGGGAGGGAAATGTGATCTAAAAAGTGAAAAATGCCATGCATGAATGCAGTAAAGTAGGGCAAGAAAGGAAAGAACTATAAATGTGCTTTTTATGTTAATTTTTTTCCAAACAAGATATCAGTGTCCAATAAATAGTATATGTGAGTGCAACTGTTTTGCTTTTTAGTTCACCTTATAGAAATTTTTTTGATAGACACACTGTCTCCTTCTAGAGAGTGGTTATTTTTAAGATTGATAGGTTGCATAATTTCAAGCAATAGTTCTTCTCCCCTAGGGCCATTTAACTTCTGTTGAGGGCTTTCTATTCTCACTTTAAATATTTTATGTGCAAACTCTTTAATGAAAACAATTTAAATATGTGCTGTGTTTCATGCTGAACCAATGAATACCATAAATAAAACTACTCAGTTATGCTGATCTATTACACTGTCGGCTTTAAAAAATCTCTCAGTGCATCCTAACAATATTTCTGTGAAAATAGGCAAACCATTAGACAACTTAAGATCTGTGAAATGACAGAGAGAAAAAAAAAACAAACAACTTTGCAAATGACTGATAGTGACAATGAGATTTTTACAGATTCACCTTCTTATGTGATTGACAAAATAAAATCAAAATGTTATCCTTGGATAATGGAAATTCTTGGGTAAAATTATTGTACCAGTTTCAGTATGGAACCCAGTGCATTATCTTATTTTATGGGAAAAAATATAGAGGTGAAACACACACAAAAAAAAGAGATCTGAAAAAGGTTTCTATGCAATTTAAGCCTCACCATTTGATAACAAGGACTCATTGATTGAGTCATTGGAACAATAGTGTGAGATGGTGGAAGGCTTTTCATAAACACCAGGGGCAGATTAATTAATAACCCCTTAATAAACTGAAATTGTGTAGACTTGCCTGAGCTGGGCAAAGAAAAGCTGCATAAAACTCTTCCTCTGATTATCTTATTCAAATCATAAGGTGAAGCTACATTAAAATTCTAACAGTCACATTAAGAACAGAATGAAGTTTTTTTTAATCCAAGTGTTTGATTGGACAAGTACCCGTGTGCTGTGTTTGAGCAAATTTTTATAATCCTCTAAAGAATATTACAGAAGGTCTTGGACAAACTGCCTACAGGGAAGAGAATTTAAATCCCTTCATAATATTTGCCACATTCAAGGATGCTGGGGAGAAACCTTTTTATTTTTAAGTTCATAACAAGATTTTGTGTTATATGAGCCTATTAAGGATGGAAAATTTCTTTACCTGAAGAATAAATTCAATAAATATTAATTATGCCCTATCTTTTTTAGACTAAATAAAGCTTAACATTTTTATGCAATATACTAATAGCCTTTATTTTTTAACCAAGATTTTCTGTCAGGCTTTCCCACAGACATACTTCTTCATGTCCTTTGATATATAATATTAAAGAACAAAAATCTACAGTACTTGGGAAGTGGAACTAATCATTTGGCTATGTTTGACCCTATCTCCATGTGTTTGTACAGGACAATCCTGTGCCAGCAATGACAATAAAATTAATTTCAGATATTATAATGAATCATAGCCCATTCATATAATATTTCATAATAGTAAAAAAAATTAAAAATCAGTTTCTTGGTACCCAGCAATAAAAAGCTAAGGAAGAAGAAGGAAGCCAGAGGGGACATTCAGAGTGATGGTTGTCTTCCCAAGCTACTCTGATTTCCTGGAGATGGCTGAATACCTGCCGGTCATGGGAAGTGGTAAATGTATTCCTTGCTTTACTTTTCTTTACTTATTAAACTGTCTTTACCTCAAACCATAAGCTTTCTCATTTTTACTCTTGTGATTTTCTCCACCATCCCAATGTGGAGGAAGTGAGAGAGCCTCTGTGGTGCTCACTGGCTGTGGTTAAACCACAACAAGCAGTATAAAAAAATTGAAGAAAATTCTTCTCTTATATTGAACTTCTCAGCTACAGGCAGCAGAGAACCTGAAATCTGAAAATCTATCTTTCTTTATAAGCAAATACAAAATATTTAGTAAGCATTTCAAAAACAAAGTGGACAAGACAATATAAAAAATTCTACTAATAACACAATTGTTTCTTGAAAAAAATTGCAACCATTTATTGAATGACACATAAGTGTCCCATGTGTAAAGGCTTATAATCAATATTAGTGTATTACCAAAGTCATTCTCTTGAAAACACTTTGCCTCAGCTCACTTTTCTTGGTGTATCCTAAAGCAGTGATGCAGTTAGTGACCCAAGAGAAGGGAAATCTACCATTTTGCTGATGTACAACATGTTTTAAAAGCTAAGGAAATTCTAGGACATAGTTAAAGTGTGTGTTAATGTGTTTCTTCATGACAGTATTATATATCTTGATTTTCATAACTAACAGCTTAGTGAATTAGCACACCAGAAACACCCACATTGCTTAGGTAAAATAATCATTACTATCTGGACATAATTAGCAGCATAGTACTGACAGTTGTATCATTATAACTACTGCAGTAATATTTTACAAGTTCATTTTGGTCTATTATACTGTAGAATAATTGCCTTTGGAAAGATAGAATATTTAAAGAATTATATGTTATAGCAAGCCATGTAACAGTGTCACAGCTGAACTTAACATAGGCTAACATGCTACTTCTTAGGGATATCAGCTGGAGGATATGAACTTTTGTGAAATAAAACTGTTTCTTTCAGTAAATGCAGTTGTTTCCCTAATGCATTTTAGTATGTGTATATATATATTTGTTATAATAAATGTGTGCAATACCATGCTGAGTAGCTGATACCTTATCTAGAGCCTTGTCACACACTTAAATCAGCCTAATTTCTTAGTGAGCATCATTTTTACCTTTATTAATTTTAATGCATATTTAATAAAGATAGACTCTTTATTAAAAACCAACCTTATTGAATACATAATTTGACAGCCTATATGAAATTTCCAGTATAAATACAGGAACATTTGTTAAAATTGCTGTAGCATCTGTGGGTTGTCACATATTAGCTTTATTATAAAAGTGAATTAGAAAATAAGAGACAGATGACTGGCAGTGTTCCAGTGTGACCTATACTACTATAGTATTATAAAGTAAAACAGTGGTTCAAGGTCATAAGTCTAGTCACTTGCTTGTCATTTAAGACCAAAGAATTAATATAATTATTAAAGAGGTTTCAAAATGTTTTCCTTTATTTTTTATTGATGTAAAGTAGATATTTTCCATTTAAAATATTTTCAATTTTTTATTCTACTTTGGAAAAGACCTACAGAAATTAATTCTTAAATTTTCAGTAAAACTGGCTTCAGAATTCACAAGTAGAACAGAGGAAACCAGAAATTTGTAAAACTTACCTTTAAGACCTTCATTCCTCTTTGAAGAAATAGACAACATGACTGGAAAATCAATTTTCTTATTTTGAGCTACTGCCTTTTAATAATCGATGTGTGGTGATTTAATAAAAGAGTAATGATTGCAAAGCTATCAAAATACTGATAAACCATGCACACACAGATACTTCTAATAGTTTTACAAATACTTAAAAATTAAAATAGAGTCTTCAGAGACATTTGTAAATTTCCTTATTTTCCGAAACACTGAAGACTCTGATCTTTTTTATTTTGGTTCATTTGCATACATGTGAAGAAAAGGTTTTATAAAGACTTTGTTCCTGTCTTCCATGTATATTACATAAAGATGGGAGAATGGCAAGTAGATAGAGATAAATACTTTAGGACGGTGTTTTTATTATTGAGAAAGACATGGGAATTTGGTATGCTTAAAAGACATATGTGTCAGGGAATGAAAATAACTAAATAAATAAAAAGACAGCTCTGTTGATATAGTTTGCAAAAGAAGAACCAACACAACATTATGCATGTTTCTTCATGAATTCCAGATTTTTAAATAATTAGGTAAGGAAATTTTGGATATTTGCTCCCAAATGCAGAAATTGATGTAGGCAAATTGGAAACCTGACAGAATACTGTCAGTTGGCATCATACTGGAACATCAGGATGACAGATTTGGCCATAGCTGTGATGGAAGAATATTTATTAGATGTCAAGAGACCCTAAAATCAAATCACACTAATAAACTGCATATCTAAACTACTATCAAATGCTGTACATAATGAAATTACAGAGCCTAAATAGAAAAAAATATATATATAGTATTTGATCTGTACTACTGATTATACACCAAGGATGCTGATGCTGTCTAGGTATTTGCTAGGCTACAATGGAGGCTATATAACAACAAGACAGCTTGTTAAGAAGAAAATGGGAAAATTCAAGTCTTTATGGCACGGAGGCTGCTGTAGAATGCCATATTTGAAATACAAGGCAAACTGAACTGCCTTTTCAGAAAATTTTCAGACAGGTAAGACGAAATAGAAGGAAAAGGGATGTTATTACATATAAGAACTGTTCAGTAAGAAAGCTGAGCTCAAGTCCAGATAAAATGAAACATCAAGATAAGATGCTAAGAAACACTACCAGATTAAATGTAAAAGCAGTACTTTAAAGAAGGTCAAAAAGAGTTGAAGGACCATTTAAATGAAGAAAAAAACAAACCCTGTTAATAAATCTTGGTTAAATAAGTCAGTAGCAGGAAGCCTTCCAGTAGTCTGTAGGATTTACTGAAAATTAAGCTATGAAACAAATTCAAAGCATTCAGGAAAGATAAAACACAGAAGAAAAATAAACCCTTTTCCTTAACATTCGCAAAGAAACTGAGAAGATTCTCATGGTTGAATTTTTCCTGGTGGGCAACTTCACAAGGGAACTGACTGACATAGAAGTTATTCAAGAGATTGTAGTTCAAACAGAGTGAACACTAGCACAAATCAGAACCAAACTGTATTTATTCAAGGCTTCCAAACTGAATCATAGCAGCTGTGCAACATTGCTTTCTTAAAAGTTCCTTAATGCAAGTGGAGAGTAGCGAATTTGGTGTCACTGGCCTAAGAAAAGATTCAGGGAAGACATGGCAAAGTTTGTACTTGGAAAATTAGTAAAACTATAGTCAATGACACAGCTAAATATTATTTTCTTACATAAAACCATCTTATTCTTTTGTAAAGATTCACAAAAAAAAATCAGGATTTTGAGAAAGTAATGATCAAGTGATTTTGTTAAGTTGAACTTCTCAAAGAGTTCCAGTGAAATTTGCCACAGAATCATACAACAAAGCTGATCAACCGAAGTGTAAGAATTAAAGCTCACTTGCGGACTTAGAAAGTTTGCTTCTGCAGGAAAGCTTTTTGGTAGTAGAGATGAAGGTCACTCGAAGGCAGCAGCAAACTTCTTTGAGTCTGAGTGACAGGACAATAAAATGGCCAATGAAATTTGATACTAGTGGACATAACATGATGCATATAAGGAAAAAACAAATCCCAACTTACATACAAGATGTGGTAATCTTTTCCATTAAGACATAAGGCTTTGAGTCACACTAATGTTACAGGAAAATCTGATACTATTGAGTAAAAAAAAATTATTAACAGTAAGCAGGAACCATGCCCTGCCCCCCCCCCCCCCCCCACCGAAACAAAGATCATACTCCTATGTATATTTTCTATAAATATATTGATTACAGTATGCAGTTTTTTACTCTCTTGATTCCCTTCAATTTCTCTCACAAACATAGTAAAACTGTAAAAATTTTGTATGCAGACAATAGGACTATCAAGTTTTTCACTATTTTTACATGAGGAATTATTCTTCACCTGAGGGGAGATGGAGGGAGGTCTACTATTCATTCCTGAAAACAAAAATAAATACCTGAAGGAGTTATGATAGCAGTCTCTAACCAAGAGTGACATGGACAAGCCCATAACAAGTTGTTTTGGGTTGTTTTATTTTATACATTGGAGGACATGAAAAAAGCTGCAAACTAGCTGTATCCAAAACAAATAAACGGAGATATTTTTTCAGGACTAAATACTAGGCATCTGATATTTCTTGATGTTGAAATTTGCTGATGCCTGTAGATGGAAAAATTTTAGCTTATGCTGGGCTCTAGAGGAGACAGGACAACTTTTTGTTAGACATCCATAAAGGGTCATTAAATTCATGGGTATTATAATGTAACTGTAAATGTTTTGGATAAGAAAATAACTTCTGTTCCTTAACCAATTACAGGTATTCTATTCCTTAGGCATTTATCTTAAGTCCAGGACCATTTATTGCATTCATTTTGGCGATTTGTATGCTTAAACTGCAGTAAATTACAGCAGAACTGAAGTCCAAGACCAGCATATTGTTTTGAATTGTGTTTCCTTGTCAAGTAGCCACCTTGAAATCCTTATCAATCAATCTAGCAAATTGAATAAGTGTTGTAAAAGTCATGTACGATAGGGGGAAAATCCTTCCTAACAAATAAGCAGTCATTTTGTATTCTAATGTGTAAGTTTATTGTCTACATTTGAATTATTAAAATTACAATTAGATGGCAAAAAAAAAAATTCAAATCTTTGTACAATTCAACATTGATGTTAAACTTCTAAATTCTAAATTATCTCTAATGGCCAGGAGATCATTGAAAACACAGGGAAAAAAATCAGTTGCTGTAGTTCAGTTTACACTGACTAAGATAAATGGAAGGTACTTCAGAGATTTATATCAGAAGTGACAGCTCTTTAGAGGCGGTTGACTATTCTTGCCAGCTTCATGAAAGGAATTCTGTGTCAACCAGACACAAACTATTGGGATGGGGGATGTAAAAGTGGAAGAAAATATCCGAAAGAGCAGGGGAAACCCCAGCTTTCTGGATTATAGAAAGCAGTATAGTAATTGAATTAATTACTCACACATGGAAAGGATGAAATTAATTTTACCTATGTATAAGTGGTAATCTGTAGCAGGAGGATAGCAACCAAAGTTGTGCTTATTTATTGTACTGTAGGTGTAGAAAAGACCCTTCTTTAAGGGCCAGAAGATAGGACAGTCTCAAAGTGTGCAGAATCCTAGCTGGAGCTGAAACTACTCACTGCCTGCATTTTTGATTCTTCTCAAAGCTTAGGCTGTGGCACATCAACATTCTTATGGCACACTGTTTATGTGTAAGATGGGAAACAATAACGACTGCATCACGGACAACATTAGTCTGAATGTGTGCCTGTCTCCATGAGGCTGTAGGACTAAATAAAAATGCCCAGCAAAAATTCAGCCTTTTTCCTTCCAAGAGAGCTCATGGTACTTTTGTGCCGTATTAATCTCCATCTGTGGAGCCCAAACCTGCATCTCATACAACAGTCTTTGCTCTTTTCTTTAGATTTCTTTTATATTATACAGATACCTCACCTAATATTTCCAGTGTTTACCTGAAATTATACATGGGTAGAGAAGAGTAAATTTTGATTTTTTTCAGCAGGTTTCCCCAAGTTATGAGTACACCCACACAAATATAAGAAATTGTTTCTTTCTTATGAAAAAGCAGGAGATTTGCATGGGGGATGTAGAGGTTGTAATATTAAATCCACAAGTATGGTTTTGTAGATATGGGTTTTTTCATATTAACTAAAATGCATTTAAGAAAATACAAAATAATACACTTTGATTTAAACTTGGATTTTACGGACTCATTTGGGAAACTGTGTGAAAGAAGTACAGAAGTAAAGATTTAAGATTGATATTATATGATGAAAACTTGTAATATATTTTGCATTACTACTGATCCTGAAACTATAGCTTCTAAATATGCTTTTATGGGGGAGAATCCTTGTTGGTCTTTAAGACTATTTTAATGATTGAGTAAAGTCTATAGAAATTGCATGAGTTTTGAGTCTGTCACAATCTTATTTCCTTTTGTTTCAACTTTTTTGTTGTTGTTGTTGTTTCATATTTTCTATATAAATTGCTTTATTTAACCATGAAAACTGGTTCCAAAATGTAATGTTATGAAAATGTTTGACTTTTAATGTGTAACTGTATAAAGGGCTGGATAGTTATTATTCATTTAATGAAAAATAAAATACAATGAGACAATAGAGAGAGGGAAAAAATATTTAAAATGTATTAATTGCATCTTTAATAGTTCTGTATTGTTCATCATTACAGAAATTAACATAACTTAATTACAAGGTTTTGGCAACATAAAAGATTGTCTTCATCCCTGAACAGAGAAATATTGAAAGATATAAGTCAAGAGTTCCACTAGTTTAACTGAGCTATGAATTATTCCTCTGAGGAGTCTTCTGAGAATATCTCACTGTTCTCCCTGGCAATCTTGACAGAAACTGTTAATTCACGAGGCAGTAAGCAGCAGCAAAACTAACTGAAAAGTAGTAACATCAAATAGAATGAAGAAAATTTCTAGTGTTTCACTTAAAAGAGGCAAATATATATATATATATATATATATAAATCTATATTTATATAAATAAATAAATAAATAATATATGTGCTTTGTTTTATCTAGCTGCCAGGTAATCCACAAGTATAAGACTTTCTGCTATAGTGTTAAAAAAACCTTTTTTTTTTAAATGTTTGTTTGTTTTCTTTATCCTTGGAAAACTTGTGATGAAAATACTTTCTTCCCCTGGACTAATTAATATATTGTTAAACTATTGTCTTTTCCTATATGATAGACCATTCCTGACTGCCACTTTGATGTTACATATTTTAAGTCCAACCTTTTTGAAGAATTTATAACGGCGGAACACAAAGTTTTTCATTACAGTAAAATTAAGGACAAACAGGACCAGTGATATCACTGATATGATGCAGAAATGACTGCCTGTTTAGTGTTTTCTCCATGGTCAGCTTTGAATATTTAAGAAGCATGATATGTTGAAGGAAGCCAGAGTGGAATTATATAGTACAAGACCTGTTAAGGAGGATGAAAAAAACCAAGTTCAGTTCTGAAAATGTCTCTCTTATTTCTTTCTTCTTAATTTCTATGTAATCTCTTATTTTAAATTGTTACAGATTTTCTTCTTAGTTAGTATTTTTATAATTTAATCCTTAAAGGACATATATAAAAATTAATCATAATACCTTATCAAAAATAAATACACACTACATTGAGTATGCACTTCATCAGAGAGCTAAGCATGTGTTTCAGCTTTGTTCTGAATGAAGATATTTTCTACCTTGGAGCTTTATCCAAGTACTTGCCATTTCATCCAGATTCCTTTAAGCTTCCCATAAGAGATTAAGTTGCCTTTAATGGAAATGGGATAAGGTCCTAACTAAAATGGAATTACTATAAAGCTATATACCATGTAAATCAGGTTGTCACTTAGTTTAAAAAGTCATAGATAATACTAACATGCTCTTTCCTGAGGCAATAGTATCTGATTTAATATGGTAATGCTCCTACATCAAATACAGAGGCAGACCTTCATGCATGTATTTCCAGTTTATAAAAAGATTGCTTTAAGGTTATCTTGAATTGCCATTACGTTTTAAAAGAGAAATGTCAATATTGTTCTTAGGCAGAATTTCATTACTGTTCCTAATATTCATTATAAATTTGTTTTCAGTAGACATTGAGGAGCATTTAGTATATAAAGGTTTTTTTTGTGTTAAAAGATTTTCATCATTAATTTACAATAAAGTGTTAAAATTGCCATTTTCACCCTCACTAACCCATGAAATCAGTTGTCTGTCTGATTTATTGGGAGCTTAGCATATTTTAACAAATGAGATAGAGGAATAGATGCCTTGCGAGAAATAAGTTTCTATTTTACAGATATAAAAAGTCTCATAACAAAGCAGTTCTGCCATGAAAATTATAAGCACAAGGCATACTGTGGATCATAAGATTTTTTCATGAGTGTTTGTAGGATTAACACTTTGCTTTCATTACACTTTAGATGAGCAGAAAAGGTCATTTTTATTTATTGATATTTTTGGTCTCATGAGAGCAATATGGTTACTGTCAGAATTCCAAGGAAGTATGAGAAGACCATTTGGCATCTCACAAAAAATATTAAATCATTATTCCAAGTGTATTACAGGTGGGGAATGCCTCCTGTGTTAGCAGCTAATGATGAAACAATAAGGAATAGAAAACCCAGAGTAAAATAGTATAAAGGACAGACTATAAGACTGATCATATATAGTCCTTGAGTCATAAAATTACATCAGAGAAACCTAGTGAACATATGTCAGAGAAAAGACTCTTCAGATTCACCACTACTATAATATTTTTTGGAAACAGGAAAAAATCTTTGGCATTTTTAAGATAGAATTGTTTTAATGGATAAATACAATATCAACATCATAATTAGTTGAAACTTGCATTATGGAAAAGAAATCCATTAAAAAAACATAAGTACTTGAAGAAAATCTGAGCAAACAATACAGACATATAGGATATTTTCAATAGTAAAGATAATTTAAGGTATACAAAATATTTACCACAAATTCACAGTACGTATTCTAGTTCAACACTTGGTATAAAATATGTCAGATTTCAATTTTAATCAATTTTTTAATAAAAGAAATACAATTTCTAATGTTACAATCCCTTTCTGATACACTTCTATAAAATACCTTTGAGTCCCATTGAGCCCTTTGGATTTCAGAGCAGAAGTTATTCATCCCTTGGGGTACGCTTGAGTTTCACTGTAAAACAGTACACAGACTGCCATTCCCTGTACCTCAAATAAAATTTCAGGAGCTTCCATCATCCTGCTTTCTCCGTTTTTAAAAACTGGCACATACTTCTTCAGTGGTTCTTATGACCTCCCTATAAGGCACACGCGCAGCTCCTCAGTTTCCCAAAGCATGGAGGGCACTGTCCAGCCTAATGAGTCTGACCCCTTACCTATCTGTTGTCTTGGAAGGACAAACATGCCTTTGAAGATCCATAAAGTACATTTTCCCTTTTTCCTTTCCAGGTCTAAGATATCACTTGTCATGTTTTTCAAGGGCTAGCAAACAAAGTATGCCCTTCACCATTGAATAATGTCTAATCCCATATTTTTTGATATTTCCTAAACAGATAGAATGACACAATTCTACTTAATCTATCAGCTTAATACATCTACAGCATTTGGATGAGAGTCATACATGTAGAAATAAAAGGCTCCCATATCACCAATTGAATTATGAGATCATCAGGGCCAAGGCACATAAACATCAACAAGGGAGCTATATATTGTATACTTCAGCCAGCCAAATGCTATTTCTTTATAGAATTATACAGTATTTAAATTGAAAATCATTTCTAAGTGTTAGAGCATTTATTACTGAACATTCTGGCTAAAAAAAGCTTTAAACACCATTTTGCTGTGTCTCTGCTAGGAAATGGGTGTGCACTAAGAAGCAGTCGAATAATGTGAGTTACTCATCAATAATGCAGTAAGAACTGAAAATAAAAACACCCAAGTAAGACACTGTTTGCACTGCCCAGAAGTGAATAGCTAATGAAACTGAGAATTCTGCTGAACTTTGCGTAACTGTGAGATAACCAAATATAAATAAACAAAAAACCAAGATGCATAAGGTTCTAGAGTTTTCCTATCCCAAAAATTGAAAATAGTTTTTATTTACATTTATCGGAAATGTCTGATTATTTTATGTCCTAGAACATAAAATCATACTACTTTCTGAAGGTCTGGTGTATTTTATTCAGATGAATAGCACCACTGAATTTCACACAACAGGAGAAGAAGAAGAAATAAAAATTAAATTAAAACTAGGGAAGACAGCTGTTTTGTCAGGTTTCATGACCATTCCTATAGTGTTTATTCTGAGTGTTTCAAATGAAATTGGGACATTAAAGTGGCTCAAGCCACAATCTGATCTGGATTAGAAAGCTCAGAACATTGTTTCTTCAGCTTTAATTTCTTTTTATTAGATGTGGCACAAGGAATTCAGTGCATCAGATCGCCTGACAGCAACCAGAATTTGGCACTGCAGAACCTATACGGATGCTGTGGGATGCCAGTGTCAAAGCAAGGGGGTTGCTTCTGGAGAAGGAAGATACCTTTAGACATCTTACCATGCTCATCACCAAATTTCCAAGAAAGTAGTATTTGTACTCTCTTAGAAATCAGTATTTGTACTCTCCTGAAAAAGGACAGTATTCTCATTTGATGTTTTTTTCAGTGCTTAAAAGTGTCATCAAGGTTGATAGCTTAGTGAAGATTATACTGTTTGGGCATAAAACTTTCTGTCAGCACATTTTGCTCAGATTTTAGTTTATGTATAGCACATTTTTAATCTTTGAAGAAATAATAAAAATCCATCTCAAGGCAAAAGAAAAAAAAGGGGGGGAAAGAGAAATGTGGTAAAAGCCAAAAGTGTTTGAAAATTGAAAAAAAGAGTTTATTTAAATGCTTTTCTGCATAAGCCATCATGGAGATAAAACTGTCATTGACTGGGACTCAAACATATTGCTTTAAAAAATCCTAATGGTGTCAGACTTCCTTTGGTGCAGAAGCAAGAAGGGTTTCAGTGTCCGTGGAATACACACTGCTTGATTTTTCTTCTCAGTTTCTTAACACAATGGGTACTGTGACAGATACTGTTATTATTCACAAGTGTATTTATGTCTTGAAGTGCATTGTATTTTGCCTTTCATTTGAGAAACATAACATCTTTCTTTTTTGCTGAGAACAAATGTCAAGCTAGTATTTGTATATTATTCTATTGCTCCCATTTTTTATTAAAATTCATCTCTATCCTAACAAATGAGTTCTACAATGATAACAGAATCTGTCTTTTAATCCTTGCAGCATCAAACTTTCAGGAAAGTTGTGTTTTAATACTAGTATAGTATTTTAAAAGCTGACTTGCTTATCACTAGAACAATGTCTCACTTTTTTATGGGTCAAGAGATTTTCGAAAAACTAAATAAAGGCATACTGGTACATACTGACAAAAGAAGTAAGAAGTTAGAGAAAATCTACTTCTAACAAGAGGTTCATTGACCTCCATATGGTAAAAAAAAAAAAAAAAAAAAATTTCTCCTGGTCAGTCCCCGAGCATTGTTTCTTGCCTATCTCAGCAGTTACTAATATTTTGCTGAAAGTTTCTATTGAGATGTATATTGATATATCCAAAGACAGAAGACACAGAAGGGAAATAGCCATTTGCAAATTAAACTGTAAGAATTTTTATTATTAGCCATTACAGGATAGACTTCTGAGGGTTTTCTGAAAACTGTTTCATAAAGATTATCAATATGTTTCTTAATTATATTAATAGCATAGAAACTTCTCTATAAATTAATCAGGACTGGAAAAATGTAGTCACAGCCTCACTTCTAATACTCTTGAGTTTTGATTAAATTTTACCAAGATCTGCACAAGCATTTTTGATTTTGAAATAAGTTTGATTCCATAGCTGCATAAACACATACCCTATATATCTGCTAGATGAGGAACAAAGCATGGAAACTAATGATCCTTACTGATTTGTCCGAAGTGTACCTCTAAGTTTGTATATTTGACTGGATTGTCTGACACTTTCAAGTCAAAATTTCTATTAGTAATACATTAAAATTCTCCTTAGTATTCTAGGTGTGTAACCCCTCAAAACTTAATGAACACAGTTAATATAAATTTAAATATCTTTCTGGATGAACAAAATCATACCTTACTACCAGTATAGTTATAGGACTGGAAAGGGCCTATTATATGTATTTACTGATGCCAAAAACATTGTTTCAGTCTCTATGAGATGATGAGTTTTTATATTGATGTTAATTGTCCTTTTACAGTAGTTAGAGTTTTCCCAGCATGATTAAAGTAAAATACAACACCGACAATTTTGAGGAACAGCAAGACCTTTGTGAGGCAGCAATCTTGTTAACTAGTAATAAAAATTGTGTTAAAATATCTGAGACACAAAAACATCAAGATTTGAGAAGATACCAACATAATATGTTCTTTTTCTTCTCTTCAAAGTATCCCCTATTGTATTATATATTGCATATTGATAAGTGAAACTTGTTTAATAAACAAGTCATTTGTGCATGGCTGAAAATCAGATAGTTGAAAAAATTATTTTCTTTGAGGATAAGTTGACAGCATCTCTTTTGGTGTTGTAAATCAAATTAATATTCACAAAATCAATCTAATTATTTTTTAGTGCTATAGTTCAAGTTCAGTCTTGAATAGAGCTCAAAATTCATTACAGGTTCACTGCACATGAGATCTGCTAAATCAAGAGTGTTTAGAAGTGTGCACAGTAATTTAATGCAGTTCAGCAATTTGATGGAAGCTGAAATTCCTAAGAATTAAATTTATGTATGGGAAAAATTATTGACTACCCATTAGCTATAGCACGTGTATCCGAGAGTGGAATAGTCTGGACTGGATTTAGAAGGTGCTGTCTCTCCTGTTCAAATCTTCCTTTTGGAAGAAGCCTCCTGTCATTATACCAAGAGAATTTTATGTTCTGTAAGTGTAAATCTAAAATAAATTCACTTTTACAAAATTACTGTACCTTTACATGGAGGTAACTAATGTTAGAATTTGACAAAATTTCCCACATTGTCATGATTCTGTCCACTTAATTCTAATAACAGACTATTTCTCTGGAGGAATGTGGAGTAGGTTCAAATCTCATACAAAATAATAATATCCATAAAATTATATACCTGTAATTAAACAGAAGCATTTTCATGATAGTTTACCAGGAAACAACTGAATATGAAGTTACTCTAATAGATGTGAAATCTCTTACACTCATTAGAGATGATTTCCAAGCTGTAACACAGCTAAGACTTCAATGATTTGCAGAATGAAAGGCACAGACTAGAGTCCTAATTTGTGTAGAATTAGATAATAGAGTATTCTGCATTTTTTTTAAATTTAATTGGTGCTTCGGGTAGTAATTTCTATTTTAGAATTCTGAAATTAAAATAAAGATTGCAGTGATCACTGTTATCTAAAAACTGA
Source organism: Passer domesticus (assembly GCF_036417665.1). Taxonomy (NCBI): domain Eukaryota; kingdom Metazoa; phylum Chordata; class Aves; order Passeriformes; family Passeridae; genus Passer; species Passer domesticus. Next base: position 82,829,327 of record NC_087474.1, on the reverse strand, counting down.
TGCCATGTATATTCAATGAGACAAATATGTCCTTTTCATGAAGCTCAAATGAAAAAATAAATAATTCAGATGTTTCCATGTATCAAAAAGACAATATAAAAATAATTCCTTTAGCTTTATGTAAGACTAAAACTTTCTTTAAAAACTCATGTGGTTATTTAAGATTTTACCATTAGTTTAGGAGGTTCATTTTCATGTACTGTGAACCTAAATCTACCTTATTCCTAAAAGATTGTTCAGATTGTTAAATGCCACATATTTTCTTGACCTGAGTTAATTAGACAAATAATTCCTTCTGTCATCCCATTCAAAAGTTCTTTATTTTTTGGATTGCATATCTGCTCTGCCAAATGTGTTTGTTTCATTCCTCAGATATCTAAATATTTCCAGTATATATTCTCAGTAATTTGAAAGGTAAAAAATTGGTCATCATTCAAATGAAAATCAAGATTTTAGAAATATCAAATTTGTATTATTTGAAAATAATCAATATTTAGGCACCTGCTTTTTTCATTTTTTTTAGGGGTCTCCATGGAGCCCCAGCAGTATCTAGCATTTGGGTGCTCATGGTCAGAAGGCAACAAGACATTTTTTTGTTGTTTTGGTCTTCAACCTACTATTTTTTATAGTTATATTTATATTTTTATAGTTATATATATATTTTATGACTACAGTCATTTTAGGAAATAAATATAACAGCCTTGTGACAACTCCATCAGCTTTCAGATTACTGCTAAAATATATAAATCAGGTCTAAGTTTTTGTTGTCTTTTTGCTTAGCTTTTGAAAGAAATTATTCAGCTAGGGATTCATGGGGTTTTTTTGTTGTTGTTGTTGTTGCTGCTATTAATTTTATATTCCTCCCCTCACTGAGACTGACTTTAATTTTTTGTGCATATTTAAGTCACTGCAATTAGTTTAATATGTGCAGTATCACTAGAATTTAAACTTTAATATTTTGTCTCTGAGTTTTGACTTGAGTAAACTGTATCACTTTATCTTTCTTTTTAGCAAATGTACTTTCAATGCTAAATAGTAGAAGTGAGAGAATGAGCCCTATGACATAATTTTTGACACAGTCAGTAAGCATACACATTTTAAATTGTGCCTGCTGCAGTTTGGTATAAATCTTAATTATTATTTTTTAGCATGTGGCAATATATATTTTGGAGTGTACAGTGATGAAAGCAGTGAAATACCTGTTAGTCCTATTACATATTTCTAATGCAAGTAGATTTTTATGCAGAAAGCTACACAGTTGTAAAGAAGCATTACAATGAAAGAAAACTCTGCTATATAAAAATGTCATACTAGGGATTTGCAAAGTTCATTACAAATATTCTTTTGAGTTGATTCTACCTTTAACTTAGTGTCCTGGCAGTTGCAGAGTTTTAGGGGGAGATTTTTTTGTGTTTGAGTAACATCACAGACAATTTAACAATTTCATCTTAGATGCATATGAGAGATCTGAAATAACTTTAGATGAGTTGTACATAGATAACTCAGGTAATAGGTAACATATACTGCACTTTAACGTCAGCTTCTCCTTTTTGTCTTTAGCTAGTGGACAGTATTCCTTTCACCAAACTAATGAAAAACACTGTATTGACTTATTCATGTTGCTGTTGTTCTTGTGAATGTGAGCTTTTTTTTTTGTGGAAACGTGAAAGCATCTACATTATTCTTATATACACGTATATATGAACATCTCATATTAACAGCAGTATCTGCTAAAGACTCATGACTGCTTAGATCTCAAATTCATATCATAGAGAAGAAGAGCCATAAAACTGGAAAATACGTCAAGTCTAGGCTCTGTTTTTGGTTCACTTGCACAGAATCACAGAACTCTGAACAGCACCCCAGAGCTCAGCTTAGCTTCCCCTTTATGGTTGCTGTCAGGATTCTGACAGAGTAAGAACATGCAGTTTTAAGAAAGAAAATGTTATTATCTGCTTTGTCATGCAGATTTATTTGGCATTATAAACTAGGCTGGATGCTGTGATTTTTTTTTGCTATTTGGCTTATCACCATTAGCATCACAGATGTTCAGGTGTGAAAGCTGACATCAACTGTTTTAGATTTCTCAGTCTGAAGATTTTTTCTGATTCTATTAAAGCAGGAAAAGAATGTGAAAATGTATCAGTTTGAGTCGTTTTACTGTGGTAAACAAACATATTATTGAAATAATAGGACTTTGATGTGAAACATAGTCCCACAGCAATAATAATCTGAAGACATAATAATGACTAATTTAGAGATCACACAAATTTTGCAAAGCTTTCAAAGCATTTTGGTTAATAAGTGTCCTCCTTCAGGAGGGGAAAAAAGTACAAAAAACCCCCAACCAACATTTTTTTAAAGCTTGAGCAGAGAAGGGCAAGATGATAAGAGGGAAAATAAATTGTTATGTCCTCACAAAGCTTTCCCTTTAACTCTTTTGTAAATAGAAATAAAAAAGCCTAGCTTGTACTGTGTGCACTAAACACTACACTGCCTGTTGTTAAATGAAGCAGTGGAGGTCAGGAAACTTATGAGGCATAAAAGGAGTAAGATTAGAAAGAGTATAGTAAAGAGAAAATCAAAAAAGTGGTTCTGATATGGTGCAGAATATTTTTGAAAGCCGAATGTCTTTTAGAGTACAAATTGATTCAATAAATTTCAAACAAGATTTAGTACCTTTGATCCTTTTGAGTGAATATAATTCCACAGGAAAAAATGTTTTGCCGAGTTGGAATGCCAGTAGGGAACAAATGAAGTAGGACAGAGTATGCTTTGTCCAGAAATTCAGTGGCTTAATTAGAATGAGAGAACTGATTCAACCATTTAAGAAAATGCACCATAAATACTCTTTTAAATGTCCTTTGATTTGGGCATTTAAAGAAGAAGCAATGGTGAAACATTGCCCTAGATGTTTCCTGTATTATCAGGCCTTATACAAGGGAGATTAAATAAACATTCCCATGTCTGTGGGGAAAGCTGAGGAACAGAAAGCAAGCACCACTTTGGGTGATAAATGATTTCATCTACTAGACCATCCTGACTTTACATATCTGCTGGATAATACTGCAGATGTTTAAAGGTAGTAAAGACACAGACGTCTTTGAGTGAATGAAGTTCCTGTATTATCACCTGGTATTTCATGAATATCTTTTGATTTTCTTGTATAATGCTCCCAAAAAGGAATTTGAAACAGGCTGTGTACATAAATGCACACAAATGTTTTTATATAGACATTAAACATACACATATGTAACACATATAATGGATTCTATAAAACCTCTACAATATGCATTGCTTTTTTGTTTGGTTGTTTGGGTTTCGTTCCCCCCCCCCCACAAAAGATATATGCCTTCCTAATACAGCACTGAAATGCAATAAATCAGAGAGGAAACAGTCTAAGATGGTTCTGGAGTGTATGGAAAACAAGCTCCTAACACAGGTGATGAGTGAGACAGCTAAAGAAGGCACACTGTTGGACCTGTTGTTTGTGAATGGGAAGGAGTGGTGGATCATACTTGGAGGCCATCCTGACCACAACAATTATGTATAAAGTTTTTGTTTCTCACAGAACTAAGGTAAGGATCAGCAGAATTGCTACAATGGACTTCCAGGTGGCAGTCTTTGCACTGTTTAAGAGTTTAGTTAGGAGACTCTCTTGGGAAGCAGTCCTGAAGGACGAAGGACTCGAGGAAGGCTGGACATTCTCCAAGAAGGACATCTTAAAGGTGCAGGGGCAGACCATCCTCATGTGCCAAAAGACAAGCTGGTGGGAAGACTGGTGTGGTTAAATGGAGACCTTTCACTGGAACTCAGGGAAAAAAAGAGAGTTTTCTGCACAAAAAAATGACTGGATGGCCAGGCCAAAAGAGTTATGATGAATTAAGGAAATCCAGTTGGCAGCTGGTCATAAGTGGTGCTCATCAGGGCTCAGAACTGGGGCTAGATCTGTTTAATATCTTTATCAATGATCTGGTCCAAGAGGATGGGTGCGCCTTCAGTCAGTTTGCAGAGTGCACCAAGCTGGGCAGGAGCACTGATCCATTAGAGGGTAGGAAGGCTCTGCAGAGAATTATGGACAGACCTCTGTCAAGTGTGAGTGTACTCTTTTGGGGCCCTCACTATAAGAAATACAGTGAGGTGCTAGATCATGTCCAAAGAAGGGCAACAATCTTCTAGAGAACAATTTCTGTGAGGAGTGGCTGAAGGAACTTTTGTAGTTCAGCCTGGAGAAAAGGCAGCTCAGGTTCTACTTAGTGAATAGTTCACCTCTCCAAACCATGGATGTCTCCAAGGAATCACTGCGGGTGAGAATGTCAAAGGCTTTGACAAGGTCCAGATAGACAACATCCATGGTCTTTCCCTCACGATTAAAGTAAAAGTGAAGTTAGCGTAAGAAAACACCATCATATTCTTGGTTCATACTCTAAGGCTGGAAACCCTGAACTGCAACAGAAATAAAATGTTAATTAACATCAAGAGGTAAGCAGTCAACATGTTCATTGAAAGACATATCTGAACAATTTTCACACAAAATAAAATAATAAGTGATAATTCTGTCTCTGTTTTGCAGCTAGCTATATAAAACAGTACTAAATAGTAATGAACCAGTGAAAATCCCAGACCTCTTCATGATGTTTTTTGTCCCAGTGTAGAAGAATCTCTTTTTGGTGAGGGAACAGAGCACTTGAGAAGATGTCTTGTATTTTTGTATATATGAGAGAGGCTTTGTATACTTTTCAAAAAAGTCTTAGCTTCAGAAATCAATGGCAGTGCACTGGACTTGAAATTAATGAACACAGAATATCCTCTGTATTCTCCCCTAAGCTGACATTTTAATTTTACTGATCCTTGTAACTAGTGGTCTCACTTGTAGTATGAACTACACACTCAGGGTTTTCTAAATGCTCTTATCTTCCATTCATTGTCACCACAAAAAAAATTCTCTCAATTCTTTCTTTCTTTCTTTCTTTCTTTCTTTCTTTCTTTCTTTCTTTCTTTCTTTCTTTCTTTCTTTCTTTCTTTCTTTCTTTCTTTCTTTCTTTCTTTCTTTCTTTCTTTCTTTCTTTCTTTCTTTCTTTCTTTCTTTCTTTCTTTCTTTCTTTCTTTCTTTCTTTCTTTCTTTCTTTCTTTCTTTCTTTCTTTCTTTCTTTCTTTCTTTCTTTCTTTCTTTCTTTCTTTCTTTCTTTCTTTCTTTCTTTCTTTCTTTCTTTCTTTCTTTCTTTCTTTCTTTCCTTCCTTCCTTCCTTCCTTCCTTCCTTCCTTCCTTCCTTCCTTCCTTCCTTCCTTCCTTCCTTCCTTCCTTCCTTCCTTCCTTCCTTCCTTCCTTCCTTCCTTCCTTCCTTCCTTCCTTCCTTCCTTCCTTCCTTCCTTCCTTCCTTCCTTCCTTCCCTCCACCACTTCCGCCACTTCCTTCCGCCACTTCCGCCACTTCCTTCCTTTTTTCACTGTTCTGCACCTTTTCTTTCCAACTACAATAAATACATTAAAAGGCACACAACTATCCTCCTACTTTATTTATCATTTAGTTCTTTTTATTAGTCTGAGTCTTGAAAACAGACTAGAGACGTGGTTGCTACCTGTGTTTTCAGTCAGAGTAGACACTCTTTAGTTCATACTTTATTTAAATCATCCTGGCTGTGGTTCATACATATTATGCTGGCTTAAAGCAGGTTAAAATTGAATTAAGTGCACTGTTGTGTTCTGAACCTGTTCAACTCAGCTGGTTTGAAGCTACACCTCTTCTTTCACCTACAGAGAAGTTAAGTGCTGACAAGACACTTAATTTTGTTCCTAGACATGGGCCAGGCATGTAATTTGAGTTTCCAACTGTCAAAAATCCAATAAGTGGGGAAAACAGTAGTGACAAGTAAGAGGAAGTAGGAACAAAATTCTGAAATTGCATTATTAGAAAGCAGGGTTTATTGTGTCAGTAGGGCCCCTATGTTAACATTTACGAACAAGAAGAAATTTAGTGCAGAAATCACAATGGACAACTAGATTTGGGAGTTATCTGTAAAGATTTTTCTTTAAGAAAGTAGATGGCCTGAACAATCTTTGAGCAACTGGCATAAAAAACCATCTTGGTTTAGGAGATGTAGAATTGGTGAGGAATTGTGAGTTTGTTTTCTCCCCAAATTTTAATGAGAAGAGTTAATTTTAAGTCTATAGTTCACTTAAAAAAAAAAAAAAACAAACTTAGTCAGGCTTGCTAGCATTATAAGCACCATTGAAATAATTGCTCCATTTCCAGTAGGGACTTCACATTATAATTAACCAGTAGTGATTTGTATTGAAAATGAGTCATAGTATGGCTACTGTAATCTGGTCTCCTACAGCAAGTGAGACAGATGGTTCATTTTTAAAAATTATAAATATAAATGAGAATATTAATATCATTAAGAATAAACATTAGTAAAACCCAGTATATTTATGATACCTTTTTCTGTAATATGTATTTTAAGTCTATTTTGGGGTATTTAGAAGACATGTATTTTGACAGTAACCTTATAGTTTAAAGGTCTTATAAAAAAAAAAAATTAGGTCCCTGGGATCCATCCTTCTAATTTAAACTGTTCTCTTGTAAAATAATACATTACAGAGGTGTTTTAACTTCTAATGAAGACCAAAAAGGAAGTAAACTGTGAGGAAAAAAATCTATAAAATAGATTATGATATTTGAAAAAATAAAGTAATTTTGGAATACTGTAGCACAAATCACTTTTGTACTCAGACAAAATATTGCTTTTCCAAATAAACAAAGTGATATTGAATTGGATCATTATATAGTACAAAATAAATGAGATGTACATTCATCTTTATTGCTGAGAGTTTTAAGGACTCATAGTACAATTTAGATACTTTCTTCTTGGCTGATGAGAGCTGTTTTCTGCACGCTTATGCAGAAGCATACCAAGCACAGGTATTTGCACTGAATGCATCTGAGGAGCTGATTTTCTTTGCAGCAGCCTATATTCTGCTGGTTTTTAGGTAGGTGAACAAAAGAATGCTGATAACACACCAATATCTCAGGTATTGCAGAATAGGGCTTGCACGCCATCAACACCTTCTGTTTCTCTCCGTCTCCTCAGTTAGTAGGATGCGGGCGGACAAGAGATTTGGAGAGATAGAACTGGGACAGACAATCTGAACTGATTAAAGAGGTACTCCAAGTTACACAACAACATGTTCAACAAAAATAGGAAGGAGCTCTTTGAAAGGAGCCATTGTTTGGAGACTTGTGGGGCATCTTTGCTGGTAGTGATTTTTGCTCCACTTGTGTTTTTTAGAGCTAAGCCAAAGGTTTGACCATGTCAGTTGCAGCTGGAGTCAAGGCAACTCTCGTAAACAAGTCAAAGTTACCTCTGAAAAGATCATATAAACTATATGTTAAACATTTCCTTCCCCCTTTCAATAATGAAACACTAGCTGATGCAAGAATTCAAACCATTAATAAAGGACAAATTCACCCCATATTGACTCATTAGCAAAAAAATAATTAGTTTAAGACCTTCAAATTGGGGTCAAAGGTGTAAAGCAACTTCACATCCTAAAAAAAAAATAATTATACATATTGAGCGAAGGTAGGATTTATAATTGAATTGTCTGTCCTAGTTAATTAGATAATTAATGTGTTCCACTATCATTTCATACTGTGGTAATATATGTATATAATAATGCAGAAGGACATTTTGAAGTTTAACAATAGTAGTTTAAACGTATATGTTGTTCAAATAATATATACAATACTGAAATTGGGGTGAAGATAAAGGTTTGTGATTTTGGATATTGGATAATGAGATAGCCTTCATAAGGTTGTATTTCTGGCTTAGCAAATTCTCAGTGGCATTGAACTTCATTAAAAGAGCTCTTGGGATACATCTACCAAGGACAGCTCTTAGATGTAGGAGAGAAAATTCTGGTCAAGTGCTCTAATATGCTGAAATCTACAGAAGTCTTGGGCATGAGTCTTTTAGGAAAGAGTAAACAGGTGGGAAACTTTGTCATAATTTTACTTGAACCAAAGTGGCAAGCTGTTTGAAAAACAAAACCTCTCCTCTCCTCTCCTCTCCTCTCCTCTCCTCTCCTCTCCTCTCCTCTCCTCTCCTCTCCTCTCCTCTCCTCTCCTCTCCTCTCCTCTCCTCTCCTCTCCTCTCCTCTCCTCTCCTCTCCTCTCCTCTCCTCTCCTCTCCTCTCCTCTCCTCTCCTCTCCTCTCCTCTCCTCTCCTCTCCTCTCCTCTCCTCTCCTCTCCTCTCCTCTCCTCTCCTCTCCTCTCCTCTCCTCTCCTCTCCTCTCCTCTCCTCTCCTCTCCTCCCCTCCCCTCCCCTCCCCTCTCCTCCCCGCCTCGCCTCTCTTCCTTTTCCCTCTTTCTTTCTTAAGTGAGTATTCAAATATTGTACAAAGCTGAAGCATTTACAAAGAGATTATGAAACAAGTTGACGAACTGCAAGAGGTTGCCCATATATGCTGTAGTCATCCAAGTACTTTAAATGGAATCTATATTAAATGTTAGTTGTGCTATGAAATTTCATTGTAAAAAAACCTAAACAAACAAAAAAAACCCCAAAACAAACAAAAAAACCCCCAAAAAACAATGCTACAACAAACATTACATCAGTTCTAAGGACTGAAGTATGACAAATATCATACCTGTTTTAAAGAAAGAATTGAGTGACTTTGCAGAACAGTATTACTCAGTAAACCTCACATATGCACATGGCAAATTAAAGAAAAGCTAAAATAATTAATGTTGATAGTGGACATGTAGTACCAGGATAAATGGCACAAGGCTTAACAGCATGTTTATTAAAAAGCCTTACATATTTTTGGGTTTCTTTGAAAGCACCAATAAACATGGATAAATTGAATTTTGTTGGCAGAGTATCTGCAAGGTCTGTCTATGAAAACTTCAAGAAATTTTGCAGGAATATAGGATTCGATACAACATTATATTATTACATGGAGACAAAAATATAATTACTAGAGTAATTGGCTAATAATTGATCAATAATTGCCTAGAAGCTTTGACTCAGAGGTGAGGAGTGAAAATATATTTTTTCAAAGTGAAAGAAGGTCTTTGCTTGGACACACAATTTTCAACAGATTTGGAAATAATCTTAAAATTAGTGTGAATAATGAGGTGATAAAATTTGTTGGTAGTTCAATACAGTAAGAAGGAAATCCCACTGTGAAGGATTACAGAAGTTGCTGCATAATCATGTGGTGTATAAATCCAGATGAGATTTTCTGCTAAATGATACAGTTGGGAAAACTTCACATAAAGCAAATGGGCATTGACCTGACCTTTGTCCTCAGGAGTGAAATCTTTATGTTATAACAGATTGTTCCACAAAAATGCCACCTCTGTGCTCAGTAGTGGGCAAAGTACAAATTAAGTGCTAAGTACTAATCATGAAAGGGGAAAAAACCAAACCAGAATACATTGTTATCCTTCTGTTTAAATAAATAAATATTTGTAAATATCTAAAGAATCACAAGTGTCACAAGTGTCACTGGCTTTGGCTTGGGTAGAGGCAATTTTCTTTACAGTAGATGATAGGAGGCTGTGTCTTGGGTTTGTGCAGGAAACCATGTTTATAGCACAGGGGTGTTTTTGTTATTGCTGAGCAGTGCTTGCAGTGTCAAGGCCTTTTCTGCTCCTCACAGCACCTCCAGTGAGCAGGCTGGCATTGCACAAGTTGATAGGAGACACAGTCAGGACAGCTGACCCCAACTGACCAAAGGGGTATTCCAGACTGTATGCATCATGTTCATTACAGAAAGATGAGGAAAGAAGAAGGGAGGGGGAAATGTTTGAAGCAATATCATTTGTCTTCCCAAGTCACCATTGTGTGTGATGAAGCTCTGTGGTGCATTTCTGTCACCATCTGAACATGTGCCTGTCCATGGGAAGTGGTGAATTAATTCTCAGTTTGCTTTTCTTGTGTGCACAGCATTCTGTTTCCCTATTAAACTTACTGTTTAAAGCTCATGGCTTTTCTCACTTTTCCTATTCTCTCCCCCAGTCCAATGTGAAGGGAGTGAGAGACCAGATACTAGCTGAGATTCCATCATGACATATGAGCCTCAGGAAAGGGTGAATATGTGTGAATCTAGCATCTCTTCCACACTGCAACTTGGAAAATTCTAACTAAAGTAGTAGGAAGCAGGCTGGAAACAAAAGGGCATTCCTCTATGAAATTAGGTTGTGAAACTGTTTGCTATGGCATATTGTTGATTAAGACAACTTACAGAGACTGAAGAGGAGGATGAATAGTTTCATGGAACAATCATCCATTGAAGGTTACAGAACTTGCACCTGGCCCTAAAATGCAAGTTGTTGAAGGATAGGAGTAAATTCAGGAAATGCCTTCCCCACCTATCTGCTGTAGCTTTTACTGGAGGCAGATGACCCTGTTGATCCAGTACAGCTGCTCTTGAGGAGTTTTTTGTGAGTTTTTTCATTCCTTCATCAACCATGGGGAACATTTTTTAATGTCCATAGTTGTAAATAAGTCAAATGTGGCACAAGGCTTCATATTCTTTTCTAGGTAAATAAAGGTATGATTTCAGATTTTCTTAGAAAGATAATACTTTTAAACACTAACTTCAAAATAGCCAGAAACTGTAGAAAATTTATTGTGCTTTATGTGCATATCTCTTCATAAGTCTTGTGAGCAGAAGTAAGCAAATTTACATGGCTCTGAAGTGACCAGAAGCTATGCTTCCATAGTAATAGAGCAATGATGTGAAATTCAATACCCAATCTTTCAGTAGCAAAGTCTCAAAAAATATTCAAATGGACCTTACATATTCTAAAAATATACCATCTAGACCCATACTCTATGACCCATAATTAATACTGTTGTGCCTATGACACTGTCACCCATGGTAGGTAATAATCTTGCTCATAAATGCTAACAGTTAGTGAATTTGTGAGATAGTGAATTCATGAATCAATGTAGTAGTGAGTTAGAAACTTAGCAAATTAGACCAGTCTGTTGAAAAGAGATTGCCTCCTCACACCATTACACTCAACACACATTTTATGTAAAGAAGGACCTGGGTGTCTTGGTGGGCAAGCAGTTGCCCAGCACTGTGCCCTTGTGCCCAGGAGGGCCAAGGGTATCCTGGGGTGCATCAGGAAGAGTGTGGCCAGCAGGTCAAGGGAGGTGATTCTGCCCCTCTACTCAGCCCTAGTGATGCCACATCTGGAGTATTGTGTTCAATTACAGCCCCCCAAGTTCAAGAAAGAGAAGGAGTTACTGTAGAATGTGGATGATCCGGGGTCTGGAGTACCTCTCTTGTGGGGAGAGACAGAGGAAGCTGGGTCTGTTTAGTCTAGAGAAGAGCAGACTGAGAGAGAACTTCATCAATACATATAAATATCTCAAAGACATTTGTTTAGAGGAGGGTGCCAGACTCTTTTCAGTGGTGCCCAGACACAGGACAAGGAGCAATGGCCATAAAGAAAAACACAAAAAGTTTCACCTCAACATCAGGAAGAACTTTCATTGCAGGTGGTAGAGCACTGGAATGGTCTCTTCAGGGAGGTCATGGAGAGATTTAAACCTCAAGTTCCTGCTCCAGGTGACCTTGCTTTGGCAGAGGAATTGAACTAACTGCTCTCCAGAAGTCCCTTCTCATCTTAACCATTCTGTGATTCTGTGATTATGTGTCTTTTCTTCTACTTTATATTGATAAATACAAAGAAAAGGTAAAAATTTTAAGCAGAAATTAAAGTAGAAATTAAAGTAGGTGTAACTGAAAGAGAAAAAATCACATAATTTCTGAAAGAGTACTGCAAAATGAAAAATTAGTGAAAACTTGAGATATTATTTTTTTTAAGATATAAGTGAAAGCAAATAAATTCAAAAACATTTTAAAAAATTGCTAACACAGCTGTTGCCACCATCTTGTGGGGAGATATTAGTTTAAGGATAGGTCACAAAAGTGACAGACAAAAACTATATAGGGAAAGATTTGCACAGTAAAAGCTGAAGTAGCGGAGTTCATGTTAGTAAAGCTATATTCTATATGCTATAAAGTGAATTAGAATATATTTTTCAGAGAGCCTGTGTGGGCAGAGGACAGACTAACTGTTCTTACAGGGCTATTTAATCTTTAAATACTTCCATGTTATGATTAATGGTCATTGAGCTAACTGCATACACACTGTTGTTTTCATATCAATGTTATAAACTACAACAATTGGATTATTGTCAACTGCTGAAATTCAGTTCAGTGGATCACCTTTCCTTGCAATTTTCTTGCTTGTATAGTGCACAGTTTTTCCTTGGTAGAGATTTTTTCCTTTTTTTTTAAACTTGTTGAGACATGCATAAGTGACTTTTTTTTTTGTTTTGGTTTTTTTTTTTGTTAGGGCCAATGTGTTTAAGTTGTTTGTTCAGAAATTATATTAATAGACCTGATTTTTGTCCCTTTGTCAGAGTATAATAACCAAAAACCTGAACCTATGCAAACATACACTTCACATGTGACTTATCTTTCTGATGACATTTTATTTTAGAAGTGCTCTCATTATGTACTGTGTTAGAAGAACGGCTGGAAGGCTTGAAATAACAAAAGTCTGACAAAATCCTAGCAGCACAAGTCACTGCACTAAGCTTCCTCAGTCAAAGGACACAGGCGTACAATAAAAGATACATGATGGTCATAAGGGGACAAGATAAGAAACCTACTTTGGTCTTTAGAGTTACAATAAGAGGATTTGCAATGATATTCAAAGTCCTCAGCCAATATAAAGTGCCAGATTATTTGCATCAATTAGCATTTAACCTGGACAGTTCTTGAAAGGAGTCATTCTAAAGACACTAATACTGAGAAAAATGTCTTTTATCCTTAACAATGGTCTTCCTATGCAGTGTTTTGGGACTGTGAAATAGAGACAGGTGAAATCAATGCTTTTGTTTTCCTATTGAAGTCAATAGATTGTAGGTGCATTCTTCCATTTAAAATTCTTTTTCTGTGTATAATATTTCCACTTATAAAAATATATTGAAGTATCATACTGCTATTACTGAAGTGATAGTCCTGAGTTTGATCTGAGAACGATGTTTGCCAAATCATAATCATAGCAATAACAGTGGATGAGCTTAAATAAGCACCTCTTGTGGACCTGTGAAGTCCTCCCATAGAAACACAACAGACACAGGACAGAATTAAGAACAACTCTTTCTAAAAATAGTAACTGTTAAGATGAACAGGTTTTTTTAATTGCAGCCATTTTTAAAGTAATTTTCTAGAGAAGACAGGGCTTACAGAGGTTAGGATAACTCCACACTATCTTGTGTGTGGAGTTCTAGTCTCGATTGCCAGGATGCAACACTATCCATCACCAGTATAATTGGCAGATTTATCACTGTACATTCTGATCCTTTTCTAGCATCTGAAAAAAACCCCAGAAAACAAAAATATGCCAAACCATGTGCACACCTTTTTGGAAGTTATGTTTCCTTTTACTGTGTAAATGCACCTGTTGTTTTGTAAAGATCATTCCAAATAATTGCACCTGTAATTTGTAAACATACTTCCAAATAAATCTTATGGTAACTCAAGTATCTAAAAATGTCTATATCCAAAATCAGCCAGAAATTTCTACTCTTATATTTATATAAGCATTTAGGCATGTATCTATATATTCTGTTTTTTTCAAGGTAGTCAACATGAGTACTTTTTAACTTGTTACTACTACTAATACTTCCAAACATTTATATCACTAGAGATTTATATTCAGTGGAGTAGCTGAGGCAGTTGGCTACTATTCCTAAATAAAGTCATGTACTTATTACAGCAATATTCAGTTTCCTGGCCTGTATGCTCTTGGCACACATTATTTCTGTCATAAGAAATTGTTTAAGTCTTCCATGAAGGCACAAAACTCTCTTTGAAAAAATAAAGATCTTCCTCTATTACATGAGGAAATTTTGCCAGTTGTTCCTTTAATCTCCATTATTAATTTTGAAAAGTAACACCAGACTCATCTAATTGTATCCTAGCGTACACAACGTTTTCCTCTTCACTGCCTGTGTACAAATAATCTTCTTCCTTTTGCTCAGTACCTTTCTCTATCGTTTGACTCTCCCATTTGCAAAGGAAGTCTTTATGAAAATTGACTGCTGGCACAAATTTTATTGGCTTGTTTTTTGTTGAAAATTTTCCTGAGGTGACAAGGGCTTTCTGTCTCTGCTTGAATAAATTCACTCATTTCTGGTGTTAAGGACTTGGTGAATTGCTTCAATGAAGAGTTTAAAACAGTATCAAAACAGGCCTGTTAAAAATAGTATCAAAACAGTATCAAAAAAGGTCTATAAAAATAGCATCATATTTTGATGCTACATTTCATGGAAACTATAATGTTCCAAAATGCTACATTCTTTATATTCAGTATATCTTTACTTAAACAATGTTACATTTTTCATCTTTTAGAAATAAGCAAATTATAAAGTTATTCCTATCAATGCCTGAAGTAAGTTAGAAAATTTGACAGCAGGTAAAGACCAAATGGCTAAAAGGAAGTGAAAAGAAACTATTAGGTGGAGGGAATAATGTTACGCGAGAAGTGACAAAGAAGAAAAGAGGTCCTGAACAGTATCAAAATTTTACAGGAAATCTTATAGCTCTAACCCTCTTCTGGGAAGTGTCACTTACTGGTGCAAATCAGAGCTAAGATGTAAAATTAGCATCTTGACCAGCAACAATAATTCAGGGAGACCTAACATCAAAATCTCTAGAAGAAAAACTCTGCTTTCTCCTTTCCCATCCAGCAACTTCAAAGTGGCAAAGGGGGAAGGATAAAGTAGTATTAGCGATGGGAGAAAGAGGATTCTATGTCAGGTGCTCACAGGTAAATCCTACTGACCTATCTGTCCTTTCTGCCATTGGGTAAGGCAGCCATACTTTCTCTGAGGATTCCTTTATGACAGCTATTGCCTTAGGGCAAGATAAAGTCCTTTTCCCACTGCAGTAGCACTAAAGGGAATTACAAGAACTCAAGAAAAAAGCCTGTTGGTTTTAGTAACAACAGAGAGTTTTGTCATATTCTTAGATTGGGATTTCAAGTAGACTGAAATTCAGTCCTCATGGGAGGTAGAAATAACAATTTTTACAGGTTGTATAGGATCCTCTCACTTGTAAATGAAGTTCTCCTTTCTTATTTAGTGCTAAGTTTTGCTCTACAGTATCAACATAAGAACAAATATAAGTGTTGTTTATGTCAGTTACCATAAAATGTCATATTCCTCAGAGCAGTAGGGGAGTGCCTTAATACAAAAAATGATTGACTGTCTTATTTTAAAATTTTTCTATGTATTTTGTCTATTAAAAATGCTAACTGGGGTTTGCTTCTATTTTTTTGTTCAGAGTGTAAATGATGAGTAGAAAATTGACATCTACTTGCTTTTATAAGTATGTCTAGTAGATTTAGTTAGAGGCAATAGCTATATAAGAACAGAGAAATCAGTGGATTTTAGTTTTGTTCTTAGATGTATTGCTTTAAATGTGCAATAATGGGTCAGACAACAATATGTCTGACCTTTATTTGATGACTGATAGTACTAAATACCCACAGTTTGAATTTAAGGAAAAGGGGTATTGAATTTGAAAATTCCTGAGTGTCTCTCAGCAGTAGTCAATGAAACTCATTCCATTTAACTTAATGAGAAAAATGGCTCTTTTCAAGCCAAGCATTTCATGTGCTTAAAGGATGTGACAGCAAATGACGGTTCTTAAGTTCTTCTCTTACATTTTTGTGTTCTGAAGTGTCTTAAATAAAACTGGAATGACGTATCTCCACAGCAAAGATGGAATTAACTTTATTAAAATAAAAAAAAATCCAAAAGCATAAACTTCCAGGAAATTTATACTTTTTTCATGAGGCTTTCATATAAAATGAATCTCTACCAAAAAAGTCTAATATACATTTCAGTGACATTGAGTGGCAAGATTAAATCCTCTAGTGAAAAATGAAAGAAAGATTATATGGTGAATGTTTTTTTAAATGCATGAATTACAAAATATGTTAGAAAAAAACAGAATTGGTATTTATGTCAGAGATGTAATACAATATTCTAACAAGAAAAGTCCAAGAGTTCAGTGCTACAATCATGTCTGACTGGACTGAAATCATAATTTTCTCTTTCTGTATAAATAACTATTTTAATGGTATAGCTTCAGGTTTTCAAAATATTTTTTGGCCAAATCAGTTGGTACAGTCATCATAACTGGCCTTACCAAATCAGGAATAGTAGTATTATTGTGATGGTTTATCATTTGAATAAAAATTAGTGCAGCATTTTTATTGGTATGTGATTATCAAAATGGGAAGAAGAAATGTATGCTCATTAATCCATATCTCATCAGTTCTTCAGATATGTTGTCCCTACTCACACTTTATTTTCATGTAGATCAAACAAATTCAGTTTTCATTACTTGATTGTGTAACAACTTTACCAAAACAAGTGGGGAAACAGCTTGTGAAGAAATGTATATGGCCAAATGTATAATATTAATTTCCAACTCATAACTAGATGAAAAAACACTAAAAAAAGTTGGAAGGTCACAGAAATTATAACTCTAGATTAATTAAACTGAATTTCTGAGGGAAAATATAATCTATGTTCTATTATAAAAAGTAATCAATTTTTCTGTTATAAGCATCCCTATTAGTTAATAAATGCAAATAATGTGTTGCTGGAGAAGCAGTTTTTTTGTAGTTATTGGACCTGAACAAAGATTAAATTAACTGTGACCACAGTGCCTGAAGATATACACACATTTTCCAAAGTGGGAAGCATTTCAAACTGCCTTTATCACATCATGCAGGTATAGGCTGTTTGATTCCACATGTAGAGGCAACTGAATCCAGGTTTAAAAGTTATCTGCTGCACCCAGAATTTTACAATTTCAGTTCTGAAACTTTGCTTTCAAGTACTTGCTGTTTCCTTTCTCTCATGATGTTTTCAGCAGTATCATACTACATGTATGTAAATGGGATGTTTTAAGGAGGGAGTCCTCACAGTTTGTGATTCATAGGACTTCTGTAAACTGATGTCTTAGTAGATAACTTCACTACTAGGAAATAAGGCATTTTCACTGTGATTATAGGCTGTTCAGATGGATAATAGAAAATTATTGGTCCGTATTTTATTGTGTCTGAATGACTTTACTTTTTGATACAATATCTCAGAAATCAAAGTATTTCCATTTTTCTGAATGCACAAATGTAGAATGAGGAAACTCAACTGCATTTAAATCTATGAAAGTACAGATTGAAAATGTGGCAAAAAAATAATAATTTTTTTTGTGTGTGAGATGGTTCTGAAGAAACTGGTGATACTTTTTAATCTTTCTGAACTTTAGCAACATGGAAAAGCCCCAAAAACTACCAAGGCTACTTGCGCAGATAAGTAACAAATGAGAATCAAGGGCAAAGAAAAATATAGGGAGAGCAAAAAATCCACCATTAGGAACTGACCCTGCATGTCAAAGAAATGAAACTGAAAATCTTTGGGATATTTTAACTCAGGATGGGGGCATTGACACAACTACTCTGATGCATATTTACAAATAAGCATTAGAAAAAAATTAAACAGCTCTCCTAATCTCAGAAGGTTGATTTAGAACCAAAAATGTTTTTACTTTTCAAAGAATGCAGACACATATCTGAAAAATATAAAACCTAACAATAAATTCCACAAAACACAACCAGTATTTGTTAGTCATTATGATTGTTAAATTGTTTGTTAAATAAGATTGCACTTTTTATATTTTGTACTCATCCTGTGGTTCTAAAAGAATTGAAACTGAAATTTTTCCAGATTTAAAGGAAATTAAAGGATGATAGCATATTTTTCTGAAGTGAACTTGATTATGCAAACCACCCAGATGAATGCTTTTATTCTTTTTTTTTGATGTATTTTATTTTTTTGCCAAAGAAAAGAAACTTTGAAAAGATGTTTGTATTGACTTTGTCAGAAATGTCTCATAAAATGTCTGTTTGAAGTTTCAGTGAAGCATTTTTTTAAGGAAAATTATGATTAAAGTGATTTCTGCCAAGGTTACCATATTCCTGATGATCAAAAAGAAAGCAGATGTCACAACATACAGAGGGGGTGAGTGGAGGAGAAAAAGGGGATGCAGAGCAACCTTGCTGCTTTGAGTGAGCAATGGAAAGCTCAAGACATCTGTGGCTGGGGACCACACCTTGGCCATGCATGAGCAGACACAGGGATGGCTATGACAGAGAGAGGAGAATGAGCTGCTGGCGCTGTGGCATCCAGGCTCAGCTGCACATCTGCTGACTGCAAACCCTGATATTTCTACACTCATATTCTTTCCAGTTCTCTCTGTGTATGGCTGGAGGAGATGTGATGCCCAAAGCATGCAGGTGGAACATGTTTGCCTAAAAACCCCCCAAGTCCTGGGCAAGAGTTCAAGCAGCAGAAAGCATTCCCCAAGCAAATATCAGCTTACAATGTCTCAGTATATGGAAGCCTAAATTCCAAACCAGTTATAATCCAGTTTTTGACCCTCGAAGAAGAAAAATAATTTTATATCTCGGGGTATTTTGCAAAATCCCTTGTAGAATCTTCAACTATTTTCAAAAGTAGTTTTCAGTCCATGCCTGCTCATTTGTAGAGAAGAGATTGGTCTGGTGGCACAGCTAACAATGTAGGACACTGCCTTTGCTTCAAGGATAGATACCCAGTGCTCTGCAATGCTCTGCCCCATAAAAGAAGATTGATGTTCTGATGGATTTAGAAGCTGAGAGCTGCTTACAGAGTGTGTAGGGGGGAAACTTTGATTTTTATTTTTAAATTATGAAACAATTTATGTTTATCTTGAAGCTATACCACTTCTGTTTAGCAAATCCCAGTGATCTTAGGCTTTGCAATAGAAAGAAGCTTGAGCTTTCAGTTTGATGATAAGAGTTTAAAGTTATGATCAATGAGTAGGATTAAAAAAATCTTTTATATAAAATGTTTAAAAACAGGGGAGCTCTTTACACTGTAGTTTGTAGTGAAAGAGTTTATCTCTCTAAGTGAAACTTAATTTGTACTTACTAACACTCAGATATTATAGCAAGATGTTTATTAGAGATACTTAAAGCAGATGGAGCTAAATTAAACCAACAGTTTCCCTTTTAAAATATAGTATATTTTATTTTCTATTATGTCTTTACTCTTATGAGTAAGTACAGGAATAAAGGCTTACAAATCTGTGTTCCTCAACCTGCTGGAACCAAATACACATAATGTCTGTGTGATGCTCCTCTTATGTAAACACCTTAGATGAAGCTCACCCAAAGAACAAAACTGATGAAAGTCAGAAAGCCAGCTAGAACATGATCTGACAGAAAAAATATCTGCTCCATGATGTTAAGCTTTAGATTCTGAAGCCTACTTTAACTTATCCTCTCTTCACAGGTGCTGAAAATAGAGTGCACAGGTGCTGTGTTTAGAGAGTGCACATAGGAGAGATGTCTCCAGAAGGTCACTCCACTCGATGTTAATCCCATGTGTGCTGTGCACTGCTGGCAAGGAGACTTATCCTGTTAGGTGGAATTCAGCCAGCCAGAGCAACCTTGTGGAAGCCTTTGCCAAACTCTTCAGGAAAACTTAATGATGTACAGGGCTGCTGCTTCTCCTGTGTCTCCAGACAGGTGATGGCAGTTCAAGAGTGGAGAGGAAGGTGTAGGACTGTGTCAAAGCCTCTGGCACTGATGGGATTCCTGTTGTTGACTGCTGTGTGTTTGAGATCAGGACTTTTATATCACACTAGCAAACGTCTCCCACAACTTGCCCCTTATTTAAAAACTGCCACACTAGGCCAGGGTAAAGGTCTTCTGCTTCTTTCTGCAGCTTGAGACAAATGATTTGGAGTATGGAAAGCAATGAATACTTCGCTCCGGGCTCAGGTAAGTGGTGATGGTGGTCCATGTCATTCACTTCAGTAATCCTGAGGCTGCAGCCACAGCATCATGTTTAATACATAGGCATTTCTTCAATGAATTTGCTTAATAATTTTTGAACCCTTCATATTTACTTTCTGTAACAATGAATTCCAAAGACCGATTATACATATGTGTAAAACAGTTTCACATAAGAGCTTTTTCTTGATTCTACACCTGCTCTACAATCAACTCTGATGAGAAATGGAGAATAGACATTGGTTATTCATTTTTTGCAAGACATCCAGCTTCCTATATGTTATGTATGTTGCATTCTTCATAGCTTATCTAAACTAAAGCCCAGGGAATATTTCATTTTTATCAAGTAGAAACTCCCCATATATCTGATCTGTTCTCTTAGTTTGCATCATTTCTGGATCTTCTAGATGATTTTGGGAAGAAGATGGCTAAAGCTATAGCCAATATTGAAGATTCAAATGCAACAATGATTGAAATTACAACATAAAATTTTTTGGGGGGTGTTTATTTTATTTCCAACTAATCCAAAATATCTTACTTGAGTTTTTGACTACTTCTGCATAACGAGCTGATATTTTCATAGATCCGTCCACAATGACACAAACACTTCTTGCCTGAATGAGTGACATGTTAATAGTTATTTCAAGTTTATCACTGCATATGTATAATTGTGACTGTTCTTCCCTTTACGAGCATTACTTTGCATTTATCATTGCTGGGTCTTGAGTGTTATATTTATCACCCAGTTGCTCATGCTGATCCTCTGAGCATCTCTGTAGTTAGTGCTAATTTTGTACTCTAAATATGATGGTTTTACCTCCTTATTTCCCCTTTTTCACATTTTTTATTACTAGTTTGAGTAATACTGGACACAGCACAAGTACCTGAAGTGCTCTGTGGGAAATCTCCACTTAAAATACTTCTATTTTTTTTGCATGTTTGATTTTCCATTTTTCTCTCTTTCTTCCCGAAGACCTTGTGTTGCAAATCTGAGACAGCTACCATCCTCTGGCAATGAGGATCTAATCTCTTCAAGAACTTCTTTTAAGATAACTTATAAAAGTGTATTGGAAACCTAAGCATCATCCCAATAAATCTTACCCAAAAGATGTCATAAAACTTCAACAGATTTTGATTCAAGACTTTCTGCAGTGAAGTTACTGCTGAATCTTCTTCAGAATGTTCCATATCAAGGTACACAGTTCTATTCCTACATGGCTTTTACCAGCTTGTTCAGTACTGAAATCAATGCTTTTGGTCTATAGATCTTTTTATTATCATATGTAATCTAGTCCCCTTCAAATAATGGTTTATTCATGGAAAGCTGTAATCTGATAGTACTTTATTTGAGGTTTTTTTTAAACTTTGCGGATTAATGCTATTTATTTCTGATTGTTTTGGGATGGCTTTTTTGGTTAGTTTTTGGTTTGTGGGTTTTTTTCTGTTACACTTCTGTTCATTTCACTGTTTTGTTCCCAAATCATTCTACCAATATTTCCATATAAGGTCTTTGATCAAAATTCTGCCTTGTAAATTAGGATAAGTAATAAAGAACCTAAGCTCTCCTGCTGTGAATCCTAGTATAAAAAAATCATATAGCTTTTCTGACCTAAACCTCCTGGAATTTATATGAATCATGCCGCAATTTCAGAATATCACACAATTATAAAACATTTGGCTTTAAAATTAAACTTTTAAAGTATAAATTCACTGACAATGCATTTATAATCAACAACAACAACAAAAGGTTGAATTAAATATGTTACATTTTTTTTTGCTATCGCTTGTAAGATGTAACTTCAGGTTAGAAAATTTGCAGGGCTCCTTTGGTATCATGGAAGTATGGCTAAGGCATGAGATCTCTTTTGCATTTCTGTAAGAGTTTGAAAGTTTTCCAGGCAATGCTGTTCATAAATACAGGGCAGCTTTAGCATATGATTTGCAGAAGTCTCCACTCTACCTCTTGCATAATAAATACTTGTGACACTAAATTCCTCCTGCCTCTCTTTGTTTCCTTCTGTCAACACATCTGTTGATGCTTTGCTTCTTAGAAGTTAACTTATCAAGAATGTTATTTCATATTTAAATGACCTGCATACTAACTTCCTGAAAGAAAGAATGGTATATAATCAACAACTAATGGTGTCACAAATATTTGATTGCTATACCTTTCTTGACAGGACCAAGTATCACCATTCCTTTTGAAACAAAACTTACAAATCTAATCAAAGTACTATTACTAATATTAATTCTTAACCCTTATTAATTCTTAATATTAATTCTTCAACCTTTACATAAGAAAAAAAAATAGTTAAATTCTCTCTTCTTAGAGGAAGCAACCAAGACAATTCAGATCCACTTTGGGCTATCTTTCCCACTACAGTCTTTGGATTTCAGCTTTGCCATTTACTCGATTGTAACATTATTTTGTGTTTCTAATGTCTCTGAACTGTCTGTGACTTTCACCTAGCAGAAACAGCACTAGTCCATTTGGATTAATTCTATAATATTCCCTTGTGGCCCTAGTCGGTGTTTGAATAAACTGCAGAATTTATTTTTAATATATATTTACCTGATTAATCTGACATGAAAATAAAACTGAAAAAAAAACAAACCAAAAAACAAGCAGACAAACAAAAAAATTCCAAACAAAAAAAATTAACACTCCCCCAAAAAAACAAAACAACCAATCAAATCTCCAAAGATACCAAAGAAAATTATATGTGTGGTTGCACAACAAATGTTTGGCACAGCCCATCAACCCAAGTTTTCCAATTCTGCTTGTTCTTAATACTCAGATTTCTCTGGAGTGTGGGCTATGTGGGGGTTTTTCTTGCTTTCTTTTATTGAATTTTAACTCAAAGAGAGGGTCACTGCAGGTGTTATTATATGAAAGAATATAATCTGTAAAATATACATCTAACTTTCATAGCTGTAGGAATATTTTTCTCTGAGTAATTCAAATAAAAACATTTCTTTAAGGAGTTACTATTTTTTTGTGAACAAAATTATGACATATTTGAGGACTTGGCTTTGAGTCCTGGAGATTGTAAATTAAATCTCTGTTTTGATACATATTTTGTAATAATTCTGAAATGATATGTTATCTCTTGATATGACTCAGATTTACACATTTTCATATCTAGTTATACTTGCTGCTACTCAGAGCATTATGAGAAGATAATTTTAATACTCAGTATTTTGCCAGCAGCACAGCCAGGTCTTTCTTTAAGTATTTAACAATAGTATATTTTTGACAATTGTTGCAACATCATTATTCATAGCCAGAAACATAAAAATATCACCACCAAGGAAGAATGTATTGTTATGTGATTCATAAAAGCAGTGAAATTATTCTGAAGAAAACATCCAAATTGTGACATTAAGTATTGCTTAAGAGGAAAAAATATCCTAGTGCTGTATTTTTTCCTTCTGTTTTCTCAGAAAAAAAAATTATATTAAATAAGAAGCAGCAGTCACTTGTCAGTGTTAAACAAATTTTTTATACCCTAGACATCCTTTTCTCCTTTAAAAGTCCATGTATTTTTCATTCTACTACTCTGATCCAGTTTGCTGTTAGCATACGTGTCCCAAAAGAGTTTGTAACCTACACTCTTGCTTTGGCCTTCTTCTGCAAATTCCACTTGCTGTATGCTGCACTCTCCATAATTTAGCCTGATTTACACTGCTATTGGCAAAAACCCCAAATGCTTCTGTTTAAAATAAGAGGAAGAATAATCTTCAATTATTAAAGACTTAAAATATGCACAATATCCCTTTGTCTGATGGCATAATAATGGCACATTGCCTTTCTTTAATTTCTGGGTTTTTTTTAATCTGAATTGTATCAGCAAATGATAACTACTGCATTGATGCTGCCTTGTCTACTTTTTTTAATGACATAATTCACTCACAGAGGGGGAGATGAGAGGAAGCTATTAGTATTAAGCTGCACACACAATGCTGCTATTTCCTGCTATCTCCTGATGTTTCCTTATCTATTACAGGTTGTCTGGAACATGTTAAGAGAAAAGCAATACAAATAAATAGAAATGAAAGAGAGATAATGCAACTATTTGGAAGCAAAATACTTAGCATATCCGCTGTCCTCTGCCATTCCTCTTAGTCACATGGTTTCAGTAAGTCTATGAAATTAGCTGTTCTCTAAGTGACATCCGTTTAGGGATTAGTTAGTCATGTAAGGATCAGTGTTTAAGTATGGGCTTGTTCCCTCTTCAACCCATCTGTCATTTTTCTGAGATAATACATTAATTTCCATAGCAACAGCCTGTAATGTTACCAATAGGATTATTATGACTTTGCTGCATGATCAAGCAAAGGAAGCTGGACTGGTCTGGAATAAACTGTTATCCAAGCCCAGGAAGCCTGAATAATAGGAAAGCTGTTATAAAAGCCATAGTTAAGCCTTCTTTGCTCTCTGTCACATTAAAATAACTGGGAAAAATAAGTTAAATGTGGTGTGAATTGTCTCCAGTTGTAAACATTAGTTATGTCCACTTGATTTGGCTTATTCCAGGTTTTGCTGAAGTCCAAGAGATGCTGAGTCCTGGCCTAAATCCATTGCTGCTTTTTAAATAATTAAAAAATACAATCTGGATTCCCAACATTAGCACACTCTGCAACATCCTAAATATCCTTATTTTTTACAGCATAACAGAAAAATAAGAGGAAATTAATTTCAACACTTTATGAGGTGAAGCATATGCATTAACAGTATATTTAAACTTGCTGATATTTTAACAGAATTAGAATTCCATATTATCAGAGTCTTTGACTGATTTGACAGAGGCACTCCAATCACAAACTGATACATTTTGAAGAATCAATGTTCTTACTGTGCTCTGCAACATGTTTTATTGTGACCAATTTCTAGATAGACAAAATGGGACAAACCAATCAGTAATGATTTAAAAAAAAACCCAAAACAAACCCAAAAATTAATTATAACACTGCTGATTGTTACATTATTTAATTAATAATGCTTATATAATCTTCAAAGAATTCTATTTCCTACCAGTTCAAGACTTCTGTATGTCCACAGGTCATCTAGAGTGAAAATAAAATAAAATAATCCTATTAGACTGATAAAGGTAAATGTAACAATTTATGGCAGTAGAATTACCTAGTTATACCAGTTTTAGTGTGAAAACTGCACACGGAGAAAAAATTATGAAGCTGAATTTTTGTCTTTTTTTTTTAAGCTAATACTCTAAGGCATATTATAAAACTTACTGCTGGAAAAGTTACTTAGGAAGTCTAGAAAGCACTCTACCTCCTACACTTCAATAAAGCACTGTGGGTTAGGTGACCCAGATTGCAGAGAAAAATGAGATGTTGGGACTCTCTTAGAATTCAAGAGGATCGTCTAGAAGTCTTAAGTGAAAAAGGGGAAATGTTTTCTACTGATAGGATTTGGATGAAGTACTTTGGTCTAGTAAATTGCATATACTGGCTTAATTGCTGGGTTCCCCAAAGGATTTAATACTGCCATCCTAATTCATTTATTGAAGTCAACCCATTAGTGGCAGGGCATTTAGTGAGTTTATAATCACTTCAGGAACTACTGGGTTTGACTGAAAAAAAAAATAATTCACAAATAAACTCCAGATTAAATGAATAACAGTCAGGGTCTTTGTTTGGCCTTTTTTTTCTTTTCTTTATTTTTCTCTTTTTTTTTTTAATCACAACAGTAGAGGGATTATTTATATGTTTCCTTATAGAACAAAATCTATTTTTTAATGTATGACCACATTTTACTGTACACAGGATTTTTGTCAGGTAGTGTGCAAGAATTTAATCAAATTAGTCTTTCCATAAGTACATGCATAATGGATATATCCATTTCAACATCTCCTCATCTGAGGAAGAACAACCTGGGCACCAGTAGGCACGGAGGACAGCCATCTGGAAATTGCCTGGGCAGAGAGTGACCTGGGGGTCCTATTAGATTCTAAACTAGCATTAACAAGCAATGCATGCTTGTAGCAAAGAAAACCAACCACATCTCAGTCTGCACAGGGAGGAGTGTTGTCAGCAAGCCAAGGGATGTGTTCCTTCCCTTCTGCCCATCCCTGGTGATACAAATCTGGAATAGTGGGCCTGGGCTCCCCAGTACAAGAGAGATATTAACTTACTGGAGATTCTTTGACATTTAGCTGAGCAGTTGGTAGAAGGGTAGAATTTATTAGATGTCTCTTTTTTTCCAAAGAGGGCCCATATTCCTGCCCTGGAGATTGATGCTGGCTTTCTATTCAACTGTTCAGACACAATAATAGGACTGCTAAAATTTTATTTAAAAAGTTTTTTATTCCACCATGTTTGGAAGTTTGCTGCATATGATTGACCTGAGCAGTTTTTATTTCTGCTATACTTGTAATTTTCTCTCTCAAGCTCTCACCTCTCATGTATACTAAATGCCAGTTGAACTCTTCATGTGCTCAGGCTATAGCTGAGAAGGCATAAATCTCTAGGATAAGATGAATGGGTGAAAACATCAAGTTGTAAGATCTCATCAAATATTACTAAAATAAACAATTTTTTTTAAAAAATAAACCTAATAGTTGTTAAACTGGTTGTGGTTTATCCATTTTATAAAGCACTTTTCTTGATTATTAATTTTTTAAAATACTTTATTTTCATTTTCACCTGTAGCTAAAGAGATGCTTGAATTCCTGTTTCTGGTAGAATCAATTAACAATCTTCCAGCATTCATCTTAAGTAGGAAACATTTTACCACTTAACTTTATAACTAAAATTAGTATAAGTAAAAGGTCTGTTCTGCTATACTGGGGTCAAATGGCAGCAAGACAGGCACTGGCATTATTTAACATTCATTCTTAAACACAGGAACACTCTATGTTGACTACTCTTATTGTTGTTAATTTTCATATGTAAATGCAGAATCCGGGGTTCAGAGACCAAAACTTAATATATGGGCACATTAATATTGTATATAATGGCAAAATAATGCCTTCTCTCTCTCTTCTCAGAACCTGCTATGATGAAGACCAACATTTTCTTGTCAAAGTTGTTAGAAACACTGACTGAAATACTGTGTCTGTTCTGAAGTTTATGTAACAGTAATACCCCTGATTCAGGGAATTCCATGAGATTGGCACCTGCACCAGCTTCCATATGCTGTGTGTAATGGTGTTATCCAGTGGGGACCTGGAAATTGAAAGAAACATCCAAAACTAGAAGACCATCCTCTTGTGCTGACTACTGTCCCTTTTCCTGCACCTTACATGACCTGCTGTTAGAAAAGAGTTTCACCGGAAACACAGCCGTGGCTGTTCTCAAGCTTTCAGGTACTCTTTTGAGAGAGAAGATCTTCCATGTAAATCATACCTCCATCCTAATTAATATTTATGTCATTTAAAGTTCCATACTCATGTGAACATTGCCTTGAAATCATTGGTGATGGGATGTGTAGTCTGGCAAAAACCAAATCCAAAACCAACCAACCAAATTTAGTTGTATGGTTAATTAAGTTGTTGTATGGTTAACTAAGCTTTTTCTGTAGTAAGTAGACAGTTTAATCTCTTAGATTGACAAAACCCATACAGGACTAATTATTGCTCCTAGATATAAGAAGTGTTTCACTTCTGTCCTTAAAAAATTTGTGTTCCATGGGGAATCGAGTTTCTTGAAGCACTCTTCCTGAAATCCATTGTCTGCTCTGGCAGTATAGTCATGTACATACACAACACCACAGCACAAAGTGTGAGATTGAATATCTTCACTAATTTACAGTCTGGTGAGATTCTCTTTGTTAATTTCCTGCCCATTGCCCATGTATTATATATAATACCAGTAGCTAGTGAATTAATACAAATACCTATTTTTCCCAAGGAATTTGCAGCCTTTATAAAGTTCAGGTTTCTAAGTATCTATGGAGAGTTCCTGTAACTTTTAACTTCTTATTTTTTGCAAAAATTCTGAATATCTGTTATGAAAATTTATTCCATAACTCCTAATCTTCTTGCACACGTGTCCGATTGCCTCTGGTGTCCTGTTTCCCACTGAGATCAGTTATCCTTCCACTTCAGTTTCTAAGATCAAAGTCCCATATATTTTCTTAGAAAGTTTGACTTCTATATATGTATATTTCTCTATATATGTAAATATATATCTTAAAAGGATTTTTTCATCACTTCCTCACATGTCACTTCCATTCCTAAGTAAGAGGTTATTTCACTTTGTTAATCTTCTATTCTGTAGCAAACAAGAATTCAAAACAGTAGTAAGTCCATCAGGACAACTTTGCTATCGGTGTCATGGCCTATGCTGGCACAGCACATTGCCTAATTCTTGTTAAAAAATTTATCTCTGTGGGAATTAAAGTC
Organism: Passer domesticus; assembly: GCF_036417665.1. Lineage (NCBI taxonomy): Eukaryota > Metazoa > Chordata > Aves > Passeriformes > Passeridae > Passer > Passer domesticus. Next base: position 82,801,012 of record NC_087474.1, on the reverse strand, counting down.
TTCTATATTAAAATAAAAGTATTTACCTAGTAACATATGAATGTCAATTTAATATTGTAGTTTGCAAGAAAAATCACCTACATATTTAGTGTGAAGAAGGTGAATGGGAAGAAAGGTAAGACAAAAAGCTTTCACGTAGGAATTTTTCTTCAGGCATTCATTCTTTAGGTATCAGCATTAGAGGGAAGATTCTCAACTTCTTATTTGTTTACTGCTGTAATTAATTTGCAGTCTCAAACACTTTCACCCTCCTGTTGAATTCAGGTTTCTTACAGAAACATATTATAAGTACTTTTCCACACACAGTCTGAAATATCTAGAAATTCTTCATCAGATACACTTTTTACCTCAAATGCTTGGTGGTGGCCGCAGCTCATTCGCATTGGATCTGCTTTATATTAACCCCTACACTTCAAACACCCTTAATCATTAGTAAGTGCGCAGTTGTCTTTCAAAAAAATATGCAACAGCAAGCAAGTTTTGCAACTTTGTCAGATCCACAGTCAAGCTGTTGCCATTGCTACTGTAGTGGGTGCTAAGAAGTGAAGCATAACTGAATTTTCCATATATTCAGTACTCCATTCCCTGAACATCGTACACGTCAAAACTTTGGTAGCTGTCCGAGCTCTACCTTGTATCCTGTTCCCATGTTGGTGTAGCTGTTTCCTTGGCTGACCCACGTGTTTCCATGGCACTTCAGTACAGGTGACCCCATGGCTGCAGCCACTGTGACTCGGACAAGGGCATTGCCATCACCAATCACAACACAACTGCCATGATTTCCCTGGGCTTCATATGGCCATCTGGGAGTTTTGGCTTTAACAGCTGTAGCAGTCATTCCCAGCAGAGTTCTCTGCTCCTAGAATGCCTGATGTGTTGCTATCTGAAGATACAGATGCCAAGCTGTTCTGCCTCACTGCCCCCGAGAAGAAATCTGTATCAAGTTCTGTCCAGTACTTGGACTGAAGCTGTAGCCCATTTCTGCTAGGAAAAATTTGGCAATTGTTATAGTTGGCTGTTGCCCATAAGCCTTCTTGTTTTCTTAATACATTCTCACCTTCTTACACAGTTACACAAATAATAGGTTTAAGAGAAGCTCTGTTGATACCTTGTGGATAGAACAACCAAATACTCTTCCTTGATCACAAGATGATTAGTTCTACAGCACTGCAGGAAACATTTTGCTGTTTTATGTATTCCTTGGAACATTGGCTCAAGGGTCTTTGAAATTGCAGAAGTTTGAATAAACAAAACATAAGACAAGAACTTTTTAAGGATATTTTAAAACCAGTACCAAAATACTGGCAATTTAGACTGCACAGCTTTATTTTTATTTAAGATGTATTTTCAAGGATTCATGCCTCTAAGACTTGTACTTTTTTCTAATAAATGCTCTAGAAACAATACAAAGGAGATTGGTGACTACTGGACTTACTGACATTTTTCTGACACCATAAATATATGCCCATTTCAAATTACATTTTGCACGAAAGAACTTGAGCTTATCGCTGGAATAATAACTTTTATTATTATTTTTAAATAACAGAGAGATAGAAGATGGGATTCTTTATGTGTCAATGTCTGTGAGGTGAACAAGATAAAAACCGAGTAATGTCAGCATACTGTAGCTCTTTTCCACAAAAGAAATTTTGAGTAATGTTTCACACTTGGTTTACTGAAATGGATTTAACATACTGCATACCAAACAGCATCTCACCCTTCTTGTCCTTCTGTAAGACAATAATGTGCTTCAGCATGTGGATAATTTCTCTTTGTGCTAATCACCAAATTAATGAGATTTACAGACCAATTTCTTCCTCTGGTACTCCTTTATTGTGTTGATGCACACACTATAGCTGAGTTGTTACTGGACAAAAATAGGTGAGAAGAAGGTGACTTGTTTATAAACACTGAAAAAATATTTTGGATTATTGTCAATGTCTATTTATTTTAAAATATTTGAATAGAAAGGAAAAAAAAATTCAAGTTTTCAGATGTCCTTGGCACAGCTGATTTCTATCAAAATTAATAGGATTTTAATAACTAAATACTTTGGAAGTTACTTTATTTTTATTTCGAAGATTCCCCATACAATTAAATCCTACATATTCACTGCTTTGAATTACCTTATATATTAAAGCAGGTAACTCCATAGAAGAGGACATAATCAACTGCTAATAACATAATTTTACAAATGCAATTCATCATTAAAAGCATACAATTTATTAGCATCTACAACTTAATGTTATTTTTATCACTATAGATGAATATTTTTTGTACAAGGGTATATAGGACATATATTAATTCACATGTGTGAAATTGAGGTGAATAATGATTTCTAAAAGAGACAATGTTCTCTTAGAAGTTTGTGTGTAGTCATGCCATGTAAAACTATTTTATTATGATAAAAATATATACATATCCCAAAAATAAATACTGTTTTTAACATAAAATAGACACAAAAGAAACACATTCCAATAGAGAAGTATTCTATCTTTTAGCACTATTTTTTTATTATTTGTGTTTATTTTATTCTGTTGGGAAAACTTAGTGGAAACTGGAACATTTATTTAAAACCCAGGTGAGGTGTCTTGGGTAAATGTGGTGCATTTTGGTGCCTTTCATGTTGATAGTGGTAAATATTGCTGATGATTTTAAGTATATTCATTCAACTTACTGAAAGTATAGGGGAAAAAAGGGCAGTCCTTGCATGAGAAATCTACATCTAGCTTGTAGAACTACTCTGTGAGTGCTGTCAATATATATGAATGAATTGGAGGAGGCATCTGGTGTTTCTCTCAGAAGCATCAGCTCTTCTAGTTTTTTCTTCCTTCAGTGGAAAATACTCACTACATAATGAGCTTGCTAAATAAATAACAACTTCTCTCGTCCTTCTCCAGATTCCTCTCCCCTATGATTAATTTTGATAGTGGAAGACACAAAGGAGCCAAGAGTCCTATATAGTAGCATAAGTGTTAGGATAAAAAACATTTTAAGAAGCTCAAATTCAGGGCTTAAGACTGAAAAGCAAAAAAAAAAAAAAAAAAAAAAGCACAAGTGAATTCAGAAAAAAGAATTTGTATTTCTTAGGAAAAGCATTCCTAATCCTCCCACTATTCTTTAAAGCCATGTGTCGTGGCGGACCATCCAAGTGTGGGGACACGAGGCTTGACTCCATTTTTCTCAGAAGGCTGATTTATTATGTTATATATCATATTTAAATACTACATTAAAACTATACTAAAAGAACAGAGAGAGAAGAAAGATCAGAAGGCTACAAAGACAAGAATAGAACAGAATGCATAACAAAAATCCTGTGACTGCTCACAGCCTTGGCACAGGTGGCTGTGATTGGTCATCAATTGAAAACAATCCACATGGACCAATGGAAGATGCACCTGTGGCATTCCACAGCAGCAGATAGTGGTTGTTTACATTTCTTTCCTGAGGCTCTCAGCTCCTCAGGACAGGAAAAATCCTAGGAAAGGATTTTTCATAAAATATCATGGCTACAGCCATGCCTTAAGAATTGACCAAGGAACTTAACAAATATCCCAAAGCATACTCTACTTCAGTATGCAGAGAAATCCTACACTGAAGCAACATCTGATATAACTGCTTAAAAAAATATTCTTTCTTCTCCTGTGACTTTACAATTACATGGCAAGGTATATTGAGCTATAAGTTTCTCTATTTGCCACCCACCTGTCTCTTTGCCACTGTGTAATCATGATGTTCAAGACTCAGATTTTTAATGATATTTTAAAACCAATAATTGAATTTTGTCTTGGCATTTTTCTAAGACTACCCAAAATGTTTTCTAGATGATTATATAAAACTGGAGAAATGCATACTCAAATGCTGATTTGAAATAAGTAGTTTAGTTCTTTGTTTTTAATTTGTGCAAGATGTACTTTAGCTTTGGTAACCTTTTAAGTCCTTTTATGTCAGCTAATACTAAGTGCTTTTGTAGGATATAATCAGTCATATGTCCTCAGAAAAACTACAAATGTTATTTGAGACTGATAATAAAAATGTACACACAGATACATCTGCATTTGAAGCATTGAGAACTACTAATGGCTTAATCCAGTAAATCAAATAAAAGATGACTGCCTGCCATGCCTGCCATACTTTGTCAGGGAATAGGATCACAAAAAGATTATTTTGTTTGCAGCTTCTTCTGTATTTGTTATGCTCTGTGTAAATCATTAACACACTAAAACATTTGTTCTGCCTGGAGAGTGCTACGAGTACAGGTTGTGGTTAGCACTTTCTGCAAGAAAAGACATGGTATTATGTTCTGTACAGAGATTTTTGTCCACTGTCTAGGTCTACCTTTCAAGTAGAAAGACCAGTATACACTGAAAATAATGGATCCTTGTGACTTTTCTTGGAATTAGATCATACTCTAAAAGAGGCAGACAAGTATCCTGCAATATTCTGTTTTTTCTTCTTTATGCCTCTTCTTGTGTTACAAGACTATGGGAAGCCTAGAAGCTCTCACGGATTTAATTAGTGATCCCTTGTTTGAAATGTTAATAGAACTGCAACTACTTTAAGTTTGGCCCACTTAAGACAATTTTTGTTTTTCTCAGGGGAATAGAAAGAAATAAATGAACAGACTTGATGTTGCAGTTGAATGGACTTAGAGCTTTTGATTCTGTACATTGGGCCCTACTGATATGGAACAATGTTTTGTCCACAGAATCAATCCATAGATCTAGGTCACTCTCTCTTCTTCTTTCCTTAGAGCAAAATAGTGAATGTAGCTACTGAGTGCAATATCTTGTTACAAATATAATACTGCTCTTGAACAAAGATAAATCATAACTGGATTTGGTGATATATTTCAGTCGTGGCCCATTTTCTCTAACTAAAAAGTGGCAAATTTAAACTTCTACTCAACAGATCGAGTGTTTAAAGGAGCTGTTCCACACAGCATCAAGTGCAGTGGAAAAAAAAAAAGGCTGTGTTTCTGAAAAAGTCCTAGACTACTTTAACTCTATGATTCCATCTGCTTAGGTAGAAGAGTCTCCTATTTTCAAATATGTGTGCTTCAGAATGGAAGAGATTAATCTTTAAACTGTGATTATTATGAGTGTTTTAATTCTTCTTTCAAGACTTCAAAAATCTCGGCTTTCATGTTTCTTGTCTAGTTTCAGGGGTTTTTTTTAAAACTAGACAAAAATTCACCTCAGATTCTGCGATAGCAATCTCAGCAGCAAACGTAATAAGAGAAATAATAAATTACTTAGGAAGCAGTAACTGAAAATCTCAATATCTCCAAGTTTCCCATTCCATTGAAAGCAACACATTCCTTCAGCTGAAGAGCTGAAAAAAACCTGGCTTGTGATCATTTACTGAGATCCTAGCATAATTTTTATTTAGCAGTGTACACCAAACACTTGCAAAATAGTGTGACTTATATTCCAGACAAATCTGAGCAAATATTTACCCATAATTCTCATATATGCATTCCAAGAATTTGCAGCCTTTTTTATGGACACACTACAATGAAGAAAGAAAAAAACCCACCAAAACACAGGATTAAATAAAAGGATTATTTACTAGTTGATTGAGTATAAATTATTTGATCAATCCCAGTGTTTTTCCACTCTGTAAGTATCTTAAAATGCAAGGCATTTTTAATGATTGATAATGTTTCCCTTCACTTCAGTGTAGCACTTCAAGAGTATAAAACTCTTCAGAGTCAGCCACAGCAAGGAAAAATAATTCAATGCACTGTAATGCCAGCTACCACAAATCATCCATCAGCTTTTTCAGTGGTAGCAAACCACTAGACATGAACATCAAGGACAGTCTGTATCTCAAAAGAGTCAGCTTGAGGCAGCTTAACTGTTCTACCATTGTTAACTGTCATCTGAACTGTGACATGCTGCTTTCAGTACTTCTAACTGATGTCAAAATGAAGAGCATAAAAGTAACTGAATAAACCAAAAGAACTGAAGCAGTTTCTTTATCTAATAGTTTTACACCTACAAATTTCTTGATAATAAAAACACTGGTCACAGCTTGTGTTTGTGTAAAAAATAAGTTGACTGTCATTGCTGAACAGAGTTTAAAGTTATTACAATCACATAATAAATGAAATTCTGAATATTACATCGTGTACTGATGGCTGCCCAGCAAATGGTCCCCCAAAAAGAGGAACTTGCACTACTGATGATCTGCAATTAATTTTCCTCGGTGAAACATACTTGCATCTATTTTCAGGATTTTTTTGTGTGCTTACTCTTTCTGAGAATTGAATGGGAAAGTATTTGCAAAAAGTGTTTCTAACACTTAGGTTGATGGTGGTTTTTGTTACAGTGTGTTCTACATTTCTGCACTTTGTCAGACATATATTATCTTATCACCATGACGGTAGTTTTTGATTCAGAGTTTTTTGGATAGTTTTCTAGGTGTCTTTTACAGGAAAGATCTCATCTGCATGATTTCCACCACTGCCATTAAATAGACCCTGTGCTTTATGTTGTTTGTCACTAGCATGTCATAGGAGTTGCAGGCTGGTTCGCAGAAATTTTTCATTGCTTTCATCGGCAAAGGTGGTCTAAATTGCAGTTTGTGCTGTAATTTGGCAAAGCTTTTGTGTTTGTTTATTCATACAGTTGGTGAAGAGACCCAGCTAAGCCTAAAGCACTACAGTGGTTACAAAGAGTTTTACTTAAATAGACACAGTTTTAATCATTTTATGTGTCAATGATCAAGAGCACTATAGCAATGAGAATGTAGTGGGAGTGCTGCTCAGTAACACACTTCATATTTAGGAAATGCTGGACTTACACAGTCAAAGACCTTCACCTTGTGGCACAAGGGAGAAGTGGCCTGCTGACCGCTCAGAAATGTGTACTTTGGGAACCTTAGAAAGCTGCAGTAGGTTTTCTTTCCTCATAAGAGGGTAAACATTGGCTTCAAAATAATGAAGAATTCATCTGAAGAAAATACTCCAAATGTTTATATCTTCTCTAGATGGATTATCTCACTATTAAAATTACATTTCTATGTGTAAATATTTAATTTTCAGAAAAATAAAGCAAAAAATAATGTAAAATTCTTGGGCAATATTTTAAAATAGTTGTTGATAAATTTATTGTTGCTTACAGCTGAATTATAAGTCTCTTTGCCTGTTTGTTTTAGGTTAATAGTAGTTTACTTTAACTACAACCTTTTATTAGGTTTTCAGAAAAAGGTAAGAAAACTGTTATATCACTTGAAACTTGAAAATTTTAGACTTTTAATGCAAGTTATATTGCATCATCTTTCCATTTAATCCCATAGACACATTTAAAAGAGTAAACATGTGTCTAAACTTAGCCAACAGAAAGGAAATTTTAAGTGTCTTCTCTGGAGAAAGTCAAACAATTTCTGTTCATGCTTATGATGGACTTTAAACTTGTTCTCCTTTAGAAAAATAACATAGTTTTAGCATATTCTGTTTCTATTGTTTCCTTATTTGCACCAAGTTTTCCAGCTAAAATGTCCTCTGCTGAAAGTAATACATTATAAACTGTTATTTACAGTGAGAGAGGCAGAATATATTGGCTGTATATTAGACCAAGGTAAAGGGAAATATACAGAAACTGCATATACCAGATATTCAGCTTTGAGGCATTTTTCTATTTGTTTGATCCATTTTTAGTTGTTTGGGGATTTGTTTTATGACTGTGAGTTAATTCTTTTTCTTTTGTCTTATAAAATTACTCTAACTTGTTTTCAGTTTAACAGTACTCATTTGGATTGAAAGATGGTTTTTTCACACTTTTAAATTCCTGGATAACCAGTGGTCAATCCTCTAGTTGTTCTGATTTTATTTTTATCTTGGAAATATTATATGCACTTAATGATAAATTAATATTCTTTTCTGCAAAAATTTTGAATCATCCTGCTCATAGTTAAGTCTTATTGCACTTTGATGTAGGTATTCTACATCTGAATCCCTGAGTATCTAAAACCAAATCTCTATGTGACAAGAGACACAAATATCTAAATGCCAAATGATTGAAGCTATTTCTTCCTAGAAAATTATGGGCAAAGCTTTATCAGCTTTCATTTTACCATGTATCCAAATAATGATTATGACATTGATACTTTGTCTATACTGAAGAAAGCAAATAAAGAATAAAATCAATATTAGTTTCAGAGGGACCTGTTCTACTCTTTTTGCCACAGCATAAAGATGTCATGGTTAGTTATAGCTTATAATGAGGTCACAGAAAACAGAAGAAATTATCGACTCAAGCAAATGACAGAAAATTAAGACCCCTTCCAGCGAGAGAATACTAACACCATTATTCCCTAGGAAAACACAAAACAAAACAAAAAAACCCCCAAACAAATAAAAAAGTATAGGATGCAGTTGCTTGTGTGGGGGAAGGCACAGAGTTGGAAACAGAAAGCTATTGGAAAACAAAAAGAGGAAAAGAAACAGTAAAATTTAGAGACAGTTAAACCTAAAATAATGTTTTCTCCAGTATGTTTTCTGATAGATATATAAAATATATTTGGAAATATATATTTCCCTTTTTCTGTTTTGTCTAACTCATAAACTCTTACAGTTTCTTCTTTCCAGTACACTCAAATGTCCACAAATTCATTGTCCAGCATTCTTAAATATCTAATTTCTTATGAAAATAAACATAATAAACTGATATCACCCAGTACTGCTGGCATAATTTCAAGATTATTAACATTCTATTTTGACTGCCCATGTTATTTTTACTGTGTAGTTCTTTGAAAGTCAACAGAAATCTTAAATTCTTTGAATAGTAGTTGTACTTGATTAAAACATGGGAGAAATATGTTTTTGTTTAAATAATTCCATAATATTTTGAATGTCATGCCTGACTTAAAATATTTGAAAAAGTCAAGCAGTGTTAGAAATGCATGATGGGGAATATGTACTTTTCTATTCTCCATTCCAAGTCAAATTTCTGGGGAAATAAAAGAAAAACATGTTTGCAAGATGAATCATATATATATATATATATATATATATATATATATATATAAAATATATATATAAAAATATATAATATATTTTTTAAAATGTATTTACATTTATACATCTGTAGATATATATGTACATTTTCTTAAAAATGGAAGTGAGCAGAAAAAAATGGGTATTAAGCTGACAATAATGGTTTAAGAAACAGTTAACCAGAATTTTAACAGCGGGTGTTCCTCTTTTCTGCAAGCAGCAAAAGCAATCTATTAATATGAAATAGCTTTCTAACAATGCGTGCAATTAAGAGCCAGAATGCAGAAAGTTCTGGGGTTTTGATCAAACACACCTCCTGGTGACTGTTCTGAAACCTTATTAATGAAAACCAGATTCAAGGAAGAACAGATTTTTGCTAGACAAAAGCCATATTCAAATATGGTTCAAAGCTCAGTTAAACATGGTCAGAGAAGAAGATAACAAAGCAATGACTGATAGGTCAAGCTCAGTGGGAAGATTCCGAAGACTACTAAAAGACATAACAACTCTATTGTGGAAATGTACCTACATATTGGAAAAGTCTTTGGGAATGTTTAATATCAGCAGTACCATTTGCACTGACTGAAGTGTCCTAAAATGCAATGGACATGACAGCTGCTAAAAGGGATTTGAGTAGATGGTAAATATGAAATGTGACTGAAAAGGATCTAATATATAAGAAATTCATTTTGTGGAAAAAACTCAAATTCTAATCAGAATTTCCTCAAGAACATATCCTCCATGTACAGAAATATTCAGTGCATGCAGACTTTAATAGGGCTTCATAGAGAATAACTGTATTTAAATTAATCAGCTTGCTGAAGGAAAACACAGTATTCCTTTATTCATTCTGGATTTTTTTTTTTTAGGGAAAAATGGAACCAAAACCTTTGTTCATTTCTTTTTCGTCAGCTTCAAAAACAGAATACACAGCTGATACAAACTGAAAAGACTAACAGAAAACTGTTAGAGTAACAATTTGCATAAAAAATCTCATATTAAAAATCTTAAAGAACACAACAGTACTTCATGGTGACATGATCCGATGTGGCTCTTTTTAAGAGCATGCACACATCAGAGTTAGAATTCTTTGCAGAAAATAAATATGTAGTGCAAATGTGTAGGAAAAAAAGTGGCTTTTGGCATAGGCAAAATGGATATATGAATGATGTCCATGACCCCAATACAAGATTTATCTATGCCAGAGTTCTGGAAAGTGAGCAGACAACAGTGGCAGCTGCTGGTGTGGGAGCAGTTGTTCCTCACATTTTCCCATCTGCCAGGCAGCAGGAGCAAGAGCAAGCATCTGAGCACACCACAGCTTCCCTGTGGCTTTGTATTCCTGCTCCAGCCATTCTCAGATTCTCACCTATAGAGCTGCAAAGTTTAATTTTTTTCTGTGTTGGTGAAAGAGATCTCGAGCCAGCTTTGGGGATCTTTCAGAGTAACTTGAAAGAAAAAATTATTGATGCTGCAAAACTGCTGGTCTTTGTAAAAGCTCCCATTCACTTTTGCTCTCCATGATATTACACCAAAAGTTTTTTGTGAGATATTTGCACATCTATGCTGTCTACACATGCACTCACAAGCACTTCCCTTTATAACTTTGGTCAGAAAAGTTATATGAAAGGTAGTCATAAGAATAGTAAGTGTTTCTGGGCTTCTAAAGATGCAAGGAAATGTTACTATTTCATGCTGTTGCAGTCTTTTCCTTATCAAATTTGATGTCCCTACAGTTTAGTATTGCAGACCTTGGAACAATCTGAGAGGTCTCTTTGGATGATGTTGGAAAACAACAGATTATCTAAATCATGTCAGATCTATCTTTTGACCCTCTGTCAATCACTTTTTAAATAAACAAATGTTTCTTATTCATATTCATATTCATAAGCTTCTCACCCTCATTCAGAAGTCAGATTATCTCAGCTACCAGAAGGGGAATATGTAAATCCTGTTAGATGGCTTGCTTTAAAATGAAATAAGTCACCCAATACAGCTTTATCAGCAGCTATTCAGTTTGTCTAGTTAGCAAATGAAGCACTTTGGCATGTTTTTAAGCTTTTCTAGCTAAGTTACACAAACTGGCACACAGAATACAGTTACTACAGCAAAACCATGATTAGTCTAGACCCCTCTCCTCTTTCTTCCTCTATGCTGCCCTCACCAGGAGTAAACCCAACAAAAGAAATAAACATTGCAAAAATAATTTGGGATCTACTTGATGTAGGAGTGGAAAGAAGGGAATGAACTTATGAAAGTTTTCACTTATGAAAGAGTTGGCTATGCTAATTCACCCTATTGATTTCCCCCCCAAAATAACTTAAACAGAGGATCAGATCCCTTAAGAGAGTTATCAGTGGCATGACCCAGGAGAACCAAGCAGACAAAGAGCTGAGATGAGCTTGAAAGGCTTCATAAAAATCATACAGGTAAGAATCTGATGGATAGGTAAGTTAGACACAGTGAGGTTTACAAATGAAGCAAAAGTAGAATTAAAGAATCATAGAATGGTTAGAGTAGGGAGGGACCTAGCTCCAGTGTCCCAGCCATGGACAGGGAAACTTCTGCTTGACCAGCTTTACATGTTATAGTAAAGAACTTTTACCTATATCTAATCTACTCTCACCTTGAGTAAGGGTCAGGCATCAACAACTAAGGGATGAACAAGATATTCATGCTTCACAGGGAGGGAGTCAGTTCCAGGCTGATTCTGGCAACAAAGGAAAACAAACTCAAATCCCTGATATTCTTTCTACCCATCCATCCTTCTGCCACTTAACGTTGCACATTTACTTGCTCATTCAGTGACGTATTACAAGAACCCATCTTTCATCCAGAAGCTTCAACTCACTTTATGTTGTCTTTTTGTAACAAGAAGAGGAACACATTGTGAATGTGGAAAATTCCAGAACTGAGAAATGTGGGGAGGAAAAAAAAAAGGGAAAACAAGAACTAAAGAGGTGTTATGATCTGCTCTAATCACAGAGGAGCATGAACTCTCTGTGGATTACAAATATTCAAAGCTTCAAAATATTCAAAGTATTCCCCAAAACATAATTAAAACCAAATGAAGTTAAATGTTGATACCAAGAATTTTACATATTTTATTTTAAAGTATATCTTTTATTTAACAGTAAAAAAGGCAAAGAGAAAGAAAGAAAGAAAGAAAGAAAGAAAGAAAGAAAGAAAGAAAGAAAGAAAGAAAGAAAGAAAGAAAGAAAGAAAGAAAGAAAGAAAGAAAGAAAGAAAGAAAGAAAGAAAAGAAAGAGAAAGAAAAATAGAAAAGGGGGGCAGGGGGCAGATAGACAGGAAGATAGAAAGAGAGATATTAAGAAAAAACATATCACTACTCCATGGGTCCCAGCAATGTCTTGTCTATCCCCTGCACTTGTCCTTCTTTTTCCCCCACAGAAAAGTGCAGAATCCAAAGGATTAATCTACATATGGGCCAGGTGGGAACAACCTGGTGCCTCTCCTAGGGAGGGCAAGTTTGTCTCTGTCTCTTGCAAGACTGTGGGTCAGTTGCATCATGTGCAGTGTTCTGGTGCAAGGCCTCAGGAATGAGGATGGAGGAACTTCAGGGGCCTTTTATGGATTGTGACACCTCCTCTGCTGCCCCTTCATGTGCATGTGGCTTTCCCAGGGTGGTGTGGGGGGGAAATTTCGCAGCTGAGCCAGTGAATGTTATGGAGGATGGGTGTTCACTGCCTCTGACCAGAGGTTCCACCATACACCCAAGGCTGTGCTCCTCCTCACTTTGCTCTGGGGGTTTGTCCAAGCCTGGCAGCAGCAAAGCCTGGAGCTATGGCCCCCACCCTGAAGCTGCTGGGCTTGATTCTCGTGTGGAAGCATCCTCCCAGCCTTATCAATTACTTTGCAGAGTGGATATGCTTAAAATAATAGTGTTACATTTTCTTATCTGGAATAGCCTTAGGTATTTTAACTTACAGTTCAGGGCCTCAGCCCAGAGGACACATTCTGTGTGCAGTGGTCTTCCATGGAAATTTTGTTAAACAACTTTGCTATAATAGGCAAAAGTCCTACATAAAAATGTTTAAGCAATTAACCATAACATTTCAGTCTCTGACAGGAGGCATGAACCAAACTGTCTTATTTATACTTCTGGAAAATTATAGTTATGTTTTTTCTTGCGACAGAAACACAATTTCAGAGAAAATCATGTCTGTATGGATTTCCACTCATGAGACTGTGGTAAAATGTCAGACCATAAATATTTTAAATATGTAGATGAGTTGTAAGGAGTTTGAAGAAAACAATGAAATTTATCAGACATTCTGAATGAGAACTGATGTAGTCTATCTAGAGGAGAAGTTGGAAGAGAAATGTTAAAACTCTAAATACATAAAATACAGCTGTAAAGCAAAAGGGTATAATCTGTTCTCCATGTTCACTGTCAATAGAAGGACAATAATGGATTTGAAAGGGAATAATGCAGGTTAATGTCCTAATCAGGAGGAAAAAAGACTAATGGTAAATGTAATTATATACTTTAATGAAATGCCTTGAAAGATTATAATATCCCCATCACTGGAAATTTTAAAACAAGTAAGAAAAATATGTTATGAAAGTTGATAATTGTCATGGCTTAACCCCAATCTGCAACTCTGTACCAGTCAGTCTGGCACTCTCCCCACTGCCCACCTTCCCTCTGGTGGGGAGGAGAATGAGAGAAAGAAAAAAAGGTAAACCTCACCCACCTATGATGAGATTACAGCAATGACGAATGAAAGAAGAGAAACAGATGTCATTAACCAGAACTTGTGCAAAGTATTTGACACTGCCCTGCATAACAGCCTTTTCTCTAAATTGTAGAGACATGGATTTGATGGGTTGACTACTTGGTGGTTAAGGATTTGGCTGGATGGTTGCACCCAACAAGTTGTGGTCATGTGGCTCTGTGTCCAAACAGAGACCACTGATGAGTGGTGCTCCTCAGGGGTTGGTTTTGGGACCAGCACTGGTTAACATATTTATCACAGACTGCACCCTCAACAAGTTTGCTAGCACCAAGCTGTGTGGTCCAGTCAACATGCTGGAGGGAAGGCATGCCATCCAGAGGGACCTTGTCAGGCTTAAGAGGTGGGGCTGTAATGAATCTCATACAGTTCAACAGGGGCAAGTGCAAGGTGCTGTGCCTGTGTTGGGGTAATCACAAACAGAAGTACAGGCTGGATAATTAAAGGATTGAGAGCAGCCTTCTCTCCCATGAAGACAAGCTGAAAGAGTTGGGGTTTACCAGACTAGAGACAAGAAGTCTGGGGACACCTTATAGGAGCATTCCAGTAGTTAAAAGGAATTTACAAAAAGTCGGGAGAAGGACATTTTGCACGGGTGTGTAGTAATAGGACAAGGAGTGATGGCTTTAAATTGAAAGAGAGTGGGTTTAGGTTAGATATTAGGAAGACATTCTTTACTGTGGGGGTGGTGAGACACTGGAACAGGTTGCCCAGAGAAGTTTTGGATGGCCTATCCTTGAAAGTATTCAAGGCTGGAGTAGACTTTAACAGCCTGGTCTAGTGGAAAGCTCCCTCTGCCCATGGCAGAGGTGTTGGAAGTAGATGATCTTTAAGGTTCCTTTCAAACCAAGTTATTCTATGATTGCATGGATTAACACCTGAGAGAAAGAAGTGATGCACAATACCACTACCCACTGACCAATGTGGTCAGCCTCTCTCCATGCAGCTCCTGATCAATTCAACCTCAGTTTATAAGTGGAGCATGGCATTCTGTGGTGTGGAATATCTCTTTAACCAGTTCCAGTCAGCTGACCTTGCCATGCTTCCTTCCAGCTTTTTGTGCAACTCCTCACTGGCGCAACATGAAATAACTGAAAAGTTATTTTGAGTTCTAGTAAGTACTGCTTAGCAACAACTAAAACATCACTGTGTTATCAATATTATTCTCATAGTAAATCCAAAACACAGCACTGTATGCACTACTAAGACAAAAATTATTACAGCTAAAACCAGGATCATACATATATCACAGCCTCTCTGATCTCTTTCTGTTCTGCATTTCTGTGACTCCCAAGGTGTACATCTATATGGATATCTATCTATCTATCTATCTATCTATCTATCTATCTATCTATCTATCTATGGGTTTGGATATGTAGATACTTAGATTTTCTAAAAAATACAGTGAGTGTTTATCACTAATCCAACAATTAAGATTTTTTTTTGTCTGCAACACAAAGTGTGCTAGTAAGGAATATAGGAATATTACATTTTTCAGAGGATTAGACAACTAAGGAAAGGTACCTAATAGGCCTTAAAATGTGTGTAACAGCTAATGACCCTTTCTCTCATTAAAGTAATTGAGACATATACTAACAAAATCAATTTTTTCACCAATTTCTTCTAGACTGAAGTGAAAGTGATTATGAAATATCTCTGTTAATGGGATGCTAATCCAACAAATGTTGGTTTACAACCTATGCAGTTCATTAGCACATGCTTTCTTCTCAGCTGGAGTGCTGCTGACTTGAATACAACTTCGTAACCTTCAGAAATAGCAATCCCCTTTCAATCTATCAAATATGTGGAACAATCACAGAAGGTTTTCATTAAGTCTCTTTACTCTTCAGAGTGTATTTCCTTCCTCATGGCATTTCTTTTAGCATAATGTTTTTCCATGTTCATGTAAAACATACAAGAATAGATATTCTTGGTTGAGGCTAGTGCTGTAATGGGTGGGCTGACTCATCCCAGCATGGCAATTCTTATCTTCTTTCATATATTATTTCCTAGAAAAAAACAATTACATTCTTAAGAGTCAAGTTATATTTTTAAAGAGTCCCCAGCTTGGTTTTATTAATAAAGGAAATTAGCTGGAGATAATTTCCTAAAATCTGATAATCTAGACCTTGACTGTGGTGGAGATGCAGATAAAATAGTTTGTTCATATCAGTATTTCAAACTATAGATAATAAAAAAAAAGTAGCGTGATTGTCTCAATTTCCGGGCTGCACAGAGAATTTATTTTTGCAGTGATAAATGATTTGCAAGCAAGAGTATAACTGGATATATTTATTGTAAGACACAAAAGATAAAAGAGGTTTTAGAAACAAAACAACACTGTCAGTTGCTTTGTGACATTTCTCAGTGGGAGAATCTATTGGCAGCTGTTCAACACCATTTGTAAGCTAATATTAAATTAAGTCTAAATGTAGGCAGTCCTTAATCATACTCTTCCACCTAAATATTGACAAGTTTGGGGTTATTTAACACACAAAAAAAATTTTACAACTGAACTCCTTGCCTCATGAACTTTAACCTACTAAGGCAATCTTCCAGCCTTCTTTACATCTATAAGCTAAAGATCAGAATTATATTTAAAGCAAAGAACATGCATATCACAGGACTGCCATGGGATGATTTTTCTTTCCCAGCCTGAAGATTTGTTGGTGTCATGAGGAACAGATAGACAACATGATGCTATTTACTATGTGTTCACTTTTGGAGTGATTAAATAAGACTGGACTGGTAGAAACTGAAATGTGATGTAGAACTTGAGGTGTGTTCTTATAGACATCCTGTAGTTTCTGTCTGAAATATCTCTAACCAAGGCTGCCAGAACCTAGGCAGCAAGCAATAACAAATATTTGGACCAACTTTTTTCTAAAGACTTTTACCTTAATATCTAATAATTTTTTATTTAACTACAATTTAAGTGTTTTCAGTGTTTCAATTTCTGCTTTGCCAGGTTCAGAAAATTATTTCAAATAGGCATCCTCATATTAACGGCAACTTTATTAATTCTTAAGTGACAAGATTTTTATTGTCTTAAGGTTTATATGGGAACGGTTTTTAAGTATGCCTGAATTCAGACAATTTAACACTCAGAATAAATACATTTTGGTCATCATGCTTTATGGTTTTCACTCAGTTCTAGTACTTCTTCAACAATAAAAATGCACAAAGTAGTAGAACATGTACACTGCCTCCCTGGGAGCTTCACAATTTGTTCATTTGCATAGAAACCCATACATATTTGTAAGGTCGAGGATTTCCAGATCAGAAATCTCAGTCTCCTAAAGTCTTCTCTCTCATGCTTTTACAATCAATCAGACACAAGAAGAACAATTTGCATTACCCCAAAAAGTAGGTATGTGTAAAGCCACTTTTGTAAAATATCCTTCTCTCAATATTCTACTCCCTCTGGAAATAGGGTGTCCTGAAGTGACAAAAATATATTTTAAAATTAATGGATAAGTGGAATATTGCACTTTTCCTTAGAAAAATCTTATATTTTTACCTTGATATTTATATTAATAATAGTAAAAATTAATTTATTTCTTCTTCCCTTAATGATTGTGTTATGGCATACTGTCATAGCTGAATTTACAACAAAATAATGAGGCATACATGGTACTTAAAAAGGTATTTATCTCCCTAAGTCAGTGGTAATTCTTCTGAACTCTAAATGTTTTTAATTTCTGTATTAGATTCGGCCACATGCCACAAAATTATTTGCTACAGTAAGAGAAATAGATTTCAGATCCATCTAACACAGATTTAGTAAATACTTTGATTCATAAATAATAAAAGGACTAAACCATGTGAGCTACAAAAAAAAAAAAATATTATGGTAAAATATGTATCAGAGAAGAAAGGATTTAAAGAAAAATAAGCTGTTAAAAAGAACCCTTGGCATTGTCTTGTTTCTTTGGGGGTTTTATGTTTACTTAAGATAAAGCCTTCTATTCTGAGCATACAGGAAGAAATGTTTGAAAGGAAAAAGGAATCTCCTGCATTATTGTCCAGACAGCATATTTAATCATGTTCAGTTTAGCAGAAAAAGGTATGTACTCCTTAAACCACTTTATTAAATGTACAAGCCAATTTATTGATTTGATAGGTAAGGAGGGAAGGTAACAACAGCAAGAAAGAATTTAAGGGAGCCTGGAATTAAGATTGTAGAAGAAAGGCCTGCAACCACTTACAGGCTGGATTTTGTTTCTCTTAGGACTTTACATCTGACAAGTGACAGGCTCTTTGCTGTATGGTTGATTACTTTGGTAACCTAGCTGCTTTAAGAATGGATACATATCCATCTGAGAACAAAAGAAAGAAAACCAATGACCTGAAAAGTAGTGGAAATTTTTCCAAAGTTTTCAGACACTTTCATCAGTGCCTGGTCTAGCACATTTTGTCATGCTGGTATTCTTATCTTCAGTTCATAGCAGAAAGCTCTGTAACTTGAGATTTCTGTTGCCTCTGTTGCTGTTGGCTACTGCTTCCTGTACATAGGGCTTTATAAGCTGTCAAGGGCTAAGCTGGTTCATACAGCAGTCCTTTGTTAGCTTATTTGTTCATAGAGACATAGTCTTTGAATTAAACTTAAAAATACTTACTGCCTTCTTACGTTTTATATCTAAGGGTGAAAGGAATATTTTTTATGTGCAATGCTGGTATATTGTCCTTGACCCTATGTATACTGCAACCATGCTATGCCATGACCTACAAGATCAATGAAAACAAAAGGGTTTTAGAGTTTGATCTGAGGAATATAGCAGCATAATTTAAAACAAAGTGAGGTATGATTTGAGCACAATCTGTTCTTCACTGGTTACAGAACTTACAGAAAGCTTTCAAAGTAGGGAAGTCAAACGTGACCAGGTGATTGTGACAGTGGAACTAATGAAGACTTCTTCCAGATCCATTCCTTTTCCCTGAAGCCTTACCTGATGTATTCCAGTGGAAGAGTATATAAGCAGACTCTTCTTATGAAAAACTGCAGGGAAGAAACCAACTGAGGCTCATTTTCAAGAAGTATGTGACCTTTTTTCATTCCTGTGAAAATGGCCAGTACACTTAAGAGTTTAGAGTGTTGTGAGGAATAGACTATGGGAAAGACAAATGGACATCACAGACATCCCAATAATATAGTATTTCAAATGTGTGTCTAGTAATAGCATGAGACAATTTTCTCAGCCCTAGAACACTCACATCACCTCCAAAGGAATTGTTAGAATCTCTCAGATTTATACATGTTCATGTGTATGTGCCTGTATAAATACATATACATATAACTATACACACACTGGAGGGACAACACACAAATATCTCTATGGTCAAGATTGTTGATAAGGAAATACAATTTTAGTAAAACACTATCAACTTTCCCACTCCCCATGAATAAAGAGTACTTCTGAAAAACATAGAAAATTACAAGAAGTGTCAAGTGGATGGCTCACATTTCTGTCATTACAGATTTGCATATTTTCTACAGCTTTGTGTCACTTAATAGATACTTTTTACCACAGCTATAAGTTAATCCCTCTTGGTGGTACAAAATCAAACACAAAGCAACGCTGAACTAAAATTCACTTACTGTGTGTGTTTGCCATACTTATTAAGAGAATAATTTTCAGTCTTTTCTTTTACTCCTGTTTGTGAAATATAAGTTCAGACAACCTGGCAGAGATATAAACAAATGATGTATGCAACTTAAAGGGGAATGAATGTTCTTCATTACTGTGGTACAAAGAGTAATTTCTGCACAGGATCTGATGCCAAAAAATCTGCTAACTGGAAGAATCTGAGGATCTGATGAAGCTGCTATTAAATTTACCTCACAGAAATCTTTAATACTACTTCTTTGAAAGATAGAACTAAACAGCAACTTGTAAAAGAAATATGAAAAAAAACCCGACAACAAAACCAAAACAAAAAAAATCAACCAAATAAAACCCCAAAAAACCAAAAACATACAAACCCCAAAACCAACAACAACAACAACAACAAAAACACCAGCCAGATATCTACATAATATTAGTATAAAATATAATAAATACAGAATAGTTAAGAAGGCAGCACATAATTTTCTGGAGAATTCTGAATTCCTTAACAAATTGTTCTAATATAAACATTTAAGGTAATCTGAACACTCTTAATAATGGCGGTGTACATCACAAGAATACCTTCCCTTTCATCTTTTATGACATACAACCCATTGCTCCTTTTATTTATTGACTTTTTTCTAAGAAGCCTGCATCTGATGAGGAAACAGGCTTAGAGTTTTAGAAACAAAGAACTTAATTTATAAGATAGGCTAAATCATTGTATTTATGCATCATATTCTTTCATTATGTAGTTGATCCATCTGTTTCTACAAAGGCAAAAATTAATGTGCTAGTGGATTTTATCCTCCACTATTTCACAAAATATCAGTTCATTTTGCTTTAAGTGTCTTGATAGAACTAGATTTGTTTTGTTACCTAGCTTGGACTGCTGCCCAGCATGTAGAGTCTCTCCCTGATGCACCAAAAATGGGAATCATATTGAAGGAGGTAGCTTGTTTTACTGACCAAAAACTCTGGAGTACAGAGCTTTTAATTTAGCATATTTCAAATTGAAATGAAAGTAACCAATTAGTTGAAATTGCAATTAACCACAACATAAATAAATAAAAAAACTGTTGAGCATTGTTAACTCTTGTATAGAGGAACGGTAGTTCGAGATATCAATGTGGAGAGTTCAAATCCACATTTATCAATTCACCATAACAGAATCCAAGCTATTAAGGTAATTTCTTCATGCTGGACAAGAAAGTACTGCAGAACTTTGGATCATGCACGGCTAAAGTACGTGTGGTTTGACTTTCTTATGATTATTTTTAAAGTTACACCAAACAGTGCTTCTCAATAAGGCTGTACATAATATTTATGCACATTATATTATAATATATGCAAACATAAGATTTTTCAGGAAAATATGTTAAATATAAGAAAACAGTTTGATTCTGAAAAACAAATATGATGCACTTATGTCATGCTTTAACACCAGTCAGCATCCAAGCCCATTGCAACTGTGTGCTCACTCCTCCCCAGGTGGTATCAAGGAGAGAATTGGAAAGATGAAAGGTAAACTTGTGGGTTGAGGTAAGGAGAGTTTAATAGGGAAACCAGAAGTCACACACACAAGTAAAACAAAACAAAGAATTAATTCACTCCTTCCCATGGATAAGCCATCCCCAGAAGTGCACAGCCACATCACACACAATGGTGTCTTTGGAAGAAAAATGTCACCATTCCAAACGTCCCCCCCTTTCTTCCTTCTTCTCCCCACTTTATATATAGAGCATCATGTCATATGGTCTGGAATATTCCTTTGGACAGTTTGGGTCACCTGTCCCGGATGTGTCTTGTCCCAGCTTCCATTGTATCAGTCTCCACACCAGCAGGGTAATACAAAAAGCAGAAAAGGCCATGGCTTTGTGTGATCTCTGCTCAGCAACAACAAAAACATCTCTCTATTATCAACCCTGTGTTCAGCACAAACCTATTTGTAAGGCTAGATGAAAGTATGAAATAATTTTTAAATTAACATTTTATAGTTTTAATTTTATATTGGGCAAGTGGTGTGAAATAATTCATCTCATTTTCACATTCTGATTAAGGCCAGTCTAAGTACAGCTATCCCTGAGAAGAAGGCACAAAAAGTGTATCCTATAATCCCTTCTGTCCTTTACTAGTACCATCTGTAGTGGAAAGCTAAATGAACTTTTTTGAAAGTACCAAAAATAAACAAGCATCCTAGCCCAGCTGACTTTAATGAAAAAGTCTATTAAATTAGATCCTTAATACTTGCCTCTGGAATTTTCTGATTTCAAGAACTATAATAAAAGAATTTCAAAGTAATGAACAGGAATGGAGACCAATATCTGTGACCAGTCTGTGGCAGATTCTATAGCTCAGTAGAAATATATGCAATTTCTAATTTTGTTGTTAATCTAGTTCACTAGGAAATACCAGAGGACATTTTTTATAGAGTATTTCAACTCTATTTCCACTTACAATAAAGCTGTAATGATTCATAAATATATCTGGATTCACTATTTGTCTCTTTCAGATGATATTTTAATAGCCTATTTTTCACTGTTCATAATAGAAAGCAAGTTGATAAAGCAATCGGATTGTATGCAAAGCTGTGACTTCAAGAAGTGCTCAGTGCAATCACACATCTTACACTGAATTTTTAATATTTTTCACTTTTTTTTTATTTGCAAAGCAGTCTGATGAAGAAAACCTAGGAGAGAAAGCATCATTATCATCATGTTCAATACTGAAAAATAAAGTCATCATTATTGTTTACCCCAATCTTCCTTCTTTCCCTGAATTATAAACATTACATTAATATGGCCAATATTACATCTGAAAGCATCTGTATATAAATATGTTGAAAATATATTATAAAACTTTTTAATTCATTATATTATGCAGACAGAAATCACTTCTGTAATGCTATCAACTCTATATGTTGGCTGCCAGTGAGAGTTCATCTTGTTAGACATTATTTTGACTAAAAAAAATTATGTGATACTAAGAAATTGACAGCACAAATACAACTGTTGCACTGTTTCAGTTTTAATAATGCTACTACTTTATGAGAAAATTTCAGATTACAGTTTTCATAAATTCCTTTCTAATGCAGGGGTCATCTCTTTGTAGAGACAGGCATGCTTAGCTGGGATCAGTTGCTAAGAGGATGTGAAGTCTTCTCTTTCAGAGATAAGAGGGCAGATAAGAGGAATAAAAAGAAATAGACATTGGGTAAGGTGCTTAAACATCGAAGAAAAAATGATTGTACTAGAAAATACTATGAAGACTATTGTACATATTTGTGTTGTCAAGGTAAAGAGCCGAAAGAATAAGATGGCTTACTCAAACCAAATACAGGTGACAGATACAGCTTAGGTGTGGCAAAAAAAGAAGATCATGTAAAAGGACAAGATTACATAGTTACTTGATAACTACATACCTCTTTTCTGTAGAAAAAAATAATATTAATTTGATGGGAAACTAAATGGACATTAGTTTGCTACTTCAGGTTAGTAGTTTAAATTGTATGACCTCGATAAATAAGGACATTTGCAAATTATGCTCTATTTTATAAAAATTATAAAAATTCCAATGTGAACTCCAAGACTATTGCTATACTATACGTAAGAACTGATTTTAAAGAATATACTTAATTATATTGCCTCAGTTCTAAGCAGTTGTCAAGTAGCAGCAAACAAATTTAAATTAAATAAAAACAGTTTGTCTGTATGTGGGTGGATGTGTAGCATCTAGAACACAAATATTGGTCCAGAAAAGAACAAAGAAAGATGTCACCAAGCAAAAGAGAATACTTTTGGATTGCCTTTGACTGCAGGTTTATGGTAAGCTGAATCTGAGTCAGCAGTGCTCTGGCAGCTAGGAAGGGACAAGTGTGTCCTGGGGTACATCAGGCACAGCATTGCCAGCCAGGCCAGGGAGGGAATTGTCCTGCTCTTCTTTGCTCTGGGGTGGCCTCGCCTCGAGTGCTGGGGGCAGTTTTGGGTGCTGCAATGTAAGAAAGACATTAAACTGTTAGAAAGAATCAATAGGAGAGCCACAAGGACGATGAAGAGCATCAAGGGGAAGATGTATAAAGAGTGGCTGAGGTCACTTGGACTGTTCAGCCTGGAGAAGAGGAATCTGAGGGGAGACCTCATTGCATTCTTCAATATCCTCACAAGAAGAAGTGGAGTGGTAGGTATTGATCTCTTAACTCTTGTCACCAGTGATAGAACTTGAGGAAATGGTGTGAAGCTGAGTTAGGGGTGGTTTATCTTGTATATCAATTCTTTACCCACAGGGTGGTTGCACACCGGAACAAGTTCCCCAGGGAAGTTGTCACAGCACCAAGCCTAACAGAGTTCAAGAAGTGTTTGGATGACACTCTCAGGAACATAGTGTGACTCTTGGGGTGCCCTGTGTAGGGGCAGAAGTTTGACTTCATGATCCTGATGGCCTCTTTCCAACCCAGCATAATCTGTGATTCTATGATACATTTTTGAACACCCAATGAGTAAAATTTAAGATATTTTGTCTCATTACTATTTTAGAATATCAACTTACAGTAAAGAGCAAAGCAAGAACTATCTGCATAATATAATTTTCTGAAATATATTAATCTGTTTTTATTTTAATAAGGGCTATTTGGTTTGTGCATTGTTAGAAAACCTCTAGCTTTGAAAAGTTAAATCTCAGAACAATGCCAGAGATAACTCAGTCTGAAGTCTTGGCCTTTCACTAAATTTTACATTTCTCCACACCTTCTTATTGCAGCTTGAGACCCTGTCCATTATAGAATCAAAGAATCATAGAATATCCTGGGTTGGAAAGGACCAACAAGGATCATTGAACTCCGGATCTACAAGGCAGTAGCTCTGCAAGAGTTGAAGTAACCTGTCCTTAATATTGTGTAACATTAGCAGCAGCTGACCACAGTATCGCTAAGTACAGAGAATTCATCCAGTCCCAAAGAATCCAAATTTTAAATACAATTATACTATTTTCTTAGAGTTGCCCTTGTGAACCCTTCAAGTGCTTTCTACAAATTAAAGTTTCAGAAATTCATTCTTTCTTGGGTGAGACCTTAAGGTGTGAAATGAGAGGAAAACAAGAAAAACCCATCATCTTCATCCATGGTGTTTTAGACTGGCGTGTGTTGATGAGAATCAGAATATACAACTGGCACAAAACTAGCAATGTTTCTAAACTCAACATGAATTATATAAATATTATTGGGGAAACAGCTCTTAAAACCACTGAGATGCCCCAGCTATGTAATTAATAATTTACTGAATAGTACCCAGTACAAAAAATCTGTGATATTCAGTACACATTGAACTTCACAAAAACAGCACACATTTGAGACATACCATACAATAAATGATCAGCTCACTTGAGCACATAAGTTCAGACACTCTTGAAGCTCAAGAGTATTTCTGTAGTTAATTGACATAATCTCTACAGGGAGGATATTTTAAAAAGCAGGATTAGATTACAGACGGTTACCCTTGAAACTGAGTAAAAACGTTGTTACACAATGAAAGAAAAAATCTTATCAGGGAGTAATTTATTTTTTGAAGTTTATTAGGAGGCTCAGACATCCTAGTAAATTGTCATTCTACTCAGAAAATTACTCTGCTTTTGTAAAAGGAAGGGTATGTGTGTATGAAAGAGTATTCACAGAGGATGAACATTGAGATAATACTGTTCTGATTTTCTTGACCTTTAAAGGCAAAAGACATGTTCATTTTTATAGGCTGCAATAACTCTAAACCATATTCTGCTAAAAACTCTCCAGGGTCAAAAGCTTCCCTACACACATCTATATTAGAGACAACATAAGTTTCCGAGTAAGTTTTTGAATTTTTCTGACTTCTGAAGTTTTAAACACAATGTGTCAGACTCACCAAGTCTGTGTAGGAAGGGAATCAGGGCCCTGTCCATCCTAGCTCTCCCAGCTGGCAAGCACAATCCTTTTATTCAGAAGAAAACAGACTTTTACTTATTCCCTACAGATATGAACATCTCAGTAGTCTCCCAGCTTCTTCCTGAAGACATCTTTTTGTGGCTGTTATAATATTTTAAATAGGATTCACTGTGTTGAGATAGATAGATAGATAGATAGATAGATAGATAGATAGATATGCATGCACATTGACTATTTTCTAGTTTTCACTCTTGTGAGTGAAAGCATAAATCTAATGTTAAGGTTTCTTTCCTTGAAAATGTATCTAATTTTTTTTAATGTAGTCACTCCAAATGATGCTAGATGAATTAAAGAATATTAAGAAAAAGGGATAATTTTAAAATATGTGGTATTTCATAGCCAGGTCACTGGTCTTCAGAGCATGTGCAAATTTTTTATTGTCGCTTGATTACAATTAAAAAATATTTTGCTATGCAAAATAGAGAAAAACCATTTTGGCATATAACAGAAATCTGCTTGTAACCTTCACTGTGCAGCTGCTCTTTATCAAAGTATTTCTGATGATCTGTAACTCAAAAAACAGCTTGACAGGTTTAGATTCACAATTTGCAGGAAATATACACATTTGGGTGCCACTCTGCAACAAATCCATTTCCACTGCAGAGGCGATAATCTACATAAACCATACAAACCTTCATATCTAGGATTAGCTCTTGTTAATCCTCTTTTTACTTCTCTCCACCGTCTTTCCGTTCCCTGCTGCACCAAGCATAAATGATTTGCTTTCATATTTTAAGTCCTTATGACCTATCTCTGCCCAACCTTTCATCTCTCCTGTGACAGCAAGACATTGACCCCCACCTACAGTTTTGCACGCTGTACCTGTATGTGCATTTGGTGATATTTAGCTGCTTTTCAACAGAGAACTTGCCCCTTTTCC
The DNA here is from genome assembly GCF_036417665.1 of Passer domesticus. Classification (NCBI taxonomy): domain Eukaryota; kingdom Metazoa; phylum Chordata; class Aves; order Passeriformes; family Passeridae; genus Passer; species Passer domesticus. The sequence continues at coordinate 82,774,800 of NC_087474.1, read as the reverse complement.
TAAACCATCTTGCGAAAATGGGCAGTATATTCTTTTCATTCTGACCTCCCATATCTTCAAAAAGGTGACATTTTCTTTCTTCAAGTCCCTTAAGTCTGTTCTTAGTTTTGCAGCCAATAATGGGTAGGTAAATGAGGTGTTGCAGCTCAGGTGAACTCCTTGCGTAATTCCCCCCATCCTGGACATCCACAATTCTACTTCATCTACTAATACAGTAGTACATAGCTGTGTTGGTTTTTGTGGTACAGCTCATTCTTGGTACTTTATTTCTAAAGGGATTGTTTTCATTTTTTCCCTTTCTTCTTTTTAGAATGTTGAGATTCTGGTATGTCTGAAAATTTCAAGTACCCTGGAATGCATTGTAACCAGAATGATTACTTGGATTCTGGTGCTGGATAAATAAATAATAATATAACATTCTAGAGGCTTTGACAGAATTTTCTGACAAAAAATATATTACTGACATGGAGAAATTCTATCTTAGAGTATGAATTACAAATTAAAGTAATTTATCTCCTTCCTGAAAGTCCAAAATATTGTCTCAGTTGGCAGCTGGCAGTCTAAAGAAGTTAATGGCATTGGTTTATTCTGAGCAGAGATTCTGAAGTGTGATAACTACCCACACTTCTAATTTATCAACAGGTCTTTTCATGTCCAGCTGCTCACCTCCTATCCCATCTTTACTGAAATACTAATATTCAGCTCATTTTTCTGACATTAGTAAAAAATACATCTAATAGAAAAGAAACAAATTAATCTAAGTTAACAGATGCTCTCTTCTACTTTGACTTATACCAAGATTTTGAAAATTAAATGTAAACTTTGCACTGTTCCTCTTCCCCTTTTTTCCCTATGGTAAAACCTACTTTATGACTACTATACAATCATTGTAGTTGGTGTTTGTCTGTTCTGGGTAGGAAAAAGACATACAGACATACATCAGTCTGATCTGACACAGACTTTTCATCAAGCTCAAATGTCATGCCGATTTAGGCCTTTATAGCATTAAAAAAGCAAAATCTTATGTCTTTCCAGTAGAATGCAATCATATAATTTCTCGATAACTTTCATCATTAAAGTATAAATTAACACTACTCTTCTTAGCTGAAAATAATAAAAAAATCTTTTCAGTCTCCCTGTGATATAGGTACTATCTATTGTGGGGGCTAACAGAAAAGGCTAGAAATACAGCCTTCCATTTTTTGAGACTTGTGTCATTTTTCAACCTCAATTTCCATGTAACGTGCAATAAGATGAACTGATAAAATGATGCTTCACAAAAAAAGTTTGAGGCAATAAAAAGATGCTCATCTAGGAAAGTTGCCATCAATTCATGCTTTTCAGTGGGGAGAAAAAATTATGCTGAGCTGGCTTTTATGTGAAGAGTAAAATTTGAATTGTAAGCGTGTTTTATATTTATAATTGTTTTCATTTAGCTGGATTTTAAAAGTGAAATGATAATGGTGAGTAAAAGGTGCAATTAGCCTTTCTGTGGCAGTTATGCATGAGTGATACCACATCTAAATCCCTTGTGATTTTATTTTCGAAGTATGATAACCTATCTAATGGACAGCAATACACAGCTGATAAGGGAAAGAGTGTTAATCTCTGCAGTTGCTCTGTTTCCAGGGTCTGATTATTAGTCTACAGATTCAAACTAGTATGGAAAGTTATATTTATATATATTTGAACAGAGGAGATCTTTTAAAATCATGTAAGAGAGGAAGTAGAATAGATGTATCAGTGTACACATATGTGTGAACAATATGGATTTTCCGTTGCATATTGTGGTGTTTCTGAAGAAAGTGTACTGTGAAAATTGGACCAGTTTTGAGAGAACCTATGAAGATGTGTCTGGACACAAATTATTATGATGAAGCAGCCCAAAATCATTCTGAAAATAAATATTTTACTTCATCTTTCTGAAGTGCTGCCATAAAGATTACTAAATTCTTAGGCTTTTCCTCACTGGGACACCAGTAATCTTGAAATTCTTAATCCTGGATTAATTCTCAAGCTTGTCAACTTTACTGGAGAGTTTTGCATTGTCCTTGATTAGCATTGTAATTATGTTACCATGTCCCAAAACCATATTTTCCACCTCACTGACATTTCACTACGAAGTGTTCATCTACCCTGCAAATCCATTGCATATTTCCTTAAATACCTACACTGAGTCCCACAGACCATCTATTTTTTTTACATTACATGTACAAAACTTAAGCAAATTAAGCTTCAGTGAGCCTAGATCACATTCAGCAATACACTTAAATTTAGAATATCATGAGTACTGGGAAGCAATGGCTTTTCCCCAGTCTCTAATCTGTGGTTGCACTATGGATCTAGAATTTTCAGTCTTTAGACCAGACCAGAAGCCAAACATGGCCGAGTTCATACTAGGTGTTAAGAAAGAAATAAGGATCTTCAGAGTCATCAGAAACAAAAGATAGGGTCAATATAAATGTTTAACCTAAAGAATGCATAGATGGTTTCTAGCTTTTCTGTATCTCAAATCCAACCATTCACACAATTTTATGGAAAGATAAAGAAGATTTCTAAGATTAAGTGGTTTTTGTTTTTTTGGGTTTTGGTTTTTTGTTTTGTTTTTGTTTGTTGTTTTTTTTTTTCTTTGTTTGTTTGTTTGTTTGTTTTATTTAGTCTTAGTGTTTAATTACCTAAGAATCTTTTAACACTTCAACACTTTTTTCTATTTATTTTGCATTTAGTTGTGTCATTTCTTTGCCTCTTTTTCATGGCATATTAGTTGCTGTGGAGCAACTGTCCAGCTGTTTCATTAAATGACCTCTAGGCTTCATTTTTTGGAGTCCTGAATAAAGAAAGCTGCAAGAGAAAATCAGTAGGAGATGCTGATACTCAGACTTTTAAGAAAAAACAGGAGAGAACTCATCTTATTGCCAGGCCAATTGCTCACAGTAGATGAATCACATACAATAGGTAATTAGTTGTCAACTGTTTTGTCATTATTAAAAGTGGGGTTTTTTTGCAAAAAAATAAAAAAATTCTCGCCAATATTTGTATTGATCATGAACTGTGTTTATTGTATATTTGCTGGTTTTATTCCAGCAAGAACAATCCCCTCACATCTTGGATGAAGGAGAGTAAGAATAGGTACTGGAAGATATAATTAGCAATAATGTAATTTATTTATTGCTGTAATTAGCCTAGTAAGTGGATGCTAACAGATTCAGCTGGTAGAAGTTTTAAGCTTTCATGGTTAAGAATTTGTTTTTAATATTTCAGGTCTTTTAACTTACACACTTTTTGAGTCATTTCTTTGTATGAAACATTGCTTTGAATTTCTCCCCAAAAAACATACATTATGGTGGTTTTAATTGTGTAAAATTTAAAAATTAATCCTGCCTGTACAACACTAATTGTATCTTATTCATAGTAGTTCTAAGCTACATGTTGCCAATACAATTTTCTTGGTTAATGGGCTTTACTCTCTGATTTGAAATGTCTGCATGCAGAAAACATAAATATTTCTTGATGTCTTTCTTATTTAATAACATTAATATAAAGGTTATGGCTAGGCATTTTCTAATTAGAGGTTCTCTTTTATTGTGCTTTCTTGAAATGCTTACTCCATGCAATATGTATAAAACTGTACAAAATATGACTGAAAGAACTTTAAAAATTCTATGCCATGCCATTTGATGTATAGATCCTCATTTTGTCAAGAGCACAGAATTTACCGAATGTTATTCACAGCTTTGTTGTGTAGTTACAGCTCTTCAAAAAGAGTTCCTTCTATTTAATTGAAAATTACCTCAAAGTTTTCTAAAATAAAAATATTTTCATAATTTTTAGTTGATTAACATAAAAATTTGAAGTTGGAGTAGTGTATAGGCAAAATAATCAGAGGCAGAATTATCCATGTTGCACTTGAGTAGGGAATTGCCTGTTGCTGAAAATAATCTGAAAAAATTAATTTGGCAAGGTTGAGATCTGGAAATTCCCATACTTAGTGAATCAAAAGATAAATCTAAAATGCACATCAAAAAGTCTTATCACCAATCATGAAAACACATGAGAAACCTTGAAAGCAGCAGGGTGAAGAAAACCAACATAGAAGGCCTCTGTAGGGTAACATGAATGTCAGCTTTGATCAATGTTGACAAATTTGTTCTTTCAGCCCTTTCCTGCTATGACTCAAAAGTATTGGAAAAGCCTTTGGGGGATATATTTTTTGGAAACAGGAGTAAAATGGCAGTACAAAGTGCAACCATTTATCACATAATATTTCTTGAAAATTAACCATCATAGAGATACATTATGAGCAGAAAATGTCAGCTTGCACTGTTACTAATTTTTTACCTAAGCATTTGAGATGTCAGCCAAATCTGAGCTCTGAACTGCTAGGGAAAAGAATAAAGTGGGTTCTTGATGTGACCTAAGGCCATCAGATATAAAACATACCTGTGGTCATCAGTTTACATGACCTTTCTGTTGGAAAGAAAGAAATGAAACCTTGCAGTTCTGACCTGTAAAATGAGAACCCACAAAGAGAGTTAGGAGCTGTTTGTTTGTGTGTTTGGGTGGGTTTTTTTCAGAACTGAAAATAAGATCTTTTTTCTCAGAAGAAAACAATCCAGTTCCCTAAAGAAGACAATAGTTGTATCAGGAAAGTGAAGCCTTTTTATCTACATTGATACAGTTCAGCCAATGACACTCTTTTTCCACCAAGTGATTGTACGAGCTCAGAATGAGAGTCTTTCTCCTTCCTCAAAAACCAAAATAATTTTTAAAAGCGTGTAATACCTCTAAAATGGCCTTGTATCTGTTTGCAAGCTGTTGATAGAAAGGGAAGATTAAGTGATCTTGTAGGTTTTTTCTGTCACGTCTTGAAAAAGCCATGTTGCAGATTTGGTCAGATCTGGAAACTGAATCTTTATCTTTTGAGACTTACCTCAGAACTTTTCTGATTGAGCATTTCCAGTATCCAGGAACTAAATTTTAATTTTTTCTTTGAGTTCTTCATGACTGCATTTTGAGGGATGCTGAAATAAACTCATTTTTTCTGGCAATAGGCCTAAGTTTTCATTTTTTGATCATTGACCACTCTACCACAAAAAGTGATTGAAAGCTGTGCTTTGAGCTTACTGGCAAAACACTATTACAGATTTGTTAAGGGGGAACAAAGGGGGAAAAAAATTAAAAAAAGAAAAAAGAGTAATGAACTCCAGCACCTTCTCTGTTAAAAATTATGAAACATGTTGGCATCCTATAAACAATAATTGTTCACTTCAGCAGGTCTTTATGCAATTATTACAAAGAATTGACGTCTTCTGAGTGACACAAATCCCAACATGAAATTCAGGGAAAGGTAGATGATTTTCCTGGCAGTGTTGTGGGCCAGTATGAAAACAGTTTGTCGTAACAGACTTTGCACTGTCCTTCATTCATAAGAGAATAAAAGATACAGTGTGTAGAGTTGCAGTCTTCCTTTATAATTTAATTCAAATACATTGCTTGGATTAAATTTGATCTGAGGTTATAATCCTTGGTATCTGCCTAAATTGTGTGGCAGCTGTGCCTGGCCACATGCCTTGTGAACCCCAATCTGCTGCCTAAACCACCCAGTCACCACAACCTCACCTGCCCATTGCCCTCAGAAGGACTGCTCCTGACCCTGACCCTGACCCTGACTGGGACACATGGGGACTGAGCGTACTCAGAATGCTAGAATTGCCTATGCAATTATTTATTTGTTTTAAAGCATCATTAATATGTCTGTAGTGTGGTCATGTGCAGCTCTAGAACTAAGGCTCCATCGTGTAGATTGATACACTGCATAAATTCTTTTTTTAAAAAGTTATTTTAAGTAGTTCTCTGGCTCATGTGTTGACATAATTAATGTGAAAGTAGCAGAAAGATGTTATTCTGCAGTGGTTTATATATATTGATAGGTTTTTCTGTTTTTTTTCATCCTGTCATCTTTGCACTGCACTTTGGATCTAAGGTCTGCATCTGTCCCGGCGTTATTATCAAAATCAATTACTGGAGATAATGATAAAAATGAATGGGTCAAAGTATATCCAAGAATTGTAGAAAGCCATGGCTCTGAGGATGGCATCATGCAATGTCAATGCATTTGATAACAGGTGAGTGTGTTCTTTCACAACGGAAACAGATGAACGAACGAAATGAGAATTTTCTTACTGCACAAAGTGCAGTTGCATTAAACTGAATAATCAATTGTCTGCTATTTAAAATGACTGGTATCCAAAATCACTACTGCAGCATCTTTCAGGGTAAACATATTTCCAAAAATACAAAATAATTGTTTCATCTAAAATTTTCTTCTGGTCCCTGTTCCTTGTATTTATGTCCTAACCTTATGTTCATCTTCAAAAAATAACCAAAGGCAGGCATGCATACCTTCCATACATCCTTCTGGGAGGTCTGAAGGAGAGAGTTCATCATTGTTTATATACACTGTTCAACTCTGCTCAGAACTGGTGAGGCTGCACCTCAAGTACTGTGCTCAGTTTTTGATCTCTCACTGCAAGAAAGACATTGAGGTGGCTGGAGTGTATCCAGAGGACACAGACCTGGTGAAGGATGTAAAGATCTATCCTCAGAGAATCATTCATAGAATGACTTAATTTGAAAGATGCCTTAAAGATCATCTAGTTCCACGCCAACCCCCCACCCCGCCCCCTCCACCCCCCACCCCCAGCATGGGCAGGGGCACCTTCAAGTAGACTGGGTTGTTCAGAGCCTCATCCAACCTGGTTGTGGACACTTCCAGGGACTGGACACCCACAACTTCCTTCACACGCTGTTCCAGTGCCTCACTGCCCTGTGAGCAATGACTTTCTTCCTTACGTCCAATCTAAGTCCCTCCTCCTAAAGTCATCCCTCTTCTCCTACCACTATTTGCCTGTAAAAAAGTAATTCTCCCTCTTTTTTATATGACTTGTTTAAGTACTAAAAGGCTGCAATGAGGTCTCACCAGACCTTTCTCTTCAAGATGACTTTCATGGGAGGGGTGCTCCACCACTCTGGCAATTTTGTGGCTCTCCTCTGTACCCACTCCACCAGGTCCATCATGTCTTTCCTGTACTAAGGATTCCAGATGTAGGCACAGTACTCCAAATGGGATCTCAGAAGAGTGTAACTGAGGGACAGAATCATCCCCTCAACCTGCTGGTCATGGTTCTTTTGATACAGCCCAAGACATGGATGAATTTCTGGATTGCAAGTGCACCTTGCCAGATCACATCCAAATTTTATCCACGAGAACCTTTTTTCCACAGGGCTTTTCTCAATGAATTCTTCTCTCAGTCTGTACTCATGTCGTGAGTACCCTTACCCACCTTGCATTTGGACTTGGGGAACTTTATAATAATCTCATGGGCCTAGCTCTTGTCCAGGTCCCTCTGGATGGCATCCTGTCTTGTAGCATAAACTGCATCTCTCAGCTTTATATCATCTGCAAACTTGATGAGGGGTGTTACAACCTGCCTCTAAAGACAAGGGCAACTCAGGTTCTCGTTAATAGGTACATTGGGGTGGATTACAGTGAAATGACACTGAATGACTATCCACAGATCTCCTCCACTGCTTCTTATTGGCCTCTTTCCTTATCTGGTTCACATCCCAGTTTATTGCTAAACAAAGGTTGATTTGTCATGGTTATCCTCTGATGATCACCCCCTCTGCACCTGGGCTGTTGCCTTGCACAATGTCAGCAAAGCACCTGCTGTTTTTGCACATGATCAATTGAGTTATTAACCATTATCATCTCAGTCTCTCACAAGGGTGCACTCGATCCTATTGTCTGTGTCATTGATAGCCATAGTATAGCGTACCAGTTATAAGATGAACACCCTAAAGAACATCACTTGTCACTGGACTCTGCCTGGACATAGAGTCATTGACCACAACTTTTATAAAAGGCTCAAGAAGAGCAGCTGAGGAAGCTGGGGTTTTTTAGCCTATAGAAAAGCAGGCTGAGGGCGGGAACCCTATTGCTCTCTACAACTACCTGAAAGGAGGCTGTAGTGAGGTGGGGATCAGTCACTTCTCTCAAGTGAAAAGTGATAAGAGTAAATGGCCTCAAGGCATACCAGCAGAAGTTTAGAATGGATATTAGGAAAAATTTATTCAACAAAGAGATTGCAAACACTGGAAGTATCTGCCCAGGGCAGTGGTGGATTCATCATCCCTGAGGTATTTGAAAGATGTAAAGATATGGCACATAGGGACATGGTTTAATGGTGGAACTGTCAGTGATGGGGTAACATTTGGACTCAGTGATCTGAAAGGTCTTTTCCAATCTGAACTATACTATGATTCTGTATGTGCATACACACGGAGGTTCCACAGAGTCTTATTTGACAGCCTGGTTTTCATAATTTGTCACTTACACAGCCACTCTCATTAAGTGTAGGGAAGGTGACCCACCACTGAGGCCAACAGAACTACAATCACATTTGTGTGATTTTTCCAAGGGAAAAAACAGTTTATTTTATAGTCTTAGCTGAAGCAGCAGACTGTGATGTTTACCTCTGAACTTACAAAGCTGCCTAAAGTCTGCATTGTCAGCCTTTGCAGTTCAAAGCCCCTTGTATACCATCAAAAAACATGGTTTTATAGAGATGGTTAAAATTTATTCTTCAGTTCCCATGAACTGTACAAATGCAACTCACTTTGACAAGTAATACTTGAATCTCTATAATCGTGCTTCTCTTACGTTACTTTCAAAGAGACTGACTGAAACCTTTTTATTGTAAACACAGAAAAGCTATTGAACAACTCAGGACAATGAAACACAGTAGACTGAATATTGTCCTGGATAAGTGTCAGTGCACAGGCAGAGGTGAGATTTCCTTGTCCATGCTACAAGCTGATGATCAGTGTCCTTGTGTGGAGAAACAGATGGCTTCTGTGTTCTACTAAAGTAGCAAAACTCGGATACACTCTCTCCTAGCCTCTATGTCAAAAATAAAATAGTTTCACCATGTAACATAGACAGTTTTTATTTGATTATGAGACATCAGTCCCATTTCGTCTTCAATTTATTATGTCATGCCCAAACCACTACATTTTCACTGTCTCAGTTTAAATAATTTTTTAAAATTTATATTTTAGCCCTTATGGCAAGAAATTTGAAAGCCTGGATTATCTGCAGTATCCTGCCTAAGAGCCAGAAATTAGATTGGTAAGAATGAGGTATTGAGATAAGATTGAGTTATAAGCAAGAAATGGTCCATGATCAGTACAGGAAATAAATTCTGAAATATAGTAGAACACCAAGTGTGTACCAAAAGTGAGGAGGAAATTAATTACAAAACAAAATAAAATAAAATTAATCCCAAATACAGAACCTGATGAATCCAATCACTTTGATCACCAAATAAAAGGCTACAACATAACATGGAGGGAAACTATCACAGGTTTGATCCCTGTTCTCATTATAAGCAAAGGGGATTTTGTCACCACCTTCAATCACAGCTACAATTTTACGTTACAGCCGTCTCAGTGCCTTTTTTTACCAGACTCTCAGATGAAGAATTAGGTATGTTCTTACATTGCTGTCCAAGACATTGATCTTACTCTAGATGTTTCTTATGACCCTTTTTGGTCACCTCAAAATCTTACACTGTATCTTTGAAATCTGGCATCAAAGGATACAGAAATTCATACAAAGCCTCAATTAAAAGTAGACCTCATATGGCCAGAATTACTGTATCTACAATCAAAGATGAAAGAGAAAATATCAAACACCAGTTCTCCCAAAGTCTTGTACTCCAGAGGGATTTTATATATGAAATCCAGAGCTTGATTTTTACATACCATGAGCTTGCATTTGATTTCAATAGTTTGAGTGCCAGATATTCATAAAGGAGGAAATATGGCCGTTTGATTTAATGTGTTTCAATTTCGTGCTGAATACTGAGGAGATGGAGTCTCTGTATATGTAAAATAATTTAGACTCCCCCATCTTCCAGTCCAAAGCAAAAGGGGAAGACAAAACACACAGAAACCAAAGGGGAAAAAAATACCAACAAATAAAAAAAAAAACCCCAAACAACAACAAACCAAAAACCTGTGGAATGTTAGTACCAATTCCATATGAATTATGAGATATGAACAATATATTTAGGATATAAAAACCTTTCTGAGTCTACTAGTTTCAGACATATAACATTCCTCATGTGTTCTTATGTTGTAAAATGCAGTTTTCACATACTCATGTATTATTCTCATGGCCAAGAATCTGAGGGAAGGCAAAATGTTAAAAGAATTAACATTAAGAAAATTTCCATCCTCAGTATTCGGGTTTTATATCGTTAAAATTTTTCTGTTCTTAGCAAATTTCTATGTATAATAATGTATAAAATCAAGTAGTTTTACTCTCTTGGTTTTGTTTTTTTATTTTTTTTTATAATTAAAGAGGCATTTTAGCACTTTGCTTCTTATAAATTAACACACCAATCTAAAATATATTTCCTTTTAAAATTTTACAAAAGAAAAAATATTATACTTACATATATGGTACAATGCCAGAGGTATTTGTATTCAGTATCTTCTTTTCAAGTGAATACTTATACTTCATGATACTTGCAGGGCTGAAGTGTCCCAATTACAATTTGATTTACAGAAAAGATCATGAAACAGCATGTTAAGTGAAACTAAATGGGGGTTGGTTTTCATGGATCTATAAGCCATATTTGGTTGGAAATGTACTTTTTAAAAATGAAACTGAATTTTACTCATTACAACCTATATTTTATTAGAATTTTTTGGCATAAAAAAACTACATAACAAGGTAAAAGAATAAAGGAACAAGGGCCATATTTACCTCCCAGACCTAAGAAGATAAATTCATGGAACTTCTTTAGGTTTACCAGGGTTTATTTATGTATTATGTATTTATGTATTATATTTATACTGATTGTAAATGCTTAGTTTTTGAGGTATTTCCTGGCTGACAAGCCTAGAATTGTAACTTACAGGCATTGCCCTTCCCTTCCCTTCCCTTCCCTTCCCTTCCCTTCCCTTCCCTTCCCTTCCCTTCCCTTCCCTTCCCTTCCCTTCCCTTCCCTTCCCTTCCCTTCCCTTCCCTTCCCTTCCCTTCCCTTCCCTTCCCTTCCCTTCCCTTCCCTTCCCTTCCCTTCCCTTCCCTTCCCTTCCCTTCCCTTCCCTTCCCTTCCCTTCCCTTCCCTTCCCTTCCCTTCCCTTCCCTTCCCTTCCCTTCCCTTCCCTTCCCTTCCCTTCCCCAAATGTCTGGTGTGATGTAAATTTCAGGAGAGGCTATATACAAAAGAACTTGACATCAATGAGAGTATGACAAAAAAAGATAACAGAAATGCTGAGGGAAAGGAGGTATGAGATGAACATGGAGAAAGCATGGAGCACAGGAGGACAAACCAGAAGAGGCAATCAATATCAGTTTATTCTTGGATGCTCTCAAGTGTCCAGACACAACCGGATTATATTTGGCTTGTTCCTGTAACTGGATATGTCAAAAAATATAAATAAGTTCAGTGATACAATGCTATCTATGTATGTGACTTTTTGGTGGTAATTGATTTTTGATGTTCTGCTCCAGAAACCCAGTAAGAGAAGCTGTTGAAATACAACTGTTTTTTAAAAGACCTAAGATTTGACCTTTACACAGTGAGTTAGCCCAGCCAGAATTAATGTTATATCTTCATCTTTGTTTAAGTTTGCTGTGCCTAGATATTGCAGAAACTATGAATAGTGACTGATAATAATATGTGTCTGCCATACTGCAACATTTGGAAACATCTTTTGCATGGAATTTAAAGACAGAATCAAAGATTTAAGCAAGTTTCTTGCTGACAGCTGATTTTATGTAGATGAAGTTTTAACAGAAAACTTGGCTGGAAATTAAAAAGACAAGGCGTATTTTCAAAGGGAAAGGAAAAGACACTCAAGAAATTTAAGCTACCTCTGAATGTGCAGGAATACCTCTCATATGTCTCAATATGTTAAGTAAACAAAAAATGTCTTTCTACTTACTGCCTTGCCTACTTCTTTATCAGGACTCAAATGAGTAAAAACTTTACTGCATTACTTTGCTTTACTCTTACTAGTTCCAGGAGGAGTAATTTGCAAGAGTTAAATCTTTCTAAGTGAAAGTTAATTCTTTCTAAGTTAATTCTTTCTGTCTAAGACGGTAATTTCAAAAAACAATAAGACTTGAAAAACAAACAGTTCTATAGCTAAATTGTTATTAGAAAATACATGTTTGTACTTATCGAAAAGAAAATGTCAACTTGTCATTTACTAGCTGGAAGATGTTATAATAGTTCATTCATCTGTGGAAGAACATAATATAGTCAAATGTCAAGACAATCTATATTCCTCCCAAGGTAAAACATTTAGTACTTCAGTCAGAGACTGGGGCTTCTTAGAAAAAATAAGTGATGTCCTTCAGAATTATATTCCAAAAAGAATGTATTTCAAAGGATACCTTGAAGAGAATCTTCACTGAACTTGAGGGGACAATAACTATTGGTATTTTCTTTTTCACATGTCAAATGCACACAGATTTGGTAAATGTGATTTTTTTTAAATCATTTGACCATTAAAATCATTAAAATTAAAAAAAAGGAGTGATTTTTACCAAAATGAAGAAGTAGATTTAACCCTAAATCTCTTCTATAATCTGTAAATTAAATGCACAGGTGAGACTGTATTTTCTCATTAGACAAAAATTCGTGTCTGGGGAAAAAAAGGAAAGAAAATGAATAAATGCTATTTGTTTGTCAACACTTTTGTTTCGCTCATTCTATCATTGTTATGTTAGTTTGTTAATTAATGAATTTTCTGCTGGAATAAAGCCTTTCATTGTTCTTTGATTGCACATATAGTTTCCTGCATCTTTTAAGTTTTGCTTCCTAATGTCCATCTATTAAAGTGTATTGTTCTTTATTGAATTAATCAAAGAAGTCATCACAGATCAGTATGAATGTTTCCTGTTTCAAAGACCATAAAAGTTTAAATGAATAGGTAAGGTGCTGACCACAAAGGATAATTTCTCACTGCGCAGACTGTCCCTTAGTATTTTTTGTCTTTTCCTCCTGCTACAGTCAGTTGTTATAATCCTGCATCTAAATTATGAAATTTTAGCAATAACTGCATTAGAAATTCTAAGATTTTGCCAAATTTTGTTTTAAGGCATTTATGCTCTCTAATACTTCCAGACTGACAAAGAATTTAATATGCCCTGTTTAAAGACTCAAGAAGAATTCGTGCAATCTGTTAAAAATTTCCTTACTCCCCCAGTTCTGTCTTTCCAATTAATGAAAATATCATTTGTTTAGAAGAGTATGAATGGCATGTTATCTGCATTAAAATGAAGTTACATTTCTGTAACTTCTTACTTAAAGTGAGAAAGTGATGCCCTTACCAAGACCAACATTTCACCTCTTACTGGCCTGAGTTATGTAGTTTATTTGACGTTGCATGCTAAAAGAGAAGCTGAAGGTATGTCACATGGTGCCTTTTGCTTACAGAACAAAGGATGAGTACAGACAATAGTGTCTATCACTGAAGGAGTTGTGGCTAAGTCCCCTGCCAATGTAAGTGATGCCAGCCTCCCAGATTCAAACTCAGGATAAAGTTTTGCTGTTGATATAATTGCAAATTGCATTGACCTCACATGAAGGAATAATGTGATGGGCAGAAAAGGATATAAAAATATACTTTGAGATCATATTGGAGCAAAGATTCTGTTTATGCTTAAAATTTGAATTTATAAATACTATCATTGGTAAAAAAATAATCTCTTTTCCTAAAAATTCACAGAATAATTTTCAAGTGAAAGTTTTCTTTCTGTTACTTTTCATCCCACAACACTAAGTTTGCAAAATAATCCAATTGCATATTACTTTAGTTGCCTACCTGATGAACTACAAAGATCTGCATAAATACTTAGAGAATCCAGTTCTTGCCTATGAATCTTTTTGACCTCCTTAGACACCTGAAATTACAAGACTGAAAACTGTGATAAAAACTTCAAAGCATAAGCCCATATTTGATGAGAGCAATTTCAAATAAACTTCTTCAGGGGTATTTTCTTAATAAAAATGACATTTGCCCTAAAGCTCACTCCGGAATAAAAGATATAATAAAAACAAGCAAACATAAAATAATGAATAGATGTGCCCATGCCATCACGGTTAATTCAACATTTCACTTTTTAAAAACTTTTTCGTCCAGTCTTTTCTCTGATCAATGATTCGTATATAAAGATGAAAAAATTATTCTAAATTCTCCAGGTCAGGAATCTCAACAATTTTCTGTCTGTAAAACTCTTTGAAAAGTTATGGCTTCTGAAAAACAGAAAGAAACTGACAGTGATTTTTGCATTCTTGTTTATTGAGCTATCTTTTCTGCAACATATTATTGTTTCACATTAGCATAACAAAAACATTGAAAGTAAATTCCAAAAGTATCCCTGTTTGACTTCAGTTGGTTTCTTAAAAAGAATAATACTGAATTTTACTGCTGCATATGAAATATTTCTTTGTATAACTTTATTTTGATAAATGGAAACCTTTTGCATGTCAATACTTTTAATTGCAAGAATAGCAAAATCCAGGTGTTCCTTTTCTGACTGGTTTGAAATCTGTCTGATAGAATGTTATTACTATGTCATATGCCTCTGAAAATGGGCATGCTGACAAAACATAAACTGGAGTGATTTAACTGACATTGCCCTCTAATATATTCATCCATTTAGTTATTACTGCCATGTCTATATTTTTCTATTTAATTTTCAGTCATAGTTTTCATTTACTTGGAGATATAAATTGCTAATTTTGGTGGTTAAAATACTAGCAGAACTCAGAAGCTGATTAAAAAATGTAAATATTCAGAGTTTTTAATAAGATGCCAAATACAACAAATATCTATCCAGCTTTCTTTGATCTGTGTATGCAGAGGAAACAGTAAAAAAAAATTCTGTCACTTATTATTTCAATTTTCTTATATGGATCTCTAAGAAATCAAATTGTACAATAAAAATCTGAAACTTCACCTAGCAGCATAATATGCTCCTGTCACCTTTTATGAATAAGAATAAATTTAAACATTAATTTTGTATACTCTTTCACCTCTTTATTCATAGTCATCTTGTTGTCCTTAAGATTCTTGCTGAGAAACTTGTGCAAAATATCTTGTTTCCCAGGTATTTCTCAGTATATCTTCTCCTAAAAAACAATCTTTAAAATTCTCTAACTGAACAAACAAAGAATATTGGACAAGATTGTGGCCTGCTATCAAGGACAGGACATTCTTTTCATATGTTACCTGTAGCATGTATTAATATGTTACCTATAACATTCTTATATGAGTAAATATTGTAGTATTCAGGTGCAGACTTTGTGTTTTATTGCAAAATTCCAAATACATAAAGAAAGGCAAGAAATAATAAAAACATTATATACTGCAATAATTACATAGCAAATATTGTGGAAGATTTAATATTGAGTTGAACTAATTTATATTTTATATGAAATATTAATTTATTTTTAGATAATATATAAATGAGACGTTCATGTCAAGGGCTTTCTTTTTCTTAGAACAGAGTTGAACTGCAGTCATAAATTACTTACTAGTTCTTGACTGAGACTCTTTTACCTTTGATAACAGAGATGGCTGCCAGAAGTTGTTATGAAAAGTTCTCAGCATTGACATTGTTATTATCCCTTCTGTCATATACACATGACTTTTTAAAATCTTAATACAATGCCATAAACAGTCTTATCTAAACTCCATTTTCTCAAATTCAGTATAACACAACACATTTTAAATGGATTTAAATGAATATTACATTAGGGATGGGGAAAAATCTTGAAGCACATGACAGAAGTTATACGGGGAATCATACATTGTACTGTAGGCAATTTACTTTTCAATAACATTACTCACAACTTCAAGATGTTTAGGACATGTATTTATTATGTTTTCAATATACAGCACCTTGTTGCAGTAGGAAAATGGAAGACAAGGAAGTTTTTCAGACTTCAAAAAAACTTCTTGTATAATGAAAATTTGCCTCAAGTGACAAGTTCAAGTGAGTAGCATCAGTAAAAAGCAAAACAGAAGATACAAGTCAGACTAAAGGATCATGTGTCATTTCACCGGTCTATGCCATTGTCCCTAACCTATCCTCTCTCTGCAGGACATCTCCAGACTGTTCTGCGACACCTCCAGAGCATCTACCCAAGAGATCATACTCAATATGAATGAATGAAAATTTCTGTTACTTTTCCATGCATTACATGTTACCTACTTTTTTCCCAACCACTTTTTCTAACAGGTCAGTACAGTCTGTTAAGAAAGCCTGAAAACCAAGCTTGTTCTCCATGTGAGACGTCAGTTTTGACCAAAGGCTCAGAGGTGTTTCCTCATAAGGTAACAAAGGCAAAGCCTTTCCTAACCCTTCACGTGTTTCTCAAAAACGTTCTGTCACATTCTAACATCTTTGACCATGCCAAATGCAAGTTTTTCCTGCTTGTGTCCTGCAGCAAACAAGAATTTTCCAATCCTACCTCTTTCATCATGTGACTTCTGTTCACTTACTGCAATGGCTCTGTTTTCCTTTTACCTCATACTTAAACTGTCTTTAGCTTTAAAGTCTATCAAATTGATGTCTACTGATCATACATTATGTATTTTTTATTCACTTTCACTCTTTATCTTCATTTAAGTAGAAAGGCCTTGAATATAATCAAAGACCTGAATTTTGTTCTGTTAGCAAGCTTCTAGCAAAACATTGCTTAATATATGGGATGGGACTGCTGATGCTCTCAAAATCTTGTAAAGATTTTACACATTCACTTAGGACATTAAAAAAAGAGATAAAACAAATAAAATATCAGAAATACCTAAGACTACAGGAAAAGGTTTCCATTTACTTTTTTTTTCAGTATAAAGTCCATGATACAGCAGTAACAGTTTTACTTTAAGGTAAAAGAACCCATGTGTGTGTGTTAAAATCACACATACACTGATAACCACTCTGATAAGATATGGATGTTCCATACATTTGGAAGTGAAAAAATTGTGTTCTTATATGTATTCTTTTCCCTTATTTAGAATAAACAATAATTGCACCAAGAGAACATACGAACTTGTTATTTATTCAACAAGTCAACTCTGTATAGTTACTACCTGGAAATACACAGAGCAGCAGGACTTTTTTAAGAAAGGCTGGATCAAAACATTCACATGGTGGAGCCCAGCTACCTTTGCAAAAAAATCATTATTTACTATGTTAAGACCAGTCTCTCTGGATCAGCTTAGCTTTAGAGAAAAGTCCTAATCTTTTTTCAATATTCTTCATTTAACACAAAAAGGCTTCTAACAGTGCTGACTGTAAACCAGTTTAAGAAAAATACTTGATTTGTTTTGAAAAGAGGATCGCCATAGCTGGCAAAAGAACTCATAAAATGCTGATGTTTTTTGTGTTAATGGAAAAGAGACAGTGCATGAAGTGATAAAAATATTAACCCTTTAACATTTTTGTACATCACATCTGTTTGGAAACTACACAATGAATAGTTGATCTGTGTCCATGGGATTCATAGTCCGTGGGGAACTGAGCTCCAGTTGTATGAACAGAACTCTTTCCACTGAAATATACAGGAAGACTCTCAACTTTAAAGAAGTTTAAAGCACTCTTTCTCCCTGGGTACAAATATTATTATTTTGTTAATGCTACAGTTTCTGCCAAGCTGCAAAAATTATTCCTTTATGTTTAACTGTACGTTTCATATAATCCTGTAGTGATTCCCTATTGAATTCTTAGATTTCATTTATGGTTCTAGCATTTAGAGAATCAGTTTGACTTTAATAACAGGGAGAACGGCCATCACACGTTAGGGAGATATATTGGAGCCACTCAAATGGCTGGGAATCTGGGCACAGGATGGAAGCAGAATGGCTGAGGCACATGTTCTGCTCAACAGAGGAAGAGAAGGTGAACAGGAAATCTTACTGTTGTCTGTAAATACCCAGTCAGAGCATACACATTCACTTTGAAAGTGCAGAGTGAATGGACAGAACACAACAAGTACAACATACTTGAACACAGGAAATCCAGATAAGATAGAAGCATTTTTTCACTCTGCAATGATGGGGGATAAACACTGTAACAGGTGTTGAGAGGAACAATGTGATTTCTGTCCTTGTAAGTGTTCAAGAATCCTGGATCTGTTTCTGAGTCTTATGATCAGATTATTTTTGTTATGACTTTGCAAGGGAGTAATTGGACTGGTTGACCTCTGGAGGTCTTTTCCAGCATGAGTTACTCTGTATTCCTGACATTCTGTGTACTATCTGACAACACATTTTTGCTATGCAAGAACAGCCTTGTGTCTACAGTTCTATGGTTAGAGTAATATTGTCTACCATTTGCTGTCACGGTACTGTTAACATTTCTATTTTTTTAAATATATTTGTAGTAGGTGGGACTCAGTTAAATTAATTAAAGGATTACAGGCATCATTCTACATTACTGTCTTGATGAATTTATAATTAAATGAGATTATAAAAGCTTCTCTGTTCTTTCTTAGACTTTTCAGGACAATAATAGTACTTATCTTCAAAGACTTCCAAAGGCAGTTTCTGAGTCTTTCTTCATATCTTGTTTACTTCTCTTTGAAAGCTCTTTAACTGAATTACTTTCTTTTCAAATTCCACTTTGTAGGATTTTACAAAAAAAAAAAAAACAGAGAGTGCTCTTCCCTGATATTTATCATCAAGCAAGATAAATGCCAAACATGCTGCCTTAATACTAATGTTTTCAGTAAGACTTGGAAAGTTCTCTCAGAGAGCAGGCAAAAAGCCATTAAATTAGCAATGCCATTATCCCATGTGTCTGTATGTCAAACAATTAAAGCACTGCCAACTGTTGATAACTAGCAGCTGAAATGAGCTCTTGATAATAATTTTTGCTGGAAGCAAACAAAGACCAAGAAGAACTTGATCACAGGTGTATAAGACATCAGTGTGGGCTGAAAAGTGTACCCAGATTTTGTTTGACTGTGAAAGTCAGGAACCCAGCCAAGCAACAAAGCACTATGATTTATTTTCAAATGTTAGTGGTGTTTTAAACTGTCCCTTTGGTTGGAGCTGAATTTATATGTGCTATATATTCTAAACGACAGTTTTTGTAAGCAACTTCACAGAATCACAGCATCATGCAGAATCATAGAATGACCTAAGTTGGAAGGTACCATAAAGGTCATCGAATTCCAATCCCTTAGCCTTGACCAGAGACACTTTTCAGTAGACCAAGTTACTCAGAGCTCCAGCCTGGCCTTGAACACCTTCAGGGGTGGGAAATTCACAGGTTCTCTGGGCCAACTGTTCCAGTGCATCACCAACCTCACAGTAAAGAATTTCTTCCTAACATCTAATCTAAACCTACTCTCTTCCACTTGGAAGCCATTCCCCCCTTTTTCTGTTACTCCTTGCTCTTTTTAAAAATTCCTCTCCATCTTTCATGTAGGCTCTCTTCAGACACTGGAAGGTAACCCCAAAGCTTCCTCTTTTACAGGATGAACAAACTCAGCTTTTTTGTAGGAGCAGTGCTCTATCACTCTGACTGTGTTGGTGGCCTTCTCTGGACTTGCTCCAAAATGTTGATGGCCTTCCTCTGCTGGGGGCCCCAGAGCTGGATGTAGCACTGCAGGTAGGTCTCACCAGAGCAGAACAAAGGGGCAGAATCACTTTCCCCAGCCTGTGCTGGTCACACTGTTTTTGATGCAGCACAGGACTTAGTTGGTTTTCTAGGTTTATTGAGGTTGTTCAGGTCCCTCTGGATGACATCCTCTCTTTCAGGTGTGGCAACTTCCTTCCAAACAGTGCATCACACGCTAGGCTATTTCCCACAAGACAAAATCTCTCGTTCGTATTAGAGAACTCCAAAATATATAGAAACACACATCACTTAGCTTTCCTTGTATTAACTACTACAATTTTAACAACATCTAACAGGACTGGTTTTTTTGATAGATATTGATTGAAACTTTCCAGAACTTCTGATGTATTTGAAATTGTCTTCACTAGTCCTTTTCTATGAACAAATTAGTTTTGGTTTCTTGGGGTTTCTTTATGTTTTGGTTTGGTTTGTTTTTTGGTTTTGGGGTTGTTTTTTTTTTTGGGTTTGTTTTTTTCTTTTTTTTTTTTTTTTTGTTTTTTTTTACCACTTACCTCACAAAATTTAGTGTGTTTTTTTTTTTTTTTTTGTTCTTTGTTTGTTTTGGGTTTTTTACGTGGTTTTGGTTTATTTGGTCTTTTGGTTTGTTTGTTTTTGGTTTTTTTTCATAATGTCTGCTGTAAAACCATTTTATGTTTACACAAAAAAGGAACTCTGTAATGTTTTTTTTCACTTTAAAACCCATTCACTCCATCCACTTACATAAATTCTTTGGGGCAAAAGCTGAAACAGTTTGCAACTCAAAAAAGGTGATAACTTACTAGGTAATTTTTTTCCCCTAAATCTTTCATTCCTAGCACTCTTCTTCTAAGCATTTCATCAAGCTAAATTGGAAATCACAAACTGAATATCTTCTAAGTTGCTCAAAGGCTACCTATTAGCAACAGAGCCAGCATAAAAGGGTATATTTCTTGCTACATAAAAGAAGTAAACTATCAAGTTACTTTTTAACTAGCAGTGATATTCAGAGAGGCAATCCTGTAAGGCATATGCTTAGTGAATGTGAAATTCAGGTCTTTAGACTGTTTTTTGCAGTTTCTTTCACTGTTATCATTAATTTTCCTTGCCTTTGATACTGAGGAATCACTGAAACTGACATCAAAGCCATCTTTCTTGTCCCCTCAGGAGACTATACCAAAAAAATGTGTATCATACTGGAAGGCAATAAGCATAGGTTTGGTGATATATTCACTGGGAGAGTAGAAATATTTTAAATAAATATATGTCTAAATGGAAATATAGGCAATTAAATGAGTGAATTATACATTTGAACATGCATTTTTCTTGACTAAAATAAATATGTTGTTCATGACTTTCAGGTGCAATTAAAATTTTATATCTATGCTATTTAAAACCACCTATTCACAGACATCCTGATGAAAGTGTTCTTTGATTGTACTGAACACTGCATTTCTATTAGTAGGTCTTAAGTCTTTGCTGGTTTTGTTCCTTTTAATTTATCGTATAGAAATAGAATGCAGGAGCCATTTAGGTTTGACATTTGACCTTTTTATTTAATTTCTTTTGGAACGCACCTTGAAAATTTCAGAATTTTCCAGAAAATGAAGTTGAACTGAAAAGTAGCTGGTTTGTATAAGGCATTTATCATATAACATAATAAATATTAATTAAAAGTCAAAATGCAGGGTCATTACAAGAAAATATCAGCTCACTTCATTTCAAAAACACAAACAAAAATTTTCCATAACACATCTGAGTAAAATCACGGCAACTTTTATATTTGTGCATTTATTTTATACCTGTATTTACCATTTTTCTCTCTAATAGGTTAACAGAAATAAGTGTTCTGGGGCTTAGACTCTATGAAATAAGTTATTAGTGATATTTGAAATAACATACTTAGGAGTCTTTTCCTATAAAGAGCTATTTTCAATGTAAATAAAAAGACATTTTCAGGAGATCATCTACCAGCACCCCTGGTTAACTGGGGAAGTTCCAGCTGACTGGAAACTGGCAAATATAATGCCCATCTACAAGATCCCTGGAAGAATGATCCAGGGAATCACAGCCTGTCAACATAACTTTGGTCCCTGGCAAGATTATAGAAGAGATCATCCTGAGTGCCATTACACGGCACATGCAGGACCACATGGGGATCAAGCTCAGCCAACATGGATTTATGAGGGGTAGCTCTTGCTTGACCAACGTGAGCTCATTCCATGACAAGGTGGCCTGCTCCATAGACGAGGGAAAGGTTGTGGCTGTGATCTACCTGGACTTCAGTATAGCATTTGACACCATCTCCCTGTTAGAAAATCTGCATTGGGGGACTCTTTGATGGTTAAAAAACTGTCTGGATGGCCGGACCCAGAGAGTTGTGGAGAATGGAGCTAAATCTAGTTGACCACTGGCCACTAGGGTTGTTCCCCAGGGCTGTTTTGAGGCTGGCCATGTTTTTTGTCTCTATTGATGATCTGGACATGGGGATCAAGTGCACACTCAGTAAATTTGCAGACAGTAAGTTAGGTTAGAGTGTTGGTCTGCTAGAGGGTAGGAAGGCTCTGCAGAGAGATCTGGTCAAACTCGATCAATTGGCTCAGGACAATTGGCAAATGCAGGAAGTTCAATAAGACAAAGTGCTGGGTCCCACACTTGGGTCAATCCATGACATGCTACAGGTTGGGGGAGGAGCAGCTTGAGAGCTGTTCAGCAGAAAGGGCCTTGGGGGGTGCTGGTTGACAGTCCAATATAAGCCAGCACTGTGGCCAGGTGGCCAAAAAGGTCAGTGGCATCTTGGCCTGTATCAAGAATAGCGTAGTCAGGAGGACTAGGGAAGTGATCATCCCCCTGTACTTAGCACTGGTGAGGCTGCATCTCATGAACTGCATTTGATCCTGGCTCCTTTACTTTACACAGGACATTGCGGCATTGGACTGTGTCCAACAAGTCTGAAGAAAGCTGGAAAACTTGTCTTAGGAGGAGCAGCTGAGAGATGGGGTTTGTTTAGTCTCAAGAAAAGGAGGCTCAGGGGGAATGTCATCACTCTATACAAGTACCTGAAAGAAGGTTGTAATGAGGTGGGAGTTGATATCTTCTACCATGTCTGCAGTTAGAGGACCAGAGGAAATGTCCTTAAGCTGACACAGGGGAGATTCACATTAGATATTTAAAAAAAAAAATAAAAAAAATTTCACAATTAAACTGGTCAGGCATTGGAATAGGTTGCCCAGGGAGGTGGTGGAGTCACCAACTCACCATCCCTGGAGGTGTTTAAGAGGTTTTTAGATCTAGTGCTGGGTGATATGTTATAGTTGTTTAGGTGTTATAGTGTCAGTGCAGGGTTGACAGTTAACTTGATGATCTTGAAGGTCTCTTCAAACCTTGTGAGTCTTTGAGATATGTATGATGCTGTACCTTTTAAATAGTTAAACTGGGTTTACTGTTTGGGTTTATTTTTTACTTCATCTTACTTCATAACAAAAATGAACCTTCTGAAGAGATATTTATATGTGAAGCCAGGTTTGCTCATCATGTTTGTTCATTATTGGTCTGTGTGCAAGATTGTAGGTTTACTGAATGTTAGTTAATATGCACTAATCCTGTTAAAGTTGGGCCTGTTCAGCCTTTAGAAAAGATGGCAGGGGACCTCATTAACATGTATAAGTATCTGTAGGAACAGTGCCAAGAGCATGGAGCCAGGCTCTTGTCAGTGATGAGAAATAGGACACGAGGCAATGTGCAGAAACTGATGCACAGGAAATTCCACCTGAATGTGAGGAAGAACTTTACTGAGGAGGTGACCGAGCACTGGAGCAGATTACCCAGAGAAGTTGTGGAGTCTCCCTCACTGGAGATACTCAAGAACAATCTGGATGCGATCCTGTGCCATGTTGTCTGGGATGGTCCTGCTTGAGCAGAGAGCTTGTACCATATGACCCACTGAGGTTCTTCCCCACCTGATTATTTCTATGATTCTGAGATTGCGTAGTTAAGAGGAAAAGTCTGGTTCTTTTCTTATACTCTTAAACATGTACTATTAACCCTAGACAAAGAAGGGACATTGAGGTAGTTTTATCGAATGCTTCTACTTTTCAGCTCTGTTCCAGTTCCATTACACTGGCAAAACATCTTCAAATGGCACCGCAGCGCTATTAAATTATGTACTGTGAAAATGTATCTGGCAGTCAGTAATGTAAAGGTAGAATGATATTAAGATCATATAAGGTATAACTTTTCCTCCTGTGAGATGACAGGGGACCTCTGCAAGCATGATGAAGATCAGGAGAAAGATAATAAACTAAGGCATTTTTGCATGTTAAAGCTGATAAATAAGGGCCAGAGATAGAATTAAACAACAAAAGTATTTGTTTTCACAAATCATTATTTTTTAAGACATGTGGAAAAGAGCCATTCTCCCTTCTGTTTTATTCTATCAGTGGTTTCTGAGGTTTTAAAAATTATATAATACAATAGGAACTTTTAATTGGATAGTACAATACTACTTTTTTCTAAAAATGAAATTATTATCACTAGAGACACTAGAAGAAGTTACTTCTCTCTCCTTCAGGCGAATTCTAGGAGTTCGTATAATTTGGTGTGTCCTGTGGGAGTGATCTGAATGACCACTATGAATTACATGAACATAAATATAACTAACATTTGATTCCTCTTCCTCCTGTGTATTTAGTTTTTATTCAATTAGTCAATTCCTGGGTATCTTTTAAATATGATTTTGTACATGTTAGACAAAAAAGCAATCTCCCAACACTTTTCCTGTGTTGATGTATTTCAGAATGCACTTCAGAATTGAAATATTTTTATTTGCAATACTTGATGATTCTTCAATGTCCTTGACATACCCACATAGTGTCAGAATAGCAGAAACATACTTATTCAGTTCAAAGAAAATAGCACAGTCCTATAAGAGCTCTCTAAATTATATAGAGGATTTCACCACTTGCTAGCATGTTTAAGGTTCATCAACATCATAGTATCCCTTTAGGAATGCAATAATATTGCCCTTAGCTTGTTTTTGAACCAGACTATGTTTTCTCTTTCTCATGTCTCTTTATAGTTTCAAGGATTAAGGCTATGTTGAATTATTTACAGTACTCATCAAAGAGGTAGTTGAGATTTTTACATAGTTATTCAGACAACTACTTGACAAAGACAATTTGTTGACAGCATTCAGTTTTAATTCAGCATCACTTCAGTGTTATCTTTTAAAGTAAAATGTCAGCATAAGAAGTCATGGGACAAGAAAAGAAAAAAAAATGTACAAAATAAATTAAATATTGAAAAAAAACAAAGTAAAAAAAGCCAAAGAAAAATTAGACATGTATTGGCATCAATTTCTGTCCTTTACTGCATATTTAACTTGATTATCCATTCAATTTATTTTTGGGAGTCATAAATTGTGCTAAAATGATCATCTCCCTACCTCTCCTCTTATTTTCACCAATAATTATGACTCACTGAATATAAAAACACATATGCTAATAAAATTTGTTGCAGCTATTAGTTATAATATTGAGAAGTTTTAAAAAAAATATTAAGATCTATATGTCATCATTTACATGCACAACTCCTCTTAATTACAGGATGCACTTTTCTCTGAAAACATGACAACATCACCAGTACAAATGAAAGTACAGACCTTTGCGTGCTTTTTAATTCTATATGTGAAAGTATTTCAAGTGTTGCAAGTGGATTGTACTCATTTGCAAGTCACTTTCTCCTCCAGAAAATGTCTCTAGAGTTACTATAACATATTGTGCCAACAAAGTTAATCATCATATTGTAATTAAATTTATACAGACATGTTTAGATTAATTAAATACAGTGCATTATAATAGATGCCAAGCTTATGAGTAGTTTGTTTTTCACAGAAGCTTTGTTACAAGTTTCTTTTCTGGACACCCTAGTTTTTAACAGATGTCCTAGAAAGCTTAAGATTTAGAATCTCCAGAATTTTGAACCCACTTTTCCAAACTTGAAGTTTTGAAGTAAAAAAGATCATTCCTTCAGAAAGGCTTTCATTGGAAAATACTATATTATTACCTGGAGACACCTGGAGGCAGAGTGTGAAAACACTTTATTTCCAGCATCATGGTGGAGAGACTGCTCTTTTCTGTCACTCAGCAAAGTTAAATGTAAAGAGAAAGTTTTCTATCCCTTCCTTCTATTTTCACTCCATTACTTCCTCACAAAATTCTCAATAACACCAAGGGAATGGAAATCAGAAACTGAGGTGTCTTAGCATTGCAGTGAGTTCTCTGCCCTTCATAATTCACAAAGGAATATTCCTTCTGCTTATTTTTATTTTGGTATCATTTAGTTTAAATTCTCACCTGTATTCCTGCCAAGGACATCCAATGTAGGCTCACTTCCCTAGGTACTGTGCATTTAGGATTCCTTCTATCCCATTTTGAATGGAAGCAACTACCTCCTCACCTTGAAGCACTCCATTTGATAGATCCTTATGAAAAAGATGGAGCCATGTACTCCCAAAATATTTCTCATATAAAATCACGATGGGATATGCCTTAGCAAGAAACGTAAAGTGGTTAGTGTAGGCTGAGAAGGAAAATTTCTAGGCCCAGATTGTATGGGGAAGTAAAGGGGGAATTGGTACATGCAAAAAGCAGTCAGCCACAGATAACAGGGGTGCATTATCCCCAGGAGAGGTTCAGGGATTTTCTGAACAATGACATTTAACTTGTCTTGTGACTGCCAAATGGTCTCATGTAGGACCAACATTCAGCCCAAAAGCTGACTAGGTTTAGTATGAGATGGGCAAAATTTTAGGTGGCAAATGAATTTTGAGGCAAAAAACCTGATGTATGCAACAAAATAAAAGTTGCATCACTCAGTGTCTTTTTTTTTGCATCCCAGTGCAGCATAAAACCAGTATTGTATTAGTATACTAGTATAATACTAATCTGCTATGGAGAAAGGAGAAACAGAAATAAATATAAAGATAAACATAAAGGGGCATTGATAAAAGTGAAGAAAGGTGGTTTTTAGGGTTCATCAAGAAATGAATGAGATGATGAAATTTTGGGTTTGTTTTTTTGGGGTTTTTTTGTAGACATTTGGTTTTTTTCTTTAATTCCCTTTTTTCAGGAAAGCTATTAGTTTCTCTAATAATACTGTGCAAGTATAAAAAATGCTGCTTGCCTTTTTAGGAGGAAGGAAAAATAAAATAAATTACAGAAGAGGGAGAAATAGAAATATTATAACAGACTGTATTCAATGCATTCCAGAGATAAACATTAAAAATGTATATAATGTCAAATATATGCATTCTATTAATTTTCATTCACATTGTCACTTAAATTTTGCTTTAACCACGCTAGAGTAGCAAGGAAGAACTGCACTTTATTATAAAAAAAATCCTGCCATCTGGACGTCATACAGACCTATAATTTTAATTGTCAAGAAACTGCAGTTAAAATGTAAATGAAAAATAATTCAGATCTCAGAGAATGTTCTTGATTCTACAAAAAGTGAATAGACATATGAAATAAATTTGTACTAGAACAGTTTTCTGTTTAATTGATCTTGCTTCTGGACTGTCACTCATATGGGCTTAAAATAATCTGAGAGTACAAGATTTTGCAATGCAGTTTTTCATCTACCTTGATGTAAAGATGTTTTTCTACAAGGCCCATAAAGTTTTTTTTTGGGAGAACAAGCACTTTTAGCTGTAAGGAAGATAAGTTCTACTAGCAGTTATTCTGTCTGTCCCTAGTGGTATGCTGGACAGAGTTCTTTAATTTTGCTTTTCTCTAGAGACTTTAAATAAAATATGGTATCTATTTTCAGATGGGTAAGAAATGACAGAGGTATAATATTAATGGCATTTTTTTTCCTTTTTTCCTATTCTGTGTTCCTGATTTTTAAGTAAAAAAAGAGGAATTAAAAAATGAAAAAAATTGTATGTGGAACTGTTTATGTGAATTTTGCAGTTGCCATAGTTTATAAGTACGCTGTTTTATTACAACAACCCACTGTAAATTACATTTTAGGAATCATTAATTTTCATTGTTCTTTGGACTGGAAAGTGGGCCTTTTAAAACCCTTTAACCTGGGTTTAATCAGAAGGGAGTAAGACTTTGTAGGATCTGTGATCATTCACCTAAAGAAAACAGGTTACAGACAATGCAGAAATTGACCTTTGGCTCTGCCCTTTATCTGCAGAAAGATGATTGTCCTTCTGTGCAGATTTAAAACAGCAGTTTTTCGTTTGTCATCACTTTGCTGTGACCCACATATTATTTAAAGACAAAAAATGCAATTAATTTAATTTTATCAGTTTTTGGAAATTAGCAATTTAATTCTTCATAACTGCTTGCTTCTGTGATGACAGAATCCAAGATAATTTTATTATATGATGAAATGTTTTGACATTTTCAAATCTGAGCATGCTTGTCCTAGGCTAGGAACTGGTCTTGATTATGCTTCTACAATCACAGAAATGGTTTCACAGAAGCTTATAATGCCATAACTGAGACACATCATTCTTCTTTGTCCCTTGTCACGTGTGTTTATCAACATACTTGTTACTGTCAAGTGTGTTTTCATTGTTCTCTGTCTCATTCTCTCTTTTCTGATCATCTCGTATTGACTCCTGATTCCTTGGCTCAGATTTCATCTTTATTAAGCCTTGTCCAGTTGTGTGCAACATACTTAGTACTTTTTCTGGCAGACACAAAAATGCCTCAATTGTTTTCTGATGATGTATTCTGCTCCTACTAGAAGAATTTTATGCCTTATATTCATGGAATTTTGTTATCTGGACATGGCTTTCTTCTTACCTCTACTTCTTAATTTAGTTCTTAGACGAATATTTGCATCTAAAAATGTTATTTTATCTTGTAATTAAGTTATTCTATGAAACTTTATTTTTATAATACAGGATTCCTTTTTTTTTTGTCCACTTTTTATTGGTATAATAATTTTGTATTTGAATAACAGCTATGTAAAAAATAATAGTCATTTTAGCACCTGTTTATTGAAAACCATTAAAACAAATACAGAGGGAGGCAGTGATGCTGCTGATTTGTGGAAGTCATCTTTATTCGTTTGCCTCTGCTTTTGCAGTCTCTGTAAAGACTACAAAATATAAAATATTTTTACTACACCTTGCAGTGTCCTTCTATTTCTCACCTATGTGACTATGTAAAATGGTAATTCACGGCCATTGCTTCTAGAAGTATCTGTTGCATCTACAGCTTGCTTCTCTGCTTTTCTGCTGATGTCTCAATACAAAATTAGATAAACAGCAGTTCAATTTCTTTAATTTGCCATGACCACGTGCCATATCAGTGACAGAAAGAATTAAAGACAGGTCATCTTTTTCTAACATTAGGCAGGGTCAAATCTACAAACTGACCCCAACAAGCTTGCATCCAGGAAAATGTAAAAGAAACTCCATCTCTTCCATTCTACTCTGGAGTTTTGCTCATGGCATGGTTACTTTATATAATGTTATTTTCCCACTCTGATACTAATTTTGGTTGGATGGTAAACTGTTTGAAAGTCTTCCTGCTTTCTAAGCATCCCTGAAGTACATTGATTTTCACTTCACTTTTCATAGACATACAGCTTTCTCTGCTTTTAGTTGAATTCCTCCCATCAGGCCTGGCTTGATCATTCTCACATAATCAATACTGGGTTTATGCAGTGCAGTCATACTACATACCAATGCTAAACTTGGTTTTTTGGTTGGTTGGTTTGTTGGTTGGTTGGTTTGTTGGTTGGTTGGGTGGTTGGTTGGTAGGCTGGTGGGGTTATTTTTGAGCCATGTTTTTCATTGGTACATATCATTGCCACCAAATGAATGAAAGTAAATAATCTTTCAGGAGAATATAATTGAGTGTGCTTCTTTTTCAGTTTCAGTATTAAAAATACTTGCATTTTACTGTGAACATGATATTTATCAATAAATCAGAAAAAAATTCCACACTCAGTTGCTGTACTGGGTCAGGATGGAATGGGAGTAATTTTCTTCATAACAGCCCATGTGGTGCTGGATTTGCACTTGTGGCTAAAACAGTGTTGCTCACACACCAGTCAAAATTTTGGCTACTGCTGAACAGTGTTTGTATACCATCATGGCCTCCTCCCCATTTCCCCTACCACTGAAGAGTAAGAGGGAGATGAGAAAGTGTTTGTGAGGGGATAGGACAGCTGTGAAGAAGCAGGACAGCTGGCCCAAACTGACCAAAGGTCTATTCCATACCATGTTATATACTGCTGAACAATAAAAATCAAGGAAAGGAGGAGTAAGGCAGGGACATTTGTGGTTATGGCATTTGTCTTCCCAAGCAATGGTTGAGGCCCTGCCACCCAGGAGGTGCCTGCACGTTTGTAGTGACTGCTTTTTGCTTTGCTTGCATGAGCAGCTTTTGCTTTCCCTGATCTTTTCTTCAATCCAGAACCTTCTCCTCCTCCTTCTCATTTCTCCCTATTTAACACAAGAGAGAAGAGAGCTTGACACAGGATGGGTTTTGGCTGCCAGCCAAGTTGAACCCACCACAATTATTTACACAATTTAAACCTAACCTACTTGCTCTTGAAATGGGTTTAGAAATATGGAAAGATATTTCCAAGATCTTTTATAGAAAACTAAAATATATTTTACATCCCTATTTTTTATCTCTGGTGCAAAAAATGAACTAAAGAAGAACTTTAAAAAGATGCAACTCAACTTGTATGCTCCCTGGGTAACATGCTGGCTTGCATTCAGTTGAGATGGGGATGGGGTGATGAGGTGAGAGAGCGACAGTGTGGTGTTCCTTCTGTATCTCTGTAAGAGAGATCTGACAACAAATGACTTCATGGTGGAGGGTGGTCCACTTGGGTGGTGCTTTCTCACCAGTATGAGGGTTAGTGCATTGCAGGAAGTGGCAGGCTTGCAGATGAGGCCAAAGCATGTACATGTCCCACAGAAAATGCAGTCAGGGTACCTGCACTTGTGCATGAGGAGGTCAACTGCTAACGCATCTGGTCACTGGGGGACCTGTGCCTGTAACTCTCTCTGTGAATGAGGAGAGGGATTAGGCTGTTGGCTGTTTCTTGAACTTTCTAAGTGGCTAACATGATGGTTTATCTCTTGCATTACTGATCCTGATGCTGATGTGTATTTCACTCACTGCTGGTTAATAACATCATTAATAAATCAATTAATCACCTTGTGATTTCATTTAAACTACAGTTTTTCTCTATGAAAAATTGCTATGGAAAGCTCTCAGATATGGGTACAAAGTTTTCATGAGTTTCTTTGTTTTTCTCTGCTTTTTGCATATTGGATTTTAGTTAGTTCTTCTCTTTAGCATTTCTTCCTGTTCTGTATTGCATAATGTAGTATCTTGAACCAAAAGATCCAATTAGACATTTTATAGTATAAAATTTATATAAATTTATATATATTATGTGAGCAAATATACAATGAATAAACCCTTATGTATTTGTCCTCCTTTTCCAAGAAGGTGTGAGTTTTCCTGTCAGCTACCACCTACTAAATTTAGAGACTTTTCTTACTGATGCTGGTGCTTAATGACAATGGCAAGTACTTCTCTTTCTTCCACTGTGCACAAGATAATAAAATAATGATGCCTAACTCCTCCAATGTCCCAGAAAAGACATAGTTTTCTTGTTGAGCAATCTGTTTAATTCTATCATAATCAAGACAATTACTTACAATTACAATTTAAGTTGCAATTGCTATCTTTGTTATATAAAGCAGTGTGGTGAGGTGATAAGTATAAGGAGGAGGAGGGATGGATTAAACAGTTAGGGTAACAGTTACTGAAAAATTCATGCTCAATTAATGTGTAGTAAAATTTTGTGCACACTTTGAGAGCTACTTATCAAACTAGGTTGTAATAAGAAAGATTGCAAAATAAACCCAAGAAAAAAGCAGCAAAGAATAAGATTACATCCAGATAGAATCCACTACTGAAAGTGACAATACAAGCTGTATGCCCACCTATGGCTAGGTCTTCTCACTTCATGAAGCAATCAGTGTTGCCAGATGAAATGCTGGTATTGCAGAAGATGAGAGTAGTAGTCAGAGTGGTTCAGCTTTCCTTTCCACTTCAGTCATCCCAAATATTTTAATTTTTTTGCATCAGTCTTTCA
The DNA here is from genome assembly GCF_036417665.1 of Passer domesticus. Classification (NCBI taxonomy): domain Eukaryota; kingdom Metazoa; phylum Chordata; class Aves; order Passeriformes; family Passeridae; genus Passer; species Passer domesticus. Next base: position 82,742,960 of record NC_087474.1, on the reverse strand, counting down.
AGGAACCAAAATAGATTAAGTATTTGCCTCTTGTCATTATGTTATCCCTCATTTAGTCTTCCTTCTCTATGGATTTGGTTTAGTCCATTGATTTCCAATTCTTTTCTCCTTTGGTAGTAAAAGATGATCATAATGCATGTGATGCTGGTGAACTTTTTGCGTGAAAGACTGCAGATGTTTTGTACTTCATTTAAAAAACGAGTTTATATGAAAGGATGAAATTTGCCAAAGTCTTAAATGTACATCCATGATTCAAATGGTTTATAAGCAATTCAGTCATATTTCAAAATGTTACAGTAATTAAATTAGAAGAGATCTGTCATATACTAAGCATATTTCACAGAATCACAAAATATTCTGAGTTGGAAGGGACCTTTGTCTGACACTGTCGTAATTGGTAAAGATTAATGGACACAATCCTGCATTAAAAAGGGGAAGAATATTGAAACCTGGTGATGAATGGCCTAATGATTTCTTTTTTTTTTCCTTCTTTTTTTTTTTTTTTCTTCTTTTTTTTTTTTTTTTTGTATTGGCAAAGATTTTAGTAATGTGGTTGTCTTTTCCTCTTTTGTAATTGAATCATTCTGGAAAAAGAAACAGTCATTATTATGTTTCACAGCCTATCTCCTCTGTCTGACTCTTAGGTTATATATGAGTATATTTGTCAAAGAAAAGAAAATTATTGCAGTGAAGATTTTCTTATGTTCCATACATTTTGTGATTTGGGTAATGCCAATTGACAGCAAGGCTCAGATTTGTAAGGTTAGATCTGTCTGCTAGCTTGGCATTTTGCAAAATGTGATATAATGTTTTCTACTTTTCTCTCTTAGTCATCTAGTATGATATTTGCAAATTGCTAAATGACTTAAAAGTAATTAAAATGTAAATTGAGAGAAGGACTATCTCTTATGGGGAAAACCAGATGACTACAGGGTAAGTGGGAGGTTTATTGTCTATAGAGCTGTGATTTTTAAGAACTTTTATCAGTCAGCTCTTCTGGACAGAATAAGTTTTGTGATCAGCAGGGATGGTACTAAACACATCAAGGTGATAGAAGTCCCTTAGGGAAATAAATTCCATGAGTTCATTCAGTTATAGTCCAAATATATCAACTTCTGCATTAAAATTATTATATACATAATTTTCCATTTGGTAATTTCATGGTTTATGTGATTCATATTTGAATCAGTCTGAAGTTAGTCTACCAAACTGTAAAAAAATTTTGCCAAGTTGAAAAGTGATTGCAGAATAATTATAGTGCATTACTCAGCTTTAAAAATTAAAAGGACACATACAAATTAATACAAAAATAACTATCAGGATGCCTGCCTACAACTCTAAATACCCTAGAATAATTAGACAATTTTAGGCTATGCCTGCATTAGAGAGTATAGTTGCACAAAAGTAGTGGATGTGTAGGGTGCAGTGGTTGACATTTAAGGGGAGGGGAGGACTTTCTATGGACCAGGTAAGGTATGATTCAATGGGATTCCTCCAGGCAGCAAGCTGAGTACAGGAACCATGATTCTAGGGTACCTCTTCTGACGAAGTTATCAGGAGATTCACAGCAAAACCGCAATGAGATCTGAGGTACAGCTCTCTTGCAGCAACACCCTTGAGGTCCTAGTAACCCCAAGACAACACGAACAATTTTTTTTTCAATTGCACGGGTTTCTATGGCCTACAGAGCCTTTTCTCAGGCTTTCACTAGCAGATACTTTTCAAGCTGTACTTGAAAACGTACAAGTACAGCCAGGGAACAGACAAAGATGCTGGATGTCCCTGAAAGCCTTAGAGACACTGTCAAATACTACTCAAATATATGAAAGATCTTATCCAGCATGCAAGACTGCTATCCTTGTATGCTTTTGCAAAATCTGCCTGATTTTATAGCCATCATTGGGAGTTTGGAAAGTGAAGGCATTGAAAATACTGCCAAGTTTTTAATTGTGTTCATTCTCCAGCTCAGTCTTCAGCTATGCAAAACTCCCAGGAGTCAGCCATAATTTAGAAAATGTTGGCTGGCATATGCTTGCCATTAAGTACAAGTGGATGCTAGTAAAATTACCTATATATCTGTTAGACATGCATTTAAAGACCTTTCTAATTTGGAAATTCAGGGGGCTTAGAATAATTTTTATGGAAATGAAATATTGTGACACTTGTCTGGTTTTATAAGTATTAACAAGAGCTTCTATGAATTAGTGCTTTCAAACACACCTTCACTCCACTATTACAAAAGTTAAACCTTCCATATGTTTATATATGACATTTTTAGCAATCAAATAACTAGTCTGTTTGTGATGAGACTATCATTTAGATATTAACATGTGTCCATTTTTGTCTGAGAATAACAGAACTTGTGTTTGGATAGCTCATCTACACAGTTTACCTTATTGAATGTTAAAAACTGAGAGAGAATTACTGCAACATTATTTGTTTTATTTCTCATCAAAGCAATAGTGAATGAATAATTTTTCTGAGACTTGAGAGCTGAAAGTGACTTCATATTTGATTATTCTTAAAGTACTTTGAGACAAATCAATTGACTTTAGAAATGAACATCAGTCTAATAAAGTATGTGTGTGTGTGCACCTGTGTGTAAGTAAATACCCTAAAAATAAAAATAAATGTTCAAAATACAGCTATTGCCAACAGTTATTATCCAGTTGCCTAAAGTATGAAATTCTCAAAAAATTACGCATGTATTCAGTTCTTCATTGTTTTGTTTAAACCAGCTCATGACAGAATTTTAAATAACTAAAGGCAATTTTCTGAAATGGCTGTCTGGGAGGTGAGGTGAGAGGAAGGGCAGTGCACATATAACAAGTTAGCAGATATTTCCAGGTTTTCTTTCACAACATAATAATAGTAATTTATACCAGGCAGAATGAGTTTTAATTGAACATCTTTCAAGCTACAGTACATGAAATAGTTTGGATTAATGTTAGCAAATGTGGAGAGCTAATGCTCAGTTTCAGAGCATGCAGTAACTCTGTGTTTTATCAACATGCCAGACTGGAGCTTACAGCATATTTGGCATATTTACATATTCATAATACACTGTTACTGTGCAGATTCTACAATGTCACATTGGCACTACATGGTGAGAAAATGCAAAGGCAAGTTAACATTATGGCTGTTTGTAATTTCCAATATTTTTCCAATTGTCTTTATTTACAGATGGCTTCTTAGGCCAACAGTTTGCACAATAACTAATCAAACTAATTTGTTGCTGGTTCAGAATGCAATGCTTTGATTAAAAAGTTTACTTTCAGATCTATATTTCCCATATATAAGCTAAATTGTAGTCTAATTTGTAATTACTTGTTTTTCCACTCAGTTCAAGTTGGCAGAATTATGGATGAATACTCTAGAGAGAAAAGAAAAAATACTTAGGTTCAGTACTTTGAGTTTTGGAGTTATTCACTACCACAGAAGTACTGAAGCCACAGATCTATGAATGGCGAGATGCTTATTCCACAGATGTAGACTATAACTGAGCCAGCCATACTCATTCCAGTTCACTTATAAAAGCAGCAGCCTCTCTGTATTGTCATTGAATCCCCATTTTTTGTTCAAGGAAATTGGCTGTTTCAAGACCCACGTTATACTTAGACGTTTTACTCACTAAGAATGGAATGTTGTGTTTTATTTAAATAATGTGTCAATTCCATCTTTTGATTTGTTTTCAGTCAGTACATATTGAAATGTGCTGCTGTTCTTACGCTTACTTAAAAGCACAGAGAAGAAACACACATATACATATGTGCATGTTGCATGTTTATTTGTTGTTGTATATATACATATATATATATATATCATAGAGTGCTTCAAGAAAAGAAAAGGCACAAGATCAGAATAGTATCTTAACCTTCAAGCAAATATGTTAATTTGAATTGCAATAGGCAAGTCTCCTTGATCTTGAGAAGTGCAGTGCATGAGAAAGCAGTATGTGCCCATGCTCTGCTAGTTAAAGCACAACATATTCTCTTGAGTGGAAGCAATGGCCCCAGACTGTGATTTGTCTCGCTTTCACTCTGTCAGAGTTTCCTGCTTTCTTCTTTGTGTAAAGCGTGAGCCAAGAATATTTGCAATGGATACATTTTTACTGATGAATGAAATGTAAAAGAAGGCAGATATGTGATTAGTGTTGATAAATCTGTATTTGAGTGGACAAAGATAACTCTCATGTTCTCCCAGCAATCACACAATTTTTACAATATTAAAATCTACCATTGTATGTCCTTGTTTTACTGTGTGATTTAAAGTGAACATTTCTTGGAAGAATGAGCATGTAGTTAATATTTTAAAGTATTAATTGCAGAAGAACCAAATGCCTTTCTTTCAGATAATGACTCTTGCTTTTATTTCTTTCAAGTGAAGAATATTAAGAGCAAAAAATGTTGCTGGTAATCTTCTTTTGATTTGAAAAGTTTTGTGACAGTGAATGAAATTAGTCTATTTTCCCATTACTTTTCCTGAGAAAATATGCACAGGCATGACCAAGAAACAGCCTTGACTTGATAAAATAATATTTCAAACTCAGTTTATAAAACATAAAAATAATTATTCAGAATTTTAAAAGATCTATCAAGTGGCTTAAATTTTTCGTGCTTCTGTATATTTTCTCTCAATATAGCATTAGAGGAGCTCTGTCAGATTTAAAAAAGGCAAATGTACATGTCTAATTAATTCATGTTTATTTTGATCACGTCATTTTACCTCAGACCAGAACAACATAACACAAAGTGACACAAATGCAACTTAATCTTAAACTATGCTATTCATTTGCCGTCAGAAGTACGAACTTTTGGAATGAAAATCAAATTAATTGAAAGTTCATCATCCCCTTCCCTTCATCACTCTTATCTTTTTTCAAAAGTAAATACAAATGTGGTGGTGTTATTTGGAAAAATCTTTACGGCAGAACCAAGTCACCCTGAAGAAAAGAGGCTGGACAGAAGAGTAACCAGGGGAAATATAGGACATTACATTGCCATTTATCAAAAACCACTTTGTATGCTGCAGAAGGCTTCCTAAAGATGATTATATTAAGAGTGGCTAAGCCTTGCTTTTGCTTTATACTTCCAGTCATTTTTAAATGTAGAGTTTGATAGCAATGACCATCTGTGGCATTCAAAGCCCATTAATTTTATTGCAGGTGTAGGTATGTACCAATGACTTACAGAAGGTGACTGTAGCCCAAGTTAGGAAGACTGGTTTTCCAATTATTTTCAGATGTCTAAAGATGTGTCCTGATTAATTCCACCTTGCTGAAGCAAGTAAGTTTCCAATAGTCAGATAACTGAATGTATCATAATGGAAATAAATAGTAGCACCTGCATATTGAGCTGTCCCATGTCATGACCAGAATATTGTTCTTTTCCCAGCAAGAAGTGATGGCTCCTGGAGCAGTGAGACTCGGTGCCTGGAGAGCTCAGGTAAGTGTCTAGAGTTAAGTAAATGGATCTAATACTGTCTCATGCTTAGGCAATTAAACACTCCCAAATCTATCTCAGGACTAGTTTCAATTATCTAGCCAGAAAAAAAGCTGGCATGCACATGCCAACTCCAGGATGCTCCCATTCTTCCAGAGCAGTTTGTAGTCACTTGCAATTTTTCCTTCCTGTCTGTTTCTAACTTCATGTGTCATTAAGCCAGAGGTGTAAGAAGTGTATGTACATTCTTTCCTGTCCTCAATTTGCAGCAGCCAATAATGTTGACACTAAAATAGGCTGCAGAGAATTGCTTTGTTTGATGCTGAGATCGGAAAGCAATGGATAGCTTTTGACCAAACAGAAAAGCTATATGGAGTGACTATTCTGAAGCATACGAAGTAATGTGTATACTATGCTGCAGTCCTGGAAGTTACTTCTCAATGGAAACATTCATTATTATCCAAGGCATTTCTCCCTGTGAGCCACAGCCTGGACGTGTAACTTGTTTACAAGTAACATGTAACATTAACATGTTTCCTGTAAACAGGAAAAATATTTCTTCTCACTTGTGTTGTGTAATTGATGAAAATACACAATATGTGTCAAACAAATAGAATTATTGGGTTAGTAACAATCTGCTCTTAATTCTGCTGTATAGCACTTGCAAAAGGTATAATGGTGTCTAGGTGTTTTTTTTGTTTATTTTTTTTTGCAAAAAACTGGGTTCCAGATCCTAAGCAATTTCTTTTGACTGTAGTGAGAGCTAAAAAGCTACATTTCTGTGTACTGCCTTGAAAATTTAGGGGCAGATGTCATGCAGCAGGGAGCAAACACTGGACTAAGGAGATTTTTAAATGCCGTGGTGTCAGTGACATAGTTAAATATCTGAAGGAACTAGCCCAGTCCATTATTTCTGACATCAAGTTGAGAATTTGACTGTCTTGCCTTTGCAGTGAGATCTGCACCTTTCTCTAACAAGTTTTTCACACCCAGATACTGCTTAAAAGTGTTCTTTTCCCTCCCTCGTAATATTTAAATCAGGGGGTAGTACAGAAATAAATATTTTCTCACAGGTTTTGGATGGCATTGCCTGTCAGGAATCATGCAGACTCCTTCACACTTTTTCATTCTTAAATATGAATTACTGTAGACTATTCTCTATTTATTCCAGGAGCTATGATTTCTGTGGATAACCTAGATATTTCTTAGATCTCATTAACATTTGTGACTTTTTTAGCAATTAATATCAGGTCACTGCTTAAGGATTAGCTGAAAGGTACCAAAGTACAATGCATAGCTGAAAACTATTAGCTCCAGGTTCTTTTGCAAAACAAAGCAATTCCTTTTCCTCCAAAAAATATTCAAAGCCACAAAAAACACAACAGAATCTTGGCAGACAAAGCCACTAAGTTTAAAATATTGTTTGACATACAGCTCTTAAATTTGAAAAATTGTGAAGAACTCATGCACTGTATACAAGTTTGATTAACATTTCATCCATCTTAAAAGGTCTGCCTAATATTAGTTATTAATGCCTTTGCAACAGGTGTACATTAAATATACACTTAATGCATAAACACCATCTGGAAAATAGTAGGTAGAAATAAAAAAAAAAAGGCATTTTTCTCAATTTTTTTTTTTTTTAATGAAAAGAGGGGCTAGATTACCACATGTGAGAAGACAGATACCTTTTGCCATCTCTAAATCTGATCCAGTAGAGCATAGGAAGAAGTAATGTGGCTTGATGACCAGATGTGCTTTGACTGACCTTCTATGTGCAAATGTAATATCTGGTATTTCTTTAAAATTTGTGATCCTTTTTAACAGTTAAAAAGATAGATAAGCAATACTGATATCCTGCATATTTAGGAGGTATGACTGAGACCAGAAAATTTTGTGTATCTTCATTACATATTTTTCACTTAAACTTAATTTCAAATAGTTTTTGGGTTATATAGACAAAAATTAGGTTGCAAAATATTCAAAAATTTTCCTTGAAATTTGAGAGAATTTAATTCCTTGCGAATTAAACATTTCTGTGAAAGCAGAGAGAAAGAAGATTCACTCTGCATCATGTGGTCATAAGAGGAACATCCTCTAAAATATCCTTCAGATTAATTAGATACATTTCCCCAGCTTCACTCTAATTATTTATTTAGACATGATTTTCATTCTCAAATGATTATATATTTCCATAGCTGGCCAGTGTTTAAGTATCTATAGCATAGACTACAATCATCCAGGCCATTGCTCTTGTATTTTTTATAAGAAAGAATTATAATTTCTTGGCAAATAACACAAGCAGCCACTCTTAGAGGTCTTCTAATGATAATGCTTGCAATTGTCTGAAGATATTAAGTTATTTAATTTTGATGCACTTACAAAAAAGTCTTACAACAAACTTGACTTTAATCTTGACTTATTTTGTGGTCGGGGTTTTTGTGTGTTTTGATTTTCAATGAAAATGTCAACAGAACTGTAAAGATGATGCTTGCAGATGACTAAAGGATATTTTATGCGTTTATAATGACTGCAACAACTCGTGAAATTAAGAATCAGTATTTACCATATTACTACCTAGTAACTGAGCAGAAGATGTAGAAATATGTGTGCCAATACAATGGACCAGGTCATTCCAGGTCATTTATATAGGAAATAGATCTAATAGTCTCATAGGTAAAGGGTAATACTGTAAATAGGAAGTTAACAAGTCAAGAGTAACTACATACTCAGATTATTCTGTCACGGAAGATCTGTGAGGCTGATGAAGTTGGACATCTATGGTTATTTTAACTATCCCTCATTGTCTTCCTTTTGTCGTATAGACAACATTAGGTTTAATTTTTAAAATAATCAAGTCTAAAAAAAAATCAATTTCAATATAAATTTGTATATATAGTGCCAAAACATGATTCATATTGTCTGTTGTAAGTAGCTCCTGCTGGATAAACAGCATGAGGGACACTAAGAAAGTAAGAAACCCAAACAAGCGACAAAAACTGCTATGATCCCTCTGGTGACAAGCAAGCAGACATGTAGGCAGGACTCAAGGGTGTTAGTGAGAAAAATATCTGTCATAGGCCCTAAGTTCTAAACCAAAAGCCAGGCTGGAGGAGAGACAGTCCTTTAAGGACAGAAAGGTCTGGGAGGTTGCTTTTTACATACATTTTTATCACCCACCTTAGCAGGTCCATTCCACTTAAAAAAAAGCTTCAGTTATGATTCTGTCTTTTATTAAAGCTTATCTTTAGAGTGTGTAAGCTTTTCATGCGGCTTCTGTTATACTTGCTTTAAGCAATGTCAGACTTACCTAGAAGCTCTGGCTGACTCAAGGTCTTATCAGAGGTGCATTTAACACTTTTTTTCCAATTCAGAAATAGATGAAAAAAACCCCATTTTGACATGCTTTCTGGACTTAGAGTTTTATAGACGTGGACTTGTCTCACCAAGTTGTGATGAACTCCCTCAGTTTAAATAAAAAATAAAGTGCAGTTGGAAGTGTTTGGAATGGTTATTTATGAAAAAATACAATTGATCCTCTGACATTGTGTCAAAATTTGCTGAAAAGAAGAAAATTTGAAAATCAAAATATTTAACTCCCAATGAACTGCTTCTTTATTCATTTCAAAGAAAGTGTTCAAGACTATATTTACACATATCAAAAAATGAAGCAAAACTGATCTTTTGTCTGAGCTTGATCAGCTGTCTGCTGCCAAATGCTGAGTTTTTGATTTTTGGCTACTGAACTTGCAAGTCAGTATCTCAGCTGTAAAAAGTATTCATGCTTTTTTATATAATGATATGGCTACATGGAAATAGATAATTTAATTTTGCTAAAAGTTCAGTTTATCTTGAAAAATCATAGGTCAGAAACAATAGATTCTTAAATGCCTGGTTCTACATCAGATTTTCGTAATTTTCCAGATTGCCAGAATCAGAGGAATTCTGAAATGAGCATTTTTACTCACTTTTTGTGCCCTAGTCACAAGGAAAACAGGCAAATTCCTGACTCCATGAACACTGCTAATATTTTTTCTTACAGATTACAGAAGCAGACTACTCATTTTATTTCAGATGGGTTTTTGTCATTGGTCAGAGTCCAAAAATTTTAACACAGAAAAATTTTTTCAAATATGTGTAAATCCAGTTTTTGAAAGCATTTGACTTTCCCTAAAGTTTTCTTCACTGGCAGTCATTGGTTTAATATTCTACTCCAGTGAAGTCATCTAAAAAATGTACCTTTAGGAGTATGGCTCCCGTTGTCTTCCTTTAAATTGTGAAACCTTTTAAAGTTTCTTTAAAGGTAAATGTTTTTTAAAGTTTTCTCCATTCCCATTGGTAATGTGTCCCTCATATTTCCTTCTCTTCCAGCAAAGACTATCCTCTCTAAGGCTACTACAAAATTACATAGTATAATTCAGTAAAGCTTAAGCCATGTATTGTGAGCTATTTTTGTCCTCAATATGGTAGAGAGGCTTTGAGCAAATCTGCTATCCACCTCCCCATAAACCACAGATCTCACTGTGCTTCTGTGAACAAATGTATACCAGCTCACCAAGAACCCTGCTCATAAACCACCTTCATGACTTCAGAGTTTTGTACAATTAAGGTGTCAGTTGACAGTCATAATGGTAGCACACAGCCCTGCAACAACTTAGAAAATGAATGTGTTCTATCAGTTAAACAGAAATCAATTAATTATGGGTTCTGGTTTGCTACAGAAGGTGTGAATAACTGTATTGATGCCCAACCTATTGGTCTGTATTTACACAGTATACCTGAAGACTACTTGCCACAGTAGAAACATTCATAATTAAAGGGCTTGGGGACAGCTTCAATCACAGAAGAATAGCTCTAGCTACCAGATAATAATTTTAATCGGTGATTTTACATGTAAAGCATCACTCAAGTTTCCATCTCACAACAAATCAAGTGACATCCTGCATAAAATAAATATGCAACGGAGATAAAAATATATTTAAATTTATGTAGGCATGTATGGCTCATTGAATATTTTCATGCTCTTCATGTGATTTCTTTGAAAAAGCTGTGAAATAGAATGTACGAGGGAAAACCTTTTTATAATAAAATATAAAAGAATTGCTGATAGATAGCAACTGACAAGCAGAAACTAAAATAAAACATTAAAAATTATTTCATCATAAAAATAAGAAAAAAAGGAAAAAAGGAAAAAAAGAAGAGATCTATGTCTTTACTTAAGAAAAACAGTTAGACTCCCTAGTGCTACCTGAAGTCATAAATAAAATAAGTTTATTAATCTTACATAGCAAAGACATGAATGAGCAAAGATATTATTGTACCAAGCATTTTCTCCCTAATATTTCATCAGTATCAAGGTGACTTTTTCCAGGAAAATCTAGCATAATATTTTACATACAAGTAAAAAATGGACACAGAATCTTGAACACTCTATGTACCAAAACCAACTGCATATTATTTTTCTGACTAAAATGAACATAAAAGCACATCTTAACTCTTAAACCGCTTTTTAGTGAAATACTCTTTAACACCCCCCTTGAAAATTGCTTTCAGGTTGCAGTCACAGCACTGTTGGTTTTTTTGACCATGATATTTTCTGTGGCTAGCGTGATAAGACATCTTTACAGTCTCATAAACAGCAGGTGTAAAGACAATTTATGATGTGGGAAATTTGGAAAACTTTGATAGCAAACATTTTTGGTTTGTTTACTCCTAACATTAAACAAAAACATTATAAAATCAGAATCACATTCACTGCAGCATAACCAATGCTTTTTATATTAGGGGCTACTCTTACTATATTAGTATCTACCCTCTTTTTTGTTTATTTCTTAGTATGTATAAAATATATTTCTCATTATATCCATCTAAAGCATATATATATACCTTTTGTTTGCTTCTTAGAATAAATCACATTCATTAATGCTTCCACTGCTCTTCGCATCATGAAAATTCTTGGTTTTTTGGTTTTGTTTTTTTTTTTTTTGTACAGACCAAAAGAGAAGCGTTTTTGGTATGTTTGAAGCAATTTTGTCATGTCATTCTTGAAAAAGTAGCACATCATTTTCAGAAAGCATTCAGTGTCTGGTGCATGCAACAGAACAAACTTGACTGTGATTTTGAATGCTTTACTGCATATTTTTTTATGGTATCTTACAATACTTTTATTCAGGAAAAGATTTGGGATTTCAGCTATTTCAGTTCACCTGCTCTCTTTGTTCCCACACACTCTCCAGAGATCAAGTCAAATACTTGGTTGAAGAGAATAATGCTTTTACTTTGCTAAGTGCTCACATTTATATATAGACTTTTTATTTAAGGTGAAATTTTCTTATTGCAGAATATTTCCTTAACAGCTTAAGCTTTCAGAAAAATCTTTAGACTTTGAGATTGAATGATCTCCTCATGAAAATGGATTCTCATTTTCGATTACAACAAATGCTTTAATCCTTGGTATTTAAAAGAAAACCTTGAATGAGTACCTGCACAGGAGTGACATATCCAAGGAAATGGCTTTCCTACTGAACTGGCTGTATCTTTTGAATTAGAACTTTTTTACTCTTTTACTTATTTACTGCATAAACTCAAATTATTTGTCAATTGTGTCAGGTTTAGTTTCTAACTTTAAAAATGGGTGAGAAAGAAAAAATGAAGCTTAAGTCCCTGAAGTTTTCTAGAAAAGATTCGATGTATAAGTATCCTGGGGCAATCAATTTTTGTTTAATCTTTCTTATTTCTATTATTTCTATTATTATTTCTATTATTTCTATTATTAAATCTTCACCTAGACACCTAATATTTCAATTACACTAATAAATTACAGGCTTTACATCTGGTATTTCCTTTAAACTGATAAAGAGATTTTGGGTGCAACAAAAACTGCTCAAATGTCTTGACATCAAATGTGTATATGTCTTCTAGTACACCTTACTGGTTTGTTAATGGTATTTAGATCATCAAGTACTTTGAAATAGAAATATCAGTTTGTTTTAGCTCAGTTAAGGAGGAAATTAGCTACCAAAATGGATAACAGAACTTCAGAATGATAGAATCACAACATTTTTTTGGGCTGGAAGGGACCATAAAGTTCACCTAATTCCAGCCATGCAGGAACACCTTCCACTAGATCAGGTTGCTGAAAGCACCATCCAACCTGGCCTTGAACTTCCAGGGAAGGGACATTCCTAACTTCTCTGGACAACCAATTCCAGTGATTCAACACCTTACAGTGAAGAATTTCTTTCTAATAACTAGTCTAAATCTACTCTCTTTCAGTTTAAAGACATAAATTCTTTTCCAGTCACTACCTGCAGTTGTAAAATGTCCCTCTCCAGCTTTCCATGCAGGCCTTCTTTAGGCATTGCAAGGCTGCTGTGTATCTCTTTGAAGGAATGATAGAAAATCAGAAACATGTTTTTTTCCTATAGCACGCACCAAACTGAACACAGAGCTGGGTTAAAACTCTAGTTAATATCCACAGATTTAGACGAACCTGGTTTAGACTTCAGGTCAGTCTTTGTGACCTATCTAACAACACAGTACTAAGATTATTGAATTTCAACTGAAACAAAAGCAGGAAAGACTAAATAGAGGGAAGAAATATATTTCTAATTCTTTTCTATGCATCCTTTTACTGTGCTCACTTTTTTTTGAGAATTTTCTTGAATCAGGAAAAGAAGTATAGCAAAAATTTATTCTGGAAATTGTCTAAAACTCTCTCATGGCAACTAGCTAGTCAGGAAACACCCATTATCTGAAATTCAAATATAAATTATTTAAAGTCCTGTGTAGCACTCATTAATAACCTGCATAAATATATATGATTATGCGTTTAGACCAGATTGCAAAGAGTGATGTTTATTATATAACATATTACTATAGACTTTGGACCTGTGAAATCATAAGAATTTGCAGCAAGGTTTATCTTTTTTTTTGTGTTGTCTTCTAAATAATTTCACTCAGAGTATAAGAGTGGAGTTTCTTTTCTTCCAGAAACACAGTTTAAATACATATTGCTTGTAAAATACCTAAACGAAAAGGGAAATTTCATTAAACAGAACTATAATAATGGTGTTCACCACATTTTTTTTCTGTTTAAGCCATATTATCTTTCTAAGCTTAGTGGGAGAATCTGAAAACAAAAATGTCTAGCTCTGTGTCTTGGATATTATGAAATCCAAGTAGTTTTACATGAACTTTGTGGCATCAGGTGGTGTGATCAAAACTTGTTTGGTATTCTACTGTTTTACTTAAGGCTATCTGAGATAATTTTTCTGAATCAAACCAAGCTCTGGGAATATCATCCTATTAAAATATTAGCTGAGAACTTGGCTAAAGTTAAGAAGAATTTTAAAAAAGTCCACAATTAATTCAGAATTTGTTACTCTATTTAGATAAAAGGCCAATTTATCTACTCACTGCCAGGAAACCTTAAGCCAGATTTCTGCCATAATTGCAGTTTCATGGTCTGAACACGGTATGACTGAGACCAAGATTTTAGGAATTAGAGAAATTAATTTGACATTCATGTGGCAAAGAGATCTTTCCACAGTACTGTAAAATCTTTTATTTTAAAGAAAAGAAAAAAAAGATAGCAAAAGGCATAGCCTTTGTGCCTCAGGGCACATGCTCACCCTCAGCTGATGATTAGGAAGTAAGTCAGTTAATGCAATAGAGACTATTCTTGCTGTTTCCACTGAAGTGAGTAGGCCTAATTTCTGGTGGGAATAAAATGCTGAACTAGAGAGATATTTGGTCTGGTTTTTTATGGCAGCCCTGGAATTTTATAAAATCCCTTCTCCATTCAGTTCTATAAGATAGTTGTAAAGGGTCATTTGTTAACTGTCTACAAACATATAAGGCATTTGAACCAGTGGAGCTCCAATTCCATCCAGAAGCATTAAACCTTACTAGAGGCTTTTAAAATAATTAATAGTCTGAGTAAGTTCATTATCATTTAAGATCTATTTTAGCTACACATATTAATATTCTGTTTTTGTTGCAAGGCTATTTAGATACTGCCATTCATTGATAATAAGTCATTTATTCCTCATTAACTGTTAGGATGGATGTAGATACTCATTATAGCAAGACAACAGACTCATTTAACTGCGCACAGTACTTGATTATACACATGAACACTGACTGGAATGCAAATTTCCTACTACATAAGTCTCATCTTGTTTGTTATTCTCACCATGGGATAAAGTATCTTATCTGCTGCACTTTTTTTCTCTTTTAGTATCTGTCTTAAATTGCAAGGAAGAACATAATAAAGATTCACGATAATCTCAATTTGGGTAAATAGTGGCACAAGAAATAAAGGTTTCCTCACATAAACTGCTGCTCAGTTTTAAAAATGTTCTGTGAAACCATGTGTCCTTGCTTGACAGTTCTCCTAAAATCAGTCCAATCTTAAAATAGATGAGATTCATATTTTGAAACTGTAAAGCTTTAACAAATCTCATTACACTGGTCTTGGACACGAGCTTTTGTTTTCTCCTGAAATACCACTACTCTCTGTCCCAGCTGCAGAAATCAAAGGCCAAACTCTCCCAGTCAAATGGAAATTAATTATATTCTCTATCATCTTCTGCTCTACATGAAATATGATTAAAGCAATGACTCCTTTGTCTGTATATCTGTATTTTCTTTGCTTTTTCTTTTCTACCTGTTTACATTTATTGAAAACCACTGTTTGTATATGCAGAAGCAGTGCAATCATCCTTCTGTTATTAGCAAATACCATGGCACATCTATGACCGGAGCATTGTACAAGCCTTTTAGTCATGCAAGAAAATTACAGCTTAGGGACAAACTGTGGCTTTGTGTGATAGGCAGGTCAGGCCTACTGCTCTCTCTCATGAAAGGCGCTATGACTCAGTAACACAACTACATATTTTTAATGCAAATAACATAAGACAACTTTGTGCTGTTTTCCCATGGCCTTACTCAAGGCTTGCCCACTGCAAATAGGTATAAGCACACATTTTGCAAAATACAGGTTCATTCCCAGGTAGTGTACATAGGAACTTTTCTGTACAGTCAAAGATATTTGCTCTTTTTGAAGGTAAACAGCTCTCTTCTTAAATGCAAACAGTGGTCTCACATAGTCCTTCTTGAAATACAGAGGATAGGTAACAAAAATTCTGCAAAGCCACTTAAAAACTGGAAAGAGAACAGAGTTATGTTTTAAAGAAGAAAAAAACTTTATCAAGTTGTCCCAGATATGCT
Organism: Passer domesticus; assembly: GCF_036417665.1. Lineage (NCBI taxonomy): Eukaryota > Metazoa > Chordata > Aves > Passeriformes > Passeridae > Passer > Passer domesticus. Next base: position 82,727,286 of record NC_087474.1, on the reverse strand, counting down.
GTTTGGCTGGCGGAAGGCCTTGCAGAGAAGTTAACAGCTGCCTAGAGCAATAGTTCTTTCCCATTCTGAACTGAGAAAACTGCATTAGTGTTTGCCACCAATTAACACTTTCGCATCCAGAAATTTAGGGGTCTAGTGTGGGTAAGGTCTTTTTATATTTCTTTCTGCATACTGAAGTGACACCATTGAATCTGGCATTGTGTTATGGATATGCAGACAATGTGATATGTACATGTGTTCCATTTATATGTAATGTCACACATATATCATATGTGTATAGTTTCATAAGACATATCTATACATAGTAACTTAAACAGAACGGTATTAAGTAATCATATTTTACCTTTTCTTTCACATTTGTGATTTATCAAAGTCTGACCATCTGGATTTTAAGGACAAAAGTCCCAAATAAATATTCTGAAAAGAAGACTTGAAGAAATCTGTGCAGTTAGAACATAATTTTATACTGCAGAGTAGCTCTGCTGGGAAAAGTTTGACTAGCCTTATTGGAAACCTTTGAATAGGAAGGAGACAAGACATTCAGTATCTTGCAGGACTAAACTGTTTGAAGGTCTATGAAAAAATGCCAGTGCAGAATATTCTGTTTATAGGAAGTAATATTGAAGTCTCCAAGTGCTCCTAATTTCTACCAGCTGAATCCAGTTTTCCTGATCATATACTCTCAAAAGGAAATCACATTAAAGACTTTTTCCATCAGCATTTGGATTTTTTATTCTCTTGCACTTCCTTTCACGTCATTAGAAGTTTGTTTTCTAATAGCAAAATATATTTTGGAAGTTCTGCTAAAGATGTCAGATTAATGTATCTTTGAATAGATAATATAAAAGACTACAAATACTTTTAAATCAGGCATTGGAGAGCAAGAAAGAGAAAACACTATAATATGTCATAGATTCCACTGTGTGAACTTTTTTTACACTATGTCATGCTTCTAGAATTATGCAAATACATGTTTTATTAGGTTAATTCATTTGATTATTTAGATGTTTAAAAAAAGTAAAATATCTAATATTTAAAAATATTTTTAGCAAGTAAATTACGACAAATGTAATTTATTAAGTGGACCACAAAACTTAAATTCCTGTTATTTCCTGAGTCTCCCCAAAAATACGGGAAACTATGTTTCATTATTCTAGTAAGCCATACAGAAACTTTCAATAAAGCAAGAGCTACTTATACTTCTCTTTAAACTGCACAGTTTAATTGGCAATATGTCAAGGCAAATTCAATCACATTGGTGGCATTATCAGTGACAACATTCTTCAAGTATTCTGATTCACATTAGAAATTGAAGACATATGTTGTGGGAGAAGATGCCTTAACAATGAAAATATTGCTGTTTCAGACAGATGGTAAGTTTTTTAGTAAGGAAAATGAGAGCAAGAATATGACAGCTGAATAAAAGTTAAAACCTATTAAAACTGACAAGGTCAAAGATTGCATGGGACAAGAAGGAGGTGGATTTCAAAATAACTGTTAAAAATAATACTTTATAAAAGAAAAGTTTTCTCTCCTTAATGATCTTCATCACGAAAAACATTTGCAGTTTTTTTCCTAGATGCATAACTGGTGAAACAGGCACTGTTGGGGAAAAAAAGTCCCTGAAATTCATTTAAGGTTTACCTCTTTTGAGCTTGCACATCAATACTGCTTTATGTTCCTGGATTCTTTATTCAAAAGTACTCACTCAAGGCCAGACTGTGTAGCCTGTATTCACATGAGTGAACATGTAAGTTCTTCTGATATAGCCAATAAATTTAATTGCTTATTTCTCGATTGGCAACACCGTATGGGATTCTCTGTTCCTGTCCAGTTCCAGACAGTGACTTTAAATCTTTGTCCATTATTTCATTTCAACTCCCTTTTTTTTTTTTTTTTTAAATTTATCTGGTAAATGTTCTTATCGTCTAGTTAAGATGATATGTCTATATTTCTATACTTGATTAGGTTGACTTAAATTTGGTGCTAGGCATCAATAGCGCTTTTCAAATAATTCAAATAAGAAAGCTTAAAAGACAAATAAGAGCTTGAAATGTAAAGCATTAAAATTACAACTATTTTAGAAAGCCCACCTCTAAATGTCAGATTCTAATCATGGTTTATAAATTAAACAGCTTAGTCAGTGTTATATTATCTCATAAAAAATAAAATATACAGAAATAGAGTAAATACTCTGACTTGAGATAAAATGGTGCTATTTGTATGAAGACTAGTTTGAACGTATCAGTAATATTATTTACTTTGCACCACGATAACACTTCTTCTGCCCACAAGAAAACATTTTCCTCTATCAAACATTAAAGAACAATATTATATTTATGGCCTTGCAGGCTTAAAATTATTCATCCTAAAATTGCATTGAATCTTGATAAAACCTTTAAAAATTAAATTAAATTTAGGAGATGACGGCTGTCCAACACTGAGGATCCAAAATGCTACTATTTCAGATGAGACAATATTTTCTTAGAACTGTTATGCTGATCCAGCCTTCTAAACAGGTCTCATTAGTTCATTGATGTTTATATCAGGCTTTTACTTTCTCCAGTAAGTACTTTCTGGGATATTTCTTTTATGAAAACAGAGAAAGTTGCAAAATATTTATTGCAAAGGATTCTCTACTGTGCCTAGCATTATGCAAAATTTCATTAAAGGTATCTGCTGGATGGCACTGCTGCTTTACTGTGTATTGATCAAAAGCCTCTACTAATAATTCTTACAACAGAAATAAAACACATGTACCAAGTTCTTGCACATTCATTGGAATTTAAGACAAATCTGTACATCACTCTTATTTATAGTTTTGCATATACAATGCTTTGGAGTGCTTAAACTTGAAACAGATACTTCTGTAGTATTTTGTAAAAAATTGTCATATCCTAACCCTTTTTAATAATGTTGCCTCTTACCTTTTACAGGAAGGGAAGAATATGCAGATGTATTATCCAGGCTTAAATGGATGCTAGTATTGGAGCAGAACAGAACTGAGAAATTCTTGAAGTATGCTTTGCTGTTCAGCACTTTTTCATGACAGAATCTTATTTCAGATGGTGTGTTAAGGACAGCTGATCTAGCAAGTAGGGGTAACCTAAATAGTAAGTCACCTAAAAATATTATTTCCACTTTTATTGGTGATTATAAAAGATCAGAATATGCATTATCTCTCTCAGTCAACCATAAACTCAACAGAATTCAGCATGAAAAATAACATCTATATTCTACAAAAGTTAAACCTATATAAGGAAATCATGAGGAAATAAAGAAACTTCCGAGAAATTTCTCCTTGATTTTTGAAAATATTTATGTAAGAGAGAATGATAGGCATACATTTATACTACCTTCATGAAACTTTGGTGGTTATGTATTCTGTAGCAAATTCTTATTACAAAAGGAGTTATATCCTTTTTTCACTCTAGTCATCAAGTGATTACTGCATGCAATATAGATGGGATTTCAGAATGAATTACTGACTGGACTTTATCATAACAAATAAAGGCTTTTCTGTAGAAGTAAAAGTATTTTTTTGGTGTGGACAAAGCTTTCCTTTCCTTTGTAAGATAACATCAAACCTCCGTCCCTCAGGACTGATGGTTTTTTACTGAAAGCATAATTCCTTCTGATCCAATTGTGAGTTCCAACTGTATTAAGACTGAGGGCTGGAAGTCAGCCACATCCATGTAGAATTTTAATTAGATAAAATTATGTGCTCAGACTTAAGCAAAGACTTAAACTCTTGCTCAGTCAGGATCTATGTCAGTACATTGTCAGGAGCTTAAAAAATACGGCCAAAAGAAATTAACAAAAGAAGACTTTTTAAGGTAATGACCTCACCTATGATTTCACTGAGTGTACAGTCAAGCCCAATAACTGATGAAGAAGTTTAATTTAAACATAGTGTCAAATTTATATGGTTTCTTAGACAGCAGTGTGAGCTGAAGCATTACATTTGAACTTGTAAAATTTTTTGCTACCTAGAAAGAAATAAAAAATTTCATAAAAAATTAATTTCTCCTCCAAAGACACTTGACAGAATACTTTCTTAATATCCAAATTAGGGCAATTAATTTTTCAGTATTTTGAAATCTTTATAGATTTTCTATTTCTTTATTAGATCAAAATTAAATATTACTTATATGCTGGCTTAAGTAAATAAACTTGCTTCCTTAGGAAGGCAAAATAAAGTTCATGAAGAAAACAGTCACTAACTGGAATGAAACATCATAGTGAGTATGTAATAATGCAGTTATTCTCTTGCAGAGAATAGAATTCACACCCAAAACCAGGTATCTAACAAAATGGAAAAAAACCTCCTGCTACACAACCCTTTCTCTGGTCTATTTTTTCTTTTTTTTTCTTTTTTTTTTTTTTGGTATCTCTGTTTTTTAATAATAAATGGAGTTTATATTTTCCTCACAGATGTTTAAGGCCAAATCTTCTACCTACCTTGCTTTGTTGCCCATCTAGGACTTCTCAGTGTCTTCCTCAGTGCATTTCTAGATCTTCTAAGACCTTTATTTAGTAACTTAAAACATTCAATTTTTGTAAGTCTTCTTTACGTTAGGGTAGACACAGCACATCACAGTGTTCATATTTTAGTATGATCTTTCATTTCAGTTCGTCGTACAATCTAATATTTTACTTGCAAATTCAGATTTCGTACTTTGAGAAAATAGTTGCCTATCTTTTTCAAATGAATCTTAGCTCACCCTACATTCTAAATAGTATAGAATCATTGAGATTAACTAGACATGCTGTAGCTAGTAGAATAATTCAGAAGCTGACCTAAACAGAAGAAGCAGAGATTAGAACATAAATTGTTTTATGATTTTTAAACTGATGAAAAAAAGTTTGGTGCAAAAAGAGATTCTCATCATATGGCTGTTGCTTAAAGGAAAATCAAGTGGTCTGGAAAAATTAAGATATACCAATTACAATTACATTTAGTTTTGAAACCATGTTGTTAGCTGGGGACGCTGGGAGACTTAGAAATAAAGTTATCAATTTTACCTGTTAATTACAAATGACTGGAAAAAGAGAAGACATGTCTGATTTCTCCCAGAAAAAAATTTCTTTGATCTACAATTGGGTTCTTGACAGCCAAGGAAGTGAAAGAAAAATTGTGTAGAAACTATGCCCAGAAGAAATAAGGAATTCTTTCATTTTTAAAATCATGTTACTTTCATAGGTGGATCAGGAGTAATTTCACAATTTCATGGAAAACCTGAAATACAAATATGTCATAAACACATTGGTGCGCTGCAGACTGTAACCCTACTCATTAAATTTTCCAGTTTCCTGAACGTATAGAGGCCCTGCTATTATGCCAAGGTAAACAGCTGAATTCACAGTGGATGAGATGTGAGGAATGTCTTGAGTAGCATCGTGCCTCTATTGACCTCCAGGGTTCTGCAGTCACTCATTAACACCAAACAGGAAGACTGTATTTGTAAAATCTTTTTATGGGATGTTTCTTCTTTGCTGCAACTTACAACAAGATTCCAGCTCATATTATCTGGGAAGGAATTAATACCCAAATAAAATTAAACTTTTTTCTTTTTTTTGAGTAAAAAAGAGACCAACTAAATACTATCCACAAGATTACAGCCTCTGCATTCCAAGAATATAATAACCTAAATATGCATTATATAAATTAAGAGAGAAATATTTACCTATATGAAAAGCAATTTTTAGATGTCTTTGTACTCCTACAGAAGTGGCAAGTTCAAAATAAGTAACTATCATGCCTCTGTGTCCCCTGTTTCTTCTGAAATGGAGAAGAGAGTATTCAAACCTCTCTGAAACTTAAGTTTTAAGCATTTCCCAGTTGTATTTCTGAGTCAAAGGAGAGCTCTGTATGCAACAACATGGGTGTGGAGATGAACATTTTAAGCTACCAGGTCTTTAACTCCTCCTTCCATCACTCCTCTGTATGTTCATAGACAAAAGGCTTCTGTTCTTTATATCTTTATGTCACTCAGTAACATGAGTTGATAACCAATTAACTCTTAGAAATTTTGTTTAAAACAAAAGACCATTTTTGTTAGATTTTGCATTGTAACCACTCTTATATTTCAGAACATATGGCAGTGATCCTAGAAAGATTTTTAATTTATTTCTTTTTTTTAGTCCTCATCCATTAGGAGAAAGGATACATACTCCTAAATCATAGGTAAAATTAAATAATGTAGTTAAACACCAAAAAGAAATTAAAATAAATTTAACGGAAGAGTATTTAGATGACAGATTGAAGACTGGCATATATCTCCCAATTACAAGTGACAACATTTTATTATCTAAAGGGGAAAATAAATGTTTTGGGAATATATAAGTAGAAGAATAAATGTAAGCTGTCATTTAAGAAAGCTTCTATTCCATAATATATATTAATATGGCAAAGGAAATTATCTTTAAAAAATAGTGATATAATAAAGAAAGAGGGGGCTTCTTTGCATTACCTATCTTTGCATTACCTATCTTATACTAGTTGGACTGTTTCTATGCAAATAAACTCCATGTTTACTTCAGCTCGGTACCTAAAATTCAGATTAGATAAACTGTTGAACACTTATACAGCATAAGCAGCATAATTTATTTGGCAGCATACTAGTTAATTTGTATTTTACCACTTTAGAAGTGGGGTTGAAATGTATTTTATTTTTAATAAGCCTTATGTTACTGAGCTATAGCTTTGCCCTCACAGTTTTATGTGACAAGCAGGATTACAGGGTAAAGAAGATAAATTAACTGTCCAACACAATGAAGTGGATTCTCTGCTTCCCTTGGGTCTGGTATATAGTCACTTGATGGTGATTTTCAACTGTACTACTTAAATAAAAAAAAATCTTAAATAAGAATAGCTTTTTAATGCTGTTCATCACTTATATGATAATTGTACTAATATTGTTGGCTTTCAGAAGTCTGCAAATATTTTTTACAGTCTACTGAAGTGTTTTGATGAGGCATTTATCAAACCAAGGAAAAAACAAAGAAAAAATAAGATGCACAACTATGAATTAAAAGATAATGAAGCCAATACAGTAGCACTGATTCATACGTTTGTATATATCTAGACTCAACTATAGCAAGAAGTTCATCATATTACCAAAAAATTTTACTCCTTTGGTTTTTGACCTTCCCTCCACTACCACAGAAAAGTAGAGGTGAGGTAAACACTAAATCATTGGTTTGAAATAGTGTACAAGTAAATACTATTTTCTGGTATTCACAGCCTTCTTCATCCTTACATCAGCTTCTGACATTCAATTTTACCTGTTTACATGAGCAGGAGGCAGTCATATGAGTCAAATGTTTAGCCCATGACAAAGGAAGTATTTTTTTCATCAACACAGTATTACAGGATGCAGATGTAGCACAACTCTTTGAGGGAATGAAATTTTTCAGAGAGAATGGCCTGGCCTACTTTTGTTATTCAACCACTGCAAATTTTGGGTTGAGGTATTACTTGAGCACATTATCCCTACAAATATATATTTATAAAAGTATATATCAGATAGGTAGCATACCTTTCTTTTTTATTTCTTTCCAACAGTAATGGTCTATAGGTTTCTTTTTCCCACCTGGTTTTATACATGAATATTTCAGGCAAGAGAGAAAACTGAAATGTACATAGGCATTTTTGGAATTGTATGGAAACAGCAAAGATTGTGGTAATATCATAATTATTCAACTACTATTATTAATATCATAATTCTTCAACTGCTACTACTTTCATATGCAGATCTCTGTAAAACTCTTCTAACATAGTGGTATTATATGGTCAAGGTAACTTATCAATTAATGTTTTACATTTTCTAATTATCTAGAACATTTGAATGTATGTAGGTAAGATAATACATACATATATTTTCTTATAATTTTTATTTAGCCTTAGTGGTTGTGAGGCCAAACCCAAGACTAAATCTGCAGCAATTTCCTGAGGCTGTGTTTTGCAATGGAGAAGTTATCATTGAGAGTCAAGCTCAAAATCTGTAATCAGAAAAGTTTGGTGATTTTTAAGAAGTTTTTTGAAAGGCACATCTTATATTACAGTTGTATAACAGGAAAATAGTTAATGAAATACATTTTGAAAATAAATTTAATACATTTTTAGACTGATAACTCAGCAATAAGAATCAATCAGGTTTACTGACAACATAAATGCCATGCCAAGAATTCTATAATTAAGGTGATTTTTCATAGTAGTCATGGAATTAAAGTAAAATCTGACAATTTGTTTCTGGAGGAAATGGTAATGGAGATACCTCACACAAGACTTTAATTGTGTATGGGTGCACTACTCTATTTTCTTAATGACCAATAGGTTTTTTATTTCACCAAAAATAAAGGAACCTTTATTTTTGGTGAAATAAAACAATCAGCAAAAGTCAGTTAAGTAAAGTGAATACAAACCAAAATTCAGTCCAGATTTTTTTCCCCTGCAATAGCTCAGACTAAAGATGTAATATATTCCCACAAACTATATTATCAATACTCACACAAAGAGATCTTCCAGAAAAATCATCAGCTCTAAACTTAAAGAAAAAATAAGCCCATAAAATCTTAGAAAATGAAGGGATTTAAGTTTTTTATCTAAATTACTACTTCATCTGAGTCAGTTGTAATAATGCATACTGGTTATACACAGACATTTGAAAATTACTGTTACAGAAATGTGTTGAATGTAAGACATTAAATGTTGCCACAAGAAGGAAATCTTTTCAGATGCTGTAAATGTTTTCTTTCCTTACATTTGGTTGAAATGTATTGCAATATACTTTCTTGACTGACGGCTAAGTTGATTTTTACTCTTATTTTTATTACCAAAGTACTCTTAAAAGTCTATTAGAGGCCAGGAGCTCTTTGCCAAATGTGAACCAAGAAGACAATCCCCATCCAAGGAATTTTCAAACTAAGTATAAGACGAGACAACAGATGGTCTGAGACAGATGGTTGCAGGCTATGAGTGGTAAAATAAAGCCCAGAGATGATACTAGGCAGTGGTTTTAAAACTCTGTAAGTTTAACGATTGTCAGATGCTTTGAAGATAGCATGAGAAAACAGAATTTTAATTGGGGTTCTGAGGAATAGCAATGAAGATCTGAAGATATCTACAGGGGCTTTTTCATTGGGCGAAATTAATATTTTTAATGTGTATATCTATATAGCTAGATATATATATCCATGCATATATAGATAATAGCCTGAAAATCTTGTAAACAATGATAACTTAAGTTGTATTTGAGCAGAAGTTTTCCCTCACTAAGGTGAGATAAAATGATAGAGGAAAGGTAATTTAGACAATAACCTAAAATATATAGTTCAGAAACAACTAATTTACCAGTGCTGAGACAGCTTTTTTGTTATCTTATGGCATTTGATTTGCATACACAGGTTTTGGCAGTGGGGAGAGCTGTAGGGACAGGCATCTGTCAAAAGCTGCCAGAAGCTTCCCCCATGTCCAGCAGAGCCAATGCTGACCAGCTCCAGTACAGACCCACTGCTGGCCCACAATCGGTCAATCAGAAAAGCCAGTAGCACCTCTGTAATAACATATTTAAGAAGGAAAAAAGAATTACAGTGTAGATGTAATTGGGCTCCAGTTGTGGAGGGAAGTTAGAGAGTGGCTTTGGTGAGCACCTGTCATATATCCAGGATCAACTAACCACTAATCTGACTTTCATTCTGAAAATGTATTCCCTCAGATAAGCTGGTATTTTTAACCCAAATAATATTTGTGTGAATAGCTTCTCAATGTTCTTTTGAAGAGTATCCCAGATGAGTCAGCTCTCAGAGGAATCTCACATTCTTCTGAATGAACACAGGTTATTGACAAAACATAAGCTCCACATGTCTTTGAGGGAAGTTTCAGGGTTTTGCAGCTACGAGGAGCAAGCACACAAACCAAATTCCTGTCTCCAGTAAGACACTTTGGGCTCTGGCAGAATACTCTTGGCTCACAGGTAGAAATTCTGCATTGTCTACAGTGTGCCTTGACATGACCTGCCATTCGCAGTGACAAGGGATCATGGGGATGTTTCCCTGATTCTCATACCAATTGACAAGTGTAAATAATAATCTACTGGTGCTAAAGAGAAAACAAGTATTGATTCAGAAACTAATATCCAAGGAGTTCACATAATGTCAAAAAGCTTAGTTTTATCATATTGTTATTTAAAAGGAGGAAATGCATGTTTACCACACTCATTTTTTTAACAAACTTCTAACATAGGCTTGAGTTACTTCATTTGTAACCAATATCAAGAACCAAAACCCAACAAACTTCAGTAATTTTGTGGTGATATTAGTGGCAATTTCTTCTGGGAATTTTCAGTCAACATGGAAAACCAAGTGAGACAGTGTGGTGGGTTGACTGTGGCTGAAAGTCAGGTGCCCATCAAGCTGTTGTTTCATCCTCTCCTTAATAGAACAGAGAGAGGAGAAAATAACATGAAAAATAACACAGTGGTCAAAGTTAAGGTACTTTCATAAATCAAAAGCAAGGGTTGTGTGCAAATGAAAATCAAAGATTAATCTCTACATCCTATCAACAGGCAATGTCCACCCTCTTGACCGGCTTCCTGGGAATTAGGATTTCAATACATCTTGCAGCTGCTTCAGAAGGTAAATGTTATAATAATAAATGCTTCCCCCAGTCCTCCTTCCTTCTCTTAGCTTTTAGTGCTGAGCAAGCATGGTATGGTATGGAATATCCCTTTGGCTACTTTGGAGAAAGGAGCAGTACACTGCAAACTGTACAGAACAGTAGTCTTGCCAGAATGCCTTAGTACTTCATGATTTTGATCTCATAATTCAAGAGAAATGCTCTTGGAAAGTTTTTCTAATATGGACTCTTGCTAAGACAATGGAAGTGTCTCACCTGGGAGCACTATGGCTGCAATATTGCCATTGCAAACAGAACAAGAAATTATACTAATTTTTATAGGGACTACAAATGGGAGATGTGGTTTGTGAATGACAGTAAACCAAGATGCTACTGATGCTAAGAGTCCCTAGTCACAAATGAAGAGACAAGACCAGCACATTAAAGCACATAGATCAGTACCCAGAAGTTACAGGGAAAAGAAGAGATGATTATTTGAAAGAGTATAGTTCAATATGAGGTGTCCAGAATAATTTCTGCTGGATGGGAAAGACTACATAAAGTTCCAAGGGAAATATGACAAGAAGAATAACAGATGAAAGACTACAGGAAACAGAGTGGACTTGAGCTCTGTACTTTAAAAGCAAAAACCAAAACAAAACAGGTGCAACATAAAATTCTGAGTTTGCATTATACTCATGTCTGCAGGCCTTCTGTTCCTTTCAATACATAGTACTTGCTTGAAATGATTCGTAAAATAAATCCTGACCAGTAATAAGAGACCTTCAGAACTGAAGGTTGGATATTTAAGTAAAAATGAACTGTCTTCTACAAAAACATCAAATTACTAACTGTAGTGTTTATACTTAATAGTATTATTTAAAAAAAAAGGGAAAAAAACCCCAAAGCATAATTATTATAATAAATGCAAATTTTCAGGGGGTTTTTATTGTATTTTGATTTTTTTCTTTTAGCAATGCAGAGGAATGGTTTAACAAGTCTGCATTAGATTTTTAGCTTTTTTTCCTCCCCTCGTTTTTATCTAGTTTCATTATGAGAAAAAAGGCAAAGTAAAGAAAAGCCATGTAAAATTTGTAGCAACTCAGGTCCTCACCTTGTTCAATATATAAGGGTGAATATCAAAATACAAGCAAAAAATAATACAAGTTTATGAGGTTAAAAATAATATCTATGTAAAACTGAAATAATTTTCAAAATGTCAATTTTAATTATTTTTAAACTTTATATTGTAAATACATCATTTCTTAAATCCAGATGAAAAGAAACATCTTCAGTAATCTTCCTAAATTCCAAATATTTCAATTGGTGTTAGACAAAAATATTTGTTATGTAATCCCTTCTATATGGTATAATTCTTTCTATATGAATGCCTTTTATTTTTGCCTATATTAGACCGTGTGTTTGAGTAAACTGAAAAAAGATAACTTGATACAAAGAATAAAAGTATTGTAAAAGGATATAAATCCCCTAGTTAAATAATTAATGTTAAAAAATAATCTGTTTTATTTGTGTACTTTCAGTGCATAGTGATTGGATGTTGCATCCTGAATCAACTGAGTAATATTTATGGTATCTTTGCAAAAAGAAATTAATAATAACTCATTTTCCTTAGGCATTAATTGTATAATATCAATAACTTAGGGGGATTCTTAGGGGATAACACATCTATTTTTTTCTCTGTTTATATTCAGATCTGGAATTTTCACTCTGCTTTATCACAGCTTTTTGAAGAAGCATTTTGCAATGTCAAAGACATTTAAGTAGACTATGTATGAAGACCAGTGTTTACTTGAGTGGGAGGAATGTGTAAATATGTGCAGGTATTTTAGGATTTCTCCCTAGGTTTTTTCAGTATCTAGTATTTGAAAGTCTTCAGATTAACTGATTTGTTAATAGCCTGACCAGCTCTTAAAATAAGGCTACTAAGCCAAATGTTTCATTTTTCAGGGTCTGGATTTCAGTCTTTGGAATCAGGAGGATTTGTTTTTATTTGTGCTTGGTCTGTTAAAATATATTCTCAGTGAAAAGGATATCACAAAGGTTGTATTTTCCTCTGATAAATAGGAACAGTGTCTATACATGTTTTAATATGTTTTGGGACAGATTACAGGAGAAAAAATTGATTTTCTGATGTGTTTGTTATTCTCAAGACTCCTGAAATGATGCAAAGTGAGGAAAGATAATTTTGTTTATAAACTCAGACTTTGGTACATTAGATTTTCTCAGATAATTAGTGTATTTTTAAAAATAAAATGAGGGAAATAGCTCCCACAAAGAATCCAAAGGGTATACTAGCTACTAACTTAAAATAGCTCTAGAGAACCTTCTACTATGTGGAGTCATTATTTTTTAAATCTCATTTTATGTCTGATTTCATGTTCACTTCTCTTATGCTGATTTATATTTCTCATAAAGTATGTTTTGGTCAATTTAATTATTAATTGATTTGTAAGTACATGGAAAAATAGTTAATGGCTAGTTTTTTTACTGATGCTTTTTGAAAAAGTACTGTTATTGCTCACTCTTTTCCTCCTGTGGGGAAGAATTGTATCTGAAACTTTAATCTATGTTGTGCTAGGCTTTGAAACTATGATACTTCTTGTCCATCACAAAATATCCTCTGTGTTGGGTCTGGCTGAGATGGAGCTAATCTTCCCAAAACAGCCCTGTGCTGATGGGAGGTGAGGAGTAGGAAAGAAGGCTTCCACCCCTCCGTGCTGTAAATCACATATTTAAGAATTATAACCCACATTCACCACACAATCTTCACTCACATCAACAAAATCAACCAACCAAAACAACACAAAATTCCCTCCACAAAAAAACCAAAATAACGTCATCACAACACCAAATGTAAGGGTATTATTTAAACAAAATCTACTTGTTATCCCTTCACCACAAACACAATTCCACTCTAACATTGTTCACTACTTTGTCTTGCTCATTACCTCCCATGCTAACTATCCTTATCTCAAAATCCTCATAATTTCTCAGATTTTGGCACCAAAAAACTGTGGTGGGCTGACCCTCGCTGGATGCCAGGCACCCAGCAAAGCTTCTTTCTCACTCCCCTCCTCAGCTGGACAGGGGAGAGAAAATATAATGAAGGGTTCATGAATTAAAATAATGACCAGGAGAGATCACTCACCCAATACCGTCACAGGCAAATCAGACTCAAAGTGGAGACATTAATTTAATTTACTACTAAGAAAACTAAGAAAATATTACTTTTAAAAATTAAAATCTTAAAAACACCATCCCTCCACCTCTTCCTCCTTCCAAGCTCTATGTCCTCTCCCCACAGTGGCACAGGGAGACAGGGAATGGGAGTTATGGTCAGTTCATCACAAGTGGTTTCTGCTCATAGACAGGAGTCTTTCCCCTGCTCCAATTTTAGGACCCTCCCATAGGGACAGTCCTCCATGAATTTCTCCAGTGTGAGTTCATCCCACAATAACAGTTCTACACAGACTGCTGCAATACGGGTCATTCTTCCATGGGGTGCTGTCTTCAAGAACAGGCTGTTCCCGTGTGGGTCCTTCAGACAGTAACAAGTCCTACCAGGAAACCTGCTCCAGCGGGGGCTCCTCTCTGCATGAGTCTGCAGGTCCCTGCCAGGAGCTATCTTCAGCATAGGTTCCCCACGGGTTCATAGCCTCCTCTCAAGCATCCATCTGCTCCAGTGTGGGTCTTCTTCATGGACTGCAGATGGATCTCTGCATCCCCATGGACCTCCATGGGCACAGCTGCTTCACCATGGCCTGCACCATAGGCTGCAGGGAAATCTCAGCTCTGGCACCAGGAGCACCTCCTCCTCTCATTCTGCACTGACTGTGGTATATGTAGGGCTGTCCCTCTCACATATTCTCACCGCCCTCTCTCTGGCAACAATTAAATTTCTGATTGTCTTGTCTTGCCTGCTTACAGATCCATCCTGGAGCTGGCTGGCATTGGCTGTGCTGGATGTGGGGGAGGCTTCTGGCAGCTTTGGAGAGAAGAAATCCCTGTAGTCCTCCCCACTACAAAAACCTGCCCATGCAAACCCAATATCTTCTATTTTTTTTCTCACATTTTTCAGAGCACTCCTCTGAACCTGTATTCTCTCTTTACACAGTACACTATCATCATAGCAACAAATGTGTACATTTGCAATATAAATAAGAAATTGAAGCAGTAAAGAAAAACAAATGACAGCATTCCCAACAATTTTAGTTTATCAAATCCCAGTGAAGATTAGAGGAATCCATGCTCTTCCCATTCATAAAAGTAACCCAAAACAATTAAAAAAACCCCCATACTTCTTTATAAAGCTAGGAATAACTGCACTTACCTTGCAAAATTCCTGTCCTGTAAACAAAACAAAGATAGGGCAATGTCATAAAATCAGCAATGTGTCTGACACCTACAATGGTCCTCATGAATATTATTACAGCCCACAGATATTTTGTTATATATTTTTTTTGTCTTAGAGAGAAAAAAAAAAGCTAGAAAGCTCATGAACTAATATTGATAATACTTCATTGGATTAAACAGTAATAAAATGAAATACAGTAGAACAAAGAGAAAAATATTTTAAACAATCCATTCAAAGCTTACATGAAGATTGAATCTCCTATAAATGCAAGGAATAATGCTTTTCTGAATTTAAAAAAACATAGATCTTTTAAAATCAGAATGTAGTTGTTTTGTTCTATATTATTTTGTGGAAATACAACAGAACTTGTTTTAATGATTTTTGAAGATATGGGTTCAGAAATTCCAGAAGATTGGTGTTCACTGAGCAGTAATTTAGGAAGAAATCTAAA
Source organism: Passer domesticus (assembly GCF_036417665.1). Lineage (NCBI taxonomy): Eukaryota > Metazoa > Chordata > Aves > Passeriformes > Passeridae > Passer > Passer domesticus. Next base: position 82,711,842 of record NC_087474.1, on the reverse strand, counting down.
GAAAAAGGTGAAAACAGACATCTAATTGGTGATTGTTGTTTTTTTTTTTTTTTTACAGGATTAAGCAGTCTTATATCACAGTTCCTTCAGTGGGTGTTAGGGATATTCTGCAGTTTTTCAGTGCCCAGTTCATTGATTCAAAAGCAGGAAAATATTCTCCTTCTCTCTTCTTTCTTACCCAAATATTACAAATCAAACTCAATCAGTTCTGTATTGTCATTAAAAGACATTTTCACTAGTGCAAAAAGTTTTGGCAGATAAGAAAGTATATAGTACCAAATCTATTTTAAGTATTTAAGCATTTTTTAAAGATGTATTAAAGGAAGATGGAGCACAGCTTTTTGAACCACAATAGTACTGTATTGGCCATGGAAACAAATGGAAAAAAATTAATGCTGGTACACATTCAAGCTTCACAGAACAAGCTCTAAAGATAACACAGTATAATCAATAATGAAAAAGTCTAAATTGCAATTCAGTCTTTTTGCATAAAATGGAATTTTTCCTGGTTTCAATCTTTAACTTAATTGAAGTATTATTGAAGAATTCTTCTCCAAAGGGAACTGTTATCCTTGTGAAATGCAAACATTTAAGAGGAACAGCTTGATGACTGAACAGTTTCTTCCTTTGTAATGCCAATTATTCTTATAAAGAAGACACAAATAGAAAATGGGTTGTATCCAGTTTCAGGCACAAAACACGTAAAATAGGACTTCCAGATGAACAAACGTTTTCATCAAATATGCTAAGACTGCATATTTTCATTACAGATCATTGCCTGTCTGAAGTCAAAATCAAAACTTGCAAAAGGTGTTAAAAACTAGACATTTTGGAACATTATTTTGTCTATGTAGATTTGTGAATTTCAGTCACATGACTATGTTAATCCAGGTGTAGTTTTGATATATTTTCACTAAATGAATCAATTTTAGTAAACAGCTTGAAATGGAGGACTTTTAGATGTCACTTTTAATGGGGAAAAAACCCAACCAAACCCAGACCTACTGTGCTTGTATGTATTTCCCTCTGAATAGTTCTCACTGTTGCATCTTATTATTGCAGAGGGAATTTCAAGCACGTACTTAGTCATATGATGATTTAAGCATGATTTTAGTGCCAGGAGTCTGAAGTCTAGCACATACTTAAATGCTTTAATTTCAAGACTATTTTTTATTTACAGCACTACTGCTGACATAAGTCCACAAATGGGGAAGCAGATTGTAATTAATTTTGTCTCCTTGTACATTTTTAAAAAATCTGTACATTCTTCACGGGTTTTATAAAATCAAAAACTGTAGTGTAAGAAGTATTGTAACTCCATCTAGATCTAAAAATCTTCTCTTTTTGGTCTCATGCTATCTATCTGATTATAGAGATTAATATTAATTACAGAATAGATTTGGTTGGAAGGGACCATAAATTTAATTTACTTCCAACCCCTCTGCGATGGGCCAGGACACCTTTCACTAGAGCAGGCTGCTGACAGCCCCATCCAGCTAGGCCTCATGTCACCAGTGACTAAGTGAGAGAATATGTTCCATCTATTTCAAAATATAACCTAAAGAAAGACAAACAAAACCCCAGCTATCCCCAAAGCAACTAAAAAAAAAAAAAAGAACAAAACAAAACAAAACCAAAAAGCAGTTCATGAGATGATGGTCACATGGCCTTATAGAGGTGTTAAAAGTAAGTTCTTTTTTCCTGCAGTAGTGCTGCAGTTCAACTGCCATCACTCATAGAAGTCAGGGAAACTTCCATATTCCTCATAAAAGAATACATAATATCTTTTTCTTAGTACTGTTTCTGAAGTTTTTGGTAAATGAGAATTTCATAGATCTTTTGGGAATACCTGGAGCAGGTCTAAATTCCACTCTTGGGCCATCAGGAATAATCATGACACCCTTCTCATTTATTCATACATCACTTACAGTCTTCCATAGGACAGCTGCTCCTACAGGAATAAATGAGTCAACATTGCATCTATCAAAGCCAAAGTGTAGTATGATAAAATCAAACAGCACACATGAATTAGACTGCAGGATTAAACTATTCAACTGCTAAAGAATAAATTAAAAATAACAGTGAATGAAGAAAAGTCCTTCTCCCTTTCACTTTTGATTAAAAATGCAAACTTTTTTTCTTATTCACCTCTCTGTTTCACTGGGAGGGTTTGGGGGCAGTGAGGAAGCATCTGCATGGTACTTAGATGCTGGCTGGGGTTTAACCACAATAGTTCCCTGGAACAGATGTTTCCTGAGGTCAAAGATCTCTTTACTGCCAAGGCAGGACATCCACAGTGCCTGTTTAGACTGGTTTATATCAGCCTGTGAAGATCTTTGGTAGGCTGTGAGGAAAGTAATCACTTTGAATAGAAAAAAAAAAAAAAAGCTTTTGCCTCTTTTGGAAGTTGTTTCCTTTTTGCTGACACATTCTGTGATAAATGAGGATGCAGAGTCACTTCTGCTCACCAACACCCTTAACACAGAGCACAGATAAATGATTTGTGATGAGTACTGACCAGTTCCAAATAAATTACTGAAACTGGAAAAATCTGCAATTTCTCAGCACAGAATTGTGTTCTAGATAAAAAAAAAAAAAAATTAAAAAGGAAGGAAAGGATGGGAAAAAAAAAGAGTAAACTAACTTTGGTAATATTTCAAAATAATTAATTCTCTTAAAAATAATAATTAAAAATATTCTAGGAAAGCTCAGAAGTGTACCAATTTAATATATAAGTATAAAAAAATTACACAACATAGACATATTTTCCTATGTCAAAAGGAAATATTTAACTGACCAACAACTACTTCAGCTATAGTAATTTTTAGGTATTCCTAAAACAAAAAACTGGCAACCTAAATACTAAGTACAGAGTGCTTGATCATCAGAGTGCTACTTTTCAAAAAATCAGGAAAATATATTTCCATATTCAGTTTATCTTGCCATTTTGATAGATCAAGTCAACGCAGAAAAATATTTTTTTACTGAAAAATAATTTAATCAGATTTCATTGATAAAGCTATTATTAAAATCTCAATAAGATTTAATTTTTTGTATACTTGATAAGAATTAATAAATTAATTTTGTTACTGTAAGATAATTGCAAATCAGAGTGAAGCCCTGTCCAGACATTTAATACATCTCCTTGTATCTAGAAATGCTTAAATTGAAGGGATCATTTGAGTTTTACTTTGAGGATTATATAGCTCACAATTGAGCATCATATATTAATGCTAGAAAAGAACCCCACTTAAAACCTTTTTAACTCCTTTTAAAGACACCATCCTGAGTGTTCATTTTGAATTCTTTTGTTTCTGGGATCTTCAGTATATCACTGCTGGATACACATGACTTATAGAATTTCATACCTTTATAGCCTTAAAGAGATTATAAAGCCTCCAAAGTAGCACTTATTTTTTTTCTCCACTCCATGGTTACATTAATACTTTGCAGCTCTTTACTTTTTTTTTTTTTTTTTGGATGAGGTTTGGTAAGGATGTATAGTAACTACAGGCATAAGTGGACTATCTTTTCCTCCATTTTGAAATTCTTTAAGCTTATTCATACCATTAGAAAATATTATGCAACTGTCTTTGCTTACCACTGTCTCTGCTATATAATTTTCTTTCATTATATTGTAGATTATTTTAAAAAGTCTGCAGAATTTTTCCATTTTGGTCAATGATAATTGAAAGTTTATCTATGATACAATAAAACTGTATCTGGAAATACAGTGACAAAAACAGTATAAAAGCAATTCCTCTGCCAGCACTTCTCTCTCCATATACTTCAATTAATTTTTGCCCTCTGCAGCAGATATCAAACAAACAAATAAACAAAACTCCAGATCTATCAGATAACCTTGAAAAGCAATCTGGCCCAAACCAAAGATAAAATTGAAAACACTTCAATCATTCCTGAACGTTATCTAACCTGTCTTTCCAGTCCTCCAAGAATGGTCATTCCATAAAATCCGTTACAAAGTGTTCCAAACTTCCATTTCATATACCATGAGAATGATATTTCCAATCAGAATTTATCCAGTCTGTCAAGATTACCTGAACTACATTTCAGTGTGAGGACTGATTCCTATAACTTCTACAATTTTTTTTTCCTAAATTTTAAAAGTTTGAAGGATAATTTAATTTTATTAAAGTAAAATGGAGAAAGGAAAGAAGGGGGGAAGTAAGGCATGAATTAAAATAATGTTATATAGTCAGGATACCTGCTACTTGATACCTCCTGAAAAGGAACCTTTGTCTCATCACCATATTAAAAATATCCCTTCTCTTTTATACCATAAGTATAAAACAGATTCCTTCATTCTCTTACAAGATCAAATACTCTGCATAAAAATCACACAAACATCACTGCATTTATCACCATATTATCCTGGAACCTGGAGGTATATACTTATTCTTCCCTTAATATTCCTGAGGCACAGAATTTTGGTAGACCCAAAGGATTATACGGCACATAGAAATTCACCATGTATCTCCTATTTCCCATCTGAAACCCTTGCTCACAAGCTTACTTTGACTGCCTCTCAGCTCCTTTCATCTTGAAGAATTGTCATTAATAGTAAAAAAGTGTGCACAATTAAGCTTTTCTTCATACTTAGTATGACTTGAAAGCTTCTTCCTAGCAGGAATTGCATTTGGAGATGGAGTTCTTCAAGCATGACAGTGTTGTGAAAGGAAAGAGTGTTGCTGGGATTTTTCATCTTGTAGCTAAGGGGTTGCAGACCAGTCTTTTGTTTTCATAATATCATTACACCTTCTCTTTAAAAAATATAATTTCAGTTGTCTCTTTAAAAACACCCTTAGTTATTCTACTTTGGGCATGTTTCTCCACTCTGGATTTTTTCCTGAGTTTGATTTTTTTGGGGCTTTTTTTCCTCCTTTATTCTGTTTTTGGATTTTTTTTTAATTTGATTTTTCAGTATTTCCTCTTCTCTACTCAATCAAATATGTTCAGCACTTCTAAGTAGTCTAAGCCATGTCTCACTCAATTCAGTGAAAGAATTAAATATTTTTATGTATTTGTTTTCTGTCTCTCACACTCTGTGTTTTACACTATAAAGTTGTTTTTTCAAGGATGATTGCATGTCCCTTTGATGAGAAACTCCCATCTGCTTTGTCTGGTAGCTCTGAACTTGAAGAATGTATTTGCAAACAAAGGGTATTCTGTATTGACAAATGAAAAGAGATTTGTGTCTGTTGGTCACAGGTTTTCCACTGCAAGCAAAGGAATGTTGTTATTTCTTTTGTATCCCACACAGAGACCAGAATAAAATAGGTATCAAGGCAGTAAGTCTGCTATGTACTCCATTCAGAACGTGTCTCATCCTCTCTATGATTAATTCTTCTTCCCAGGAGTTTATCAGTTATATTGCAATAACTTTTATGGAACCTTTTGTTAGACTTCTGTAACATAGTTCACTTATCCTTCTTGTCTATACAGGAATAGTAGAGACAGTCTTCTGTAATCATATATGTTCTATTTCTCTTGAGATTTTTCTCAAGCACAACAAGAGTAGCTTTTACTGGAAAAGCTTTCCAGTAAATAAATAAAGTAGAAAAATTGCTATCTTCTCTAGTTCAACAGGATTTTTGCTGTTGTGCTTTTTTTTTTTTTTACTTCTCATAAAAGAAAAGGGCAAATGTGTATATTGCTGTATCATCACACCCAATTACTGAAATTAATAATTATAGTAGCTGAATATTATTGGAATATTACTGAGATTAATAATTATAATAGTTATAATAATTTAATATAATTTACTTATATAGTAATTTAACATAACCAACAAATGAAATTAAATATAATTAAGATATTGTAATAATATATTGCTTGCAAAAAGTAAATCCATTTTTATAGACTTTTAAACAACAATCCACAGTGTATCATGACATGAATATTAAGTGTCAATTGAAAAATGATCAAAATAATTTTAACTTCATACAACCTTCAGAAATTTTGGGAAAATTCTACTTATTTCATTAATTTCCCTTAGATTTGATAATATACATATACTAATTTTTTTTTTTTGTAGATGTATGATAGGATCAGGTCCAGATGAAGGACAAAATTACTTCATAATTAAAATTTATTTTAATGCTAAAAATTGTTAATAACATCACTACATTACCTATGGACAAAACTCTGTCTCTTTGAGATCCACCTTCATTTGACAAGACTGTGTAATGTTCTTGGACTGTGAATTTTATTTATGATTTTAAGAATGTAAGCAGAAGGTTTGTTAAAGACCTTATTTCATTATTTATTTTTACTTCTGGTGTACTTTGTTAAAAGGAAAGCTACATTAATAAATGCAAATGCTAAAGTTCTTTTAAAAAAGTCCTATTTTGATATTGTTCTGTTCTTTTATTATTTTAAAAAACCTTTCTACATGTAGAACAAAATTAAAATTTATAACACCCAAAACTGTCTTCTATTTGTAAGACATATTTCTGGATGACAAAATATTACACAATTCTGTTAAACAGAAATGAAGGAAGTTTTCTAACTACGCTCTACATCTTGTTAAGCCTTTTCAGTCCTTTGACATTTTATTATATTACAGTAACAATTCATCCTAAATCCCATGCATTTATGACTAAAGATGGTCATCTACTGTTTAGCATACCATAATCCAGATTATCAACAAAATATTAATATGCTTTCCTACCTTAAAACAAATAAGCTGATTATGGACTGCTCTTATAAGTGCTATTTTACGTAAACATTTTTTTTCAACTTAATTAACATAAGATGATTGAGAACAATATAGCTTTCAAAATTTTCTAAGTCTTGAAAGCATTTCTACTGATATCTAGGATTCGGTGACTCCAGGCTTCCAGTTTGTTTGCAAAGAATGGAAGAGATGTCAGCATTCTGTACCAGAAAAGAGCTTTCAGGATGCCAAGGCTCCCTTGCTCCACAAGAAGCCATATTCTTGCCTAAGTAAGAATGTATGCTTCTCCTTTTAACTGCTAACAGGCTTCTGAAGAATGTAACAATCAGTTGTTACACTTCGTTCACTAAAACTTCAAAAAAGAAACCCACAAAATGAGAAAAAAATGCACATACATGTTCTCAACTGTTCTGTTATATAGCAATCTACAACTTCTTCATGAGGGAAAAAGGAGGGGATTTACTCTCTGTGGTGACCAGGGACAAGACGAGGAAATGGCCGGAAGTTGTGTCATGGGAGATTTAGGTTGGATATTAAGAAAGGTTCTTGACCCAGAGAATGGTCAGGCACTGGAACAGGCTCCCCAGGGAAGCGGTAACAGCCCCAACCCTGACAGAATTCAAGAAACATTTGGACAATGCTCTCAGGCACATGGTATGATTCTTGAGGATGGTCCTGTACAAGACCGAGCTGGACCTTGGTGATACTTATGGGTCTCTTCCAGCTCAGAATATCCTGTGATTCTGTGATTCCATATTTGACAAGTAATTTTATTTTTATCTTTCTACCTTTTGATAGGAATCAAAGTGAAAACTTTCTTGAAACCTCACATAAAGGAAGCTTCAGGCTACTAAGAGCAATTCTGCCCAAATTCACCATTATGAATTTGCATGTTTAAAATATGTTTGGCTAATAGAAAGTAATATTTTCAATTTTTATAAGAATTATATATATACATTTTTTAAGACAATAAGACAAAATATAGACTCTTTTTTGCTGATATTTTTATGGTTACCTATACTTTTACTATAAAAAGAAATAAATAGGTAGATTATCTTTCCCAATGCCAGGCAAATCTAATTTTTGGTGTCTATTGTAAAGTACATTAGAGATATTGATTGATAAGTAATCACAAAAACAAACTCCAAAATAGCATGTAGTCTAAGCACCTAAAATAGCTAAGTAAACTGATTAACTAATCATTAGCAATTTTATTGCTTAGTCTTTACACTGCAGGAGGCATTTCACCAGTAACTTATTCATTAATGATTTTAAAATATATAGGTTATTAGAATATGCCTCTGAGATAAATGGCAGAAAGCTTATTTTTATATTTGTTAAGCAACTGACTATGTAATGACATTTTTGCAAGTTCTTGGTGATTAAAATTCATTTTTGCTTCTAAAAGGAAAGAGATACATGGCATTGATCCAAATTGTGTCAAAACAAATGGAAAAAATGCTTTTAACTTGAGTAAGATAAATCAGGTTCTTGTAGAACAAAAACAAAAAGAAAGGGAACAGAATAAAATATTTGAGAGCTTTATATGAGTACCAGCAAAAAAATGTACAGCATGAATATATTTTCAGATATGCATGAATTCACTAGAAGTATATTGTTTGAAACCATACCCTGATCAACATTGTGCAAGGTTTCAGAGTAGCATTTGAAGTTTGACATTTCTGAGATACTTGGCTTAAATATATACTTTCAAAAATCATGTCAAAAATAATTGCAGACTGTTTTTTAAATTACATCAATCTATATAATTTTTTATTCTGTTATTTATTATGTAGGTTGGAATACTACCAAATTGCTGGCCTTTGTTTCCTTCCTTTTTAAAGCCTTATCTCACTTAATTTTTTCTTATTTGAGTAGGTTCCATGTCACATGACTTGAGCCACTTGGCAGAGTTATTAGCTCCATTTGTGGTCAATAAAGAGATCAGTTTCCACAGAAACATATGAATCTATGAGAGAATGCAGAGTCACTATCCTTTCTCCATTGATTTGAGAATGAACACAAAAAACTGGATTAAAAACCACAGAAAACTGGATTGAGTATTGGTGTTTAGAAGCTTAAAGTCAGATAACGTGAGACAACTGTAGATCTATTGGTGAAGAGATACTGCCATACGTAGTTTGTAATAATAAAAGCATCCCTATTAATTGCTGACAACATAACATTGCGTATGGCTCATCTGTGGCAAAGTTCTGTCATATATTCCTTCTGTGTCTGATCTTATTTCATGGATGTGTATCCTCCACCTGCTGCTTAGTAACATGTTTAAAATTTCATGTCAATTTGCATGTCATAATTCCTCCACATCCATATTCTTTTTTCACCTAAATACACAAAAGTCAATTAATTCTGAATCGATATTTCTAATTTGTAATTTTTCTTCATCAATAGGCCTAGGAAAAAATTATTAAGTCTGTGTAATATTCTGATAATTGCATGCATTTTAAACTTTGTGTAAAAAGACATGTATCCTTGAAGTATATTGTAACACCTAAATTTCATTGTATATAACTCTATAATTTAAAAATTCCATAATATTAAAGATATTTTTAATGCCTTAAACTCCTTCAGTGTTCATCCTTTAGTAATGTTTATTTTTCATTTGTAGGGTTTGAGACTCAGTAAAGACAATATCTACAATTCCACATTGAAAAATCATTTAAGACATTAGAATTGGAAGGATTTTGTGATGCATTCCAGACTGAAATGGTATGACTGTTGTAATGAGACACTGGCTGATATAAATTATGAGAGTAGAATAACAAAAAAATCTGTCTGCTGTCCATATCACACTCAAGAATATAATTTCTTACAACAGAGGATTTATTTTATTGCACAACACTATAATTGCAAGGTTATTTAAATGGAATCTAACTGCGAACTTGCATGCTAAGCATGCTACTGACCATTTTTAAAAGCAAGCAAATTAAAATTATGGTTCCAGGCAGATTATGGTTTCACAATAAACAAAGAAAGGTAGCTAAGAACCATACTGTCTAGAGAGGCACAATCCCTGTGTGTGCTCAGAGGCCAAGGCAAAAGGAAAATCCAGTTTCTCTTATACCTTCTGCATCTCAATGAGGCACTGTCAATGCTGGCATTCAGAGAGATATTCATGAGTTAGCCAGAGTTTTCTCAGTCCCAGTAGCCAACTACCAGTATGTTGGAGGGGGTGGGGTGTAGAACAAATCACCACAAGACACTCTGAAAATATTTCAGAAGGTTTTGTTTGCCTCAACATGATTCACTTTGAATTTGGTTCTGGTGACTTCTGTGGGCCTAAGTGCCATTTTCTTCTCCATTCCATGACACATTCTTCCTTACTTTAGGTTGATATCTCTAAGTGAATCAGGCAAGGCAGAGAGATTGCCTCAAAAAAACTTTGTTGATATGATGGAAAAGCACAATGTAGTCAATCATGACAAATAAATTTATACACACTATGTAAAAAAGCACTGAGACTTAATGAACAGCAGCAGTCTTTGCTGTGTTTTGCCAAAGCAAACAATCTGATGAATTCTATTTTTATTAGTTTTTTAAATTGAAGGTAGTCCAGCTTAGTACAGTACAATTACCATCTTTCCTTTCTTTTTGATGTACCCATGAATTCCTAATTCTTGTATGCTAGTTAGTTGTTCAGAGCCAAGGGAACACCTTTTCTCATGATTAAACTGATTTAAAAAGAATTTTGACTTGCTTAATTAGCTCTCTAGAACTGCTAATAACCACACATTCTCCACTGTGAACCATGTAATTATTGTGACATTAATTCTCTCCCTGGGACACTTTATTTTTGATGTGATCATTTCTCTTTTTAGATTGCTGGCTGGTGGTTTAACTTCTGCATATTAATGAGCACCATAAGACATGTTTGACTATTGCTCAAAATCTTCAGTATCCTTCCATATGATGCAAAGATTATATCCACAAGTAATAACAGCGTGCTGGTTACTAGTGATAAAGCATTAAAATTAAAAAAAAGAAAATCAGCTAAGCTTTTGAAATTCTTGTAATGTTGTGCAACTGCTCTCAAGCATCCCTGTATCAGCTTGCCAATCTGTCACATCCTCACCTGAGCAATTTTGCACAAAGAGGACAGAATTGTGGAAGAAAATATTATTTCCTTTAACAGACAGAAATCTATATATAGATTTATCAGAGAACACACACAGTCCCTATGACCCGCTCTGCTTTTAGCCATGTTGTACCTTTAAGGAGTACAGGTACTCTGTACAACCTCTGTTGTACCTGGTGTAGTTTAGTTCTTCTGGTGCAAGTCAGGGCGGCTACAAGCCTGTAAAAGCTCTTCCTTCATAGCTAGGGACTGGATAGACCATTCTTTCTTCTTGTCCAAAACCACCACTGCTACAATATGACTGGGCTTCAAATAAATGCTGCAGTTCTTCTACATTGCTAACTTTGCAAATTATAAACATATTTACAATTACAAAAGAGCACTAATTTTTAGACATACAACATTGAAAACAAAGACCTTAATGGATTGAAAAGACAGAATCAGACTGTGTATACAGAAGGGTTTTGGGGAACATCAGTTTGAAAGTTCCCTAAATATAACAGCAAAAGGCAGCAAATAGTCCAATTAGCAGCAACACTGGCATTTCTGCTCTCAGCAACTTTGTGCTATCTAGGTTTCAGGATCAGCTTCTTTCCAGCTGTTGGAAAGGAAGCCTGCTATGTAATTCTTACATTTTTCAAACAGTCCAAACTTATGTGACATTTACATCTCTTCATGACACCTGTGTAGCTACTTTTTGCCACTTCATGATCATGGGTGTGAGTTTTTAGTTTTCTTCTGAGTTGTTCTAGGTATTGTGGCTTGCTTGATATACTTAGTCCCTTTTATATTTCTGCAGACAGCTTTAAAAATAAAGACAAGTTTCAAAAGACCAAGGATGAGTAAGACAGTTCTGAGGAGTTTAACCACCACCAGTCATCTCAATTAATTTATTTATTTACCAATTAATTTGATCGATACATAATGATTTCTAAAATGTTACTGTTGAAAGCTATTTCACATATGAAGACAGACTTACACACATTGTTAGGGATCCTTAGAACACCACCAGACCCCCAATCCTGCATTTGGAGCCTGCAGAAAAATTTCAGCTGAGTCTGAGGCCCTCAGTCCCCTGCCCCACAGCAGTGCGGGTCTCTGGCCCTGTCCCCAGAATGGACCTTAGGGTCCTTCTCCAGCCTCACTCCTGATACCTTGTTCTGCTCCTGGAGAGTTTCTGACATCAACTTGTCACTTGCCTGCCCAGGACTTTTAACACCCTGTTACAGCACTAGGTTTTGCTCACCATAGTCAGATCCTGAGGGATGGGATGTTGGGAAGAGCTCTGCCAGGCCTGGGGTCACCCTTGGCTCACAGCTCCCAGCTCCTAAGGGAGCAGCTGGCCCTTGCTGCACACCGACACAGATCTGCACAAGCGTACTACAAGTGACATCGAGCATGAGTGGCTCCAGAGCGCAAATGTTATTTTATAAATGGGTTTTGAAAGTGCACTGTACCCTTCTCTGTGTGACAGACAGCTCTTTCCTTTACTGAAGACTTCCTGTTAGACTTTGTGGTTCTTAATCTCCAGAGACCATTATTCCAGTAATCATTATTACTCATTTATTATTTAATAATATCATTGTTTTAGGTACAGTGCAAGTCATACAACAGTGATTTTCCATAAATGACCACAACAAATCTGAATTTACTTCAGTATTAACTATCACTACATCCACACTACAAATGAGCAGATTTTTTTATTATTATTACTGCTAAGACTTGTTATACAAATTTATGTTGCCTGCATCTGGCTTGTTAAAATCTAATTTACAGTTTCTGCCTCAAGAGGATAAGGAGTGGTGTCTGTGTGCTTCATTGTATATCCCTGAGAAACAATTCACTTTTGAACTCTGAATTTTTTTCACAGTAAATTGGTTCTGTGATAGAAAAATAAACACATTTGTTTTCATGAAATGCTGTAGGGAAAAAAAACCACAAAAAACTCCACCATTTCTTTCTAGACAAATAAGCAATAATGGAGCTAGTATCTGTTTTAGAAGTTGCCATTTTGTAGTTCACACAATTCTTAGTGGGGTTTTTACCTTTAGCTTCTCAATTGTTATCAAATACATGTCATAAACATCCACTTCTTTGAATATAATTTGATAATTAGTATCATACAAAATAATAGTTTTGATATACCCACACAAGGGGGAAGAGAGTGGTGGAGGGAGCATGCGCAGCAACATATGAGATTTCTGCTTCAAATGGAAGTTCTAGGTATTTTCCTTTAATCTTTACCTCCTCTATTCTCAGCATATTTTAATTAACCAAATTGCTGTAAAAACATTTATTTTTTCTTTTCTTTGGTATGTAATGACTTCTCCAACTATAGTCACTACTCTTGAATATACTTCTGTCAAGATTCAGTTTACAAAAGATAAAACATGTTCTATCAACTTCCCACTTGCCTTATGCCATTCAAGTAGAGTTGTCTTGATGCTTTCTTGCCACTAGTTTATCAGTAGGATTTTTTAAAATTTCAATAAAAGGCAGCACTTTTTACTTTCAATAAAAGGTATATATTTACATAGATGTAATATATTCACATCCTTCTCCATTTATAAAAGTTATCAAAAATATGCAAATATATTAAAATCCAGGTAGCACAGTGTTACTGACCATGAGAAAATGGATTGTGTGGGGCTCTGAGGAAGAAACATAAAAGTTGGGCTTTTCAAGAACCCTGGAATAGAAAACCTGAAAGATAAGTGAGATAGTTATTCTCTCACTTGAATTGTTATTTTATGTTTAATTTTATCTTCTTAAATTATAAAGTAAATAATTTTCTAAAACAGCAGCACCTTCCTTGGAGTCTGCGTTTGCTTTAGATGGTTACAGCTGAGAAACTAAGCCAAGAACAAAAGAATGACGTAATTTTTGAGCAATAAAAAGGTCAAGGCTAGAGACCTGAGACCTAGAGTAAAAACCACGTTAAAGACATGAGAGTTCAGAGATTCAAGCTGCCTGTAATTACAGAATCCAGTTACAATCAGCTTAGGTCTGGAATTGTGACATTGAACCAATTACTTCTTGTCACTGATACGGATCATTACTAGTACATTGTACCACAAGAATAAGGTAAATCTGGGCTTCATAATTACTGGACAACTGTTTTTGTTTTGTTATTTTGTATTGTTCTTAAATGTAACCCCAATTTTATTCCTTCAGAGTAAGCTAATAAATACGCAAGACTCTCCAAGGAGCTCAAAAAAGGGCCTGCTTAGCAAAAAAAGAGCAGTAAAAAAGAAAAATCTAGTTGGAGACCAGTGACTAGTGGTGTACTGGGGATCAATAACAGGTCCTTTCCTGTTTAACATCCTAATTAATGATCTGGGTGACAGAGCAGAGGGTACCCTGTAAAAAAAATGAAGGAAATTAGTTGCTTAGTGTAACTCACTTAGCATTAGTAGCTAGTCCTGCTGAAGCCTCAGGCCACACACTGTGAACTTTTTGCTGGATACACTGAGCTTTTTACCTACTCAAGTGAAAGGGATCCCCAGAGCCTGTTCATATTGGAAGACAAGGTATTAAGGAAGGCCACTATCCCACCAGCACAAGCTGCAACATTAGAGGTAAAAAAGAGAAATGGCCCACCTAGAGACAGTGAAGAGAACCAGTGGAGACCCAGAAGACCCCGTTCCTAATATTTTTATTGGATTGAACTGTCACATAAGGAGTAGGAAACCTAGATGGTAAGAATATAAACTGCCCAGGGACATCTTTGTTTGGAGTCCTTTTCTGAAGACACTGAATTCAAGCTTTCCTTATTGCAATACATTTCAAATTTTAAATTATTTTTTCCTAGAAGACAATTGGGACTCTACTGTGAGAGACCTAGGGCCAAGGAATTTCTTTAATGTACCCTCTGGAGTTGACACTACACAGGGAGGAGTGGTACACTGCTGGTTGTGACGCTATCCAGAGGGACCTCAAGAGGCTGAAAAAATGGCAGGAAACTCAAAAGCAGAAAGGCAATTCCTGCACCTGGTGAGGAACAATAAACTGCACTAATCTGGGGGCTACTCAACTTGGCAGAAAAGTACCTGGAGGTCCTGGTGATTACCAGGTTGAACATGAGCCAGAAATGTTCTCTTGCTGCAAAGAAGGTGACTGGGATATCCTGGGCCATGTCTGGCTAAATACTGCCCACAGGTCGAGGGAGGTGATCACCACTTTATCCAGCAGTGGTGAGGCCACATCTTCATAATTGCATTCATTTTTTGGGGGCCTGAGGGATACTATTGAGAGTTCAGCAAAGCACCACATGGATAAGAGCACTATACAGAAGAGGAACAGCTGAGAGGGCTGGGACTGCTTTGCCTGGAGAAGGCTCCGTGGCATCTTATCAATGTATATAAATACCTGAAGAGTGGGACCAAAGAGGAGAGACAGGTTCTTTCTAGTGGTGACAAATTGGTTACCAATGATAGGACAAAACAAAAAGATAATATAAACACCTTTTTTTTTTTAAAATGTAATTTCTTCCATTAAGTCTTGGGAAGATAAAAATCTCACAATCTGTACAACTGTAGCTGGAGCACCACTGTTGGGTTGCAGCAAGATTGCTTCTTTCATGCTGAGTTTTACACAGGCTTGCAGACAGGAAGTGAGGTCAACCTCACTATCTCTACAAACACATTTACAGATTTGGAGTGGGATCCATTAGTCAAATCAAACTAAATGGCCACACAGAAAGCTTTGGAAATACTTGGAAAAGTGATTTATAAAGTAGGTTTGGTGAGGTGTGCTCAGAACACAGGGAAGGTTGGTAAAAGACTTAAACAGTTTTTTCACTATTAACTATTCAAAATTGCATTCTGACAAGTTTTTATTCTCATATACTGGTTAATATTCTATATTACCTAATATTCAGTTTATCAGCTGATAATACAGAGCATTGAATTTAGCTTATTTTCTGATAGACCTAAATGAATATAATTGCCCTTCCTGAAACACAAAATAATGTAATTAAATTAATTTAAACACCATTTCCTTAGCTAAAAACTATTGATAAATCTTGAATTATTGTAGAATCTTCTACAGTCAGCGACAATTCTAAGGCTTTTTGTTTGTGGTTTATTATCTTTATTATTATCATAATTATTATTATAGTGATTGTTATTTCCACATCTTTTAGCCAAAGTGCTATATACATACATACAAACTGATTGTTTACAACAGATTTTTCCTTACAAAGTGCTTACTGTTTCCTTTTGCATCTCTTAAATAAGTGTACCAACTGCAATTGTAATATAAATTGCAACAATTTAATCAGACAAAAAATCAAATTATTGTTAAAAATTACCACAAAACTCCACCCCCACCCCCCCTCAAGAACACTTTTGTTTAAGTCAGTCCTATAAATAAGATTTCCTTCAAAACCCATTGGACCAGATAAATCTGTTTAACTATTCTGTGTTTTATAGCAACAGGAATTGTAGCTGAAAGTCCTACATGTAAGACAATGTAGATGTTACATTATCTGCCTTTTTCTTGAGGCTTTTAAATGGATGTTTCACCTGCATCCATTTGTATAGATTTTAAAAGGAATTTAGTCGTACAATTTTTTGAAGATTAAACTTATTTAAGAAAGAAAACATGACATTGTAAATTGAGTTGGAGCAGAGCCTTTGTACAAGCAAAAATGTATACACATCAGAGGATTTGTCCTTACATTTATTTAATAATGGAGAAAATGCTTGAAAGCTAAATAAAATGTACTTTTTGGGCTGCCCTTGTATTGGGTCGGATTACGGGGTTATAATTAGCAATTTCTCCTATCAGCCTATTATTTATGTTGTGCTTTAATACTCTCTATGATACTGCCCAAGAGTGGTATTGTCCAGACTCTACATCTATGGCTTGCAGCTGACTGGGAAGTGTCTCCGAACAAGAACAAAAACAAAAACAAGAACAAAAACGAGAACAAAAACAAAAACAACCCCCCCCCCCCCCCAAAAAAAAAAAAAAAAAGTCAAGGGTGAAGGGATGGGTGTTAACATCTTTGAAATGGGGCTTGGTGTCTCTACTAACTTCAAGCAGCAGGTTTGTTACAGAGCCCAGACACCTTGGCTTCTGAAACAAACAAGGTGGTCTGCGCAAGCCAGAACTTATGGACTTTTGAGGTAAGACAACAGGAGGTTCAAGAAGGAATATGTGGTCGGTCGGCAGTTCAGAAGGCTGTACCTTCCTGGTACCTCAGCCCATGGGGAAACGAACAGGGCAACACGTGGCCGGGAGTTTAATATAAGAAGAGGCTGTGCCCTCCGAAACCGAGAGAGAGAAAACCCTGCGGGCATGTGCCCCAGAGGACTCTCTCCATTTATTCGAATAAAGTTGCAGGACTCCTCTGTCTCCTTTCTGGACATAAAGCCCTGTCCTTTGTGCATTTTCTTGCCAGTAGCACCTCCCTGGGAGGAACAGCTTTGCTAATGGAGCCTGGCAGTTTCCACCAGCTATCCCTGGCACCTCGCTGCCACCCCCAGCAGCGCCGCATCCCCTGCCCGTGCTGCCAGCCTCCCTCCGCCTTCCCTCGGGAGCGGATTCCCGGCGGGCCCGCGGGCCGCAGGCAGCGCCCCGCGCAGGTGCCCGTTGCCAGGCAACGCCCGCCCGGAGCCCCGAGCGCGGGCCCGGCCCGGGGCGGCGCAGCGCTGCGGGGGCGTCGCGGGGCGCCTCGGGTAAAGCTGGGGCTTCTCGTAATTTAATTTTGGTTTTATTTTTACTTGCGCAGCGCGTGAGTTACAGAGCTATTATTATCTTAAAATCAGAGCCAATTGTAAGCAAGCAGCTGGTACGTGGTTATTATCATCACAGTGGTGTGTGAACAGAAGTGGGGTTGGGGTTTTTTTAGGTATGGCATGGTTTTCTTAATTTAGCAAAATTTAAAAAAAAAAGCTTCAGCTGAATTGCTTTTCTTGCATTTTTTTCCTTTTACTGCTGTTTTCATTTCTGTATCAGGTTAATTTAAGAGTAAAAACAGTATGTGAATAAAAAGTCAATGTTTTAGCTTTGACACTGACCACAGGAAATGCTTCCTTCTTTATAGCCTTTCATTTTGAAGATAAATTTGTTGTGTTTAAAACAAGATGGGTGGTGAAATAAATGGGCAGGAGATCTTTCTCCTTTTTAATGCCTTTATTAAGAAGAATCAGCTCAGGTGGGGAGAAATCGACAGGTTGCGTCCTCGCCGCCGTTGCTCCCAGGCGTGGCACGAAGGAGGAGGATGATGCAGTTTTGTCCGCTGGTCTGCAGGCAGAGCTGGGGACTCTGTCCTCACGGGAGAGTCGTGGAGTCCTTGGTTTGTCTGTTTAAAAACCCGGGGGGGTCTCTTTAATCAGTTTCTTTTCAGGTTAGGGTGAGAAAATAAAAAGGTCCAAGCAGGTACGGGACTATGCTCCCATTCTTAGACGTCACTTAAGTCACTTGTTGGCTCGTGATTTTAGGGGTTTTTCTTGTAAAAACTGTAAAACTGTAAAAACCCAAGGTGCACTGCACTTCTTATTTGCATACTGGCTCCGATGTCACTCCTATTTTCTTTACCTCGGAGGGGTCTGTCCTGGCAAGTGGCCAGCATCAGGGAAACAATCAGTTAATCACCCGCCATCAACGGGTGATTAAGGGCTTTTCTTCGGCAGCGAAACCAAAGGAGTCTGACCCGGTCTGACTTGGTTTTTTTAACTCTGAAACTTAAAAAAAATACAACTTTCTATTCATAACAGGTGGGGGTTTTTTTGTTTGTTTGGTTTTTTCTTGTTGTTGTTTTTGTTTGGGTTTTTTGTTTGTTTGTTTGGGGGTTTTGTTTGTTTGTTTGTTTGTGGGGTTTTTTTAAAGGCCAGATACTCATGTTGTTTCAAATATACTTTTGTGTAAGGTATAAACTTCTTGTATGGTACAGATGCTCAGGTTAGCGTATGTAGACATTTGTTACCATGCCAAACTAAGCTGAAAGACTATTGAAGGTCCAGGTGTTTTGATCACTGAAAAATCATAGCACAAACCAGTCTGATCCCACAACGCATTGCTCCCATGAATAAATCATAATTATCATTCCCCCCAGAATGGTGGAGGAGCATAAAAAATCCAGGGGCAGGCATATATTGTTTTGTATTATAACCATGAATATATGGCTTTACTGAACTATATAGCAATAAACGTCTTATGTATAGTGAGTTTATAAGCAAAGACCTAGTTTCTTATAATCAGGCATTAGGCTAGTAAAACAGACATATAAAGCTCTGTTTTGCAAGATGGTTTGGGGTGACCATTTCTTTTTCTTAGAGACATTATCATGGAAAGAGTGGAAATAACCTACACAAACTATTTTATTTAAGAGTTCGCAAATTGAACAGATAACCATGGGAACATAATAAAAGCTCCCATTATCTCTACTTGTGAATTTTTTTTCCTTAAAGCTCCTTCAGGATAGAAGGAAAAAAGCTAATAAGAATAAAGCCATTTATTTTGCATCTCTTTCTAACTGAAATACTTATTTATAAGTGAGGATTGGCTGAAATGGTAGTAAAATATGCACAGTGAATCAGAGTTAAAGTTTGAGACTTGGATTGAATCAGAATTGATATTCAAATTTTATAATGTCAGAATCTTATCAGAAGTTCTTGTAGTGGTTACTGATGACCAAGTAACACCCAGAAACTCAGGTACTGGGAACCCGTTTTATTAAGATCTGTACAAGCACAAAATAAAAGAGCATCTCTGCCCCAAGCTATTTGTAGAACAAATACACAAAACAGAATATGTAGAAAATAAATTATGATAAAAAAAAGAAAAAATTAAAAAATTTCCAAAGGCTACACAGCACAAGCATTATGAAAGTGGAAAACAGTCCTTCAATTCTGATCCATTGTATACCTAGAGAACTTTCTGCATAGATTTCAGTAGATTATTTTCCTCTATAATGTTGTCCTTCAGAGCCTGACTGCAGTTGACTGAGAATAGAAACACAAAAGCAAGGTTTACCTGGTCCGTGCCTATAGAGTGTGCAAAGCCTTATACAAAACAAAAGTTGTCTATTGAGGCAAGATAAAGTCATATTAGGTAATAAGGAGAAGGAATATGCCACGTCTGAATGTATCACCTTTCATGACAAAGGAGGTGTTTCCCTGTGTTTTCACCACTCGTATTACTACATCATGTGCAAAAAATGTAACAATTCAGAGATAAAGAACTGATATCCACCATGGACACCCGTATCTTTTAGGTGACCCAACCAAATGTATTACTGTGATCTGGATTTTAACCTCATTTGTACTTAATGAATACTTAAAACTAAGTATATATAATCCCTGTAGGTCAGTTTTCTAATCAGTTTATTTCCTTTTCCCTTCCCTTAACTCACTGGGGTTAGGAGGTGTTCTGATACTTCATTATTTTCTTGTTTTATTTGAAACTTTAAACTGTTTTGAACTTGTCTTCAAAACATTTTTTCTTTTTTTTTTTTCCCCTCATGCTTTTTCTCCTTTAGGTTTTTTTTTTTTTTTAAGCATCAGAGCTGACTTTTAACTAGCTTTTCAACTTGTGTAGCAGTGCAGCTCATTGTATTTTGCTTTGACAGGCTGGGTGCAATCTAGCTCACTCTAGATATATGGTTTATTCCAATTACCTTTGATTTTTATATCCACATGTTGGCTATTTTACAAGAACTTCTTAATACACTGCTGCTAAAATGTTTTGGGGACATCTGTCAATAATATTGCCATTGTGGCTGCAACACACAGGCAGAAAAAAACCTACTGGAGAGACTTCCTATTTTTTCTTATGTACTCAAGTGAATACTTCTTAGTAAATACAGGCAGTAAAGTCAGATGAGTCTCGACTTCTCAATCTGAAATGACCACCTGCTGTATTGATTTTTTCATCAGCCAAGTCAGTAAATGTTTTAGCTGTATATATTCTTTCTTACTGGATGTGTTATGCTTTGGAGATGTCTTTTTTCACTGTCTTTGATTTTCCATACTATCCACTCCAGTGTGAAACAGATTGGTCAATGACACTGCTGCTACAAGTACTGCTGATCATTTGTTTTAAGCTCTAAGAGTCTGTTTTCCACAGGCATTCTTGATCTTTCTTTAAGTTTTGCAATCTGCTTTATCTGGACAGCCTCTCTACTTTTCATTCTACTATGTCATTTATGTCCTGTTTTGATTATTATTATTTTCATTATACTTTCTGTGGATCTTCTTCCCATTTACTTTCTCTCGTAGTGTTGACTGAATTATTTTTTATCCTTGTTAGAGTTTTCTGTGCCAGCAAGTCACTATTATATTTCCTTAACTCTCACTATCTAGTCTGCCCAATATCCTGTTTCTGACACATGCTCAGGAAATCCTACTGCTAGTCTGTTATTTTCTTTTGAATCTTTCTTCCAAAATCATCATATTTGACACTTTCCTATCATCTTACACAACTAACTAGTTGCCCTGTCATTCACTTCACAATCTTGTGGTTATTTTTTGCTTTCTGCTTTTCTTTCCCTAAGCCTTCCCAGATCTCATTATTTCATTCTTAGTAATGTTTTGAAATCCTATTTCTTACATCACTTTCGTAGTATAAAATCCTAGAACACTCTCTAGTCCTTCTCATATGCTGTGACCATTTTCTCAGTTCTGACTCTGTACAACTCCTTCAGGCCACAAAATGCGCAACGGAGATGAAACTGCTTCTAACCAGTTGCTCCATCATTCAAGCCTTTAAGCTGGTTCTTGAGGCATTTCCTTCACTCCTAACTTTAGCATAGAATTTGTACTTACTTAACTCTATATGCTTTATTTTTCTAATTTTCACAATTAAATATGTATAACAAATACAAGAGAAATCTGTAATTCTAGTTGAATTTTCAACTGGGAAGTCCTTAGCAGGGAGTGCACAAGATAAATGCCAGAGAATTCCTGAGGATTCTGTTACCTGTGTCAGGATGACCCTGAGACCACAGTCATGTTTATAGACCAACATCTGAGCACTGAAATCTGCACAGATTTCACATTAAATTTTGACAGAATATTTTCTCTTCCTGTTTCTTTAAAACATATATTTTTCTGATATTTTATCTAATATTGACTCCATATGCTCAGGTTAGAGGTCTCAATTAGATTTAACTATTCTATGTTGAAAATTATAGTACTCAGATAATTTTAGCTAACTTTAGTGTTCTGTTGAATATTATTCTGGAGCATGACACTGTCTATCTGATGTGTTGCTGCCTTGTTACAGGAGTTTACAGCCTCCTTAATTTCCTATAGGTTGGAGGAACACAAATTTGGTAGATGCATACACATATTTTAAATTACTCTTTGCCAGTAACTTTATTATACTGGATATGAAGCAGGAAAAAAGAGACATTGGTCAGATGAAAGAATATATATGATGGATTCAGCAGCTAATACTGAAAACAACAATATATACACACCAAAAAATAAGTCAAAGAACAGATAGATCTAAAAGAAACACCCTATTGTCTATCAATGAGGGGGAAGATGTCTCAGAACAATAACCCCGCATATTGTAGTGGGATGTGGAAAATGTTCTTATTCAAGAATACATTTGGTATTTTAACTGCAGCAGAATTTGTAATAAAGAGTGACAGTGAGAAAGACAATTGTTTCATATGCATATGCTAACATGTTCAGTTTTCTGAGGGCAGGTTTGGGTTTTTTCTTGTTTGTTTCTTTGGATGTTGATGTTTTTGTTTCTTTAGCTGTAATTTTTTTTTTCCCCCTTAGATTCTATAGAGTCGTTACTTGTGCTTCCAGAAAACAATCAGGTTCAAAACAAAGCACATGCAATATAAGAATCTTGGAAAATAACATATTGCAAAGGAGGTTTGTTTAAAAAAAATAAAATGAAACCATTAAAAATTAATTTAAAGTAACTGAA
Organism: Passer domesticus; assembly: GCF_036417665.1. NCBI lineage: Eukaryota > Metazoa > Chordata > Aves > Passeriformes > Passeridae > Passer > Passer domesticus. The sequence goes on along the minus strand of NC_087474.1, from coordinate 82,689,154 downwards.
TTATAACCAGTGAAATTCATTAAATGGTACGACAGAAAACTCAAATATGAACAGTATGATCATGAAACAGGTGCTTGACTTTTTTTTAAGTTACACATTTTTTGCCAATAAAATATCCAGATTATGGATAGGCTCTTTTTTTTTTTTAATAATGGTATAGCCATTTAAACTGGGATAAACAATAATTCTACTGTAACATTTCTCATTTTGAAGGATTCTGAAATATATTGCAAACAAAATCCAGTGTAATATAAAGTGAAGACCATAATCATCATGATGACAGACACAGTTTAAAACAGAAAAAGAGATATAGCATACAAATGAAATTTCAGAGGCAGTTAAAAAGGAGAACAAAGATAACAAAACTGCTATGTCCAAAACACTCTATTTGACAGCGTTGTTCCTTGCAAGATGGTCAATGTGTTTTAGTCATGAGCAGTGTAACTGATTGGCCCAAGGGGACTAGAAAGATAGTTTGTTTCTGGTTGTCAGCGTATTTTTATTGTGACAAGTTTTTTTTGTTTTTTTTTTTTTACCAGCTATAATCAATTCAAGCAGCAACAGTTTCTCTGCTTCACAGCTCCAATAGCATGGTACTGCTGTCTCCTTTCCCATCATGTTGCCACGGCTGTCAATGATTCAGTAGAACTCCAGAATCAGAACTGTCACAGAAACAGAAATATAAAATCATATTGTCAAGCTGCCAAAGATTTCACAGCAATCATATTTTTTTTGTTAAGGAAGTCTGGTTTTAAATGTCCTAATCAATGGAACACTTTCTTCTTCCCATAAGGAAGTTACAGAAAAATTCTAGAAACATTCCCCATATACTTTTTTTCTAGTCCTGTCCTTTCCTAGTACAGTAATTATGTAGAATTGCTGTGAGCTAATCTAAAGCTAAGCACTACACATTTGCTCACTCACTCACCCCTATACTCCAGCAGGTTGGAGGAGAGAATAGGAAGACCAAAACAAGAAAACTTGTAGCCTGAGATACAGATACTTTACTAAGGAAAGGAAAGACAAACAAAATGAAACAAAAAAAAACCCCCAAACAGCAACAACAAAAAAAATCCACCCCAAAACCCACCACAAAAACAAAATCAAAGCACGTAACACTTACAGCCAGTCTTTGAGCAAGGGCTACCTTCCCCCATCCCCCATCAAAGAAAAACCCCAAAATCCTCCACAGCTTTTTATTGCTGAGCATAATGCTATATAGCATAGGATATCCCGTGGTGATCTCAAATCTGCTTTCCTGGTTGTGTCCTCGCCCAGCTTCTCACACACCCCTAAAATACTCACTGGGGAGAGAACTGGAAAGCAGAAATGACTTCATAATAGGGAAGCTATTCAGCAATCGCTAAAACGTATTATCAACACTGGTTTAGTCACAAATGCAAAGTGCAGCACCATACTGGCTGCTGGGAAATAAATTGACTCCATCCGTGCCAGTACAAGAGGTCATCCGAACACAGAGCCCTTCATCCTACCTTGAGCTAGAGAATAATGTTAGAAATTTTGTAGCACAGAGATGACAGGATAATCATCAAGTGCAGTCTTATTCAGTAAGATTTCAAGTGCACTGGTTAGACACTTTAGCAATTGTTGGAAAAACATGGAACTTGCTGGATATATGTTTATTCCAGGTGTTTATTGTTCTGTGGGACTCCCAGGAAATGCTGGGACCATCACAGTGCAAGGGAGAGTGTAATCTCTATACAACTGTGTGGCAAAAAGTATATTTAGCCCTCTCTCACTGGAGTGTTCTCTAACAGCTTTAAGATTGCTTTAAACCACAAAAGTAACATGAAGTATATTTAATGCAGCTACTAATAATAATTAAATCTCCAAAGAATTTCAACTTTTCTGCATTTTGGAAAGGAAAAACTTTAGGTTCCAAGAAGATATTTTACCAGTATTTGCAGATGACTGTAGTCATACTATGACAACACTAAAAAGCCTTAGCTATGACACCATAAGCAAATATAGTGGGTACAACAATCAATAGTTCAATGTGTAGGGCACAACTGTTTCAATTTTATAAGCCTGTACATGACAAGTATCTTAAATCCATTTAGCAGTTGACAGGAAGCAGTATTCCAGTTTAGTACCAATTCAATGTTTATACAAGTTGCATTTACAGGGTACGCTAGCCATTGAATTCTGTACAAACTGAAGTTTATGTACTGAAGTAAACATCTGGGATAACTCCAGGGTGTATGTATTAAGAATGTATAGCTATGTTCTAAAAATAGATAAAGACCTGCGTGTCTGGCTGAGGTTGGGATGTCTTGGGAAGGATACTGCGGCTTAATTTTCTTATTGTTAAAGCATTGGGAGTTAAAAGTAGTATCAAGATGAGACTCAATGTTTAGCATCAAACTCCATACAGACTTAGGTCAGCCATGATATTCATCACCAGTGCTTAACTTCTGTGCTCCTGAAATGAAACAGTCTTAACCAAATACATAATTTGCCTGTATTGAATAGAAAATGCTAAAGCACTAATCACATAATTAAGTCCCTCAGTTAGATTTCTTATATATTGTCAACTGCACAGGCTTCTATAAAACATAGTAAAGAAGACAAGGTAACTTTGGAACTTCTAATCATTAATTCACTCTATGTGAAAGAGTTAGCTCTCTGTATTGTGCATCTGATTTACACTAACTAACTTAAATTCCCCAGGTAGGTAATGTAAACACTCTCACTAAATCAGTCCAGACCAGGATTCACAACTGGACTAGACTAAAATAACTAATGGGATGTCTATAATAGGCAGCTTAAATACTGCTGATCTTGAGATACAATACCCAGAATTTTGAGTGCAACTCTGTCGAAGGAGGAGTCTTTTTTCACACCCTCAGCTGAATTCAAGAGCCAAATGCATATTTTTGAAAACTGGGCAAGTTATTTGAGGCAACAGCCTGGCTATTTAAACATAAAACAAGAGAGTTTAGAGCAATTTTCAACAAGAGATAAAGTTACATGTCTGTCAGGGAAGTGCCCTAATAATCTGTCTGTTGGCTGTTATGGGGTACTTTTCTTGGTGAAGCAAAGTATTTTGCAAAAAGTATTAATAGGATTGATAGGCACATATTTCTCCTACTAAAAATAACTAGTAGGAAAGAAAAAGTATCAACGTGTATCAGTTATGCTTCTAATATCAGCATCATACTGGATCTAGCTTCAAATAAATACAGTGAATAGTATCTTAAAGACTGTGTGGATTCTCGTTTTGCATGTCTTTTACTGTGGACGCTGTTTCACATGAGTGTTTTAGAAATGATTCCACATTCCAGCTTTGTCATTCCTTTGCCCATGGTTGTAGCAGCAGAACCAAATCCAACTCTCAGGCTTTGTGATATGCGGATTAACTAATTTCACCATTGCCCTTTTCTAGGGTGCCAATGAATAGTTTTGCCTACTCATGCCAGTCAAAGCTGAGACACAGTCGATTCAGCTGGCAGTGATAAACCTCAGACAACAGAGTCTGCACCTGCTCTGATTTTTAACTTAAAGGATGGCTCTGTCTCAGTACATTTTTTTTTCATAGTGTTGCCTTAGAGAACTGTAGTTTCAATGAAGTCATTGTTTCTGTCATTAACTGCTTGAATAATTCATTACTTAACAGAAAACATCCCTCTTTGCTCTCTGTTTATTCCATTGTTTCTATGTTTCAAAATAAATAAGTCAATGAGTAATACAGTGACTATTGAAAAAAAAAATTGCTTACCCAAGGGAAAAAAATGGCACAAGTAGAGAACTAAAAAAAAAAATTAAAAAAATAAAAAAAATATATATTTTTCTTGTTTTACATGCAACCTGAAGTATGTGTCTCAAAGAAACTGCTTTGATTACAAATAAATGTAATGACCAATAAAAATGAGCAGAATATTTGGTGCATACTTATAATCACAATTAGAATGTGATTAATTTATTAATAGTGATGTTCTGATTTCCCTGTAAAAGTAAGTACAGAAATCTTCAAAGCTTGGGAAGCAGAAGATACAGATTCAGGATTAGAATAGTCACAAAGATAAGCTGTGTTCCAACTTGCACCAGTAGAGAGGCGAGAGGTAATAGAGGGCATAACTCAGTGCAGCATATGCTGTGTGTGCTTCCTGTGGGTTACGAATCATGCATTACAGGAATCGTTCTGTATCACCAAATTTGTATCAGGTGTTTTTTAAGTCCATCCTTAAAATATGCCAAGGTTTCCACATACTAATCTGAAGTGACTGTTACTGCTTCATGTACTTTGATTCCTTTTTGTTTTAATCATTTTAGGTAAGAGATTTAAATTATAGGAAGTCAAGTAGCTCAATAATGCATCTGAAATTATGGGTAATAGGATAATTGGCAAGACAAACCTGCTGATAAGGCATAAGATAGTATAGGATAAGATATCTTATGGTAGTAAAATGTACTGACAGCCCTGAACTCTTTTAAATATGGAGCAGTTCTATAACCTAATCTGTTAGTGTAGCTTCCTAAATCGTTCTAGAATCTCGTTAGCAGTGGTTTGTGTGGCCTGAAAAGGTAAAACTGCTTCTATCACATACACAAAAAAATGTAAAGCAGTGACAAAAATGTAAATTATATTCCTCTGAATAAACCCAGTGAAGAATACTTAGAAGATAATTATGGCAGAAGTACCCACTTCCCTGGATGATAAGTGGCCAGCACCAACTTTCTATGCCCTTTCTGCAGCACTACAGTACAGCTGTGATAGGTACAACCATGAACCTACCACACCTCAGCCCCAGCTGTGGGAATGAGAAGGGCAGAAACCCTTGGACAACAGAAAGCACTCCCAGGAAATGACAGGCAGAGACATTTCTGGACCATGAACATGTGTGACCATGAGCCCCAACCCCCACCCAGGTTAAAAATGGGGGCCTGACAGAAACCACGTGTGGTGTTTTTTGAAGCAGTGTGTCAGCTATGGGAAACCTCCCCTGGGAACTGGGATGGCATCCAAGGGGACTTCACAGGACTAAGTGCTCTCCCCTCACTCCCAGGTGAGTGTCTATTTTTCTGCTTGAGCAGAAAATATCCTTGAGCAATCCCAGGACCCTTTGGGTGAAGCAAATTAATTTTCTGGCTAATGCTGAGTGATAGGCCCCCCACTGACTGATCATGAGTGCGTGTGCACTTGGGGACATCATTCCCATCCATGTAATAATGATGTCCCTGACAAGCAACAGTGCACCTGGAACCTGTTAAGTGTTATTGGAGCGTCATTGTGGTTGCCCCCTTCATTTGTTAGTTTCAGCCATTGATTTTGGTTGAGAATTAAATTTTGCCTGGGTTTGTTATTTGCTTGAAGTTGTTTTCATGTACCTCCATGACACATGTGCAACAGCACAAAAATAGGTTGAACCAGTATGGCCAAACTTGAGCGTGGTGGTACACAAGAAGATGCAAAGCCCATAAAGGCTATCTATACACCTGTAATAGGCTGTTCTGCTATTCTGAGGCTAAAAGGACTGGTGATAAAATACAGGAGTCAAAAAATAAGATTCTTATTCTTGCTGAAGTCATTAGGATTTTTTACATTTATTTTGCAGGGACCCGGATTTCATTAAATGAGTTTGCAAATACATGTGTGTATAAATAAATGCAAATATATTCACACAAGAGGACATGTAAGTATCTCTATGCAAAGTAATAAAGAGGATATTCTTAATACTAATATATTAGCAGTCCTTGGGCAATGAAAACTAAGTAACTATGGGGAATGGGTTGAGAGAATTGAGGTCCAACACATTTTTGGAAAATTCATTTTAGTGGTGTTCTCATATTACTAATGCAAGTAAAAGTGCCAAACAGAGTTTTAAATAGACTTGCTGCATAAATTACGCTTGTTTGATATTCATAAAAATCTTTTCTCTTCATATGTAAGCAGGAGTATCTCTTTTATAAATCCCTGGAGCATAAAACTACTGAAAGTGGGGGCAAAGTGAACCAAAAATTGGTGAAAAATACTTTTGAAAAGAGACTTGGTTTAAGACACTAGAAACTTCCATATTATAAATTACACATAACATAGATATTTTCATTTTACAGTTTACAATGTTTTATGTTTTACATTTTTCAGTTTACATCAAACTATGCAGCTTTTCCTGTGTTTTTAAGTCACATATTCAAAGGGACCAAAGTATTTCAGGCTCAAGGGGATGGATTATTTAATTTGATATATGCATTTAGCAATATCCAACACATTGTAGTAGACTGTAATTTCATTTAGAGTTTGGAAAATCTGCTTTATTCATGCATTACAGAGGAAATAATAGGTGCTTTAAGATTTTGAAATAAACTCTTAGAGCACTATTGACAAGGGAAAACAAAGAGAAAAATTACTCCAATAAATATTTGTAGAAGGGCAGGTAAGTGTGTGTGCATTTTAATAGGCAAGTATGTAGAAGTAAGCTATTCTAAAAATATTATTCTTACCTTATGATGTTACAAATTTACAATTGTTTTTAAAATACTAGCTTTTTCCGCAAATTTTAACTTCTTTTTGTTGGGTTTTTTTTTTGGTTTTTTTTTTTTTTTTTTGTTTGTTTTTTGTGGGTTTTTTTTGTTTGGTTGGTTGGTTTGTTTTTTGGTTTTTTTTGGTTTTTTGGGGGTTTTTTTGCCTGTTAAAAGTGTATTGGACAATATAGAACTGTTTCCTAAAAAGGAACTTCTACTGCCATGTCTCAATTTTAAATACCTCAGTGTGCAAGGCATTTCATTTTGCAAGTCTATTTATGCTTTGTGTAGTGGCCTCTCACAGCTGGGCCCCTGAGATCTATTGCAATTGAAATGAAAGATTAGTCAGAATAATAACATGCTAACACAGTGATGCTAGCAATGCTGCAAGATCTGTAGTTAAACTTATAATTATGGTAACTACTGTTCAGAAAATCTGCAAATCTTGAGTTCATCCTTACTGACAATCCCTTTCTAGTGGTGCTCTTAAAAAACTGCCATAGTGAGACACACTGTCACTGCTGCTGGAGGATTCTGCCCTGGCAATATGTAATCTCATTTTTAACATGCTATTCCTGCTTTTCTCAGATCACTTGCCAAGCCATAGATTTACTGCATTAAAAATAGAATACTGTGCATGGAGGAGAAGAGAAATGAGGTACTAGAAAGGGACAATAAAGATCTAAAATAGGACTAGAATGCTTTGGCTGCCTACTGGACATCAAGAGACTCAGTCCCTTTCTTCTGTTATTACAACTTTCTTGAAAAAGCTGGAGAGAATTCCCTAAACCTTCCATGAGCATCCATCTTGGTCTTCTTTAGGACAACTCTACTACTTTAAGTCTACTTTTTCTTTCATGCAAGAACTGTTTGATACAGCCTTTGGACCATGCCTGAACACTCTGATGTTGCTGCTTAACTCGGCTCCCAGGCTCTGCAGTGCAACAACAGCTGACATGTAGCAGCACTGATACTAGGACACATCAGCAGTGTAATTTTTAAGGTTTCATACAAGGAATGGATTGTATAAGGTATGTGATCAAGACAACAGAACCAATATAATTTTCAATTGTCAGAAACTGCGCAGGGTCTTGGTACATTCCCAGGCTTGTCTTAACCTGGCTAGGTTTTGCTGTGGTGAAACCTGCTTTCTCAGGACCATGCAATTATTGGGTAGCCTCCTTGTCCTCAGCTAGGATAAAACTAACCTGGATTATTGCTGCATGACAAAAAATACCTCCTTCTGTACCAATAGTTACAATGACTAGGGAAAAGTCTAATAATAGCTTGTGGGTGAACATGGCCAAACTTCATTGGGGAATTAATGAGGAAAAAAACAAACAAACACAAAAAGGAGGAAGCAGATTGTTAAGGTTATGCCTGAATGGAATACTGTAGACCCATGGTTGAGGAAGATGATGTCAGATGGGGACTTCTGGAGCCAGCTGAGAGGAAGCCAGGACAGGCTTTGGCAGAAGCCACCTTAGAGACCCCATCCCAAACTGCAGCACTGGCCAGGCCTCGTTGTTGCTTTTTTCTGAACATGAGTGCTATTAAGCAGCATTAAAATTGCCTTTGTTTCATTAGTGGCACTAGAATACTAAGAGTGACTGACAGAAGAGAAAAATGGATGCAGGCAGTTCAGATGGGCCTCCCTGAGCCCAGCAAATGCAGCAATAGTGCACCAGCAAGGGGAGCAGTTTTTCTTTGCCCAAGTGCTGGATTTCCCTTTTGATACCTGACAGTCTTATTCGACTTTTTTTTTTTTTACATAGAAGGAGGGGAGACCCCAATGTAAATGGCAGTAGCCCACTATATAGTTGGGACCAAAAATCTGTGCATCAGAAAGAAAAAGTGTCAGGATTGCTTCCAAGAGCTGCTGACTCTCTTTCTGCACAGATTATTTTGCAGAATTTCTTGCTGCTTGTTTTCTACTTAATTTATGCATGAATAAGGGATACTCTGTACACATTGCCAGGAGTATTTTAGAGAAAGTCAGATTGAAAATATTTAATGCAGTGGATTTCTAGGAGTGCCTCATCAGACATAGCAGTACTAATTTTATATTAAAAATTAATTTACTTCTGTTTGACTTAAAACTCAGGATAAATACAGTCTCGGATTTCTCTCTTGAGGCACAACAGAAGTTAAATCATTACTGAACAAATTTGGTATGATGGATCATTCCAATCTATTGCTTTTCCCTTATGGTAGTCCAAAGTTTGAGTTGTTATTAAATGATCATGTGTTTTTCAAAGATCATATCTTTTTTTTCTTTCTTTATAACTGAGCATTATTTTTTGATGCCCAAGGTGAAAACAGCACCTAAAGAAAAATGGGAGGATTATTATAGCTGCAGAAAATAGTAGACTTCTTTTTCCCCCCTTTTTTCATTAGGTAGTGACAAAAGACAAGAGTAACAGGAAGGGGAACCATTTTTTGTTGGAATACAGTGATCTTCCTTGTCTAGACATGAAAGTCTGATGCTATTTCAGCTAAGCTAGTTTATCCCTCTGCACTTGCATTGCCTGTTCTTGAAAGCTGCTGGTCTTCTATAGGTCCTGTGTAGATCGATCTGTTAGCTGCCCTTATGTATTTGAAAGATCAAGAGACATAAGTCAGAGTAATAAGGTCCAAATTTGATGTGCATTCAGTGAAGAAAAAGTGAAACTGGTGTTACTGAATTCCACTTGAAATGGTGGTACAGCATTTGAGGTCCTTAAAGAAAATTATTATAACCAATGTAAGAGAAGAAAATAATCATAACAGTATAAAAAGTTAATGTGGGCACCTACACCTCATCTTACTCAGACAAAATTGTTTGCCAGTATCAAAGTCATGTAGTCTTCCAAAAGCCAAACACATAATTTACATCTTCCACGTATGTAAAAGATACAAACTGAAAACCATACAGCAGCTTGTAGCATTAAATCACAATCAACTGCATAGACTGATGTATAGTTTTGGTTTCAATTTTCATAAATTTTCATATCTATTCGGATCACTTTTCCCTATTGAAGTTCTGATTAAATCCAAAAAATGAAATTTCTAGTTGCATCGAAGTGTTAATGTTCAGTGGGTGTTCATATCAAAATCCGAGGTAAAAAAATAATTATTCTTGATTCTGTGTTCTTGTCAGTCATCTTTTACATATCCAAGCTCCAATCCCAAGAATGCACTTTGTATTTTCTTTAAATTAATCTTCAACAGCATCTTGCATGGGGAAACCAATGACTTTTTTAGATGGTCCTATGACACGGGACCAAATTTAAGCCCCTCACAAGGCCCTTCCCATCCTTCTCACAGCCCAGCCCCCTACTCCAGCCCCATGGGGCTGAACTCACCTGCAGACCCACATCCTGACTTTTTCAACTCATGCCTAGCAAAATGCAATATCACCAAACTTAGACTTGAAACCTCCTTCCCTCTTTCCCTCCCTCCACTGGGCCTGCAGAACCGCAAGACCTGTTCTGTACTTTGTAACATCATCAGACTCCCATCTGGACTTCAGACTTGAGTCTGAAGAGAGTTTGAGGACAAAAATTATGATCCTTGAGTTTCCTTGTGGTAGTCCTCAGTCAAACATAAAATTGCCTCACCACTGCAAGAACTGCAACAGCTATTGCAAGGGTAAATATAACAAGTACAGTGCACTTGGATTGGCATGTGCTACAGCCAAGTGGGGTAGAAAGGCTGGTACATATGGAACAGAGTCTGAAAATGCATTTTACTGAATACCCTTTGGTACCCTAGCGCCAGAATGACCTCACAGAGACATTGTTCAGCATGGCCTCGTTAAAGCTTCTTCCCCTCCCCATCTTGCCACATCACCGTTAGTGTATTCCCTGATGTATCCCAGCTTTCACTCTTAAAAATGCTCACCTTATTCCTGATCAGTAACCTCCGCACTACTCCTATTAGTGACAGCTCTCCTTCCTGAGAGAATTCTTACTATGTATGTTCTGATGTATGACGTATGCTCCTCAAAAACTACGACCTCCCAGGCTTCACCTCCACAGCATGTCCCTATAAAATACTTTAAACTTTTTCTAAAATCTTCCCGCTCTTTTACATTACTTCACATTTCTTCCCCTCAAAAAAGCTCATTTTGTTACAAGTACCTCAGATTTCCACTCCAAAATGTTGCCTTTGCTCCCTCTAAATTCCATCACCTTTTTTCTCAAAAAACTAATTTTGTTCCAAGCCTCCTCAGTGTTTTCCTCAGTAAGCTCATTCCCCCTCTAATTTACCTCATCTTCCCCCTGAAATGTGACCTATGAAATTTCTAATATACCTTAGTTTTTTCCTCAAAAATGCTCATTTTGTCACCTACAATTACTTCAGCTTTTCTTCTCAAAGCATCCCCTCTTTCCTGTCTAAATCACTTAAAGGATTTCTTTGGTGAAAAGCTGAAAATCTGTGCTGTCCTCTGAGAAAAGAGGCATGGAAACCCCTCTCAGTGACAGAAGTGGCTCCCAAAGCCATTCCCCTTCCTACAGATGACACAATTTCTCTGTGCTGTGGGGTGTCTCCTTCCACCCATCCTCCCAGGCCCATGCCTAGCACCTGTAGCTGCCAGTTGTTCTCTGCAGTGCTGACCCTGAGCACCCTAAACACAAGGACCCTCCCTGGAGCCCTGCAGCTGCCCCAAACCACACTGCAGCATAAATGAAAAATCCCTTCTTGTTTCCTGGGAAGCCACTTACAATTATCCAAAATGCCTTCCCAGGGTAGTCAAGTGGAAGCCATTGTTGTAAGTACCTGAAGTGCAAGTACCAGGTGCCACCAAGCCTGACTTCTTGAGTAAAGCTGTTGACCATCAATACCACCCTTGGAGGTGAATTCTTAACATACTATTTTGGACCTTGTAAATGCAAAACATGATCCATGTGGTGTACATAGTGAGGAAGCCATTGCTCTTTTGCAATTGCTTTTTTGGACACCCTCATGTTAGGAACAAGCCCTCTTCTCTGCCATTCCTGTGCAAACTTGGGAAAAAAATGTAGAAAAGGAAATGAAACTGTCGAGACATGAGTTATGGTTGTTACCATTCTTTCCATATACTCATAGAATGTTTTGGGTGACCTAAAATGTCATCCAGTTCTAACCCCCCTGCTGTGGACCTTCCACTAGACCAGTTTGCTCAAACTTCTGAACTGGCTTTGAATACTTTTCTTTCCTAAACCTTCCTGCTTACATTGCTGAAGTTAGCAGGCATTTAATGACTATAAAAATTCAGAAAATGTGGAAAAAGATTTATGCACCCTTTTTCCTTCTCTGCTTCTCACACCCGCATTTTTCCTCTCCCTGAATTTGAATTTTTACCTTTCATTTCTTTGAAATTCCTGGATAGAAAGACCTGGAGATTATGATTACCACACTATTGCCTTGAAGTAAACAGAGCCCCCTGAAATATCCAAAGTCCTGAAATAAAGTTGTAAATTATGAGATCATAAAATAAATATAACAAATTGTTATTTAAGTTTCTCTGTTGGCTTGGAAGCCTGTTTAACAAGCCTGCATTTCAACTCTTTCATTGCAAAGGCCACACCAGTCCAGACAGATTCTCAGCTGTACAAGCAGCTGGGTATGTGCAATGAGCCAGCTGTAACATGACAGATGTCATTTGCTCTTTCTACAAGACAGGTTTTATTCGTGTTGTGAATCTCAGTCTTGAAGATACTCAAATTTCAGACAAAATGAATAATGGGCAAGTTACTCTGGCAGCAATATTTAGCATCAGGGCCACCATTTAGGCTAAGGGAAATAGCAGAGAAAGCTTTTTCTCAAAATACATGTCACTGGAGTGTTTCGTGCCAGTGCTACCTGAGGCAAACACATCTGGTGTTATGCAGGAGGGCATTTGCTTTCTTGCTTAATTCTGGCATGTACTTTCCTTTGGAGATGCTTTTTTAATGCCACTTCTGGAGCTAAGGCAGGAGGTGAGGCCTCCAGGACCTTCTCTGTGAGTTCAGGAGAGGCTGGTCCCGGTACTACTGTTTTCTGTGCTCTCTCTGGAAAGTCTCTTGCTAGGGACTGGAGTTGGTGATGGCAAAGTAACTGAACCCTGGGATCCCCATACATGCTTACGGACAGACATTGGACTTTGGTGTGGGATAGAAACACACCTATTTCCTACTCCTGTATCTGTTTCCTCATTCTTTATCCCTCTGTGTTAAATGCCTATGGGACAGAGGGAGATGCAGCTATTCAGTTATCATCCTCCAAAGAATTACCTGTTTGCTGGCCACCATCTCCACTTTGGGAAGAACAAGTTCCTCCTAGGTACAGAAACATCTACACATCTACAGTATCAGTAGAATTCTTGAATTTATCTAAATCTGATTCTTTTACAAGCTTATTGGGGTTTTCTTTCTTTTTTTGTTTTGTTTTGTTTGTTTGTTTGTTTTTGTTTCTTTTTTTATTTTTGTAATTTCTTTGTCATTGATCCATGAGCACAGGCTCTCCTTTTCTGCTTTCTACTCCGCAGTGAAACAATGATCCTCTGAAGTAAACATAAGGCTTAGTTTGGGCATAAAAACCTAAGTAATTCCATTTTATTCTTAGCTCTCAATATCCTATGAGTGCTATTTAATACTACTTACATCTGAAAATACAATATTTTCAAAGCAATTTGATCTTCTCACAATCAAACTTCCACATCATTCAGTCTACTTCCAACATTAAGAAAATAAAATTGCTAGAAGGCATGCATGTATTAAAAAGATCTACATTGTACTATATAGAAAGAGAACAGGAGGTCATATCTACTTTTCTCCTAAATGACAGGATTTCAGTATTTTCAGGGGCATTGAACCAGCTGCTACCTATGCCACTGAGAATCCAAATCCTTGTTTCAGTTGTTAGATTCCCTTTTGCAGTCTAGCAAAGCCATAAGACAGTAAAACATTTAACATTTGGATTTTCATTGACCATTAGAGGGTATATATGTCACAACTAATCAGGTTTCTCTTGAACACAGGACAGATTTGGCTTTTAGAAGGAATGATACTCTAAACATTCACAAAAGTAGGGATTTAAAAAATATATTTCCTCCTAGGCTTGGGAGCTACTTGAGTTTTGGAAGATGTATGATGTGTTCTGAGAGTGCACTAAACATATGTGGTTTTTTGCAACCATTGTGTTATGGACGGTCCCATTTTCCTTCAAATTAATGGTTTTGCCTGTATTTTGTGCAAAAATAATGTAGAGGGGACAGGAAAAGGAAGGAAAAGGGAGGCAAAGTGAGGGGATAGTGGAGGGGAGGGGAGGGGAGAGGAGAGAGGAGGGAAATAGAGAGTGGAGTTGATCAGAAGAATAATAATGTATCGAGAGACAAAAGCAATTTTGCAGCATTTTATAATTTGCAAGTGGCTGAAACATCCAGACTGGCAAGACTGACAGGTCTTCCTAACAGGCTATAATCTTTAGTAGAGCTGAAAAGGATTTAGAAGAGCTGCTTGTGAGCAAGTTTGCAATTTGTGCATCTTTTCTCCAAACTAATGGGCTCCTTTAGTATAAACATTAATTTAAATAATAATAAAAAACATATCTTGCTCATTAAAAATGTGAAAGTGCAAACTGGAATTTATGTTCTTTCTGTATTGGTGCTGTTACAACATAGTAATTTTCTTATTTTCAGTTTTCAGTCACAAAAATGAAATCAGATTGGAGGCCTTATACATGAGTTTGGAATTTAGATGCTTTTTTACACCTAGAAGGTTATTTCTTTACATAAACCAGCCATGTAAGCATTGATTTCATTTGCAGCAGTGACATTGATTTAATAGATTTGAAATCAAAGACTCACTGTTTTCTGTGAGTTCTGACTTTCATCACACTATAATAAAATTGCTTTTTCACTTTATCAGGTTTTTCTAATTAGTTTTTTCTTTTACAGTTTCTAGTCTTGTTTCATAGTCTAAGGCTAATTTTGGTGTATTCTTATCCCTTGTTTTGGGATACATTGCTAACACAATTTTATGTCTTTTCATATTCTGTTTAAATATTGTTTTTTCATATAACAAAGTAGCTAGCTGTAAATTCTAAATGAATTTCTTTATATAAGCAGAGTGAAAAAGAAAAAAAAATCTCAGAAGAAGATAGGATCAATGTCTTTGAAGTTGTGGTACTTTTTAATTCATGCCATATGCATTAGCTCTTGTGTATATTTTTTCTGTAACTTGAAGATAGTTTCAGTTACAATTTATAAGTGCTTTACTTTTTTAATGCCTTTAATTGTTTAGACTTTCTACACTAAAGCAGTCCATTTAAAGTTTCTTTTTGGTAATAATTTTAATTAAATATATCTTAACTGTTCATGACTTGCATTTTTTAATATGCATTATTGCAAAAAAAAGCTGAATGCCCAACCTCAAATAGAATTGAAAACATAACTGCTTTTTCAGATGGATATCTGGATAGCTTCAATATGCACTTTTGGTATGCCAGTATGAAAACCAACTTAGGACAGTGCAGATTCCTCAATACAGAATTTGTAAAGAATCTAGTTAAAACATCCAGCTGTGAATTGTCTTTAATTAGTTGCCTCTTACACTAAGGAGAAGTAGAAATGTCTATCTAGTCTCAATTTCTAAGGAAAGGAATGTAAATGCATTTTATAGTTATACAGTGTTGTGGTTTATCTGTTGTTGTGATTGACTGTTCAGTGATTGCAGGTTAATCACACATCATTAATAAATCAATACATGGCTTTGATTTTCATTTGGTTTAAACCACATGAACAGATCAGCATTTTCTCCCTGGCCCCTCAAGATGCACAAGTGTTGCCTATTCTATTTAGTACATTATAATAAACCTGTCGTGCCTGAATTTGTCTTGTATTTTTTAAACCTCACAGTACTATCTACTTCTACTGTTTCCTGTGTGACTAGCTGCTAATAAAAAGTTACTCAGTGCTTTAAGAAAAACTCTTATTTCTTAAAAAAAAAATAAAATACTTAGTAGTTTTATTGAGATTTAGTGATATTTCTGCTCTCTCTTTTTCCATTGCAGTCATGACTTCATCAGCCTCCATCTCCCCTCGGCCTTCTCATTCACAGATTGAAAAGTATGAACGTTTTCAGTGTCCCCCTATATGGCAACTGCTTTGATCCTTTCAGTGTTTTAATTGCCCTTCTGCTCCGTCTCCAGCCCCACTCACTGTGTTTCATTAAACACATGCTGAAAATACAGGTGAAAATAAATTAAAAGATTCAGTTGAAAGGTACACTGCATGCTGCAATTTATGCTGTAAATGAATAGACATGGAAAATATCTTTGATTTGTCTGTGGAAGCCCTTGCTCTCTTGCTTGAGTTAAAAAAAAAACCAAAACACTTAGTGAATACACAGGAAGAATGAATAGATTTGAGGGGGAAAAAGGCCATAATGGCTAGCTGTGAATAGCAACATGAAGGATGATAAAAGTCCCTAGTGTGATTTTTAGTTAGTTATTGGATAGCTCACCTTAATTGCTTACATTTTTCATTAATATGATGTTTATTTTAGAAGTTATAAATAGAAAAAATTATTACTATTACAAGAGTCTGAGTTAAGCAAAATTTCAGGAAAACAAGCAAACAATAGGTATCTTTGGGGATCATGATTTTAAATTCTGGATTATAGAATGTGTCCTGTACTCCAACTTACCTTTCTACCATTTTGAAGGTGCGAGTCTATAGATGAATGAGCTGGCTAATTAAAAAACCTCAAGCAAAAAGTAGGTATAGATTTGTGAGTAGCAATTAAAATCAATCTCTCATATGATAAAAAGGCAGAAGGAAAATATTTCAGCTAAAAACCATGACAAAAAGTGTAAAATGCTTCTTTTACTAAGAATTCAGTATTGAAAGAAACATTTTTGCTTAATGCAAAATTTATCCAGCCTAAGAAGAGTAATCTAAATCACTGGAAGGTGCTTATTCTTGTCTTTGTAGTTCCCTGTAGTGTGGTAGTACTGGATGAGCAACAGTATCAAAATCAGGGATGAAAACAGATGCATTTCCTTTATCAGTGAACAACAAAGAGAACAAACAAGAATAATCAGCCCTGCAATGGACTGGACTCCAGCTGAGAGAATTTTGAGATGTTTACTGCTAAGAGTAGCATCTGGAGATTGCCTCTGTAGTAGACACTGCAATTACTTGATTACTGTGCAGTAATTTCAAAAACAGTTCTCCAGCCAGGACTTCTTTTATTTGGATTGCCTATGGCACATGTAACATGAATAAGTCTCTTCTGTTGTAAGGTGAATAATAGGATCCTAGGTGTTTTGTGTGCTCTTAATACACAGAGACAATATCAAAAGTCATAGGCAGTGACTTGTCATAGCTTTCAATTCCATATCTATTTGTGGTTTGAAAAAGCTGTTTTTTCTTGTCTTTTCTTTGGCTTGCTTATTTATTTGTTTAATGAAATGATTAAGGCAATCTCAGCTCTTTAGGAAAACTTAAAGATAAGAGGGGTATATTCTAAAAGTATATGCCAAAAATTTCTGTGGCATTGAACTGAGTAGATGAAGGATGATTTCTGTAGAAATTTATTATAAGACCTTGTCATCTCCATTTTGGCAGGCTGTCAGAAGCAGTTGGATGGCATTACAAGCCCAAACTCAATTACAAAAGGAAAAATGTAAAAAAGCAATTCACCTTCCTTGGTCAGTGATGCTGACTTTCTTCTATGTCACGACCAACCAGTAGGGAGCATCATGTTCCTTATAAATTTTTGTCAGGCTGAACAAAGGCACCAGTCCTGTGTTAGGGAGTTCTTATGCTTTATTGTACAATTGTCTAAACTCTGGCATCTAGCACCCTGTTTAGTCTCAAATGTTCGGCTAACAAGCCCTTAATTATCACAACAGACTACAACAAGCCCCAAATCTTCACAACAAACTTTGATACCATATGCAGGTATTATAGCTGCACTTTGCCCAGACAAAGCAAGGGAGGAAGAAAATAAAGACAAAAAAGGGAGAAAGGGAAGAAAGATCTTTACCAGATTTTATATCTTGCATTAGTCCTGCCTCATGGATGCTCCACAACTGGGGAAGTGAGACAAAGAAAGAGAGGAAAAAGAGAGCAGATGGGACTAATCTACTTCCTTTTATAGTCAACCTGGTAAAGGACATTTTTCAAACAATTTAATTCATGCATGTAAAGGCAGTCCTTTAGAGTCCTTCAGGAAGTGAGTCAGGTAAGGACAGGGGGGATGATTGAGCATGAGTCTCAAGCTGGGAAAGGAAGTTGGCTCAGAACAGCGCTGCCCCACCTCTGCAGGACTGACTCTTCCAATCACAATTTTCCTGTCAAAATAGTCAGAAAGTTTGAGACAAAACATGCTTATCCTTGATTCTCCACAAGTATTCTTTCTTTCACTCTTACCATAGAAGTATCTCAGTCTGTCTCCTGCTCATCATCTTAACATTGCTTTTTTGTGGCAGAAGTTGCTTTTCTATTGTAATTTTTTTGAGGATGTGTCCGTAACCCTGCAACAAGTTTGTCATTTGGAAAATCTTTGAAGATATCATTCTGCTGTGTCTGAGACAGAAAGAGCAGGTTTTTTTGGGCTTCAGAATAAAAGGCAGTCTGTAATATTAATTAAGCTTGAGTTAAAGACCATGTTAAAAAAAAAAGAAAAAAGTTCTAATCAATCAAATACTTTTGAGCCCACAGTGGTCAAATTACTGATTTTTTTTTTTCATATGTAGTGGATTTACTTAAGTAAATCCAGGATTAATTAAATATTGGGATATATTTTACTGTTTGGGATACACTGCTGGTCTAAATGTTATAAGGATTTGATCTCAATTAAATACAGAATGCCTGACATCTGATAATGCCTTTAGAATTCCTGAGCTTATTTAGGTTTTACTGTTGGCAGCCTAACTTATAATGACTGCCAAAAGAAAATCTTAGGATCTTTTGAAATTGAGTAGCTGGCTTGAGAAAGTTCAGGGTATTTTACCCTTAGAAAAGCTAACAAGGTTAAGAAGTAAAAAGAATAATATTGAATTATCTGGATTTCTTTCATTAAATTGACTGATTTTATGCTAATGACTTAAAAGCCATCTTTTCTTACATAATTTGCTCCAGTCCAGCTAATTTATACTTTAGTTAATATGACTGCAAAGTATCCAGTTATATTAAAAGGGCTGTACTTGGAAATACTTAATCAATTCTGTTTCTTTTCTTCCCCCAAAGAGAAGCATCGTTTTACTAAGGTATATATTCTATCCTGTTAATTATCTGTTAATGTGAGAGACTGAGAAAAGTGGTTACTGGCTCCAACCAATCAAAGTGTTTGTGTGAGACGGGTCAGGGGAAGTTCTGTGAAAGTAGGATGGTGCCCCGTGCCCTGCCCCCTTTGGAGCTGTCCAGTCCAGCTGTCACTGGCACACCAGAAGCAATGTTCCACACCCTGCCCCTGCAGCCCCAGCCTAGCTCCAAAGTGGCTACCAGACTGCAAGCCCCACCTGGGGGTGTGGCCAGAGGAGGCCAAAATGAATAAAAGCCTTGCACAAAGATCCATATGGTTCCATGATTATTGTCTGTGGATTTTGTGCCAGCTGAGACCATGCTGGTTCCAAGGATGGCAGCTATATCTCACATCTCTCTCTCTCTCTTTTTCTTTTTTGTTTTTCCTCTCTTTCTCTTTTTTTTTTTTTCCTTCTGATTTTCTCTTCTTGATATCTGGGTAATTTAACGTTCCTTGGGTTGGATTTTGCTAAGTCAATGCTTTGTGAAATGCTTTATTTTGATGGAATGTTTACTTTAAATTTTGCGAGGTTCCTGATCTTCTAAAGTTCGTTGGTAGAAGTTTCTTGTTTAATTTCCTGAGTATGTTGTTGGGTTTCTCTTGTGCACCTATCTCAGGGTATAAAAAAAAGCCTAAGCCCCTTTAAATAAACTCGCCAAGTGAGGACCTGGGCTTTACAGTTGATTTTACATTTGTTTGGGTGTTCTCTGCAGAGAAAAAGATTGACAACTTCAAAGATTTCTTTTTGCTGGTACATTTCTGTCATAAATATTCATATACACTTCCTGATTTATTAAATGTCAATGGTTAGTATTCATTTCATCAAGATTACTTTTTATGAAGATACATCCTATGAAAATGTGTATACTTTAGCTAAAATTATTTTGCACTTTTACAATTATTGCAGCGATTTCTCTCACAATGACATAAAAAATGCTTTACAAATATGAATTAAAGTTTTCAAAAACTTAGTAGAACCGCTAAGATTGTTAGCTAACAAAAATTTTGTTATACATATTTTCAAAGTTTATACTCTAAAGGACAGATTGTAAGTGTAAGTTCAAACAGGGTATCAATACTAATGACAAATTCTTAATTAGTAGATCGTAGTCCTTGAGTTCTTTTTAAGAGTACGAGATAAAATTCCTTTCTGAAAAGTGACTCTATAAAAACAAGTGCCATATTTATGAATCATTGCTTCTATGAATATTCCTGCAAAAATTTTGCTGTATTAAGAGTTAATTTGAGGGCATTGCAAATTGCATGTGCTAAGCTGTCTCTAAAATGAAGCAAAATGACCCTTTCTTCACAATTAATGCAGTTAGCAATGCTTTTTTTAAAGAGGACCATCTAAATGGGACGATGTAATACAGGTCCAGGCACTTACTGCTGGGCAGAGCTTTCAAGCTATTTTGCTAGGTCAACTGAAACATACTATATCAAATTCAAGAGACAATAAAATATGATACCCACAATCTGTTAAAAAAAACCAAAAACATATTCTCTTAAAACTAAAGATTAACTGCTCTTGTTATTAAAGCAAATAGCCAATGTACCCTTCACAGGAGCTCATCTGTCAAACTCCTTAAAATCTAATTGTTCCTCTAGTCTTTACAAATTCAGTCCCATAGGCAGAAGTGTACCTGTGCTAAGTGTTGGGCCTCTTGGAAGATATGGGCTGGTTTAATCTCTGTGAGACTTTCAAGGACACTTCAGAAAGGAGGGTGTTTACCAGTTGCTACGTTTTTATTGCTAGTGGAAAGATAAGCATTTTACTGTTAGCCCACCTATTTATTCATGCTGCGATAGGTAGGTATTTTATGAATGTGTAATGGTTTATACTGTTAATTTACTATGACTTCCTTTGTGGAAATATGGAATTCAAGGCCTAAAATTGTCCGCATGTGGCACAGAGGAATTTGCCAGAAGAACATTCTTCCATGAACCTGGAGTCTGGTTAAGTTGTAAGGGAGTTTCATTTTAAGAAAAATCCTTTTCATTATGAAAAATACATGCACAAAATGGCATGTCCTTGATACTATTAGCATTTACAAACTTCCTTTAAATGTCAAAATCCTTATTCCAGACAGAATTTTTACCACAAAATATAATAAGGCTACAGACCCCATGAAATGGAGTACGGTTTCTCTGGATAATTATCAATATTATGTCAGTATGTGAAGCTGTAAACTCAAATCTGGAAAGTGATAATTAGTTCCTTATTATTATATAATTTCTTATCAGTGATTATCCATGCTTCCCTTTAATATTTTTTCTTGTTTTGATTGGCAATAGAAATATGATAGCAAATAAATATTGCTTTATTTGCATAAATACACAGAATGAATACAGTTCTTGAGTATATTTAGTCATGCTAGGAAACATTTCAATTTTTCTTCTAAAGGATAATAGTTGTGCTTGTTATTCACATTTCATATTATTTCCTGGCTCTCGTCTGGCTATGGTTAAGCATTGCAGATACAGCAGCATCTCTTGTACTCAGTAAAAGATCAATTAAATCTTTTTACAATGTACTTATTAACAATTTAAAATCGGTGAAAACACTGTTCTGTGTTTATATTAAAAAAGCTCCATAGTAAGAGGGATCAATCCTTTGTCTGAAGACAAATCAACATGCAAATCACCTAAAAAAAATTAAAAATAAAGAAAAAAACCTATCTATCCTGCTATGAAGTAGGATGCTTCCTTCTGCACCTGTTGTGATTTAGGAGTGGTACTCCCCAAATCAATGTTCCCATAAGACTCCCCAAATCACACAGTGCTGTCTCGCTCCCCAGATTTCTCCTTCCCCTCCTCCCTGCAGTGGATGGGAGAGGACAACTGGAAGCACAAAAGGCAAAGATCATGGGTTGACATGAGAACAATTTACTCTAAACAACAAGATGAGAAAAAGAGCAATAAGAAGAAGAAAAAAAGCAATAGTACAACAAAGGGTACAAGAAAGAAAAATCAATTCAGACAGACAGCCCCAAAACCAGACAATACTGGATGTCCCGCTTTGCTGCATATCCTCTGCCAGATCAGAGCCCCTCCTTCCCCGGAGAGAGTCCGTTTCCCCTTTCCCCAGAAATTGTATGAATGAGGTGGTACAGAATAACTTGCAGGTCCTACCCATGCCCCTTCCTTGCTACTGCAAAAATTAACCCTGTCCTGGCCTGAACCAGGACACCACCATTGCCCTATGTCCCTGTGTTTAGACACTTTCTAGTTAAGTTTTTAATGGGCCTAGTTAAAAAAAAAAACTGGGTTGAAGTAAAAATATGAGTTTTATCACAGGAAATTCCAACTAGAAATAATGAAAAAGTCTACAACTATGGAGGTGGTCAAACATCTAGTGCAGGGAAATATAAGTATTTGTGGAGTCTCCATGCATGTAGTTACTGAGGACACAGCCCTGAGCAACTTGCCATAGTTGCTCCTCCTTTGAGAAAGGGCTTGGACTGAAAGATCTCCAGAGGTCTCTGCCAACTTCACAGTTCTGTGGTTTTGTGATTCTGTTTACATATGCAGGCATATTATTGCTCTGTGTTTAGAGTGTGTGTCCTTGGGTCACATTTTACTTTTGGACAAAAACCCAATCCAACACCCTAGGCAGGAAAGTCCTTATTATGCTTAATTCTATGGGACTATGGTCAGAAGATGAAGGTAACTGATATGAAAAATGTCCATTTACTTTGACTGAAAGCCAAAGAAGCTTATGATTACTGTCTTAAAAGACACATTGTTATAAAGATGTAAAGTCATTCCTATGCCTTGAATTATATATGTTTTAGTAATATAAAAGGAACAGGGATAGAATTAGAAAAAAACATGATAATGAAGTTTTAATTGTGTTAACAATAATGAATGTATTTGTACTTGTTATCAGTATGTGCTTGGAACAAGATGAGTCTACATGATAGATAAAGCACTGTGGTTTGTTTTCAACAAAGAGCTGCCTTTTCCTGTTAATTAAAATGTAATGTCAACACTAATGGAGGTGTTTACAAAATCTAAATTTGATATTAAAATAGAAAATATGGGCCCTATATACTTGCTTATCTTATAGAATTTTAAAGAATGGACAAGTATAAAATTAAAATGGGAGAGAGAGAATGGCTACTTTAGCACTGAGGAGAAGAACTAGAAGAGGGGTGGGTTGGTATGATGATTTTCTGACATTTTAGCAGACATCTGAGTAACTGCATAAAACTTTGGGAATATCCTAATAACCTCTTCTCCATCTTCTGATTTCAATTTTGTATTTTTGTAGATTATTTAAGCAGAATCAAAAGCCAAGAATTCTCTCTGAGAAACATTGTCCTGATCATCTCTCTGCTGGTAGCTGGAAAGGACAGTTGAATTCAATAAGGAAAAGCCATGAGTAATTTCTTACAATGTTGAGAGGTCAAGAAGTTCGTATTGCAATTGTCTTCCTTTTGCCTCAGGATAGTAAAATGACCAAGCAAGAGTTTCTTCAGCTGGCTTTGCAGAAAAGAAACATGAAATGTTGATAGAAGGATGTACTGATTGTTATCAACATGCCCTCTGGTGTTGGGGGTTTTTCCCTTTGTTTCTGCAAGGAATACCATACTGGTAATAGCTGAACAGTATGTGAGCATTTCTATCCTCCTAAAAGAAATACTTGGGGGTAGCAAGTGTATGTATTTGTGTCTTTCTTCCATACCAAAGTCTGAATTACATGTTTTGGTCTTAAGGAGAGGTTTCTTGGTGCCTAGTTTTTAAACCTGTCTGAAGCAGATAGGAACAGTGGAAAAACTGCAGCATATATGATGGTGACACTACAAAAAACTGTGGTATTAGTCATATTCAAATATTCTAAGCTTCAAATTCTTTTGACCTTCATTCTTAATATACCCAAATTTTTGAAATGTCATCTCTTTTTTTAGATTATAAAAAATACTTTTCATTAGTTTACAAGCTACTCGATGTAATGTCTAATTCACTCCCTTTCCTGTTGTGTTTGCCTATTATTCTTGCATGGCAGAAAAGTATGACTACGACATGTTTTAGAATGCCAATTCCATTTAAGTTCACACTTAAAAAAAAAAAAACAAAACAAAAAGGAAGGCTAAATTCAAGCTTGGACTAGGGCATAATTATTTTGTGAATACATAATTTTGTTTTACAGAAATAACTGTAAACATAACTGGATGTTAGGACAGCTTAGGAATGCCACCTAAGTTTATAATACAAATATATTAACAGAAATATGTTTCATTTGCAAATATTTCCATCTTCCATGATAAAAACATGGTATGAGTCATGTTCAATGCAATGGAAGTATGCCTATTCTTTTTCAGATGGCCATCCTTTTCTCAAAGTCTAGGTAAAAAACAGCATGTGTCAGGTGGCCTTCATATAAAGATAAGAAACCATCTTACACTGTGGGATACAGAAAGGAAGTTTAACTTTCATGTATTTTAAGTTTCATGTATTACAATTTTTTTATTCTTTTTCCACTTTTACACATTGATTTTATAGACTGTTTATGAGTAGTTTCTTTTAATACTATTTCCCACAAGATGCAGTCTACATATTTAAAAATGAGAAGTGGTTTGGGGTTCTTTTGTTTCTGGAAAGCCTAGTTTTGAGATATCTCTGAAAGAGTCTGATTTTTCAAAAAAGGATTTAGGATTTGCTTACTAATACTCAGAAATATTTGGATGGATAGAATAGTTCCAAGTCAGTTTTTAAAATTATAGAGGTGAGGTGGTTAGGAGCAATCAACTCTCACTCATACTGTCAAAGACAAGATAGTTGCCTGGCTCTATAAACATGACAATGAGAAATCCTTGCTACATTAGAAATAATGTAAAGACCAATAGGAAAAGTTAGTGAAGGACAAGAGGAAAAATCCATACATTAAAAACATTAAAAATTAATTATCAAATGTTCTCTTCAAGAATCATGAATAATAATTCTACAATAATTTCTTTTAATTCACCCTATAAATTAAAAATATTGAATACTCATTGGAAAATGTAAAATTTGCATGCCATCCATTTGTATCCATCCATCCATCCATCCATCCATCCATCCATCCATCCATCCATCCATCCGTCCGTCCGTCCGTCCGTCCATCCATCCATCCGTCCATCCATCCATCCATCCATCCATCCATCCATCCATCTGTCCATCCATCCATCCATCCATCCATCCATCCATCCATCCATCCATCCATCCATCTGTCCATCTATCCATCCGTCCATCCATCCATCCGTCCATCCATCCATCCATCCATCCATCCATCCATCCATCCATCCATCCGTCCGTCCGTCCGTCCGTCCATCCATCCATCCGTCCATCCATCCATCCATCCATCCATCCATCCATCCATCCATCTGTCCATCCATCCATCCATCCATCCATCCATCCATCCATCCATCCATCCATCCATCTGTCCATCTATCCATCCGTCCATCCATCCATCCGTCCATCCATCCATCCATCCATCCATCCGTCCGTCCGTCCGTCCGTCCGTCCGTCCTATCCATCTACTTCATATTGCTGCACACTAATCTGATATTTGAAAACCTTCTTCAAAATAAATATCTTTAAAGTATATTTTAAGATTCTTCTTCTCTGAAAATACAGTGGGTGGCAATCATGTTTAATTTAATTTTGTGACAGCTCTTATGAGCATCATGAAGTGTCACAATGTGGAACATCATTCTGGTTATGAAAAGTGCAAAGGCAAAGGTCTTGCACCACTACTCAATATAATTTGTTTTGTTTTGTTGTTTTTTTTTTTTTTTAACTGAAAATCATAAAATTATAGACTGATTCAACTTGAAATGGATCTTTGAAGGTTATCTAGTCCAACCACTTGCAGGATGGAGCTGTGACATCTTCAAACAGATCAGGTTGCTCAGAGCCCCATCCAACATAACCTTGAATGTTTCTAGGGATGGGGGATCAACTACCTCTCAGGACAGCCTGTTTCAGTGTTTCATCACTGTCCTGGCTTCACCCAAGGACAGGGTTAATCTTTTGCAGTGGCAGTGAGAATGTGTCTAAGTTGTTACTCCATACCACTTCAGGTTATCTCTTGCCATTGGAAGGAAGGGAGAAGAAGGGGCCTGGCTTGGGTTGGGGAGAAAAGCATGGGCATGGAGGGGGTGGGAAAGTGGGAATGCAATTCCTAAACTATGACAATCACCCTCATTGTAAAAACTTATTCCTTATATCTTGACTAAGATAGATACTTTTTCCATTTAAAACCATTAACTCTTGTCCTATTGCAGTAGGCCCTGCTTAAAGGTTTGTCCTAAAAGATTCTTATAACCCCCATTAAGCCTTAAAGGCTGCAATAAAGGCCTCCACAGAACCTTTTCTTCTCCAGATGAAACAATTCTAACTCTGTCACTCTTTCCTCACAGCAAAGCTGTTTAATCCCTCCAGACATTAATGGCCCTTGTCCAGACCCACTCTACCAGGTCCATTTATTTTCTGTGCTGAGGACCCAGGAGCTGGACATAGCAGGGCAAAATCACCCCCCTTGGTCTTCTGGCTGCCGGGGTCGGCTGTGAATTGTCTCTGCCCCAGCACGGGAAAAGGTGGTTCTGGGCAGGCCGCGCTTTTGAAGAAGGAGTCTGGACTCTTGCTTTTAGGTCTTCAGTCGAGTTTATTATTTCTTATCTACAAAGATTTTCTGTCTGTTCAGCCGAGGTCTGATCAGCAAGACAGCCAAAGGCACTCTCTCCCGCCCACGAGGCAGTTGTCTCTTTTATAATGAAAACTACATATTAGATATTTACCTTTAATTCCCAATACTTTCTGCCCTTGTTGGCAAGTATACTCTTTCTATGAACCAATCCACACATGCCAACATCATCCTGAACATGGATGCCAAGGAAAAGAAAGAAGAAGGACAGGGCACGCCCAAATTCCTCCATCTTGGGACTCCTGATCCATGCACAGAATTCTAGACCCCCCTGTACAGTGCATTCTAACTTAAGTTCTAACAAGTGAATAACATCCCCTCACCATTCAGACCTGAAATTCTCTCATCTCCTCACCTTCAGGTGTAATTTCTTTAAAAGGATCAAAGTCAAGCCACCAGGTACTTTTGGCAACATTCCAGGGCCTCCGAGCTTCCCAAGGGTTGTCTCGGTAGCTCTGGACATCCGGAGTGATGTACTGAGTTCCCACACTGGCCACATATACTGTCATACAGGCTAGAATTAATGTGGCTTTCTGGACTCCAAGTGCACATAGCTGGCTAATGTCAAGTTTTTACCCCATCAGTACATTGCAGGAAAATCTTGGAACTAGAGGTTAATGCAACATTATTTCTCTGGAACACTCATATTTTTAATGAAAACAGAATCTGGCCCAAGAAAGGAAGTAAAGGAAATGTAGTTTTAGTTTCTCAACACTATCTCAATAGGCCTGTCAGAATAAGACAGTGTCTGTTAGGGATTAATAAGTATAAATTGCTTATCCAAAGAGAACAAATTATAAGATTTAATTTTTTTTAAATTTTTTTTTTAATTTCAGAGGAAATCAGCTGATGCTATGAAAATAGAGTACATTAAGGGAACTGACAGGCAAAATGACAGAAAGAATAAACAATTCTGAACAGGGATACGATATTTGGTTGTTCTAAGAGTTTCTTTTCACATTAAATCACTATTAATATTTCATTAATGCTACAGTCAAACTGATATGAAATGCAGGAGAGGTGGTGATGTGGGGAAAAAATTAACTGATGAATCAGAGTATGTCCTTTTCTAGGCCCAGAAATATTTCAAGTCAGTCATGCTACCAGGATTTACTTCACATGAGCATATGGTCCATTAAGTAGTGTTCATTTTCTTCCCTAAAAATAGAGAAAATATGCATGATAATTCTTCAGGAAATATTTTAATTTAATTATAAATGAGCATGCTAAAACTTAAAAAATGTTTCTTTTACTCCTGACACAGGAGGTTCGTGGTGTTGGTTTTAACAAGGGTTGGATAATTAAATATAATGATATGTGAATGTCAGGATAGTGAAAACAAAACAGAGTGTGATGAATCTTTGTACAGATTAAGACGTGACAGCAGGTGGTAGTGCCCCCCCCTCCCCCCCCCCCATAATGTTCTGAGAAATACTTATTACACCTCAGCCTTGACAAACAGCACCTGGCTGAGCTTCTCTTGAGCTCATCAGAAAGACTATCTGTTCCCAGGAACTTATGCTCTCCTAACAAGCACCTGCTTTCTTTTCAGCGAACAGCCTTGGACACCTCTTTATTTTCCTGAATACCAATTCAAGTGGAACAATATTTATGTTATTAAATGTCCAAAGAATGTTACCTACCCAAATTGGAGCCAGGATGAAAAATTGCTTAAACCAACTTTCTTGTGGCCAATAAACAGTGGCCCAAAATTAGACTATTTAAGGGTCACAGCAGACTGTAGCCAGCAACATCCCTCCGAGTAGGACCTCTTGGAGCTAGTGAACTTGCAAGATTTTTACTTGGAGGATCACCAAACAGCAACAATAGATCCTGGGCTGATACCCTCCACTCTTTAAGGTTCAACCCTTTGCCTGTTCAGAAGATGCAAAGGCATCTGAAGTGACTATTTTACTGAATTTGAGTGGAATTTTTCACCGGTATCCTTTGCAGACTCTTTATGTCAGTGTGCATGTGAGTGTGAATATGCCACAGTAAATGTACTCGGAATGCTGGCCTCCTAGATTCTTAAATACTTTAGATTTTTAAATTAGGCCTGTACATAAGATACTGTTGTGGTGTAGTAAATTCTATAAGAATCCTTTGGAAAATATTTTGATGTTAGTTATCAGTTAAGTTCTCTTGGGCCTTTAGTCCACGCTCCTTTTTATCTTTACCCTTTCGTATTCTTTTGTCTTCTTCCCTGACCTCCACATATATAGGGTTTGGGTTTATTTCAGTTAGGATTTGTTGACGCTGGATGTTTTGGGTTTTTTCTTTATATCTCAGTGTGCTTTAACTATCTAGTAAATAGAAGACCAAACCTTGCAAATTAACTTTGCCATGGTATTGTTTTATATTCAACCTGGTTTTGCTAATACCTTTGCTGATGATGTTACTCATTTGTGACACAGAACAATACCTGAAACTGATGGAAAAGTACAGTATGATAATGATTTGATGGCATGTAATCTTTCTGTTTAATGCCACCAATAAGAAAGATTGGGGAAATGGACATCCAACGCCTTTAAGAAGCAGAAGGCCCAGACAAAAAAGTTACATGTGGGTGTTGACCTGTCCTGAACCAGATATTGAGACTACCCTGAGTCAACGTTGTGTTCCCGTGGTGGAGCTGTGCTGGTCACTGCAGAAATAACTGGGCCAGTCCCAGTTAATTGTGTGTGTGTACATGAGGGTAAGCTTTTCCTGACATTGCCTCTGTCTAATTTGGCCTGTTCAGTAAATTGAACTTAGCAGCATCAGGTTTTTATGTTCCTATTTTCCCCTATGACAACTTTAGGGGTTTTTTTTATTGTTTTGTTTTGTTGTTTTTTTTTTTTAAATTAATGGGTATTTATTAAGTAACAAATAACAGCATAGAACAGTTCAGGCAGTGGGGATGGAAGCTTCCAACATACATTGTCTTTTGTCTTAAATTTCTCACTCCTCATGGCTGGTCTGCTAGACTATTTGACCCTGATGTTGGGGTTTTTTTAGTTTATAAAATCAAACCTTGGACATAACACCATATAACCAGAGTAGTAAGAGCGTCATACAAAGTGATAAACATACTCACCTTCCGATGAGTTTAGAGAAATCAACAGCATTCAATACCCTGAGCAGACTCACAATAAAACATTTTACTGCTGAAAGCATCATCGGCTGCTCATTGTTTTCATGATGCATCTTTGGCATAATGATATGCCAAACAAATGGCTGGTTTGATAAAATTTATGTTAAAAGACAAGTTCAAAATATGAAGTTTTGGTACTAGAAATAATAGATGTAATGGATGCTAAGAGTACTTTGCAGAAATGTAGATCCTGTGTTCAGGAAATGGTGATGTTTGTATTTACTATTGTCTTTCTAAAAGGTGGAGTGCAATAAGGGCACACATAGCACACATCAGTAGCTATGTTTTATGCAGTGAAGTGAGGTCATCCTTTGGAAGCTGCATATTCCCAAAAAATTCTGGCTTTCCTATGGATATAACATGTGGTGTAACATATCCATTGTGTTCCTTCTATCTTGACTGGTTTTTCCTCGCTTTTGTTTTAGGAATTTTTCAGTGCCTGGAAATTGAAAAATATCTCAAGATTTTAGGATCATTAAACATTACACTACTTAGAAGGAAAAAAAAGAAAAAAAACCTATTTGGGTGTATGCATTTCTCTTAGCTTTCTTGTCCTTTAGGGTATTTTTTCAGTGAAATTTCAAAGCTTTTTTTCCCATGACTTGAAGAATTACAAGCATAATTTTTAGCATGCAGGCTGAGATTTTCATGTGGGCTTTGAATTCTTGCCTTAGGATCTTCCAGAAAACAGAAACTATCAAAAGATTTATGTTTTGAATCTCAACAACTGGCATACCCAGACTACTAAGGACATGTCCAGTGCCCAGTAGAGTAGGCAGGATAACACTGGAGCTGGCAGGCACCACACTAGTTCTGGAATCACAGGTAATGTAACTGATGACATTTTTGCACATGTATGACTTTCTGTCAGCACACCTACTGTTTCTGAGACTAGAAATTCTACTGCACCAAACCGCACCTGCTCAAATCTCTCTGTGCACAGTTACATATGGGCAAATTTGGTCATGAATAATTTATGCACTAAACTATAATTCATTGCCATAGAATAGATATCTGGGAAAAAAAAGAAGTCATGCACCAAGGTTTTGATATATGAAATTAATAAGCAATTAATATCATTTTTAGAATTATAAAAATATTAGGATATTCAGTTTTCTGCTACAGGCCTTTCTATTATTTCAAGCATGGTTAAGCGACAAAAATTTTCACTGGTATACTAAAATGCTGTAAAGATTATTTTTATGAAATTTTCCTGTTACTGTTTAATATACTGTTACTCTTCAGTTATTTTAATGAAATTTTTCTCTTACTGTTTAATATACTGTTACTCTTCAACATGATTACCATCTTGGATGAAGAACTTAAAGAAATACTAAGTAGGTTTCTCAACGTCACTAAATGGGACAAGCTGTGGATTCCCTCAAGGGCAGAGAGACCTTGAAAAGTTAGAGATATGGGTAATCACTACCCATAGAAAGCTTAAAAAGGACAAGTGCTGGATTCTGCACCTGGGATGGGGCAACTCTGGTTTATGTACATACTAGGGAGTAAGAGACCAGTGCTGTCGAAAGGGACCTGGGGATTCTGATAGGTGGAAGGTTGAATGGAGTCAGCAGTGTCAGGAAGGCCAGTTGTGTTGAGGGTGCATCAGGTACAGCATCACCAGCTGGTCAAGGCAGGGGATTGTCCTGCTCTGCTCTGAGTTGGGGCACCCTTACCTAAGTGCTGAGGACAGTTTTGGGTGCTGCAATGTAAGAAAGACATTAAACTATTAGAGAACATCCAAAGAAGGACATGAGGCTAGTGAAGGGCCTTGAGGGGAAGAGAGCAGCTGAAGTCAATTGGTCTGTTCAGCCTGGAGAAGAGGAGACTGAGGGGAAACCTCATCATAGTCTTCAACATCTTAATGAGGGGAACTAGTGGGGCAGGTACTGATCTCTTCTCTCCCTTGACCAAGTAACAGGACTTGAGGAAATGGCCTGAAGCTGAGGTCAGGGGAGGTTTAGGTTGGATATCAGGAAACAGTTTTTTATCCAGAGGGTGGTTGGGCACTGGAACAGGCTCCCCAGAGAAGTGGTCACAGCAGCAAGCCTGACAGTATTCAAAAAGAATTTGTACAAAGCTCTCAGGCACATAGTGTGACTCCTGGGGTGGTGTCCTGCCTAGGGCCAGGCGGTGAACTCAATGATTTTGATGAGTCCCTTCCAACTGAACATATTCTATGGTAACAACCTCAACTAAGTCTGGTATTATAATATTGTAGTGTTCCTGCTCAATTAAGATATTTATTTCATTATTGTGTTTTATGCAAAACATAATCCTTAGAAATGTTTGTGTCCTTAATGACCAGCCTTGAAATGAAAATAAATGCTTCAGATAATCTGAGGATAAATTGAAAATAAGGAATTAGGAAGTATGATTTCTGGTTATTTTATTACTTTAGCTTTGGAACCTCCAGATCACCAGGACTTATAGGACATGGGAGTTTTAGGTTTTTTGCTTTAAGCATGTAGCTTAGAATTCTGTCTGTGAAGTGTGTTGTAAAAAAAAAACCCAACAAAACATCCATTAGGACAGGCTTGGTCTGACTGTAGTCTACATTGAAATGTGCTTTCTTGAAATGTAATTACCACATGAACAAACAGAAACTAATAAGTCTTAATAAAAGAGAGGCTTAACACTGCTACCTCAGGCATGAATGCTCATGATGGCCAAGCAGTGCATCATGAACTGCACTGTACAGTTTCCAGCTAACCCTGTGTAGAGAAAGATCAAGCTAAATTGTACTTGCTAAATAGAGTGCAAGTCATACTGAAATGTTTGGAGTTTTTTTGTAACTAAATTATGCAGTTCACATTGCATTTGTATGATATTGGTGCTTAGAATGAAAATTTGAAATCTTGTGTTTGATTTGTTGGAAATGTGTTTCTGTAATAGAAAAAGAAATATGAATGTTGCATCATAATTGCATATTATGTTATTTGGGCACTTGAATTATCTTTTGTTCATAGCATTTTTAATATATGTGGATTTTGTGAGACTAAAATATTCATTAAGTAAGTAAGTTGAAATTGCCATAGTATTTCAGTTTTAAATTATCCCAATCTGCATGCATTTTGTATGCATTTTCCACCAAAGTTACAGCTTTACAACATAAAGAAATAAAACTAACCAGAACTAATTGGTAGTCTCTAAGATGTAGTACTTGACTGTCTCTTCTGATGTACTTCCTCCAAATTGCAGTTTTCTGATAATGAGCCCCCTGTAATGCTGTTTTCCACAGACATGAAGATAAAAGTAAGACATTATCAAGGTTAAAGGCCTAAGTGTACTGAAAACAGTGCTTTCTTAATGAAAAGATGCCATGCTGCTTAGACATCCTGATGTGTAACATTGAATGGTCATCTTCTGGAATTATCTTACCATTATATAGGACTTTTCCTTTGTTTTTTTGTTTTTGTTTTTGTTTTTTTTCTTTTGCCTGAGAATGGTATATAAAAACAGGGTCTTCAAACTTAAATTCTGGATAGAGCCCTTAAGTTTACCAAGGAATTGAGAATGACCATTTTGCAGATAAAGTTTCTGAGTCGATTACAATTAATTTGAAATTCAGTTCGGATTTATTCCTTTCAAGACTCAATTAGAAATAAAACAGAGTAACAAAACCAACTATAAGTATATAGATATGCAGATGATTAGTATTACACTTAGGGGGAACCTTATATTGAATTTCCTTAGTGCATAAAAACCACTTCTAATATAAATAGGGCTATTTTCCATTGAGTAAATAAAGTGAAGCAGATAGAGTTATATTGTTATCATCACTTACAGCAAAATCAGGGCAAAACACAGCCCCTGCAGAATGTTATGATAACTTTGTATCACCAACTTAATATTATTGATCACAAAGAATGGACATCATAGAAGGGTCTAAGAGGAACAGACTATATAGGAGAGTTCCTTCCACTGGGTTTGCTTGGTTTTTCTTAAAAGTATGAGGGATGGCTTTCCAGAGTATTAAAATAGTTTTTAAATTTGAAACCGTTACTAATTCTATTGATTTATTTTTGTATCTGTGTTTGTTATATTCACTTTTGTCATGTTTTGTAAGATGGAAATACAGATAACTGACCTATAAGAAAAATTGCATAGTTGTCTTTAGTGGCTTCTACTAAATATACACAGCCTCTAAGATTTTCCTACAGCTGAACATACAGTTTCCTGATTTTCATCTTTTGCTGCATCCTTCCTTTTTATAATCCTTAATTTATGAATTAGGTAGGCACAAGGTATATAGATATTGATCTGAAGTTAGGTCATTAATATTTTTCAAACTTCTGGTAGGTCATAAGAGGAAGAAACACATACATATATGTTTATCTTTTCTACATTTTGCAACCTAATCATAGAATTTCTGATCTTAGTGTTCACAATCCCAGAGTATTTCAAATGTTTGGATTCAGTAATGTGTTGTGTTCAAGCTGTTTTGGATTTTTATCTAACTTAAAGTATTCATTTACCCTATTTTTTGTAATATATTATTTTCTGTGTCATCATGTCAGCTCTGCAGGGAGAGTCTTTAAACTCAATAAATTAATAATGGGACAAGGCTTTTTTCCCCCTTGGACCTCTATTAAAACATTTCTGTGAACAGTGTTGTAGCTAAAACTCTCACTGAATGTCTTTGTATAGCCTATGCATTTACCCATTCTTTTGGGAAGGCAAGAGAAGCACTGAATCATAATAATGAATGGTGCTTGTCTCAGCTAGAGCATATATTTCCTTTGTCTGATACAGAAAAAAGGTATTCCATCCTAGTTAACTTTGATATTTACTAGAGAGTATGAAAGAACAACCCCCCTTGAGTCAAAATAAATGATCAGAGAAGAATATCTTAGCTGTGTTTCTATGTCTGATTCAAGGCCATCATGCTTGCATTTCTCCCAAGGGATCAAGACCAATATAGACTATGAAGAGGTAAGTTCTTACCAATAAATCTGCTGAGGACCAATGAAAAAAAGATAGAGATTTAACTTACACTGATATTTTTTGAAGTGTAATTATGAATCTGGAGAACCAAAATGTGTATCTGAATGTGTCACAAAGAGTGAGAACAAGTGATATTTCAGAAGTGGGAGGGGAAACTTGAGGGCTTTAAGGTGACCATTACTTCTGGTGTAGTAGATTCAGTGAGTATAAAAGATGCATACAAGCTACCTTCAAGGACAATGACCTGTGTTGATTTTCACCTTCTTAAAGATCATCTTTCATAATACTCTGCATTTTAAATATTTTGACTATGAATATAAATTTGTTGTCTTTTCAGACTTACAGATGGATGAACTTACACTTATATGACTTTCTAAATAACAATTATATATTTTCATTATATTGTTTTCCTTCTTTTTGATTTTTACAAAATTGTTCATTATTTCAAATTATTTTACAAATAGTTGTGTACAAATACCAGACAGGTTTTTTGTTGAATTAGGTAGCATTTTACTTTGATATAATGCATGCTTTTCTATTCTTTATGGCTTATTGTTCCACACCTTAAACTAAGAGCCTTCAATAGAACATTCCATAGATATTTTGAATTTGCAAAATTTTATTTGTTATAAAAATTTCTCTGAAAATAAGCTAGCTGTTGCTCTCCGCTTTTCCTTCTACCTCTTATGCATTAAATTTTGCAGTGATGCTTTATTTTTCAAGCAGTTGATTTTCAACAGGCCCAGTGATAGACTAATAAATTATTCTGAAATTAAACCATACTAGTCACTAATGGTGAGTTCTAGTCTCATACTGAAAGAATTTGCATTTTGGCATATCTTTCTGTGCACTTATGTATGTTTAGGATAATTTTTTCCTGCAGTTGTTTTCATAGTTTTGATAGCTAGTAATTAGTTTCCAGGCGATTGTTCATATTCTGCAATAAAGACTAAAATAATCTGACTTGCACATCAGCCTTAATGTTGGTGCTAATATCCATCCCCTGACTAAAAATCTACTGTGACCTTACAGAATCACAGAATGTTAAGGTTTGGAAAGAACCTTAAAGATCATCTAGACTCAACCTCCATGCCACAGGCAGGGACACATCCCAGTAGACCAGCTGACTGAAGGCCTTACCCAACCTGGTCTTGAACACATTCAGGGCTGGGGAATCCACAACCTGCCAGAGCAACCTGATGTGGTGCCTCACCACCCTCACTGTAAAGAATTTCTTCCTAATATTTAAACTGAATTTTCCCTTTTTTCAATTTTGACTTATTACTCCTTGACTTATCACTACAGTTAGTCATGTAGAGTGCCTCTTTGGCTTTCCTGCAGATCCCCTTCAGATACTGAAATGATGCTATGGGGTCTTCATGCAACCTTCTCTTCTCCAGGCTGAACAGCCCCAGTTCGAGTTCTCTTATCAATTTTGTGTTCCTCCCCTGGACTAACTTCAATAGTTCCACATTGTTCTTATTTTGGGGGCTCCAGAAGTATATGCAGCACTCCAGGTGGGATCTCAGCAGAGTAAAGCAGAGGGAATATAATCACCTCCCATGTCCAGCTGGCCACTCTCCTTTGGATGCAGCCCAGGGCTCCATGGGCTGTCTGGGCTGGGAGCACACACTGCTGGCTCACACTGAGTTTTTCATCAGCCATTGCTCCCAGGTCCTTCTCCTCAGGGCTGCTCCCAGTCACCTCTCTGCCCAACCTGTGTGTGTTCCTAGGATTGCCCTGACCCATGTGCAGCACGCTACACTTGGCTTTGTTGAACTTTATGAGATTTGCACAGGCCCAGCTCTCCAGCCTGTCCAGTCCCTCTGGATGCCATTGCTTTCCTACAGCATGCCAGCTGCACCACACAGCTCGGTGTTTTCAGTGAACTTGCTCCCACTTGATGCCGCTGTCCATATTGCCAATAAAGATGTCAAAGAGACCTTGATCCTTAATTTTCTGAACTGCTGCAATCTCACCTAGGTTACTTCTGAAAAAATTTCTCAGGATATCTTTTAGAAACAAGGCAGTGTTTCAATCACATGGTCATTCTTCAAGAAGTTTTCCATGACTTAGCAATTTGAGCCAAATTCACAGAGGATTAAAGGTCATGAACATAATTAAATTCCAGTAAGTGTTATGAGATCAGCAATTACCAGTTTTGTGTTGCCAGCTGTTAGGTCTATCAGCATGCACATGCTTGCTGGCCAGCAGCAGCACACACAGCCACAGCATATGCTGTCACTTGTCCATCTGGGGCAGCCGTGGAGCAATCTACTGGAGAGGAAGTGGAAGATTTATGAGGGTGAGAGAGATAAATACATAGAAATGTGATTGCAAGGCAGTTAGAAACATGAAGGACACATCATATTACAGAACTATCGTCCTGCAGTGTGTTGTGCTATGAGTCATTCTTTATGCACATCCTTTGTTGGCAAATATAGATTCTGTTTTCATAAAATTATTATCCTGAGACAGAAAAGTAACTGATTTTTTAGGGGTGGGGTTTTGCCTTTTTTGTTTTGCTTTGTGACTTTATTCTATTTTTATTACTTTCTAAAAAATATTAATAGTCTTATAGGAAATAGCTGAAGTAATTTTATTTTACCAGACCCCTCATAAAATCTATGAAATATCTGTCAGTGAAACCTTTACTGTAAAAAGGGCTAATTTTCTACATCAAGTCTTTCTTTACAGTTAGCAAATTATTTGTCTTTTTTTTTTTTTTTTTGCAAATAACATGTAAGCAGCTTCAGATAGTTATTATTTTGCGATTATTAACTGAAGGCTAGATACAAACATATGGTAAGCTACAAGTCATTTGATGTGTTCACTTTGAAGATATCTTCGGCTGTCTGAGGTTCATTATTCACAGGTTGGAACAGACCCCCACCATTTCCTACTCTCAACTGCTCTCTGATTGAATGACTGCATCTTTAGTAGGAAAGAACATTTGAAGCTCATCTATCACATCAATATTCATATGCAAACTCAGCTATTTCCCTAGAGAACTGACACATCATGAATTCTGGTTTGATCAAAAATCTATTTTCTTCAATGTTCATGGACAAAAGTACATAAAAATTCTGCAGCCCACTTGTACTACCGTAAGTGCAACAGGTCTGTATGTATAATAGGAATAAAGTCAGGGAAATACAATGTATTTTATTGCTAATAAATTGCACTGATCTTAAATGCCATCTGGCTTTATCCTGACTATTCAAATAGCTTCCCCTTTAATCCCATTCATTATTTCAAGCAATGCAGTTGAGACTGTGGCACTCAGCTTAAAAAAAAGGTTATTTAGAGAAGACAAGACAGGGAGTTAAATTGTAATCACCCTGAATAGAAAAGGTATGAGGACAACTACTGTGGTCTTATGAAGAAGAGGTTAGTTGCATGGAGTTTATGTTTGCAACAAGTTGAAATGATTGATTTTCCTTCTCTAAGTTTATTTTACAATAAACTACTAGGTTGGCTAGGAATCTGTTTTAGCAGCTGAAATATAGAAAACAAAGGCACATTTAGAACTTCTGGAAAGTCCATTAATTATTTATCTGGACCAAATACTTTAGTAGTTGACCATTTCTAAAGAAATAGACATAGCATAAACAGTCATCAGAAGCCTTGTTTCCAAAGTACACTATTGTAAATTGATTGAGCATTTGTGTGCCTAGATAAAGAAGAAAGAACAATAACTCTAAATTTTCTGTAGTAAATGTGTTCTATTGGTCTCATAAGTAGAGCTTATGGTTCTAATATTGAGAGATGGAGGAAATCTTTGCTTTACATTACAGAATTTTTTGGGTTGAATACATTCTCAGGAGGCTTTGAGATGCCCATCTTGCATCTAAACAATTTTTAAATAAAGTGATTTTATATGTGAGTGCATAAATACTAATGTATTATATGAAGAACTAGAGGCTGAGTACAAAGAATGAATTAATAAAAGTGAGATAAGCAGGTCTTTTATATACAAAATATTTTCAAGAAACATCTGAAATAAGGCAGTTTGTAATAGACATAATTTTCTTTGTGTTTGATTATGATAACATTTTGTTTTGTCAATGCTAATGATCCTTAATTTTACCTTGGGATATCCAAATAAACTGTTGGTCTTTAACTTAAAGCAAAAATATACATGTCTTTGTGAGGCATTGTTTTGGCATTATAGAAAACAGTATTTTGGTTACAGAGTCATATTTTTGTACATTTGGAAAGTGTATGACAAACAAGTGGTGTTTCTCAGTTATTGTAGGAAAATATGTGAAGAATGGTAAAGTCTGTGTGAGTCTTACTTGTTTCTTTCAAATATTCTGTCTTCAGTGGCTGAGAAAATTAATACCCTTAATGTTCTCATCTTTTGGCTGGAAAGATGAGAAAGTATTGTTAACTCACAATGTTCCTTTATGAAAATTTTTGGGTTTCAACACATGCAAATAGACAAATAAATTTGAATGTGTTCAATAAACATACAATGAGTCAGTATTTAGACAGCTTTTTTTTTGCTTTAGTTTTGGACTTGACTTTTCAAAGTTTAGCTAAATCTAGTAGAATCAACTGAAAAGAAAAAGCAACAAACCAACAACATTGGCTAGAGACTACCAGTTTGCACAGGTGCAAACGGGTTTGATCATATGTTAATTTATCAAGAGCCAAGGGCACAACTCCAAACTGAAAAACCAGATGCTCTGCTTTTTTCTCTATGTGAGGGAGATGGAAAAGAGAAAGATTGAAAACCCATGAACCATGAGAGGATTCTGGTTTTATGATCTGGAGTTTAAAGCAATCATAAAATTTGAGGAAGTGGAGATAGCTTCAAATATATGGAGGCCAGCATTCTTTTAAAAATAAAAATCCCTGGTTTATCTATGCAGTTTATCTACTATGGAGGCTCTTGAACCTTTTCTTAATATTATTTCTGATTTTGTCCCTATTCACTATAATTCCAGCAAGAAAGATTCCCTCCAGCAAAATTGCTTTCCATTCTCATCCCTCCTTTTCCTTGATCTCTGGTGGCTCTTGAATCTATTACAGCACTCTGTATGAAAC
Source organism: Passer domesticus (assembly GCF_036417665.1). Taxonomy (NCBI): domain Eukaryota; kingdom Metazoa; phylum Chordata; class Aves; order Passeriformes; family Passeridae; genus Passer; species Passer domesticus. Next base: position 82,649,595 of record NC_087474.1, on the reverse strand, counting down.
AAGCTTATGTCAATTCACATTCTTTCATCTCCTTTTTTAATTAAATTCACTTGTTTTTTTTTTAGTGGCACCATAAAAATGCCTGTTACAGTTTATTAAAATCTTGCATTATGAATATTTATTTTAGATATAAACTTTCAATGTATTTCAACTGATAAACTGCCTCCCCGCAAAGTGTGGAAGTGGGAGAGAGAAGAAAAATACAATTAGAAGGAGGAAGTCTTTTATAGAAGAGATGCAGTCTTTTAGACCTGTAAACTTGTATAAATTTAAAGCATAATATTAGATGCATTGCGGGCCACAGCTGGACATTTGGGAGGGTTTGGGGGAATTAACTAATGAATCTCTTGAATATAATTCTGAGTGTAAATAAATGTTCTAGAAATGATATATTTACTTGTACTTATAATATTGGCTTTCTTATTTTATCAATACCTTGCAATTATTTTTTTTATGTTGTTCATGACCTCTTGACAGCTCTTTTGACCTCCAGGCTATAGTAAAAATACAGATCTCTAGTTTTCAAGTATGTGTCGGAATGATATTTAAATTACTTGAAAATGTGTTTTCCTGTGGAAGATCTATTACCTTTCATCCAGCCAAGGATCTTGGTCTGCTTTTCACAAATAACTATATCCAGTTGGTATTTTAAATTCATTATGGCCAAAATTAATCTCTTGATCTTCTCTTTCAAAACATTTCACTAATTCATTTTCCATCTTAGGCAGAAACATCACTGTTTTCCAAATTACTTTACTAATGTCAAGCTTAAACTCCTGCTGTCTCCAGGGGCATGCTTTCACTGGGTTTCTCTCAAACCATGTCAGTCCAACTGTGCACGTAGTCAAAACATTTGTGCAAGCTTTTTTTATTGCCTACATTAACTATGACAACATCTGTTCTCCAGACTTCCTTACAGCAGCCTTGCTCCTCTGAAGTCATTGCAGGATATTGCTGTTATAGTTGTCCTGAACTCATTTACTGAGCATTATATTGGCCCTACTTGTTGTCCTTCAGCATTTTTAATTTTACTTCTTTCCACTTTTTCTCCTGTGTCTTTCCCATAATTCAGTCCAACCATAATTCTAAAATCTAGTCAGACATCTAGTCAGACTTGCTTCATTTCCCTCAACAAGTCAGTTTTGCTAAGGTTATGGTCAATTTAAGAAACCGCAGAAGTACCCTTCCCACTCTGCTGAGTAGGTGGATTGGATTTGGCTGAGCTGGAGTTCATTTCCCCATGGCAGCCCTCACAGTGCTGTGCTCTGCATTGGTCGCTGGACAGGTGTTGATAACACACCAGAGTTTTGGGTACTGCTGAGCAGCGCTGGCACAGCATCAGCGCTGTCTCTCAGCATTCTGCACCCTCATCAGAAGGCTGGAGGTGATAAAAATCTTGGGAAGGAACATAATGAGGGCAGCTTACCCAAACTGACCAAAGAAATATTCCATAATATATGATGTCAGCTCAGATATAAAAGTAAAAAACAAAGGAGGAGGAAGCAAGGGCATTCATTACTTAATATGTTGGCCTTCCAGAGCACTGCTATGCTTACTTAAGTCCTGCTTCACAGGAAGTGGCTGGGCATTGCTTGCTGATGTAAGAAAAAAATTTTTATCTTTTTGCATGTAAACACAAGACTTTTTGGTTTTGTTTTGGTTCTTCTCTTTTTCTCAACTTAAAAGTTTTATTCTATCTTATTTTCTTCCCCCATCTTGCTGACGGAGGAGAGTTATAGAGTTGCTTGGTGGGCACTTGGCATCCAGGCAAAGTCAGCCTGCTCCATAGTATTAACTTATATCTAAGCTTTTTTCTGTAACTTTGTTTTTCCTATTCCCAAAATGACAAATCTTTGGGTTTTTCCAGAACTTTGCTGTGTAGACCGTTTTCCAAAACCTTAAAGCTGAAAAGGATGTAAGTGAAAATTTTTTGCAGAACTCTTAAAAAAAGCTGCAAGTAATTGATCAACTAGAACAGAAATTATAGCAATTTATAACATATTCTCCCACTGTGGCCTTTCAGGCTCATTCCTACTTCCAGATCAGTTTGTTTATTACATCAGTGGTCTTGAGTTGGAACAAACTCTACCAGGTTTCTTTTGGCGTCTGCAGAGTTCTCTTTCTGCAATCTTTGTGGTCTGTCCCAGAGATGGGAGTCAGTAGTACCACCGATACACAAGAAGTGACAGATGTCCTGAGAATGTTCCCTATTGCCTTTCCCAGACCTACTGGTTTGGTTGCCTTTTCTGTGACTGATGCTTGGCTGTTCCTACAGAAGTAGGAATCATTCCACCCAGCATGCACCTTTTCAGAGGAATGCAGACATAATGTACACAAGCATCATAACACAAAAACTGAAAGTGCCATACCAACTACTGCACATTTAGTTAACTATCTTAGACTGTTTGGAGAACTAAAGTTACTTTAGGACAAAAATCAAATAATTTTACTGATATCTAAGGTGAGGCTGCATCAAACCTGTATTTGACAGAAAAATCCAGATTCGAGACTTTATTTCTTAATTATTTAGAAGTTCAGCAATTATTCAGGCAAGTATCATTCCTCTGCCTATAGTGAACAAAGCCTGATTCAACCCATCCTGAGGTACTTGATTGCTTGTATTTCAGAGGTGTCTCTCTCACTTCTCTGATTACAGAAAAAAAAACACCTAACTTTCAGAAGGCCGTCTTATGGCTTAGGGTTCAGTTTTAACTTCAGAAGAGTACAAAGGTTTTGACATGAAGTTTTAAAAATGAATAATTCAAAGACTTCATTTTAAAATATTTTTTTTTTTAATTATCAAGTATGACAAAACAAGGAAACAAACCAGGACAACCTGTCATGTTTTAAGATTAAAAAAAAAAATTCCCAGTAAAAGAAATGTCTGGTTAAATATGGAAGTGTTTTACATCAGTAGAATTTTGTAGAACACAGAAATCCCATTCTTTCCAAGCTTCAATGGCAAAAAAAATTAAGGTTGAAAGTTCCAGCTACCTGCAGAACTACAAAAAAACAATGTAGTAGAAGAATTCTAAGTATGACTTGCAGAATATCCAGTGTTGAGGGGTAACACATCTGTGTCTGTATTTGGAATATATGTAGGTATAGTTGAAAAGTACAATGGGAGAATATTTTATATAATATACATAATATGGTGGGAATGGCTCTTATATTTTATATTTTATGTATTTATTCACAAAGTATGTTCATATTGGATTTGTTTTTTTTCTGGTTGTAATAAGAAAAATGATGTTTTCAATACAGCTGGAGATGAAAAAGGGAAACTGGATAAAATTGAAATATTTTCTTACAAATCAGTACCATCAATACCCACATGAAACACAAGAGTGATTATGGGGTCTGAATGAGCTTGGCGATAACTAATTCCTAGATGTAAAGTCCTTAGTAAGGTGATTCTTAACAAATTCTTTGAATATCAAAACTATTCTAGATTATATATTGGCCATATAATTGCACAATTAATAAACCAAGGGGTATTTTTAATTTTTTGGCTTACTACTAAAGTTTGAATATCAAGAAAAAGCTGATAATTTAGTTAGCTCTAGCCAATTAATAAGGTTATGCATTTTATAAGACCGCAGATATTTTGCTTTTCTTATTCACTTTTTTCTCTGTTTTTCTTCATCTCCTAATGATTCATTTTCAAGATGCTTTGCCTATTTTAGAACCCATTAGTCAAGAAAGTGCCTAATTTAAGCATTTCCTATAAAAACCCCTTAATTTCATATATGTTAAAATAACAACTGTAAAAAAATTCCAAGGAAATGTTGCCAAAATTGTATCAATTTTCCAAAAGTTTAGTTGATTTTTATGTTGTTTGAACAGACCAGGTTTGTGTAGCACAGGGGTTGCAGGGGTGACTTCTGTAAGAATTTGTCAGGAGCTTCCTCCATGTCTAGCAGAGCCAATGCCAGCTGGCTCCAAAATGGACGTGCTGCTAGCCTGGGCTGGGCCAACTAGAAATTGTTGTAATGACACCTTGTAGTACGAGAACATATTTAAGAAGAAGGAAAAATAAAGTATTTTGCAGTTGAAAATTGTATCCAGAGAAGAGCAGGGTTCAACCATGTGAGAGGAACAGCCCTGCAGGCACCAAGGTCGGTGCAGGAGGGGAGGAGGTCCTCCAAGTGCCGGAGCTGAGATTCCCCTGCAGCCTGTGGTGCAGGCCATGGTGGAGCAGCTGTGCCCATGGAGGTCCATGGGGATGCAGAAATCCACCTGCAGTCCATGAAGGAAGACCCACACTGGAGCAGATGGATGCTTGAGAGGAGGCTATGAACCTGTGGGGAACCTATGCTGGAGCAGGCTCCCAGTAAGAACCTGCAGACCCATGGAGAGAGGAGCCCCCACTGGAGAAGGTTTCCTGGTAGGACTTGTGACTCCATGGGAGACCCACTGGAGTAGGCTGTCCTTGCAGGACTGCACACCATGTGTGAGTGACCCACACCACAGCAGTTTATGAAGAACTCTTGCCTGTGAGATGGATTCACATTGGAGAATTTCATGGAAAACTGTCTCCCGTGGGAGGCATCCCACACTGGAGCAGGGGAAGGACTCCTTTGCATGAGCTGTGGCAGAAAAAATGTGCGATGAACTGTCTCCCATTCCTTGTCCCCCTGCACAGGGGGACAAGGGAAGGGTCGGGGGAAGGTATTTTTAAGGTCTTATTTTACTTCTCATTATCCTGCTCTGGTTCTGTAAGTAATACATTCAATTCATATCTTTAATCCTAGTCTATTTTGCCTATGGTGGTATTTGGTGAGTGATCTCCACCAGTACTTAGCTAATGAATCTTTTGCTACATTTTCTCTCCGCTATCCAGTGGGACATGATACAGAGGGAAGTGATACAGAGGCTTTGGTGGGCACCCAGCCAGGGTCAACACAATACAATAGTTAATATTGCAAAGTTGAATAAAGTTATGAAGAATTAATTACCCTCACTGTCCACTAGAAAAATGGACATCACCTGTGAGGAACTTAAGAAATAGGCATTTGTTGTCTTCTTCATTAGGCTTCACCTTGCAAGGTTCAGATTATGCTTTCATTCTAAATTTTCTGGAGTGATGCTTGATTTTTTTAGTCTTCTGCTATATTCTAGGTCTCCTTCTTTCCATTGTCTTTCCTATGTGGTGTCTGCTCTTCTAAAAATAGACAATTTTTTGCTACACCTTAAGTCTAAAAACCATCCACACTTAAGGAGGCAAAAAATGTGTGTCATGGAGTTGCATGAAGCCAATTTGAAATCCTTTCTGCAACACATTTAGTTAAAATTATAATAATAATTTTAAAAAAAAGGGATTGCTTTGGGAACCAGTAAAGGAATATGAATGTTTTCTGTTCCAGGTCAGTAATTAAAATATGTTAAATTTGGAGATGTACAATTCCATCAAGCCCTTTGCTGAGAGCAAAAAGTTGCTTTGTTGGCAGTCTGATTCAAGCTAATAGTAAGCAAGAGTCCGTATAGCAAACCTCGTACAGAGAATTTAAACTACTCAGCACTCATACTGGAAAACCTTTATAGAATTGGCCCAAGGGTGGGTGTAAATCTCAGTGTACTACATTTTCTTCTTTTGGCTAGCCCATCTAGCATAATACCCAATTAAGCGACTGGAAATCTGCCCATTGGAAGAGGATCTGGGCTCACTCAGCTGAACAGGAGCCAGAGTATGCCCAGGTGGCCAAGAAGACCAGTGGCATGCTGGCCTGTATCAACAACACTCTGGCCAGCAGGACCAGGGCAGGGATTGTTCCCCTGTACTCAGCAACGGGTGAAGTAACACCTCAAATCCTTTGTCCAATTTTGGGCCCCTAAAATCAGGAAGGGCATTGAGGTGCTGAAGTGTCCAGAGAAGGTCAAGGAAGCTGTTGAAGCATCTGGAGGACAAGTCTTACAAGAAGCAGCTGAGGAAGCTGGAAGTGTTTAGACTGGAGAAAAGGAGGCTCAGAGGGACATCTTATTTCTCCCTACGACTGCCTGAAAGGAGCTTGCAGCCAGCTGAGGGTCAGTCTCTTCCCTTAGTAACAAGCAATAGGACAAGAGTAAATGGCCTCAAGATGCTCCAGAGGAGATTGATTTGGATATTGGGAAAAATTTATTCACAGAAAGAGTAGTCAGGCGCTGGAATGGGCTGCTCCAAAAATGGTTGAGTCACTATTCCTGCAATTAGTGAATAGATGTATACATGTGGTTCTTGGTTGCATGGTTTAGTGGTGGACTTTGAAGTGCTGGGTTAACCACTGGACTCAATGATCTTTTCCAAGGTCTTTTCCAAGCTAAATAATTCTATGATTCTGATTTAGTGTCCATTTAATAACATTTTGTATCTTAGTGAGAGACTTCAGTCTCCAGTTCTGTAAATGCAAGCAATAAATTAACAGATATACCCAGGAAAAACAAAATTTGATTTACTACTCCAGTTAATTAGTAATTATGTGCTCCTAAGTAGTCCAGTGGATTTTAAAGGAATATAAGGTGGTATTGCTTCAGTCAACCCAGTGAACTTGCTTATACATTCCAATCAGGCCTTAATTTTCAAGATTAATAACTGTGTATACAGTATGATGAGGGGATCTGTGCAGCTGTCTAGACAGTATATCCTGTAAATGTTGGGATTTTTCCTCAGATAATGTCAGTTTTCACGAGGATAATACTTATTTGCAGGCATGCCATTGTATTGACCACATATTTGGGAACTTCTTGTCAAAAATTTGCTCCATCACTTGGAAGAGAAGGAAACTCAATTGTACTGGCTATCAGGTTAGGTAGAGTCAGAAACTGATAGGTCTCAAGTAACTGTCCTAAGACTGAGCTGGAAAGGCAATCCCTTTCCGAAGATCATTCTTCCCTCAACCAGTATAGTGACTAAAACCTTTATGTTTTTCACTAAGAAACTAATAATATTCCCCAGATATGAGGAAATTCAAATTCATTTTTCTACTATTCATTATACTGAATACTTAATTTCAATATAATTCAGAGGCCTGGGAAATACATTCTTTACCCAGGTTTTCATTGTTTTGAGGTAAGACAGTATATACCCATATGTGCCACATCCTTTTGAGGTGATCAAATTTGTCTGTTGAGAAATACAGCTACATGACCGAACTTTGCAATGTTTTTCAAATATTTCTGGTTCTGGCAAATTTTAATTATTTCTGTAATAAATATAAGCAACAGTCTTTTTTGCCACAACATTAAACTTACCTAAGTGTTATTTGCTCCTGCACTGGGAGGTGATTGAGTTAAAGCAAAGGGAGAGATTAGATTTATTCTAATTTCCAGGAAAATAGAAAGAAACTCACATTCCTATAGTTGTGTTGCAGTTAACAGCATGTACTGAAATAGAATACCATTATTTACACCTTTATCATGGAGGAGTGGTGTGATATACTACTGTTTGTTTCCTGCTCCTGCCTTCTTTTTGTTACTTATTCAAGGATTTTCTGTTACAACTGATGTAAGTGAAAAAGGAAAAAAATACCTTCTTTTAGTAGAGGTTGAGCCAAAGAAACAATGAGTTTGTGGTAGGAGCTTGTAAGAAATACTGATGTTTTTAACACAACTGAACGCCAAGTGACCTCTTAAGAATAAAGAAGAAAAATTTCAGCCATCCAGACTGTAAGAAAAAGAAGAAGGGGCATCACAGAAACTCTTAAAGTCTTTGTTTTATTCATGTAGGCATGGTTGCAGCTTTTAGTCATGATTAATGCATGTCAGTGATGCATCACTTTTAACATTATTTTTTTATTTAAGGAAACTAAGTAGTAAGTATTAAAAGCCTCTCAGTTCAGATTTTAAGTTTGAAAAAAAAAAGAAAATGGAAGCTAAAAGCAAAATGGCTACTGCTGGCATAGAAATGAAGACAATGTTCAGATGCATTACAGAAAGATTAACATGAGTTCCAGAGCACTACTAAGAACACTGCTAAAGTATTTGCATTGTGGGGTTTTTTGTTTGATTGGTTGTTTTGTTTCTTTTTTTTCCCCCCTGTAAATAGTGTTTATTAGTCAGAGAAAATATCCAGGTTATTTTCTTCCAGTGTAGAAGATGTGGAGAAAAGCAATCTTGCCTCACCTAACAGATGTGCTTTATGAAGGAGTGTGTAGGTTTTAGTGCTTGCTTTGTTCTATTAAGATAAACAAAGTGAGGATTTCTTCTCATAGATCCAGTAGAATAGCATATCTGAAAGAGTAAAACATTCAGTAATTTCTTCTCCATTACTTTATTCTAGACAGTCTGCATTTTCATTTCCTAAATGGTCAAGTTATTTTCTCTGCTTTTCCTTTCATTTCTTCTTCTCATCCTCCTTGGTCCTCTTCTGCTTTATTTTCCTCACATTTTATCCTTTTTCTGTTTTCCCCTACATTTCTTACAGAAATCTGCATCTCCCTGCTTAATTTTGTCGGGACCCAGTACATCTCTGGATGCACTGGATGTCTCAAAGCCCTGGCAGGGGCTCGGAGACCCTGGCAGGAAGCCAAAGACACCTGGAAATTCGACCTTAATTCATGGAGCAAATTGCCAACCTTAAATAAAGAATTACAGGTCACAAAAGTTTAAGTAGCATAGTAGTAGCAATCACAGGGTGAAGGGAAAAATTTTGGAGCACTGTACAGGGGGGTTTTGTATGTTGTACAGGGGGTTTGAAATTCTGTACATGGGGGTCAAGGGTTCTAAGATGGAGGAATTTGGGCATGCCCTGTCCTTCTTTCTTCTCCTTGGCATCCATGTTCAGGATGATGTTGGCATGTGTGGATTGGTTCATAGAGAAAGTGCACTTGCCAACAAGGGCAGAAAGTATTGGAAATTAAAGGTAAATATCTAATACATAGTTTTCACTATAAAAGAGACAACCGCCCCGTGGGCAGGGGAGAGTGCCCTTGGCTGTCTTGTTGATCAGACCTCGACTGGACAGACAGAAAAACTTTGTAGATAAGGAACAATAAACTCAACTGAAGACCAAAAGCAAGAGTCCAGACTCCTTCTTCGAGAGCGCGGCCTGCCCAGAACCACCTTTTCCCATGCTGGGGCAGAGACAATTCACAGCCGACCCCGGCAAATTTGGTCCTTTAAGTGATCTCCAGTCGTTTCCACCCTTATCTTCTCTTTCCATGACCTATCATGCTGAAGGCAATTAGACCACACAAGATGCAGCACTTTATCTTTATTTATTTATTTATTTATTTATAATATTGCAAGTAAAAGACCAACATATTAATATAGTCCACTGTGCAGAAAAAATGTGTTAAGTGTTATTATAACTCACATGAAAAGTCTGCACTAAAGACAAAATTTATTTCCCTTTGAAGTAGTTACAGAGTGGAAGTGCATGGCAACTGCGACTTCAGTAATGGTGATGAGCCATTCTTGAGAACAAGATACCAAAAATTAGATACTGGATAGCAGCTTTTAAGCTTGAAATCAACGCAAACCTTCTCTGGCAGTGAAAAGGAAAGCCACTGCTACTTTGGTCAGTGCTACCTTATTCTGTGAAACTGTCTTTTCTGAAGCTGAATGTGGGATAGTCCCTTCTTTGTGCTGCTACTTCAACACAAAGCAGAAGAAATAGAAAATAATATATACTGTGGCTTAAGTGGTAGAGCTACTTTTGCTACAGATTTCTCTGGTCGAAGTAACATTCCAAATACCTTCAGGGTAAGAAGGATTCGAGGATTCCTGCAGGAGTGTGCTTAGCTTTGCCTTAACCACTGCCACAAACTAGGTCCTTGCAAGCAGACAGCTCTTGAAGAATGACTGTCAACATAACACTAGGGAGTTCATGTCCTCACTATACCCCTGATAGCTTATCTACATGCTAACTCTGCTGCCAATGCGACTATCACAGAAGTGAGGTTTGCCCCTGGCTGTTTCTTACTCCTTTGAGGACACAAAATACATGAGCTTGTGTTCCTGAGCAGTAATGATTTTCAAATACTTGTATTCAGCCCACATACAAGAAGTTAAAAACCTATATAACTGTTTGTAAGTACCTGGAGACTTACGGGTTTATACCAGTTATTAAAATCAAATGCATAATTGCTGTTCTTGTGGGAGAATAGTCACAGAGTGGGAGTCTTATAAAATGGTCATAGAAACCAACTGCATATGTCGAGGGAATAAGATCCAGATCAAATTTAACACAATATAGACACTCAATCGTGGCCTTTTTATGCATGCAGTAATTGAAGATTAAGACAAAAGTCATGGTCTTTCAGTATGTATAATGTACAGTTTAAAAAAAAATGGAGACATTTCTTCAACTCCCACCATGGTGACAAACATAAAATGATTTGTCAATGTCACTGCAATGTCCCTGAAATTAACTCTTCATTTCACCCTAAATTCCTACTTTTCTGAGTTGAGCATAACAGCTCCTACAATCATTCCAGCAAACTGTTCTAAGAACTTTAGCATCCTTTACCTGTATGGAGAGAGAACATTAAATATTCAGTCACATTTATATCTTAAAAAAAATAAAAATTACTACCTTGTAATTTAACTGCAGCTTAGTGTTTGTCCTAGTCCTTGGTTTTGAAAAACCTTGTATTTAATGTTTGTATATAGAACAGAAACTACAGGTCAGAAACCTCTTCAATCTGAACTCTCCTTGTTTTGGCTGTTGGAAGTGGGATTTCCAAAGGGAAGTTTTCAAGGGAAGTTGTTCAGAAAAGGCTCACAAATACATTAGAGTTCATGAGAACCCCATCCATCCATCCATCCATCCATCCATCCATCCATCCATCCATCCATCCATCCATCCATCCATCCATCCATCCTCTGTTTCTTTAGTTTATTCCTCCCTTTCTTTAATAATCTAAAAAAAAATTAAAATAGGCAGGGATAAAAAAAACCTAGAACATGGATGGGTGCAATGCATTTGATGTCTCTTTTTGCTTAGCTTTATTTATTTGCAGGTACGTGTCTTCATCTGCTTATGGGTCATGACTTTTAACTCATTCAATCAACCAAATTGTAAGTTACCTTATTTTCCAGTCCAGAAAGTACAGGATTTATTTTATTTTATTTTATTTTATTTTATTTTATTTTATTCTATTTTATTTTATTTATTTCATTTTATTTGTTGCCTTTAGTTGGTTAAAATTGTAAGCTGGAACCAAGACAGAGAAATGTGTTTGTCATATCTTCCAAAGAATGGGAAATTAAAAACCTGCTGTCCTTGCATTCCTGCAGATAATAGATAGTTCCTTCTCTCTTGAAGAATTTATTAGCCATTACAAGTAATTTTAAAAATAAATATATGATATTTTGTCTGTGCAGTACTTCAGGACATATTTTTGTTGAGTGTCCCTAGGTTATATTATTAAAAGTAAATGTGGGAACCAAGCACAATCTGTCAGCTGCTGTGGGAATAAAAGAGAAGGGGAAAAAGGTGCTACAGACAATTCAGGGGAAGGAATGTTAATGAGGTGTTTTGATGTTTTGGAGCTGCAGACTTTCAACTACAGTCATTCAATTTCTCTTTCTTCCCTTTCCTGGTGGCTTCTGGCATTCCTTGACATAGGGACACCCATCTGGCTCAGCACTCTTCTCTGCGGTACAGTTAGCGTTGTTCTGCATGCACACCTTCTTTGTCTCAAAATCTCTAGGCAGAAAGAATGCTAAAGCTATTACTTCTCTGTCATTTAATACAATAGTCTTCTTCACATAATTTATTTTGCAAGCAATTATTGTCACTACACATCATTAGGTTCCAATCAGCTTCAATGTCCACTTTGCAAAATGTTATGTTGCCTTCCAATGTGGCAAATCTAGATTAATCCCATGGACTATGCAGTTGGAATAGTCCTAGATGCAGTATGAAATAAACAATAATATTTACCACTCTCTTTTCATATTCAAGACCTATTCTTCTCTTTGTGCTTGTGTAAGTGATGTTAACAGCTCATGAGGCAGTTGTAGATTTGAGCACAGAAGCAGCAAACCATGCTTGTGAGGACCACAAACAGAAGCAGTAGTGCAATTTAATACTGGGCAGTGGGATATTTATTTTTGTTCAATCTGCTGAACAAAAATTAATATATTAATATCTGTCTATACATGAAATCATAAATGTGACAGTCTTTGCAGACCAACAAAAATATTAAAACTGTGCCATTTGCCTTTCTGCTTTCCTTGTTCTGTCCCAGGCATGATGAAACCAAGACAGAATTTGGCATAGATGAGTAAGACAATTTTAATGTTTACTTCTTTTCAGCTATTTTCTCAGGGGACCTCCTTTACAAATCTGAGCAGGAAATGACACTTGCACAACAGGACATCATCATTAAACCATTGTTCTAGATATTGCAGGTTACTCACTCTCCCAAAGAAACTGAAACTCCTGCAGCTCCCTCCTAATGCTTCTTGGGTAGGGTATATATTACATTTTTCTTTGTGGTTTGAAAATCCAGACTTTGACTCCTATTACTTTGCTGTTTATCAATTAGACTTTTTTTTTCTTTTACCATGGGAATATTTAATAATTATTTTTTCCTCTACTTGTTTGCACATCTGGGTAATCACCATAGCAACTGATGTATGCCAGGTGTCTGCTCCAAAAGAGCTCCATCCTCTCAGTCTCTCTTACTAAATTCATTACATTAATTGCCAAACAGATATTAAATCAAACCCATGAGTGAATAAGAGATTAAAATTGTATAGTCCTTATTACAAACACTGTAAGCCTTTTCTAGATAATATAAAATAGATTGCAAATATTGAAATCACTTCAGTACAATTTTAACTAAGAAAAGGCTAAACTTGTACTTTGGAAAAATGCTACTGGACTTACTTGCCTAATATCTCTTTCCCACTCTAGTGAACTATTTAATTTTATTTTTAAATATCCTAAACTAACATTAAGATTGTACAGTTAAGAACTGAAATGTCAGTCAAATAACATAAAAAGCATTTAAAACATAATTAATCACAGAATCACAGAATAGTTCAAGTTGGAAGGGACCCAGGAGAATTATCAAGTTCAACTCTTAATTGAATGGCCCAGAGGGGATTGAACCTGTGATCTAGGCATTATTAGCACCATACTCTAACCAGCTGAGCTAGTCTTATGTTTCTGCATGGAAATTATGTGCTTGTATAAAAATGAATGTTAACCACACCATATACGGTTAATTACGTATATTCATTATTTTTAGCACTAGCTTCTATATGAACAGCATTAATTTTTGCTTTATTGTCTATATGTACAAATTAATTCAATAGAGTATTAAGATTCTGATTAATTTTAATTGTTAGATTTTAGTCCAGCATTTTTCAAACATTTATTAGAATGTTTGGTTTTCTTCTATTGTTTATCTATTTTATCTTTATTAGTGTGCTAATAATTTTATTTTCAGCTAACATCAGTTTGTCACAAATGTAATTCAAGAAGTTCAACTAGAACTTATGATTTCTTTTTCCAGTTTCTTATTGGCCAATATAAAGCCCTTGAAAAAGTTTCTTTTTTGAACATGCTATTTCCCCCCCACCCCCCAAACATGGTATCTTATTGTTTGATATACTAAGAATTTTATGAAATTACAAGATTATATGTTGCAGGCAATTATCCACATAACAAAATAAATCAGTTGTTTCTGCATGTCAGAAGGTAGCTTTGCATTTTTAACACTCTTGCTTTGTAGCTGCTATTTCTAATAATAATTTCTTATTATAAATTACAGAAACAATAATTTATAGTGATCTTATGCATTCTGACACTTTCAGATTGCATCTGAATGGTGGGACAGGCAGATACCACAGTCCACCCTGGTCACTGTGGACAATCAGTCATTCAGATCAGAGCGTTGACTGAACAGACCGTGTGCTCAGCCGTATCATTTCAGAGGCTGTGGGAGGATAACGCAAAGGTAGATGTTGGCTCTGTAGAAACAGGACACAATTTGAGAGTCTTCTGGATTTAGGAACTTGAATTCTTTAAAATGACTCATAAGATCATTTGATGAAAAACATTGACATTGATAAATAATGACCAATTAATGACATGAACGAAAAATACACTTCTGTAGACTCCTGATCCCAGTGAATTTATTTTTTTTTTTTTTTTAGCAAATGGTTTGATACTTATGGTGGGTATTGTAATACCTTTAAAACTTCCAGATTTGGAACATTTAGTATCATGGTTACAAATGTTAAATGTGTTCCACTTTGGACCTGAATTTCCTGAATATATGTTCTTCATACACAAAGAAATGACACTGATTGTGTAAAACAATGTTTCATTGAAAATGTCAACAAATTTACATACTAGACTCAATAAAAAAATTACTTCTTAGATCTGTATTAAACAACTCTGCTGAATGATTTTATAAAGGAACAAAATTTTTGTATGTTTTCTCAAAGCCTTCAACATGAACTAATTGCTTAGATATGATAGATATTTCAATTCTGGACAAGGTAAATCTTAAATGGTATAAATTCAGGCTAGTACTGAAAACCACCATGATACATTAACAATAGCTGATTTCATAAAAAGGCTCCATTGGTAAACAACTGTTCAAAATACAAGAGAATAGAAAGAAAAGAGTACTGATTACATTGGAAAATTAGGCTGATAGTGATTCAGCACTTTTGATTAACATAAAGAAATCTTTGTCCTTAATGACAGGTATTTATTTTATTATCAGTATTCCAGAAAGTCTCAAATACCACTGTAAAAACTTTACTTAACTTTTGAAATTATTCCTATAGTCATATATTACATAAATGTGAAGCCCTTTTAGCTTTTTGTCATGCTTATTTTAAGACAGGAGTACAATCCCTTAAGCATATAGGAAGATAATAAATGCATAAGTATTAAACTGTATTCTTCATTTTAAGTAGATGTTGGTTCATCAACAAGAGTTTTCTTTATATTGGCAAAGAAGTTTTAGTGAAATTTCATATGAGATTTTGTAGCAATACATAATCCCATTTCAAGTCTGAAGCTATTGATAATATTTGGTTTTATTAAATTTGTTGCTAGGCTTTTTTTAGCATGTTTAGTTAATGAAGATCATTGTCTCTCTCCCTTATCCCTCTATGATTCTATAATATCTACCTTCTTCTCTTTCTTACTTTTTTCCCTTTTCTTTCCCTCTCATATCCTGCCCAGTGAACAAGCTTGCGCACACAGAAAGTTGACTTTGCAAAAGAGTAATGCAATTTGATAGACAATCATAAATGAAATTGAAAGGCATTTCTGATTATCCCCACTCCTTTAATAAAAGTTAATGTCACATGTTATTCTAGATTTATAAAACTGTAAACAGTAGCAGCAAACTGCTTCTATTATGTGCAGTACATATTCTAGAAAATTAAAAATTTTATTTTGATTGTCATGTAATATGATTAGGATTAGTTTAATTAAATGGTGTTTGTTTTTTCTTTGCTTTATAGAAAAAATATGTCATTTTCCAAGGGATCATTTAATTCTATCATCTGCATCCCATAACTTATCCTTCTTTCCTAGATTTGGAATAACTTAGGGACTGAATTTTCCCTCTGACAAATTCAAGATTATCTTTTAGTAGAGACACAATTTTGTCCCAAACACAACTTTTACAATAAATTGCTATTTTGTCACTGTAAGAAATTTGTATTACACCACAAGACAATATTTCTCCTACTAAACAAATCACAGGCTGTTTTGTTTGGGGTTTCTAAGACATGTTTAGAAAAATACCTATAAGGTCATAAATAAACAAATCTATTTCACAGTAAAACAACTTAAATTTGTATATTTTTTACAAATGTCCTCATTTACTGCAGCATAAAAGTGTCCATACAGGTATATATCACACAATAGCCATAATATCCCATCTCGATTTCCATCCTAATTCCATTTCCATACAGACTTATCTTCAGAAACCTTAATAGTATGTCCATTTTAGTAGAATTATTAATGGGTTTCCCCACAATATTTCTATGAGTCAAGGATATTCTTACAAGAGTAGTCTGACCTGAAGTACATAGGACTGCGATCTAAGATCAACCATATAATTTTTGCTGTTCAAAACTAAACCCAAGCATGTTTTTCGTGTTAATACTTTTTACCTCTCACATTATTCTTGATATTACCTCAGGATCTATGAAATCAGTAAAACATATGTCTTTGAAAACTAGAACTATACACTGCCTAATTATTTTAAACTCTCTAAATTAGTGCATTAAATGAAAAATTTCTTTCATTTAGTCTAATGACACATGGATAGATTTTGAACAATTGATTTTAATAGTGAAAAGGGTGAAGATTTCCTTCACTCCACTGCCTCCTACCAACATCAGAGCATGTTTTATCTCACTTCAATGCAATGAGCACCTGGCCACAACAAAAGTTAGTCTAAATTAAGGGGAATGGCTGATCATAGTCCTTGGTTTTGGCAGCATTTCTGGGGACAGGGAAGGAAACTGTTTGAGTTTGAAGATCTATTATCCATAAAGTAAATGAAATTTGTAATTTATTTTAATTTTCTGAAAGAAAATGGTGGAAGGAAGATATGTAGGGGATGGGTGCAGAAAATACCACCTACAATTCACTGTAAGACTCCAAGGCTGAGAATATACTTTATTTATCACTGCCATTGTGTCAGATATGGTTCCAGAAAACAGCAATTTAATGAACTGTGGGTTTGGTCCAGAAACTCAAGAACTCCTGTAATAAGCAAAGCCCTAAATCCATGTCAGTACCGCAGAGAAAACAAATAATGACACATAGGAGCCCCTATTTGTATGCATATTGCTGTTCAATGTTAGGCCTCTGTCTAGGGAGGGATGGGAGATTGTGAAAATGAATGAATTAATCATTAGACTGTGATTTTTGGTTCTTTGCAGAGACAGAATGGCTGATCTAAATAATCCTCAATAATTCATCTTTGTCAACTCCCGTTTGTTCTTTCTTTGTCTCCCTTACTGGGGTTCCCCATATAGCTTCAAAATGGTTAACAGAAGACAGAGTGAAAAAATGAAGATTTTGATAATAGAACTTGTCCAGAAAACAGAAACTCAAGGATAGAGACAACACAGGTCTGTGATGTGCCTACAACTATAGTTTTGCTACTCTTGATTGCAGTGCCAAAAGAGATTTTCCTTTGCCTTTGCCCAGGATGTATAAGAAAGAAGACTGCTTTTTCTCTTCATATTAACATTAAAGCTGGACAATATTGCCCCTTACATGCAATATAGGCCATGCATAAAATAACCTAATGCACTATAAATTTCCTAGATGAAATTTAAAGCATAAAGAAGTGTTCAATAAAATTTTAATGACATTCTAAGCATTAAGCAGACTCAGAATAGACTTCAAAATTCAACCTAGCTGTTTTCTTCAAGTGCAGCAGTGGAAAGAAGAAGTTATTTACTTTTTTTGTTTTCATTCTTTTTCTCCTTGCATAAATGAGGAACTGCCATACAGGATCTGTTATGAGACTGTGCAAACCTAATTATTATTTTTCTGAAGCAAATATGAATATCCCAAGAAGCTGCTATTTTGTAAAACTTATCATGTAGCGTCTAACAAATAGCCTTGAGGGGCTTCATAATTACTGACAGGGATATTAGAACTGACAGATTTCAGGTGTATGCTACAGAATAAAAAGGAAATATTATAGGCTTGGTTAACGATTTCTCATTTATATTTACACATTTGACAAATCCAGCAACTACTGTCTTACAAGAAAGATCTGGTTTTGCTACCTTTCAAATGAAGAAGGATGGTTCAAACTATTTTGTTTTCTCTACTAACAGGAGGGTACCTGACATCCTGCAGAGAGAGGCTTGTAAGTCTTATAAAGCTATTCCTTAAGAGGCTTCCAATGCATTTGTTGAGATACATTTCTAACTAATGGTTGACATAATGTTGAAACAACTTAGCATTTTATGTATAATTTTTATGGCAATGAATGTAAAACAGTTCTTCTATCCCACACAATTTTCTAGAATTTTACAGGAAGAAAATCATTACATATGCAAAGCATATCAAGTTATTTAATTTCTTATGTGACTGTTACAACACTACCCCTGCCTGCTACTTATTAAATAAAATGCAAGATAAAAAACCAAAAATAACCAGATTAGCTTGCCAGATGAACCTTAGCTTCTTTGCACTCAATATTGCACTGACCATTGGACTAGTAATTATTTCAGATCATTTCCAAAACCTTTTATTTAATGAGTTTTTAGTTTCAATAGTAATAATATTTTTCCCCATCTACACTATTTAGAGAGATGTTCCAGAGACTGACATATATTATTCTAAAACAGTTATTTCCTTAATATTCCACAGGTGCTGATCTGTGTGTCCTGCATGTCTTCTTTGCATTTTATCAACATTTGTAGTCTCAGTCAAAAATAACAAAATTTAACTGACTGTTGTAGCTTAGGACTAGCTGGCTATAGGATTCTGTGAGACAGTTAAACTTTTTTTTCAGTTTTTATTATTATCAATTACTTCCTTTCTGACTCAATATACCACTTTTTTATTTTCTAAGACTTTTTTCCTGTTTTTTGCATTGTTTGGTACTTCTCACTGCTTGTGAAAAAATACCAACTTGTCACACAAATGCATAATACAGTTGATCAAAGTAAAGCAAATTTTAAAGGTAAGTAATTTATATATAGCTTTGTCTATTATATATCTAGCTCTTTATCTATTAATCATCATATTAATAGAAAAAGAATGCCAGATGAAAGACCCTAATGAGTTGAAGTTTCCCATGGATCAGAAATCCCAGCTCACTATCCTTCAAAATCAGTATCCTTTTAAATGCTTCTACTGACTATGTTAACCAGCTTTTCCATTATAAAGAAATCTAAATATAAGGCTCAAGAGCATGAACTAGATCTCAGCAAGCAAAGAATTTACATTTTCCCTGATTAGCTCCTGGAATTTTCAAGTACTTTTCAAGGATAATGTGATTAGTTAAATATAAATGTGAATTACTGTTTCCTTTAGTATAGTAACATTAACTAAGTGCCCTGAAACTTACTGTGCTGGTTTTAATACCACCTGGAAGTTAAACTCCAAATAAGCCACTTCCCTAACCCATGCCTCTTCTGTTAAGGGAAGGACAAAAGCCAAGATTATGGCTTGAGGTAACAGGTTACTGAAAGCACAAAGAAATGGAATAAGACACTGACAATAACAATAGCAGTATTAGTAGCAAAAAAATACAAAAAGAGAAGGTGTTTTACCCCCAAAGAGGTGTTCACCCTTGGGAACAAAATAACCAAGTTGGTGAATGCCCCCCCAAACACATAGTCCCGTGGTTTTCCCAAACAAAGATTTCTACCTACTGTGACTGCTCCTACCTACTGCCCACATGGCTGCTGGGAACTAAAAGGCAAGAAGGGGACTAGAATTTCTCAGATATAGCCTGAAATAACAAAAATCAATGACAAACCTGTGCCTCAAAACCTGTTTCTGCTGAGCTGAGTTGCTCACCCTGTGCCTGTGCTTGACTGACACCATGATCTCTTCTTCCTATGTTGTTTACATTACTATGTATTGGAAATATATTTCAGGTGCTAAAATTAAGGCTATTAAATTATAACAGTGAATTACATAAATTTTTAAAAAATGCTATTTCATCTGTACTCAGATATGTGATAGCCTCATCTAGATATTTTCAGGATAATCCTGGAAATTAAACCATAAAAAATAGTTATGTTACAGGAATGCTAAATAGATACAGAAGTATTGCCTTTATATGTCAGCCATGGAAACTGTGTCAAAGGAAGCTTCAAATGAAAGCATAATTTTTATTTTCAAAGTATGAAGAAATGAACTAAACAAGTCCTGTCAAAATGTTGAGAATTATGCTATTTTTATGTTCTTCTGAATTTCTGTGAGCTCAGATTGTACATTAATAAAACACAGAATCACATTCTCCAGGCATTTCCCTGTTTTTTGAGCAAAACAGAAACTTTACAGCATGTCAGAGCAGAAAGCAGAGCTCTTTAATATTGTACTATTTTATCCTCCTCTCTTAACGTTAGGTCCAAATTCTGCAGGGACATGCACAGGTTTAGCTTTATGCACTGCGAGTTATTTCTTGGATTTGACAGGAAAGTGAATTCCCATTACATTAAAAAAGGCTTTCTCTTTTTGAGGTTCAGCTTGCCAATCTCTCAGACACCCATATTGAGTTTTCTGATCAAGGATTCATGAGTGAAAATAAGAAATAAGTTTTTTCTTCACAGTGTCCAGCTTTGGTGTAGAATTTAAAACTCCTGGATATCCAAAGCAGTCTGATTCAGCCATTTTGACCAGTGATGAATTTGCATGTTTCACAAACATCCTCTCTTGAAAAATAGGTTGATTATTTTCTCAAAATACCACACTGACACTTACTTGTGATTTCAATGAAGAAAAGGTTTTGACTAAACCTTTCAGGTTAGTTTCAGGTAAGCCAATATTACCGAGATTTATAATTAATATTACACTATTGTCAAACTTATTCCAAAATCAAGATGAATCCTGATCATCTTTAAGTAGAGACCTATGAAAACATTGATGTTAAATGGCAACCCCACACAGAACTTTTGATTAAAAATTAGGGACAAATATATCCATCACCCCAAATGTTACGCCTGGCATGAAGTGTGAGGACAGCTGACTTTGCAACACAGTGGTGCTTAACTTAAACTCATCATATTTTTCCAAGATAAAAGCACTGGCAATTTATTTTTACTTTTTCATATATGTACATTACTTTCCCTGTTCTCCTTTCTTTATTTTGCATTACAGAGTAAACTCATGCTTCCTGTTAACTTCTCAGCAGTCCAAGGAAGAAAATTATCTTCCAACTGAAAAATATTTTGATCAGTATTGATGTTGTAGTGATCCAGAGGTTTTTCCCAAACCTTTTTTCAAATCTGGACTTCACGCACTCCCTTACCTTGTATTTTTAATATGGAAAGTGTTTGTTTTCTGTATCTTAGGCTACTTGAATGATGATTCCTAGACTGGAAAACTCATATCAGTACAATACAATAACATAGAAAGATCAACATTATGCTGAAGAATCAGAAGAGCTGTATGCAAAAACTGTGTCAACAGAGACAGAACCTATATTTCTCATAACACAGCTAAGTTGAGGAAAAGTCCAAATGAAAGCTGGTAACATATGGTGTCCTTCAAAGGTCCATACTGGGACCCTTTAATGTATTAATTTATCACATACATAGTGAGATTGAGTGCACCCTCAGTAAGTTTGGGCATGAAACCAAGCTGAGGAATGGGATGCCATCCAGAGGGACTTGGACTGGCTTGAAGAGTCAGTGCATTCGAGCATCATGAGGTGTTGCTCGAATGAAGACCAAGTGCAAGTACCTGCACCTCAGGTGAAGCAATCCTCAGTATAAATACTGGCAGTGGGATGAATGGATTAAGAGTTTCCCTTTGGAGAAGGACTTGGGGAGTCCACTGTAAAAAAAAAAAAAGGATATGAATTGGCAGTGTGCTTTTGTCTTGAAAATAATCAGAGGGCTGTCACACATCTTTTATGTAAGAAGGTTTAGAGTGGCGGAGTTTAGTCTGGAGAGGAGAAGGCTTCAGGAACACATTATTGTGTCCTTTCAATACATAAAGGGAGTTTATCAAAAAGACAGGAATGACTACCAAGGCCTGTAGTGACAGGACAAAGGGGGAGCTTTTTTAAACTGAAAGAGTGGAGGTTTAGATTGGACATAAGTAAAAGCATTGTTATAAGTGTGGTGAGATACTGGAACAGGTTGCCAGGAGAAGCTCTGGATCACAGGAAATGTTCAAGACTAGGTTGAAAGTGCTTTTAGCAACCTGATCTAATGGAAGATATCCTCACCTTTATCAGGATGTTTGGCCTAGAAGATTCCCTTCCAACCCAAATCATTCTATGATTCTAAGTTTCTCTTAAATAAAATTAAGGAAATGGAAACATTTCTTTTACATTTACTACAATAAATTAATATGTTTAAGAAATCAAATAATAAGTACATCCAAAACTAAGCTCCATGTATGCCTGCTGTGAAAGAAGCCTACTTCTATGTAGTACACAAAAAAAATTTGAACACACAAAAAAATTCTATGTTTGAAAAACATTTTTCTTCTGTCAAGGTTAGTGCTCTGCACAGGATGTACAGAAGGATGAACTCTTTTCTCTGCAGTCAAACTTATTGTAAAACAAAGTTCACAGGAAAAAAGAAAAAGAGTTCCTTGAGGCTCTTCCAAAAACTTTCACCTCACCAAGAGGCTTCTCAGAAAGTAACACAAGTGACAATATCTGTGGGTCAGGACAGCATAAAGAGCATCAGAACAAGTGAGAAAAGAGTCAAGGAAAGATTAGACTTCAGATATGACATTTGGATAAAAGATATATCAAAAACCTCCAAGGAAACCACACACAGCCTTGACAGTAAGTAGGATTTTTTTTTACCTGAGTTTTCTGTTTATATTATTTTTTTTCACTGAAAGGTACTATTTTCATTTCCAGAGCAGCATTGACTATGACCGATGTGTTCTGAAATTATTTCTGCCTTCTAATTTGAAGAATTGATCAGCACAGTACATTGTTGCTGATAATTCAAGCAACCAACTATTCCTATTCCTATTACTGAGCTAATTACATAACTTTTGTCATTGTTCTCTTAATGAAGAAGAAAATATACTGATATTAGAGCACCTACATCCATCAGAGGACAGCATTTTCACATTTTTCATCCCCCTTTTTTATTTGATGGCTCAGCCTCTTTTTATTCTTCTTTCTGGTTTTCTTTTTTAGTTGTGGTTTTCTTTTTTCCTCCCCAAGAAAAATGGTTTTCATTCTTATTCGTGCATATGGAGCTAAGTGTAGTACACTTAATTATTTGCATAGGCTTTTGCTGTCACAGTTCATAAACAACGGATGAGCTATGACTCTCAGGCCACTTTTTTTTCTCACCTACACAAGTTGGAGAGCAAATCAGAAAGACAAATAGAAGCTACAGAGTCATGGCTCCTCTCCCTCCCGCCACACGCTGCCTGTTGTAACAGAACACCACATGGAAGGAGAGCTGCTGTATGGCTGTGTCAAGTAATTTGGCTTTGTTCTTACCACTGAACCATGAGAAGAAAAACATTCTGGGTGAAAATAGATTATCAGTGAAGCTTTGATGTAGTGCCACCATACGAGCCCGTACTCTGTTTATTTCTTGGTTGTCTCAGTATCTCATTCTTTTGGCTGCTGGTGCACAACATTTTACATAATACTGCAGTTTTTCATCATGTGGTAGCTTCTCCATCATTCCCTCTAGCCCTGGTGGACCAATGCAAGAAGACACATTGAAACTCCTGTGCCTGGGGGAAGCTGTGAAGGCTTGTTTCTCTTGCGTCTGTACGTAGTGCAGCACTTGGTGGTGTGCAGCAGCTGTCTCTCACTCCTGATTTGATAACCCTTTTTTATTTTTTGTAAAGCTACCTGTTTTCTTTGTTCAGATCCCTGGAGTAAAAACTTATACAACTTATATATATGTATATATATACATATACTTATCTATACTTACCCAGACATACACATGTGTGTGTGTATATATATGCATATACATATATATGTGTGCATATATATATATATGTGTGTGTGTGTATGTATATATAGATATAAGTTTTATATTCTTGACAGAGGACAATTGTTTAAACTGAACTTTCAAAGTTTTCATCTGTAATAGAAAATTTCTGCTAATTTTTGATCCTGTCCCTTTGAATAAATTTACCATTTTGTTTTATGTTTACATAAGCAGCTTTTTTAAAGCTCTTTCATTATTATGTTACATTATTTTCCTTGGCAACTTATTTTAAGTTTGAGATGCTTTTTGTATACTTATATACTTTTCTTATAGTATACTTTCGTATACTATATTCATAGTATAATATACTTATATTTTACTATGAATATAATATAAATATAATATTTACATTACTTTTTCAACTGTTTATTCTTCCTAAAGTGCTACCCAGGTAAATAATTCTTTCAAAACCCTATCCTGTCTTGGTTAACACCTCTGAAATAACGCAAAGTGCTGGAAGCACATTTCTAGCACAGTCTGGCTACTATATTGTTTTAATTGCATCAGGAAAAAACATGATGAAGAAAAGGAAGAAAAATTCAAAGTAAAACTGATACAAAGACTTTAATCCCTCTAAACTTTCCAATCCTAGTTCAGCAGGGGTGAAGCGATTTGACTAAAGAAACATGTATAGTCCTAATATTTGCTTTTCAGGCTGAGTCATAGCTGGATTTCCTTGTGGATTATCACTTATGGCAGTGTAAATTGGAATAATCCTTAAACTATCTCATGGGATACAATGAATCACCTAGTTTTATAAAATTTTACTGGAATTAATATAGTGCTATAGTGGAATTTAAAAAATGGTCACTTATAAACAAAGAACAAACTTATATACTATTAGAGTTAAATAGGGATGGGGAAGAATTTGCCAATATTAATGCAATTATGAGATGAACTGATGAACTGCACAGTTGATTTTTTTGGTTGCACTTTCTTTACATTTCTCTAAGAAAAAATTAATTAGAGTTAATTATTTCTGTAGCATACTGATGTCTTCTTTTGTATCCAGTGATCACACTGCAGGGTAATAGCATATACTTTGGATAGTGTCAAAGGATCGAAGGGTAGAGTTGGTAGCTATTTGAAATCAGGCTTTGGCCATCGAGTTGTAGAGAAGGTAAAAAAGTGAAACATCATAAGCAAGAATAAGAGTTTGCTCTAATTTAGTGACACTGAACTAACTGAGACTAAGCCCAAGAGCCTAAGCAGGAACCTGGTCTTCATGGTCGCAATAGAAAAAAACCCCTGTGTACAAAGTCATCTTATGTTAGTTCTGACCTAACTATTTAGAGGTTCCTCACAAGCTAATCAGTCTTTCCTGTAAGCAAAGCTTAAGGTTGCTTTACCTTAAGGTAAAGGTAAAGGCTGAGTCATATCTAGTTCAATGATGTGGTGATTAAGCAGATGTTACAAAACCGTACTTAAAAATACTAAAAAAAATTAATAAAAAGACAAAAAATAGAAAGAAAACAAACCTTTTAAATATTTTGCAATTTTCTTTCTCCTAGTTATTTCCAGTCCACTTTGTTCATGTGAGGCTTTGTTTCACTACATAATTCCTCAAGTCATTGAGAATCTATGGGAAATCAGGTTAATATGAACAGACTGCAGTCATTAAGAAATCACACTGTTGTGTTGGTGTAATCCAGGAGCAACAAATGTAGAAGAGTAAAACTCACTAAGTTCTGGTTGTAGGATGAAATGGGCTTATGCAGAGTCCCGTATTTGATTGCTGGAATTCCATCTAAAGTACTGTGTAACATTTCAGTCACAATTATGATAATCTATCCAGAACCCCTAAAAGGCACTTTTCAGTGGAATAATGAATGTGTAAACTGAAGTTTCAATCATCACGAGCAAGGAAAAATATGTACCAGTTGCATAGAAAATAGGTAAAAATATGAAAATAATCAAACAGAAAAATAGGTGAAGAAATAGTAATTTAACAGTACATGTTTTGACTGACCCTATACAATACTTCTCCACCCATACTTCAGATCAAAACCATGCCTTAAGGATAATACCTTCAAAAATATTCTTCCTTAAGGTTTGTGTGAATCTTAAATGAAATGCACATCTAATTCTTCCATCTTCCTTGCTTCATCTAGCCATCAGCTTGCTCATGATTTTAGCAGGTATTTCAGCTTTTGGTTGCAACATAACTTAATGAACCAGGTTTTTCTCTCCTTCCTTTTCATCCTCCAAGGAGCAAATGCATTCATGAGCAAATGCTTTGCTATACTTTGGAAATTAATTTTGCATGTTTCACCCGATGTTTCCATCACAGTTATATGGTGAAATTTCTAGTTTTAGTACATTATTTATGAGACTATCTAAATAATTTAAAAAATTTGAGATTCGGAATGGTATGACCAACAAGAGGACCCACTTTCAGTGATGTTAATTGCAAGACAAGTTATTGTCAAAGCTCTTACATGTTGTACCTCTGTTACACAGAACAAAATAGAGCTGGTCCTGGAATGATTGCAGTAACTTTTTAAGCACTGTTGGAAGTACCACATACCAGTAAAACACATTGGAATGAAGAATAATGGATCAATCATTTTGTGATTTGAACTTCTTCAGATGGTATTAACAGTTCCACAGTTACCTTAAGGAACAAACTTTTATAGTGACTTCAGGCAGCAGAAATGCCATCAATACCAGATATTGAGGTAACAACAGGAAACAATCCTCTGAGTTGTGTTGTTTTACATCTGTTGGATATTTATATCTGTTATTGCTTTATATCTGTTGGAAACCATGCATAGATGTTCAGATAAAATACTTCCAAAATACATTTGTAGGGAAACTGCTATAGAATTTTCATTAAAATATTTATTTGTTCAATAGGTTTTCCAGAAGATTTCACACCTCAGGTCTCAATTAAACTAACAAGAGCTAAATATACACTTTTTTTTTTTTTTTGGTACTTTCTGGTGATTGCAGCTCTTATCTTGCTAAACTCTTAAAAACTTGGATCTATTTAAAATCTTGTTATTTTTTTTCCACAGATACTGAAATGTAAAAGACATTAATTCAGACATAGTTCTATTTGAGGTAGATAAGTCTGTTTACATAAACTAACCAGAATAGGTGCTAAAAATTTCTTGTCTAGTCTAAGTAGCAGCAGTGCTGATATCTCAAGGGCACAACTACTTGACTGAAGGAGAAGAAAGAGTCTGAAACACTTTAAAAACTAGCCTAATTAAGTAAATTGGATGCAGAATTGAATTTAACTCTTGATGAATATTAAAAATAATCAAATGAACTTAAATATTTCTGAATCTTGTATAATCTGTAGAGTACAGAAGTCAGGTACAGCTGGCAGGAGGCTGGGTGATTACTGAAGATTCCCATGCGGATGCACATCATGTTTGCTTTGTCCTGTTGGGAAAGAAAGGTGGTGAGGTAACCCAGAATTTTCTGCCTGGAATGTCTGTGTTGAGTAGTAAGCAGGACAGGGATGAGGACCTTCTACTGACTGTTCTGTACAATCTTATTGAAAAGAATGAAACATACTTCTTTCAGTTTGTTGCTTTAGTTATTTGGTTGGGTTTTGTTCGTGTTTTCGTTTTTGGGGTTTTGCCAGGGTTATTTGTCAAATGGGTAAGATTTTTCATTCTGGTAAAGAATTTTGAATCTTTTACTAAATTTGCGTTCTGATAGATAGTCTGATAACATATGAAGGATTCCTTTTAACTTTATGCAGGAGTCAGTGCAAATCCATATGAAGTCTAAACTACTGCTGCCATTAACAGCACTATTAGAAGAATTCACTATAATTATTAGAGTAACCACATGTGCAACCATTGTAAATACTCTATTTTTTATCAATTATAATATTTGCAGTGTAATTCAAAACCACTACAACTTATGATAGTTTCATATTCAAGCTGAGGGATTCTTCCTACACTATATTAAACATATAAGTCTAAAATTTTGTACCAATTTGAGAGAAAAATGGCTAATCTACAAAACAGTTTCAATCTCTATCAATTCAAAATAAGACTAGCATGCACTCCTATTAGCATTCAATGTTTAGCTTCCAAATTTTAAAATTTTAGTCAGTATTTCTGCTCTTCTTATTTGCCAAACTCTTTCTGTTTTGCAGATGTCTTTCTGTAGGTTTTGTAAATTCTTTCTTTTTTACTTTATAATCTCAATAGTATTGTTGAAAAATCAGTAGTAGTATTAATAACTTTCTCTACTAACTCCCTGCCAGTTCCTACGATGCATCTGAGATGTTCTGATATTGATTAAAAATACTCTTTCTTTCATTTGCATCAGATTTGTCTAATGTTGTGTTTTTCATTCAGAAGTTACTACTAATCTATGTAACTTTTCAGAGTGTGTGATGATGATTAAAGATGTAGATAAAAAGAATAATGTAGTGCTTGGTTACAGCTTAATCAACAGAATCTAGTAGAAACATTTTAAATGTTGTGATTGATATTTTTTAAAACATATTTTAATTGCTGTTAGTCATACCGACTACAGAAGGACTGGCAAGAGCAAAGTTATACTAAGCCAGACACTGTACAAACTCAGAGACAGCCCTGATTTCAAAATCTTCCATATACCTGTTTTTCTTGGAAGTTTCTCATGATCAACTCTAAGCACAGTCTTAGGACATGACCACACTGTTGCATGTTGACCATGAACAATTTTATGACACTTCTAAGTGTACAGGCCTTGCTTGACTCATCTGAGAGCACAGAATGCTACCCAGAAGATGCGGAGTCTTAGTGAGTGATTAGGCAAGTAATGCTGCATCTGTGGTGGTGACAACACAGAAGTAAAAACTGATGCTTACAAGCACTTACATTAAGGGAAAATTAAAAACCTCAGGGTTTTTTTGTTGTTTGGTTGTTTTTTGGTGTTTTTTTTTTTTTTAACAAGGGTATTATGTTCTGTTAGTATAATTTTACAATGCAACAGAGAGCTGATCCTTAGAGTCTGAGCTTGTAAGCAAATGAAGCAATAAGTAGGAAAAGCACGAGACTTCTGAAAGATGTGAGAGGCAAAGTTTTAAAGGAATATTTAAGCATTATTGGCAGACATCCAAAAGAATGTGTTTGTGATGAATACATATAAATCTGGCATGGCTGCAGCATTAAATATGCTCACCTGTTATGTTTGGTTCTCAAATAAAAGAAGGAACAAGGGTTGAAGAATAGGACAAGGGTTTGGTACTGATTTGCAGACAACTGGTAGAAACTGAGATCAGTATAAAACAGACCCAGGAGGCAGACATAGTTTATGAAGTAAGAAGAATAATGATACAGATAATTAGGAGAATTATATTTGTTCCTCTTTCTCTAAAGCAGCAGATGCCAGCTGTTAGAAACTGAATATTAAAACTGGTGTCCCAGTAGTATGATCCTGTACAAAGGAACCTCAGTTGTAATATCATGAAACAATGTTCTTAAGAATATGAACATTCTTATATTTCTTCTTCAATACTTTGCTAAGCTTTTACCACAGCTAGAGGCAGACTACTGGATCCCAGCTGGGTCAGGCTTTGGTGAATTCTTTGAAAAGCTAAATTAGGATGCATATGGCTTTTTCTTCCCCCTGAAAAAAATCTTTCTTCCACAAGGAATTCTGTCACTTACAGTTTTTCTGGCAAACAAAAATGTTTTAACAATCCATATTTTAATTACTATTTGTTCACTTCATAATATGTATAATATAATTTTACTGTCTGAGAAAGGCATTTTTAAAATCCAGTCAGTAATAAATTCTTGTTGTATTCACTTATTGCTTGATAAGATCCGTTGCTTAAGAGAGAGAATCTCTCTTCTCTTCTCTTCTAATAGTAGGATTTCCATACTGAGAAAAAGGAAATATTAACTCATTTATGTGTTCAGGGATATATAAGACTCAAGCAAATATTGTATGTTCTGACAACAGAGCTTGAAGTATTGTGTTAAATCTTTGATAAGTAACTGTCTTTTTGAATCAATGCATTTCCAAAGTAAGAACTTAAAGAAAAGTAATTTTTTAATATACCTACATATCTGTATATACACAGAATATCTGTGTAGTGTGTCTTTCTTCCTATGGGTAATTATCTGTCTTGAATAAGATACATATGTGCACATATGCAGATGCTATTAATGTGTATGTATAGTAAATTTACCATGCTCTGATTAGCAATAGTTTCAAAGAGCCATAATTAAACACTGTCCTGAGTTCTATCCAAAACTCAGAGAAAACTAGACCAAACAGATTGATCAAACTAGACCTTTGCTGTCTCCTCACAAACAGTGAATCAGGTCCCTGTTGTGGAGGATGGAATGGAAAGAAGAGAGGAAAGGAGAAATGTAGGCTGTAATAATACCTGTTTTACCAATTAACATGAATTTAATGTATTCTTTCTTCTTTTATTGTGCAGAACCTGTTAAGTTAGCAATGTTTATCTTGCAGCAGTGTTTGACTCACTGCCAGCTGGTGAGTCAAACCTCAAAGCCCTGGGCAGCTCCCACCTCTCTTGTCCTCTGCGCAGGAGCAGGTCTTCAGCCAGTCCCTCACTGACTGACGTCATTCTTCAACATTTCTTCTTGCTGGTCAGAAGCAGGGCACAATAATGACATTTCTGGTCCTTAGAGAATATCACAGAATATCACACTACATAGGGTCTGCTATCTACACATTTCACAAGTGGCATTTTCTTTACTTAGGATGTCAGTTTACTAAATTTGAAGGCTGACATTTTTTATTAGAATGAAGGCTTGTCACAAGGTCTCTTTCACTCAAAACCATTTTTTTTCACCAATAAGAGTATGAGTTTTCTTCTACAGTTTTTATGATGACTTACTGTTTTCTCCTAAGTCTTCGGCCATTTGGTTTACATATTTGCATTGCTGCTAGTCCCATCTTGATATGGGTGGAGGCTGAGACTCTCCTGGGATAACTGGGAAACCCTGGAGTTCATTTCTCAAAAGGGTCATTAGGGCTCCTGTGTCTGGCACCGTGCTCTCTGCTCCTTCATGCATATATGTGTGTATGTGTAGGAGATTTTAATCACATAAACTGACATACCGATCTCCTTCTCAGCTGTTAAATTAAACTTTTTGTTTAGAAACCATTCAGATACAAAATAGAGGAAGACATTCCAAATGGTCTTACATAGCCTTGCAGTATCAAGGCAGGTGAAGGGTCCTGAGAAAGATGCTAGAAACAGATGTCAGAAAGAAAAGTATGACATGTCAAAATAAAAAAGTGAAGTGTTATGTTTTGATAAATAAGCATTATTTTTTATGAAAAGTTTTGGGAGTGCTCATTACGAAGCAAAAAGTTCCGGGAGTAATATTTGAAGGAATGCTAAAATGAAGGCTGAGTTGATGTACTTAGAGAGTATTAGTGTTTTAGTGGGATTCACCAGATAATGAAATATTCACAACGAGGCTTAGGAATGTCAGTCTGTTGGTTAAAGGTCAGTTGTGAATAAGTAGATAAAGGAGGCTAATTTGCAGTGATGGGATTAATTCTCCATGACTATGATGACAATCCACTGTTGTCATTGACTTAGTTATCTCTATGAGAACAATTTAGGAAATCTCTGATGAAAATGTTACACAGAATTTATAATAGGCATTAAAACTTTGAAAAGATTTCCAGGAGTGCTTAAGAGCAAATCCATGGCACCTTGATCCACGTTTGTTTCTTGCTTTGTTTTTCTCTTGCTACTGTTACAGGGCTTCTTGACTCAGCATTGTATTGTCACCCCTTAACATGCTAGTGAGCTGGCTCCTGTCACTCTGATGAGTGGTCAGCTGAGGATTCAGCTATTCTATTTAAAAGCAAGGCCTTCTTTTAACTTGCTGTCATTCTATATCCCCTCAAATATAATTTGAACGAATGCTTGTATGGTCTCTGTGCAGTATCCAATTCACTAGCTGGACTCTTTTTGGAAGATTACCATGGATCCAGAGGCTACAATGTACAGCCAGCCGGTTTTGAAGCAAAAGGTGCAAAAGAATTCTTATAGCTACAGTGAACTGACTACAAAATGCACAAGTATTTTGCAAGTGGTCTTTATTGTTCAATAGTGGAATAGAGGGAAACTAGGGCATTTGCCCGTGATTTCAGTCTTCCAATTTATGACACTATCTGTAAGCATTACTAGCTATACCAGTTGTCTTCAAGCCCTGTTCTTGGGGCACAATGACAACTCCATTTTCTCTTTTCCTTGCTGCAGTGTTCCAAAAGTCAACCTTTGCCATTCTTTCATCTGCTGTGAAGCAAAGGGTGTCAAGAGTTTGAAAGAGCACAGAAATATTCTCTTAGAACTTTCTTATCTCTGATGGCAATCTGAATTTCTGCTTCCCATTTGTTTTTTAATCTGCTGTGACTTCTCCATTTCACACTACTTTGAATTTCAGAGAGAATGTCTATTTGTCTTTTAAATACATCTGTTTTTCCTCTTGAAGTTTGGTAATTTATTTTCACTGTGAGAGTTAGGCAGACTGTTGCATATCGCATAGGGCTTTTTTTAGATGTGCATGTATGTAAGGCATTTTGGGAATTTGTTTTTTGTGGTGAATTGTTTAGATTAATTCTGACCTGACTCAGAGATGTGGGGTTTCTTTCCTTCTAAATTATTTATGTATATGGGTATGTACCCATTTAACACAAAAGATATTAAAGTCCCTCTAGAATGAGAGCTAGAAAAATTCAAGTAAATGTGGTTACTCATTTCATATACATGCCTGATGGAAGAAAATACTGGGTTTGGTTCTACTGGAAATATATAAGTTTATTGAAACTATAAGTGATCAAGCGATGAGAAGGTAAAATCAGATGCGAAATGCAGCAAACATTTTTTTACATTTATATTTTTTTACATTTATATTTTTTTATATTCTTATCCATGTGAGTTAATAGGGAACACCTATTTCTTTTTAACCCAAATTTCTATTCCCACTTGATTTACTACCATGATGTGATAAACCTTATATAGTGCTTGATATCATCACTACCATAAAGGTAGCCTTTTGTTTCTTTCATACCACAGGAGTCATAAATAAGGGACATTATTATTGGTCAGAATACAGGTTTTCTTCAAGAATAAAAAAATGGGATGTTATCTGGATAGGACATGTATCCCATGTTTGATGGTCTATTCACATATGAAATCTTCAGAATGGTCTATGAAACAGACCTTGTAAAGACAGTATACATCTGAATGTGAATAAAAGCTACTGGTCTATTATATCACTATTGGTACTGAATACTAAGGTGTTTGAAACCAAACAGACCCCCCAGGTCCTTGACAGCAACATACAATTGCCTTTGAGAAACTATGTAATTCTTATAATGCTGGTATTGCCTCTACTAATGACTATGCAAATGTGTTCTACAACAACAACAATAAGCAACAACAATAAAAACTCCTACTTTAACAAGAACAAATATTCTTTCTAACTTTTCTTTCTATAGTGCTGTAAATCTTTCCAAGTACACCAACATACACTCTGAATATTCTGGTTTTAGCTAGTGCAAATACAGATGAGCAACAATAATTTCATTTTACTGGAGTTTCATCACTTTACAGGGGCAGAGATTTTCATTCTCAGAGTTTCATAAAAAAGAACATCAGATTCAACATTGTGCTAAGCCTTCTGGTAATAATCACATAGAGCCTACCTGTATTTCTGTAGTTCGGAGAAAAATACACCTGCTTTCTGTAATATTTGATAATGTCTAACTTAAAATCAGCTAACAGGTTCATCTTTCTCTACGAAATTCTAACAGTTTATTTTTTTAAAACCTTAAATAGAAACAAATACCTTGCATGAAATATTTTTTGTGAAGAACAAGGAAATGAATTACCTTGTATTTAAACATTTTGTGAAATCTACATTTGCAGCAATAAAGTTAAACCCATTTTGATTTGCATCATTCTGATCTAATGTTACTTTCATGGGTTTTGTTCCCCATATATGTTGGTAATATATATTAAATATGGGCCATTGGTGTATTAGTATGTTAAATTCAGTAAGCCTTCCCATTAAGTAAATTTAAAATGAGGCATTTGTTTCTTATTTTCTTGAAATCTATCTTGTTGAAGAGAAGTGTTCTTTCGTAATTTATGTACATATTGTGAAAATTGATAAAAAAGCTGATAATGCAAACTGTATTTTTAAAACGGTCATACTGAGAATTTTGTACCCAGTTTTAATTTTTTCTATTAAGAGTGGTTGCCTTTTCAGCAATCCAGACCACTCAAGCTGTTTTGCTCAGTATATAATTACAGATACTTGTTCTCTGTATATAAAGTTTTCTTCAAGACTTTGAAACCCTGTTCAAATTTTTGAAAACATTTTTAGTTGCTTAAACCAAAGTTATTGATTTTTTTAAAAACTGAAATTACTCACAGAAACAGTCAGTCTGACAAGTTCTAATTTAAACTCCTCTTAAAATTTTACAAAATCAATGTATTTTATTGAGTTCTATCAAAAATGTTTGATTTCTATAATTATTTTCAACCTGACCAAAAAAAAAAAAATATAAAAAAGGTAAACAGCTGCACTATTTCTGATGAACTCCTGTAGTCAGACCAAGTTATAGTAATAATGTGATGATGAGGACAGTGTTTTGAAAGATGGTGCACATTTTTCGACATGGAATTTCTGCCTCTCAAACATTATCTTTGTGACTGCTTTGACCACAGAGTCCAATACTGAAGGAATCTAAAAACCCCACATACTACACATATACTCTCCACAAATTTATTATCAGAGATAGGATAGGTAGAATATTCAGGAAGAGGGAGATCTAGCCTGTTCCATGCTGGAGACTAAACACCCCTATGTATATTGGAGTACTTATGATCACTGTTCAGTGTAGTGTGGTCAGGTAATGGCAGCCCAGCTGCGCAGCTGTGTACCTTCCCTTTTTTCTCATTCTGTTTTCAAGCCCCGAATCTTTTAAATAGTACAAGTGCTGCTTTGAGACACTGCATAGCAAGTTTGCACTTCTGCTGTCTGTATTGGTCCTGTGCTGATCACTTGGCATCTTTTTGCCAGGGGCAGATATAACCAGAAATCAGTAGAACAGAAAAAAGGAAAAGGTTGGTTATGAACTTTGCTGTTACAGTACACAGTAATGCAAAACAATGAACAAATTTATAGTCTTTCTAAAAAGAAAGTTCTGTTTCCAAGCTTATTATGTTTTTCAAGGGTTGGTGATTTTGGTTTATTTTCTGTGAAAATGGTAACGCAAAAACCTCAGCATTATCACCCTCCACCTCCCACATGACGACAAGACTTACTGTCATGTACTGTCAGGACTTAGTTTGTCAACTAAAGAATGAAGGGAAAGATGGGGAAAAAGAGTGGTGATGTAGGCCATGTTGCCATATATTCAGAAAGGTTCGCTTTCTGATGAGACCTGAGTTCTCAAGCTAACATCTGCTCTGAACCAGTCTCTCAAAGAGTTTCAGTCTTTGTGGATTATGTAGGGTTTCTTGGAGCTAACCACCTGATCCAAGCAGTGATGTTCACTGAATGATATTTCTGATAGAGGAACGGGACATGTTGTTCCCAGGTAGAAAATATGTTGAGGGAAAAAAGGGAAGATGCCAGGAGTGTGTGTCTTCTCTGGCACTCCTCTTTAGCATCTACATATGGACCTGTAACTCCTTAGCAAGGACAGAAAGTCATACCAAGAACTTAAAAAAATAGGGACGACAAATTGAAACTTAGATGACACAGTATCAAGTTCCCTTGTTCTGTCACGTTATATGTATGCCTTAGACATGAGAAGGTCAGAGAAGGAAGTAGGGGCCCTGTGGATAACTAAGAGTTGCAGATCCTTAACATGACTAGCTCATGTTGCTTAGCTGACAGGAGGTGGGAGTCACGCAAGGAATAGAGGTAGGTTGGTATCAGATATATTATTGCCAATATTCATTTCAGCTTTTGGATGTTGGATTCTTGCACCTACCTTGAAGAGAGATGAGGTCAAATTTGTCTCTGCCTGACAGAAGTCTAGCAGATGTCCAGACTTATGTTGTTATAACAAAAAAATCTCCACTAATTTTTGTTCCTTTTGAGAAATGTGGCTCCTAGTGTAAAGCTTCTGAGATGCAGTTCACTTTTTAAATCCACATTAATCACTGAATAGCTTGCTGGTAATGAATTAGAGTCCTGTTTCCCACTGGAGCTGACTCAACCCTCACTGAGTGGTCTCATGCAGAGGACTGTCTGTGAAGGTCTGCTATTTCTACCCTTCTCTTGATCTGTTTTGATCATTGACTGGCTGAGATGGGAAAGGGATTTGTCATTCTATGTAGAATATTAAGCTAGATAGAACAATGGCTGGGTATGTTTCATTGTATTAGCTGCTGAAGCAGAAATGGGAACTGTTGTAGAGGAGAGTAGGGTTTAGAAAACCTATGTATTTAGAGGAGTCATTGAAGATATAAACATATGGGTTTGGACCTTGTGTTATGAACAGTTAAAAGGATTTCTCTGACCAAAGACAATGAAATCATACACCCCTAATTTCAAAGTGAAGCTGTGAAAAGTAATGACTTGGGATTATTTTTTTCTAAACTGTAGCTGATATGATATGCTAACTTCTTTGACAAAATAATTTATCTATTGCAATGACTTTATTTTTTTAATCTATTATATTTCAGTTAACTTATTAAATTTTAAATCTCTTACCTCCTCAACCATTTCTTCCCTATAAACTCATTCTATGCTAGAAGATGGAACCTCTGTGCTCTTTAAAATAACCATTTAGACTGGCAATGCAGAAGGTGCACTAATTAATATAATCAAACCCATAAGCCATTACTGCAAGCTTGAAATGGACAATTTAATGGACTGAGTTTTATGCACTTTCTAATGAAAGTTGACCCTTTTGGTTAATCAGAATTCATAGTAACTCAGCAATGTCTAAGTGTTGCATAAAATTCTTTACCTGAAGCTGGCAAATAGACTGCGGTTAAAAGAGGAGAAAAAGGGAAAGCACTAAAAGAGACCTCATAATAATAAAAAAGCCCTCATAAAAGTCCATCATATGCATTTATTCAGGTTAGATATGTGAGACTATTCAATATGCTTTAGAGAAGGAACTATTTCTGAAAGAATAAGGAAATCCATAGTTAGAAAGACACGAGTGGTATTTTAATATAAGTGCTGCAAGTCGTTAGTTCCTGGCCTATTAGAGCCTACATAATTCTTCCACTTAGACTTCAACTAAACAGCCATTAGTTAAGAAAAGTGTCCTAACAGCACTTCACATCCAAGGCCTAATTTCACGTCAAAGGTATAACTGGTGATATAGGAACATAAAGGGTTCAATAATGATTTATGCCTTTTAAGTACATTCGGTCATTTTTCATTTTCATTGTTGAATTTACTGGATGTTAAGACAAAGCATGATGGCCTTGTATTTTAAAGTAGTGGCATAAATATCGCCAGAAAGAAGTAACAAAAATGAGATAATCTTAAAAGTGTAGGAGGTTGCCCACAAAATTTTAAGATAGAAAAGCAATGAAGAGACTGAATCTGTGTTCCATTGAGGCAAAAAGAGGTGTTAACAAAGATCTGAATTTACTCATATTTGTTTATAAGTCTAAGCTTAACTTCCTTGCTATTTTCAAACCTTTATTTTCATCTGAATTAAATGAGATTAGTAACTTCTTTCTATTTTCTGTAAATCAAGATTTGTAAATGATTTATTTTAAGGTTTTGTTATTTTTTAATGAAAAGCCTAATTCTTTTATGGCCTTAAAAATGTAGGGGCAAAAATAGCCTAATGGTAACCATTTTATATTTTCAGATGAGAAAATAAATTAAAATAAAAATAGTTCTTTACTTCCTGATCACAGGAAAGAATCTCTGTGTTAAGAACACTATAATAATACTCAGACAGATGTTTGAATTTATAAGTACAGCTGTGGGTGATTTTGTGAATAATGTCATTTATACTGTGGTTCACATGCGACATGCACTTGACAATATTCTTCAAGATTTCCTTCACAAAAGTGATACCTGGTTTTAATAGAAAGAAAATTGAAAAAAACACACAATTATACCTTATTTCAGGATTACGTTATCCATATTTTCAATGACTTTGATAAATGGAAACTATCACCAACCCTATATGTAATGAGTATGTGTACAAAGAAATAGTTACTGACAGCCTGAGAGTGTCTTTTAGCCACTGCTTAAATGTTACAAAAATTTTTGTAGTATTGAATTTGTATTTTTGTTATATAAAATATTGTTAGAAGGAAAAGTCTTAGTGGGTTTTTTTGCTACTATTTGTGAAATAATGCAAAGAATTTACCCATTATTGTAATTGCAATAGTGAGAGAGTCCTGATGAATCTTTAATATTTCTTTAATCTTTCTTTGTAATTTTTAGGTTCAACTTATATCCATTCTTGTTTGGGGGGTGGGGGATCAGAGGTGGGTATACAAATAAAGAACTGACTTCTGAATTTCAGGGATTTACAATTTTCCTGCAAGTGGTTTACATTTCTGTGAGTTATTTTCTTAATGATTAAAAGTGTTTCAAAATTATTTACTTTTACTGAACCTAGATTCAAATTCTGAAAACTGGTGATTTGAGACTGATTCATTAGCCCTTCATATACAGTGTAAATAGAATTTACAACATTCCATTCCTCTAATGCACTGCTGTTGGAGGGAAGGTTCTAATAGGCTTCATTCCTTTGAAAACAGTGGTATTTACAGACTGTTAAGAACATGAGATCAATAGAATTAAATTATTAATCACCAGTGCTTAGAACAAGCACAATCAGATGCTTCCTCTTACTTTAGATAGTACTCATCACATTTATGCCAAAGACTTCTACACAAATAATGCTTTCCAGGTAATTCAATATTTCAGTTTATTTCCACATGAGAACACAAAATGCAAGAGGACAAACTGTCCCCTTATTAACCCACTGGATATGAAATATCTCTGTTCTTTTAATGGACTTCACTGATATTAGCTTTCTGTGAGGAAAGACAGATTTTGACCTCTTTGCTTTCCACAATTCAGAAATTACAATTAGTCAGGTAAGAAAGCTGTTGGGTAGAAAAGCTCTCTGACAGTTTGTGTAGAACCTGCAGACATCTTCAATAGCATCTCATAGTTCCTGAGGGTTTATAATTTGCAAGCAACTTAAGTAACTGCCAGTTCCTCCTCCTGTCTTCTGTTTCATGGAGTACTCATAAATATATGGCTGTAGAGTCAAAAGATATATGCAAGCATAACAGGTATTATCCTTTAGCAGTATTACTTTGTATTAGCCTGTTTCAATGTATTTTCATAAAGGAAAGGCTCTGTTTTAATTTTTAATTTTGTTTAAATGCATTTTTATTACTATAAAGAGCCTTTTGTGAATGCTATGTAACCTCTTTCCCTAAATAAAAGACCTGACAAACAGGACTTCTCTACGTAGAGGGCTCCTCAGCAAACAGATTGATTCTCTGGGCTCTGTGTTTGTGCAGGAGAGAGACAAAACCAATCCATTTTCAAGGAAAGTCAGCACAACCACTCATCTTGTTACACATTTCCTTATCTCAGCATAATTTCGCTCTTGGTCTCTATCAATATCTGTATTAAAGAAAACTGGCTAGTTTGTTCTTATCCAGGAGTCTTTTAACAAGTTCATTGCCAGCCCTGGCCAATCAGCACTTCAGGCATTCCTCCACTGAGTAGTTTGAGGCAGCAAGTGATATACCAAACCAGACATATTATTGTTGATTCCTGAGGAATCTGGTCAGTGTTTATTTAATTTAAAATTGTATTCCTAACAAACAGTTCATTTCATTC
This sequence comes from Passer domesticus, assembly GCF_036417665.1. Classification (NCBI taxonomy): domain Eukaryota; kingdom Metazoa; phylum Chordata; class Aves; order Passeriformes; family Passeridae; genus Passer; species Passer domesticus. The sequence continues at coordinate 82,610,185 of NC_087474.1, read as the reverse complement.
AAGTCCTAGAAGTAATGCAGGATAAAATATTAAGGAATGCAGGAGCAGATGACTAAAATACACAGCTTTGTATATGTTTTAATTCACAAATATATTTTATACTCCCTTCTCCACAGCAACAATGAAAGTATCTTTTTTATACATACATTTTTTTCCCCCAGAAATAGGTATCTATGGTTCCTTTTATAAACTCTTGGTGAGATAAAGCAGTCAGTGCATGAACCAGAAATGACAGTGATAATGTAGTGGGAAAAATTGAATTTTGAAGAAATGGATGCTTTCTCAAATCTGCAAGGCAAAATAGACCATCAAGCAATGCAAGTGAAGGGGAACAAAGCCACACACTTACAAGTAAATAAGTCAATACTGATCTAGTTTGTTGCTTTGTTAATTTAAGTATGTTACTTCATCTCTTCCTACCTCATTTTTCTTCTATGTATAAGAGTTGAATATATTAAAAATAATATGAAATAGCAATATAAATTGCTTTTTCAGGAAATCCTTTTCCTTCCTGAACTTTCTGTTTATGAAAGCTGTTAGGGCAGTGAATTAAAAAAGGATTAAATTCTGTCACAGTATAAATGAAATAAGAATTATATAATTAAAACAGTTGATCCAAACATCTGAGCACTGTGGACAAATTCTCAGATGCAAAATGCACTCTGAAATATAGATTTTTTTTTTTTTTATGTGAATCAATAATATTACTCAATGCAATGGTAAAGCATATTTAGAAAGTCATGCAGAAGCTGGGATTCCAAAGTACATCTTAAATCTTGGAGCAAAGTTAAGGACATCATCACACAGACTGAATTGCCCTGTTAATTCTAGAGAAGCCAGATTGTTTCCTAGCATCTTCAAGAAGAATTCAATCCTACTTATAGCTCTGCCATACAAAATGAGAATTTCTCTATAAAGATTGAATTTTACCAAAATGTGAAATTTTCTGTGGGCTAAATTTTGGTCTCCGACACAAGGTTAAATCCTCAGCAATAACGCTAAGATTGAGATAGGTATTGTTAGAACTAGAAATTTTGAGATTCAGTCAGAAGGTAAGTCTTCCATTCAGGTAGTTTTGAATTATTTTTACACCATGCTTTCTCCTAGAATTGCTGACATAAATTCATTAGCCTCTTTTCCTGGCTCAATTTATCATATTCTGTCTTTATGAGAAGCTGAGTGTGGCTTTGTTTGGTTTTGTTTGTGGGCTTTGTTTGTTTGGGTAATTTTTGTTTTGTTTTGTTTTGTTTTGGGGTTTTTTGTGGGGTTTTTTTTGTTTGTTTGTTTGTTTGTTTGGGGGTTTTTTGTTTGTTTGGTTGGTTTTTTTGGGTTTTTTTTGCTTGGTTTGGTTTGGTTTTGGTTTTGTTTATCTGCTTACGTGGTTTTGCTTAGGATTGTAAGAGACACTTCTAGAAAAATACTGTGCGGACCTTTATATAGTATCTCTTTCCTAATATATTAATCTTCAATCTTCTAAATGATTGAACTATCTGGAAGAATACTCACCAATATAAAATAAATGGATGTACTATGTGAGGAAGAACTATTGTACATTCTCTGTCAGCTCCCAACATCCAGCTGTTCTGTGTATCTAAATGATGAGTGAGTGGTGTTTGTGAGTACACATCTCTGAATTTCAATTTACTTTACAAAAATGTATAATGGGAACATAATGGGATGTAGATTTATTATGCAATTAGCAATTTTTTCTCTTAATGAGCTAGGAGAAGAGAAAATTCTCAAAAAATTTCTGTGAAATCTCTCAACTGCAACCAAAATTCTTATGAACACACCCAAATAAAGCATAGTATTTCTCTTATGCTATTATTTAAAGGAAACTAATTTACTAATTAACTCCAATGACTAGATTCTATTTCATGTATTATGCTTTAATTATTTAATTTAATTTAATTATAGTTGCTTATATATTGTATTTATTCAGGGTATTTTTCTTAATATCTTCTGTTCAAAATGTATTTAAATATTCCTTTAAAATTAAAATAGGATTCTCAGGCAATCTCAAAGGAATAAAATTATCAGGTATCACATCTAGTGTTGAAGAGGTGAGGTTAGAAGTTTTATAGGAAAATGTTAGTTGAAAATTGTCCAGAGTTTTTTATTCATATCTTATACAGAAATTCCTTAACTTCCATATTTCTTCAAAAAAAATTTTTACCCTCTCAGGACTGCACAAAAATGCTTAAAACTGATCTATAAAATGTGGAAAAATGTGAGGGAAAAAAACCCCTTATAATAGAGCTTTTGAAGACATCAAGTTTTGTTCTGTGCAGGCAGGGAAAGCATAATACTGAATGACGATTTGTTGTGTCAAAGAGACATTTTTGCATGTCTTGTTCTGCATTTTCTTTGAATTTAAATAAATGGGTGTTTGTGGGGCTTTTGGTGGTGATGGTGAAGGTGGTGACACTGGTTTTCTTAACCACCAAATAATTTGAGCCACAGAATAGTGAAGGAGCATGCCATTGATACTTTGTGATTTGCTTGGAAATTGTGCATTGATAGAAAGTATATCTTCCATTAACTGAACCCACACTGTGCATTACTTTGAAAGAAGATGTCTATAACCCATCAAGATGTTTTGCAAGGATTTTCTGAATATACAGTGAGATTTCTTGATTTGATAATCTGTGAAAGCTTGAAAAAAAGGAAAAATTAAAAAAATGAGGAAGACAAAATTAATGGCAAAGTCCTCATGCTTTAGGGAGACATTTTTCTCAGAATATTAATGTGTAAACTTTGTTAAATTAGTATTTTTAAGTGCTGGAAATATACATCAAGGTGAAAATATAGGCTTGAACACCAAGATAATAGATAATTTTGTTCAACATTAAACCTCCCAAAATGTGCAAGAATATTTGATGCCATGACAGTTTTAAACAACATTAGACTAGATTTATTAATCTATGTAGCTAATTAATCACTGCAAGTTATTTTTGAGACATTGATTTAGATAATAATAATAATAAAAATTAATAATAATAATAAAGTCTTTCAGAGTATCCCAAAGGATACTGAGGATATTGATATAGGAGAAATTACCCAAAACTTATGGCAACCATGTTCCTTAAAAATATACCAATACGTGTGAAAATTTTCCTTTAAAGGGCAACTCTACCTGTGTGCATTGCTATTTCTACTGCTGGTGCCTTTATTATCTTAAATTATATATATATATATATATATATATTAGAATGAGAAATTACTGATATGGTCATCTGTTCTTTCAAGTCCACTTACATTTTTTTAATAGGTTCCTTCTGTGGTATGCCTTGAATATTTTTGTGATAATAGCTATTTTGGCAGGTTATTCCATTATCTAATTGATGTAACCGTTTTACAGTGCTTTTTTACTTTTCGGTCTCCATAATTTCAGTCCTTTATTTATTCTATTTCTTACAAGGGCAAATTAAGCTAAAAATGCCTTTTTTATTATTTTTTTTAATAATTCCTGGAAGGTACTTATGTTTTAATCACCTCTTACTTATCTCCTTTGTAGGCTGTAAAAACTCCTTACTCTCAACCTCTCTTATAGTTCATGTTTCCTAAGCCTTTCAGCACTTTCACTGCTTTTGTGTCTACCCTAATGATGTCATTTTTTACAGTGCAGAGATGAGAATTACAGTGCTCCAAAAACACCCTGTGCAATTTTTGGTAGTACTTCTATAAATTTAAAAGAAATATTTGCAATTATTGGCAGGTAGTATTTTAATGTGTTTTAAAAGTATTAGAAAATGGCCAGTTCAAAATTTGCTGAAGGCAAATGTTGTCACCCTACTTAAAAAATTTACTTGAAAGCAATGGAGAACAGGTGTCTTGGTTTCCATTTCACTAGGTAACTCTTGTTGAAAGTGCTGTTTGATATACTGATCTGTTTCTTTGGGTGGCCTTAAAAAAAGCCAACAAACACCAAGTAAGAAAAAGCTTTCTGTCATAATACAGTTGCTTTGACGGAGCTTATCTTTCTCATTCATAGCTAATACATAAACCTCCTTGTTCATTACTGTATGAGGAGCCTTTGCTTAAAAAAAGACTACCCAATTTCATTGTCACAAATCAGGATTATTATAACTTTCTACTTGTAACAAACAGCCATTTACAGTGTTTTTACTACTCTTTAGACTTGCTGTGTTTTTATTGCTATCTAGGCTTGCTGATATCAATCCATATGGTGCTGTTCTTTTATCTACATGCTATATTACATGGGAATAAAGATGCACTTTCTTCCTATTTCTGTGCTGTTTGTTTTTACAGCGCCATTTAATTGTTGGTCAGTGTAAGGGACTGAAATGAAAGTACTGGTTTCTGATGTTTAATTGTTTTGCTCCTCAATCTCCTTACACAGCACATTACTAAGCTCTATTGAAATGAATCTTGTTTTGTATTGAATTAGCACTTTTCTGCAAAGCTGTTTCCCACCTGTGGGGAAGATGCCCCAGGCGTATAGTGCTGCATGGGGTTGTTCCTCCCCAGGACCAAAAATTTGCACTTCCTCTTGTTGAGCTTCATGAGCTTCCCGTCAGACTATTTCTCCGGCTTGCTGTGGTCGCCTTGGATGGCAGAATGACCCTTTGCCATGTCAGTCACTCCCCCCAGTTGTGTGTTGCCTGCAGACTGGCTGAGGCTACACTCTACGCCATCATCCAGGTCACTAATGAAGATGTTAAGCAGGACTAAACCTAACATATAGGCCAGGGGTACCCTGTTAGCTGCTGGCCTCCAATTAGATTGTGTGTCACTGATCACCTCTGGGTTCACTTTTCAAACAACCTCACTCATGTAGAAGAGCTACCATGAAGGGAGATCTGAAACACAGTCTTGGATCTCTGTCTAGAAATTTGCTTAGAAAAACAAATATCTTGGCTTCTTAATTTGGTTTAAAAATCTTGGTTGTCTTAAGGCTTTTTAGTTGGCTAATGAATAATTTTGGATTTCAAGTCCAAATTTGTATGTCAGATCAGTTTCTTTCCAAAATGACTGAATTCAAGAACAGATTTCTCTTGAATGAAGATTCAAAACTTTGGTAATATTTCTCCCAAGGTACTTAAAATTTAGGCCTCTTTCAATCTTTCCCTCTTCATCTAATGGCTCACTGTTTGTCTGATACTTTTCGCTTGTGACCACAGAGAAATGATTGAATTTTGTCATATTTTTCTATATACTCACACTATTTTCATTTTGTCTGTAAGTCTGTCTTGTTATTGCTGGTCCTTTCAATTTTTTTCCACTTAATGTAACATTTTCTATGTTGAGATTTCAAGTTCCTGATGGAAAAAAATCAGCTGAAAGACAAGTGTAGTAGCACCACAAATGAAGAAATTCTTGTTGGTGCCATTTCTACTGAATTTGGTTTGCATTGTAAAAAAATCAGAGAAAGAAAGTGAAACCCTTAATTCTGATCTGTACTTCTCATAATCTTCTAGATATATAGGTATTGAAATATCTTCCTTCAATATTGTTCCAGTATCTCCTATTTTCTTCAGTCTGGATGGGGCCAGACTTAGACAGAATGAAAAAATTATTTGTTCCTGCCCGTTCAGTTCTTTAGTGTACAATTTCAGGCAAATGTAAGCCTTGGTCATAGCAATGATTTTTTTCCCTTAACAGTTACCCCTTCTGCTCTCTAGGAAAAATTGAATTAATTGCAGAACATCTTAGCAAAGTTCACCATAAGACATGCAGTAGAAGCTAAAGCTTATATGGCCCATATGTAAAAATATACAGTTTGGGCTTACGTTTAATGAAGGCTGTTTTAACACAGTGGATGAAGAGACTGAAGCTGTGCCTGAAGATAAACAGTAGTGCACCTATATGTCTGTATCAGGATTCTCTATTTAAAACACATAACCAAGACAGTATTTCTAATGTTATTGGACAATATTTTATACATTTTATTCTCCCTAACAACATCTTTATGCAGTTAGCAGCATAAATTTTATGTTGCAGGACTGTATGCTAAGAGTGAGGGAAAAGGACAAGCAAGCATTCTCTCCTTTAATTGGTAACTTTCTGAAATCCTGAAATCTAAAGATCAGAATGCCTATAATGAGAACATAGCATACTATGTTCCGATTATAATTACTGCAGTTGCAATTGCTGTTCCAATAACCAAACATGAAAATGATTGATTATGTGTCCAAATGCAGATTTGCTTCCTCTAGAAGTCAACTTGCTTGATTCCAGTAATTAATTGCATGGGTCATTGAATATGAACAGGCTGCAAAGTGCTATAATTTTTAGTTGGTCATAGTTTTCATGAAGTATATACGTCTGAGACAAAGGTCTGAGGGTGACTACCCAAATACACCAATAAGATATTAGATATTTAGAAGTTTTGGCGTAGCTGGAATGATTACTGTAAGGTCATTTTTATGTGGGCAGGCTGAGTGCAATGAGTGCAACCTCTCCTTGGGTGTAATTTTCATTTTTTAGTTTTTAAAGCAGTTTTCAATGTGTAGATTAACCAAAAGGTGCAAGATATTACAATATGAGGCATTAAACCATTTTAGAGTAAGTAGCTGGCATAGTATGAATATGAGAAGTGTAAAATTTCAGCTATGTCTCCAAGGGGAGTATTATTTTATTTTAAAACAAAGATTTTTTTTCTGCCAGTTGAACAAGAATTCTCATGTCATGGAAGTGAGGCTTAGGCCTTCCAATTTTTTTATTCAGTGCAGACTTAGTTAAAAAATAATCAAAAAGATTTTTTTAGAAATCATTGAACTTCTATAATCAAAGGAGTTAGCTTTTGAAATTCATTATTATTTTCTTATTTTTCCCTCTCTCCACTCTCACTGCTCTTTCTCTCTTTTCTTTCCCTCTGAATTTTGAGCCTGAAACAACATTAAAACTTATATAAACAAATCTTATTCTTTCTCTGACATTTATGGAAAAAAAACCTTATAAAACACAAAGAGGATTTTCATTCATATCCATTAAGAATACACTTGCAATTCTTTTTCTGAAAAACATATAACATTTAGAAGACAGGTCTCCCTGATGAATACATTTTTGATTCCTTATCAGCTCTTTTTCATTCTGTCAGATCACAGAACTGCAAAAGCCCACCAGGGTCATCAAATTCAGTATTGTGCTATCACAGGCAACAACATTATACTGACCTTTTTGTGAGTCATTGAACTGGATCTCAAAATTAACTAGGTGGGATTTGGGGAGCTGCTTTTATCTTTTTTTTTTTCCCTTGTTGAGATACAGCAGTAAGAACTGTTTAATCTTAAAAGTGATCTGCTAATGTTACAGATTTGTGATTTTGACCTAAATTTCTAACCTGGCCAACAAAATGTCTGTGGGGCCTGATGACATGCATCCCAGGATCCTGATGAAACTGGCTGATCCTGTTGCCATGCCACTTTCAATGCTATTTGAAAATTCATTTCAGTCAGGCAAAATCCCTGGTGATTAGAAGAAGGGAAACATCACTCCTATTGTACAGCAGGGAGAAAAGAAGACCTGGAAAACTACAGACTAGGGAGGTTCACCTCTCTGTCTATGCAAATGTTAAGAAAAATGCAAGACAAAGAGGTGATCCAAGACATCCGGCATGGCTTCACTAAAGGCCAAATAAACCTGAAAATTCTGGTGCCCTGCTGTGATGGAATCATTACAATGGTCAACAGAAGACCAGCTCATGTAATCTGCTGAGATTTCTGTAAGGCTTTTGACACAGGCCTTATCGTCAGGTTGGAGACACATGGATTTTTTAGGGTGGACTATTCAATGGATACGGAACTGGATGGAGAGCCAGAGAGTTGTGGTCAATAACTCCATGTCCAGGTGGACACTGGTGACAAATGCAGTCCCTCAGGGCACCCTTCTTGAGGCTGGTGCTCTTTTGTGTTTTCATCAGTGACACAGACAGTGAGATCAAGTGCACCCTCAGCAAGTTTGCAGATGACATGAAACTGAGGGGTGTGGTTGATGCACCAGAAGGAAGGGATATGATCCAGAGAGGCCTGGACACACCGAGAAGTAGGGCTGCAAGAACCTCACAAGATTCAAAAAGTCCAAGTGGAAGGTGCTGCACCTGGATCAGGGCAATCCCAGACATGAGTACAGCCTTGCAGATAAGAGCTTGGGGTGTTCTTGTGGAGGAAAAACTGGATATGAGCAATGAGCATTTCCAGCCCAGAAAGCCAGCTGCATCCTGGGCTGCATCAAAAGAAGAGTGGCCAGCAGGTCAAAGGAGGTGATTCTGCCCCTCTACTCTTCCCATGTAAGGCCCCACCTGTAGTGCTCAGCTCAAGAAAGATGTTGGCATGTTAGAACAGATCCAAAGAAGGCCGACAAAGATGATCAGGTCTGGAGCGCCTCTCTCCTACAAAGACAGTCTGAGAGTCGGGATTGTTCAGCCTGGAGAAGGCTCCAGGGAGAGCCTCATTGGCTTTCAGTATTTAAAGGGGGCTTATAAAAAGTAGGAGAGGAACTTTTTACAGAGGCAGACACTGATGGAACAAGAGGGAATCACTAGAACTGAGAAGAAATTTAGGTCATATCTCAGGAAGAAATTCTTTGCTTGGAGGATAGTGAGGCACTGGAACAGGTTGTCCAGAGAAGTTGTGAATGCTCTGTACCTGGGAGAGTTCAAGACCAGATTGGATGGGGCCCTAAGCATCCTGATCTAGTGAGTGGCTTGCCTGGCCATGGCTGTGAGGTTCAAACTAAATAATCTTTAAGGTCTCTTCCAACCCAAGCCATTTTTGATCATATTAAAAAGAAGGCTGGAATGTCTGCGTAAGTACATTGTAGTTTTGCAAGGTTAAACAGGTGCACAATAAAACCTCTGTGTAAATATTATAGCAGTATCAGGTAGCTGGTGGTATTGCAACTGTGGCAAAACAAAGATAAATTACTAACAAAAAGATTTGTTTCTCCTCCTTTTTAAAAATTGTTTTCTTAACTTTATATGCCAGGTGTTGCAGCTTTCAGTGGATTTTATATAGATAAGTGTCAAAGGATTTTGACCATTATACATCTGAATAACAATCAGACGAAATTTGCATCCATTTTATAAATATTGATTGTATTCAGACAGTTGGACATTCATTTTACAGGATCATGTTTATGCAAAAAATGACCCCAAACCCAACAGGAATTTTTGTGGTATCAGAAATTATGTAATAGAAACAGAAGTGGCATATCATATCCATTAACTAAAGCACTCAGGGAAAATCAGTAACTGCACCATTTGTGGAGCTTGCTACCATAAAAGATGGCTTCCTTACCAATGTCTGCTCTTTCTATGAGTTAAACCTCCTTTAACCTAAACCACAGTAGCTGTAAGGTGATTCTCCTGTGTATTAGCAGTGTATTTATCCCCCATTTTCTCTTTCTTGCCTGGAGAAATACAAACATCAAATGAGGAGTCAAGACCTGCTAAAAAATACATGAAAATTGGAATGGAACTGAAAACCGCAGTATTCTGGGTGAAAAGATATCATAGATATGTCTGATAGAAGCCTGTGTCAGTCAGAGCAGGGAGTTGGCTTTGTCTACATTTTTGTACTCCTCAAAGTATATTTTAAAAGAAGAAAAAAAAAAGAGGGTCAGAGAAAAATCAGTTTTCAGCAGAACGTAAAAAAAGCAAGTCAAGTTTCTAAGACTAGAAAATCTACTTACTGGTAAGAGAAATACAAACAGTTTATATGAGAAAAATCTCTCCTTTCTCCTGAAAACCTTGCAGGAAGATTTCAGTATGCTCAGTAGCTTTCAAGGTTACAATAAACCTTATGCTGCTCCTTTTAATTCTTACACTGCTTTAGTCTCCATTGAGACCCAGCTGCCTATTCCCTGCTCCTCAGTGTCTCACTATGACAATCCCTTCTGTCTGCTTTATCAAGTGTTATCTTTCATGTATGAGTCCCAAGGGAAGAATCACTTTCTTCTCCTTGTAGTGTTTTATCTGACCTGTTCCTTGTAGAAGGTTGTCTTTATAAAAGAAATAGGGATCCTGTCCATATTTGTAGCCAAATAAGAAATGAGAAGAAGGGGAGTAAACTTAGAGAACCACCCCTTCTCCCGACACAGGTGTTTAGCCTTTTGTTGTACAACTCCCCATGGGTTATCTGCTCTGGCAATTTGACAAAAAAGCAACAGAATTTACATTAGAATCATACAGAAATGAAAGGCAATGCTCCTGTCCCTTTGATGCTGTAATACAGCTGTAAGAGTAGTAACCCAAGTGGAATAGAACTGGATTAAATTTTCTGAGAGATTTTTAGATTTCTTTTTCCTCCAAGGTAAATACTCTGTCAGAATGCAAAAGGTTTTGGTGGAACTGAATTATACCTTTAAATTATTCTGTTTTCTAGGATAATAAATATTCAGTAGGTCAAAGAATACTTGTGAAGGTTCACATTTCATGGTTTAATTCTTGCCAAATGCACAAGTTGGAGGAGCTATCTGAATCCATGGTGAGACAATTTCAAAGCACTGCAATTTTCACTGCCACCTCCCATTCCATGGGAAAATGTACATGTGCAATTTGGATTTTTTTTTCTTAAAAATCTTCTAGCTTTTTTGTTTAAGAGGAATACTCAGTTTGTATTCAGCAATCAGCCTAAGCAGTTCTGGTCATGCCTTGAAAGGTACAGATTCCTATTGAACTATTTGATAAGTAGCGGTATTTCCTATGAATTGTAGGTGTTTGAAAAATTCTGTTTATTTAACAGAAGAATCTGCAGAGACAATTTGATGACTCAGAGGTTTCTGAGTTCTTTTATGGATCCTGCCTAAATATGGTTATCTGGGTTATCATAACTTTTCATAACCACCAGGGCTGTGAGTGTACTCTTCGTTATATGTGTATATAATTCCAGTTTTCTCTTCATAATTCACCAATTCTGAAATAACTAATTTTTAAAACTCCAAATCTAGTGCATGGATTTTATGATTCTGGCTCCTGATATGAGGAAAGTTATTTTGACTTATCAAAAAGCATGTGTTGTGATAAAAAAAAAAAAAAAAAAAAAAAAAAAAAAAAAAAAAAAAAGGAAACCAAACTCATATTCTATGGTAGTTAAAAAGGGTTGGACAGAGATGTATGACTGGGGATTTTCAGATCATAATTATATCCTGCAAGAGAAAACATTGTGGGATAAATCCTTGATTAAGTAATGTATAAGGGAACACTTATACCAGAAACTGCTGGTATTAATGCTGCTTCTGATTAGGATTGGCCATGCACCTTTTGTCTTAATTTGAGTATGATTGCCATTCAAAAAAAAGGCCAAGGGGAAAAAAATTTACTTCTTATGAGTCTTACCTCCTAAACCAATCATCTATATGCAATATAATTTCATGTTTATATATTTCATTAAATTCAGATTAAATTATTAAATTACTATAATTATGTGAAAGATAAAAATATAATCACTATGCACAACTCCTACACAATGCAGGTCTCCTCTTGTAGTGCATGCCACTTACAGAGTTCTACTTTAAGATCAGTATCTTTAGTGACTAATCTATCCTTCTGTGAGATTTAGATTATGATGTGAATATTAATTAATAATTAAGAAGTGAATATTTCAAAGAAAGTTTTCTTTGCGATGTCACTTGCAATATACCAACAAAGCCTTGCAAAGGCTAAATAAAGATCTTCACTGTCTTAGACACCAACACTCATAAAAGCCATTGAAAGTAGTCCTTAGTATGTTGGCATATCTTCTGAAAAACATCCTCCACCTTCTGAAAGTGGCAATATTCTGAAAATTATTCTCTTGCTAGTATTATTTTCACTTTTCCTCTTCCTTCTTTACTTCTTGCTGCTGAAAATCTCTGATCAAAATATTTAATTTATTTTGGAGATCAGTATTTAAGTTGGCCATAATATTCAAGTTGTTGTATTGTTTTTTTTTCACTGCACCATTAAAAGGGGGAGAAGGTAGGCAGGGAAAGAAAGCAAGAAAGCAAGAAAGCAAGAAAGCAAGAAAGAAAAGAAAGAAAAGGAAACTCCTAGTGGTGCATAATCTGTTTCAGAAGATAATTGCAAGAAGAAAGGAGAATTCTAGTTTCAGACAGTAGCTGTACTCATGCACTCAGGGATTTGTGAGCTACAGATGTGTAATCTGTCCAAGATGTATGCCTTCTGCATACTTCAAAAATGTTCAAGCTTGGTAACACAGGGTGCTTCTCATCCAAGCAGATAAAAAAAGGGAAAATACAAGGTTCTTAAAAGTTTTGTATGTTTTAAAACATAAAAACAGTACTGTCAATAATGACTACTTTTTTTTCCTACTTCCTTTTCCTGATTTTTGCTGCAATTAGTGATTCCTGGAGTTAGTAATGAGTGTTATCTACTCAAGGGTTCATTAGATGCACAGGTACTTTTAGGATAGAAAATTACTGTGCTTTGCTTTTTTTGCACTGAAAGGTAAATAAATAGGATATATGTAGCTGGCATGCCATAGTCTTTAGAAACTTGTCTATTGTTAAGCACTGCTAGATTCTAGTTTAAGTCTTCTCAAGGAAGTGTGTGTGTGCATGTGTCTGTGTTTTCTCAATTCAATGACAAGACTAGGAAATTGAAGAGTAGATTAATTACCATCATCTCAAAATAAAGTTTTGCAATTGTTTTCACTGAAGTCAAGCACTTGATTTGAATCAAGACATACTTAATTTGCTTAAAAATTAAAAATTAAACCAGTTCTATTTTCTTTTTATTTTTTTTTTTTAAGTTATAGGAAAAAGTAGAAACCAGTGTTTTAAAGGAATATTTACTTTTCAGTCAGAAACTAAAAGGACGCAGCTTTCCTTTCTCCTCATATCCCCCAAACCAATGGTTAGGGAAATCATTTAGACTACAGGACATATTTAAATATCTGACCTCTGTAGTTTAGAGGAGAGAATTGAAACAGAGCCCTCACTCTACTGAAAAGGGAGTGCTTTACCAAGAAAGACAATTATCCAACAAATATTGCTTTGTCCACCCACCACTATATTTTCCTTCTCCAAAAATCTGTCCATCTGGGGCCACTTGTCTGAAGACAGCACTGTCTATGCTTTGCCAAGTAGAAACCAAATGTTACAGCCATTATGGCCAATTATCTTTACGTCCCCTGTGAATGTGTCACAGTCTTAACAATCCTTTCTAACTTACACTTCTGTAAATAAATAACCAAGGAAATGAGCCAAGAAATTATGAAAAATTATCCATGTCATCATCTCTTACAAAAAAAAAAAAAACCCAAAAAACAAAACAAAACAAAAAAAAACCAACAAAAAACAAAAACAAAAAACAACACCAAAACCAAACTCTAAATTGATCCTCTCTCCAGGGAGCCCAATACCCAGGAGTGGGGGCATCCTGTGTGCTCAGCACACAGCTCTCCCCTATTTGAAGAGTACAGCTGTGCTCCCTGAGGCCTCTGAAGGCAGACACCTTGCTTCTCCATGTACATGCACAGTACCTGTACCAGAATAAAAATTGTTTGTGGTATTGGAATATCCCAAATATGGTCCTACTGAAAATAATATGTTTAATCGCTACTGATTTTGTTATACTTTTCAAATTTTATACTAGATTCTCACAAACAAGGACTGTCTCAGTCAGGGACTGTAGGTCAGCATTCACTTCTTCATGTAAAATCTCTTTCACAGAATCAGAGAATTGTAGAATTCTTGAGTTACAGCATGGTTTGTGAGCAACCATGGGCATGGGCACCTTCCACTAGACCAGAATACATTCACTCTTTGTCAGCTCAATATTACATCTTCTGTTCTTTTTCCTGATTCTTATGCTTCCCCAGTAGAGACGACATGTAGTAAGGGACAGTAAGGGATGGTCCAGACACGTTGAGGTTTTTGGGTTTGTTTGTTGGTTTGGTTTATATTTTGGGTGGTTTGTTATCTGGTTGGTTGGTTGGTGTTTGTTCTGGTTTTGGTTTTGGTTTGGGGGTGATTTTGACAAAAATTTTATAGTGAGGAATGAAGTTTAAGCTGGAGTATTTTTAAAACTCGGTGTGAGTCCTTCAGAAGGCAGACTTTTCCAATCTCTAGAAAGAGTGTTCAGAAGTTTCTGTTGTAATGGCTTAGAAAATTTGCAAGTGGTTTTTGGAAAGCTTTAGGTTCACTCATATATATCTACGGGTTATAGAAATGTTAGTTCAAATAAATTTGTTGTTTTCATTTTATCATCTGTTCCTTTGGCTACAAATCTTGAGAATTATCAGCATTAACTGGGATGATAAGCAAAACAATTGCTTGGTTATCTCCAGGATGGAAGATAATGCTTAAAAAAGAAAGCATGAGATTAATCTAAAATTTATCACATGTATCAAACAATCCATCAGACCTGCTTGTGTCTATCCTGACTGACACCACAAAACAGTGTTTGACTTAAATAGCATTGTCTATATCTCAATCAATTTTATATTCTTACATGGATCTTACTGCAATTTCAAAATTGTTTCGTAAACCCCACAAAAGGAAAAATAGCTATATTTTTGTATAATGATCAAGCTACTCCAAACTATTCTACTTTCTTGTGGTAACCAGTCTCCTGCTAGCTACTTAGTTATAGACATGTAAGAAGATGAAGCATTTAGTGTAGGTAAAAATAAGTACAATGGTTAAAAAGAAAATGAATCCAACAAAACCACTGCTCATATACAAAATTATGGAATATTACAAATGACTAAAAAATACATTGATTGTTTTGGATGTTGATATAAAACAAATGTGGTGCCACTAATCATTTGCAATTTGATTTAGGTGAGAACCATTGATTCATAGCTTATTAGTATGCTGTGTATAAAAAGAACTAGCTAGGTACATTTATTTATTTGTCAGAGAGGCTTACACATGCACAGAATAGTATAAATAGGCTCCAAGAGGACCTGGTTGTTTGCTAAACAGAATAATTAAGAACCCATAGACTCCCAAATGAATGCAAGGATTATCTTTGGCACTATCTTTCTTGAGGAGAAAAAAAAAAAAAAGTGGCACTTTTTTATTATTATATGAGTGTAATCTACATTAAAAATTGTTGTTTAAGAAAAAAATTACTATCAAGATTTTGTGAAATAAAACTTGGCATCATAATAGAACAGGACAGAATTAATTTATTGAGCATAAGCCTAATATTTGTGATTTTATATTTTCATACTCTTAATTACATATTTTAACAACTGTTTTTTCTCATGCACTGTCTCAGATTTAAATGTATACCTCCTTTTTTGTTGGTTTATACCAGTAAATTTATGCCTCTCTCAGTCATCACTGTCTGCATCTGAACACTGGACCTACAGCCTTATAGCATAAATCTTTTCCACTAAAGCTCTACTGTTACAATTATCACAGATGGAAACAGAAATAAGTGGTTATCTCGGTGGACCAGGTGCTTGAGAGAGATACTAAGCACAATACACCAGTGGATTACATATTTATGAGTAAACACATTTCACAAAGAACATAGATGACTACTGAAATGAAGGAGCACCTTTCTTGATGGCACTGTGTAGAACTGATTGAAAGGCAAATTATGAATCCATCATGTTACTGATTATAGCAGCCTCTCTCTTAAAGGGAACAAGTTCTAGCTTATGAAGGCATTGAAATGCACAATGAACAAAAAAATGTCTGGGAAATGTGATCCTTAATTCTTGTCCTTTAATGTTGTAAGCTTTTAAATTTGTTGTTGGCTTTTATAGGTTGATAGGTTTGTTCCCTTCCTCTCACCTCCACACTATCTACCACAATGGACATGTATAAAGAATTCAGAGATGTTTGTAGTGACACAGTTATTTCAGCAAGTGTTCTCTTTCTCGTGAAAAGAGGTTCAGTAAGAAAAGTAAAACAGGACTTGTTCACATATGCATATGAAATACTCCTAATTTTTCTTTCCATTCTTCCTCAGCTCTTGGGCAGAAGGTGATAAATACAGTTTCAGAGAACGAATTTCACAAAGTGTATTTCCCAAGAAACATGACTGCATTAACTAAACTCAGATTTAGCTAGCTCCTTATTATTTCAGTGTTAGAGAGCAATAAGTATGGTAGGTAAAGTACTTTTTTAATCTAAAAATTAATTACATAAGAGAGGAAACGCGAAGTGGAAATGGGCATGCAAAAGAGGTTTTGTTTGCTCAATAATACCCACGGTACAGCTGATAATATCTCCCACAAGTAGCTCAATATGGAACTGTTGTAACATTTGGTAGGTTAATGTGCCTTTCTCATATCTTTCCTCTGGAAGACAATAACAACTATTTTTTTAAAATTAATTATGGAAAACAACAATTTGACACAGAAATAGTGTGTAAAATGCTGTTTTGATCCTGGGCTCACTAAAATAATGAGAAATACTTTATACATCTACAACCTAGAAAATGATCACCCACAATTTGTTGTGATATTAAAGTAGTTTTTGTTGTTATGTAACAGTTACCTTTACATAATGTGAAATGCTATATTGATGTGCTTCCTCTTTATGGGTTTGTGTCTTAATAACCAAACTGAGTTATCAACATATATATTGTGAAGCCAAGTGTAAAAATGACTGTGTCACCACTCCATAATTTCCCATTGCACCATGTCGTCTGATGTCTAGCAGGACTTATGGTTGTTTATGACACCTGCTTCTTAGCAAAATGATGCAGTGGAAGACTTTGGGGGTTGTGGATGTGTAATGCAAGACTGAGTCCTTGTGCTTGTGTGTTTCTTTTGTTTCCTTCCCCTCACACAAAGACAGAGTATATAAATTTATCATTAGTGGCTTCTCACTAACCTTTTGAGAGCAGCAAGTACATTCTTGTGTTGCTCTGGGAGTGGTTAGGCAACAGTGCATGACAGAATTCGAAGCTCCATATTTTCATCATACTCATGCAGTTTAGTAAGAATTTACATGTGTCAGACTCCCAAATTATTGTAAATCATATGACACCTATCTGTTTTAACATGAAAAGAGCAGGTGTACTCTAACAGTAAAAATAGCAAAGTATTCTGTTATGCCCTGTTATTCCTCCTTGTTTCTGTGCTAAGACATCACTGCAGAAAGTTTTAACTAGTTAAATAGCTTCAACAGGGCAGAACCAACTCTGACAGTACAAAACTTAAACCAGCTCAAGCCAGAACATAAGCCAGCCTAAGTTATAGATTTGATTAGGCTGATGGAGCTATACTGTTCCATAATATCTGAGAATCTTGTTTCCTGTCTTATAGTTTTCAGCCTTTTTACCTGTGAAGCATGTATTTCCCAGGTCATGGAGAGGACCATGCTGGAGCAGATATCTACAGTATAACCTGCGGAGGATCCAACACATTAAAAGGTAGATTTGCTTCAAAGGAAGCTGCATCCTGTGGGAAGAAGTCACACTGGAGTGGGGGAAAAAGTGGGAGGAGGAAGAAGCAGCCAAGATGAACAGGTAGAGAGTGATCACAATTCCCATTTCCCATCCACCTGTGCTACAGAAGGTGGAGGGGGCGAGGTGGGAGGTGGAATAGCTGGGAACGAAAGAGTGAAGCTAAGTCTGGGAAGAAAAACTGGTGACTATGTAGAGAGAAAGTGGTTTCGTTTTGTTCAAGGATAGTTCATATTGATATCCTGATTGTTGAATAGTTTTGTGTCATTGCATAAATTCAAAAGGACGGTCAAGAACAAAACAAAATAATTAGCCAAGAAATTTAAGCCTTATTATAATGGACAAAAACCTGTAAAATGTAAAATCATGTGCTTAGATAGTATGTGATTCTTGAGCTTCAGCATAATCCATGCAATCATGAAATATATAGAAAACTAAAAGGACAAAGACCACCCAGTATTATTCCATTTTTATTGTTAGGGTTATAAAATTATATATGTTAGCTATTTCTCTCTGGAGACTCCTTTAATAATTTCTTCTAATAAATCATTGCTAACATGATGCTTACATTCATTTACCTTTGGCTCCTCTACTCACATTCATCTGCCTTTGGTTCCTCTGCTCTATTACCAGTAAAATAATTTCCAAAATTTAATTTTATTCTTATTTACCATTATAAGATATATGTTTTCTTTTAATAATAATCTTTGCTAATATTAAACCTTCTTTTGCTTCAAAGAAACAAATACAATACCCATTACTTAAGTTAAAATGGTAAAATACCATCTCAATAAACTGAAACAAATTATTGATGAATAACAATTGAGCAAGAAAGATGCATTTGTGGCTGTGTTTAAAAGAACTAGAATCAAAAGGCATAGGGCCAAATATTTCTCTGAGGGCTTCTTTGTAATGAGATCAAGAATCAGAACAATGATTACTGTAATTCACAGCAAAATACTTTCCAGAATTCCAGGAAGTTTACATAAACTGCATTAGTAGTGGCAATTAAATTCAAAATTCTACCATCCACTATTAGTTCCATCATAATTGGCCTCACCCAAAACTCTTACAGAAAATCAAATATACACTTGCAAGTGCTTAGTGGCTATCCTGTTCTCATTCAGATTTAACAGACACGGAAACAAAGGCATTCTGTCCTCCTGTCTTTGAAGCACAAATAAATACAATATTTTGGAGTCTGAAAGTCACAAAATGTTCCTCAGCAAGTCTATCAATATCCATTACCATATCAGTATGCATGCCTGCTGTAGATGTTAGGCTATGATTTGCCTTAAGTTTCTTTTTCTCCATCTCTCTTTACCCTAACGCAATCAGTTCCACTTTAGTACAGTAAGACAATACAATAAAATGGTCAGATTTTGGAGAGGTTTGGACCATTGGTATTGGTCTCCAGATAACTTTTTTTTTCCCTGCAAAATAAAACAATCATGAAGCCGCAAATGCATGCAAATCTGAGCAAATTTCTGTTCACCTAGAGTGCATTTCCTGGTTTATAAAAATAACTTCTGGTTGCTGGAAAAAAAAATTTTAAAAAGAAAAAAAAAGTGTTGCCGAGTAAGAAAATTGCTGACATTTATGTAAATACACCAAGTTTAATGTATGCAATAGATGAGTGTTGTTTTACTTTTTGCAAATTAGTACTATAGCCATTGAATTATTAAAAACTATTTCTATAAAATAAGGCATAATATTATATCATCAACTCTCAGCCAAAAGCTTAAACATTTTTTGGTTTTCTTTTTAGGAACCATCTTGAATGGCAAATATCTTTGGGTATACCTAGTAACTCCCATTTTAATACTGGGGCTAAAAAAATGATAAATATTTCAGAAAAATAAAGTTCTCTTACAATATTTTTTTTGTATTTTAAATTCCATATATGTTAGAAATCCAAATTGCTGTTGAGCAACTTTTTTACCATTAAAGCAATGGCTGGTATTCAAGTTGGTGAGAGTGAATTTTAAGTAACAGCATCTGGGAAGATGAAGGAAAGAGTGTAAGGAATAAAGAAAATAATTAGTAATGGACAGCTGTCCATTGTCCTTTAAAATACATTATCTTTATTACTGCCCATGTGAGGATTGATCACTCCTTAACTGGGCAGCTAGAAGCTGCAAATTGGCAGCACTAATAGAATAGATACTCTCTTCTCAGTGGGAAGATAAAGAAAGAATGTACCTCTCATCTCATCTACTTCTTCATCATGTTCATGTTGTGTCACTACAAATCTCTTTGAACTGGCAAGACCAAGACTCATAACTATATATTTTTAGCTATTTTTCTTCATACCTTCTCCTATATATTTTATTTAGTTTTGAGTTGTAATTATTATTATTATTGGGCCTCATGGGTTAGGAATTGTAGGCAAAGTGCTTTGCCTTTGAATCATGGAATATTATGTGATTGGAATGGACCTTAAAGATCATCTAGTCCCAAATCCCCCTGCTGTGAGCAGGGACACCTCACAGTAAACCGGGTTCTCAAAGCCTTACCCAGCCTGGCTTTGGACACTGGCAGGGTTGGGGCATCCACAACTTATCTGGGCAACCTGTTCCAGTGTCTCATCACCTTTGGAATAAAAAGAATTGTTCCTGATGTATAATCTAATCTACTCTCAATTGTAAACCATTCCCCCCTATCCTATCTCTATATTTCCTGATGAAAATCTCTCCAGCTTCCTGGTAAGCCCCATTCAGATTTTGGATGTCTTCATGTCTTCACACAATCTGTTCCCCAGGCTGAACAGTCCCAAATTTCATCCTTTTTCACAGGGGATGTGCACCAGTCTTCTTATCAAATTTGTGGCCCTTCTCTGGACTTGTTTCAACAGTTCCATGTCCTTTGTATGCTGGAGACACAGAGTCATCCTATCTTTCATTTATTATTGCATAAACAAAGACATGTTCAAAGAAAGATATACTCTCATGTCTGTGTTTGTTAAGCTTCAGGAATTCTGAATAAAACCCAAAGGCCAGCTGCAAAATAAGATTAGTCATTGTTCTAGGTATGAGGTTACTATGGAACAAAAAGAATAGCATAAAATTACTACAGATCTAAAAGAATAATGTGCCACAGCAGAAAACAAAACAAAACAAAACAAAACGAAAAAACCAACAATGACAAAAAAAACACCCCACAAAAAAACCCCAGACAGCCTTCCCCATAAATAGTATCATTCTTCTCTCCCTGTAGGAAGTACTGAATATGAACACAGTTATAAATACAAACACAGATGCATAGTTTTGTTGCTCAGTATATTTTGTGTGTCTTGCCTTCTTTTTCTTTTTATTAGATCTTCTTTCTTTCAAGATGCTCTCCTTCCCTCACCCCCTCACTGAGGTAGAATACTGTGTAGGCTTTCTTGGTTTGATTGCTCTGATCTTTACACATCTGGGACTGCTACCTCTCCTCCCAGAGCCATTGCATAGCATGCTCTGGCAGTAGTTTCCATCTATGAGCCTTTTCCCATAACCTCCAGTCTCTAATGGCAACTAGTACCTTCTCAAGCATCAGATGAAGAAATGATTTTAAGTGGAGGAACAGTATTTTACTCCTCCCTGGGGCATGATTGCTATGATTAGCTAGGTCTGCTAGAATGTTCAAGTGCATGAAGCATCTGCTGCCTGGAAAGAAAGTTAAAAGGAAATAAAAAAGGAAAACAACACAGAAAGCTGTTCAACCCTCACCGCCCCTTGGCAAAACAGCAAAAATTGTGAACAGCTTTGTAAATGTCAACCTGAGGTGTGGAAGTGTCTTGTTCTTTATTCATATACCATTACATGAGATTTGGAAGGAGGTGTAGAAGAGAATTTTTACAACCAAGTGTGTGATGTGTGCATGGAAGTAACTGTCTGAGATTATCCGTAAAGTAGAATTTCTAGCTGTTCTGTAGACATTGGCCAACGAGTTATGAGTACAGACAGCATTACATTTGAAAGACTGAACAATCTATATAGCAACTGGTTTATTTAATAAATAAATGAAGAGTATTCTATAGGCTTTCTTTATTAATTAATTGGAAACAGAAAGATAATATCTCTAAGCATGTACTTCTACTGATACATATTTTGTTCTAAATACATACATTATATTAATCTATGCAATACACAAAGGAGCAGCAGCAGTTAGTGCTGGTGTGGCATGAAATTTAACAAGAAATGCCAAAATCTGCACCTGGGACAGATTTATGTTAGACACAAGTGTGACTCTGAAGGGAAGTGTCTGGAGAGCAGCCCTGCAGAAAGTGATTTGGGGGTGCTGATCTGCAGCAGCTCAATGTGAGCTGTGTGTCCTGGCAGCCAAGAGGAAGAACTGCATTCTGGTGCATCAAAACACAACATCACCAGCCAGTCAAAAGAAGCGATTATGGCACTGTATTCAGTTTTGGTGCAGCCTCCTCTTCACCACAGTGTGCAGTTCTGTGCCCCACCATTTAAGAAAAATGTGGAACCCCTTGAATGCAACCAGAATGGCTAATCATAAGTGCCTTTATGTTATTGCATCAATGTATTTAATTAGCACATAAAAATGAAACTGAAAATTTTATTGTTGACAAAAGCTCTGGCACAAGCCCATTATGATGTGATTATATAGTTTCAAAAACATAAAGAACATTTTTCAAAGAGCTTCAAGTGTGTTGTTCATTTCAAGCAGCATGGAATCCATTTTCTTTTTTATCACATAACATTCCGACAGCATCTTAATGTCAACCTCTTATCCCTGAGATTAAACTTTTTCTTCTTAATGAGTTTCACTTAATAATTTGGTCAAAGTTAGAATCCAACTTGGCTCCTTTGGCACAAATGAAGAATAAATTAAGGCAAAAAGCTGCAAAGTACTGCTCTTTACAAAAGTATCTTTGATAAGGAAGAAATCATAATTTTATTTTAAGTGATTTTAATCACTGTTAAATAATGCTCAACCGACAGAATATTTGTTTAATTGAATAGAGACATAGAGTGAAGCAGAGGTAATTTGTCAGGGTAAGGAAATTTAGGTGTGATTCGATTTTCTTCATACAAAAAATCTACCCTCTATTGTCTGCAGAGCATGCTAAGCACATGATTTATCCTCCTGGCATTAGTGTTAACTGTATTATCATGTGAAGTAAAGCAATAAAATGTACTCTTTAGATCATTTCACATATAAAAGGTTGTGTTGCACAAGGATGCTGATTTTTTTTTTTGTTTGCCTTTCATGGATACCACACCAATCAAAGCTAGAATTTGCTTTAAGGTACTAGATTATTACAGAATGTATTAAAAAATCTAACCTTTGAAAAGTATAAAAGCCCCAGTAATGAAATTTAAAGCTAAAACAATTGAAAGAAGTTTAGAGAAACATTTGATACTCCACATTTGTAACAGTCTAAAACTAGATTACCTTTTTAACCTGGTCTGAAAAGGTGATCAAAATATTCCTGAACCTAAAATGGATTCTCACTCTAAAAGTTCCACAAAAAAGATCATAAGATATTCTAAAAGCTTTCAGTAACAGAAAGTTCATTTTGGCATACCCTGTCAAGAGATTAAAATCCAAATATTACCGAACCTAAATCCTTCAGACCTTGAAGTAACCCCTGCTGATTATTGCTGAAACATTTGCCTAAAGGGAGAAAAAAAGCTTGTACTACAAGGATAACAACTTCAGATTATGGCACTGTGAATTTGCTACCTCATGAGAGCAATACAAACACCCAAAACCAAAGTCAGGGCTGGTATTTATGCTCTTACAAAATTCAATGGTAACTGTATTTCCTTTTGTGGTGGTTTTTTTGGTGTTTTTTTTTTTTTTTTTTTTAATTGGTTGGTTGGTTTTGGTTTTTTTTGTCTTTTTGTTGTTTCTTTTCTTGAAGGGAAATGAATATAGACAAAGGTCTAAACAATGTAGAAGCGGTTATTTAAGTATTCTAGTCTTACTCCTGAATGTGTAGTGTATAAGGGAAGCAAAGAGAGCAAACTGTAGTTGTCATATTCACATACCTCTAAATGCATAACAGGAGTTAACTTCTCTTCCCTTCATGGAAAGACTGCAATCTAATTTTGCTTAATTAGTTCTACCCCAGCTTCATCATTTCCTCACAGGCAATATTGCACCAAAGGTAACTAAATTACTTTATGAACATTAAAAAGGGACCCACAGTACAATAAAGTTTTTAAACCAGAATATATGTGCTAACTTCTCATTTATAAGGATTATCATGGATTCCAAACACAAAAAGCCGTCATAATTTTATTTTCTTTCTTTATCTTCTTTAATCCAGTTCATTTTAAGAGCAAGGATATTCATAAAGCAGGAGGACATCACCTACACCTTGGCTGTCTTTACAGTCTCCTGCAGGTCTGCAAAATATATGATATAGAACTATTTTCATTCCGGAATTATTTTCATTCAAATCATGCAAATATTTGCTACTTTTGATCAATGCAAAATTTTAGCAACTCTAAATTGATGTGGTAATTATAAAGAATAAAATTTGTTTCATTATCTAAACTAATTTTATGATTTTTTTCATAATTCTTAGTAACAGGATCTTAGAACACAATGACATCCTAAATAGACTGATAAACAAGGATTCAACTGAGTATATTATACCAGATGGATGATTAGAATTGGAAACTGTTGAACAAGCCTGTCTGCTGAATTGTATTTCTGGTTTCAGTTCTAAAAGTTAATGCTGCCACTGTCTGATAACAATCAAACTCAAAGCAACAACAATGAAAAAAAAATAGAGTAATGAAAAATTCGCAAGTAAAATATGAAGAAATAATAAAAGTAAATTACATGAATGCTTTAAAAATTGTACTTTGTTTTCATTGTTCACAGAACTGTGAAAATAAGGAGTCTTGTCTGAAAGAGCAGAATATCTTGTTATGCAGAGGATCAGGATTGAACTCTTGTGTATAGGGAACAGACTTGAACATGACACCAAAGTGCTTTTAAAAGGATTTGAATATTTAAGACATAGCTGAGTTATATTGGACAGAGAACAAGAAAGCCTTCAGGGCAGAGGATAAGGAATTACAAAGCGGGAAAGAAGGTGAACTAGAGCCAAAGGAAGGAGTAGTTGAAGTGTTAGGAAGAAAGGAGTGAAGTACATGATAGACATGTCAGTGCCCGTGTTATGCCTCGGTTATTTCCTGAATCAGTACTCCTTCCTGAAAACAGAAATTAAATTAAAAGACTAGATTTTGTAGATGTTCTAAAAGGAAAATGACAGGATTTAGTAACGGCCTGAATATGGGAGATAAAGAACAGAAAACTGTCTAGTGTAATAATGAGTTACCTGTTTAGGGGATGAGAGGGATTACAAGCTTATATGCAATGATGGGAAAGGATGACAAGGTGAGGACACATGTGAAATGGTTATTTGCTTCCACCCTCTAAAAGGTCTACATTTCTGCTACAGAAACACAAAAAACCAACAGTGGTTTTCAGAACTGAAATTCAGTATGTGTCAAGCATTGAACAAATACAAATTTTAAGTGAGATAGGATGTCTAAAAATTATACACAGAAATTGTATTTTGGGTCTTTATGTGTAAACTATCTTACACAAAGCTATCAGGGATTGAAATACTGGATAATAGATAACAATAAATGTCAAAAAAATAAATTTACATTACAAGATCAGTTACAATGTGTTGATTAAAGCAATTTAAATGTGTTTTAAAATTAACAAATGGTGAAACAGTGGAGGAAATTGTAACTATTTAAATATATAACTATTTTAAACGCCATGAAAACAGAATTATTTTTCTTCTTTAATTTTAATTTTGTTATTTTCTACCCTTTCTATGCAAAAAATGTAGCCAAAATGTATTGGTGATCACAGACAAAGACTCTGTATCTTAAAAGGAAAAGAAAGTACTTACAGCAGGGTACCATCAGCTTGATTCCATGGTAAAGTCTAAATCCCAATGGCAGCATACCAGACCAGTTGTAATATCATATCAGATAATGGAAAAATTCCATTGCTGTTCTGAAAACTTGTTCTGGTTCTTTTATTTTAATTGCCTTCCTTCCTTCCTTCCTTCCTTCCTTCCTTCCTTCCTTCCTTCCTTCCTTCCTTCCTTCCTTCCTTCCTTCCTTCCTTCCTTCCTTCCTTCCTTCCTTCCTTCCTTCCTTCCTTCCTTCCTTCCTTCCTTCCTTCCTTCCTTCCTTCCTTCCTTCCTTCCTTCCTTCCTTCCTTCCTTCCTTCCTTCCTTCCTTCCTTCCTTCCTTCCTTCCTTCCTTCCTTCCTTCCTTCCTTCCTTCCTTCCTTCCTTCCTTCCTTCCTTCCTTCCTTCCTTCCTTCCTTCCTTCCTTCCTTCCTTCCTTCCTTCCTTCCTTCCTTCCTTCCTTCCTTCCTTCCTTCCTTCCTTCCTTCCTTCCTTCCTTCCTTCCTTCCTTCCTTCCTTCCTTTTTATACTTTTATATTTCCTATGCTATGTTGTTAATTGGATCAAGTCAGATTTAATTCCACTGAGACTGCAGCTCTAGTGTCATCACCATATAATCTGCTAAATCCCTCTGAAATCTTCAATTCCTTTGTAAGTGGCAGAGACTTTTTCCAGGGTCCTCCTTCTGCAAAGTGTGTGGTGGGTTTTGATCAGAGATGTTTTCTTGCTTTCTGTAAATTTTTATGCGTGTGTGGTGGTTGGATGGATGTGTAAAACTATTCCTACAGGGTGAGGGAGATTCCACCAATGACTATATGGAAGATGACCATCAATCCCATGTCTTTCAGTCTTCTACCAAATAAGTACTGTTGAAACTTCATGGGGGATTTTAATTCATTTTAATGCTTCATTAGAGACAAGCATAATCTTTCAGGTTAGTTTTTGGTTTTAAAGACAGGTCAAAATTTAAAATAAATAAAATTTAATAGAGTACACAATTGACCTTCAAGTAGAAAAAGATGCATTTTTGACCCTCTGTCACATGAGAAAAACACCTATGTCAAAATTCGTATTTCTCTCTAGGGAAAAATAGCTTCATTGCAATTAATTCATGCTGGTTTTTATTGCTGTCCTCAGTATGAGAATATTGACTTATAAGGCACCACCAGCTGGAAAAGGCTTTATTTTGGCAGTGCCCATGGTTTCTACTGGATTGCACTGTGCACTTTTTATGCTAAGGCAGTTTGAGCCTGTTCTTTCGATTTGCTGCTGCAAAGGTAATGGTACAAAAATTAGTTGAGTCACTGAAGACAAAATGTAGGTTTGAAAAGAAGACCAAGCTACAACTGTGTCTTATTTTATGTCTGCAGTTCTTTAAAATGCCACCTCAACACTGAAAGTAGTTTATTTTGCACTCAAACCCGAAACAGTAAATTAATCTATGCATTATTTTTGATTGCTGTGTTTAGGGTCTTTCTGATATTCAAAGCCAGAAAAGATAAATTTATTGACAGACAGTCTCTTTGGACCACGGAAT
Source organism: Passer domesticus (assembly GCF_036417665.1). NCBI lineage: Eukaryota > Metazoa > Chordata > Aves > Passeriformes > Passeridae > Passer > Passer domesticus. Next base: position 82,583,410 of record NC_087474.1, on the reverse strand, counting down.
ATTTACAGTGTTCAGTAACTATAAATCTATATAGGTTTCTGTAAATCTGTACTCAAGTCAATAAACCACTTATGCTTGTGTGTGCATAAACATATTTTTTAGGTAAATGTATTTGTAAAGAGATTGAGTATTTGCGTATTTATACACAGATATAGAAATATACACAGATGAAGAAAATTACCTTTTATTCAAAAATACATTTGTAAATTCCCACATGTTTAGGATAATATTCATAAGGAATGAGAATTTACATTCTAAAAAAGAAAAAAAAATATGTTATTCCTATTTTTCCTTATGAAATAGAGCAGAAGGCCAAAGTTACCGTCAAAAAGCAATGAAAATTTCTTGTCATCAGAACAGTCAATTTTTTTAGTCTTGTTTGTATATTTCTTCTTTTGATCATTTGACATTTATGTACTACTATGCTTATAACCCTGAAGTTATTTTATTTTGAAGTAATACTAAGGGAAATGGAACTAGATAAGGACTGTCTGCATTCCAAACCATCAAAACAAACTTGCCTTTTCTCTCAAATTTATTCAAAATTGATATATCTCCATTTCAAAACAGTCTGTTCAATATTTTTGTGAGGTTCCCATACCTGTCAAGAAATCAGCAATCTGATTAGGCAATATGTCATATAAATAAAGTAAACTTAAGCAATATCAGTTTTAGTTAATATTATGTAGATTCTCAGTAGAACGTGTATTACTTTTAAACAAAATGTAAGGATTTTTTATTCTGGATTTGAAAAAAAAAATTTAATATGTGCGCTTTTGGTTTTCTTGGTGTTTTAAATAAATATGGTTATGGTTATCCTCATTCTATATGTAAAGTTATTTTTCCCAACTCTGAATACTAACTTCTGATTTGTGTTTTGAGATGATTATTTCACTGGAAGTTATGCCTAGCCTATTTTTTTTGTTTGTTTGTTTTTTGGTTTTGGGGTTTTTTTTGTCCATAGGTTCAAATTTCATTAAATCGGCTGTTGTTTGTTGTGGTAATTTCCTGAAGTAAAGGCACACTTAAGAATTTCATAAAACAAACCGTAATATTTTAAATGGAAGAAAGCAAGAGAGAAGCTCTCACAGGACTTTATGCCTTTCAGCAAGAAATTTTTCTGCTCAGTGCCAGGGCATGGAATAGGACACCAGGCTATAGGGAATGGCCAAGGCTGGACTGGGACATGATCTTGCTAGTGAGCAACAGGATCAGGACTGGCGAGAGAAAACAGGGTCAAACACAGCCCTGGAATGGCTGAGCAGGGCCATGACGATGGATGTAGGGAGGCTGGGCAGAATCAGTATGGACTGTCAGATCTGCAGAGCCATTAGGTCTTTTCTGTGAAAAAGGAAATAATAATGATACTGCAAATTTCATTAAGTTTGGGAAACTTTCTTCCAACTGTATCTAATTTTATTCTCCTTGAAATCCTGAATGTTTCTGATTGCATGGGCATACTATAATTTAACTTGCAAAACTGTCATGGCAGACAAAATCTGCAATAGCAAACTATACATTATTCTATACAACTATACAACTAAACTATACAACATTATAAGAAATTTGACAAAACTTTCTAGAACATAGACTATAACATAAAGATTTGTTTGTTGTTTTTTTCTTTATAGACTCCCCTATATCTGCTTAAGCAACATGGAATATGTGAAAAACCTCCCTTCTGGCTGTTTCAAAACTTCTTATTTCAGTTCGTTTGGAAACAGGAAGCTCAGGGTTGTGGGGAAGTAACAAATGATGACAGAATTTGAAAATACAGAGAAAAATATTTTTCCTTTTTGAATTTAAGATTTATTTATCTCATACCACCATGACCAATTCTCTTTCTCCAGTATTTCTTCTGGCATTCATATTGAATAGGTCTTCTGATGGAACTTTTTTTTTGTTGGACCCAGAAGAATAGGCTAATGTGGTGAATCCTACACTCACCTCAGTTGTTACAACCATGTCATAGACCTCAGTAAAAGAGTTAATAGATTTTTTTTTTTCAAATAAATGTTTAAAACTTGGTTGAACTGTTCCAGAAACTTTCCAGGCCACTTTTGTCACAGAGTTTAATGAAGATTTAAAAAGAAAAACAATTTTGAGGAATTTTTTGTTGTTATTGTTGTTTTGTTCATGAATAAAAATATAATTAAACAAAAAAAAAACCTACGTTAGATATTGGGTTGACCAAATAATTTTGCTCAGTCTTGGTTTTGACTTTTCGGTGTGACTTTTTAGCATCACCCTAGAAACAAACTGGAAGAATAATGACTTGGAAAGATAATTTTTTGAGACATATGCTACCTTCAGCATGACAGCTACAGGAACTTACTTTCCTGAAATAATATTTATCATTTTCTTTGTAGTGTCTTTTACAGAGCATTTAGATTTTTTTCTTTTTTTTTTCCCTACCCCTTTCCTGTAATTTCTTTGGAGAAAGTGGAAATATATCTCTTAAATATTAATAAATAGAATTGTTATACAACAGTCTTCTCATAAGAAAGTTTTTCTATTAAGCATCAGACAGAATTATAATGATAAAATATGTTAGGCTATGTTTTTATGGCTGTAATATTTATTGTATAGTTCTGGTTTTTCTGTATTCTTCTTAAAAGTGAAGAGAAAACTGAATGCATGGAAAAATCATAAGAATTCAAGTAAAAAACTTTAGTGTATGACAATGAGAATTAAAAAACCAGAAAGAGAGGTGCTTTTTTGGATGAAGAAACTGCAGTCAGAGCTCTGCTGTTGGTTATCTGCTGAGATGTATGACTGCCCCATGAAAACAAGCGTATTCTTTGACCAGACAGTATTTTTAAAATCACAGTTCAGTTACTTTGAATTTGATCAGGTTTTCTGCTGAGGGAGAGGTCTGTACCAAATTTATGTCTTTCAACCAAAGATGAAACATAGTAAAATAAAACCAAAGTGGATCCCTGTGTCTCAAAAGCTCTTAAAAGTTTTAGAAACTTTCTTGAAAGAATAGACTTTTGTTTCTCTAAACACAGTTTAAAAGGAACTTTGTGGCTAATAATAGCTTGCTAGCAGGCAAAGAGACAAAAGACAGAAGATGTCCTCTGATACTACAAATTCCTTTTATCAGACCAGTTTAATCTGGAAACTATTGGGATGGAAGAGTTAAATACTCCCAAATTAGGTTTTTTTATTGAGATTACAAATCCTATTATGATCTCTTAAGTTTAAGGTTCTATAATTGGTGTTTGATTGTTACCATATTTATAAGTCATGAGCCAAGAAATTCCAATAGTATAAAGACCTTTCACATGTGAGAAAGATTTGACCTCAGCTTATCTAAAAGTGAATAAAAGCTTGTCTTCTGCTCTTCTTTCTTTTTTCCATGTGTGAGTTATCTTGCTAATCCAATATTAAATGGATTAATGGTGTAGAAAAAAGGCATCTTCTCCTTTCATGATACAAAGGGTACAGCTGCATGCAGTGAGTTTCCTTCTTAGTACTTCATGAGTGTTGAGAACCTAATGAGCTCATATCTCCTTTCTGAAAGAGTAAAAAAAAAAAAAAAAAAAAAAAGAAAAAAAGAATCCTGACCTAATGATTGCTTTTGCAGCCAGCAGTAGCAGTGCAGTTAATATATTGCTGTGTGGGAATTGCTTCTAGCAGCTGTCACAACCTACATTCACTGCTAAGTGCTGGGGTGTAGACCTGACTCTTGCTCTTGATTAACTAGGGAGTAATCAGCGAAAGAAAGGTGCAAGCAATGCAAAGGGTGACCTGAAAGAAAGGCCTGTCTCCCAGCACAGTGACTACACTCCCTACCAAGATTTTTCTCCCAGAAGAATTGAACTTGCTAGAGCTGCTGAAGCTGGGCCAGCTAATGGACCTTTAACTGGTGTTGTAGTTCAGATCCTTTGCTGTAACACAGACTTTTCCCTTGTCATAAAACTCTTCTAAAACTTCTCAGAATCAAGATATATTTAGAGTTTGAATTATATTTTTTTTTATGAGCAAGGAAAGTTTCTGTGATATTTAGACTATTTTTTAATATGAATAGCTTTGTTTTGAGAAGATGAAAAACAGCATGGAAGAGATATATGTCTATGGCATAAAAATAGAGCACTAGACCTCCTTTATCCACTCTGTAGAAGATGAAAGGATTTGTGATGCTTGTCATCAATCTGCTTTGTTACAAACAGAAAAAGGTTTACACCGAGCACTGGTAAAAGCATTTAAACAAATCTAACCTGTTTTTAACACCTTTCAGGAGAAGGAGAGAGGAATGGGTACTGCCTCAAAACAGCTAGGGAGAAAGTGTGTGTGTATGGAAGAGGGAAGCCAGGAAGAGTGGTGCACTGCTCCACACCTGCCCCCTGGATGCTCTGGTCTGGTTCTGAAATGGCTGCCAAGCCATGTGGCACACTGAAAACCCCAAAATACTGCTGGCCAGCCACATAGTTTCCCTGGGGAATATTAAAGCAGAGGTTCACACCTGAGGGCGGGCTCTAGCTCTTTTTATATTCCAGAGAATATAAAAAACTGTGGCAAGGGTGTGTAGCAGACACACCCCACTGCCTTGGATTTACAAGCAGCTGAGTCTAAACTGGATCTGGGGTGGTCACTGTATATATCTTTCTGTCTCCTTTTTTTCTCTTGCTCTCTCTTTTTCTCTTAACCTCATCTTACTTTGTCTGGATGTTGCTTTAAAATTTGCCAAGTACCTTATTTTACCTTAATTTTATAAAGTTCTAAGCAAGAAAGAAATTATCAAACCTCCTGAGAATTTAGTTCTTTTGTCCATGCACCACCAGAGTTAATAGAATTACCTTTCCACTTACACTCATCAAACAGGCTTAGGACTTAACAAGAGTTAGCAAGATTGTTTCTTTTTTTTCTGTTGTGATTTAACCCCTGCCAGCAACAAAAGCCTGCTTGCTCACTCTGCCTGTGTATTCTCCTTCCAGCCTCCCAGCACTCCCAACTTCCTCACCCAACTTCATTACCCACCACACCTTTTCCCATTCTTTGCTATAATACAGATATTATTCCCTTAGTCTATGAACCACCCCTGCAAAATGTCAAAAAATGTCCAAAAATTATCTATTCAATTAATTTAATTAATGGCTTTGGGTTCCATTTGTTCTGGAGGTCACTCAGAACAGAGGAACTCGCATGTTGTGTGGGGTTGTGTGAGGTTGTGTGAGGTTCCTGGGCACCAAAGCAGCTCAGGTAGGATCACTGCTGCTCTTCAACTGCTTCTTGTAAGGCTTCTCCTCCGTTAGCTTCAGTGGGTCCTGCTGTAGTAATGCTTGTAACACACCACTTAAATCGTGGTTCACGAAAATTTAAAGGTTCATCCATTGCAGTCTCGACCCCATCATTTTTGGGCATTTCAATGAACTCCTCCCCATTTTTTCTCAGCCTGGCTGCCACAAGGGATTCCTGCTGGAGTCGACCATTAGCGTATTCCATGTTAAAGTCCTGCATAAGCTACAGGGGCACAGCCTTCTTCACCATGGGCTGCATCATTGGGCTGCAAGGGAATCTTTCCTTCCCCTGCTCAGGCCTGGGTCCCCTTCCCTGGAAATTGTCCTCTTTGAACTTCTCCAAAGCAGGTTCTTACCACAGGCTGCAGTTATCCAAGAACTGCTCCAGCATGGGTCCCCTGTGAGGTCACAAGGCTGCCAGCAAACCTGCTCCAGGCCACGCTTGTCACAGGATCACATGCTGGACTGTCCCTCAGGCATCTACTTGCTACAGTGTGGTGTCCTCCATGGTTTGCAGGTAGATTCTGCTCCATCATGGACTAACTCACAGGTCACAGTCCCCTCTGCTTGGGTTCACAGCAGAGTTCCAGTCTATCCAGTCTAACAGATCAGAAAACAGAAGCAATGTTCTGGCCACCTGCCAGTCCAGGCACATTGCCATGGCTGTTATCAAAGGAGATACAATTCAGTAAGGTGATAAACAGTGCAGCACCCCAGCAAGCAGCGAAATCATAAAAACAGTCACTAACAAGCACTAGACTCTAACATAGAGTTAGACAAGTGGGCCCATGGCAAGTACAGGAGCTTGCTCATTACCATTAAACAGCACTAACAGAAATAAATTCAGTACAGTATATCCATATCAATCAATTTATCTCAACAGTTTGATGTCTGCCGGGCTTACCAAGAAAGGACTGTTGTGGTTTTACCCCAGCCAGCAACCAAAGCCCACACAGTTGCTTCCTCAACCCACACAAATAAAACAGGGAGAGAACTGGAAGGGTAAAAGATAAAAAACTAATGGATTGACATAAGGACAGTTTAGGAGGGAAAGCAAAAGCTTCACACAGAAACAACAGAACACAAAATTAATTCACTGCTTCCCATGGACAGGCAGCGGTTCAGCCACCTCCAAGAGAGCAGAGCCCCATCCCACATAACAGTGACTTGGAAAGACAAACACTATCACTCCACATGTCCCTCTCTTTTCTTCTTCTTCCCCCCACATTATATACTGAGCATGATGCTGTATGGTATGGAACATGCCTTTAGTCTTTAGTCAGTTTGGGTCACCTGTCCTGGATGTGTCTCCTCCCAACCTCCCAAGCATTCCCAGCTTCCTCACTATTGTGGCAGTACAGAAATAAGAAAAGGCCTTGGCTATGTGAAAGCCCTACCTAGCAAGAACAAAAACATCTCACTAATATCAGCACAAATCCAAAACCTAGCCTCACACAAGCCACTGTGAAGAAAATTAACTGTAGCCCAGCTGAAACTAGCACAGTTGTGAAAGCATGTAAAAAAGTCACAAATAGAGACTTTTGATAGATGGTGCTTACTCCAACAATATTCTAAAAATTTCAGGAACATAACAGTAATTAGTGTTGAATTTCACCTCTGTTGCCAGTAACTTTTCACAGTTAGTATTCAACATTAAGTTACAACTTTTTAAGTGTTTCTAAAAGTAAGATGGGCTGTTTAAAAGCTGGAATTATTTTTCTTGTTACAAAATAGCATATATTTGTGTTTTGTGGATCTTTTACAAAGAAATGTAACAAAAATTCTCAAAATAACTGATCATAATAAGCATTCACAGCTGTATTCACCAGCATTGCTGCAGGTATATACATAAGCCTTATGTATTTTCAGAACTGCTATCTATAAGGCTCATTATGATTCCCCAGTATGCTTCTGTTAACAAATTATTATCCCATTAAAATAGAAAAAGCCAACTAAACACTTTATAATAATAATTGGTCTACAAATTGTCCAACTGTTGCAGTGGCTGTATTAACAACATGGATTCATTGAATGGACATATGGTTATATTCAATTAATTACTTGAGCACTGGACTGTGCTGTATGCATGTAGAGAGTCTAGAACATCTTGTCACTGCAGATGCTGTGATAGAGACAAAAGTAGTGAGTTTACTTCAGGGAAACATATTGCTGATTTAGGAGTGTAATGGCCCCTGAAAATCTCATTCGTAAGTGTTATATACTGTTGACATAATCGCACAAGTTCAGGAACATTTTCTTTAATTGCCTTTTCTGATTGTTGACAGATTTTGTTTTCTGTAACAAGACCAGGAAGAAAGTCTGTTGTTTCAAAATAAAGCAGATAGAAAACTTTTGCTAATTTTATAAAACATCCTGCTTTTATTCAGATGTGCTTGTACTCGTAGGTAAGACATTTGATTTCAGAATTGCTATCAAGGGAGTTAGTGGGCTGTCAAGCTCTAGGAGGTTGATGATATAGTTTCTAGAAATGGTTGAATTGTTTTTCTGTGAAAATAAATTATCTAAGCAATTACACCTTCTTCATTCGGTTAGACAATAATTTATCAAATAAGTCTCACTCCTTAAATGTGAATTTTATGCGTGAATGTAATCTGAACAGTTTAGATGGCTGTTTGCAGTCTAGGGGGTATGTATGAATTGTCCACTTAGACTATATATTATAGATTATTGGTAGTGCATGATTGAATTCATCTGATGTTTGCTTTTTGATCATTTGACTTTGGAGAGAACTGTATAACTGGCAGTTTTTAAACAGTGAAATAGCAAAATAAAAATGAACAAAAAAACCATTACTGCTCTTTTAGAACTAGTATCAAGTTGTTAGGATTTCCACAACCAGGGTAACGCTTTCAAAAAAAGATTTAAATATAGTTCTCCTTGTCCAAACTTTTGATGCATGTGATGGTGTGTGAAACGTTACTAATTAATTATCTCCCTAAAATAACTATCAAACTAGAGAGCATCAGTTTTAAAGGCATTGCCTCTGTCTGCTTAGTTTCTTCCTGAAATTCTTTGAAATGAGACACATAAACAGCTGATGGGAAAAGGTACATTGCTGCCCCGGTGTCTCCCAGTGTCTTGTTTGCAGATAATATTTTCTCAGAATATCCTTGTCTCATGATGGCCCAGGAATTAAAACATTTTAAGAGTTTCTGATATGCTGGTTTATGCTACTACTACAGCACATTTTTTGTGAAAAATTAATTCCACTAAATGGCCATTTAAATTTTGTGTTTTTATAAAATCTGTTTAAGTATTGCAAAGGTTGTTCAACCAAGCAAGTGATAGAACTGGCTCTGATTTTTCTTTAAATATTGTGTTATGCAGGTGTAAATACCTTATCTGACAAGCTCTAGTCATTAAACAGTTAATAAGGATGAGGAAGAAGTTTGGGATATATTAAAGATTTAATTTAAATAGCATTAGATAGAACTGTCCTTCAGAAAATCAATGCATTGCAAATGGCAGTAACAGTTTCAAAACAAAAAATTGGTTTTCAGTGAGAATAAAAGATAAAGTAACATAGAATCATAAAACAGCCTGCATTGGAGGGGACCTTAAAGATAATCTAGTTCCAGCTCCTGCTGCTGTGGGCAGAGACATCTTTCATTAGACCAGGTTGCTCAGAGCTCCATATCCATCAGGAGATCTCTCTTATTTGCTTCACAATTTTTTTTTTCAGCAACTAATGAGTTACAATTATCAAGTAAAAGTTTTTTGATTGAATTATTTTTCTCTTAGGCATTTGCAATATGGCATATAGAGAAACAAAGAGGGTCTTTCATCAAAAGACAAATCATTCAGACACATTTGCATTACACTGAGGCCACCAGTGAGCGGTCTGCATGTAGTCATGCAAAGTTTGATATTCTGTTGCAGGGACATGGCTCCCCAAACTGCTTTTTGCAAATATCTTTTAATGGGTTTCTTTACTCGATCAATCACTTGATGAATTCACCTCTTGAGAAACTTTTCCTGGTTTCCTTCTCAATAGAAAACCTTGTGTCATGGCCAAAGAGCTAAACTTGGATTGGAGTAACTAAGTTAAATTGCTATCTCCATCCATTTTAACAGTGACCATACAGCTCAATGGTACTTCGGCTATAGTTTTGGGGTTTTTTATCCCCTCTACTATTTCTGAAGAAAAATAGTAACACTTTCACTCAATTTTAATTTTTTTTTTTTTTTTGAGATCACTGGAGAAAGGATCATACACTATATATTACATTCTCTAAACTCTGAAGCAACTTGACTTACATTCCTGTACAGGAAATTAGATATTCACACATATAAATGTACATGAAGATTAGGTATGCTGTAGAAGTGAATAGTAGTGAATGAACTGTGCAGATGTGACTTGCTTAGTTTTAAGGAAGAAAATATGTTATCTTTAAAGTTAATCACATTACCAAAAATTTGGTCACAGTTGTTAATTTTTAAAAGAATGTGCAATCACTCCAAAACCCCTTCAGTTCTGTTATTTTTTTATAGAGTAATACCTAGAATTTGAAAGAAAGGGGTAAACTAGGAGAATAATTTCTTTGTGTATTCTGAATATCTGGTATTCTTTTATTCACTAAATGCAAGTATAAGGTCCTAGATATGAATTTTTCTTCTTTTTTATAAAGTAAAAGTTTCCTTCAACCTACATTCTCATTATAAATCTTCAAGAAACTGCCTTTCAAAGGTAATACATACTTTGAAATTGTGAAAGAACCTTGCAACTTGAAGAGGAAAAAAAAGAGGAACATCAGAAAAAGATCAGATTGTAATTTTCTGGGTTGTGTAAAAATCTTGGATGGTGTATTATTTTTCTAAACACTTTTATGGGCATTATGCAAAACAGACAGTGAGAACAAAAAGATGGCAACAGCATTCAGATAGATTAAATAGTATTTCTCCCATATGATTTTATTACTAAGTGCAATCTGTGAGGCAAGCATGAACAACCTATTTAGCTAAACATTTATATCTCTGAAGGAAGATTCTCTATCTAGAACTTTGTGTTCACATGAGAATTTTTGAAATATATATCAGACTTTTTAATGCTAAATCAAATAACTCCATGTCTATGTAAATACTGTATCACACTATCATATGAATTTTAATGATTTTATTACAGCATATTTCTCTTTTATTTTTACAATTATGAAAAATTAATTCTTGAAAAGTCTTTGCCAATTTCTATGGCCTTTTTACATCACTACTCTTTACTGAAGGAAAAGGGGGAAATGGAGCACTGCAATGAGATCAAAAACTCAGCCAATTTTGAATAATTCATTTTAAAACTGGACTTCATATTCTAAATATCCCACTAGACAAATGCAATAGTAAATTTCATTCAGGTGACAATAGAACCTGTCAGAAAAAACTTGATTTTATATCCTCTACTACATTAAGCACTGTAATGTTAAACCAAGAAACTCATAGGAAACCATTGTATTCCTTGAGCTCTTCACATTACTTCTTCTCTGAAAAAAAGTGAAGCTCTAATTGATGCCTATTTAAGCATCTGATGATACAATGGTTATTGCTGTTTGTGGTTTGCATAGCCTCACAAATTCTGAATTCCTTTTTTGATCAAAAGGGAAGCAAAATCAGGCTCTGAAACACTAAGAAGTATGTAATAAATCATCCATATCCTTCTCTGGACTGAAATAAGATAAATATGTAGGCAAAAGGTTGAACAATTTGTCTACTTATATCTTCAGTACAGAAGAACAAATCAGCACTGTATTTGTTTAGGATAGTCTTGTTATTTTCAAAACTGTGGCATTGAGTTCTAAGTACAAGTCAGATAGATTGACAAGTCAGGCACAGAAGGAGCAGACTTTATACAGTAATAGTTTTGGTTTCTCTCATGTTTGAAACCACAAGAAAACATTAAGCAAATAGTAAACTTCTAAGTGTGACATTGAAGAAGTTATGATTTAAGAAAAAAAAAATCAAAAGGTCTAAAAATACGCTATCTTCAATGATAAAAAGAGAGGACTGAATAAAGTGTCTCTTCTTCACATACAGAGCAATGAGCTGTGTAAGGAAAAGGGAGGGAGATTTTTTTTCCATTGAAAGTACAGGAGAAAAAAGAAGCAAGGATTAGAAAGGACTTGAGTGTTATAGATTATCTGCATTTGAAAATTTTTACTTCATAGCTAACCACAACCAGAAAAGTAAATGTAATATTCTGTAGAGTAGCAAGCAAATTAAATTTATTTGATCCATAGGATCTGTACAATTGGGCTTTTTATTTCTTTATCTGGTATTGTGATTAATAAATTGTCAATGTATTTTACTTAAGTTAAAATAGTGGGAAACAGAAAACTAAATAATTTTACTGTGTTTAATGCATGTGTATGGCACTAGATGAATATAATTTAATTGACTTTGCAATGGTATCCAGGCCATTTTTCCAATGTTCTTTTTTCTGAGACTGCATTTATTTATATACAATTTATTGAACTCATTATCAGTCAAATTTTTTTACATGAAAAATGTTAAGTCATTATAGGGAGGATTTATGTGACCATTATTCTGTGAGGAAAAGTTGATTTGACTACGTCAAATGAATAAAGAACACATTCATAACTCTCCTTCTTGTTTACTGTTTTATTCAAATTTCATGTAATGCTTTATAATTTTTAAGGTTTAGGTTATTTTTCTTTATATATATATATATATATATAATTTTTTAAAAGAAGAATGAGAAATGTTAATTTTGGGGATAAACTCTTAATAAAACTTTTGTTCCTCTTTGGCCACTCAATGTGATCTTGCTAATTTTATGAAAATTGTGTCATTAGAGAGATTTATTGCTTGGGGTATGTTTAAATACAACTGTATTGGCATTCACAAAATCACTCTCTACCAACAGCTCTGCCCCAAAGTGGCCCTTGCCTTGCTTCAGAAGAAGCAGGATTTGTTCCAGTGTGACAAGTGTATTAGAGTCTATCCATGCTGGGACTTAATTGGTTGCAGTGGGGAGCCACTCTGTAGGACTGCATCTACTGCTTGCACGTTCATTGCACCTTTTCTTTTCCATGACCAGTTAAGAGGGAGCTGACCAACTTATCAATGCCCAAGAATAAAATTAACAAGGGTCTTATGATTAGTATGAAAGTTAGGAGAAGGAGTTTTTGTAAATTTTGTAGCAATCAGAAGAAAGTGATTGCTTTACATTTACTGCCTCTCTTTTGCCTTTTCTTGATAAACATAACAGAGGGAAGTTTGTTTCCTTAGGTAATTTTCAGTGATCTGATGGCTATCCTCCATGCTGTCTATGTGATCCTGACACAAAAAATAAAAAAACCCTGAACCCTTCAAAATCACGTAAAAATCAAAATTTATATAGGGTACAAGGTCTGACAGAGTACTAATATGACAATAAAAAGTGTTATTCCACTAATTTGTGACCAAGAGGGAGAGGAAAAATTATTTTTTTTTATATTCAGAGATGATTAGGAATAATTGTAGTGTTCTGAAACAAAAGCCAAAAAGGCCAAGGTCAACAATTAAATAATTGGATGAAGTGGATCATTATAAATCAAGATAGAGTATTAAAACCTGACACTTTTTGCTCATTACTGAATCATGAAGGAATTATTTGTCTTAGTAAAGGAATTTGATAGGAATACGCTAAGAGCTGAACAACAGAGAACATTCAGATCTATTTCTACTACTGATTGTATTTTACAATTTGCACATACAAGTATCCTTTTTCTTTCTCTTAACTGGTGTGAAAAAATATAACAGAGATATAATTCATTAAACACCTCAGAAATCTGCAGTGTTTCCTGTGTTTTTTTCATGAGTATAATAAAATATTCAAGGTCCTGATAAAACTCAATGCTTCACCACCAACTCAAGTAACAATATACTGATGAAACATTGAATAGTTATAACATGAAAATCTTGCTTTCAAAAATGAATATATTTTTTCATGAAAAATGAAGGAATATTTTTAGGTATCTTCTTTCTCACAGGGTATGTATTAAAGATTACAAAATAAATTATTGGGAAACAGTAAGTCTTATCATCTTAAAAAATAACGGCTGTTAGGACCAATTTCAGTTTTTACCACCATATCTTTGGAGTGCAATCAGGTTTTTATCTTTTTATATTTATTAAAGGCTTTTGGGAAAAAAAAAAAGAACAAAAAACCACTCTCTTAACTTTGTATTCAAACCACAGTTAAATAATGTCATGAAAATGGAACTGAAATAACTGAAATAATGGAACTGCTGTGGGGTTAGTGTAGGGGAGGCAGATGCTCTGGGCTGTGATGGGCTGTCAGTTGTGTTATACACCTGAGTGTCTGTGGTCTGCATGTGCAGCCACAGGCCAACAGGGCCCTTGCTGTCCCTTCCTGCTGGGATGCAGTACCAGTGCCCTTCAACAAGCTGAGCCCAGGGTCTGGGCAGTCGTGTGCTGCCATGTGGCTGGACAAGCTGTGATAACAAGAAAAGTGCCAGGGCAGGAGCAGAGAGTTACATGACCAGGAACAGGCATAGTCCCAATGCTGCCCATCAGAAGACCAAGGCTGCTTGTCCCAGCTTGTATTTGGCCATGTGCCTACTTCTTGTAGCTCTTTCTCAAATGTCTCTTCTCTTTGACTTAACAGACACACAGCAGCACCAACTGCTGGCCCTAAGCCCAGGCAGATGAACTCCTAGAGCTGGGTGTGGAAACGTGGATTGCACTCTGGCCCCTGATGACTAGTACAAAAAATGTGACATTCTAACTGAAAGTTCCTTCACTTTGTGTCTACTTCCTTTTTGGAGTACAGAAAGATGTGCCTGATATATTCTTTATGAGCATAGTGACACACATTTGGTAGCCAAAGGCAGTGGGAGCAGTTGCCTGCCAAGTTAGAAGATCTTGGTGGTTTGAAAAGACTGAAATCTGTAGAGGCCAGTAATCAGAAACACTGTGAGCATGGTGTGTGCAAAAAGTTCATGTGGCAACTGATGTGAATTGGTGCTCAGGATGCTTTGAGTTACTGCTCAAAACTGCAGTGTTCTGAACACAGGCTCCTTATTGAGCAGTAGAAGAGAAGTATTTCTGGTGAGAAGTATTTCTACTTTTTATTCTAGTTTGCACAAATTGGTAAGCTAGGTTGTAAGCCACAGAAGGCTCCTCCACCATCCAAACTTAAAGCTATTCATACATTTCAACAAAGGTATTCATTTGTTACATAACTTTTTCATTAATTAGTACCCTATTCGCTTTGCTATATCTATCATTTTTCATGTTAATTAGTCTGCATGTGCAGTTCTCCCCTTAAAAAAAAAGTTGATTGCAAGGAGAAAGTGAAAGCTGAGGAGGAAACTGGAGCACTGGACATATAATGAGAATCTGAAGAAACTGGGTTTGTTTAGTCTGGAAAAGCAATAGTAAGGCTAAGAGGAGACCTAATTACACTCTTCCACTACCTAAAAGGGTTTTTAAAGATGATGGAGATGATGGAGTAAGCCTATTTTTAAAGCTCAGTGAAAGGGCAGGAAGAAAAAAATTCTGATTAATTATATATGTAACAAGTGCTATGGGACATAAGCTATGTAATTAGACATGAAAATCAAATTTTTTGTAAGAGTTGAGTATCTAGATATTAGGGTCTCTGTGGACAGCCAGTGGACCTCAATCAGTAAACTCCTGAGTGGCCTCACTGTTCATTTATGGAGACGAGATAAAGAACTGATAAGAGAGAACAAACTGACTTGAAAATGGATGAGTGACTGAAGTTCAAGTCACCTTCAAAATTAAGTACTTCAATGACATGTAGGAGCTTCAGAAATTGCCCCAATCAGCCCCCACTGCGTATAGTCCAATTTGTATACGTCAGTGTGTTTGTTAACTTCCTATGAGGAAAATCTGGTCCTTCCCTTCACAGACTCCCTTAGGTGGATGCTGTTTCAGAAACTATCCTATACCACTGTTTAGATAGTGGTACACAGTAGAAATTTTGCCTGCACAGATGGTCAGGTAGAACAGTCTTTAATAGGAGGATAATATATATAAGAAACAAGTATTGACTAATTATGTGTGGGCCAGAGTCATTGGCAGAACTGTGGGACAGATGTGGATTATTAGAATTGAGCACAAAATGGTTTTGTTTGAGCCAGGTGAAGATGTAGCTGAAAGGACCTTTGTAACAGGGACTCCTGTTGACATTTGGGGAGTAACAGACCATGCTGTTCAAAAGATCTGATTTCACATGCCAAGTGTTTCCTTATGGCAATATTCTATCCCCTTTTTTCCCCACCTGTTAACAAGCAATCTTCCCACACTATCTATACAACATTTGAAAAAAAAGTTTTCACTAAAAGGTTGAACACTGGCACAGATACCCAGAGAGGCTGCAATATCTTCAGCTTTGGAGATATTCAAAGCCCAAGTGGACATAGTGTTAAGTAATGTTCTTTGACTTTGAAGTTCATTCTGCTTAGAACAGGGCATTATTAAACTTCAAAAATCCTTTCCAGTCTACTTTTTTTCTATGTTTACTGTTTTAAAATCCTAAGCTCTTTGGGGAAAGCAATATTTTTTCATTCATTCTTATTCTTTTCCTAATTTAAGAAAAAAAAAAAATCACAGCCCTTTCCCTTGAGGGGTGCCTCAAGGAACTATATGAAACCACTATGATAGTGACAGTAGTAGAAGTTGCATGGCAAATTTTTCATTGTAGTTTTGGGTGTTTGTTTTTTTTTTTTTTTGAGCATTTAACAACAGTTTTTTAGAAGAACAACATTCAATGGTTTGATTTTAATGGTTTTGAGGAAAAAAAAAAAGAAGCACATTCTGACTTTCAGCCAGGATATTTATGGCTCATTTAATTAGAACAAATGTTGCTTATTGCTTCCTAAAATTTTGTCTTTCATTTTAAGCGACAATCAATACATGTTGGTACTCATATTCTGTAAAATATCATAATCTGTGTTATACAAAATTTGTAATATTTAAGACTGGTCCATTTTTATATTTGCTTTTCTAGTCAAGAAAATAAGGAATTGGAAAAGAACAATAAAAAAGAAAAATGTTTCCATCCAATATGAAAGTTTCCAAGGTGAGGAACCTTTTGTTAGAACCACTTAAAAAAAAATTGCACTGAAAGTGTGTGAGTGCTAAACAAAGAGAATCGTGTGAGTTTTATAAGCTGTGCTGAGATTCAGAACATGTTAGTAGAGATTTGGCACTACTGGATTGGATTTAACACTATGATAAACACATTTTAAAGTTCAGGTATGGCAAACCTGAGAATATAGATTATCCCTTGAAAACTGGGAAATTGTTTTTGTTTGTTAAAAGAACCAGCCTCAAGGTAAACATTTCTTGTACTTGTTTTATATATGAAGGCACAGGATGTGTAGCATGGAATGGGTAAGAGAAATTCCACATGAAACCAGGTGATGAACTTAGAGAAAGCAATTTGCAGTTAGTCAAGGAGGGTATTAGGTAGGTCTAGCTGGGCTTCATTCCTAAAGGAAGATGGAGGTTAAGAGAGTGACAGAGGTAATACTAAGATCATAAATGAAGGAAAAGTCAGTTTAAGATGTATCAATTTCACAAATCTATATTTAAGGAATAAAAATAGAAGAAAAATGTCACAGGAAGTGACTAAGTCAAATTACTGAGGATGAGCACTAAAGAAGCATGCAACTGCAAAAATAGAATCAGGAAATTGAAAGATAAAACAAATTGCAACAAATAAGACTTTGAAAGCATAGCAATGGACAATGGTGCCCTGGGAGGTATTCATAGGGGCATTGTGAGAACAGTGAGCGGAGGAATTAACCTTGCTACTTAGAACCCATGAGATCCTACCTGAAATACTACGTATACTTTTGAGCCCCTCAGTATTAGAAAGAAATTGATAGGTTAGTGTGGCAGAGGATACTGGCCAAGGACTGTAGCCTTTGCCCTCTGGGGAAGAATCTGAGGAGCTGGAGTTTGTTGGCCTGGAGGAGAGATCATCTCAGGAGTGCTTATCAAGAATGCCTCAGCACCTATGTGAGGGTTAGCAAGAGGCTGAAAGGGGTCTCTTCCCACTGGTGCAAGGTGGGAAGATAAGAGACAGTGAATGTAAGATGAATTCTGAATTTTAAGAAACACTTTTTTTGCTCTGAGAACAGGCAGGCAGTTGAGCAGGCTGCCCAGAAAGGCTGTGCATTCCCTGTTTTATCATGTCTTCAATACCTGATTGGACAAAGCCCTGAGTAATCCAGTCCGACTGCATGGATGAGCCTGCTTTGTGTAGCAGGATGGACTAAAAAATTCTTGAGGTCCCTTTCAGTCTGCCTTTATGATTCCATCTCTGTATATGTGTTTGGACTTCTGTAAGGCAAGGACATACTGCTGAATCATGTTTAGCTTTTCCACCAAGAATTTCAAGTCCTTTTTTTTTTTTGGCAAACCAAGCATACAGCTACTCTTGAAATATGTGGGGACAGGAAAAAAATATAGACACAAAACCTCAAGTTTTATAAAATATTTAGCTTAAGTATGAAACATAATAATAAAATATATGTGAAAATAATTTAAAAAACCCCATAAGTCAGTATACAATTATTTGGAATTTTATTTACTAATGATTTATAAAAGTAAATTTATATTTGTAAAAATATAAATGGAGTAAATTGTATGAAGTATTCTGTATTTTTGAAAGAAATGCTTTTTCTGTAGAATATTTTCCATATTACCATTTTTCCAACAAAAAAATATTTTCTCAAAAATTTAAAACTTCATCAAGATTAAATGATAGCTTTTTGGCTCCTATTCCTGAAGAGTTATATCCATTTTACTTCCTACAGCAGAAAGTGGCATTTAAAGATCCTTTCCATCAAATAAATGACAGATAAAAAGAAACTCCACTGATAGTTTTCTAATTTTTTTTCAACTTTTTGTCTATGTTTTGGTTAAATATTTTTCAAAAGTACTTTGTTTTGATGTTTTGCTTTATTTTGTATCATGAGAACAAATTTATTTTTCGAGTCATTTCATGTGTCCTATAAACTTAAGATCTGTTACTGCTTTATTGAGCTGGACACTAAAAATCTTTCAGTTCTCTCCTAACACTAAGAAATATTTTTAATGTATTTGTAGTATATTAATATATCTCTTCTATTTTCAGTCTTCTGTGATATCAACAAGTAAACCTGTCCTGCAGAATGCAGTTTTTAATGGCAGTGCTAAATGCTGCGTGTTCTTCCTGCTTTTCATTTCTAGGATTACATCATACGAGATAGATTCCTAAACACTTAGTGCAAAGATATGTCTAGTGCTCAGAAACTCCTAATAAGTTAATGAAAATGCAGTGTGAAAGATATAAAGAATCAGCAAAATTTTTAAAACCTGCAGCCCTTGCTGCCATTTTTTATTATTATTATGGCTCCTTCCTGTAATAAATTAGAGGTCAACGTTTCAGAAATATACTGTAATATAAAATAAATACCAGTCAAATAACCCACATAAAGCAAGGTCCAAGTATGAGCATCTAGAGCTGTAATAAAAGTGCTTTCATAGAGTTTCCATAAAAGATTTCACTGAAGACTGAGGGAAAGGGACTGCTGAATGGTTTTATAGATAGCTAGATTTTCTTTTTTAATGGAACATAAATTTTATTTTACATGTCACTCCTCTCCAACTTTTATTGTTTTAATAGCAGAAAGGGTGAGACTACCAGTGGGATTTGTATGCTCAATGCTCATTAATTTTAATAGGAACTGGTCATCAAAATCCCTTATGCAACCCTAGAAACATCAGCCAATATTTCCTGCTATATTTGAGAACAAACTGCAAAATCAACAAACCCCAGAAAAGCTCTCCCAGTTGAGCTGAGCACATTTGCTGAATTCCCACAGTACTGAATAGAGGATAGAGGGAAGTCTAAATCCCTTTTCAGGGCCCTGAGTCATGAAGAATGCAAACAGAAGTGCTCTGTAGCAAACAGAGATAACACAAAATATGATCAAAGCTAGATCATCTTCCCCACTGCTCTTCAAGCATCTTGTATTTGACAAATGCAGAATGCTTGAGAGTAAATGATGAAAGTCTTTGAGCTGTAAAGTAAAGAATTATTACCCAACTTTACTAAATCACCCTAAATTTCAATTTGCCTCAGTGAAATCACAGTTTTAGCAGTCAAGATTGTAATGGGTACTCAACAGACTGAAACTATGATGAAACCTCACTGAAATCTACGACCTTTTGGCAACCACTAAAATTAATAAGAAGCCTTCCATAATTCCAGGGTATGCTTGATCAGGTCACTGATTTTGAAGTGATTTTTACTAGGCACACCAGCTGCATTAATAAAGTATTTGCTCTCTGTATCTATAACAAATATATGTCTATAATACTATGATGTCAAACTTTTCATTAATGTATTTTATCATTTAATCTCTAGTTACCAGAACTCAAATAAAGTTCCTGTGACAAAATTAATGAGAATGAAATACATGCATTTTTTTCAGTCAATAAAATTAATGAGTAATTTGTCTAGAGCTGAGATTAATTTATTTTGTTTAACATCAATCATCATCTCAAAATGCCCACACATACATTTCATGTTATTGGATTATTATTTCATTACAGCTCTTTTTCAAAGTAAGAAAATGTTTTCCCAAGATATGAACAGGTGTTTTGAGAGTCAAAGGTATTATAGACATAATGGAAATTTTAATTATTATAATAGTGTTCATTGTTCTTCACCTTCATTAATTCTGTGGGAATGTATGACAAAGCTAACCTTTCTTTGTGTTCTTATTTAGTGGAAATGGAAATCTCAAAGAGTAAGTTTTTCCTAGTTTTAGAAAGTGAGTTATTAGTAAATAGATTAAAGTTCTTCTATTACAGGGTACACATTTTTTTGTCCAAACCACTCCTAAATAGTTTAAATATCATCACGTATCAAATTGAACTAAAAGAAATCCAGTCCTACACCGATTAACATTTTTAGTCAATCAATGTTTTCAAGTAAGTAAACATTTAAACTATATTGTGCTGCAGAAGTTACATTTCTCCATTAACAAATTAAAAAAAAAATTAAAAGTATTTTTAGAGTTTGCCATGGAATACAGAACTAACATTATTATAAAGGATATAAATATTTAATAAAAGCACCATGCAGATGTTTTCCAGATATTTTTAGATTAGAATGTAGTCTTTGATATCTTGATGCCAGTCTTCATCTTGCTAATGTTACATTTATTTTCTTTTGTTTTGAGAAGGGGCGAGAAGAGAGAGAGAAGTGTAGCTTTGCTGTGCAAATGAAATGAAAAGGAAGCACCACTTTCCTGAAGAAGAAAAATGTTTTCAAACAACTGTTTCAATTTGTGAAGTAGTATCATAGGATAATATATTCCGTTTTCCACTTTAAGTAAGTCAAACATATTCATTCTTCAATTGTCTGCATATATGCTTGGGATTTTTACTGGCTGTATCCTAAATCTGCTCTTCTTGATAAAAATTTGGAAGGCCAGAATTAATTTTGCGCTGCAAATAATTCTTGCCTACACTGGCAAAAAACCATTAAACTCAACTTAATTTCAGCAACTGTTTCCATCATTACTTCAAGTTCTTATTTCTGCTTGAATCTGCTATTTTTTGTCAGTTAAACTAAAACAATGAAATTGTATCAGAAGGATCTTAAATGCAAATTTTAAGGACTAGAGAATATAACTGAGGCTAAACACAGAAGTAAGGAACACACCCCCAGAAAAAGAGGAGATGGGATTGATCCAAATTCTGGATTTCAATTCATAATTAGAAAATGTTTTTGCCCCTGTGGTTCTTCCTTAATTTAGTCTTCCACTTAAGACAAAAATTACTTTTGCAGTCCAAATTACACCCATGCTTGTCTAAAGGCGTTAAACTGATATTCAGATTTGTAACTCTTTGAGTTAGAATGGCTGTAGAGGATTATTCCATTGGAGTGGAGATTATGGATCAGAGCCTTGCTAGCATGAATTAGAGAAAAACCTGGACTTTCCACCAGGTGTTCCAGGGCTGAATGAGAAATGGGCAAACAGTTGCTGAAGATATTCCTAGCTCTATGTGTGTTTACCCTCTAGTGGAGTACTCTAGACTGCTCCATGAGCTATGACTATTTTCTGAGGGATGCAGTCTAGTTTTTATGAACTTCTTAATTGACACTACTCTAGGTGTGCCACCTTTCCCTCCACTTAAATCACAAAAGACTTGCCTTGATACTGCAGCCCAGTTGTTGAGGTTGCATAATTAAATCTTATTTAGGAAAGTCTTGGTTGTGGGGGTTAAATTGTTTCTCAATTTGGATGTATTTTCTTAGGTTTTTTTTTTTAATTTTTTTTTTTTTGGGTTTTTTTTTTTTTTTAGGTCGGTATCTCAATATAGCACCAGCTACAGTGTTTTTGATAGGGAAGTATGGGAGACGGTCCAGATTGCCAGCTTTGCATATTTACAGATCTTTGTACCTCACCAGCAGATGCGTGTGAAGCTTCTAGTCCCCCAAATTGTTCAGCCCAATTGAAATTGTCATGAAGTTAAGAAGCATTACACTTTGATTTATAGGCACAATAATAATCTGCTTTGAGATAACAGAAACAAATTAAGCAAAGTAGAAAGAGATTGGGGGTTATTTACTTGTCTTTTCTGACAAAAAAGCAGAGCTGTGGAAATGCAGTGTGTCTGACAATGCACAGTACTTTTATGTTGACAATATGCAGAATATTTTCAGACTGAAAATGAATGTATTTAAAATATCTTGGAGACAGAGGAGTTACAGATGGGTGTTACTCATCTCCATCACTTTTTATGAGGAAGACTTGAACTATTGCTGTCTTTTTCTGAACTCAAGCAGATGTTATGCCTGAGTTCTATCATCTTTACAAAACTGTAACAACCGAGAATACTACTGCTAGAAGTGATATTGACTGCCTATCTGCCCATTTTACAGTTATTGAAAGAAAAACAAGTTTTTCTTGCCTATTGTCCCAACTTGTCCAAAGCACATGTTCAACACGATTAAATATGAGACTTACTGAAGTTATTTGGGTTAAATCCCGAGTTTCTGACCCAGAATATAGTAAATCAAATAATAAAGTATTATTTGTAACCATGTGAAAAATTTGAACTCCAGGATGGAGTGAAACTTTACTGATTCCAATGTTTCTGAAGATTACGATTCTTCAGGTAGGTGTACGTCCCTGTTTGTATGATGTAATGGTTAATAAAGAAGACATTTCTCCTAAATTATTGAGTTGTTCCTGTTATTGAATTTTGGTAGGAAATGAAACTAAGGAAATAGTAGCTTTTTAAGCCTGTGTAGAATAGGAAGTCTTGTAGAAAGAACACCTGGATAGTATTTGTCGGATGTTTGGATCAGTGAGTTCTGAGTAGGAGGTTCTGCCATGCTATATCCCTCATGCAAAAAGCTTCCAGCATGCACACATATTGCGATGACATTTCAGAATTTATAAGAGAAAACCAGAAAACCAATCACTAAAAAAATCTAAGTGGAATCTAGTTACTAATTGTTTATGCATGCTATTAGCTGAACCCTCTCATTAGGAATACTACTGTACTGCATGTACCACAAAGTATTTTTAAAAAGGAAGAGTCCTATCAGTATTTTGAACATATTTAATGGGAGACATCTTCTGGTTCTACATATATATTAATTTTTAAATTGTATAATAAGGACACTTGTTTAAATTTTGTTTAAATAAGCTGCTGGCTTTTCTAAAATTTGATTGCTTCATTGAGATCAACATTTCAATTTGTGACACCAATAATCAACCCAGAAATGTGTGTCTTTGTAGCTAATGTGAAAACATGTCCTGGTTTTAATGATTATGAGTGCATCTGGATCCCACTGGACTTCAAATGAAGCTGCAGAGTTTGAGTATTTATGCAAAACTGGTTTTGTTGAAAGAACTCAGACTTTTGTAGCTGTGTGTGAAAATGCTAGAATAAATATCTATTTGTTAATGTCACTAAAATTTTAGCAACCATTCTTGTATATCTATTTCAGAGTAGCTTTATCAATTTCTTATTGGTTTTGTTTGGTTTGTTTTGTTTTGTCTATGCTTTGTAATTTAGAGATTGAGTTAGTGGCACTCACTTATTTTAGGGAAAAATTCTAACCAGATAGTGTTTTAGCACTTCTCACAGGATTTATATGCAGGCTGTTATACCTATTTGTCCCTCACAGTACTCCCACAGTGATTTTTTTTTCTTTTTTTTTTTATTGCAAGGAATTAATTTTTATCTGAATGCATCACATGAGAAAAAGTTCATGTCAGTGTGCACTTCCTTTGCTCTTCGGAAGGAGTGTCAAAATTTTGTTTAATGTAGTGAAAGCAGGAAATATTAAAAAAAATTAACCAAGTCCTTTCACATTCAGGTCTCAGGTCAGATACAAATAATCTTAAAATTTTAGGAAGATTCACTGGACTTTGAAGGAGGTCCTGAGTCTTGAGTAAGTTATAGCCTGAAATACAGCTGTACAACAGAATGGGTGTGTGGATTTCACCAGTGGTAGGAAAGCAAAAGTTAATGAGGAGGAACCTGTCATGAAAAGAGAGCTACAGCAGCAGAAGAGTTGACACAGGGCCATAACACAGTCAGGGGTTCCTGATTTCCATCATGCTGAAGCTAGGCAGAAAAAGTAAGCAGCTGGAATTTTATGTGCTGTATTTCTTTCAGGGACTTAACAGGTCATTAGGGGATAATAGTACCTTTAAAAGACCTGACCAGTAGGAGAGAGAAGAGGTTTGGTTGTTGAAATTTCTGTAATTACTCACTCCTGTTGTGCTCCTTGAAGAAAGTAGTGGAAGGAGTTTTGAAGTAGCTGACCTGTCCTTGGAGGATGGTTTGTGTTCCACAGGGAAGCACACAAAGATTTGTAGCAGAAGTAGTGAAAGTGAATACATAAGGATTAAAGTAAATCTCTACATTATATGGAAAATGGAATACTTCATACATGTACTTGTCACAGCCTACTATCATTCTTAAACTTTATTGCATGTTTTGCTATGATGTTTATTTTTTATTGATATGTGCAGCAAAGTAAAATTGTAAAATTAAAGAAATAAAATTAGAAATTATTTCTTTTGAATCACCTACCTACAGTTTTATTGTAAGTTAAGGGGACATTTCAGTTCAAGCAGTGAAGACAGGTTCAATTATTGCACTCGGGATCCATTTCAAATGAGTATTAGTAAGAACTACTAAGAAAAAATAATTTACTTAGTTTCCTATTCTATTGCCATGGAGGAATTAATGTTTTAATTTGCTATCCATGATATTTTATACAGATATCATTTTACATTTTTTTCTGATTTAAATCTCAGTCTTACAGTTTGATGGTAGTTTTGCTCTAAAAAGTTCTTCACCACAATCTTATCTTCCTTTAGATTGAAGCCATCAGGAAATGCATTTTTGTTAGGTTGTGACTGTCTTCTGTGCATCACCTGCTCTTTCTCACATAAATCATCAGTCTTAATTATAGATTCCACAGATATATAGGCATCAGTGGGACTGATCATATGCAGGGCATGCCTTATTTTACCTGAATTAGCTCTGATGTGGCTGCATTTTTACCTGACCTTGGGTGATCTATCAAGAGGGTGCAGTCCAGCAGTTTTTTGGCTGTTAATGTAATTATTTCATGTAGCTGGTCAGTAACTGTGCAACTTTGGTTCTACTTTGAAGCCTAAGGTAAGTCTTCAGGAGCTAATCTGAGAAAAGGTAAATGAAAGGAAAAAAACAGTGAGACCACTATGAAAAAGGGAATAAAAATTCCTAACTCCTCATCTTTGTATTCTTGTTTTGTGATTTGTATTTGAGGACTGATCATGGCATTTGAAGGTCTAAGATTAAATGGACTGGTGTGTTACAGACCACATTTTCAAAAGGATTATCACACTAAATTACAATTTCAATGAGTTTTCCATACAACAGAATGTAATATAAGAAAAATTCTCATTAGTCCAAATTTTGTTCTAGGTGGCTAGAAATGAAAAAAAAAAAATTAAAACTTTTTTTTTTTTTCCCTGTAAAGTAAAAATTATAAAACTTTAGAAAAATTAAAGTGTTGATATATGGCCTTTTAAAAATTCTTGTAGTAATACAATACTTCATTTTTTAATATATATGATCAGATTTTCTTCTGGAACTTCATCTCAAATTTTATTTTTTCTCTCCTCTGTCTCTTCTTCCCATCTTTTTTCACTCCAGATAAAACAGAGAAATTTGAAAACTTTTGAATGTACTAAAGGCAGGTACGTTTATTGTGACAAGAAAACAAAGAAATCTACAAAACTTTCTCAGAAATTTATTCAGTAAGACCTGCATATTTAAGCTTCTGTCCTCAAAGAAGTTTCGACTTTGGCTTTACAGAATTTTCAGTATATTGGTTAGGCACTCAAGCATTATGGACAATGTAAACTAACTCATCTACAAGCAAGCTGTAGAGAAATTAAATATTTTTATTCCATGTCTAAAATGTCAATTATAGTTGTGCAGCTCATAGATGACTGTCAGAAAGTGAATTCTAAGCCTATCTGATATTTGTGGGAGCTTTGCCATTAACTGCAACACAACCACAACGTTGCTCACAGCTGTTACTATAGTGATTGGAACTTATTTTTGTCTGACATTGTCAGAGAGTCCTTGGAAGTCTTGTTCCAGATGATTTCCTGTACACAATTTGTAATGCTGTAGTAATTAATAATGACAATATTGTCAATCAACACTGTACCTGTGGTGGAGGTTCTTGTGGCTCCTTTGTGTGTTTTATGACTTAAACCCAGTACAAACACAAAACTACCTTGAGAGTGACAATAAGCACTAAGAATATATCCTTCGTCTTTTCAGAATATCAGATCTACAAAGGTTTCTCTATCAGAATATTTGTAAGACTAGTTCTAAATAAAAACTATTTATGAAATATTTTTGGAAGACTTTTCTTTGCTGTTAGGAAGAGAGTCTTTGAAACAGGCAAATCATTTCTTTAAGACCTGGATCATTTAAGAACTTAAGAAAACATTGAAACAATTACATTTAAGAACTTAAGAAAACAATGAAACAATTAATGTTGAATGTTCTACCCAAACCAGCTCATATTCC
Source organism: Passer domesticus (assembly GCF_036417665.1). Lineage (NCBI taxonomy): Eukaryota > Metazoa > Chordata > Aves > Passeriformes > Passeridae > Passer > Passer domesticus. The sequence goes on along the minus strand of NC_087474.1, from coordinate 82,557,044 downwards.
CCAATCACTAAGTTTATTCGTTCTACAGATGAAAACAATTTATAATCAGTGTGTTAAAAAAGGGCATCAGAATATTGTAGGAGAAGAAATTCCAATTATTCCATTTTCAGACTATGCTTTGGTTTACTTGTAGTATATGAGAGGTGCTTGCACAGATCTGGGAAAAATTGTGCAGATTTCCAATAAGAGCAGGCACATCCTTTAAGAATGTAGTGAACACTGAATGAAATGCTGACATTTTATTTGAAAATACTATATTACACTGAGTCCAGATTGTATGATGGAATCTGTATAGAGGGACAGTATTAAGCTTAACTTTTGTAATTTTAATTAGATACTTACTCTGTTAGAAACATTGACCAAGAACCAGTTTTCATGCTTTATTGCTGTATTTTTTCATACTATAATTTTTCATTGGGAGGAGTGTCAGAGCTGCTCCATATGTATGTAACTATGTTGCCCTCTTGTGACCAGCTCTCTAAAATGAGAAGTCATAGACCACTTCAAGAACAGAACTTGATTTAAAGCAACATTAAAATTGCTTATCAATAGACTTGGATATTTTGTATGTTTCTTTTAAACCAAACAGAGCATATTTTCTGAACATAGTGTTAAATATCTCTCACATATATGTTGATTCTATTCCTTTCCGATCCTTGTGTCTTTTTTTTGTGGTTTTCTCTTGACATACCACTGTTCTTAGGTGCCAAACTTGTGTAAAAACAATATTCACAACCATGTAGGAGCATTTTATATGTTGACTACGATATTAGGAGATAACTATTCCATTAATTATTACATATGCATGTAATCCATCAGGCATCAAGTCATTCTTGTTTTGGTTCTTTATCTCCTATGGTTCACATACTGGTTGTTCCAGTAAGCAAAACCACAGACAAAGTAATTTGTCATTTCTTTTGGATGTAAATCTGATTAGACTGTCTTTTGGGCTTTGTTGTCTGTTTTGGTTTTGTTTGGCTTTACATTTTTTTTCCTTGTGCCAGTCTTTTTCAAATTTATTTCATTTCTTTTGATGCATGTATTGCTCCCTGGGGCTAGTCAATAACTCTTACAAATGTCACTTAAAAAGAATTTTAAATTATAACTTTGCTGTCCAGTGTAGTTAAATGATAGACTAGGTATGATTGGTGGACCAGATTGAAAAGTGAGAAATAGAATAATTAATTTAAAAATTACAAATAGTGCACTTGATAATCAACATCCTCTGAGATTACTTATCACTTTAGAAATCCCTGGAAGTTTTACATTTTAAGTGAAAGTCATAAACAATGTCAAGTTATCTTCTGACTTTGTGTAGTATTTTCCAATGTTTCCAATATGAATAGGTCTCATTTAGTTGTCTCGTTGACATCTATTGTTGATTCAGAATTTACTTGAGATGATTGACTCTCATCTCACTGTGTATTATAATATAGAGTGGTCCTAACGTATTTACTTTCAAATATTTCGACCATATCTAATGTGACCAGTAAAAAGATATTGCATCTAAGACAGCTGACATGGATGCACAATGAGGGACATACAAGTGCATGCACACTCACCTATATAAGTCTTTTAATGGTATTGACTTCTCAAAAAATCACATTGTTGTTTAATATAGAAAATACTGGAAATAGCATGTATCTTCATTTTATAGACAAATATTTAGGGGATGAAACCACTGGCCCAGAAGGCCAAAACATTCTAGCAAGCTACTCTTTCCTTAAATAAAGAAGACTTTAAGGGAAATCTGAGCAAATTAAGACCTGATAGTTAATTTACCTAAAACAGGGATTAGTTCCCATTAGATTAGAATTGGTGAAGCCACCTCAGGTTACATTTTAATTAGAATTTTTGTTGCAGCACTTCTGCAGAGGATGCTTGATTAAACAACTTACTTTAGCAAATATAAAATTCTTCTTCACCATACTTTGACCCATTCCTTCAATCGCAAAGATATACATAGACTAGGGAGCTTGTATATCACCCTCATAATATTTCAGGGAAAGATAATTAATAGGCATCTTTTCCCTATATAAATCTAGATAGAGTAATTTCTGAAGGGGAAAAAAATACCGAAGCCAACAAACCACAGTTTAGAAGACCAGAACCCAAGTACCAGAAGCTGTTTAACGCTGCTTTTCCAGTCCAGGGTGAAGGCATTATTCAATCGCAGCAGGGACTCTGGTGAAATGTGGGTATGTTATCATTTTATCTGCAGTTGTGCCCAGCAACTGCACCAGGCTTTTGTTTATTCTGTGAGTTTTGTTGTTTATTGGCACATATGCAGGAAGTTGAAAGGAACAACTCTGCAAAAGCAAAGCCCTTGGCTTACCTTTATTATGTATTACCATTATACCTATGGAAATGGTGGCTTCTGAAAACAAAAGTTCTGTGTGCATTTAAATACCCAGGTATGTTTTTCCAAATGACCAGAATATCTGGAACTGGCAGTTAACGTGGAGATTCCTACCTCATTTCTCTGCTGTTCTGTCTAATGTGAAATTCTGCACAGACCGGTTCTTTGAGAAGAAATCTGGAAATCCACTAATACTAATGCAGACAGTCAGATTTGAGATGTAGGGCACAAATTATATGGCAGAAGTAATCCTCTGAAACAGTGTACCCATGGATTCAATTACACAACAAAATTGTCTTAGTTTATAGAGTAATAGACAAGATATTATTTTAAATCTTTCCACACGTACTATTGGATGGAAGTGTACATCAGCATCCTTTGCTGACATTATGCTAACAAAGATGTATTTTTCCTTGGAATTCTCAAACTGATAGAAACATTGACATAATTTTTATGGTTAATTTCAACAATTGTGTGTTCCAAAATTTTGGTACATTGCTTTTGTTTTGTTTTGGTTTTCATCCAGAAAACCCTCTTAATCTCACTCAGTGGTTAATGCAATAATACCATATTCATGTGTTTCAGATTCTCCCAGGGTTTGACAGGGATCTTTAATTGTTCATGATACCTGTGGCTTAGAACAACATAGTCTAGATATAAATGCAAATTTTTATAGCTTGAAGAAATACTCCTAGAAACAACTTTATTTTATCTTAGGAGTGCTACAAAAAAAATGTCCATAGTTATTCATAGTTTAAGTGTTTAAACCGAATCATGCTGAGAGAATACAAGCCATTGATATTATTTATATTTAATATGGCTATTCATGCTGCCTTTTAATTGGCTTTTATGTGGGTTAGAGATAGTTTACAATAATTAAGCTTTAAGTAGGAGTTCACATAGGACTTCATCATCTCTAAGCATCTCTTTTAGCTCTCACATATGGAGAGTGAAGTCATGAATGGGATCTTGAAAAATAAATCATTATTAAAGATACATAAGGAATGATCAGATTAGAAAAAAGTATTCATTAGAAAATGAGACATTGCTTTATATTCTTTAGTATCCCATACTATTTTTTCTAGAAGTTTTTGTTAAGGGAAGTCTCTTTAGAACCAATGATAAATAAAACTTGCACATGGATAAGCCAGCCTGATTTCAAAATATGCTGTTTTTATAAGAACAAAACATAAGAAAGGTAATTTTTCACTTCCAATTTTTGAATATTTGTTTGAGTTCTTGCCTTATAATGCACGCACACTTACAAAATTTGATTAATATTTTCAGGGATATAGCCCATTCAGAAATTACAGATTGAAAAGAGTATACTAATCGTCATCTAATGAAATCCATTTGGATCATATTTCCTTTTCTTGGTCAAAGCTTTTTGTTCACTTTTAAAGAGATAATTTTGTGCTTAGGTTTACAGGAAATGAAATAATTTTAAAAACATCATAATCATGTTCTTTAAAACATTATAAGCCAGGACACAGTTATTTTTAAGATATGCCTATATTTTATTAGCTACATTACAAAGATTTTATTCAGTTGTAACTTGTTAGCTTAACTTTACAGAAGTGATTGGCTTCAAGCAGGAAAATAAGATACAACAATGAGAAGGATCATGTAACAGAGAAATTAAAGGAAACTGAACATTTTGGAGGATGACAGAATGAAGGTGTTAAAAAAAAACTTGATTGCATTGAAGGAAAATATTTAGGAAAATCACATCAGAAAAACAGAATATATGAATATACCATAAATGGGTATGTGTTTTTTGTTTGGGTTTTTTTTTTTAATTTTATTTTTCTGGGTCATACAGGAAGGAGACTAAAACTGCAAAAAAGGAGATGTGAGGACAAAAAAGGATTCTAATGATGGCTTTTAAAGTCATTGATGACCCAGATTTCAGATTATGGTATACAAGATCTAAAGCTCAGGCCTGACTTTACTGTGTTCCTCTCCACAAATTTGCATCTGATTCACTTAGAAGGAACACTTTCCTATGGGCACATGTTACTTTTTGCTAAAGATGCATATTACACACCTGAGCACAGCGTAATGTGGGATGAGTTTACATTCTCCAACCCTTCAGAAAACCTTCTGTGCTCTTTCAGTGAATCTGTAATGTGCTCTCTACCAGTCTGAAATTGCATTTGGGCTCTGTTAGATCTAATTCCAGTCACTGTGTGGTAATCTAAATTAACTTCTGTTTTAGTCCTTCAAATTTTATTTAGATGTTTATAACAGTAAAAGGCTGTTGATTTAGAGGGCATTTTCTATGACAGTTTGAAGTACAAGACAAAATTGTGTTGGAACAGGATAATTGCATATATTCTTACAGATGGTTAATTTGTTCCACAGTTTAATGTTTGGAACAGAACAATGCGATTTGTGCTATATCTTGTTTGACTTGGAGAAGTTGAGCTATGACACTTTTCTGATAGGCAAGATAGATGTTTGACTTGCATAAAACATGCCAGGCAGTAGAGCTTGAAATATGTGCAAAACCTTGGAAAATAAACTAATGATATTTCCTCATGCCCAGAGTGTAATTCTTGTATGCCTGCTACAGCTGGAGAGGGGTAAGCACAGACAGTTGTGTGCCCCTTTTCCTTACTGCAGAAGTGGGTTCCTGGGAGTTAATACTTCAGCTGCAATGTAACACTACTCTTTTAAACACTTTTGTGACTGACTCCAGAATGCCCAAGGAATTTTTGTCTGGAATCCCTTCTTAGTCATATAAAAAGGAAAATGTTAAGTGGGTGATCTGAGCTTTATACTGTATGAGAGATTTCTCTCACAGCGGCTGACCTACAATAGGTACACAGAGCCTTTCATCAAATTATCTGTCAGAGGAGCTTATTGTTCGTTATTACACTTATCTTATTGGTGGCAATGTTAATGGAAAAAAGAAGCTGAAGAAACTTATCTGACAAAATTCAGAAGCAGAAAGTGAAGTGGAATTTAAGACACTTCTGTTCCATATTAAATTCTAGACTCTTCTAAAATATAATGCATTTAGGCTCTGAGAATACTGTTGTAACTACACACTAGAGACTGAATTCTTTTGTCCTTGTTCAAGCAAATCCTGCCCCCAGACTGAACTGGGAATTTAGATTGAGTGAAGACTGCAGAATTGAGCCCTAAAGGAATATGGCTTACTGCAATAAAAGACACAAGAGAGCTGGAATAAAAATACTGCTAGCAACATGTAGCAATGGAAAAACATTACTTAGGGAAACATTCAAATGGGATGAATTAATTAGAAACAAGACTTTGATCTAATGCTTATGACAGTGTTTATGTTCAATGTAACCTATTATTTATATTACCTCCACTCTGTCACATATTTTTTCTATTTGCTAAGTAGTTTGCTTATCTCTTACTGCTCATGAAAGAAAATGTTTTGCACTGTCAACATATTTATTTGTTGTTAATAAAAGATTATAACTAAAAATATAATGATGTGTCAAACAGAACTAACCCTCCAGAGAAGCTAAGCAGATGGAAATGGTGCTGTGAAAACGAATGCATTGTAATTCAAATAATTTGCTTTTCACAGCAGATTATCTGTAAGTCCCACCTGCAACATAGTAATGATGAAGCAGAACTAGAGCAAGTTCATGGATTGATTCTTCTATCCTTTACATTGGTATGAAATCTATATAATATCATATGACATCAAGAGAGTTATATTAGATTTACAATAACATAAATTAGAGTTCAACAAGCAGAACTTAGTAAAGCTAAGTGTTTTAAATACATTTTAATTAATATTTCATTTTAATATTATCTCACTGATGAGCTCTATCAAAGTCCAGTTTAAAATCTGCTAGCTCCCAGAGAAAGATATGGATTATGACTGATTAGAAAACAAATATGTATTCATTGATGAGATATTTTTGATTTATTTTCTTTAATTCATGTTTTCACAGTCACATAATTTTATAGTTTATTGTCAGGCAAATATTCAAATAAGGAAATATTTGTTTTCTGTGTTGTTTTTTTTCATATAACTACATCTATAAGTTGATTTTACAAGAATGACTGCACAATTTTTATTATTAATCTAAAATGAATTCTTTTATATTAAAACTAAGTATATTCCCATTATTGTATTTATTCAGAAAATTTGGAAATCAGTCATTCTAAGTATAATGCTGGAATTAATATGGAAAAACTAACTGCAACTTCATTTCTACTTTTTCTAACCTAAGAAAACTTCATAAATGAAGGCTATTTACTTCGTGTTGCTACTTTCATATTTTTGGTTATTTTTTTCCTAAATACAATTCCACCTTTCTTTCCAAAGTCATTTAAAATCCATTTCTGTGTAAGTGTTTATAAACATTATAAACATTTATGAAGTGGTGTTCATACTGAATTCTAGTGCATAAGGCTCAGGTAATTATACTGACTACAATTTTTTTTCAAGAGCTAGTGGATTTCAGTTTTATTGTTTAATATGTCCCCATTTCTGCTGAAATTTTGCAGTCTTGCAAAGCCAAATATAATTTTTTTTTTCAAAACTGCTTTTATTTTGCTCTCTTTGGAAATATTTAACTCACTCTTACCATTTCCTGATTCTTTCCTCCTTCTTTCAATGACTTTTAGTGAAATCCCTGCCCAGGGCAGCGGGGATGGAACCAGATGATCTTGGAGTTCCCTCTCAACTGAAACCATTCTATGATTCTATGGCATCCTTCAAAGGGATTCTGATACTTTCCTCATTCATTTCAGGCAAATACAAGATTTCAGGTAGCTACAAGATTTATTAGGGGAAACGTCAGTGCTTATGACACTACTGTGGGGTAAAACTTGTCTAAAAGCAAACTTCACGTGAGACCTGGACTACACCTGTCCCCTGTAAAGCTTACTCCAGTTTGCAGAAGAGAAAAACAAAGGAAAAAAAGGAAAGGAGGACAACCATTAGCATCTTTATCATCCTGCAGCATCACAAGTTTGAGAGGCCAAGGAGTGACAATAACCCAAGCATGAACTGGGGATTGGCCATAGTGACAGGAAAAGCAACAGAAAGAGCGCTGGGGCTCCATGGATAATGCTTATGGCTTATGCTAACAATATATTTGTGGAGAAATAAATAAAAGAAGAAGCCATTAATAGTTGAAATAGCCTCTTGGGCAAAGTACAATGTAATGGCTGGTGTGGAACTGTCCTGATCTTCCAGAAAGGAATTGGAAATACTGAATTGGTTTAAACTAGGCCAGAAGTTTTGGAGGTTTTTTGAAAATTTTTTTCTGGATCTTTTTTCTAAACATCTATAATGTTGCAGGATAAAAAAAAATCTTTAAATTAAAATTGCTATCCAATTTTTAAATCTATTCTGCTTAATAAATGAAATTTAGATTAAATGTCATAGTATGGAGTGGTTCTACTTTTGGACCTGCTCCATTCAAATTTCTCAGTGTGTGACATTCTGGAGAATTTTTAATTAATATGGCTTTTCTGATTGGGAATGGAACTAGTCCCTGGTGAGAGAATCAGGTTCAAACTTTAAAAAGAATCTTTTCTATCTGCCAGTCACAGGAAAAGACTTTTGGAAAATTCAGGTTCTCCGTAGACCTACCAGGATGAAAAGCAAAGTCTACAAATAAGAACTATAACACTAAATGACCTCTATCTTGTTCCAATATGCCATCAGTACAGAAGCAAAATAGGATTAAATCTTTGTTTACTGGTAAGTAAAATTAGATGTGGATAAGAGCTTTTCTGATAGACTAGAGATAATTTTTCTTTCTCTACCAACATGATAAAGAGAACTAAATTTTTTTTAATGATCCTGAATAAAGAGTCATAGCTGCTAATTTATTGATTTGGAATAATTAATTGTTAGACTGCAAGAGCTTTATTTATTTTAATATTTTATAATAAATCTTACTAAAAATTCAAAGTACATTATTTTATTAGCAAAACCAAGTAACTTTGAGCATTTCCTCTGCTTTGCAACTGTTGACTTGCAAAAATAAATATTATTATTTGGTTGTTCAATGAAAAAAATAAGAAAATTACACAGAAGCTTTAAAAGCTTGAATCACCTTCACCAAGCAAGCAGCTGCTTCTCTTTAAGGTAGTTCCCAGGCATTTGCGATTTTCCCCCTTTCAAATGTTAGTGCTGTAGTAGTAGAGTCAGCAGAATGTAGTGTGTGTGTTTCAGCTGTTCAAGTTTAGTTCAGCAAATTAACTTCCATTTTTGACAAGGAGACTCAGGCCAAGAGTCTGAGCTAAGAATGGGAGTTGCTTCAGGGTTAGCATATGTTGCATTCTTCCATAAGATGACAATTTGTTACAAAGATACAGTGATATCTTAAACTACTGAAAAAATTACCAGTCTGTTCTGTCAAAGATTTTACATATGAATGTTTCTATCAAAATTAGTTTTATCAGTTTAAGGTTACTTACTTTATTAAATAGAGCTGAAATAGTGTGATTCAAGGATGGTTCTCCTCTTTTCTCAGATTAGCAAAGCTCTTTTGTGCTTTGGGTGTGGTCTGCTGAAAAGAAATATGTAACTTTCTAAAAGAGCCATCTGAAAGAGCTCTTGCCTCCCTCTGCTGATGCTGATGCCCAGGTTTCCTTTACCTATATGTCCTACTTTCTGGAAATATGGTTATCCTACCATGTTTCAGATGACAAATTAGCAGAAAGAATATTTTAAAAAAAGTCATTTTATGGAGCACTAGAAAACTTTTGAAGCACTTTTATCAATGTTTCATCACTACTTTGCGTTTCAGTATCATAAGAAAGTATTTTAAGATTTATTTTTAGAAGTATGCAAACAGTGTTTTTTGTAGGGTCCTTATTAATGCAGTGGCCATTTAATTCAAACATTTACAGTTGATTAGCATTGCAATGAAATGGAGGAAATTAGAACACCCACAACATGATCTATTCAGGACTTAAAAATGTATGGCAGTACTTTCAGTCCAGTGTAGCAGAGAGACTGAACCAGCCATAAACGCACAGTACAAAAAGCTCATAGTGTGATCCACATGGTGTGATTATTGTGGGTCTGGAAATTCTGCTTAATTGTTTGTGTAGGCAGCTAGAGCTAAAAGGAAAGCCTGCTGGTAGTAGTGATATAGGTCACTCTTGGAAATTTATTAGAATTTTTCCTGCTCAGATTGTTCAGGTTTAATCATGACTTGAAAACGGCTGCTCATTACAGAGTAATCTGCACTGAAGTGCATTTATTTATTTTTATTCTAAAGAAATTTCACTAACATATTATTTTTAATTTACATATGTTTTTAAATAAATAATTTGGTAATAGAGTTGAAAATCCATACTAGAAGTTTTCAAAATTCTTCTGCCTGCACTGAACTAAATGAATACAGATGGTATTTTTGGCCATTTCTTACTACAATAGATGCCCAGATCATAAGTGGCTAGTGAAGGTATTTTTATTTAGGAGAATTATTACACAGAATAATTTTATATGTGCTGAAAGTATTTTAATACATTTGTTTTGTTGAAAATTTTATCACAAATTCATAATTTTTCCTTGTATCTGTGCCTACCTCAGGCTGCCAAATGCAAGTCCTAGAAAGCTCATTTTTACTAATTTAAGAGACTATTTGGTAATCATTAGTTCCAAGTTGATTTTAGTGGGATAAAAAAAGGATTGTCATATAGTAAACTTTCTTGATGTGTAACTGTATATGATCCTTAAGGAAAATTGAAAATTTAATCCATTCATTCATTATAGAATCATAAGTTACAGGCACTTTTGGGGCACTTTTACCTTTGAATCTGATCATACTATCTATAACTAATCTTTACATATGTAACAGGCTCCTAATCCAGCTGACATTTGCATAGAACTACCCATCCTCAAGAGGTGATTTTTACAGTTTTTGGCAGTTGGGAGGCTGTAGCCACAACCTCCACTTTCTCTTGACTTGCATTTAACCAAGGACTTAGCAATAATTTGCCATTAAGTCTGTGAAAACTTGAAAGGCTGCCTTTGTCACTTGTTTTCATGTTCTAAAGGCAATAATAATTTGGTATTGCAAGCACGGGGTGCTTGTATTAGGACCATTAACTTGCTATTTGTGTAGCAACAAGTATTGGGAATGCACTTTAATATCTTGGTTTGTGACTTGCAGCCAAATAGCAGGTGCAATAGTCATCTTAGGCTCTTCCCTCTTTACACTGAAATAAGCTCCTTCTTGAATTCACTGTAATTCCCATCTCAGCTTGATCTTTTAGTCTCCATTTGCAGACTGCCAGTTCTGTGGCTGTGCTGCAAGTTACTAAATGTGTTTTACCAGATTAAGACATTTGTCCTGCTTGACTCTGAGCACGGTTTTTTCGTAATGTGAATTTTAAGCTTTGGTACCAATCCAAAGGACAAAATCTCTTTTATCCAAAGTTAAACTGGTATTTCCGTAATGTTGAAACTTGATTATACTTTCTGGTTTGTAATGTCACTGATCTTTAATGAAATTTTCCAACATATTGTTAAACACCAACACATTTTCTTTGCCCTGTTTTTCAAACCTTTTCTGGAAAAAGATCATTGTCTCTCTGAATTCTCTACTCCCCTGCATTTGGTATTTGAAGGAATACAGAACTGGTGTAGAGTTATATCTGGATCTCAGAAAGCAAGGGTGGACAATAAATGCCTTAACAAAGTAGCTGTTTAAACAAGATAGGATAGAAAGAGAAATACAGTCAGCAATAAAGTCTTACACCAGTTCAGATGCTGGACACTCTGCCTGTATGCACCATCTGACAGACCACTGATGCATTTCCCAAATGTGCCCTGCACAGATCTTGTCTATGGTAAATTCTCTTCCATTTTGGCCATTTGAGTTGTTATATGCAGGTTTTCTAAAGAAACCAAGTCTATTCAGCAGTGGTACTGTCAAACAGAAGGGATGTTTGCATCCAAGGAACTTCTTGCTTCACACTTAGAGGCAAGGCTGCACATCATGTACTTGTGGATAATGAGTAGGTGGGAACTGCCTGAAGGCTTCCCAGTAATAACACACTGGCTGACTTTGTCCTCTGGCCAAGAATTTGTGTATCAACACATAATCTGAAGCCACACTGAACAAGTGGCTCAGTGCTCGTGTCAGTGTGGATCACCGACTCCTTGAGGAGCCACCTTGTTGCACATTTTGATCCAACTTTGCGGGTTTTTTTAATTTTTGAATATATTCCAAGTTTCCATTAGGAAGTTTTTCAGCTAATAGAGGGTTTCCTGACAGTCTGGGATGTTACCTCTGTTGTACCACCAACCAGAATCTGGCACAGGGTGCACCAACAGAACCCCTGCAGCTGCTTGTCTTGTGTGCAGGTTTCTCAAGCCTGGAATATGAATCCCAGGACAAGAGACATGGGCTGTTCAAGGTCACTAGCTCCTCAATACAAGGTCTTCTGCCAGGCTCCCTTCTCTACTGAGAAGGACTCTCTTCTGTAGCATTTCCTCCCACACTGTACTCTCTGGTAACTAGATTTGTACTCATAAGTAATCCAGTAAGGAAAATATGTCTTTATAAGGGAAAAATTATTGAAATGTCCCTGAGCATGGGAAGGAAGAAACAGCAGGGTTATCTGACAAAACAGAATTCAGTAGAGCCAGTAAAATATTGCTGTGAAATGTTTTTCTGTTGGAAAATCTTACTTCAATGAAATAAATACAGGAACATTTGCCGGAATGTGGGAACATGTCAACTGCAATGACATTATTCCTATGGCAGGGAAAAAAGAAAAATGGTAAATTTAAGCAGTCTGTTTCTCCTTGTTTTGTTTGAAGTATATAGATTTCTCAGGGTTGAGAACACTTTCAAAATATTCCTTTGAATATCTACAGATGAATCTGTAGTACTGTCAAAATTGAAGGGTTACTGTATATAAATTGCTCTTAAAATGCCATTTCAAAGTTATTTCAAATTTTTTATGCTATGTTCTATTTTTATTAAGGACACTTGAGTAGGCAGAGATATTGGCTAGATATGTGTTAAGTGACTAATACCCTCAGAAGTCAGTGCTTTTGGTTAAATTCATATGTTTTCGCCAAGACTGGACATACTTGTTCCTAGACATGCAAAATAGGCCAAAAGTCCTAAAAGAGAAGGCTCAAAACACAATATTAAAAAAAAAAAAACCTTATGAAAAGAAAATTGTAAAAAGTGTGTGACCCAGGAGGAAATAAAAGGAGAAGAAAATAGACGAGCCCACATTTTGATGTACCAACTGAAAACCAGTAGAGATCTGCTGACATATACCAAATTAAGTAGGAATCTCAATAGGCGGGGAAATTATTAACCTTAATAAGGAGCACTAATAGTAGTGGATTGTTTGCTTCCTAGGATAAGTGCATGGATGTTTTAGTTATGTCATTTATGTAAAGAGAACCTGTAAAATCTAAATTACAGTCATGATAGTTCTGTAAAATTCAACATACACTTAAAAAGAAAATTAAAGGAAATGTCTGTAAATGATATGTCTTTTTATTATCCTCTAAATTAAAGACCTTCTTAAATTAGGCAGAGGACTTCCTGAGAGGAAAGTTGCTTTGAAAGAATGTGACAAAGCTGTTAAGATATATTGAGTTTCACAGATGTGGAATACTGACAGAATCTTAAACCTATACTTCAGTTTTCTGTATGCCAAGAAAGGTACTCAGCAGTTGTCACAGAAAGTCAAGAGTGTGGATATTTCCAGCAGGATGAGAGAGCTGACACACCAGCGCAATGCCAAAAAGAATGCAGTCCCTAGCCACAATCTGCAGAGATTTTTAACACCAAGAGTCTTACCATTGTTGGTAATTTTTGAAATCCCTTACAGAATTGAAGCACACGTTTGAAGATTTCTAAGAGTCTTAGCACTGCTGGAGTAATTTTTGAAATCTCTTACAGAATTGAAGCACACATTTGAAGATTTCTGCAAAAGAAGGCTATTATTTTTTCCATTAGTCAACATGAAAATTGTAGTGGGTTATTAAAATATGAAGAAGTGAAAGTGTCAATGTAAAGAGAAAAATGTCAATGAACAGGAGGCCAGATAGAATGGAAAAAAAATTAAAAAGGAAACTGTAAACGTGATCAGGCATCCCCAAGAGATTCTTTGCACTTGCATCCTTATAAAACAATTTTATCTAAAAGCAGCTGTTACAATCATGTGTAAAGGAAAGGATTAGAGTACACCTGATCAATGACCCTTTCAAGTACTTTATTTGCATATCTTGATTTTCTTGTAACTATTTTCATTTGTCTATGGATTTGTGAAATCCAAAAGGAACCTCTTGTATGCTTTCTCTTTTACTGATGTATTTTAATAGGGCCTTAAATAGAAATCATGATGTGGGCAACTCTGAGAGGTATGTCCAGCAAATAATGGTAATGTGGCAAACCTGCTTGAAGAAGAGCTGACCTTTATTCACTCTGTCAGGTAAAATCTTTGCACTAATGTTCAATATTAATTTAAAGTCTGGAGTTATACATAGGTGTAGAAAGCTTCCAATAAGTATTTCTAGATCAAATATTGATGCTACATATCTAAGTACAGAAAACAGAGAGGCAAAATGAAGCTTTAAAACTCTGCACTACAAGCAGCATGGGAAAAAAACTACTTATCAGCTTTCCAACATCCTACTAAGTAGCCCCAACAAAAGGTATCAAGGGCTTTGGAAGGAGTGTACAGTCATAAAGAATTCTCAATGGAGAGTCCAAGTAATGTTCCACACCACTTAGAGCCTTGAAAAAGCCTGCATAGCATGGATGAGTTTTCCGGATTGCTGAAGGTGTGTTATCAAGTGAGAAGCTGACTAGACTGATAAAAAGGTATAAATGTGCCTTCAAATTTTTCTAGCTCTTATTTCCTTATGCATCTTCAGTTTCAATCAAGCTACAGAACCTTCCTCACACATATTTGGATTTAACATGCATCCAGTAGTACACTTGAAGTAACTATTCGCAGAGTATCTCTATGGCCTTGCATTGCAAGACCCAATGTCAGACATTGCCTTTCCTATAAATGTCATTATTATAAAGGGTCATAAATGTTTAGTTACAGATTTTATTAATAGTGTTATGCATATAATATATAATTTTATACAAAATTTCATTTGTAATTTTATGGTTCTTTATTTTTCTCAGCACAAATCAAAAATACTAACATCTTCCATCTTCATTTCATAGTTACTTTCTCCTCTTCACTCCAGATCAGGACATTGATTTCTTTACCAAAGTGAAGACAAAATATTTAGAAAGAAGAAGGACATTTAGCCTTTTATTTTCTTTTCCCCTTTTTTTTCTTTAATTTGCTTCTAAAAGTATAAAGCCAACTAAAAGTATAATGATTTTTTTAAGAATCCACTTTTCAGAATACCACCTCTCCACAGTAGACTTTTTAAGTCTAATTTTTTGCAATAAAGTGATTTTTACTGAACTCCACATGATTTTTATTTTAAGACCCACTCAGTTCGTAAGTCATATATGTTTCTTACCTCTGAAAAATCGATGTAAACACATAAGCTCTGTCAGGTTGTTATCAATGTTTCAGAGAACATAAAATGAACCTAAAAGATAACCTTCCAAAACTCAGAGGAAAAGACATACTTTCAAATTTGCCTGTCAGTCTACCTCAAAGGAGACAAAGCCAGGAAAAATGTCTTAAATGTGATGGTCTCCTATGATCTGTTTCTAAAATTGTGTTTGCCATTGGATAGATCTTTTATCAGAACAAGAGAAAGCTTTATGCTGTCTTGCCTGACAGTGAAGCACATACTTTATACAACTTGATGCAAGGGTTATCTCATTTAAGCTACTCTGTGATCAGCAACCTGTTTCTCCCATGGGGCTCTTCAAATGTGGCTAGTACCCAAACATAAGAGGGAAAAATAAAGCATTTGAAACCAATTTCTTTTGACACTTTCCTGCATTGCTTCCATCTCTCTTATCTATCTTGTATGTGAGGATAATAATTTCAAAATCACACAGATTCTAGAAGAGGCCAGTCTGTGGTTCAGCCCATCCATGTCTGTAGTACATTTTGTACATAAATATCTTCACTGTGCATCCAAGGTGAAGAAATAATATTGGATACTAAAAGAAGTCATGCTGTAAAGAATCTTTCAAAATGCATAGGAAATAGGTACCTGTTCTGTCTGCTAGGAAGTTTCCTTAGTATAATATTGAATAATAGGAAAGTTGTTTGCAATTTTAACCCATGAGAAGAGAGATGGAAATTAATTGGAAAAAGAAAAATACCCCAGGAAAAAAATCAAGATTTTCCTTTGTTCTCAGGCCACTTCTGGAGGAATAGACCTAGCATATTTAATATGGAGATGAAGGTACAAGAAAAGGAGGAAGGGTTTGTTGTATTTATTGGTGAGAATAATAGGGACATAAATGTTATGCCACATTTATCTTTGTAATATTAGTGATACAGAAAGCACAGCCCTCTGACTGTTCTGAAGACTGATGTAGAGATGTTACATGGTAACTTCAGAAAGCTATTGGTATTTTTATTAGCAAGCACAAGTTTTCTTGGCTGCACTGAAATAAAAATTACATCCATGAGCAATATGTACCAGAATTCAGAGAATTTCTTTTGAAAGGGATGATACTTTACTGATTTCATCCTTTTTTCAGTCACTGTGCCAGTTACAGATATTTTAGCTTCTGTATGTCTCTGACTTCATGGCACCTCGTCATCTGTGCGTAGGATCAGGAAAATTTGGAATATCTACAAGCCCTCTTTTGCATTCTAAGAGAATCTCTTCCAAGACTTTGGAGGGGGTACTGATGCAGAGATTATTCTGAGGAGAAATATAGTGAGGAATGATGTAGGAAATCAATGCTTGAGAGCCAAGCCAAGCTGAATGTGTTTAGGTAATGTGCCCTCATGGAACTGAATTGGAAACTAATGTTGACAGAAATAACAAGCTTTAACCAATGATGATCAATCCTGAATAATGGTTGCATAATGAGAAGAAGTCTATGGAGTCCCAAATAATATGAGATAATTTACAATGTTCTGGAAGAATGAGAGTCTGCAATGAGTGAGAAATACCCATGTGTTAACATTAGCTTGAGGTTTTCATTCCAACTGACCTGTCTTCAGTGCTTTAAAACCACCTGTGTTATACCTTACAGGGATGCACTGTAGGATCTTTTGTACATGTTCGGCATTCACTGCACTTTTCAGAGTCTAGATAAAGTGTATGGGGATCTTTGTAGTGTACCAGTTGATGCACTGGATAAATATCTCCACAGGTCTTGTTACTGTGAGTATGAAACTTTACCATTAAAAAAAGGACAAAAATAACTGAAAATAGGCCTAACTCAAGGGGATTTGAGAATTTTGCCAAAATGAAATAGCTTTATTTCACTGGCATAATTGTTTACAGTACATAAATACATGAACCTCTCTCCTCTCCTCTCCTCTCCTCTCCTCTCCTCTCCTCTCCTCTCCTCTCCTCTCCTCTCCTCTCCTCTCCTCTCCTCTCCTCTCCTCTCCTCTCCTCTCCTCTCCTCTCCTCTCCTCTCCTCTCCTCTCCTCTCCTCTCCTCTCCTCTCCTCTCCTCTCCTCTCCTCTCCTCTCCTCTCCTCTCCTCTCCTCTCCTCTCCTCTCCTCTCCTCTCCTCTCCTCTCCTCTCCTCTCCTCTCCTCTCCTCTCCTCTCCTCTCCTCTCCTCTCCTCCCCTCCCCTCCCCTCCCCTCCCCTCCCCTCCCCTCCCCTCCCCTCCCCTCCCCTCCCCTCCCCTCCCCTCCCCTCCCCTCCCCTCCCCTCCCCTCCGTTTTCTGCTAATTTTGTTTTTTATTGATGCAGTGCAAAGTTATCAGATTTAACTGCTAAAATTTGAAACCAGCTATGGCATGAAGTAAAATAAAGTATCAGTCTCAATTTCCTTCTCAGTGCTAGTGCTTCTGGCCTTCCCCTGTGAGCTGTTACTATGATGAATAAACACACGCTGAATTGGTTCATTAGGATGGAACTATAGATCTCTCCTGATGTTTCCTTTATTCTTTGCAAAAGAGGCTTCATTGTTTCTGTATATTTGGTTGTTACAGCTGTGATGTTGCCAAGCAAAACAAAGTGCCATACAGTAAAATGCTTCTGCATGTATTAAATGCAAAAATAAGAAGCAGAAAAGATAAATGTGATGCAAATTGAATGGTTTATCTTGTTGACTGCCAGGCCTATTAATATGGAGGGAAATTCTTCTATAAATTGTAGAGTTATAATGACTTGTTGGAAATATGTTCTCATCAAAACCACAACTTAATATTTAAGGATTAAATAGAGCTACATTTAAATAACTGTTCTACCTTGGAATCAGATCTGGAGTATTACTACTCTGTTAAATCTATCACTCCCCATATGATGCTGTCTAAAACATTTTAGTCACTTAAGCAATGAACTTTAACAAAAAAAAATACCAAAAAGAATCCTAATGTTTGGTCTAGTGCCTTATATTGGTTTGTCCATTTCACCACTACTTTTATAACTGCTATAAACTTTTTTATAAGTTGATCACATCTGTGATTTTAGCTCATTAGTGATTGTTGTTGAGTGCTGGAATCAAGAACAATGAAGAATCTTATATTTCTGGGTATGTTTCTATAGTTTCAGTTCTTAACAAATGGCACATTCAATCTTTGACGCTATTCATTTAGGGTCAAATGACACAGCTTGATGATAGTGTTTCAACAGGAAATTTATTCAGATGTACTTGGACATTGTAAAAAACAAAAGCATTTTAAAAATACAGATTACAGTTTATAAAAAGCATGCAATAATGAGCATCACTTATATTAACATTGAGCAAAAAGATTACCAAAATGTTAAGTACAATCATACGTAGTTTACAACTAACAAAGTAATTTGCTATTACCTACAAGTTAAAAATCCTGAGAATCAGATTGCAAAAGTTAAATATTACTGCTATGACTTATTCAGTGCACAGCTTGTGTTCCAATTAAGCACGACATTACTGTGCAAAACTTTAATATCGTAAATAATAGCATCGCAAGAGTGTCTAATAAGCACTAAAATAACAACTAAAATATTTTCCTAACTTCTGCACATTCTTGATAAAATTCTTTCATTCCATGCCTTAGATTTATTTCTGTTTTCCTGACTTTTTAATTTTACTTTGAACACAAAGTAATTCCTAAAACACAGGTACAACAATACACTAGGGAACAGAGAATAATCTAATACTTCTTTTTAACTTGCTTTACAAAGTTGCAGTTAGAATGGAATTTATCCCTGTGCCAGAAAATCAGACATTACCTGTGTGCCACTTAGGTTTCAGTTATCTTGACAAGAGTTACATGGTACATAAGTCTTTCTCACGGCTTGTTTTCACTTTTAGTCAGCAGCCTGGGACTTTTCACTTTGCAGATTCGATGTCATCTCATTATCTTCAGGCTAAACAGCTAGCAGAAAGCAAAGGTGTCTATCTCCGTGTAAGTGGGAAGAAATGCACTGCAAAAAGAGATGTTGGCTGCAATTTTATTACATAACATAGAAACACTGTCCCTGGACAGGGTGACATTTTCCCTGCGAATAGACAGAGACAGTGTGGTCCTGCACTGGGACCTGCCACACTGGGGAGTCTGTGGTTTAAGTGGCAGCTAGGAAGAAACATTATACTTTGTTTCATATACCCTGGGTCAGCTTCCTGTGCTTGTTGTGGGATTGAGCCAGACAGAAAAGAGATGGAGAGCAGGGGCTGGAAGCTAAATCTTGGGACAGATTGATAGAAACATGAAGCAGCTTTCCCACTAACCCCACCAATCCATAACAATCAGAAGTAGTTTGGAATGTATATATATTATAGAGAGTTATGTGGTGCCTACTCGTATTCTGTCCTGTCCTTGCTGTATTTATTTTAGGTTTAATATGTTTTGTGTTTCAGCAATGGTATTCTCCAGTTCAGTAGTCTCACTAAAAATCCACATCTCCACACTCTTCCTTTCCCCCTTCAGCTACAATCACAAAAGGCAAAGATCACACAATAACAATGAGATAAGAACAAACTACATGAAACAGCAAAGAGATAAGGCAATGAACAGTAACAGCAACAATTTTAATAAAAAAGTGCACAAAAGAGAGATTGAAGAGGCTGACCTACTGAAGTCACACCACCAGTCTTCTCCCTCTGCTGAGGATCATTGATACCCTATCACTCCATGCCCCACCCTTGCTCCACTTGAAAGGAATATCCTTTTTCTCAGAAGAGAGACACAGTCCATTTCCCCCATGAGACAATAAGGTCAGATGGTGTTCCATGACATTAGTAAAATAATGCTCACACAACTACAGGCTTCAGTCTCTCACAATGACAGAACCAACTAGCCCTGTTCTTGGCCAAAACCAGGATATATGCCACGAACATGGCAAGTAGATGGCTGTTTGCTGTGTTTTCCTAAAAGTATAATTTTGGCATTGGCCATAACCAGTTTCATAAACAAATATCCTACACAAACTGGAACATGTGGCAATCTCATGATATTTTCACATATATCCAAGCAGAAACTCATATTTACTTTTTACTCTTTATTAGAAAACACCTTCTACTATTTATTAATATTGTTAAGCTTTCAGAAAAATTGCAAGAGGTATCCTTTTAAGATTTCCTGTCTTATATTATTATATTGTTGTTTCTTTTACACAAATTAGTAAGAAGAGAAAACATGAGTAAAATTTCAAGGAAAAAATATTTTATTTTAGCTTATTTTTAAGCCCTTAGAACATCTTTGAAATTCAGAAAATGTTTCTTCAAGTGTACTAAAACCACTATTGAATTGTAACTTTTATTCCAGGTATACAGAACTCATTCATATCAACAGAAAGGCCATGGTTATTTCAAGTTAGTTAATAAGAAAACAACAAGAAGAAAAATATTCCCTCTGCACCCTTCTGTCTGTAACACTTATGTAAACCACAGGTAACTACTTTTTGCTTGCAGACATAGGAGAATAGAAGTGTTCATAAGGAAAAGAACCAATAAATGAAAGCAAAAATCACCACAAAAATATGTAATCATATGTCAGATAAAATAAACGGGAGAATCACTGAGATCTAAAGCATTAATAAGTGCAAGTGAGCACTGATAAGACCCTTTCCTTTCAAAGAAGGAAGAGGTCTTTTTTATTGTTCTCATGCTGCTTGTGCTAGAAGAGAAATAAGGACAGGGAATCCAAAGGAATTCATAAGGACAGTATCATCTTAGTTGCTGCTATCTGATTCTGGAGCATATATGATTTCAAGACTGCCTTACTGGTAGCTTAAGTAGCCATAACTGTGTCAGAATTTTCCTTTTTTCTTGAAAACTGCCTGTTTCTAAAAGGCATAAAAAGAACTTATTCTGCCTCAAATAATATCTGCCTTTGTACATAGTCAGAATAAAGGAAAAGAGAAAAGCTGTAATGCCTCCTGCACGGCAATGTCATCCTGTGTGTGAATGAAGAGATAAAGCTCTAGGAAAGCTCTCTTGCACAGCAGTATCCACAGTTATACATGCACCTTTTTGGGAAAGGACTTGCCAAAGTACAGATGAACATTCGGATATCCTGCTGGCCACACTATTTCTAATACATGCCAGGATGTCATTGGGCTTCTTGGCCACCTGGGCATAGCTGGCTCATCCTCAGCCAGCTGTTGACCAGCACCCCCAGGTCTTTCTCTGCTGGAATGTTTTCCAGCCACTCTGCCCCTAAGCCTGTGGTGCTGCCTGGGGTTTTTGCGACCCAACTGCAGGAGTCTGCACTTGGCCTTGTTGAACCTCAAAGAATTGGCCTTGGCCCTTTGATCCAGCCTGTCCAGAGCCCTCTGCCAGAGCCTTCTTACCCTACAGCAGATCAACACTCACACACAACTTGGTGTCATCCATGAATTTACTGAGGGTGGACTTGATCCCCTCATCCAGATCATCAATATAAATATCAATCAATTAGCACCACTCAATAAACTCAAAACAAATGGGGATATACAAGCAACAGATGAGGTAATGTATCCCATTATTTTAATACTGCTCAAATGACTATTTCTTTCTTTTCTGCAGGTTTATTTTTTTATATTTTAAGCTGGTATAAGAATTACCTACTGATGACTCAAGTATCCATTGATAATTTTGTTTCCTTTTCATTGTAATATTTGTGCTATTTTAAATAAATTGAGCCATTTGTTAGTAGAATGAGTGAAACCATTATGTTCATACAGTTGGAGTGTCTTGATTTTATTTTTAGAAAAGCAGAATATGGATCTTGAAAAACACTTCAAAATTACAATCTGAAATGCTGTCATTTTGCCAAGAAAGGTGGATCAGATGATCCTTGAATTCGTCTCATAAATTTTTATTCTATGATTCTATCATGCAATCTATCACAGGAATACTGACCTTAATTGTTTATTTGTAAACCGTGTTTAATTTTACTCATAAATGTTAATTGAGTTATCTGTTGGGCTAAATGTCTACCAGTTATTTCAAACACAATGTATTTCATGCTCTTCCCTCATAAATCTAGGATTTGGTTTACATTTCAAGGAGAAGTTTTATCCAGACTATGGATTGTTTTCTCTTCAGCAAAAAAATTTATAATATATGTTCACTGGCAAATTACACACCGCCAACATAATTTTCTCTGGAATCCATCCATTGGCTAAAAAGGAAGAATTAGCATTGTCCTCCTGCTTGTCAAAAGAAATTAATTAGGATCAGAAATCGTTCTGTTGCAATTTTTATAGAGCTTCCACAATTATAGCATAAAAAAATCACACACACACACAAAGGTAAAAACCGAATTAATGTAATTTTTTTGGTCTCAAACCAGTTGTTTTGCTCAGCCTACTCAGACAAGTACAGTATGTATGCATTCCATTACTTTTTTAGCTTGTGAACAATATCAGGATATTTTGATCAAAAAGGACAGCAAGCAAAGTGTTGATGATGTAGCTCCCTTCAGACTTCCCAGAGGGTGAACATTCAATCTCAACACACGTAAATCCCCAAAAGAGCAACAAAATGATAGTGATGTCCACAGTTACAACCCAAAGATAAAGATTCTTTATTTCAGCCAACAGAAATAACAGCAAACTGCTGCCCTCTTAAGCAAAGAGGATGTAGGGAATAAGTCATGAGCCAGCTGAGCATCCTCTTTTGGTAACCTGCAACAAGCTCTGTCCTTTACTTCAGGCAGTGCATAGATCCATCTCTGTGCATTCCCACAGTTCCCACAGTGATGAGCAGAAACAGCACCTCTGCTAAGGAGAAGACACCTCTGTTTTTGAAAGGTTCTGGTACTCAAAGTTTAACTATATTTAAATTAGATAAGCAGTAAAATATTAATGGGTATTTCTCTCAAAAAATAGTTATGCATTTAGAAAGAAAATGTTTGCTGGAAGGTCAGTTAAAAAGGAGGATGACGGTTGCAAGCATTACAGAAGGAACAAAAAATACAATTTACTGAAGAAATAAAATGCATTCTGACAGAGAGTTGAAATACAGTATTTGACAGAGATTTAAGTATGGGGTTAAAGAGTACAGTAAAATGGGCCGCAATGTCATCAACTTTGACCCAGTGAAAGCAATTAATGTGATACCAGTGTCAGCTGGGTTTATGACAAAATTTAACCTGTCTGACCCAGAGAGATGAAAATAATGACCAGAATTTCTGAGGTCATAGAATAAATCAAGTCCTTAGTACTCTGTGAGAGACTGTGAAAGTTCAATTCATACCAAAGTCGGAGGAAACTGAGGTCATTTAAGGCCAGGCACTCAAAGGTACTTAGGGACTTAACTTCCCTTCCCCTCCAGCCTCCAGTAATGTGCATGCTTTTCTGTATCTAATCACCAATATCCTGTGAGTTTAGGTTCTCTACCATTAGAAAGATTTTATTAACAAGTAGTAAGCAATGATAGCTTAGCTACTGTTGAATAGGTACTGAGAGAACTGTACTTGACTGTTGTTACATACATTCATCAAAAAATGAAATGTGAAAAATGACCTGTTGACTAATGCACCATTGAAATGTCTTATATTTTTGACTAAGCAGATTTTTTTTTTACAGCTACAAACACAGTAATGACTAAATTATATCAAATTCCAGTTCTGAAAATATTTTTTGGGGTTTACAATTTGAAAATAACTGAATATGAGGGTTTTTAAAATAATGCATTCATACAAGGACAGTGTTTTCTGTTCTACCATTGCAGTGTAGTGTCTTCCTTTTCTTTCTCTGTCCTTCAACACAGTCTGTCAAAGAGGAAAGTGGAAACTAGGGAAACCACTGCATGCTTGGCAGCAAGTGCACAACTAGTTACACTGTGGAGAATATATGTTTCTTATTTAAGGAACACAATGCAATTCAGAAGGCCTTTAGCTGAACTTTGGTTTGAAACCTTGCCCAAGTGGCTCACGCATTTAAAAGAGCTGTGTGAATATATTCCACTCCCAGATTTTTCACTGATAATTTCAAATCATTTTGTTTCCTTGCCCTTTTGTTTCACACCCTTTGAAAATAGTAATTTCACACCCCGTGAAAATAGATTTCACAAGGAAGATTGTGGAGATGATAATGTATTTGCAGTTTATTTTAAGACCATTGGAAATGGAATTTGTTTTTCAGACTAATTCATATTCTTTCTGTCTATGTACTTTCTACTTGAAATATTTACCCGCTTCCATAGTTTTGTTGGAAAATCCCCATTTAGGTCAATGGAGCAAGAGGGGCCAAAATGTAAAGATAACACCTCAAACCCAGTGGTTTGGTTTCTGCAGTACATTTAATAATCTGGTAAAAAAAAAATTGTGTCTGTGGACAACCTTAGCAAGAAAACCTGACAAAAGTCTGACATCCTCGTGTTTAACCACACACACAGATGAGGTGAAAAGACAGTGAATGAGGAAGACTAGTCTAATTATTTTTCATGTGAAATCAGTTCCCTGCTGTTCTCATTTTAACATCTGAGATTTCAGATGTTAAAATAGAACTTTCTATTGAGGATAGTCAGATGTTATGAAATTAATTTAAAAGCACTGTTTACCTCGGCTTACACATGAAATCAAACCAAACCAAAAATAATCTGTAATGTGTTTACATACACACATGCACAACAGTTTTGGGTGATGAAAGAAAAATAAACATTTTCGCATTACTCTGCTAATCTTTGAATAAAGCAGGGTAATCACAAGCCAGGTTTTCTCTAGGCCTCCAAGTCAAAGTTTCTCCCAACAATTAGCTGAGCTTTGACACACAAGTCTCTTCTTTGTGGATTTCTGAAAATGGTCATGCAATGGACATGCCACAGTTCTTTTGTTTCAAAAAAGATCTTTTTAATTTTTACTTTTAGCACTAGAAACATGTTCACTTGTACTCCTTAGTCCAGGTAAGAATTTCTCAAAGCATCCAGAACCCTGCCATGAAACATTTTCTTTTATTCACTCTTTGCCTAGACACTTTTGCCTAGTTCACTTTTTCTGTAATGAGCCCTATTGTTTGGAAAAATTAAGTCAGACAGCAGACAGTCATGTTTCTCAATATGTACTTTCTTTCCTGCTGAAAGACAGAAGCATCTGTATTCACAAAATAGTCAGTGAGAGACCCCTTTCATTGCACCTAATGTTTCTGGGAGATGATGTTTGAACACTCTCACCACCTCATTAAAACTTCTCTTCAAGAAATTAGTTTGAATGTAGTAGTTTGTTGCAGTATTCATCTCTCAAATATGTTCAGTTTCATATTCTTCAAAGAATATGTGCCATTCTTAAATTAGGCACAGAAGTTTTTCATGATGCCCTTCTCAGTGTTCCATTCAGTATAGATTCAAAAGTCAGGAAAGAGGACAGGTATTGTGGCAGAGTTCACAGTTGACTATATAAGTGTCAACACAGAGAACTTCGAAGTAGGGCAATAAAAGCTCTTAAGAGTCTTTGTAGATAATTTATGATCAACATAGAGAAGTTGGTTATGTTTTTTAAGTAGTTTAAGGTAGAAGCAAATGCTTTTACAACATTTTAAAGACTCTTCTGAATGAATATTCTGATCTGTGCAATAAAAGTCATTACCAGCATCAAAAGATATATTTGTGTGACTGTATCTATCAAAGTTTAAATTAAATAAAACTACATTCAGATAAATTGTTATATTTTTGAATGTTTATGGATAAAAATGTGATCTATTTTGCTTCTTTTAATGCTACATTAGCTTACCACAGCTCAGTACCAAGTAAAAACTTTTTTCTTTACTTTTCTAAGAAAAAATAGGTGACATATCTCATCAGTACACAATACACAATCAGTATTCATCAGAGTACACAGATTAGTTTGTACAAAATAAAGTACTTATTCAGCTGGTAGTAAAGCAAGCAAGCTTATGGCAAAGCAGAAAGTAATGAAAATGGTGGGATGCTGGTAGTTACAAATACAAGAAATTAGTGTATAGGTGAAATACAAGAGGTACTTTCTGTTATAAAATCATATTGGCATAGTGTTTTAACCACTTGTGTGGAAGCAGCATAAACCAAAATTCCAGATTTCACCTTTCTTGATTGTTAGTTGTTATTTCTTCCTCTATTTATTTTCCATCCACATATTTGAGTGGCAATGATTCAGAGTCAACATAGGAACCTGAAGCTGCATTTTGAGGTGGATTACAAAACTGCCATCATGTCTGTAATTAACTTTGTTATCAACAAGACTCTATAAATTCTTTAAACAGGATGTATGAACAGATCCAATATACATTCATATAAAGCTAATAATGTTTTACACTTAAGATGTGCTTCTCACATTTATTCTTGAAAGTGCATTGCTCCTTCAAAATATTTTGTCTTATAAACAAGTAAACTATCCAATTTCAGACTCTATTTAGACACTATTTCAGACACTATTTATTATATCCAAGGTCACACCCAAGAAGAGGATCAATTAATTAATTTCATTTCTTTGCCTGCTTATTCTTATTTATTATATCTGGCAATTAGTTTAATTCAGGATCGTAAGAGTGGCTCAGAATATAACAGCTTTTTTAAATGGTACAAGGTCCTTTTAGATTTTCTTTCTAAACAAAGGGCTAAACCAAGATTATGATTATGTAATGAGTTATTGACATTGTAAATCATGTCAAAGAATATTTTTCTATTTTAAGCTTTCTCATAACATATCAAGCAACCAAAGATCTACCGACCATTGCTCTTAGCAATAGTGCTTTTTACTGATATATTAACCAATGAACAAAGTGAAGAAAGAATAATATTGTAAGAAGGAAATGCAGATTTTAATAAAATCTCTGGCATCTTTATCATTGAAATGGAGTAATTCTTCCTTTTCACATAGAGATTTATTATTCTGCTAAATACATGCACATCTTAGAATGGAAAACAATGAAAATTGGTGGTTTTGTTAAAATATTGACAAAATGAGGTAATGATACAATATTGTAATTGTACTGCCACAACAAAGATCAGCATTATATGTACTATAAAAGCAGAAGTAATTCTTTACATTCTCTCCTTGAAAGCTTTTTTCATAGATCTAATTCCCTCATTGAGAAAGCAGAGGTCTGACTTCTGTCAGGAAATTCAGCTGCAATATTTCCCTTTTTACATGGTATTTTTTCTGTATTTTGTGTTCAGAGGAGATAACTGCCAGCCTTTTCAGAATAGAAGAGTAGGTAGCAATCAATATTTCCAAAAAGCTTAGGGAACATACTGCTTTTGTATGTCTTATGGTGTCTTTTGATATTGCTGAAGAATTTTTGTTCTCTTCAGTAATCTAGCCAGAGACTTGACCCTATCATTCCTTTAAAATAAGTGACTTTAATTCTTCTTTTCTGAGCACTGCTGTGCTTGACAGCAAATGTTTTGGGTATATGTGTTGACTGAAAATGTTCCTGAAACTCTGAGCAAAGGAGCTGCTTCTTATTGTTTGCTTGGTGACACATTCAAGGAAAATAAACTTTAAATTCTTTGCAAATACATAGGTTTGAGAAAAAACAATGGACAAAAAGAGTTCCCAAAACACTGAACTCCTCTCCTGATTTCTTGCTTAATGGAAGTTAACTGCAACTTACTCAGAGATATTTTAAAGAGTTCTTTTTCCTCTACTACTGTGCTTAGATCCAATTGTGAAATGCTGAAGAAGGGTAAATTAGTACAAGTTAAAAACTGCTGAAATGTAGATGTATTCCTTCTAGCACCAATTTTTCTTGCTTAGAGAACAACATTGTTCAGCCAACATACTCTCTATGGCTCTGTAATATAGCATTGTATTCCACATGTGTATGGCACCTTAAGAAATCAACTTTTATACTGAAATGTAAAAAACCACAAATCAAAACAAAAAAAAATTAACACCAGCTGTATTCTTACATCAGAAACTAATCTGAATGTGATTTCTACATTATAGGTTAAGGTCAATGGTATCAAATCTGGATGCTAAAATATGTGTCTAAAAACCTTAGTGAGACTTCTCAAAACTGCCTTTCTGAATTGAATGGGGAAGGCAAATATTTTGTAATATTATAAAAAAACCTATCTGTCCTTCCTGTCTATAATGTCCAAAACACATATCTTTTTCAGTAGGTAGAATTTATGCTGGTTCAGTGTAATACCATGATAAAAAACTATCTTCCTAAATGTATTGCTTTTAAATATGACAAAACCAGACAACTATAGCTTGAAAATGACTACATGTTAATTCTTGCTTTTCATTTCTCTGGGTGCTGTTATCTTCACTATCAAAAATTCGTAATGCTTAAATGGAATTGTGGAAACCTTCATAGAGGCAGTCATGTTGAGATACAACCTTTAGTACTGGACATGGGATTTTGTTCTGCTTGTGAACATATATAGATTTCTTCTTCTGTAGTGTGTTTAGTAGTACAAACCCTAGGAAAATTATTATTTTGCTTGCATGTCTTGTATCTCGCCAGCGAAAAGCTTATGAATTCCCACTTTCCTTATATATTGTCCAAGAAACTACCGTCCTGTACGTAAAGTAGTTTTAAAAATCCATAATCGATGCAAAACCAATATCTTATACGGTAAAAGAGCTTTGAAATGCATCTGCTTTGGATGAAGCAATGTTTTTACTGAAGAATGCTATTTCACCCAATATGCTTTTGAAATGTTTTGAACAGATCTTGTCCAATTTTCTACTGAACCCTCCTGAGGGTAAGGATGATGCTAGGAGCCATGAGTACTGGACCCATTAAATTATGCCTTTGTTCCTCCTGGGGCAAAGGTCCTCAATGGTTCCTGAGGGGTGCCTGACCCTAGAGTGCGTGCACCTAGTACATCTTCCCAGAGAGTGTTTGCTCATACAACATTTCTGTAGTTCTGTGGGGCTCAAGTGCATAATCATCAGCTTAATGACTTCATCATGACTGCCATTAGAACTGCCATGATCCTAAATTTCTCCCAGAACTTACAGTATCCAAGGAGTTTCTAGTTCATTGAGAAATGACTTCCATTCAATTTAAACTGAAACCGAGTTAAAAACCAGGACAAAATAGAGCACACTCTAAATAATTACATTTCCATCAAAGTAAAAAAGAAGAAGTATTTTAGCTAGGGTATTTATAGGAAACAGTGTTCATATGATTCCTTTCTTTCTTCCAAGAGTACATTTACCTGGCTCAGCAAATTAGCATTGCTTTGATGATCTTAATTTTTTTATCTCTTCCTCCAACTTCATTTTATGTGTGTTAATGAATAATTACACTGGATAAAAATAGATAAATTTTATCCCTGGATTGTTCTCTGGTAGTATCATTTCAGATTTAGTTTTTAAAACATTTATGCATATTTTTATTACTGTCCATGTAATAGACATTGTTATTATTATTATTTCTAATCTATTGCTAGAAAACTGGAGATTCAGGGAGCTGATGTCAAAGTCAGTGGTTTTGGTTTCCTAATATAAAGTATCTAGATGGAATCTGAATTCGTAAAAGTTCCTGCTATAGGTAGTGCACAGAAACAGCACCAAGGATATTAGCGTAGAGAAAATATTGTGCTATCTACTTAAGTTGTTTTTTATTGTCAAATGATTTTTTTGTGTATTATAATAGAACCATAGAAAAAATTGAATGATCCTTAAGAATCATTCAGTTCAACTCTCTGCTTTTCACAGGAAAACCCAAAACAAAATCATACCTTTTTGTCCACGTGCTCCTTGAGCTCTGACAGACTTGGTGCAATAACTACTTCCCTGGTGTGCCTGAGAACCACAAAGGTTCTCAGTGAAAAGCATTTTCCTAGTTTCCAACCTGAATTGCCCGTCACACGGCTTCATTCCATTTCCTTGTTCCTGTCATGGATCACAAGAGACAGGCAACCAACAGCCTTCCTTGAGGAAGTTGTAGTCTGAGAAGAGGACACCCATTGTCAATGCGGACTAAGTAGACCCTTGGATGAAAATGCCTGTTTTCTTTGTCTCAACAATTATTCTAAAATATTTGGTTTCATAACATGTTAATCTTCCCTGATAACACCTTGAGACTGGTGTTCAGGGAAGTCCATCTGCTTATTTAGAATTTATAAGTCCAGAAAATTATAACTGAGGTCCCATACCACTGGGTTCTTCTTTTAGTCACAGTTCTCAATTTCTTTTTTTTCCACTGGTTTATACCATCCTTTCATGGTAATTTGAGCATTTTTTCTGTTGCTGAGGTCCCAACAAAATACAAAACCAGTATGAATTTCATTACTAGCTCATCTCAATATATGAAGAATTTAGGTCCCTTCTCATTTGAAAACAATTTCTTTTTTTGCATATTCTAAAAATTATTGCAAAAAGGACACTCTTTTCCACAGAAGAGCAAGATTGATTTATATTTTCCCTGTGTTTTCCTCATTATTACAATGTCAAGAAAAATCACTGTATCTTAAAATAGATGTAATCTATGTAATCTGAACAGAAGCTTTTTTTAAAATTTTTGCTTCCAAACCTACAAGTATAGTTTTGTGTATAAAAAACATTATAACACTGATTATAATAGAGGGAATTGTTTAGATTTATTGCTGTTGAAGCAGTTTTGTGAGCTACGAGGGCTATCAAAAATGTGTACAGCTGCACATGATTTAGTAATTACCAGTGTCCAAAGCATCTATCTCTGGCAGATGTTTCAGAAGCTGCTAATTTTAAATTGCCTCAAAAAGAATATTGCATGTAAGAGAACACTTGGGTCTTGTGAAATGTGAAATTATTAGCTTAACTTCTACAGTGTTTTAAAAGTTTTGGGGTTTTTTTTTCAATAAAAAATGTTTAAATAAGCAAAATTCTCTTCTGTTAGTAGGAAAATTAAGTAAAATGATATGGTCATGTCAATCTGTGTTTGAATAGTGGCTTCCTTAAATAAATCAAAGAAATTCTATGCATTGAAGTTGATGTGTCTATCCTTAAAAACTATAAAGTTATTCTAAGTTTTACTCTCTCTAAAGTGTGCAGAAATTTATGAACAATTCAGGCAAACTCCAGGCCCAAGAAATAATTTCAAGCTATCTTCTAGAAACTATGTACAAGACTCATGCACTGTGACCTTTATGCAAAAAATAAATGCAAAATAAAATCTTTCTTCTACAGCTTGAATTTTACAACGGTACTAATGCAAAGCTTCCAATTGCAATAAAGTGTTAAAAGATCAGTGCAGGATGATTTGGCATTCTGACATGGACAATTTGAGTCTTATTTCAGATTATTGGGTTAATTATGCTGGTGCATCTTTTCTTTGTTATCATTCACAAACCAAAGTGAAAATTTGCAATAATACTGTTTGAACAGGGAGTGGGATAAGGCAGGTGGTTTACTGATTTGTTTGGTAGGGCTTTTTTAGTTTACTTGCTTGTGGGGTTTTTGGCTGTGAATTGCTGATGATTTTCCTGAAGGTGTCATAAAGTACAGAAAGTTTCTCTTCCCTAATTAATTACATTTTGTTCCAGTGTCATGAAGTAACTTCCATCCATCATGTGTTCTTACCTACAAATTTTGTCATTGCAGTTTGTTGGGTTAAATCCAGCTAAATTAACAACGTTAAACAAGGTTCATCTAGGCAATTATACAGTACTACTGCCAGAAAGTAACTTAAAAAAAGCTTCTATGCTTCAGTAAGTCTTTGGAGTTGTTTGTAATTTCTGCTAAGGCAACTACAGCACTATGTATCATTTTAATGTATTTTAGGGCACAAATTTTGAAGGCGATAATGAACAGTAAAATTATTTACTTTATTTTTAGATTTTTTTGACATTTGTAATATTTTATGGTTCCAGGTACATAATTAAAATTTAGTACAGGACATATAAGCATAGAAGTCAACCATTTTCAGGTCAGAAAAAATGGAAGGAAGTTACAGCAATTTTTTAATGCAATTTAATTTTCAAATTTTTGACCTGGCTTCCCTCTGGGTATTAATTTCTGAGAAAGACAAGAATAACAGAAAAGTATTAATTTCAAAAGGATTTAAGAATGCGTTTTCCTTATGATCCACTAGTAATAGAAAACTTTTACCTTAGCTCTAGATTGCATTTTTTTGAGGAAAACCTTTAAATCAAAGAACTGGGGTAAAGCATGTGCATTTAGTTTACCTAAAAATGATATTTTGATTATGGCTCATTTTGTTTTTTCAAAAACTTTCAATTTATTAATATTCTTATCTAAAATAGAATTTCTGACCTTATTAACACGGCACAGAGATAATTTATGTTAAAATGTCACTGTGCATTTTATTATTAGTTATTGTAAATTTAACATGTAATATAGTGTGTAAATCAGTTTATTTTCTAGCACATTAGGCTGCCAAAAGGAAAATAGCACACAATACTATATAAGCCCTTATAGAATCATTGTTGTCTAGCTGTCTGCTTGCAAAGCCAACCAAATTAACAGTTAAAGTATTTTGTCACTTTTATATTTATTCTGGTTGATAGGTAATGAAATTAATCATGTCCAAAAAAGAAAATATATGTTACTGTACATGGCATGTTCCATAAAAACATTACAATTAAGATGAACACATTACAATTAAGATATAACACATTTAATTTACATGAAAATCAAACAGAAATAACGTAATTAAAATATATTAATTACTCTGGGATTAACTGAGTCCCATTTACAATTCAGCACAAGGAATTTTATAAAACATATGTTGTAGTTTAGGAATGGTATTTCACAGTTTGGTGTTCCCACTTTAACACTCCAAACCATGAGCCCCTCTGTTAATTGCTCCATTTCCCTGTTCCACATCCCTTGTGGTAAGATGAAGAAAAAAATTGGAGGCACAAAAGATAGAGATCACAGGCTGAAATAAGAACAATTTACTGGAAACAGCAACAGAAATAAGAAAACGAATGGTAGCAGTAACTGTATTAATAAGAGAGTGTACAAGAAAAGAGGCGATGATTCACACAAAATTGCTCATCATGTGGAGTCTGACATTGCCCCCAAGCAGAAATGACCTCTTCTGTGAGGTGTGACATGGTCTAAATAATCTCCAGGTCCTGGTCACAACCATCCTGAGTACTGCAAAAATTAACTCTGTCCAGGCTGGAACCAGGACAACATAAGAAATAGAAACAACTCATACCTTTAGCAGTACTTTTATAGCTTGCCAGTGAAAATTTTCTCTTTTAAGTCTGCCTCCTCAGCTTTCATCCTGAATTTGCACTTCCATTGTGCCTTGCTATGCGCTACCTTTCACTATGGGGATTGAACATCATAGAGAAAAATTTAATGGACTATATGCATAACTAGCACAAGCCTTCAGCACTAGAGTGGATAACAAATTGCAATCCTTTGGCTTCAGTAAAAGCTATATGCAGAGCCACAGAAACCCTAGCTAACCTTACTAAAGAATATCTGCTTCATCTTTATTTTCTCACATGAGCTGCTGAGCTTTATTAAGGACCATGATGTCCTTGGTTATGACCTTTAGAGAGCCAGACTCCAGAGAAAAGGTGGTAAATAGAGTTCTCTAAAATGTCAACTGGTAATCTATGGATCTTGCTTTAAAAATACAGAATATGGAGAAAGCAATATTCCATGAAAAATCATAAAAAGTTTATGGAGCTTCCTATTATAATATGTAAATAAGAAAAATATTTAAGTAAGTATATTAAGATATTTAAGTAAAGATACCATCTAAATTTCAAGGCAAATTGGAAGATAATTTTTTGCATAGACTCTCTCATAGGTCTTTGAAATTCTACAAATTATATAATTTAAATTCTGCTTTCACACTCCTCTTTTACAAAAGCTTATGTTTCATTTGCACTTTTTTTGGTGTGCATTAGAGGTAATATATTATTCTCTCTTATCCTTTACAGCTTTCATTCTGCCTCAGATCCAGAAATTTTTTTGTTGTTGTTTTCATTTGATATCTATCTGTCTATATATTCTGCTCTAATTTAAAGATTTAACTTCAGAATATTCAACATCTCAATGGAAAAATAAACAAAAAACCACAAAACACAACAAAACCCAGCCAGCCTCTCCAACAAAATTCCAGAATTTTTATGTTTTATATGAAATTAATATAACTGTAAGACATGGACATGTTGTTAAACATCCCTTATGTCATATTTCCACAAACATTTTCTCTAGCCTGAACGGTTGTAACTGCATCTTGGTTAAAGAATGGCAGAATATCAAGCACTATGAGACATATTACATGTATGTACTCTATCCCACAAACTCACAGAGATATTTTGCTGAGTTCCTGACTTATAAAAACACCTGAGAAATTTTCTAAGTTTGCTGGTGAAAATTGAGCATACCTTTTGCTAAAATCAATTATAACAGGTGCATCAGGCAGGCTTCAATACAGATAACAATGCCTGGTTACAGCAGCTACAGTGGTGTGAGCTCTCATGCAATTGTATGAACATCTGCTTTTATTGCTCTCCTACTTCCCTGCTTTTCAAAATGTGAGCAGTATTTCCCTATTATGTTCTGTACTAAGCAAAGCCATCAATTTTAAGCATCTTTTTCACATGCTCTGCAGAATGAAATAATTTTCTTTTCTCATCAAACAATCTGTATAATTAGAGTACTTTTAGCTATCTGCATCAAACAATTAGTGTATTAATTGCTGAGGGTTGGACTATACTAGTGAGCATGTAAGCAAAATTTTATAAATGTGATTACATTGCTGCAAGAGTAATGAACAGCAATGGCATTTCTATAGACAATGAATCTTTTTCTCCAGAACTCAACGATAAAGATTTTCATTATAGATATTCAGTTGTTTATCCTCATGGGATATTTCCCTTTCCTATATCTCCGCTTCCTCTTTAGATTTGAATGGCCTAATTCTGACCTCGCTTATTTGGATTTTATGCTAAAGGAAATAAATTGATTTTTAAAAAGTTGATCTAAGAAAGAAACCAGAACTGGTAGCTTGCTGTGGCCCAGAGTGTTTTGTGCAACTTCTGAGAGTTCACTGAAACCTAGTCCCTTGTCTTGCAGATTCTTAATAGATAAGTATGAAATGCAGAGCAGCAATAGTCCCATGTTTGCTGACAGATACTTAGCATATTATTCTAGTCACTAGAAACACATCTGAAGTGTGCATACTTTTGTATATGCATGGCCTGTTAGTTAAACTGAGAGGTCTGTATTGTTCTTCAAGATAGCACTTCTTGCAAGAGCAAGGTTAGGTTCCCCTTGCAAGCGTAACTACTCCATCATCATCCAAAAGTATAAATTGGGTAGTCTCATCCGTCATAGGTCAGGCACACAAGAAAATATTCTTGAGACAACAGCCTTTGATCACCATGCTGATATTCAGAACATAATAGAATGGACTCGTTTGGAAGAAACCATAAAGATCGCCTAGTTCAAGCCCCCTGCTGTGTGCAGGGACACCTTTTACTGGCTTGGGTTCCTCAGAGCTCCATCCAGCCTGGCCTTAAACACTTTCAGGGCTGGGTCACCCACACCTTGTCTGAGCAACCCGTTCCAATGCCTCACCAGCCTCACAGCAAAGAATTTCTTCCTAATCAAAGACAAGCCTGCTCTCTTTCAGTTTGAAGCCAGTGTCCCTTGCCCTGTTGCAAAATGCCCTTGTAAAAGGTCTCTCTACATCTTGTATCCCTCTTCAGGTGCTAGGTCACAGTTTGGTGACCCCAAAACCTTCTCTTTTTTTCCATCTGAACAATCTCAATTCTCTCAGTCTTTCCTCACATGAGTAGTACTCCATCACTTTAATTGCCTTGGTGTCCTCCTCTGGGCTTGTTTCAACAGGTTGATATCCCTCCTCTCCTGGGGACCCTAGATATGCATGCAGCACAGCAGCTGGGATCTCACCAGGATGGAACAAACAATGCCCTCCCTGGCCCTGCTGACACAATGCTTTGGATGCAGCCCAGGATACATTTGACTTTCCAGGCTGCAAGTGCACATGGCTGGCTCATGTCCAGCTTCTCACACACTAGCACCCCCAAGT
This sequence comes from Passer domesticus, assembly GCF_036417665.1. Lineage (NCBI taxonomy): Eukaryota > Metazoa > Chordata > Aves > Passeriformes > Passeridae > Passer > Passer domesticus. Next base: position 82,521,257 of record NC_087474.1, on the reverse strand, counting down.
CCTTCTTAGCAGAGCTGTTTTCAATCTGTTCATCCCCAGCCTGTGTTGATACCAGGAATTGTCCCACCTCAGGTGCAGTGTAGGGGTGCATTAGTTTTAGGTTGGTTTATTCCTGTACCCCCCATTCTGTTTATGGTTCTGCCCGGGCCCTCTCTCTCTCTCTCCCTCTTCTTGATTGTCCTGTCAGTTACACTTTTATCTCTTCTAAGACCTCCCTGGCTGCCTGTCCGTTATTCAGTGTCCATTCCTTTCCATCTAGAATCTTCTGTCCAGGACACTGAGAGATTGGCCCGAAGGTCGGGGCTCAACCCCCAGTTTATTCCCACTGGAGATCCGAGATGTTTGTTATGCGTTATTCCCTCCTCTCAAAATTTTAGATTGGTTAATGTATCCTGTTTATAAAGCTTTGCCGAGAAAGCATTTTTGTCCGCGCCCGACGCTCCTTCAATAAACATCTCTCTTTTCCCTGTCCGCGCGGTCCTGTCTTTCTCCTGCGAGACGCAGACTGACTACTCTGCAGACAGCTCTGGGAATTCTCGCTCTCCTAAAGGCTTTTCGCCTTAAGCACTCTCCCCAGGAAATCTTTCCGCGGGAGAGTGCCCTTCCCGCTTCGGTACTGCCGGCGGCACTGCCTACAGCAGCCGGGGACCCAGAGGCCAGTCGTAGCCGCTGCAGGTTGGCGTCTCAAACGTGGGGCAGTCCGACACCGCGGACCCTACGACAGAGAACCCCGGAGCCGACGGGCGCGATCCGTTGGATTCCCAGAAAGTTTCTCGCGAGTCGTTAACCTACCCTGTGTGGGAGCGGACCCATTTTCATGGGTATCGTCCCCACTTGGGGACTGGGTCGGTAGCTCCGTGCACTCCGGAGTCGATCCATTCGCAGGAGCCGCCTTCCCTAGAACGTGAGTTTTCTCTTCCTTTCTTTCTCCCCCCCCCACTTTCTTAACTTACGCCGTTTTCGTACGGCTTTTTCGTAACTCACGCCGGTTTCGCCCGGTACGCCGTTTTCGTACGGCTTTCTCGTAACTTTTGCCGGCACTGCCCGGCGGTGGGGGGTTACTCCAAAGGTCCTTTCTCTCACGTTTTTCCAGGGTTGGTGGTTTGAGCTTTTTACCATCTCATCATGGGTGCTCGTTTTACCAAAGCTCAAAAAAGACACTTTAACTTTGTTTCTGCTATCCTTTCTCACGGGGGTTTTGAAAAATTCGAAAAAAAAGAAATTAAACAACTAATCATTTGGCTGTCTGCTCAGTTCCCAGAAGTTTCCCCTGAACAAATTCACGAGTGGCGTTTTTGGGGACAAGTTTGCACTAAATTAGGAGAATTGGCTAAATCGGGGAGCTCTTCGCTTTCGCGGACTGCTTTCTGGGCTTCCCAAATTAGGAAAGTTCTGAAGTCCCAGAGGAAACTGAGCAGAAAGCCGTCTGACGTGCGTTTTGTTCCCAGCTCACCTTGTTCCCTCTGTTCTGTTCCTTCCCCCGCTGCCCCCGAGCGCGGAAACCTGAAAGCGGCAGCCTACGATGGCACCGCACAGAAACAAAGTCACTGCTCCGACCCCTTTCGGAATTCTCCCCGTCCTCATTCTGACTCGGTTAAGAACACTCGCAGCTGCGAAAGTCCAGTTCGTTTTAATATTCCCCCCCCCCTCCTCCTCCTTCCCCGCCATCTGCCCCACTTTTACAGGATAGCTCACAGGGAGCCCGAAATGGCGGACACCGCGTGGCGCCTCCCGCCGGAATTCCTTCTTCTTCCCAAAAAACACTTCTTTCTCGTTACGACTCTTTCCCTTCTCCGGTTTCCCCTCCCGCTCCTCCTCCCTCCGCCCCTCCCCTCCCTCCTCCCGATTCCACGCCCCGCGGCACTTCCACTCCGGCGTCGGCTCCTCCCCCATACCACGTCTCCCAGGCGGGGACAAAGTCGTCAGCCGTCTCCGCCCCCATTCTTATCTCTCCCCCTCCTTCTTCCCCTCTCAGCTCCGGTTCCCACGCTCCGTCCGGAGCCGCAGCGGGGGGGGCTGAAGGCCAGATTCCAGAGCCGCCAGTCCTCTCGGCGGCACCGGTCACTTACCAGCCCGGGATGGGGGGGGGGAACCAGCCCCAGTGGAGCCCGTTCCCACATCACTCGATAAAGGAGCTGTGCAAAGCCCAAAAAGACTTCTCCCGGGAGAGTGAATACTTCCGGGGAATTCTGAGAGCCACACTCTCTGACACCGTGGTCACCCCCGCAGATTTAAGGCGGCTGTTCTCCTGTCTTTTAAACCCCACAGAATTCCTGGTTTGGGAAAAACATTGGCAGAGAGAAATTGGTAAAATCTTGCCCTCGCTGCGGGAGAACCAAGTGACAGCCACAGATCTGCAGGGGGGTGTGTTAACAACCGACCACTTGTGTGGGACAGGGGCATGGCAGGATGGGCAGGCTCAAGCGTGGTATGTTCCAGTGGAGGCTTTAAAGGAGGGAGCCAAAGCAGCCGAGCGGGCTTTCTTCACCTTACGGTCTCTTGTTGCCCCCTTAACATCATATATGAAAATCATTCAAGAATCTAACGAGCCCTTTTTAAGCTTTGTTGAGCGCCTCCGCAGGGCGATCGAGACGCAGGTCCATGATGAGTCGATTAAGAGGGGAATCCTCACTGAGGTGGCAGCGACGAATGCAAATCCAGCTTGCAAGGCCGCTATCCTCAGCTTGCCGCTAGATCCTCCCCCCACGCTGGATCAGATGCTAGACGTCTGTGACCGCAAACTCGCTATCATCGCGGGGGAACCCGACCAGCAACCCAGGGCTCCAGCTCGAAGGGTAGCTGCCACCGACCTGGAGGAAGTCACCACAGCTGCTGCTGCTGCCCCGTCCCGACAGCCCAACACACCAAAGCTGCAACCCCGGACGGATGCACCGTGTCACCTGTGCAACCAATCCGGGCATTGGATGCCAGACTGTCCCCTGAGGCGGGAGTTTTACGAATTTAAAAAGAAACATCGGCCTCAGGGGACCCCACAACACCAACCAAAAAATTAAATTGCAAGCGCGCCTCCTCCCCGCGCCACGATAAAAATAGGGCAGGTGTCACCATTCCACCACGCGGGGAAAAGGGAAGGGAGGGGGACCTCCAGCAGGACCTGCCGGTTGCCACAGACTCTAAAACTTTACCAGACTTAACTTCTCACGAACCTATTTCTGATCTTTTTCAGGCGGTACCTCGGCCAGTCCTAACAACCACTTCCAGGACGACCCCCTTTCGGTTGCAGTTGACGGAGCCGCTCCATCTTATTGACTCAAATATCCAACTCGTCTCCGTCAGTCCGGAGTGCCCAGGTACCTGGCATCGGACCAAGGGTGGGTTCGTCACGGTTGGAGATTCTAAATCTACACCACAAGACATTCACATCATCCCGGGTCTCATATCATCAGACCTGAAGATATTCGAAATAGCCATGTATTGTGCCAGCCCTCCCACCTTTCTGCCTCGGGGTCAAATTGTGGCGCAAGCCATTCCTATCCCTGAGGAGCTCTGGGACTCCAAGCCACCCAAAACATCCACATCCTCACACCTCCCATCGGTGGCTTGGGCTCAGACCCTAGGCAAAGAAAAACCAAGAATCACCTGCAGCCTACAGAAAGGTGGGGACCAAAAGTTCGTTCATGGGCTTCTGGACACTGGAGCAGATGTCACGGTCATTCCCTCACGGGATTGGCCGTCGCATTGGGAGTTGCATGACGCAGCGGAGCGGATCCGAGGTGTAGGAGGGATCCAATTGGCGAAACAATCTAAGAGCATTGTGCAAATTATGGGGCCGGATGGACAATTAGCATCTGTACGTCCATTTGTTTTAGATTACACGGAGCCCCTGTGGGGGAGGGACCTGCTCGCCCAGTGGGGAGCCCGTATTGACTTACCAGCGGCTCCCCAGGTTTTTGGGGCAGCGGTCACTGAGGAGCGCCCTACCTAGAAACTGAATTGGCTGACTGACACACCTGTCTGGGTAGAACAGTGGCCGCTTTCTAAACAGAAATTAAAGGCGCTCGAGGAGCTCGTGGAGGAACAGCTGCAGCGAGGTCACCTGGTGGAGATCACGTCTCCGTGAAACTCCCCAGTGTTTGTCATAAAGAAACCTAATAAAGAGAAGTGGCGGCTCCTTCACGACCTTAGACAAATTAACAACGTCATTGAAGACATGGGTCCCCTCCAACCAGGGATGCCCTCCCCAACAATGCTCCCCCAAAATTGGAATTTAGCCGTAATTGACATCAAAGACTGCTTTTTCCAAATTCCCCTACACCCGGACGATGCGCCGCGTTTTGCTTTCTCGGTTCCTACCATTAACCGAGAGGCCCCTAGGAGGCGCTACCACTGGACAGTTTTGCCCCAAGGCATGAAAAACAGTCCAGTAATTTGCCAGTGGTATGTCTCTTCCTTGCTCTCATCAGTCAGGGCAAAGGCAACCAACGCTACAATTTTCCATTACATGGATGACATTCTCGTATGTGCTCCAACTGATGACGAACTTGCTCACAGTCTTGACCTAACAATCAATGCATTGGTTGCTGCAGGGTTCGAGTTGCAGCAGGACAAAATTCAAAGAATGCCACCCTGGAAATATTTAGGTCTTACAATTAGCAAAACAACTATCACACCACAAAAAATTACAATTCGAAATTCCATTCGAACGCTTGCTGATGCCCAGCAGCTGTGTGGGTCTCTGAATTGGGTGAGGCCTTGGCTAGGCATTCCCACCGACGACCTGGCCCCCCTTTTCAATTTATTGAAAGGGGGAGAGGAGCTTAGTTCTCCTAGGTCGCTCACCCAAGAGGCGCGAGCTGCGTTGGAAAAGATCCAAAAGTCCATCTCGGAGAGGCAAGCCCATCGTTACCAGCCGGGTCTGCCCTTCAAATTCATTATTCTTGGGAAATTGCCACACTTCCATGGAATGATCTTCCAGTGGGAGGACATCAAGAACACCAAAAAAGACCAAGGGGCTAGGGACCCTCTCTTGATTATAGAGTGGGTGTTCCTTAGTCACCAAAGGTCCAAAAGAATGACGAAGCCACAGGAGCTGGTGGCGGAACTGATCCGTAAGGCTCGCCTTCGGATCCGGGAGTTGGCAGGTGTGGATTTCACATGTATTCACATACCACTCAAATTAGATTCGGCCCACTTTACAAAAGCTATGTTGGAACACCTTCTCCAAGAGAATGAGGCCCTGCAGTTCGCTTTGGACAGCTACACTGGTCAGATTTCTATTCATCGGCCGGCTCACAAAATTTTTAATTCGGAAGTCCAGTTTAAATTATCTCTTCAGCAGGTTCAGAGTAGGACTCCTTTGAAGGCTCTGACTGTTTTCACTGATGCATCCGGCGCATCCCACAAGTCAGTCTTGACTTGGAGGGATCCGCAGACTCAGCAGTGGGAAGCTGACATCAAAGAGGTGGAAGGATCACCTCAAGTAGCTGAGTTAGATGCTGTTGTCAGAGCTTTCGAGAAGTTCCCTGGACCATTCAATCTAGTCACTGATTCCGCTTATGTAGCAGGAGTAGTTGCCCGTTCAGAACAAGCGATTCTGCAGGAGGTGTCCAACATAGCCCTCTATCAGTTGCTCACCAAATTAGTAAGATTAGTCTCTCACCGAGAACATCCGTTTTATGTGATGCATGTGCGGTCCCACACTAACCTGCCAGGGTTCGTTGCCGAGGGGAACAGGAGGGCGGACGCCCTCGCTGCCCCTGTGCAGGTGGCCCCGCTCCCAGACGTGTTCCGCCAGGCTAAGATCAGCCACCAGCTCTACCATCAGAATGCGCCGGGTCTGGTCAGGCAGTTCCAACTTAGCCGTGACCAGGCCAAGGCCATTGTGGCCACATGCCCCCACTGTCAGTCCTTCCAGCTTCCAACTGTTAACACGGGGGCTAACCCTCGAGGATTGGCGAGTTGCGAGGTGTGGCAGTCCGATGTTACACACGTCTCTGAGTTTGGAAAACTGAAGTTCGTTCACGTGTCAGTAGATACCTTTTCCGGCGCGGTTTTTGCCTCCGCCCACACAGGGGAGAAGGCAAATGACACCAAGAAACACCTACTTCTAGCCTTCTCCACGCTGGGCGTTCCAAAAGTATTAAAAACTGACAACGGCCCAGCATACAAATCCTTTGAACTGCGCAACTTCCTGCAGCAATGGGGAATAGAACATAAGACCGGCATCCCCTATTCCCCAACAGGTCAAGCTGTAGTGGAGCGGACCCATCAGAGCCTCAAAAGGGTCCTCCAACAACAACGTGAGGCAATGAAGATGGAGTCCCCCCAGGTCCGCCTTGCCAGGGCCCTTTTTACAATCAATTTTTTAAACTGCTCTTTCGAAAATCTAAATCCACCCATTGTTCGGCACTTTAGGCAACACCAACAACTGCAGCCGAAAGAGAAGCCTCCAGTTCTCGTAAAGGACCCCGAGACCTGGAGGACGGAGGGACCTTTTGACCTTGTCACCTGGGGGAGGGGATACGCCTGCGTTTCCACTCCCTCGGGTCCAAAATGGGTCCCTTCAAAATGGGTCAAGCCATACACCGCCTCCAGTAAAGTTTCAACTAAGAAAGTGGCACAGGTCGAAGAGGCCTGCTGGAGGAGAAAAAAGAGGCCTTCTGAAGGAGGTTTAGACCTCCCGGAGCAGAACCATTCCTAATGTTTTACCTGTATGACTTTTTGTCTTGTTCTTTTCAGAAAGCCTGAGAATGTCCGTCCCCATAACCCACATCGAGCTGATCATTTTCTGGAACTTTTTTGCCATCGCGAGCTCATGGATTGTCCCTCAACCCAAGCAAAACATTTGGAAGATGTTTGCTGGCGCCCTCGGCAGAGATCATTTGTGCCTCTCCGCCACCTCGGCAGCAGACCCCTTGTCGACCTGCCTTGTGGGGATCCCGCTTCCTCCAAAAGAGTTTCCCGAGCCCCTTTACTCCTTCCTTGAACCCCTTTCCCAAAATAAAGTTTTCAGTCCCTCTAGTCCCAATCCCAATCCAATCTGGAGGAGGCTAATGTCCAAATTGAATATATCTAAATCTGACCCCACCGAATTTAAATTGCTCGGCTCCGCGTCAGCAAATTTGTGTGTTCAATTTTTCCCTTCCCGCGACCGCTACGAAAAATCTTTTACACCAATTATAGAACAGAATCAAAACTACGCGGCAGGGAATTGGTGTTCTGTCACCTCTCATATTACCACCCCCATCTCATTTGACAATAAACCCAGATCCCTCCCCAACGGCGTATTTTTCATTTGCGGAAACCGAGCATGGGCAGGTATCCCCCCTCGCCTTCTAGGAGGCCCGTGTACATTTGGACGGCTGACGCTATTTGCTCCCAACAATTCCCAAATTAAAGATTGGAAGGAGAAAATTGTCGCACACAATTCGGTCCGCGTAGCAAGAGACCTTAAAGATTTAGATGAACAGTGCGACTCCAAAATTGTTCATTGGTCAAAGCCAGAAGGTGTCGCACGGACAGTGTTTCTCCCATGGGTGTCTATTGCAAAGTCTCTAGGTGAATTAGCTCACCTGGAGTGTTGGGTAGCCAGACAGGCCAATTTTACCTCAGCCGCTCTAAGCAACCTCCTAGCAGACGAGGAAATAACAAGGCAGGCGACTCTCCAAAACCGGGCAGCAATAGACTTCCTATTGCTGCTTCAGGATCACCGGTGTGAGGAGTTCGAAGGGCTCTGCTGCCTCAATTTATCATCCAAAGCCGGGGACGCCAGAAGATCTATTGACCAAATGAAGGGAATGATCAGCGACATTAAGGAGAAAACATCAGACTGGTTGGGAGACATCTTTACGGGATGGGGTCTCTCGGGCTGGGTAGTCTCTATTTTGAAAACTGTTGTTTTAGTCCTTTTCATTTTACTAGTCATTTCAATTGCAATTTCTGTCGTTTGGAGAATTCTTAGAAGGCTTATAGTTAAATCGATGTCTGCTTTAGAAGTGAATCGGGTGGTAGTCGAAGAACAGATTATGGACGAAAGTCAAGAAGAAGTTGCCGAAGAAGACGAGCAGTTAAAAGACCACCCTGGGTCAGATGAGTCCTCAGAAGATGGTGTTTAAGTTACCCCACTCCTCCTTTTTCTTTTTAAACAAAGAAGGGGGAAATGTAGGGGTGCATTAGTTTTAGGTTGGTTTATTCCTGTACCCCCCATTCTGTTTATGGTTCTGCCCGGGCCCTCTCTCTCTCTCTCCCTCTTCTTGATTGTCCTGTCAGTTACACTTTTATCTCTTCTAAGACCTCCCTGGCTGCCTGTCCGTTATTCAGTGTCCATTCCTTTCCATCTAGAATCTTCTGTCCAGGACACTGAGAGATTGGCCCGAAGGTCGGGGCTCAACCCCCAGTTTATTCCCACTGGAGATCCGAGATGTTTGTTATGCGTTATTCCCTCCTCTCAAAATTTTAGATTGGTTAATGTATCCTGTTTATAAAGCTTTGCCGAGCAAGCATTTTTGTCCGCGCCCGACGCTCCTTCAATAAACATCTCTCTTTTCCCTGTCCGCGCGGTCCTGTCTTTCTCCTGCGAGACGCAGACTGACTACTCTGCAGACAGCTCTGGGAATTCTCGCTCTCCTAAAGGCTTTTCGCCTTAAGCACTCTCCCCAGGAAATCTTTCCGCGGGAGAGTGCCCTTCCCGCTTCGGTACTGCCGGCGGCACTGCCTACAGCAGCCGGGGACCCAGAGGCCAGTCGTAGCCGCTGCAGGTTGGCGTCTCAAACGTGGGGCAGTCCGACACCGCGGACCCTACGACAGAGAACCCCGGAGCCGACGGGCGCGATCCGTTGGATTCCCAGAAAGTTTCTCGCGAGTCGTTAACCTACCCTGTGTGGGAGCGGACCCATTTTCATGGGTATCGTCCCCACTTGGGGACTGGGTCGGTAGCTCCGTGCACTCCGGAGTCGATCCATTCGCAGGAGCCGCCTTCCCTAGAACGTGAGTTTTCTCTTCCTTTCTTTCTCCCCCCCCCACTTTCTTAACTTACGCCGTTTTCGTACGGCTTTTTCGTAACTCACGCCGGTTTCGCCCGGTACGCCGTTTTCGTACGGCTTTCTCGTAACTTTTGCCGGCACTGCCCGGCGGTGGGGGGTTACTCCAAAGGTCCTTTCTCTCACGTTTTTCCAGGGTTGGTGGTTTGAGCTTTTTACCATCTCATCATGGGTGCTCGTTTTACCAAAGCTCAAAAAAGACACTTTAACTTTGTTTCTGCTATCCTTTCTCACGGGGGTTTTGAAAAATTCGAAAAAAAAGAAATTAAACAACTAATCATTTGGCTGTCTGCTCAGTTCCCAGAAGTTTCCCCTGAACAAATTCACGAGTGGCGTTTTTGGGGACAAGTTTGCACTAAATTAGGAGAATTGGCTAAATCGGGGAGCTCTTCGCTTTCGCGGACTGCTTTCTGGGCTTCCCAAATTAGGAAAGTTCTGAAGTCCCAGAGGAAACTGAGCAGAAAGCCGTCTGACGTGCGTTTTGTTCCCAGCTCACCTTGTTCCCTCTGTTCTGTTCCTTCCCCCGCTGCCCCCGAGCGCGGAAACCTGAAAGCGGCAGCCTACGATGGCACCGCACAGAAACAAAGTCACTGCTCCGACCCCTTTCGGAATTCTCCCCGTCCTCATTCTGACTCGGTTAAGAACACTCGCAGCTGCGAAAGTCCAGTTCGTTTTAATATTCCCCCCCCCCTCCTCCTCCTTCCCCGCCATCTGCCCCACTTTTACAGGATAGCTCACAGGGAGCCCGAAATGGCGGACACCGCGTGGCGCCTCCCGCCGGAATTCCTTCTTCTTCCCAAAAAACACTTCTTTCTCGTTACGACTCTTTCCCTTCTCCGGTTTCCCCTCCCGCTCCTCCTCCCTCCGCCCCTCCCCTCCCTCCTCCCGATTCCACGCCCCGCGGCACTTCCACTCCGGCGTCGGCTCCTCCCCCATACCACGTCTCCCAGGCGGGGACAAAGTCGTCAGCCGTCTCCGCCCCCATTCTTATCTCTCCCCCTCCTTCTTCCCCTCTCAGCTCCGGTTCCCACGCTCCGTCCGGAGCCGCAGCGGGGGGGGCTGAAGGCCAGATTCCAGAGCCGCCAGTCCTCTCGGCGGCACCGGTCACTTACCAGCCCGGGATGGGGGGGGGGAACCAGCCCCAGTGGAGCCCGTTCCCACATCACTCGATAAAGGAGCTGTGCAAAGCCCAAAAAGACTTCTCCCGGGAGAGTGAATACTTCCGGGGAATTCTGAGAGCCACACTCTCTGACACCGTGGTCACCCCCGCAGATTTAAGGCGGCTGTTCTCCTGTCTTTTAAACCCCACAGAATTCCTGGTTTGGGAAAAACATTGGCAGAGAGAAATTGGTAAAATCTTGCCCTCGCTGCGGGAGAACCAAGTGACAGCCACAGATCTGCAGGGGGGTGTGTTAACAACCGACCACTTGTGTGGGACAGGGGCATGGCAGGATGGGCAGGCTCAAGCGTGGTATGTTCCAGTGGAGGCTTTAAAGGAGGGAGCCAAAGCAGCCGAGCGGGCTTTCTTCACCTTACGGTCTCTTGTTGCCCCCTTAACATCATATATGAAAATCATTCAAGAATCTAACGAGCCCTTTTTAAGCTTTGTTGAGCGCCTCCGCAGGGCGATCGAGACGCAGGTCCATGATGAGTCGATTAAGAGGGGAATCCTCACTGAGGTGGCAGCGACGAATGCAAATCCAGCTTGCAAGGCCGCTATCCTCAGCTTGCCGCTAGATCCTCCCCCCACGCTGGATCAGATGCTAGACGTCTGTGACCGCAAACTCGCTATCATCGCGGGGGAACCCGACCAGCAACCCAGGGCTCCAGCTCGAAGGGTAGCTGCCACCGACCTGGAGGAAGTCACCACAGCTGCTGCTGCTGCCCCGTCCCGACAGCCCAACACACCAAAGCTGCAACCCCGGACGGATGCACCGTGTCACCTGTGCAACCAATCCGGGCATTGGATGCCAGACTGTCCCCTGAGGCGGGAGTTTTACGAATTTAAAAAGAAACATCGGCCTCAGGGGACCCCACAACACCAACCAAAAAATTAAATTGCAAGCGCGCCTCCTCCCCGCGCCACGATAAAAATAGGGCAGGTGTCACCATTCCACCACGCGGGGAAAAGGGAAGGGAGGGGGACCTCCAGCAGGACCTGCCGGTTGCCACAGACTCTAAAACTTTACCAGACTTAACTTCTCACGAACCTATTTCTGATCTTTTTCAGGCGGTACCTCGGCCAGTCCTAACAACCACTTCCAGGACGACCCCCTTTCGGTTGCAGTTGACGGAGCCGCTCCATCTTATTGACTCAAATATCCAACTCGTCTCCGTCAGTCCGGAGTGCCCAGGTACCTGGCATCGGACCAAGGGTGGGTTCGTCACGGTTGGAGATTCTAAATCTACACCACAAGACATTCACATCATCCCGGGTCTCATATCATCAGACCTGAAGATATTCGAAATAGCCATGTATTGTGCCAGCCCTCCCACCTTTCTGCCTCGGGGTCAAATTGTGGCGCAAGCCATTCCTATCCCTGAGGAGCTCTGGGACTCCAAGCCACCCAAAACATCCACATCCTCACACCTCCCATCGGTGGCTTGGGCTCAGACCCTAGGCAAAGAAAAACCAAGAATCACCTGCAGCCTACAGAAAGGTGGGGACCAAAAGTTCGTTCATGGGCTTCTGGACACTGGAGCAGATGTCACGGTCATTCCCTCACGGGATTGGCCGTCGCATTGGGAGTTGCATGACGCAGCGGAGCGGATCCGAGGTGTAGGAGGGATCCAATTGGCGAAACAATCTAAGAGCATTGTGCAAATTATGGGGCCGGATGGACAATTAGCATCTGTACGTCCATTTGTTTTAGATTACACGGAGCCCCTGTGGGGGAGGGACCTGCTCGCCCAGTGGGGAGCCCGTATTGACTTACCAGCGGCTCCCCAGGTTTTTGGGGCAGCGGTCACTGAGGAGCGCCCTACCTAGAAACTGAATTGGCTGACTGACACACCTGTCTGGGTAGAACAGTGGCCGCTTTCTAAACAGAAATTAAAGGCGCTCGAGGAGCTCGTGGAGGAACAGCTGCAGCGAGGTCACCTGGTGGAGATCACGTCTCCGTGAAACTCCCCAGTGTTTGTCATAAAGAAACCTAATAAAGAGAAGTGGCGGCTCCTTCACGACCTTAGACAAATTAACAACGTCATTGAAGACATGGGTCCCCTCCAACCAGGGATGCCCTCCCCAACAATGCTCCCCCAAAATTGGAATTTAGCCGTAATTGACATCAAAGACTGCTTTTTCCAAATTCCCCTACACCCGGACGATGCGCCGCGTTTTGCTTTCTCGGTTCCTACCATTAACCGAGAGGCCCCTAGGAGGCGCTACCACTGGACAGTTTTGCCCCAAGGCATGAAAAACAGTCCAGTAATTTGCCAGTGGTATGTCTCTTCCTTGCTCTCATCAGTCAGGGCAAAGGCAACCAACGCTACAATTTTCCATTACATGGATGACATTCTCGTATGTGCTCCAACTGATGACGAACTTGCTCACAGTCTTGACCTAACAATCAATGCATTGGTTGCTGCAGGGTTCGAGTTGCAGCAGGACAAAATTCAAAGAATGCCACCCTGGAAATATTTAGGTCTTACAATTAGCAAAACAACTATCACACCACAAAAAATTACAATTCGAAATTCCATTCGAACGCTTGCTGATGCCCAGCAGCTGTGTGGGTCTCTGAATTGGGTGAGGCCTTGGCTAGGCATTCCCACCGACGACCTGGCCCCCCTTTTCAATTTATTGAAAGGGGGAGAGGAGCTTAGTTCTCCTAGGTCGCTCACCCAAGAGGCGCGAGCTGCGTTGGAAAAGATCCAAAAGTCCATCTCGGAGAGGCAAGCCCATCGTTACCAGCCGGGTCTGCCCTTCAAATTCATTATTCTTGGGAAATTGCCACACTTCCATGGAATGATCTTCCAGTGGGAGGACATCAAGAACACCAAAAAAGACCAAGGGGCTAGGGACCCTCTCTTGATTATAGAGTGGGTGTTCCTTAGTCACCAAAGGTCCAAAAGAATGACGAAGCCACAGGAGCTGGTGGCGGAACTGATCCGTAAGGCTCGCCTTCGGATCCGGGAGTTGGCAGGTGTGGATTTCACATGTATTCACATACCACTCAAATTAGATTCGGCCCACTTTACAAAAGCTATGTTGGAACACCTTCTCCAAGAGAATGAGGCCCTGCAGTTCGCTTTGGACAGCTACACTGGTCAGATTTCTATTCATCGGCCGGCTCACAAAATTTTTAATTCGGAAGTCCAGTTTAAATTATCTCTTCAGCAGGTTCAGAGTAGGACTCCTTTGAAGGCTCTGACTGTTTTCACTGATGCATCCGGCGCATCCCACAAGTCAGTCTTGACTTGGAGGGATCCGCAGACTCAGCAGTGGGAAGCTGACATCAAAGAGGTGGAAGGATCACCTCAAGTAGCTGAGTTAGATGCTGTTGTCAGAGCTTTCGAGAAGTTCCCTGGACCATTCAATCTAGTCACTGATTCCGCTTATGTAGCAGGAGTAGTTGCCCGTTCAGAACAAGCGATTCTGCAGGAGGTGTCCAACATAGCCCTCTATCAGTTGCTCACCAAATTAGTAAGATTAGTCTCTCACCGAGAACATCCGTTTTATGTGATGCATGTGCGGTCCCACACTAACCTGCCAGGGTTCGTTGCCGAGGGGAACAGGAGGGCGGACGCCCTCGCTGCCCCTGTGCAGGTGGCCCCGCTCCCAGACGTGTTCCGCCAGGCTAAGATCAGCCACCAGCTCTACCATCAGAATGCGCCGGGTCTGGTCAGGCAGTTCCAACTTAGCCGTGACCAGGCCAAGGCCATTGTGGCCACATGCCCCCACTGTCAGTCCTTCCAGCTTCCAACTGTTAACACGGGGGCTAACCCTCGAGGATTGGCGAGTTGCGAGGTGTGGCAGTCCGATGTTACACACGTCTCTGAGTTTGGAAAACTGAAGTTCGTTCACGTGTCAGTAGATACCTTTTCCGGCGCGGTTTTTGCCTCCGCCCACACAGGGGAGAAGGCAAATGACACCAAGAAACACCTACTTCTAGCCTTCTCCACGCTGGGCGTTCCAAAAGTATTAAAAACTGACAACGGCCCAGCATACAAATCCTTTGAACTGCGCAACTTCCTGCAGCAATGGGGAATAGAACATAAGACCGGCATCCCCTATTCCCCAACAGGTCAAGCTGTAGTGGAGCGGACCCATCAGAGCCTCAAAAGGGTCCTCCAACAACAACGTGAGGCAATGAAGATGGAGTCCCCCCAGGTCCGCCTTGCCAGGGCCCTTTTTACAATCAATTTTTTAAACTGCTCTTTCGAAAATCTAAATCCACCCATTGTTCGGCACTTTAGGCAACACCAACAACTGCAGCCGAAAGAGAAGCCTCCAGTTCTCGTAAAGGACCCCGAGACCTGGAGGACGGAGGGACCTTTTGACCTTGTCACCTGGGGGAGGGGATACGCCTGCGTTTCCACTCCCTCGGGTCCAAAATGGGTCCCTTCAAAATGGGTCAAGCCATACACCGCCTCCAGTAAAGTTTCAACTAAGAAAGTGGCACAGGTCGAAGAGGCCTGCTGGAGGAGAAAAAAGAGGCCTTCTGAAGGAGGTTTAGACCTCCCGGAGCAGAACCATTCCTAATGTTTTACCTGTATGACTTTTTGTCTTGTTCTTTTCAGAAAGCCTGAGAATGTCCGTCCCCATAACCCACATCGAGCTGATCATTTTCTGGAACTTTTTTGCCATCGCGAGCTCATGGATTGTCCCTCAACCCAAGCAAAACATTTGGAAGATGTTTGCTGGCGCCCTCGGCAGAGATCATTTGTGCCTCTCCGCCACCTCGGCAGCAGACCCCTTGTCGACCTGCCTTGTGGGGATCCCGCTTCCTCCAAAAGAGTTTCCCGAGCCCCTTTACTCCTTCCTTGAACCCCTTTCCCAAAATAAAGTTTTCAGTCCCTCTAGTCCCAATCCCAATCCAATCTGGAGGAGGCTAATGTCCAAATTGAATATATCTAAATCTGACCCCACCGAATTTAAATTGCTCGGCTCCGCGTCAGCAAATTTGTGTGTTCAATTTTTCCCTTCCCGCGACCGCTACGAAAAATCTTTTACACCAATTATAGAACAGAATCAAAACTACGCGGCAGGGAATTGGTGTTCTGTCACCTCTCATATTACCACCCCCATCTCATTTGACAATAAACCCAGATCCCTCCCCAACGGCGTATTTTTCATTTGCGGAAACCGAGCATGGGCAGGTATCCCCCCTCGCCTTCTAGGAGGCCCGTGTACATTTGGACGGCTGACGCTATTTGCTCCCAACAATTCCCAAATTAAAGATTGGAAGGAGAAAATTGTCGCACACAATTCGGTCCGCGTAGCAAGAGACCTTAAAGATTTAGATGAACAGTGCGACTCCAAAATTGTTCATTGGTCAAAGCCAGAAGGTGTCGCACGGACAGTGTTTCTCCCATGGGTGTCTATTGCAAAGTCTCTAGGTGAATTAGCTCACCTGGAGTGTTGGGTAGCCAGACAGGCCAATTTTACCTCAGCCGCTCTAAGCAACCTCCTAGCAGACGAGGAAATAACAAGGCAGGCGACTCTCCAAAACCGGGCAGCAATAGACTTCCTATTGCTGCTTCAGGATCACCGGTGTGAGGAGTTCGAAGGGCTCTGCTGCCTCAATTTATCATCCAAAGCCGGGGACGCCAGAAGATCTATTGACCAAATGAAGGGAATGATCAGCGACATTAAGGAGAAAACATCAGACTGGTTGGGAGACATCTTTACGGGATGGGGTCTCTCGGGCTGGGTAGTCTCTATTTTGAAAACTGTTGTTTTAGTCCTTTTCATTTTACTAGTCATTTCAATTGCAATTTCTGTCGTTTGGAGAATTCTTAGAAGGCTTATAGTTAAATCGATGTCTGCTTTAGAAGTGAATCGGGTGGTAGTCGAAGAACAGATTATGGACGAAAGTCAAGAAGAAGTTGCCGAAGAAGACGAGCAGTTAAAAGACCACCCTGGGTCAGATGAGTCCTCAGAAGATGGTGTTTAAGTTACCCCACTCCTCCTTTTTCTTTTTAAACAAAGAAGGGGGAAATGTAGGGGTGCATTAGTTTTAGGTTGGTTTATTCCTGTACCCCCCATTCTGTTTATGGTTCTGCCCGGGCCCTCTCTCTCTCTCTCCCTCTTCTTGATTGTCCTGTCAGTTACACTTTTATCTCTTCTAAGACCTCCCTGGCTGCCTGTCCGTTATTCAGTGTCCATTCCTTTCCATCTAGAATCTTCTGTCCAGGACACTGAGAGATTGGCCCGAAGGTCGGGGCTCAACCCCCAGTTTATTCCCACTGGAGATCCGAGATGTTTGTTATGCGTTATTCCCTCCTCTCAAAATTTTAGATTGGTTAATGTATCCTGTTTATAAAGCTTTGCCGAGCAAGCATTTTTGTCCGCGCCCGACGCTCCTTCAATAAACATCTCTCTTTTCCCTGTCCGCGCGGTCCTGTCTTTCTCCTGCGAGACGCAGACTGACTACTCTGCAGACAGCTCTGGGAATTCTCGCTCTCCTAAAGGCTTTTCGCCTTAAGCACTCTCCCCAGGAAATCTTTCCGCGGGAGAGTGCCCTTCCCGCTTCGGTACTGCCGGCGGCACTGCCTACAGCAGCCGGGGACCCAGAGGCCAGTCGTAGCCGCTGCAGTGCAGCATCTGACCTTTGGTCTTATTAATCCTCATCAGATTCCCATATTCACACTTCTTGATACTGTCCCGGTCCCTCTGGCATCCTCTCCTTCAGGATGGCACCCTGACCTTAGGTGTGTCAACCACAGCACTCAGCTTGGTGTCATCCACATGTTTACTGGGGGTGCACTCGATGCCTTCCTCATTAATGAAGATACTAAATAACACTGGTGCCAATACAGACCCCTGAGGGCCACAGCTTGTCACCAATGTCCATTGTGACCCTGAGCCTTTGACTGCTAGCACAATTTGGGTTTCTTTTAAAAATAAATGCCCAACTACTCTACAGTAATACTGTGACTGTCTCACGAACAGGAGCAAGTATATCTGTCTTTATAGCATCTGTTTTCTCTGTATGTCATTTTTTATCTTAAATATTAAGTTATCTTTTCCAATTTTAATAATTTAATGCATTATTTGTGTATGCCTTCCTGAGTGAAGGACTGGCAAAGTGGAGCTCTTTGCCCAGTGGAGAAGAGTTTTGAAAAATCCTCTCAGGAAGGAGAGTTTAAGGGTACTGTACTTTTAATCACCTAAAAAAAGAATCCAGTCTTACATAGTGATACTATAAAAATAGTGTCTTAGCTACATTTAGAAAGAGACTGATATGCTACTGTTCAGGAGACACAGAAAAGTTCTTTAGAGATCAATACCAGTTAGTAATGATTTAAACATTTTGATGAAATACTGAAAATTACTGTCTACAGAACAGTCAGGGTAAACCTGTTCTTTACCTGTTCTGCACATCAGAACTAAGCAATCACACAAAGTTATTTCTTGGCTATTAAAGACTTTTAATATAAAAATTATTTATTAAACTTCCTGCTTGTTTTTTTATTTGCTTTGAAACTGGCCACTGAACAGAGAGTAGGAGGACACAATCATATGATTAGATTTTCTC
Source organism: Passer domesticus (assembly GCF_036417665.1). Taxonomy (NCBI): domain Eukaryota; kingdom Metazoa; phylum Chordata; class Aves; order Passeriformes; family Passeridae; genus Passer; species Passer domesticus. Next base: position 82,503,556 of record NC_087474.1, on the reverse strand, counting down.
TAAGAGTCTTAATGAAAAGTATTATAATTCTGTAGGAAAGAACAGAAACTGTATGTGAGAAAAAGCCCATCAATATTCTTGGGAAACTTTCATCACTTTTTTCAACCATCTGTAATTTTTAATCTCTATATTAATATTTTACAAGGAAATTAAAAGCCTGGGATCTTCTAAGAATGTGGGAAAAAAAAAAGTCAAATTTACAGGGATACCAGGCATTAAAATATCTCCCTGAGGTACTTTAGTCTTTAACTGAATGTGGTTAACATGATTAATTATCAATAGAGAATATTATTTTACATTTTATGCATTATTCAGTCATTGCAAACAAGATAGAAATTTATGCACATAGTGATCCTATGTATGCAGTTTATATTTTTCTGTTTTGTTGGGGAGGATGAAAGTTTGTCAAGAAAGTCTCACAGATATGTATGATAAGCAGAAAGAATGTAGAAGATGAGGAAGGAATAGAGATGGAAGCAAGTTTTGATATAGAGGAAAAGAATTGCTGAGCCAGTCTTACTGGATAACCAAGGAGGCAAAGGGTGTGTTAGTCAGAAGGGAGTTTTTAAGACTTAGAAGGATAAACCCACCTCAAACAAGAAGATGTTTTTACCAAGCAGAAAGATAGCACAGGCAAACAAGTCAGCAAATGTTGCAAGTAGAAAAAAGGTCTCAGAATTTTCCACTGCAAGAAAACTGAAAAACAACTTCTAGCTTAAACTGTAAAGTACTAACCTTTAGTGATTGGAGAATACTAACATGAATATGGTAATTATAGTAGTTATGATAGGCTATAGATAAAAGTTAAGGTATAGATTGGTTCTACTGCATTAAGATGCTCAGCAAAGAAAAGTATATAATGCATTTGTAACCTGAACTAAGGGTCTCCAGGCCTGCCTGCAGCTGCATGGCCCACGACCCTGGACTGCTCTAACATCTTGGATGTAATAAACTGCATTTTGGAAGAGCTGCCTGGAGTCCTGCATCTCTCATTACGGCTCTTACACTGTTTATGTGTACTTCATTCTTCTGCAGAATATATGCAATAAAGACCTCTAAAACACACTAAGAATAATTTGTGAGTTTTTCCATGAAGCTTTGAGAAGAACAAGCTGTTATTTTCTACCATATCCATCTATGGTTGAAAATATTCCTACCCACCCTAATACAGACAGAACCATGTGTTTTTAAGAAAATCGTATTTATCTGAAACTTAGAAAAAGCTAGATTTTAAAATCTGCATTCAAACTTCATTTCATGATACATAGAAACTTTAACTTAATTTCGTTCTTAGTGATAGCATTTTATAGTCATCATGACTATAAAAGTTTAATATTTGAGACACATTCTACATCTTTTAAAGCATTTGTTGATATATTTTAAAATATTCATTTGTGTACTTACTTTGTTAGATTTTAGGATATTTTATCCTGTAGGTAAAGGATTTTTTTCATTAATTGCATACATTTTTTGTTTACTATAATATTTTCTGTTAATATCTTAATGTTAATTATGTCATCATGTTTAATATTTTTGTCTCATTGGTTTCCTTTTTAGAAATGTATTTGAAAATAAATTTAGATGCTTTTTACTTAGGAAAACCTTCCCATCCATGAAAATGTGTTTTTACTCAAAGTATGAAAAATGTGTGGGCCTTGCTTAGTTTTGTTTTGTTTCTCAATAGGATTTACTATGCAAAAACCACAGCCATAAAAACACATAATGGCTTAGTAAAAGCACTGCAATTTATCACAATAGAATTCTGTGTCCTATGCAAGCAAAATCTAATTTCTGCTGAGTTAAGAAATGAGTATTCTCTACTGTATTTCATTATTACCTCTGATTCTGTTTAAGGAAAGCTAAATTGCTGTTATGAAAAGCAGGACTTGGTAAGTCTCATGACAGTAAAAAAAGGTTAATGCTATATGAATTCTAAATCTTCCTCTCTCCTCTACTTCTTCACAAGAAATCTTTCTAGGCTGTTGGCTTTGCATTGTGTCACAGAAGCCTCCCAATACAATTCCGTACCCCTAGACACTGCAAGAGATTGTAATAAAGTAGATAGTTAAAAATAAATACCTGCCTAAATTGTTTGCAGACAACACACAGAAGATAAATAGTTTTTTAATGGAGAAAGGATGAATGCAATCAGGGAATAAATGTTTAGGCCAACCATATCTAGAGGACTGCAGTTAAATTTGGATCCAGCATGTCAAATATTTCAGTCTAATGCCATCACAAAATAATTTTTTGTCCTTGCTGAACTAGACTTAGTGTAATTTTCTTGTATTGTCCAAATTGCATGAGATTGTAAGACCTCTTGATGGAATTTATTCATGCCCTTTTTAATAATTTAAGTCCTAGGAGATGATTTAAGGTACAAAAAAAACCCCAAAAACCAAAAGTCACTAGGGTAAGAGATTCCCATTCTAGATTCAAAAAAACAAAAAAACAACCCAGTTGTAAAGGAGACTAGGAGAACTCATGGAAAATAAATCTATTGGGATCTTACAAATAATACCTGGCTAGATTACTTTCCAGTTTATTGAGAAGCTAGAGAAAAAGACAGGATGGTTAGGAGCTCTTTTTCAAAGGTAAATTAATAAACTTAGATGTCTCTCAGAAGTGTCTGAAACATTATTTGATGAAAAAAGAAACAAATTAAATTCATGAACACTTTTTTAACTTACTGCACTTCCTGTTTCTTCTGTAACACACTTAGAAGGTCAACAATTGGTAATGAAAACAAAAAACATCTTAGTGACTACAAGGACAGATGAAACTATAAATACATGGTTCCTCAAATATGTATAAAAACTATTTCCAATACTTTTTCAATACTCTTCTGGTAGGGGAAAAAAAAAAGAAAAAAAGGAAGACAAGAAATTCCACAAAGAAAGGAATTTTTTTAAGCAGGAAGGGTTTGGTGTTGTAAACTTCAAGACGCAGTCAGTGAATTCAGAGATGGAATGACTTAATTCTCCAGTTAGAAAGTGAGAGGACAAAAGGTTAGGATAGAGAATTATATATAAAGCTATCAAAAGGGATGATTTTTTTCCAAGTATGCTAGAAATAGTGTGAAGAAAAAGTAATAAAGAAAAATGTATTTATTTCTCTAGAACTTCTGTTAATAAATATTTCTATTTTGTATTTTCACATCTACAGGTAGTCAGCCCTAAGAAAACATATGCAGCCCATATAAAGAAATTTGTGCTACAATTATATACATGCTAGATGTTAATTTGTGAAGCTTCTATGGATAAAATCAAAGCAAACTTCTCAGAACAAACTAAAAATATCTTAGTTAAAGCCCTTATTTAAGATTGCTAAGAAAGTAATTCAGTCCTTTTTCAATATATGCAAATGTTTCTGAGATTTGTTTCCAACTACCCATATAATTTTTCTTTTCCACTGATCTGTATCTCACAATCGGAAATTCCTAACAACTTTTAATACAACATTTTATTTTATTTTTGCAATGCACACACTACTTGGAGATTAATGTAAGTTTTTAGAATTCTAGACACTAAAAGTTGGAAAAGATTCCTGAAAGGCATACAAACCTATCCCTGTCATGGCATGACGTTTCCATCAATGAAATTCTCATAGTTTAATCAAGTTTGCTCTTGCACCCTCTTTATGGGCAGCTGTTTCAGTTTCTGACCATCCTGACTCCATACATTTATTTCTAATATTTCATTCTTTTTAAGAATTTTCCTTGTTGAAACTGGTGTCTGTTGGCTTTTCCCTTGTCAGAGAGGGACAAGCTGAAAGGACTGCAAAAATACAATTTCCCTATTAAATCTGCAGCTGTCTATCACATAAGTAGAACTAAAAGTGTTATTATTTATCTAAAGTTTTAGTCTTTATCACAGCTAACAGCTGTCCTGATTAAAATCACAGCTCTGTTGGTATTTAAATAACATTACAATTAATAGTGAGAGAATTGCATCACTTCTTGAGGTGTATCTGTCTTTGTCTTCAGTAGATGTAGATAACAAGAGAGGCTTCCATTGTATCTGGACACATCCAGTTCTTTCGCCCTCTCCTGCCATGTCAAAGGGTTGTGCATATGCACTAATTATGTTAGTCAACCTTTGCTGGCCTTACATCAGTGTGTCAGTCTCTCCTGTAAAGGCAAATATCCATCTTTGCCTGTACTTGACATGTATCAAGTGCAGCCAGTAGAAGAGAAAAGAAAAAGCCTAGCTGTCAGAGACTCAAAAATAGGCATAGAAATAAAAGAAAACAAAAAATTAATTCAGTGTGCTAAACACAGAGGCTCCAAAAGGATTCTGGCAGTCACTGTATGCCTTTAATCACAGGCTCCTTTCAGTGACTTAGTCTGCAGAACGAAATTTTTTAATCCAGTTTGGTCTTAATTATAGTTTCACAAATATGGGTGCGCACTTTTCTGTTTGGTGTTATTTACTCACTAACTTTTATTTGGTGAGCTTTATTTTCTCACTGTTAATTTTAATGTGAATTGAACCCCAGCAGAGCTGTCACTATAATTAGAATAGTTAGCTATAACAATAAATAGAACTTTGTATAAATACAGAATTGTAGATTTACTTGTGTGATAGATAACTGAAGGTTTATTACAGTGACTGCAATTTGCAGTTCTTCCAGTTTTTATCCTTTTCAGTATGCTTGAAGTCTTTTTTGAAGTTTTATATTGTCCAAAATAAACTGGAAATTGAAATTCATGGTGTATCTTTTTGACAGTGTACTTCCATGTCAGAGATTCTTGCAGCAGCTTGTAACAGGCTGGTACAGCTGCCTCACAGGAGACTTAAGTTGTGACACAAGTGAAAATAGGGTCATGTCCCTATTTTAAGTCAAACGAGGGGTTGGACTTGCAGGACAAATTTTGGTAGGAGACTAACAATTTTCAGTCTCTGCACGGCAGCATAGCTTTATTTATTTATTTATTTATTTTTATATCTAGCCTGTATCTCTGATGTCTGGGAAACAAAATTCACACCTAACTTTCCTAGTAAATATACACCTGGGCTATGTGCTGTGTCTGGGCAGCCTCAAGCAAAGGTATAGTGACACCACTTAGTGTGTCTCTTAGATAGGTATTTTCCTATAATTGTAGAAAAACATGTGAATGTCTGCATGCTGTTATATCACTGCAGATGTGTTATTTCAGTCACTTGAGAACTTTCTCCTAATTTCATTTCTATTTCCTAATCCAATGTCACTAAATGAAAAGTCAACTGAAAAATCAGAATTTTGGAAAATTATAAATGGCTTGAAGATTCTCTTTGAAAGAGTCTAATAAATCTGATTTTCAGAGGTAACGCCTTTAGTTAGGTGTATTTGAAATCACCAAATACTAAGAAGGTTAAAGTCTTTCCTCAGAAGCAGCCCTCTCACTAAAAATTGAGCGTCCCCTCATGGTAAGATTCACATTTCTCATATTTGTCCTATTTTTTCATTCTTTTAATAATTGCTTATTTGGTTCATATTTTTAATCTTTTTACTGTAAGCAAGTAAGAATTTATCTGAAATTAAGAGTTCTTTAGACTGTTTCTGAAAAAAGGACCCTTTGGTGAAATATTGAAATAGTCCCCAAGAAATCCTCATTTCTTTTATTCTACTAATACACTTATGAACAGAAAGAGAATTGGCTTTATCAGTCCCAGTGCAGGAAAATAAGCCATGAGGACACTGTAAGTGTCTGTAAGATCATAAAATAGGAAGAGGAAATGACAAGTATGTGAACAATGCCTTGCAAATACAGACTCATGGAAAGTCTTCGTCATAATGTTTATTTTTAACTTGAAACTGAGCAGCGCCATTGAGTAACAAAATTTAATTTCAGTAGAGGAGCAGAACTCTCCATATCTTAGCATTATTTTCATTTGGATGAACAACTGAGTTATAAGTAAGAATTATATTAGCTCCTTATTTTGACAAATTAATTTCTGAAGAATTTAATATATTTGACTGTGCTCTGTTTTATCTTAATATTTGCTTACAATTTTTATTTCTGTTGATTTATGTTACAGAACTTCTGTTAGTTGTTCTATGAAGTGCAAATTGTTTTATCCAGCTGTGAGAGACTGTGTAACTAAACTACTGAAACAACCACAAAAGAGAATAGCGAGAGAGGTGTAAAGCTGACTTGGCTTGTAGTAGGCATATTTTAAACAAAATTGAGCTGTAGAACACTAGACTGAAAAGTTTAAGATGAGTTTGACTCAGTTTCTTGTCTTTGGATGAAATAAAATATGCTCAAAATATTTTAACACTAGCAAAGTGTCTGAAGAATTTAACTGAGGATTTAATGAAGTAAACTGTGCATTGTAAATCCATTAATCTTCTGCAATATGATAGTGCTGAGTTTACAAAGATCTTTACTAAGGCGAAATAACTGCTTTAAGGAAAAATCAAGATAAATACTTTAAGAAGAGATACAGTAATATCATAATGGAACCTATTATCACAGTTTCTATACTTCAGTGATCTCTGCAGAGTACCAACATTTATGACAATCATCACATTAGAATAAAAACTTAATACAGCACTACATGGATGTGGTATATTCTTATACCACAATCTGTTACATAAATGAAATTATTACTTTATATTTTAGACTTTTCTTGTCATAATACTTTATATCCATATTAGTGATCTTTCTGATTTCATAAGACGTTTATATCGTCCAGATGGAAAAAATATTAAAACAAATTATGGCCTGGGTTTTTAATTTTTTTTTTTCTTGTAATCAGAGGATACGATTTGTGATAACTTTTTGTATTAGAAGGAATAGTTTATTTTAGCTTTTATGCAACTGCTTAAAAAATAAAATTACTCAAGCTTTGTTTAGAAATTGGTTTCCTATTCATCTTTTGTCCATGGTTTTAGACAGATGAGAGCTATTATTTCAGAAAATCATACTTACCCTTAATGAAAATTACAATGAAGTTAGAGTGGTAGCTGTCATGAATTTTGCAACCAAAAAAAACCAAAGAAAAGCAAACAACCAAAAAATCACAAAAACAAAAACAAAACAAAAAAAAACCACCAAAAAAAGGTATTTCAAAGTAATTGATACAGGAAAACATGCTTTCCTTATTAGAACAGAGTTTTCATTTAGTTTGGCTTTTGTAGAAAATCATCTTTAATTGATTAATTGCTTGTTAGAGAATAACTGTACCCATTCTTTACATTTAGGATTAATTAATTCAAGTGAGTGCTCTCTGTAGAGATTAGTGTAGCTTTTATGTGAAAGAAGATACGTGTGCAGTTAGTGACAGCAGGCCAACGTAGCATTTAAATTTATGTTTTAAAAATTTGAGCTTTAAATATGTACTCCAGATCAGAGCTTGTGTGTGTAAATCCAGTCTGCTTTATTACTGCTATGGCATACTTACAGCCACCTGGAATCCCAGCTGGAAAAGTTATCACACAGCATAATTCAGAATGCCCCTGGTGGAAGGATTATTATTTTCTGTTCTATTGCATAGACTTTTAGGCTCTTCTATTAAAACTAACATAATAGGAGAATATGTTTCTGAAGAAGATGTCTTTGGTATGCATGAAAAAAAAGCATAAGCCTATTCAAAACTTAAAAAAAGCTATTAATTTTGGTTCTGTTTAAAAGTTTAAAACATTTCTATTAGCTGAAGTGTTTTGACATTTCTGTAAAAATTTCATGTTATGTTGTGTCTGGTAAGTTGAATGTTGTCCTGGTTATTTCTTCTCCAGGTATACCTTTATTTTGGTGAGTGAAAATTAATGAAATAAATAGTATCTTGCAGAAATGAGTGAAAAAATATGTCACCTAATAATAGTTCCCTTCCTTAAATTTAAATATTACAAAAGTTTGATAGGTATTAAAACCAGTTGAATGCTGTAGGCATATATTTTTTAAAGGTAACAGCTCACTGTTATTTATAAACAAAACTGTATCATCCTACCAAAGGATTTCATTCCTTTTGCTAATGCTGTAGAATGACAGCCAATTTTAACCTCTCTGTAGAACTCTCTATGACAAATCCATTAGAATCACTGCTGTGATGCTTTTAAAGGTGTATTTCTAGCCAACCAATCACTCCTTATCTTCAGATGGAAATTATCAGAATGATTTGATTTGAACATGGGGTCTCCCCAGCTGATCCTACCTGTCAGAGCTGCTGGACAAGCAAGTGCTTTCAGCTTGATGGCTGCAGCCATGGTCCACCTCAACAGCTGGCTGCTGGCAGCACCTGCTTCCCTTGGGACAGTGTCTGCGTTGAAATTAGTAAAGGAATGCACACTGAGTAACTAAAAAAACCTGAACCCAACTGGTAAAGTTTTTATTATTGCGTCCAGCTTATGCTTTTTCATTTCTTTGATATGGAAGTGAAAATTTTCAATGAAAGTAAAGCATCATGGTAACTTAGGAAAGGTCCTGAGGTCTAAAAAAAAACCCCAAAATCACTCTGATCTTCAAAGGCAAGACGGAAACTGCAGCAAACCATGTGCTGGTGAATTTCACTGTCATTCCTGGGAAGGTGGTAGAGCAGGGCTGCAGATAGGATCAAGGGCCCTGCTTCTTGCAGACATCCATAGTGAAAGCAGCACCAGATCACCTGGCACCAAGCTTCAAGCCTTGGCAGGGTCCTGCATCCACAGCTGCACTGCGTGGCCCTTGCCTGTGGCACTAGGGGATGACTGCCCTCCCTGAGAGTAATTATTTCCCATTTTCCTTCCCCACAACCATCTTCCCTGCAGGCTCCACACCACCTGCTTCTGTGGGGATAAATTTGCCAGCCTCATCTTCCACTTTGTGTTTTCCATCCTGCTGCCACGGGAAGGAGTTGGAGTATAGGTTTAGAACAGCCTCTCTCCTATTCCCCTAAGGGCATGCCACGAAATTGTGTCCTGTGCTGAGCACACCCAAGCAGAAATCTCAGATCCAAAAGGCCATGTTTGACATCTCATCCAAAAGAAAGGGTGAGGTTCTTGGAAAGATCGCAAAATCCAGAAGGAGGTCCCACTGGGAGGTTTGATCTGGTCCTCTGGTCACAGAATAGTCAGAGAAGGCTGGCCCTTGCCTCCCCAAGTTCCTTATGGCACTGAGTGCTTCTGCAGCATCCAGGCAGTACCAGCCCCACCCTCAGAGACCTCAGAAAACACAAGGCATAGGAGCAGCAAGGGTGGTTCTGAACTCCACTGATTTGAACCTGATCTTAAAAGATGTTTTGTCTCAGATTGAGTTATGTTTGTAGATACTTTCTTCCAACCTCTTGCATCTCAACAGTGTATAAATTCCTTTCTGTGGCCTGTTTCAAGAATTACAATTTTTTTACAGGGTCTAACACACCAATAATAGGGGTAAACTGATTTCAAACTAATATCTTAAAAAACAATAAAAATGAAAGGGAAGCCCTGAAGGGTGTACTATGATAAATATATACCAAGCAGCTGTGAATTCTATTAATAATGCCTTTAATGCTGTAACTACCTATAAGCAAGTTTAGTCAAAAGTCACACAGATATTTCATTTACAATAAGAGAGGCATTTAGGTGAAAACTAATGAAGCTTCAAGAAATAAAAAATCCTTAAGAGACAACAGCACCACTTTCAACTTCCTGTAAAATTCTTTCTAAATTCTGCCTCCCTAGCTGATCAACCCTGATTCTGTAATCATAGGTCCAATGACACAATGGTTAGTAATTTTTCATCATCACAGAGGTAGGTTAAAAATATCAGAAATGTGTAGTAGATATATCAGCTCAACACTCTCACTCTGCCCTTGTACATTCACTCAGTTTGTGTTCCATATTATTTTGAAAGGACAGATGGCACTACAAGTGAGCTGCATTCTTGTGTTTATAACCTTCAGTGCTATGTCCTGGTTCAGAAGAAGACTTCTCTGATGTATACCATTTGGTTGTGACAGGCCTTAAGTAGCACACATAACTAAGCTGTCATGCAATATTTAGTATTAGGGTGGGAGAGAAAATGACTTGGTGGGAGGGTGAGTTCCAAACACTTTGCTAAAGAAGATTGCTACAGTCCATTAGCTGCAAGCAGCTCAGCAGATGAAGAACACCCTGTAGAGCCACATATTAACTCTATGTAGCTATATATATATTACATAGCATGAGTATAGTTTTATTACTGATAAGGGATTATAGGCTAAGTGGAAATGAAATAGCAAATCTCTTTTAGATGCACATATGATTTTATATGCTTTATATTTATGGAGCTCTAGTATTTGATGCACTTCTATGTTAAGACGATTAAAGATGCATTTTTAAATGTGATTTTTCATCTGAAGTTAGGTGAAATTTTAGCACTGACCACCAGATTTTCAGAAAGTATTTCTTACTTCTACTTCCAGTTCCAAGCAGCCAAAGTGATCCAGGTACAGCAAGAGAAGTGTAAATTCAATGAGTAAACACAGCATGAGTAATGTTTAGCCAAAAGCCATAACAAAGTAATTGCAAACAGCCTACAGGTCACAGTTAACTTATCAAATGGGTTAGCATTTATTTAAAGTTAGGAAAAAATGGTTCTGATGAACTGGGATTGATATGCAAAAAGTCAGATGAATTAGTTGGTTTATTTTGTAGTGAGCCATGCAACTACTAGGTAAACCTAAAGTCTCCAAAACGATTTTTCCTTCTTCTCTTGCAATGGGTATACCTCCTACCTTTTCCTTTGCTTCCTACCTATTAGAAGTGAGCAGATAAGTTAGCCTGACTGTGTGCAATAATGGGATGTCCTTTTATTTAAATTTTCAATTCCATGATTAATTATCTGAGGTAAAAGCCTTTAATGATATTAATCCAAATGTTTCACAACAGCTAAAGTCTGTAAGGTGAAAACAAGATCTATTTTGATTTTCTGCCTTTTCTGATAACTACATATACAAGAAAAATGGCATTTTCCTTCATGTTAATCAAATTAGCACAAAAGTATATTTCCACTCATTTTATGCATGTATATTTAAAGAAATTTGGATGAAAGGGATTTTTTGGCATTTTGTATTTTCAGCTCTGTCTTCTACAAGTTTGATGCTAACCTTCTGTAACATCTTGACTAGGTATGTGTCCTTCTAGCAGTCTTTCAAGATCACATAGTCTTTAATATATACAGTGAAGACAAATTCTGAAGCCTTGAAGAGGTATACATCATTATATATTTCTAATCAGAATGTTTACTTGTTAAATTTGAAACATTATTAAACTATATATGCAAGGAAAAAATGGCTAGCTGCAAAATTAAAATGATTCTAAAAATACCTACAAGGTGTGGGTTTTCATCCCAAGCCCCTGAATATTTCTGCCTTAGAACTCAGGTATTTTTAATGTTATTGTCCTTATAACAAACATCTCTAATTTTTTCACTTGTTTAATCAGTTCTACACATACTAATTTCAATCACAAGTGCTTAGTACTGAATATATATGAATACATATTTATGAGGTCAGCGATAGGACAAAGGGACACAAAAAACACAGCAGTCATACATGTGTGATATATTATGATTTTCTAGGCACAAAGTATACCTATATTTTAGAAATAAATTTTTTACTTCATGTTACTAACTACTGATTTTGAAGGATTGGGGAAAGTACATTGGAAATAAAGTCAATTTTGCATGGACTTATTTTAGTCAAAGCTGGTATAAATGTATTCTCTCTATTCTTATGGAATTATATACTAAATCTCTTCTTAGGATAGGGATCTTCAAAAACTGTAAATCAGTTGTGAGTCCCCAAAAATCCTAAGTTGCTTGTGGCTGTGAGAAGAGGAAAGGATGAGCAGGACAGTAAATCCTGGCTTAGTGTACCTAAGTTAAAACTATGACTTATTTTTGTCTTAACTCTTCCTTAAATTACTGTAATATAAATATGAGAAAAAATGTGGTCCTTCATTCTTTGGGAATATGTAGCAATATTTTTGACTTCCAAGTTTTTCCTTTTACAGGCAAGAATGTAATTGGTGATTTCCAAACAATAAATACACTGTCAAGTAAAACTTGTGCTATCTTTAATTATCCTATGCTTGCACTGTAAAATGTGATAATTGTTCCATATGACCAACTCTACTGACAATTTGTCCCACTTACTTTTGTTTCCACATTATGAGAGCAATAAATGAACTCTTTTAAAAGTAAGACTTAAAAGTGCTAAATAATCCTTCACAGCCTCCATGAAACAGAAAAATTTAATAGATTATATTGCTGTCTTATATCATCATCATTCTAACAATCTTACAGCACTTCATAACATTTGATTGTATTTTATGTGAGCTTCTACTGTGAAATTTCTTGCTTAACATCACACAGGATGTGGATAGTGGACTGTCCCTGTGTGCTGAAAGACAAGTCGAAGGGGAAAATGTCCAACCTGAATGGGCAATTTAGGAATAAAAAGGGGATATATTATCCTTGGTAGGAGGGTCAGGTCTCTCAGGAATTATTCAAGGGGGCTTCTAGAGCATGTAGGAAAAAAATTAGAGAGCCCAAAGCTCAGTTCAAACTTGATTTGGCAATTTTTGTAAAGGATAATAAAAAATGTTTTTACAAATATATTACTGGTAAAAAGAAGGGTAAGACCAACACTTCTTCTTTACTGGATGAGAGAGGGAACTTAGTGACTGCAGATGAGGAGAAGGAGGAAGTGCTTAACGCCTTCTTTTCCTCAGTATTTAGTGGGAAGATGGCTTGTCTCCAGGACAACTGTCCTCTTGAGTTGGCAGATGGTGTCAGGGGGCAGACACCATCTCTGACTGCCTCCTCCTGTTATCCAGGAGGAGGCAGTCAGAGAACTGCTGAGCCACTTGTATGTTCATGAATCTAATGACCCAGATGGGATCCATCCCAGGGTGATGAGGGAGCTGGCAGATGAGCTTGCGAAGCCACTCTCCTGCGTTGGGCTTGATGATCTTGAAGGTCTTGTCCATCTTAGGAATTCTGTGATTCTGTGAATTTCTATTCATCATTTACCAACAGTCCTGGCTCACTGGTGAGTTTCCAGGTGACTGGAAGCTGGCCAGTGTGACGCTCATTTACGAAGAGGGTGTAAAGGAGGATTCTGGTAATTATAGACTGGTTATCCTGACATCAGAACCACATAAGGTTATGGAACAGTTTATTTTGAGTGTCTTCACACAGAACTTACATGATGGCCAGGGTGCCAGACCCAGCCAGCACGGGTTTAGGAGGGGTAGGTCATGTTTGACCAACCTGGTCTCCTTTTATGACCAGGTGACCTGCCTGGTGGATGCAGGAAAGGCTGTGGATATTGGCTATTTGGACTTCAGCAAGGCCTTTGACATTGTATCCCGTAGTGCACTCCTGCAAAATCTGCAGCCCATGACTGGACAGGAGCACTCTTTGCTGGGTTGGGAACTGGCTGGATGGCCGGGCCCAGAGTGGTGGTGAATGGTGCTGCATCTGCCTGGCGGTCAGTCACCAGTGGTGTCCCTCAGGGGTCTGTGCTGGGGCCAGTTCTGTTCAATATTTTTATTGATGACATGGATTGAGTCTTTTAGTAGTAATTTGCAGATGACACTAAGCTGGGAGCGTGTGACAATCTGTTGGAAGGTAGGAGGGCTCTGCAGAGAGACCTGGAACAGTTGGATGGATGGGCAGAGTGCAACAAGATGAAGTTTAATAAGTGCAAGTGCCGAGTCCTGCATTTTGGCCACAACAACCCCCTGCAATGCTACAGGCTGGGGTTCTTGTGGCCGGACAGTGCCCAAGCAGAAAGGGACCTGGAGGTACTGGTTGACAGCAGCTGAACATGAGCCAGCAGTGGGCCCTGGTGGCCAAGAAGGCCAATGGCATCCTGGCCTGGATCAGGAATAGTGTGGCCAGCAGGAGCAGGGAGATCATCCTCCCCCTGTACTGGTGAGGTCACACCTTGAGTGCCGTGTCCAGTTCTGGGCCCCTCAGTTTACAAAGGATCTTGAGATGCTTCAGTGAGTCCAGAGGAGGGTAACGAGGCTGGTGAAGGGCTTGGAACACAAGACCTGTGAGGAACGACTGAGGGAGCTGGGGTTGTTTATTCTGGAGAAAAAGGACACTCAGAGATGACCTTATCACTCTCTACAACTTCCTGAAGACTAACTGTAGTCAGATGGAAGCTGGTCTCTTTCTCCAGGAGTGACTGACAGAAGCAGAGGACACAGTCTTAAGCTGCGCCAAGGGAAATATTGGTTGGATATCAGGAAAAAGATTTTAGAGAAAAAGTGGTAAATTGCTAGAATTGTCTGCCTGGCAAGGTGGTGGAGTCACTATCACTGGATGTGTTTAAAAAAAGATTGGATGTGGCACTCGGAGCCCTGGTTTAGCTGATGTGTTTGGGCTGAGTTGGACTTGATGATCTTGAAGGTCTTGTCCAACTTAGAGATTCTGTGATTCTGTGAATTTCTATCTGACTGAAATTCTCATGCTTATTGAAATGTCAGCCTTTAAAAAATTTTTATTTATTGAAACATGAGAAAGTCATAAGAAATGCAAACAGACCAATTGTTGCTCTTCTTTAGAAAGACCTTATTTTTTCACTTGCATTGGCCAGAGTTATTGAAATTTCTTCATCTCATTCTATTTGCTTGAATTTCTTTCACTTTCTTCCCCTCTTTTTGTAAAATGTTCTATATTAACCCTTTTCCTCCTTCAATAAACTCTCTGTTTTATGTTGACTCTCTACTCTCTCATGCATTTTCTTATTCTTTACTCAGCCTGACTTTTCATCAGTTTACCTTCTCTGTTGTAGCATTATTAGTTGTGTGTCTTCTTTTAGTTTTTCTATGCTCCAGCAGAAGTGTACTGTTGACCTCATATTCCTTAAACACTTAGTCTTTCTTTCTACATTAAGACAATTCTTTCTGCATTACACACTGAGTTATCTTCTGAATCACTTTTTTTGTTGTTGTGTTGTCAGTGATATTTTTTAAATGCTTTTTCTAAGGGAAGCAAAAGCTTCACAGAACGTAGAACATTTCCATCCAAGCTTAAAAAGCTACATAAATTAATTTGTAGCCTTTCCTTTTACTAAAAGGTGCCAATGTGGAACTTGTGAAAATGGAAACACTACCCTGAAACCCAGTCACCTACACATTTAAGAGATAGTTTTACACAGATTTCCATTGCACTTAGTTTCTCACATTTTTGGGGGGGTTTAATGCAACAATAATTGTGACTTCTTTTCATAGAACCATAAACTCATTAAGGCTGGAAAAGACCTTTAAAATAATTGAGCTCAACTTTGACCCAACACCACCATGCCAACTAAACCACAGTACTATGTACTACATCCAGTCATTTTTTGGACAGGTCCAGGGAGGAGGATCCATTACTTCCCTGGGCAGCCTATTCCAACATTAAATCACCCTTTTAGTGAAGAAATTCTTCCTAATGTCCAACCTGAACCTCTCCTGGCACAGCTTGGTCCATTTCCTCTTGTTCTGTCACTAGTTGCTGGGAGAAGAGGTTGACCCCAGCCTCGCCTCACCTTCCTGTTAGGGAGCTGTAGAGAGCAATGAGATCTCCTCTGAGCCTCCTCTTTTCCAGGCTAAACAACTTTGGCTCCCTCAGGTGCTCCTCAAACAACTTATTCCCTAGACCCTTCACCAACTATTTTTCTCTTTTTGTTTTTCTGCAATTCTCTCCTGCCTTTGCTTGATTCGCTTTACAATTCACTATTTTTTTGTCTTGACTTTTTAATGCTTTTCTTTTCTCCTTTAAAAACTTTTCTGACAAACTTATAATTTTCACTATTCTACTTCCTCGCACTTACAGAACTACTTCACATCAAAGATAAGAAAACGGAGACAACTCCATTTTAAGATATTAATTACTTGTTCATATCTTCAGTTTTGCTGCTTGAGTGTGTACTCTGATTATTTAATTGAACTTCATATTCATAACCTTGTTATTTTCCCTGTCCTTTACCCCCTTCTATAACTCATTCCCTCATCCTTACATCTCTGTACATAATTTCTTTTTTTGTTCATGAATGAGTGCAACTCCCTTTATTCCCCCTTTTTTTTATTCCTCCTTGCCTTTTTTCATCACTGAAAGCCTGATCTACTTTCTCCATTTTCTGCCTTTACTATCAAAACCCTTTCTACCAGAACAGCCTGACCTCATAAATATTTTATCAAAATATTCTCCAAGTAGAAACAACATTGTGTACCAAGAGATTAACCCATACTAAGACTAGACTATATTGTCTTGGTATTTAGTTGGAAAAGTATGCAATTTCTCCTTTTCTGCAAAGAGGAAGCATAATTTTTCTGTTCCCCACAAGACAGACCTCTAAAGAGTCTGTTTTCTTTTTGCTTGCATTTTGAAACGTGTTAAATTCTTTAAATGGTCAATGTGTCTTTCAGATTTTTGTTTCTCCCCTATAAGAAAATTTAATGAAAAACAAAATAAAGAACAATGTTCTAAATAACAATTTTAAAGAGTTATTCTATTTCTGTAATTATTAAGAAATAATTACAGAAATAGAATAAAACAGCTAAGTATATCTCAGTGATTTAAAAAGAAAAAAAGTGACATTTCTAGTTTAGCTCTTTAGTTGAAAGGAAAGATACCATGTAATGGAAACACTCAGAAATGAAGAACCAATCATCAAATTCTGAAAAAGACCCCACCCACTTACATTTATTGATTAAATTATGCTGTATATGACAAGAAATTTGTGATAATGGACAGCGAGGAAATTTTCAAACGCACAGGAACTTAATGAAACATCAGAAAATAATTTTTGTTGCCCTTTTTTTCTTCAACTTGCTTGTACCATTTCAGCTTTCACAATTTTCACTCCTGGGTGACAGGTTTTGAGTGAATGTGTAGATGACAGAACAGCTACAAGCACAAATATAACCACACACCTGGAAGAACTCTGCTTCATCAATAGTGTGAATGTAATATCCTGAACCACTGGTGCATCGTGAAGAATCTGAATAAGTGAAAAAAATTATAGCTTAGTTTTTGATCTGCCTAAACCTGGTCACAGTTATGATGTTTAAGTCTATAAATGACTATGTGTTTGTTGAATTGGTAGCTGATATCAGTCATTGTCTTGGGTATATACCTCCCATTATAGGCTTCGTTTCCTTTTTTTTGCACTTAATGGTCAGCCATTGCCGCACTGCTGTCCAAGTTTCTTTACTCCCCCAGGCTGGGGAGGAGGCTGCACCGGCCGAGCTGTCGCACAGCAGCTGACAGCAGGGGGGCACTTCCCAGATGCGCCGGGGGTGTCCGGGGAGCGCCTCAGCAGGAGGCAGCGGTGGGCAGCAGGAAGGCGAAGAGAGGAATGAAAAGAGGGACTCTTCTTGGGGCAACTCCGAAAGTTTATTGTCTCCAGAAGAGCTAGCCAAGAAAAGACCAGGAGCAAGGGAATACAATGGTATATAAAGGGGGTGGAACAATAGGGTGGGGACAATACATTAACCAATGAGGGAGAACTCAGGAAGGAACAAAATCATAATTGACATGCCGCTAGCGAATGGGGAGGGTAGTAAGGAGGGACTCTTGTTCCTGATCCAATCACCCATTGCCAAGGGGAGAACTTTCTGGAAAAACGGGAGGGGCCAGTGGGTGATGGACAGGAACTCAGGGAGGGATTAACAGAAGGTACCCAGAGAAACAGGGGAGGAGACATTAAACTGACAACTCTCACAGGCAGTGGTGGGGGGGGGGGTTTGCCAGGGAAAGAGGGGAATCCGAGGACTGAACCATTTAAACAGGCAGGGGTAACAGAACAAACCAACTGAACAATGCACCACAACAAGCCATGCCATTATAAATCAGATAAGATTTTAGGCAACATGTATTGTCTTCATGCAAAGTGAATATGTTTTAGACTGTCCTAACTTACATTTTAATTCTCACCAGCTAAAAATTTGTTAGGAATTGACCTATTCTCATTCCATCAGGATCAAAATATTTTACCATCATCATTCAGAGCATATAAACAGGTTAACTGTTTTCTTTGATCATTCTTTCTTAATTAATGGAATTCACTGGTAAGCAGCCTGAAGCTAAAATATATATTGGAATAATTGGGGTAAGATAAACTTCAGAAGGCTTAGAAACGAATAAAATTAGATATTCTAAAATTGTCTAAACACCAAATTTATTCTCTAATATAATATGCGAATGTTAAAATACTTTCAGTACAAGCACTTCAGGATCTTAATATTTGGTCTTGAAGGTGTGAAGGCAAAGGACATGGGTGAAAATGTACCATTTAACATGTGCTTGGGTGAAAATGTACCATTTAACATGTCCTTAGCTACTATTAAATAGAATTGTTAACAATTAGATGATTAGATGCATCCCCTGGGCAACATTGTTTTAACTTGAGAGATTCTATGCTTTGTATTAAGAAAATGACATTAGGAATTGTCACTTCCCTGTTCATACCTCAGTGCTGTAATATACGCTGAAAAGAAATGTCTCTTTTATAAATCCTCTCTCAGAGTAATAGGGCAAGAGACCAGGAGCAATAAGTAAGCTAAAATTAACAGACGTCAAAAATGATGATGTCCTCAGAATACTCTGTCTACACAATTTTAGAGTTTACATTTCTGACTTGCTATGAAGGAGCTAAGTTACTTTAGAAGCAAGGTAAATTTGCCTGTGGAGTGATCAGTGCTTTACAGCTAGGCTGCTTCTAGTTCCAAGCAGGTTAATCTAGAGTTTGCATACACACACTACTCCTCCCTCCATCTTTGCAGTCTTCATTGTGGAAACTCTGTCTAAACATTTATGACTGTCTGAATTCAATTCTCCTGAAAGCTTTACAGGTTAAAAAAATTATCACAAATTATGTGTGTACCTTCTGGTCATGTTTTGTCGGCCTTAGTTTGGCCGATAGGCAGGATATTTAGAGTCTGTCATTAATGCATCATTGGGCTTTTCTGTTCCTTTCCTTCCTGTAAACCACAACAACGTAAGATTAAGCCCTGAATTGTTTTTTGGTTTTTGGTTTGGTTTTTTTTTTTGTTTTTGTTGGTACTTGTACATTTCTTAGTTATCTGCTGAAAGTCTCAAGAATTGGAGTTGTTTTGCTTAAAAATAAAAGAATTAAACTGCCTGTGCTGCCATAATTGTAAAAAGCCATAATTTTAGCTCCTTAAATCAAGTAGGCTACATACTCACTGAGTTGTAGCTAAATGCAGGAAATAGGCTTTTTAAAACAATAAATATATATAAAATGAGAGTTATGTATTTTATTTTCAGACAACATTTTTGCCATGCTGATGCACAGTGTTTCTAGTATTAGATGCCATAATTCCCCCAAGACAGATGACATTTATAACGCAAATAGTGTAACAAGAACATGAATGGTACGACTGAAACTGAGATTTAGAAGAACATGGAAAAAACCTGGGATTTCTTTTCTGTAGCTTTTTTGAAGCTTAGGGCAAGCTGGCAAGGGATCTCTCAAAATATGTTACAATTTTCCCAATCCCATTAAAAAGGAGAGAACAATCTGGTAAGGTGGAGAAGCAGTTAAGGCATGGTGAGCAGCAGTGAAAAGTGGAACACTGAGGGTAAGAGACTCATGAAGTACACTGATTGAGATACTCATGAAGTCCTTTGGCTTCACAATGCACCATTTTCTCATTCTGCATCTTCAGGTCTCAATGATAATTAAATGAAACAACTAATTCCTGAGGTTATGTGTCATTGGTTTGGTTTGGTTTGGTTTGGGTTTGGGGTTTTTTTTTTTTTGGTTTTTTTTTTGGTTTTTTTTTTTTTTTTTTGTTGTTGTTGTTGTTGTTTGTTTTTTTTTTGTTTCCTGATTTATTGCAGACCTGAATTCACCTCTCTTAACTCCTCTAAGTTTCCACAAGTTGGTAATGGATTCTTAGTTGTGGTCATTTATTGTAAATAGGCCAGCTTCTGAAATGACCTGGGACAGGCTTGGATGACCAGCTTCAGAATCTTTTCTTTGTAAGGGCTCTTGCCCTGGGAAATGCAGGGCAAAATAGTAAATTGGCAATGACTCTTTCGTACAAAAGCCAGTCAGCAGCAGTGGCAGCTGCACAAAAGCTGGTAATGGCTTATTACAGAGCTTGGAGAAAATGGTATTGCTTGAGAACTATGTTGCTGTACAACAATAAAGGCAGACAGAAAACATTTAATAGGATTATTTTGTTTTCTTCAGTAGCAGGCTTGAAAAACTTGGAAACATTTTGTCAGATAATGTTTTATATATTCATGGATGTGTTTTGGGGTATGTGATCATGAAATATTGTCAGACAGCCTGGCACAAATCTGGGAAATGAGTTTGAATGGCTTGCCAGTCTTAAACTAAAGTGTTCTCCAAGCATCCTTTTTCTCTAACTGGTTACATATGAGTGGAAATATGCCCACTTCAATACTGAAGGTGAAAAGATATATTACCAGTAGGATTGCTCCCTTGCATGCTTTGGTTTCAGAAATGTCATGTCTGAATTGTAATATTCTGATATTATGGATTTTCTTTAACTTTCTGTACCCTGTGAAGCTGAAATACTAATGTGTATGATGCAGCATTCCTGTATGACAGCAGGAATATTGCTTTAGTAACACTCAGGGAAAACCCTTCCAATCAATTTGTCTACCTTTCTTCCACTTGTTCCCATTGTATTGTATTCATTTCCTAGTTCTCACTGCCTCAGACTACATGTTCACCTTTCAGTCATCTTTTGTTTTCTTGGCTATATTCTCCCCAGAATGCTCCCAGTTCTGCCTACCAAGAAGTTTCTTGCTCTCAGTGGCTGACCAGTACCCAAAAAAACATTTTCTGCATCCTCAGAACTGATGTAGATAATACTTCGGTGAGATGGAAATTATCACCAGGGTACAGAAATTACAGCTGATTTCCAGGAATGACATTAGTTTTCCCTTTTTTTTTTTTTTTTTTTTTTTTTTAGTTTTTAATGTATTTATCATTGTATTTCAACATTTCTGTGAATCCAGATATCTAACTAGTCTTGGAGATTCCAACATTGTTTCAGTGATATTAAAGGCTTGGCTGAAAGGAGTTTACAGCAGCATTCTGTGGTGCTCACAGGCAGTATATGCACAGTCTAGCAGGTATACACAATCTATACTGATTGTTGATATGGATATTTCTGTTGATATGGATATGCTGATATGGATATTTCAGAAGCCTCACAGGTAAGATTTATGAACGTGGCTATCAATAGAAAAGTTTATTTTCTTGATTATTAGCATTTCATTATTTTCTTAGAAGTGCTTACATATCTGTTTATGTTCTGCAGCAACATTTCTGTGTGCATAGGACAAGGAAAGGAATTATTATATTATTGAGATGTCCCACTCACAAATGAAAGTGAAGACAATCATTTTTACTCCCTCTCCTCTAGGAACTCACCTGTCAGAAACAAATTCCTTTGGCTTCTTAATATGAATAGCTGTTTTTTCTTTTTCAAGAAGTCACCAGATTATACTTTCATTTCAAAAGCTTCTCTCCAGTGCATGTGGTGGTGTTGCAAATAAAGTCCATGCCACTTGCTATATTAATGATACTGTTAGACATTTCTTCTTTAAGCGACACATCAGCAGTAGCAATTGCAAGTCAGCTCCTTTCAAGTACAGATCAGTCCTAAATTATTCTGTGAAGAAAGGAAAATTCTTGCAGTATCCCATCCTGCTTAGCAGATAAGGGGGAAAGCAGCTGGATATACTCTCGGTGGTGCATGGAAGAAAGAGCAGAGTTCTAAAGCAACTTTTACTTGCAAACTTTAGAGCATCCAGAAAGAATAAGGCACTTGGCACAGCTTTGACTGGATTTTTTGGTTAGGCTTAAAATATATGTTGAGAAGACAGTAAGAGGGGAGTGTAGAGGGGCAGGGGGGAAGAGGGAGGGAGAAGGAGAGAGGGAGAGGGAAAGGGTCTTCAGTTGCAAGAGTCCCAGATGTATCATAAGGGCAAAGGGAGGGTAGGCATAGAAGGGACCATTCTGTCTCATTTTCCTGACCTTTGATTTTTCATGCTTCACTTCAAATAAATGTCACTGGAATGATGGGGGGAATAGGATGATATGAGGCACATAAGAGGAAAAATTACTTCGGTGTCTTCCCTGTGTGCTGGGAGGAAGTGAGTGGAACTTTCTTTCCCTTGTTACCTGCTTTGTGCACTGGTGAGGGCTCAACTGAATATTCTTCACACAGCCAAAAATGTAAATTCCAAGAATGGCCTTTGGGTTGACCTTGTAAGACTATTTTGCATTGTGCCCTAATAATGTCTTTTGTTTATTTATTTATTGAGTTCTATTTGCATAGATGAAAATGGGGGAAGTTTTATGGCACCTTTCTGCGCAAGAATTTAATGTACTAAGTTACCAGGATCCACAATTAAGATGCTAAATTCTATTGAACTTTTCTGATTCAGTTTATGAGACTATAATATTGTCTTGAATACAGTTTGCAAAAGAATAGTGAATTTAGAGGAGGTTTATATCACTGTTTGGAATAAAGTTTTAAGGTAAATAATTAAGTAATAGTGGAAAATGGAATCAAATGAGACAATCTTACAATTCTCATTTAAAAAAATATTTAATCAGTTCACAATATTTTTTATATTTTTTATCACTTAAATTCTGGGACTTTGGGTAAAATTTGATGCTTGAAAAAGTTTATAGTGTATTCATGGATAACAAAAAATTATACACTGTATATTTTTATTATTATTGAATTACTATGCATATTTGTTCTGCAATATATTTCTTATAGACTCTACATTCAATAGTCATTAAAACACAATACAAACTCAGTTTGACTCAGAATTTATTGTGAATCAGTTTTCTTGTTTATCATCTATATACTTGCTTTTCAGTTTTCAGAGTGTGTGGAATCTGCATGCCCATGTGAATGACATACTTATGAGTTATAATGAGATTAATAAAATTAGTAAACCCTCTTTTAAACACAGAATAGT
Source organism: Passer domesticus (assembly GCF_036417665.1). Lineage (NCBI taxonomy): Eukaryota > Metazoa > Chordata > Aves > Passeriformes > Passeridae > Passer > Passer domesticus. Next base: position 82,480,632 of record NC_087474.1, on the reverse strand, counting down.
GGCAATCTAAATGAAATAATAGAGGTAGTGGTGATTCACAATTCTATAAGTTCTTTAATCTGTTAAGCATTTTGCATAAAGCTGTGATTTTAGACTTTGTTTTTCCCTTGCTGGATATATTTTGAAATAAGGGGATGCACAATATTGGAATTTCATATTCCTCATAACAGGCTCTCATGTCCTGCTCCTCTTAGAGCAAGTAAATTCTCAATTACTCTTTAAATTCTTCTTTTGTAGCACTTTTGAGCTGAACACTTGAGAATTTGTATTAGTACAAAGAAAGAAGGGGAGTGTTAGTAACCCTTCATTTTATTGTTCAGGGCCAACCCCAAGTGTGAAGATAATAAATTGTTATTTCTGTATGAACAATTTTATTGTGAATTGTGAATCATATTCAAAAGAATTTGCCTCATAATATTCCCTCAATTACCAGAGACATTCCTAAAGGGAAGGTTCAGATTTCAAATAGATACACATACCCATTTTTCTTAACTGTAGTTATACTGTGACATTCAGGTTAAGCTTCTGTGGTGCAGAAATAGTTTAGAAATCAGTGTGCTTCAAAGCTAACATTCTTCTGTCATTATTTGATTTTGAAGGACAGAATTAAGTCAGAAAGGATTAAGGCATGAAGGACGTTAATATAAAATGGGGGGTGGGGTAGAAAGACTAAGTCTAATATACCTGCTGTGAAATCCTGACGGCCAGAAAGAGAGATTCAGGTCAGAAATGGTTAGTGCCAACAGCATCCTTACCAAGCTTTCATTCTGATCTGCAAGTTGGTAGACAGTAATCAACATCAAAGCATGCACAAATAACTGAAAAACAATAACACTGCTTACAATCTGTCCTTCTTTCTGCATTTTATAAGAAAGACAACTGACATTTTTCACTCAATTTACCTGTAGAGTACAGTATTTCATATAATTTTTTGTGAGAAGGGATCTTGGTGCTCATCTTGCCTGACCTTCATGTAAAACAAGTCTATGTTCAGCACTAGGTCAGATCTAGGCAAATCCTGAAAAATTTCAGACAATTATCCTGCAGCTTCTGTGCCTAGCCTGTTGCAGCTCTGCACTACTTTCCCAGTATACATGGTAGACCTTTTCGCCTAATGTCCAAGACAAAGCTCCCAAGCCAGAACAGACTTCGTAACACTGTGCAATACTACTGACAGTTGTTTTGTTAAGTCTTTTTTCTAACCATCCTTCAATCAGCTAATTATTAAAATGTCTTAATTGCCAGGAAAATAAAAAACTATAAAGAAGCCCATATCTTTCAGGTGAGGTGCATGAAGACCACTTGGACAAGGGAGTGGTAGATAATGCACATAAAGAGAGTATATGTGATGCTTTTTTAAATGGCTGTTTTCTGCTACATCTGATTTTGATAAATTGTGGCAATGCTGAATACTCTGTCCCCTTTTGCTTCCCCAGCTTAGTCTGATGTATGATCATTGCACTTCCTCTCCAACTCACTTTGTCCAGAAGAGATTTAAAATGAGCAACGTACCTCTGCAAGATATACACAGATTAAATTGCAAAACAATTATTTAATAGTAAAATCACAGAATAGGTAGTTAATGAGTTATTACAATAACCGTTAATATTACAGATGAGTCTTTGCTGTCCAAGCAGTCATCAGACTGTTGGGAAGGGTCGGATTCTATTCCTCCTTAGAAAGGGCTCATCCTCAGTATTTTTAAGTTGAATCTTATGACTCCCTTGTTTTTTGTTAGGATTTTATACCTTTTCATGTCTGTGATTTTCTTCTTGAATCCTTGTGCAGCTAACTAGTGCTGTCTCAACTGTCTTACCTCTTTCTGCTGTCTTTCCTTTCTTGTTTGGGTTTCTCTGACCTCTAGACTTCACAGCTACTTCTCACAGTTAAGCCTTTCCTTAGGTTGTTGAGCCAAAGTTACCTGCCTATCCTGCATCAAAGCCAAAACTTAGCAGTTGAACCTCTGGAAGGAGTTAAATCCCTGTTTCCTGAAGAACTTGCTAACAAACAGTTCCACTCTTACTTCCCCAGAAAGGAGAAATGTTTTTTTAGGTGTGTAAATATCTTTTCACCTGTGGTCTCAGGCACCCATTTCCTGGGCTACACAGAAAACGGCACCAAAATTCCTGCAGATTTTCAGTCACAAACTGAGATTTCTCTATTCTGCCATCCATCCATCCATCCATCCATCCATCCATCCATCCATCCATCCATCCATCCATCCATCCATCCATCCTCAGGGTCTTGCTTCTACCCCCTTTCCCTAAGAGGTCAGTGAGTGAACAATATAATTTAATACAGCTCAAGCATAAGTAACATATGAAGAAAACACAAGAATAGTCTTATATAACAGTGCAAATAATTTCACTAGCCTTAAGTCATACTCAGGTCTTCCTTCCAGGCCCTGCTCTCCCCATGCATAAGTGCTCTATGAAACAGAGGGGTTAATGGGGGCTCTGCTGCAGCAGGGGATCTTTACTGAGTGCAAAAAATGTATCTGGCTTTTAAAACCATAAAGGAATGTATACAGTCTGTCCCAGGGAGTCACTTTTTCCTTGATAGCATGGCACAGTTCTGCATGAATTCTACTTATCTTTCTCTCTCTGCACAGAGCAAGGAAGCAGAGCAAATGAGCCAGAGAAACTCAGCCAGTCTGGGGAATTTTAAAAATTCTTTTTGAGATAAAGATTTCAATGCCCACAGTTTCATGTGTGCTAAGAAGCTTTACTAACAACTGAGTGCTGAAGCATGACCCGCATGTGCCTTTTAGGTCATCAGAGCCAGAATGATCTCAACCCATTTAGCTTTCAGGTTATGCCTTGGTCAAGTGAATACTTTGAAGTCATTTCAGCTGCGAAGGTTAAAGGTTGACATTTGCAGTTATGACTTGTGTGTGCCAGCTTTACACTCCTATCAGTATCATAAAGTCAGTTTCCAAGTTTTCACCGTAAGAAATTGAACCTGTTTCTAAAACTTTGGAAATAACTATTTTTAATGTATTTTTATTCTTTCATTTCTCCTACACACTTTGTTTGCTTTTGTGCTTTTAAACCAATTATAAATAATTTATTTAAAGAGATTATTAATGATAATATATTTCAATTTCACCTGTTTTAGGATGATATATCTAATTTCAGCTAAAAGATGCATATTATTTTAGTTGTTTTGTGATCTATGCATAGAGATCCTATTCTAATGAGATCTATTGCATATTATATACTATTGCAGTATATAATATGCAATAGTCAGAAAACCATTTAAGAAGACAAATTTTTAAGAATCTTTATTAAAATCCTCTTTATTAATTATCTGTTCACACAAAAATCATTCAGACTACTTGGGACCAGCCTAGTGATAAATGACAAATAAAATTATATTGCAGCCTTTCACTGGTGTGTGTTAAACAGAGTAACACAGAAGCTGTAATATTCTGTTTTATTGCACTGACAACACTTTTAGTAAGCTTTTCGCATTTTTTTTAAAATCAGACAAGATAAATTGTTCACTCTTTATTGAAGTAATAAAAATAATTAAAAGAATGACAAACTATAATACTCTTTTATGCTAGTTCCTTCGTTTCTATGTCATAATAGTGTTATTTAATTTACTTTTCAAATTAGGAAAGTATTTTTTAGGGACAACACATGGTTAATTCTGTCAGAGCCATGAAACATTTTCATACCTACATATGTTTATTTCAGGGCATTTATAACTGCTCTAAATCAAGCACTAACAAAGCTCTCTTCATGTACACTAAAATACATAATAAGCACTGATTACAAAAAGTAGTAGAAATATAGTAGATTATGTCTGGCAAGAAATAGAAAATACTTAAACATAATGAAGCCTATTTAGCAGGTTTCTATATATCACTTGTCACTCAAGATAAAACCAAGGCTGGAAAAGCCTTCTAACTTCCCCCCATCTGTGTCTTAAGCTCATTACAAAAAAGGAAGACAAAGAAAGAAAGACCTTGAGTGCTGTCTGAAGTCCTTAGCTTGCTCACTGAGGTGCATTGGTGTATTTATATATATTTGCCTCTGTGTGTGTCTATAAATGATGTATCAACACTTTGACTTTACCGACTTTTTGGAATACCGGAAAGGGTATTTACTGGAAAAAGCATCTAGTCATGTATTATTGCTATAAATTTCACAATTGTCTTACAAATTCTGCCAGTTAAAAGAGGAAAGCCGGGAAGCCAATTTTCCAGATTTGTCTCTGCTGCTGAAGACCCTGATGAGAGATTATCACTAGGTCAGGAAGTTTGAACATGAATCATACTGGTGGTGACCTATGCCATGCTTCTGGTGCTTTTCATTAGCCAGCCTGAAAGTAGTTTCTTTCAATCCAGAAACTACACAGGTGAGTATATGCTTAAAGACAAAATGGACATGAGTGCAGCTATTCTTTCCTTTTAAAACCTTGTCCTTCCAAGTTAAATTTTGAGGTACATTGACATCGCGGGCATCGTTTTACGCTAATTAGTGCTTGCATTTACAATTTCTTAGTTTTTGCTTTCTGGTTTTTTGTTTGTTTTTTTTTTTTTTCCTTCCACAATTTAAAAGAAAAAGGGAAAAAAAGCCAAAAAGGACAGCTACATTATATAATTATTGTGCTTTCTGTTTGTTCTCTCCTCAACATAGCAGCAAAACCCAATAAATACATGATGAGCTGTGTATAAATATAATGACAATTCATCTACACAAGAAAATTTGCATTCTTACTCATAATGTTACCTCTGGCTTGTTCAGTGTACCCTGTTTTTAAAGAAATTTGTTTGGTTGTCTGTGCTCTCATTCTTGTATCTCAGCTAAGGGCCATTAACAGAGCAGTAGAAAGGGGTCTGCACTTTGAATCATCACACAATGTTAATGTTTTGCTACCTTTACAGAAGCAATCAAGTAAAACTATGCTGTCTGGACTTCCAGAAAAGTTTAAAAGCCATGGGGTTTATGTTCCCTAGCTAATTTCAGTCAATCCTTGTGCAACCTTTGCTGCATTCTCTCAAATACTTCTGTGACTGTAAATTGAAATATAAATTGTGCCCCCTCCTTTATGATGAATACACAAAAAATTTAGGAATTTGAGCTAGATGGTACTAATACATAAGCTTTGTCTGATACATATAAATGATAATTCAATCAGTCACATGTCATTCCAAGAAAATATGACTGTATTCAAAACTCAAAATCTCCATGCCTTAAGTATACAATAAGAATCAAAAAAAAAACCCCAAAAAAATCTGGAAAAAAATACTACCCTTGGCTGTACACTAGTGTCTGATGATTCTTGCATCATAACATGAACACTGATTGGTTTTGTTTTTTGCTGCATTTTCATTTAATATTCAGGAACTCATATTTGCACTGGCCTTTATCTTAGTCAGGGCTGAGCACTGTTAGCTTCAGGAAACTGGCCATTTAAAGCTGGAGTTGAAAGAATTTTTTTTGATCTTAGATGGATAACACAAGTAGGGCTTAATTTTGAAATAGTTTACTGAGAAAGCAAAAAAAGAAAAAGTTGTCAAACCTCGAGAAGCCCTGCACAAATGTCAGCAATTATTTATATGAAAGTCTACTGTTACAGTTACAATTACTTAGTATAATATTGAAGACAGCTACCTTATTCTGGAAAACTGCTAATGGAAAAATTGTACTAAAAGTACAATGGATGCCATCTGTGTCAAGAACAGTATTTCTAGTTTAGAATTACTGAAAATGTGCCTTTCTTAAGTAAATCCTAAAATGTGGAATTTCTGTGCCTTATAAATCAAAGTCTGGGGTTTTATTTTCCAAAATTTTAGATATGCAGCATGGGGCAATTATCCTGTATGCCTTTTGTCACTGACATTTGATTTTCCCCATCACCTTTTAAGGTGTGGTTTTGGAAATGTCAAAAAACTTAATTATTTTTTTCCCCAGTAAAAAAGGGCAGAACAAAGGAGTCCACCACCAGCCAGTAGTCTTGCATCAGTTAATGCCACCTGGGGGCTCAAACCCAACAACTTTAGATTGTTACCTATCTTGAATATATTTGGTTTAATGTTACTTGCAGATGTACACATAGAAGGCTACTTTCTATTTTTTACTGTTTAAAACTAGGTCAAGTCTGTAAAACAGAAAGTGAAGTGGGAATCAGGGCAAAATTGTAGCAATCTAAACTTGTGAGGCAGAAACAATATTTCAAGGAAATTTAGGCTCAAGGGAAGTAAATCTTCAACAGCAGGAATTTTACCTCAGCAGTCACCTCTGAAGAAATTCTCAGGGGTAAGATGTTTACCTATGCACCTCACAGGGTACTCCACAGGTACCTTTAATCAGATAATTTGTACTTCTGTTCTCAGCTCTACAGCTTCCAGACCACTAGCACAGCAATGTGACTCTGTTCAGAAGACATTCCTGATTTCCAGGTACGTTTTACAGAAAATGGTCTCTGAGGCTATGGAAAAATGCAAATTTCTTTCTAAAGTGTTCTGAAATATTCTTTTTTCTCCCTGGAGATGATGTCTGATGTCCAGCACACAAGAATTCAAACACTGCAGTGGTAAATATAAAAAAAAAAATTCTTGGCAAAACAGCAGAAGCAGAATTCCATTCTACAGTTTACTAAGTTCCCAGATGTCATCATGAAAACATAAAATTTTCATTTTATAGCAGAAAAATAAAGTGTCACATTTATGAGGAAGTTGGTCTGATGCAACATTTTGCTGTTCATAAAATCTTACAAAATAAATTCCAGTGTCCGAAACTAGTAATTTTAATACATCAACCTTTCTGACAAGCAACAGGCAAATTGCCTTTCAAAGACTAGGAGCAAAACTATGGAAATGTTAATTATATAAACAAAGGGACTGACTGGACACACAAATCAATGAGTGTTTTTTGATTAACTTGATCAAGTTTTCTAATCAGGCCTTTACTGTTTGAGGCATAAATAACTTTTGCTTCCACGTTAGTTCACACAGTAACATCGTCAATGCACAGAAACTATTGTGCTATGACAAACTGCAGTTTGTCTAAGACTGATGATTTTTATTCTACTTTTAAAAATTTTTTGTTCTAGCACATGCTTATATATATTTCTGTATATAAAATGGCTACATTTTTCCTTTTCTGTTTTTATATAGATTAAACAAAATAACAACTTCAAAGAACTTCCTAGCAGAAAATATTAATTACTGCCATCATTGTGACTCTTGGATTTGAGATGCTTTCCTGTTACTCTTGATAAAAAGTTAGTGGCCCATAATAGGTCAGGTTAAAAATAAGTTTTGTACTGGAGATTTATGCTCCTATTAGTTCTTTAACCTTGATTTCTATAGAAAAGATACTAGGGCAATATTCAGGACATGATGTCCAGACAAAAGTCTGGATATCTGCCATCATAGCAGCACATAATTTTAGTGTATCTACTACCTCCCTGAAGTTGGCACAGACCAAAACTTATGTATACAACATATATGTGTGAGTTTTGCCAGAAAATTTGATAGATAAAATTCCAAACCCAGGTCTCTTCTTCTTGCTGTATTTCTCCCAGCAAGTGCTAGGTTTCACTTCAAAACAGAGGCTGAATGACATAGTTGTACAGCTCACAGTTCCAGAGTTTAGCTTAGGCCTCCCTTCTTTTGTGCACAGCATGATGCATTTTTTGTACCACAAATCATACTATGATAGGAACATACACAGGCAATATTGAAAAAAATAGAGTAATAAACTTGTCTTTTATCTTCCAACTGAACAAATAAACATTTACATTTTTACTTATAATTATCATATATATATTGTAGGAAAATATATGCAGGAGGCAGAAGATATGCAAGTTATTGCCTAAAGTAGACTTTAAGCAGGAGTGTCTAACCCAACTGAAGAATAATACAGCTGAGAAATCTCAGCCAAAAAGCTGATTGTCTGTAGAAAAATTTAACTGCTAGAGAATGGCATGGACTGCTTAGATAAAGGTCACGTACTTTCCTAACTTGAAAGTGCTTCTTTAAACCCTTTACAGTCTTTGTTGTTTTTTCTTCAAACTGAAAAAGATTTTATGATTTCATGGCTGAAGACAGTGCAGAACAGCCCAGCACAGAGTGTAAATGCATTTAAAAAACAGTATTGCTATCAATAAAATCTGAATCAACATGGTTAAGTAATTGATAGGTAGCCTAATTCAAAGACAACTGCAAGTAAAGAGGAAAGGTGAATATGAATCTGCTTTATTGTACAGAGTAAATGTATCAATATATTATATAGACAAAAAGTCTAGATAAGTCTATAACAGTAGTAATAGTATACAAAAAATGTTGTATAGCTTCCAATAAAAAATTGAAAAGAGCTGGGTGGGGGAAAATTAAGAAATTTTTTCATAGATTGTAAGATATTCTGAAGGTTTGTGAAATGCTGTTGGCATTCTAGGTTGTGGACATAAAAAAACCTGAGATCTTACTTAGGAATTCTGAACATCCCATGAATAAAGTACTTTAGCTATTTACCTGGATAATGCATTGTGTGGAGAGATAATAATGGAAATTTTCCTTGTACTTTTCTAACTCTCCACTGAACTCCACATGGGATATGTTATATTTTAACCCCAGCTTGGTCATTAAGCATCACACAGCCAGTTGCTCACTCCCATCTAGTGAGATGGGGAAGTGAATCCTAAGAATAAAATTAGAAAACTCATGAGTTGGGATAAAGACAAGCAAACAAATAACTAGAAGAGTGAAATTAAATGTATCTATGTTCAGTATATTTTGCCTATTCTTAAATATTTTTTAAAATATATTTTGAATAATAATTTGGGAAAAAAATTACTTTAGCTCTGTTTACTTTTGTATATTTCTCTGTTTTCTATTGCAGTTTCTCTCATATGCTGCTAGAAAACTTGTCTGTATAATGCATTTTTCTGTTAAATACACATGCCTAATTGCATTCTTTCTTAAGGGTAATTCATAATCTTTGTCAGAGATATCAATGTGTAAGAATAGGCATTGACTCCTTCAGTGTTCCTGAGATCTATCTAAAACACCTCTTGTTGAGCTCAGAATCTGATGTGTGAAATATCACCTCCTTTTATCTAAGATTCACATTCTTTTGTAATTTTGTATTTTACTCTTTGTGTGGAAACATTGGTTTATTGTACAGTAATGTGGAGAAGAACACGTGTATGATACTAATAAAATAGGACCATGAATAGATCCTTGACACTGTTAAACCTCTTAGTCTAGAAGGACTTCTTGAATGTCATTATAATAGGAATACAAACAATTTTAGGACCCAGATAACCTATTCCATTATATGTTGTTCTAAAATAAATGCCGAAATTCTTCAGGTAAAATACCATTCTAACAGAAAATGGAAACTGTCAGACATTTTAGGTCATGAGCTCTAATACATAAGGCCCAGTATATAGTCAGAAACAAGACATTATCCTTCATGCTTTAGACAAAAGCTTTCCAACACTATGGTTTTGATTAAGTCTAAAAACCATTAAATGAAATAAATAAAAAGACTTGTCATCTACCAGTATGCATAGAATTCAAAATACCAAACACAGGGCAAACTGAATCTGACATTAAAAAAAATTGAGTGTGACAGCTGCAGCAGTTACATCTTGTGGAAGGAAGTGTGTGCTTGCAAAGACTTTACATCAGGTCCTGGTTGGGAGCTGGCATTTTTAAAGGTCATGAAGCTCCTTAGCACCATTCAATTACTGCACAAAGGGTACCACTGACAGTTTTAGCACTGTGGTTAAATTAGCTGAGTATTATCTGAGACAATCAAACCTTTGATAGGATTATTTTGACAGATAATGTCTGTATATCGAAAAAATACCTCAAATATAATACCCATCTTTCCCCCCTTTCTTTGCTTTTGAATGACAAGGAAAACATGAGAGAATTATTTAGTCCTGTAGCTTGTAAAGATATCAACACTCTCAGCCTGACAATTGTATAAATAATTGTATAAATAAAGATAAAAACCTTTGATTTTAGCCACTTTTGATTTTTTCTTTAGTTTAGGTTCTAAATGAACAGTCTGAATCATTAACATACTGTTCAAACTGTATTGCCATGGTTATACTGCTTAAAACAGAAAAGGACCAACATTGTTATGCTGTTTACGAATGCACCTCCTTTGCTTTGTCATGACCTGCAAACAGTTTGGATGAAACTAGAATCATAGAATCATGCAGGCTGATGAAGGTGTTTGGGATCAAGTCTAGCTGTTAGCCCACTGCCAAGTCCACCAATGAATCATGTTTTTAAGTGCCACATCTACAATCCTTTTAAACACCCCCAGGGATGTTTGCTCAATCACTTCTCTGGGGACCCAGTTTTGAGGCTTGACGTCCCTTTTGGTGAAGAAATTCCTTCTAATATCCAATGTAAACATCTGCTGGTGCAACTTAAGGCCATGTTCCCTTGTCCTATTGCTTTTTACTCAGGAAAAAGAGACTGACTCCCACCTCACTACAGCCTCTTCTCAGGTAGTTGTACACAGCAATAAGTTCTCCCAAAGTCTGCTTTTCTCCAGGCTTAACAGCTTCAGCTCCCTCAGTTGCTTCCCATAGGATTTGTGCCAGTGACATTTTCCCAGCATTAATGATTCCATGCATCCTGTCTACCTGTGGGACCTTTCTCAGGGAAGGTAGGGTCTTATTCCAGTAGTCTGTCACTCTTTTCTCCTGAACCTACTCATCTTCTCCTGGAGCTCTGTCTCTAACCAGAGGAGTTCCTGTACCTGGGCACACCTCCCACAGGGTTGCTCATGTCTGCCAGCTGGTCCAGGTGTAAGAGCAAGGCTCACCTGGCAGCTGGCACTGGGGTGTGCCCTTCATGCTCCATGGGTGCTGTCTGCAAATCTACATCTATTGTACACCTCAGAGTGGCCATGGCTTCTGCCAGATGTTTAGCATTGCTCCTTGGTTGAGCTGGCAGGGCTTCAGCATCTTTTATGTATACCCCTCCAGGGGAACTCCTATGGAAACTGTGACGCTACAACCCTGGCTGACATACCACACCCTGTCTGTCTTCCCTGGTCTCTAACACTCCCAAGTGGCTTCTTTTACATGCAGTGATTGTGGTGTTTGTTGCCCACCGCTGCTCCTAGCCTCACCTACATCTTGTGAGCCACTATTGAATGAACCACTAGCTCCTGATGAATCTCTCCTCTTGACTGAGGTTCCTCTGATTCAGGAAGTCCCCATGTGCATCACATTACATCACCCCACTGCAGATCATGCCAGCATGTGTGCTGCTCATCTCATCATTTTGGTCTTCATGATTGTTTACCTGTGTGTACATTCTTGCACCATGCATCAAAGTGACATAAGGAGGCTTAGATAAATCTTTTAAAGTAGATGGCAAACATAGCACCATAATGCAGTTACAACTTCTGGCTATTTACACAACCACACTTACTTCTCTCAACTATGTGCACATATTTCTAAGATACATGCATGCACCCTTAGAAGAATATATACAATACAAATTATAATCAGCACCTTGAAATTGAGGAGAGAAATTTGTCACCTCTTCTGCACAGTACACAAGTATAGTGTAATCCCCTGTCTTGGAAAATTTTCTCTTTATTTGTCATGTTTTCTATTTTCAGTAAAGATTTTTTTAATATGTATTGAAAATGTTTTTTACTGTTTTTAAAACTCCCTTAACAATTTCAGTGTAACAGTACAGAACATAACCCCAATTATATGCACATAATGAAGGTAGGATAGGACACTTTCATAGGGTATATAGTAATGAATCTAAACATTACAAATACTCAGCTAGATGTCTTCAATATTTTATGGTCTTGAAAGGAAACACACCATTTGATTCCTGAACTTATGAAAAATTGAAATTATATTACAATCAATCATCTCTGTCCATTATAAATTCTTTTATTTTCAAATATTCTCTTCCATATAGTGTCAGCAAGTGTTGATGATCCAAATATTTTCTTTTGTAGCAGTAATTTCTATTCAGTTATGAATTAAGTGCTTTTTTTTTACCTTCTTTCCACCTTTTGCCTTTCCTATCTACATTTTAGATATCTGGAAACCATGAAAAGATGAATATATGTCTAATCTCACTATTCACAGTTTAGGTTTTGCTGCACATAGAAACGTGTCCACATCATTCATGTGCAATTATCTGGGACTGCTGAAGAATCTGAGACCTTCATCAAGACTTTCATGATGATGAAATGTACTAGTTTAGCATCTATGTGCATTCTACTTTTTGTTATGTTTTAACAGATTAAGATTCAAATTTATTAATTGTCACAGACATCACCATTAGCTTTTTGGGAGTTCTGCCTTAAAACTGTGTCCTTTTATCATAATTGATAAAGTAAACCTTGTTGATATGAGGCACTTTTCTACAGAAATTCTTATGCTTCAGAATATCCTTGCTGAGGATAAAATTTGCATGTTTTCCTAAGGAATCAAGACACAAATATGAAAGAAATTGTAAGTATTAAAACCATTAAGCCGTAACAAATTATATTAAACTATGTGAGCTAAAGCTTTGCTCTAAAAGCAAAGACTATTGACATGATTTTTGCTAAAACTTGCAAACCCTCTTTGTGTACTACTGCTGTATTAGTGAAAATATGAAACGTCAATTTTTAAATTTACCTAAATCATAAGTCCTTAGCAGCACTACAACACTTTTGAGTTATGGACTCTTCCACTGCTGTTAGCATCCAACTTGATAGTGAAATAAATACATACATTCCTTTTTTAAACTTCTGTGCCAGTTTGATGTCATGTTGTGCCAAAGTAGCCAAATCTTAATAGTTTCTAATAGTACAGATGTGTATTAATGTCCCAGGAGGCAGAACAAACAATATCTCATTCTGTAGTATTTGTAAACATAATAAAGATCTACAGTATCTATGGCAGAGTAAATATTTGTGAAGCTCCAGACAGTGGTTATTGAAATCAAGTACTTAGTTTCTTGCTAGATGTCCCATAATTATCCCCAAAGCTCATCACATCCATAAACTAACCATTCAGAGTTTAACATCAGGTATTTTCAAGAGATCAGCTTGAATAATGAGTTGAACATAGACAGTTAAAGAGTAAGAAAAAAATTCTGAAGGAAAAAGTAAGTCTGAAAAAAACTACCATGTGTCTTACTGGTCCCAGAGTGAGGGAGGCAGGTACAACTGCAGTAGAGATGTAAATGCAACATTTTTGGTCCAAAATGGCCTAGCTCTTGGAATTTCTGGTGTTCTGATACACCTTTCTGATGTGCATTCTGTTCTGGAAGACAAAAGATGTTAGTCTGACAGGATACGTCATTCAAACAGTGTATGGGCAAGAAATGCAGGAGGAAAGGAAATGAACTGTCCAGAAACAACAATGCTAATGCAGTGTGCCAGGCTAAGATGCTTTTAATGCTCAAATAGTCAAATTTGATTGCCTTCTCCACCCACCTTTCTAATAAATGTTGAGAATTTTAATAAATGTCAAGATCAGAGGAACTGGGGTTTTGAGCAATAATGTTGCTGTTAAGGTCAGTTGGCAGTCAATCACAGTACATTGGGGTTCTAATTCACAGGTACTCAAAAGATAACACAAATTCATGTTCTGTATGTTTTAAGAGTGATCTCAAACTCTATATATATTTGCTTATACCAGAGCAAATAATGTCTGATAAATACCTCACTTTTAATGAGAATCCTAGAGGTTCTGAGTTTGCAGAGTTATCTCCATTCTTGACTGAGTTGGCCATGATATATTTTTAGTACCAGGATGAATCATAAGTCTTAATTGTTGAATAAAACCAAACAAATTTAGCTTAAGAATTTTTATTTTCTTGGGTACAGCATTGGGACTTCTTATTTCATGATTGATAATCTCTATGTTATGTGAAAATTAAGAGAGTACAGCCAGTTTAAATACATGTTCTGCACATGCTTAGGACTGTTAGAAAAATATGCTCAGTGGTTGTTTTCCAGTAAGTCTAAGAACCCATTCTGTTAGATATTTGGAAAAAAGCCCAGTTAAAGGAAAAAGACAATCCCTTAAGACTGTCTTAAGGGATATGGAGTTTAGTGATATATAAGAAATCTCATTTTATGGAAAAAGTAGTAATGCTAAGTGGCCAAGGACTCTTGAAGGACAATTCAAGTGGTAGAAGATTGGACCTGGTTGCTTAAAAGTGAAATTATGGGAGTACCTAAAGAATTAAGGATTTTTGCACTGAGAATCAGACATTTTCATAGTTACCAAAGCATGATTTTCGAATAAAATCTAGCTTACAAGAGAAAATCATATGTAGGGACAAAAAAAAATACCATTTTATCATATTTCAAAGATATTCTACTGAATGCTGCAATAAACAATATCACAATTATATTGCTTTTGTGTTGCAGGATTTTGGTGGTGGGGGGGTTACAGGGGTGCCTTCTGTGACAAGTTTCTAGAAATTTCCATCCTGTTTGATAGGGCCAATGTCAGCCAGCTCCAAGACAGACCTGCTGGCCAAAGATGAGCCCATCAGCAACAGTTATCCCAGGCCTCTGTTAGTGCCTCTGGGATAACATAAATAGGAAGAAGAGCAACTGAAGCCAGAGAAAATAATATGAAGAATCATCTCCCTGAGGAGGAAGAAACACCAGACATAACATGTGATAATATGATCACATTTCCCAGTCCTTGGCCTCTGCACCACTGAGGGGAAGAGGCAGAGAATTTGGGACTATGGTCATCTTGACAAGAAGTGAGAGGTAAGGGGAAGGTGTTTTAAGATTTGGTTTTATCTCTCATTGTCCTATGTTGGTTTGACTTGTAATAAATTAAACAGATTTCTCCAAGCCAAGTCTGTTTTGGCTGTGACAATAATCAGGAATGATCTCTCCCTGTCGTTATCATGACTCATGAACCTTTTGTTATATTTTCTCTCCCCTAGCCAGCTGAAGAGGGGGTTGATAGAGTGGCTTTGGTGGGCACCTGGCACCCAGCCAGGGTTAACTCACCAGTTCTAGTTTCCACTGGCTTAGAGTTAATTTTCTTCCTTGTAGCTGGTTACAATGCTCTCTTGTGTTTAGTAGGAGATAAATGCTGACAACACACTGACATTTTGGTTGTTGCTAAGTAGTGCTTACCCTGATTAGAGGACTTTTCAACTCCCCAAGGTCTGCCACTTCACAAGAAGGTGGGGAAACATAAGTGGGACCACTGACCTGAACTGGTCAAAGGGATATTGCATACTGTAGAATGTCATGCCCAATGAATGAACTGGGGTCCTTTAACTGGAAGAGCCAGCTGCTGCCTTGGGATTGGCTGAGTACCAGTCAGCAGGTGGTGAGCAATTTTAAGTGTGCATCTTTTTTTTTCTTTTGTGTTCATTTCCTTTATAAATTACTAGTGGTAGTTGTTGCAAGCTTTTGTTTGTTTGTTTGGTTGGTTTGTTTTACCTTGTTTCAATTATTAAGCTGTTCTTATCTCAATCCACAATTTTGTTGCTTTTTTTGTGATTTTCCTCACCATCTCACTGGTGGGTGGCTGTATGTGGTTAGACCAGAACACCACAACACCACGTAAGTGATAAAAAAGGCATTAGCTTTCAATACATTCTGGCTCACCACATATCCTCAGAGAATCAGCTGGTCACGAAGGTATTGGTAATCATTAAGAAAACAGATATAACCTTGAAATATCTGAATAGACTAGCTAGTCGAAACAATATGAAAATTGAAAAGGTACACAGTACTTTCCTTCCTATCGGTTATGAACAAGAATGAAACGTCTCAGTTGAAAAAAAACTAAGAGATGCCTTTATTTTTGGTGATTTTTTTGGTCTATCATTTAAAATTGTTACTTTGAAAACTTATTCAGTGTCAAAAGATGTTTTTCTTATCATAAGCAGACAAATGACCAGACAGAGTTTTCTTTATATAATAAACAGGCACTGCTAACAGTGGGCCTATCATTAAAGAGACATTTAATAAACACTTTTAAGGACTAGGTATTAAATCAGCAGTTCTGAGAAATTCTCATGTTTCTCAGGCATTCTGAAGGCCTAGAAATGGTACCATTACAACCTTGTTCCCAGGATGCAGAGAATCATTGCAAAGAATTCCACTTATGGTGATTGGGAAACAAAAGTATTAGAGTGACTCACAGTAGGGTGCTTCCTTCCTTGGGATAATGTTTTAGGGTTACATTTATGGTTTAAATCTTCTGAAGAAAAAGTCATTAAATATAACTTATTATCCCAGTTGACAATATTTTTTCTCCCTCCCTTCAAATCTGAAGGGAAAAACCCACAAAGTTGCTACAATATGTAAAAAAATAAGACGCCTATCATCTTATTTTCGTTTAATTTTCTTTTCCTCAGTGCTTTCATAATATATACAGTCAGTAAAACGAAAAAAATCCAGAAATGACTGACACCAAACATAACTCAATGTTCAGTCAATGACATACCATGCATATTGTGTTAACACAGATTGTAATTACTTTCTCACCAAATGGTATGCCAGATCTTTTCACTGAATAAATGTATGCAAGTGATGTGCCATCATTCCATCACTGCCAGTTTAATAGGCATCTCTTTGAAGAGAAGAAGAAAAGTGAAGGTATTCAACTCATTTCTTTGAACTTGCACAATCAGTATTGAACAGCTATGTTTACTAGGGAACACAGAGGCTTTTATTAAAAAGTTGTGTAGAATTAACATCTAAAATGATGATGAACATGAAGGAAAAACAAGAGCTCTGAACCTAAGAACCTTTGACACTACTGGAACATGAAATTCCATTCACTAGGGACACAGAAGAAAGAACAACACAGATGGGATGAACTTATTAGGTCTGTACTTATCCTTTCTTTCAAAAAAAACCCCCCATCATTAACATTTTGTCTCAAATCAGTGTTGCAGATCCTTTTGTTCTGGAATCTCTCTTTAGATGAGTACACTATTTTCCTTGTATGTTTTTTTGTTGTGAAACAACCACCTGAAACCTGTGAAGATAAAATAATACTGTAATGCTCTTTTGTGCAATCCTTGAGCTAGCATAGCATTGATGTGTACTACTGAACATAAAACATATTGTGTCCACAGCATATAGATTGAACTGTACGAGAGATCTGACACTGCAGCATGACAGGGCAGTAAGGGAGCAAGAAGGAACAGCAGATACAGACAAAATGTTGAATTATAACAGGTTAAGCCACGTTTGACATGCTATAGGCTAGCACAGAACAAAATCAAGTGAGCTTGGAGACAAAGCAGAAGCAAGCTGTGAAACAATTTCACTTTGACACTTTCTGAACAGCTACAAAACCACTCTCAGTTCTGGTACGTCTCACTAGGATTATGGGATGGATGTCAGTTTTATGTAAGTTTGTAGGCAGAGCGGAAGAATTAGGGAAGGAAGGGAGTGTCCCAGCTGAAATGGGTACATAAATAAATTAGTTTCACACTGGCGATAGATTTCATTTTACATGAAACAAGGCTTCGGCATTTTGTTTCAGGCACTTTCAGTAGAAGGAAAGCCAATGCAAATAAGGAGTCTAGATTTCATTTGTGCTAGACCAGTTTTTGGCTTTTATATGCTACTCAAGGATTTTGGTAACTCAGCATGTAGAAGACATCTTTTAAACTCATTCTCTGTCTGAATCCTGAAAAGCCTTAAATTAGAATGTTATAGGATATTTTGGAACAGAAAAGGCTCCCCTTTTAATTCTTCAAAACTGATGGGATGTTTATTCCTCTAAATCAGGACATAAAATTCAGATGTTGAGTTAGGCCTATTTTGGACCATTGATTTTTTCCCAAAAATAATCTTAATTCCTCACATCTAAATTGTAATCCGTATATCCAGCTAGTACCGAGAGAGGGGATTCAACATCCAGTCTTGAACTACAGGAGATATAAGAGATAATTGACTTTCAAAAATACACCTCTTCATGGCTCTTTCAGGAAGTTTAAATGTTTTGTTTGAATCTCTCTTTTTGAATGTTCAAGGGAAATATTTGTGAAAAATATCTGCTGTTTTCCTTTTCAGAGCATGGTGCTAATAACAGCAGGATCATAGGTTTGATCACTCTATGGACCATTCACTTAAGAACTGAACTCAACGACCCTTCTGTGTGCCTTCCAACTCAATATATTCTGTGATTTTTGTGATTTGTTTTTCAAAGACGAGACCAAGATACATTATGGGAAATAAAAATGCGATTAGGAACGTTTTATCAAGTACAAAGTAAGGAGACACTAGTTTCACCTCCTACAACAGATCACAAGATATTTCTAAGTAGCATTTCTCAATCTAATTTTTTCATGATGTTATTCTTTCTCATAAAAAAGGTAAAAGTTTTCAAGTAGGAAACCATACATTTTCCAGTTAAGTATTTCAAAGGTAGCGTTAGCATACTCAGGGTTTTGAAGCTTCATAGTTTCAACAATGTAATGCCTTTTCCTGGTTTAGGGTAAATTTTGGCAAAACACTTCTAAAGTGGTCTTTTCTAGAAAGGAGATTCAAGATAGCCCTCCCCCCAGCCTGTTTGGGAGGTAAACCTCCTTTGAGAAAAGTGGAAAAAACTGTTTATTTGGCAAGCAAGGTATGGGAAAATGAATAATATTAAACAATAAAACATCTCGCTGTTCTGAAGAGATGGCAAATTCAGAAAGTCCTTTTCATGGGGTGTAGCTCAGCTCACTCAGTTTCTTAACAGTCCCTCCTGCACAGGAAATGCTGTGTCCCGGGCCCCTGTTTTTAGTCCAGAGAAGGACTGATCAGTTCCAAGAAAAAGAAAAAGTCACAGTCCAGATAACTTTTCTACCTCAGCTAGCTAAAAAAACTAACTAAAAGCAAAGGAGAGCCCTCTCCAGCTGTCTGTGCTGCAGATAACATGCACCAAGAGAAAAGGCTTCCCCCTCTCTTCATTCTCAGATTTACTTTTAAAGATGCAGAACTTATTTTTAGGCTAAACAGACAAATGGGGATACAATTTGGCATCATAAAGTCACCCCAGAACATGCCTGAAGAGTTTCCACAGTTTCTTCACTTTTCTGCATTAATTTCCATGAAAAATGATGATATTCACCAACAGCTCCCTGTCACAGGTTTCTTCTCTAAACTCACAGCATTTTTGAGGATTTGATCCAAATTATTCCTTCAGTATAAGGGCTACTACATATATACATATATATCTATATATACATATATATTTAAAGAGATAATTTTACACTGAAAGAATGACACAGGAATAAAAACTTTAAATCTCATCAATAATGAGCCATCATAAGAGCAACAGATAAACAGATATTTGTTACTTTGAAAAAACAATCAATGAATAAAACCACAAATATAAATTAAGAAAAAAAATGTATACCATTATAAATCAGTATCTAGTAGGTCTATCTTTCAGGAAGTAAAAAGATGGTTTAATCCCCAAAAAAGCCCCAACCCAAACTCCCAATCTCACTAATATACATCTATAACAAAAAGAACAAAACCAAATTTGGAATAAAAAGGAAGATCAAATGCAGACAAAAGCTTTTAGATATTATTAACATTGACTTAGAACAGAGGATTTTTAAAAATTTGTCCAATCAAAATAGGTCTCCATTGTTTGGAATAACTGATACAGTGCTTTTTATTGCCTCTGTTATTTTAGCATAAGTAATTTTAAGCTGATTAAATTTATTTCTCATTTGTCTGCAATTGATTTTTTTTCCTTTTAAAATTAACTGTATTGATCTGTTTATATTCTTTAATAAAAAAAATCTGACATGGAAACTCAAGTGGTGGAATTAAAAAGTTGAGAGACATAACATGAGTAAAGAAAAAAAAATCTTTTGCTCCACAATTTTGTCTGTTATTTATATAAGTGAAATTAAAGGATCAAATTAGGAGCTAGATCAATCTAGGTCTTTTGATGTATGTTCAATTATCTGAGATGAACTTAGTACCCACTCGATAAAACTGAAAAATAGTACACTATAATTTCACAGAGAAATATGAAAGCTACAAGAGACGCCTAAATCTAATAATCTTAAAAATAATAGAATAAACTTGTAATTCTGCTTGGAAGTTTGTTTACAACTCTTAAAATATACATCTTGAGTGACTCAGTGTAAACACGTATGAATTAAAGTGAGGTGGGATTTTTCCATTTACTACTGTAATTTTTCTTGATGCTCAGACTTCAAGTCTGTATTGTCCTTTTTTACATTTTTCTTCATTTGGGTTGCTTTTTTTATTTTTGTGGGTTTGGTTTTTTTTCTGGTTTTGGGGTTTTTTTTTAATTAGGCTGAGCTGAGCTTTTTTGTATATAGAAGTTTTTATCTGTTTTCTAACCTTGTGGCAATTGATAAAATCATATTTATATGTCAATGAATATTATGTGTAAAAACTTAAGAATTGGGAAGCCTCAGTAGTTTGTCTCTTTGCCCTTTGTATCAATAAAACAGGTTCTCTAATGCTGGAGGTCATCTTGAGGATTTTGTTTTCTATAGTATAAATTACATAAACATTCCTAAATTTTGTATTCCTCCATAGATCTTTTAGGTTTTTTTCTATCTTTTTTTTTCCTTCACTCACGTTTGTCATCTATACTGGACTTCAATGTTATCTTTAAGTCTATTTAGAGTTCTTAATAGTACATCAATTGTTAGATTAGCAAATAAACTGAGGCTGTCATCTCTTGAAACCTTTTAAGATTTGAAGCATTTCCAGCATCACTGTTTCCTAAAAAGGCAATTTCAATTCAAAAACAAGATTACAGATACTTTGATTTTCTCTGAGATATTCTCAGGACTGATGATAAAAATTTGTGCTACTTTCAGTAGCCCTAATGAAAGAGAAGAGTCTAGATTCATGTCTCCTTCAGGCAGGAACAAAGCCAAAAGTCCTGCTATGTTTCTTGTTTTTTTAAAACATGGATTTAATGTTGTACAGATAGAAGGAAACTGCTTCCTCGGTTTCACAGGAGAAATCAGTAAAAAACCCAGGGATTGAACTTGTACCTGGATTTGGAATCCAACTGGGATCCAGATGACGAAATCTTCTGGGTATCCTGGGACTTAATTTGGGCAGCTGAATGCATGTTGTTCTTACGCTAACAGTACTGGGTTAATTGTGGAGATGTAGCTTACTGCATTGACACAAAGTGCTGTTCCTGCAACCAAAGAGAATGATGATCATCTTCATGATCAGTACTAAAAATCAGAACCAAAAAAAAAAATCAGTACTAAAAAAGCCCCAAAGGGTGTTGATTAAAGTTCAATAATAATTATTGAAACATGTATTCACTAATGAAAAAAAATCCACAAAAATTCAAAGACTGTGTAATCAAGACTTGATGATATATGATAAGACAAATCTCAGCCCACTGCTGAGACTCATGACTGGATGCCAGTGAGGCTTTTGATTTTGTTTTTGAGCTATAGGTGGTGCTCTCAAAGAGAAAATAAAGAAACTAAGGACACATTCCCCTGACTTACCCTTGGAATAGACTCAATCTAGTGGGTCTGAGCCACTGATTTATTTTTTCAGCATCATCCATTTGAATCTGTCCTTTTATAGCCAACTTTTATTTCCATAGTGTAATCGTAAACCCAGTAAATATATCATGCAAATATACATCACACACTGTCATGATTGTCTGTTGTATCATGCTGAATTTGTTGCCATACTTCAGCAAATAGAAAATCCAGCAACCTTAAACTCATGCAGAAGATTATTATGGCAGAATTCATTAAATTGTTTGACAAACATTATCTCGCCAGGCATTATGATAAGCAACACTTATTGCTTGAGTCCTAATTATTTCAAAGGTATAAAGAGCAGAGTTTCCCATAGCAACATGGGAACAATTACACAGGTGTCATATAATGAAACATCTGTGTTGGAGTTTAGGACTTTTTTAGAATGAGGAGCAAAGAAAATGCTTCCCAATTATGGGTAAAAGAAGATTCATCTTCCTACTAATTTGGCACAAATTGAAAGGTTAGGCTTTTAATTGCTTCAAAGAAGAAATTGGACTAATACAGTAAGAACAAAAGAGCAGAGTGCTGTCGTAAAGAGCAATGCAGTCTCTAATTTTGTATTAAACAAAAGTAATCAAAAGACATTTATACAGAAATAAACATAGCTGTGAGCAATCTGTTTCCACTCAGTGTGCTTAGACCTTAAACCTCAATCCACTGAAACTGGTTTTATGTGATAAGTATTTTAGAGCAAACAGACAGCAGGTGCTTGCCATTGAAGTTTGAAGTTGACTTTTACACTTCCTCCCAAAGGAGCAGCAGATGGTGATTCTGCACTCTGTAGGTTCTTGGGAGGTAAGAAAGAAAGCAAACACAAGAAATTTGCTTAATTTTCAGGTGTCCTGCACAAGGGCTAACCTTCCACATGCTAACCTTTTCAAGTACTGCTCCTATAAGTTCCATCTGAGATGTTACCAAGGAGGAGGCAGAATCTGTAGCCTTTTCTGCTTGTGTACAGACCCAGCTGGGTGACAGCTCTTCTTCAGGAGCCCAGGCACCAGCATATCTCCTCACTAATTTTTTTTCTTCAGTTGACTTTCAAACTTTTTATTTTACCTACACTTTATCTTATCCCTTTCTATAACAAAATGCCCCAATATCAGAGTGGAGATATCCTTCTATGTCTTGTTATGCTGCTTGATATGTAAAATCAGTAATGCTGGACAGAAAGATATATCAAATTATCAGCCATTTTTCAGGGTAGATATCACTGATATAATTTTCAAAATCTAGAAGCATTCCTAAACTTTAAGGCTCAGATCTATAATATATTAAAACATTCGTGCAAAGTAACTTGGATAATTACAAAATTTTCATTCAAGATTTCTTATTTTCAGAAGAAATTAGGATTTTCTACTGATTTGTTTTTAGTGGGAAATGTTTATTTTTTTGGAAAGCTCTTGAAGTGTTTGCAAAAGAATTTTTTGGGTGAGAAAGAGGTTTTTTTATTCTTCAGACACGTTCATTCTGTCACAGTGACTGACAGAAGAGCTAAACAAAGCAATACCTATGAGTATGCATCTTAACACAAAAGGATAACTTGTGGAAGTTTTAGCAGTTGCAAGGGTGCAAATTATGGATAAAAGTCTAAATTCTAATTGACATTCAGTGAAAAGACAGGTTAACATACAGAATGTCATGGTCATAATGCAGTAATCATCCTAGATTATATAGGAAGATAAAAGAGGTATTGTGTTGGAATATCTTCCAGGTTTTCCAATCCTCTTCTCATTCTTGGAAAGTACTACAACAACCACATCATGTATCTCCTGACCTCATGCAGGTGGAAGAACTATTGCAAAGAGAAGAGAAGAGAAGAGAAGAGAAGAGAAGAGAAGAGAAGAGAAGAGAAGAGAAGAGAAGAGAAGAGAAGAGAAGAGAAGAGAAGAGAAGAGAAGAGAAGAGAAGAGAAGAGAAGAGAAGAGAAGAGAAGAGAAGAGAAGAGAAGAGAAGAGAAGAGAAGAGAAGAGAAGAGAAGAGAAGAGAAGAGAAGAAAAAAGAAAATATCAGATTATGCATTCTGATGAACAGCAGGCATCCTCCCTTAACTGATGCCATATTTTAATTTTTTTATTCTTACAGACTACAAGAAAAAAAACCCTAAAATCTTTTTTTTTTTTGCTGTAATTTAGCAGGTTTTTGGGGCCCTATGTGTACAGAGCATTTCATGTGTCATTTGCGGGGGTTGGTGATTGATACCCAGATACAGAATTGGCTGCCTTTGGTCTTGACGTATTTAAAAACTGCAGGCTTCCCAGTCTTCCCCATATGTTCCATTTATATATTGAAAACTAAGAGAAAGAAGGCAGATGTACAAGAGAAACAAGATGTTGAGTAAAATGAAAGTTTGTTGCTTGGTTTATGTATTATGTTTACAGATTCTTTGGGAAGAGTTGCTTATGCATGTGGATAAAACACTTCTTCGGAAAGCTAATCATTGTACATGTGTAGTTTAATTTCTTGTTTGTTGTCAAGGTCTTTGCACTGAGATTCAACTACTCAGTTGCCTGCTTGTAAGGTGGATGACCAGTTTGCTAGACATGCAGGAGGGTACTTACCAGTAGCTACAAGGACTTCAATACTCTCTTAATTTGACCCAGTGGTATGGCAAGATTATATAGTGTTTCAAAGCCCTGCTTCCCCAGCTGTAAAATAGAAGCAACATCACAACTTTACTGTAGAGCAGTGATATGAAGACAATTGTGTTAAAATCTGTGAGATATTTAGTTATTATAGTAATGATGTTTCAGAAATATATTTTTAAAAAATAGGAAAACAGGCTTCTCCCCTCTCAATGGAATTTCATTTATCTTTTGTGGCTTGTTTATTTGTTTCATTTGAAAATTGAGATAAAAGTGTATGATTTTTCTCTTCTGGAAAAGTTAGCAATATTGAGAGAAACATGTGTGAGTTTGCGTACAGGCTGATAAAAATGGAGGATCACCAAAAGCTGACATCAGATTATATGACTCTGGAATGAAACGACATCATATGACCTGTTGGACATGTACTGAGATATTGTAATGTCATGATGTTGCTTGCCAATAAAGTCATTAACCCCATAATAATACTCCAAGTCTTTTTATATTAGGAGGAATTTTAACTGATTTCTTAAGGAGCTGACTCTACAAAAAAAAAAGTCCTAACTTACTTCATTAGAGTTCATCCTATTCAGCATAATTTATTTTATATCAGAATTACTCTTGGTTGGAAAGATAGATAACACACTTCAATTAATGTCTTCCTAATATAGCAAGATGGATATAGTATAACATGCTTTACAAGATATTTATCTTCACAAGGTACCTAGTCTGTCTTATGTGATTCAGAATTAATAATGTGACATAAACCAGATAATAGACTTGCCTTAGATAAAGTGTATGTTCGTACATTGTCGTGAGGTTATGGAAAATTATGCCTTGATGATTGTTAAATAAAAAAATAAAACACCTTACATTTGGAAGAGTAAGGAGAAAGAAATACGAGAGTAGCTCAAGGGCTTGAGTATGGGCAGAATGAAAGAAAGGTGTGGTAAGAATCAAAGAATGATTGATGAAATAGGTTTCATGCATTCCTAAAGCTTTTTTTCAACACATCTTGATAATTGTGTATTGAAGTGTTCTTCACATCCTTAATCCACCTTTGAGGATCACAGTGGCCCTAGAAAAAGGCGAAGTGATAGATTTTACTGAGTAGCATAAACAGCTGCATCTACTGAGCCAGACACCTCTCGACTGTAGCTCTAAACCAGGTGAAGGTTACGCGTTAAAGGCAGATGTCATAAGAGGAATACTGCTGAGGAGTTTTCATGTGAAGTTGTCTATACTCGGGATTGGGTGAAAGCCATCTCAGTTGTCTTGTTGCTGACAGCTTTTCACTTGTAAAAAAAGTATTGAGTCCCTCTTGAAAAAAGTTTTTGGATTTCTTTTTAGTTTTTTTTTACTCTAGTAGAATACAGGCCAGAAGGCCAAGGAAAAATATGTCTGTCATGGAAACGTTTAGTTCCTCTCCTTTTGTTCTGAAATCCATCTCTAAGATGGCTATTGTCTCCTCTCTTACTGTTGTCAAAGGCTGTAGTGCTTGAACCCTCCTGTCAAACAACTGTACTGAAAACCAGAAAGAATTATCAGTTCTGCTCTTTTCCTATTTCTATTGAGTTCATACTCCTTGCTTGTGTGCCTCTGTATTTTGTAAATATTGTTTTTTCAGCGCTGTTGTCCAAAGGCCAGGTTTTTTTTTCTTGGTTATGTAGGAAATCTTAATGTGTCATACTTACAAATAGATCTTCTGAAAATAGTAACCAATCTGAAGTTTTGCATGAATCAAAATACTTCGCTAGCTGAGCACAGCTTGTGACTTAGTGGATTTCTTTTTTTTTTTTTCATTCATTTTGATATCATGAGAGAATAACATTGAAAAATCTTGGTCTAAACATTTGATGTCATAGAGATAATGTCAAGAAGTACGTTAAAGTTCATGCTTATTATGATAATCCTAAATAGATGTTGTAATAACAGCAAAAATGTGTTTATATGATAGGAAAAACGTTTTTTTTTTCAAAAAAAACAGTGTACTACATTTTACATACTAGTTTTGCTAGGGGTATTAAGGCATTACTCTATTTTTCTGGCAGTTTGTAACTGTGGAAGGGTCTTTTTCCTTGGGGGAGCAGCCAATTGTATATAGCTGATGAAAAATTCAAAAATCTATAAAAAAATGTGGGGTTTTTTCATTTTACAAGTAAATAGATTTTATAGGGGACTATAATTTTTGCCTTACATCCAAACAACCTCATTGTAAATGTTTAATTTTAATTCAGCCATGAAATCTTGAATGCCAGCTCAATGACTATGTAAATTTTTTAGAGTCAGAAGTTGGAGGCACTAATTACTGGCCTTTGTGCTTACAAATGACTTCAGAATTGTTCAATTCATTATGCTGCTTTCACAATAAATCCCAGAAGCAAAGAGGCTTGTCATTTAAAATGATATAGTGCATTTTATCCTGATCACGAGAAAGAGAAAGCTGACCCAGCAATGAAACTCTGGCACTCTCTATGTTTAGACGCTCTGGCAGTCCTCTGCTGGTAAAATCAACTGTAGTTTAAGACTGTGATTATATAAGATTTCAAGTATCTTAATTCCCCTTGGTTTCTACAGAATTCCAGTTTCATGGTACTGGCTACCAATAAAAAGGAGGTGATTGATCAAATTACTACAGTCTTCACTCTATGTACAATATCACACAATGCAACAATTGCCTGATTTTAAAAAGTCAGTGCCTTTTTCTAACTGAAGTGACACTTTTTGCTCCATTTTTTCACAACAACAGAGTTCCATTATTATTGGTGATTTCCCCCTATCATAAACAATGTCTGGATCTGTGAAACACTAGCAATGTTTGTTATTTAATTGATTTTCACACCACACCCCCTTTCTAAATGGCTGATAAATGAAGATATATTACATCTTTGAGGGCCTTTCCTTCTACTGGCCCCTCACTTCAATGAAATTGCCATGAACAACTCTGATATTACTTACTTCTGCATATTTGGGAGAAAAGAAATCTGACAAATGGAAAAGTCCTTAAAAAATCCAACAAGATGGGTAAGACAAAAGATCTGGATTAATAATTTTTAATTACTTTCTTATTTCAGTTGCATTAAATTTGAAGAATAATCTACATATCAAGTGGCTTGAAAGTAATCAGGCAATAATAAAATATCAAGGTAGATTTAAAGAAAATATTTTGACTATTCAGCTTTAATAGTTATTTTTACTTATTTTGAAGTTTATAATAGATTCTAAACATATTTTGAAGTTTTCTCTGAGAACATGAGAACTGGGCACTTTTCGTGGTTTTAAATGAGCCTCTCATGTAAACAGTTCTGTTTCAGTGAGCTGGTTTTAAGAAGACCAAATATTTTAAGAACTACAATATAATTATTAGAATTCTTGAATTAAGTCCAAATTTGTCACTCAGCTGGTATCAAGTATGCAGCAAGTATACACTGTACATTAAATCAGTCATGACAATACATAATGAACTTTGGTGTTAAAGAATGAGAGGATTTCTGCAACTGAGTATAACATGGTTTGAAAATAATTGTTTCTGAACAGAATTTTTGTCCCTACTCTCCCTCTCCCTAGTTCCTTTCTACTCTCCCCATTTGAGGCCAGTGATAGAAGCAGCATATTTACTTTTCTTACTTACAACTTAAATAGCACTGCAAATATTTAGAAGAGAAAAAAAGTAGTGATGGTGTTCTGAGACAGAGTAAGAATAATAAATTGTGTTGTGAAAATCATTGTCTTATGATATTAAGAGACACCACTTCACTCTTCTTTCAGTAAACTTTAGCAGGTGTCAAATGCCTTGAAAACTTCTATTTGAGTTAAATTTTTTACTCTGTGCCAAAAATTTGCCTTTTAATTTTATCATTATCAGCTTACTAGCTAAATATGATCACAAACAGAAAAATCACCATCTGTGTTAATGTCATCCATAATAAAGATATTGTCAGAAAGGATGTGGAAAGAATCACTCATTCACATGGTAATTCTATATCATGGGGACAAAGTCATATACCATAATATATTCAGTTGGTTTTGGTGGAGAAATAAAATTTCCTCTCTCTGACTTTTCTTGTTTTCACTTTCACCCTCCATTTAATTTGATAAACCGGTCCCACAAAAAAACCCCAAAAAACAAAATGACAAAAACAAAACCAAAAAAAAAGCGAAAAACCAAACCAAACCAAACCAAACCAAACCAAAACAATAAAACCCCAAAAGCAACAACAAAAACACCCAACCAAACAATCAAAAATCCCACAGCTTCCTCTCTCTAAAACCCAAATGCCCAAATCCATAACTCAAAAATATCTTTAAAACTGTGCTGGTGTGGGGTTGGTGTTTGTGGTTTATTTTTTGTTTTTCTTCCCATGTCTATTTTACAAGGCAAGAGAAAAAGAAGATACCACGTTGTGAATATATTTTTCTCAGAATCAAATTTGTGGGGTTTTTATTTAGTCATAATAATTTAGCCATTGTTCTTCATATGACTTAAAGGAATATGTCCTTTTTGGAACACATTTTTTACTTAGCACAGAGAATTGAACCATTTCATTTATTCTTGATCCTGTTCACCCACTCCAGTCAGACATATATGCAGCCCTTCAGTAAATGAAACCACAGTTTATGCACCATCGACAATGGCTGTGAGTTTGTATCCACTGATTTGTGGAAATTGAGGTCACACTTCATGGTCCTCCAGTTTCCCCTCTGAAGCTGCTCCTGTGGTTGGGTGCCCTGTGGCTCTCAGTGGGTGGGGTGTGTCAGTCTGCAACACATCTGCTAGTCCACTTTCTGCTCACTCGATTCATATTCAGACCTCGTGAAACAAGCTGACGGTTCATCCTCAAGGAGCACCTGCAAAAGTATTCAGTTCAAAGGATACTGCTAAAAAACAACTGCAATTCCTTTTCAGTCTGGTTAGAGCTGCTCTCTTTTTTACTCCAGTTCAAGCTAAGTCGTATGAAGAATTACCAGCTGTGCAGCATTGATTTGAACTGTAATAATGTGCTTGAAGATTGACTTCTAAAACTAAGAGGAAACCTGAGTATTCTTGCCATTGTCAATGGCAACAGTTATTGAGGTTGTCCATAGGTTGGGGGTAAAAGGTTCAGTTCTCTTTTTTTCTTCCAAATCCCTATCAAAACTTTTATGTCAGTTGTGCAGAATCATGGTGTTTTTCTTTCTTTCCATCAGACATACTGTACGATTCCTGCATGCTCATGTCTGTGTTCAGATTTTGACATACCTCAGGAAAGCAACTATCTTATAAACTAGGATTCAATGCAGCATTAATTTTACAGTAAAGTCATTAGTTGCAGGTGAATTACACCATGAGTTCTGTTTACACAGTGAAACAGTGTTTGAAAAGGTCATTTCAATGCAGCATATGTTCTTTTTGCTTTGCCCTAATCCTCATTGTTTCAAGCATCACTGTTCCAGAAAGAATGGCTGAGTACGTTTCAGTTGGTAGTTGTTAAAAATATACTGCTACTGAACAAAAGTGACTGTTTGCTTACAAATAGGCTATTTCTGGGTCTCTGGGCTGGAAACTCCTGTTGTACTCCCAAGACACAGCTCCAGCTATGAGTATTGCTCTTGCAAAAGATTGAAATTCTACTTCTCACAGCAAATGATGTTGTGCCTTTACATGAAGCATGCCAGACTGTATTTTTAGGTTGGTAATGATCACATGAAGGTGTTACAAAAGTTGCATAGGAGTACATGGTCATGAATTCCGGAACCTTACCTATGTGGCAGGCAACAGCATGCCCTTTTAAATACAGGGTGTACCCTAGGTTTTCCCTTTGTGCATACAATCTAATTCATGTTAGGTCTTACCCTTGTGTTTCTGAAGGTAAATAGTATGGAACAACATAAATCTTGGCCTCAAGGTCACTAACACGCTGCCATGTAGATTCACTCAGAAGGTATTGAAGATCAGGTTTTGCAGTACTCAGGATTTTGATCATTTGCACATGATGTTAGCTTTCCTGGAAATGCCTCTATCAATAATGGCAATGAATCAATCAAGTGGCAATATTTTATTTTAAGTAATCAGTTCTATTTAGGCTCTGCTATGATCCCACTCCAACAATGCTGACTCAATATATTTTGATGGCTCTGAATTAAATATTTTGGAATTCCTATTCCATGAGAAATTCTTCAGCAGCAATGCTTAGTTATGATTCAAGACAAGTAAAAGCAAAACAAAAGCCTAGTCTTTCTGAGAGATGAAAATTAAATTTTTGGAACACCTCTAATAAGCAGTGGCTTTAGTTTAGTTCATGCAAAAGATACATTCCTTCTTGAGGAGCAGTATTTTTCCATACTTTAAAATTTGATTTCTTAGTTTGGTTAATATAGCTGCTCTTTCACAAGAAAACTTGATATCTCTGTTCTCCCACCATGGTCTCAGTGAGACACCTTTTCTGTTATGCTGAAGCAACTGATCAAGAGCAGCTCTATACTCTGCCAAGGCAAGACCCACTTGGATATCTGTACCTGAAAGGACACCAAAGAGAAGCTCAAGATTTCCCAGAAAACTCTTTTGTAAAACACTTACACGTTAGTAAGTATGTCACAGATTGCTGGCTGCAAAAAGAGATGCACCAATTATACTAGGGAGCAATGTCATTTTACTGATATTCCACTACTTTCCCATAGATTTCTTTTTCCTTATTTTTCTTTTCTTCCTTCTCCAGGTACCTTTCAAAAACATCTATTCTAGGTCTCAACATGACATAGATGGCATTGATTGTAAACACTGAAGCATTTTACATCTTAATACCATGTGAATGCCAAGATGACCACTTCAGCTGCACTGTACAATTTAAGGTCTCTGTATGGTATCTTGTTTTGTTTTGTTCTTAAAAGTGTTTTAAATTGTATTTTCTATTCCACTAAGGTTATCCGCTCATATTTCATCTATCAGTAATTTTTGAACTGTTCTTAAATTGTAACCAGATTTTAGATGCAATTGGAAGACAGACTCATCTATCAATTCTACCTGTGAGAAGACAAGCAGCTATTATTATTGTCAACTGGCTGTTTCCAAATGCTCAGCTTCTTCAGCATGTTCAGAGACGAGTCCATGCTTCCAACAAGTTATGTCATAATTATCTCTGGAAGCAATGTTCTTCCTTGTCTCTGGGGATGAAGATTTAATGCTACAGCAATTGAAAGGAAGACTAAGGAAGTAGATGCATATGGGTAAAAAGTTTGATCAGTTGAATGACTCTCTTTTTGTCATTTCTGTCAAATATTTCCACTCTCTAGATCCTTTTTTTGTTATAGATTTGTGATATTTTCCTTCCTTTAGACTTCTATTTTTTATAGTCTTTACTTCTAAAAGCCTTCCATTCCCAGCCACAATCTTTGCTACCTTTGCATGTTTCCACAGCTCCACTTACATCCAATACCTAATTATTTTTCTGTAATTTTGTTTTTTATGACATTTTCTGTTAAAATTGCATTTATTGTACAGTCTGATGAGTGATCTTGTGCAAACTGGTCACATTCCTAACTATTGCTAAAATGCATCATGGGGTTCTTTTGGACAAAAAAAAAATTACAGGTTTTATTGGAAATGTTTGGGATTTTTTCCTGGAAATCTTGAATCCAATAAGATTTGAATAAACCTGATTTTTTTTTCACCTATAACTGATTCAGCTGAAGGCTTATAACACTTTCTCCCAAGCTTGCAAACTATTTGCATTAACTTTGAGAACGGATCAGAAGAGTGTTCTGCATGATTCCCAAAATATTCAAAAATTATCTTTAAGGAATATACACATGAAAAAAATAATTTGCTTGCCATAAGAGAGTAATTCCTGTGTTTCACTATTTTCTAAAAATCATTGCCTGAAATTGTTTATATTTTATCCAACAGTGCGTTCAGAATTAATTTTTGTTTGTTTCTCTTAATTCCTTTCTCTCCTATGCCTTCTCATTTTTCTCTGTACAGAGAGTTCTTCTCTGCCTTGTTATATTCCATCTCTGGTGAGGCAGAGATATATAAATAATATCAAGTATATTCAAATCTCATTGGAATTGAGGACAGGTAAATAAAAGTTAATGGAGGAATTGGGCTAGAGAAATAATAAACCAAATTAAATATGTATAAAACTCATTTGAAACTAATAGACATTAACTTACATTAACTTAACATTTCTGTCACCTATTTTCCACCATCTGACCTAAGAAGAAGATCTGGATGAATAATAGGTAAAATATGGATTTCTATCAATGACAAAAATACTTCTTATGTCCCTGATTCCTTGTAATATCCATGCTGTGTAGGTCCTTGTGGTGCATGGTTGAATCTCATTTCACTTCATGAGGATTCTTTGAATTAATGTTTCTAATGTAAATGGGGAAAAGTAATTCTTCAAGAATTCAAATAAATTTATTTTTCTTTCATGCCTTTTTAAGTAATTTTAATTTTTAATATGTGTTACTCTTTATAATACAGTTTAATAGAGACATCATTGAAAGAAAAATGAGTAGGTAATACTGTAAATTTCTAGTTCCTGAATTTTTTAGTATGTTTATCCACACAAATTCCTTTGAAAATTCAGTATTTTTGATCAAGGTCAATCCAAATGATTTATTAGGAATTTTTGAAAGAAATCGACATGAAAGAAACCAATTTTTCTGTGGGCCAGTTAAGAAATGGTATTGGTTTTAGAAAGAAATCCTGGGGCTCTGCTTAAGCCTCATTGATTTTTAGTGGGAGTTGCTGGACCTATTGAAAAGAAAATAGATACCTTTGAATGTTCTGCAACAAAGAAGCAGCTCCCATCTCTGTGTTACTCTAGTGACAAATGTTGGCTGGCTTCTCAGCACAAAAGAAAGGAGCTCTTTTAATAGACAGAGCTTATACTTGCAATTCTGATACTGCCAAGCTTGAAAAGGAAAATCCTACCACCTCCACTTTCCTTATTGCTGGAGTCAGTATCACTTGTAGGTAATGAAGCAATGGACACACTGCAAATCTCTGTGTACAGAGATGAAAAAATCAGGATTCAGATTACAAAGGCAGACAACAATCGCTAAGAGCAAAATGAAAACAATCACTGTAATATGAAATATTTCAGACAAGTCCTGTGGAAATAAATTACTGTTGTACTGTGGTAAATTACCATTCCCTTATGGTAACAGTATCAGGAACCTTCTGATTTGATAGTTCAGTATGAAGGAGTTTCTCAAACAAATGAGGAATATGGGGATTTCGTATTAGAAAATTAAGAAAAAATATCACAGCAATTGCTAGATTGAAGCAAAGTCATTATTTACTTGGTCTGTTACACATTAAACCAGCATGGGACACATACTAATAGTAGTTTTGGCTAGCAGGCAGCAGGGCAAAGCAAAGATGGTTCCTATTTGGACTATAATCCTGCAGCCCTGTGTTTGTGTGCAGCTTCTGAAAGCTGCTGGCAGGGCAGGAGTGGCAAGAAGCCACTGGTAAAGGGCCAGTTGGTTCCCTTTGCTGAGCATGGAGCGAACGAGGAGTAAAACTGTAAGCAGGCTCACAGCAGATGATTAAGATAACAAGGGATCACCCCTGAATTTGATAGCAAATATGAGGACAGTTTACAAAATTAAGACTGGCACAGCCCTGCAAACTTGGCTTTCTTGTTTGGGGTGTGGTTATTTATTCCTTTTAGTAGCTAAAATAAGATGTTGTGTAGATCTAGAGTCACATCTTGTAAAATGGAAAAAGAGAATGTTGGCATCAAGTCAATCTAGTGCTATTCTTAATATGTAATGGGATGCCATTGGATTTAATAATGTGTAGATGACTTAAATCTATTTGGAGGAAGAAGCATTCCCTGATAATGGTGGCTTCAAACGATAGAGTGATATCTCACCCCAGTCACTCCTCTACCAATTATTTATGTTCATCCTTGAAAGCTGCTCCATTTGCAACTAGAAAGGAATTTCCAAGTGCTTTGTCCTGTGCTGGTTTTAAATATTAAATTACATTCATTAAGCAGATTTTTAAATTTATTTATTTAAAATGCATAATTTTCTTCATGAGTTTAAGTGCATAGTCCTCTCTGTACTTAAAGTCCTTCTACCTCTATAAAATTTCATTTTATGCATAGAGAAGATGCTTTTCAGGAACTTTCCTTCATGTTGAGATTTTTGTAAACATTTGAAGTACTTTAACAAAATAGCAAATTGACCCTAATAGTATATTCTTAGGATAAATAAGAAATCAACACACCATACTGCTGTAACAGGTTTTATTTTCTTCATTGCATAGGTTCTAACTTTATAATTAATTTTCTGTTAAGTGTCACAGTAAAAACAGTGAAGTATAAAAAACATTGTATGTGATCCATGAAAGCCTTCATTGGTTCAGTTCTCTACTTCTTTACAAGACCAGTGAATTACTTTCAATTGCATACGTGTGATTATTTATAGCCAATTTACTGAAAAGGTGTTGCAGAAGACAACAAAATTTCTGCCAAAAAATATAAAATAATCATCTCTATTGTGATCATTGTAACTTTGATTTGCATCTGTCCATTTAATCACAAAGCTGAGGACTATCATCATTGTGCTCTTGCGTGGGTTGTGGATGTCAGGCTGTAGAGAATTGTTCTATCATACTCATTTCTGATACTTTTTTATTAAGATTTTAAGGCAAGTTTTTGTTGGCAAATCTTTATGAATTCTGAAAGACATAAAATTCCAGCTCACTGTTTCTCTAAACCCTGTTCTTCTGCCTTGCATATAACATCTAAAATTCATCACAGATGTTTTTACATTTTAATGTGGTCCATTTTAGTGGGACACCAAATGGACTCAGGGATACTAAATGGCTTTTTCCAACCTATGAGACTCTATGAATCTCTGTGAATATATTGTTTTGTATAACTTGAATCACTTAAATATATAATTCAAACTCAAATGAATAGCCAATAGCAGGACTAATGCAATCATTCTTTTCTAGCATATTCTCTAAGCCTCTAGCACTTCTAGGAATTTTACTCAATTCCAGCTACTTGTGAACACTTTTATAATAGTGATGTGGGGTTTCTCACTTTTTTTTTATTTTTAAAGAAAAGAGGAAAATATTTTGGTAAACTCATGCAACTTCTACCATACAAATAGAAATAACATATCCCTATTTGGAGGATTTCTAAAATCAGAGTGACTATCTATTACAGAGGCATACTTCCTAGCAGAAAATATTCAAGGTGTTCCTTACTAACTAAATTTGTATTACTGTGCATGCTGGGAGCCATGAAATTCCAGAAGGGTAACACAAAGAACAAGGGCAGTCAGCATGCTTTTCACAGCATTCTGGAACATAGACACAAGAAGATGGGGTGTGTGAACATTGAATTTTAAAAGCTTCTTATACTTCAGAATGCCTTTAAAACTATAAAAAATTTAAAGGATTTGTAAAAACTACATATGCACAGTCATCAAAAGAGCTTGAAATATGTTTGGAAAGATCAAAGAGGAATATCTTACATTATCATATGATGGAGGAAGGAGAAGAGAGGGAGAAGGGAGAACAAGTTTCTGGAGTTTGATGTCGCAGGTGAAGAACGGAACTGAGGATAAAGGTCTGCTTTTCACAGTCTTCTCTGGCACACACTGTTTGCCATCTTCACTTTTTATATCTATCTTAGTGCTACTTAGAAAATTGTAGAAGGAGGTGGGGTGTGAAATGTCTGAACAACCCATGATATTCTGTGGAAAAGAAATGTGCCAGTTTTAGTGCTTGAATGGCTGTAATTATCATATTGTGGGCGAAAGTGCTGAAAGCTTAACATTTCAGTGAAGTATGGTAGGATTATACAATGCAAGATGTTGATATGTACCTATAACTTGCATATGATATAGTGTGTCATTAAAAGCAACAACAGAACACCCATTGCCTTTAGGCTAAAACCATATGTGAAATGTAGGTATTTTCTAAAGTTCCCTTTATATGGATTCTGTGGATTATTTGCAACAGGCTTACACTGTGGCACTTGACAGTTCAAAGAGTTCTTTCAGTTTTACTATGGTGAGGGTACTGCCAAACTTGGGATTTCAGTACACTCCCTCCTAAGCAATTATAATGTCTTTCAGGATATTTAAGGAGCTATTTATTCAGCTTGCATATTTCTCTCCCTTTTTCTGTCTTCTTTCTTTTTTTACCTTAATTTAAGGGGTGATGTCAGGTTAAATTTTGATCGAGTTTTATGTTTATGAAGTTTTCTTTAAAAATATAAAACAAACAAACCACAAAAGCAAACCAAAAACATGCCATGTATTGGGTTTGCATGACCAAATTTTAGTGGGGCTACAGGGGTGGCATCTGTGAGTAGCTGCCAGAAACTTCTTTCGTGTCTGGCAGTGCCAGTGCATGGCAGTGTCAAAGACGGATTTGCCGCTGGTCAAGGCAGGGTCAAACAAAAATGACAGTAACCCCTCTCTGATAACAGATTTAAGAAGAAGAAAAAGAAAAGTTATTGTGCAGTCATAATTGCACCCAGAGAAGAATGAGGTGAGAATATGTGAGTGAGACTCCCTGCATACACCAAGGTCAGTACAGAAGTTGCTGCATAAGGTGCTCCTACTGCTGGGTCTGAGATTCCCATGCAGCCCATAGCACAGGCCATGATGACACAGCTGTGCAGCCCATGAAGGACCACAGGTATTCAGAGATCTACCTGCAGCCCATGGAGGAGAGCCATGCTTGAGCAGGTGGATGCCAGAGAAGATGCTGTGAACCTATGGGAGGACCATGCTGGAGCAGGGTCCTGGCAGGGACCTGCAAACTCCTCTCTCCTGCAAGCCCATGGAGAGAGGAGCCCATATTGGAGCAGGGCTGTGACTGAAGGTCTGTAACCCAAGGAAAGTGTAGCAGTATTGTAGCAGTTTGTAGAGAACTTTTGCCCATGGTATGGACTCGCTTTTATTAATGGGGAACTCTCTCCCATGGGAGGAACCCCACACTGGAGCAGGGGAAGGACTCCTCTCCCTGAGCAGTGGAAGGGATGTATGATGAACTGACCATAACCCTCATTCCTTGTCTCCCTCTGCCACCGGGGAAAGGAGATAGAGCTGGGAAGGAGGGAGGGTTGTGGGAGAGGTGTTTTTTAAGGTATTATTTTATTTCTCATTATCCCCCTCTTTTATTAGAAAATTCAATTAATCTCTAATTTGAGCCTGTTTTGTCCATGATGGTATTTGGTGAACAGTCTCTCCCTGTCCTTATCCCAACCAGGAATCCTTTGTTATATTCCTCTCCTTCTCCAGTTTCCGAGGGGACTGATAAAGAGGCTTTGGTGGATACCTGGCATCCAGCCAGGGTCAACTCACTACAACAGCTCCCACCCCAATCAAAGTGAAACAAAACAATAATATCACAGTTATATTTAAGGTTTTTGTGTGTTTGTAACTGAACTATTACATTGTTGGTTAAGTGTTGAAAAGACAATAAAAATATTTTTAAATAAAAAGAAAACAAAATAAATAATATTAATTTGTTCAAGCAGGTGAATGCAAGTAACCTTCCCCAAAAACAGCACAGAATTCCTCATGTAACTTATTTCTGTGTACTCTTTCACTTTCTGTTTGTTTCCCTTTATGGGTTTTTTAAAAACCATTCCTGGCTTGTGCTCGGATAGGTCTCTGTCTCCTGATTATCTTGCCCAGAGAGAGAATGAGTTTTGTTGGTTCAGAATTCAATTTATCCCCAACACTCACAGTCAATACAAATTGCTACTACTCCATTCTGCTAAAAAACCTCAATTTCTGCTTCTTTACATTTTCCATGTTGTCACTTTAAAATCTTTTGTACCTGCTTACTGGATTTTGTCTTCTGAGGTCTGGAGTCTTCCTGTCAAACCTATACAGGCCATCAGTGAAGTGCCTCTTTCACCACTTTCTGCGCCTGAAGTTACATAATAGCTCTTACTATACACTGCACTGAATATGAAAGATCCCCTAATTTGTCTGTGCTAGCTGCTTTTGAGACAAGGTCCTTTCGTGTTTTGAGGAGCCAGGAAGAGTCTAAGCAGATTTTTGAGCTGTTTGAGAGACAATAGCTATCCATGCTGGACATGAAACTATAAAGAAACAAATAAGGAATAGATTCCAGCTGCTTCCACTGTCTGTTCCAAACTCACATATATCAAATTTGCTTAACCTGTAAGAGCCATATTTTGAGTTTTTAATATTATCAGAGCATTGAAATGAGCAATAACTTTGTAAAAGTGTTTAGATGTTTTATATACTTAAAATGTCCATGAGGCTTTTCATGATCTATGGAGGTTTTCAAAGTGAGGTGCATTGTTTTATGGTGCCATTTATTTCCTCTCATATTTCCTCTCTCCTTGTGTTTAATGATATCTTACAAAAAACTACAGTATTTTTTCCTTGAGAGAGATCCCAACATATTTTGTAAATGGCATAATTTGGATTTATTAAAACTCAATGTAATTCTATTAAGCAGCCTCTCAAAATAGGTATGTGCATGTACAGTTCCATATTTCTGGCTCCCCTATGAGGAATACAGAAGTGCTGCACATCATATTTATAAGCTCTATCTTGAATTCTTTCTGTGAGTAAGACTCCCACTGAAGCCATCAAGCAAGTTACTTTTACAAGGAATGCAGACTTGTACTCAAAGTGAATATTCCTTATTATAGGCCAAGCCAGGGGATGCTAAGGGAATATTTAGTTTTGCCTTTAAAAGTACAAGGAAGTTTTGAGTTTCGAGCAAGAGCATTACAGGAGAAGATGAAGGGTGTACAGTGACAATAAAGTAGCACTTCTCAGCACAAACAGAAAGTCAATTCACTTTTCATCAGATGCCTGATAACCAAATTATTGGATGATGATTTCTGGGGGGGAAAAAAAAAAAACTAATAAAAAAGTGATTTTGTAAACAAATAGGCAGAAAAACGGAAACAAAATAATATGCCTGTGTCAAAGTCTGGTTTTAATTCCTTAGCCTGAGCACCCTTACAAAAATGAAAAGACTAGATGGATGTGCTTACTTGTGCTCAGATTAGGCGTATGATTTTTTTTTGCTGCATGTCCTCATCGCCCACAAATACTCTTATCAGAGGCTCTTGCAACATTTCTGTCCCCAGGTATCATTTGCCTGTTTATTATGTCCACATAATGTTGTGCTCTTATTATTAATACATTTTGAAATGTGAAGTCTAAATGCATTATTTTAAAAAACAAAAAAACCAAACATACTATTGAAATATTTTGAAATTTTAAAGCAGTTTTGGCTTCACCAGATCAGAATTGGTAGTTACCATAGTAACAATTCTGCAAGAGGGAATTAAACTTCATTACAATCATTCCTAAGTGTTGAATAGCTGCTCAAAGATTTGCCTCTTGACATATTGCAAATTTAAAAGTTCACAGTTCTATTGTAGCAAGAAAACAAACAAAATGACTCTTGATTTTCTTTGTTTTTTGTTTTGTTTTTTTTTTCTCTACCAACTTGCTCTGAGATACAATGGTTTAGAAGCCTTCCTAAACACAGCAGCCAGAATGACAAATTATAGCTCAGTGAAAGGTGTTCAGGAACAGTAAGGAGCCCATGCCATTTGTTCATGCCTATTGTTCCTTTCTCATCAAGCCAAATTCCTGTAATATCCTTTCAATGTATATGCAGAGTGAAAGATAATGGACCACATTTTAACTCCATTAGCACAAAAATTGTATGACATAGTCAGAGTTATGTAGCACTAGCTAGTGTGTATATGCCACCCATTGATTTGTATTGGGTTTGGATGGCCAGGTTTTGGTAGCACTGGGGGCTACAGGGATGGTTTCTGCAAGAAGCTGCTGGAAGCTCCATCCCCTGTCTGATAGAACCAGCTCCAAGATGGATACACCATTGGCTATGGCCAAGACCATTAGTGCTCTGCAGAAACAGATTTAAGAAAGGGGAGAAGTTACTGCTCAGGAGAGACTTCAGCCAGAGAAAGGAGGAGTGAAAATATATGAAAGAAACTGTTCCAGATGCTGGAGCAGAGGTTCTCCTGCTCAGCCCACAGTGCACACCATGGCGAGGCAGACTTTCTCCTGTAGCACATGGATCCCCACAAGTGAGCAGACATCCACCTGCAGCCTCTGGAGTGTCCCACAGCACTGTAGGTGGATGCCCAAAGGAGGTTTATGACCCCTTGAGAAGTCCACACTGGAATAGGCTTCTGTCAGGGCTTTTGGAAGGAAAGGAGCCCATGCAGGTTTGCCAGCAATACTTGTGACCCTGGGAGGAATAATGCTGAAGAAATCTAATTCTGCAGGACTGCACCTTTTGTAAGGAACTCACACTGGAGCTGCTTGTGGAGAACTGCAGCCCATTGGAAGGGCTCACTTTGGGGAAGTTCACGGAGGACTGTCTCCTGTAGAAGGGGAGTAGAGAAAGAATGTGAAGGGGAAGTAGGGTGGATCTGGCACTTCTATTCCTATAAACCTTTTAGTTGTATTCTAAACTTCTGTCCAACAAGATGTGTGCATTTGTTAATTGTGCAGTGCACATATAGAGACTTCAGCTGGTTCTGAACCTGACAAATGCAGTGTGACGCCTTCCAGAGCACTGGGATGCAGAGCTACACAAAATATACTTTTGGGAAATCTCAGCTTCCTCCACTTCTGCTGGGAAGGTAGACATCTGTTAAACACTCTTTTACAGACTTGAACAGACATCTTAGTTCTCTCCTACAAGATAGACAATGTCAGTTTTATATACATGTGTGCATATAAATACATATATATATACAAATTTATTTATATATATATAAACAAAAGCTAATAGGGAAATTTCCAGGCTCCAAGGCCAGGTCATGTTTCCACAGGCTGAGAATTGTCATATTTGCAGCTTCTATCTCTTGCTATACCAAAAAAACTTTTGTGGGGATGGGGAGAGGACGTGAGGGAAGTTGGACACAGTAAGTTGAATGGAAATGTTTCATTCGTATATTTGAAACTCTGTCAGTACTAGTCAAAATAAAACCAAACCAAAATTAAGTTCCCTGAGATGGAGAGTGATTTGAAGGGAGTGCAGTGTAACAAGCTTATTTTTTTAGACCATCTCTTAAAAAAAAGAGCAAGCTCAGATTCTTCTCTCAGAAAATTTCTATATTTCTTCAAATAGTGTTTCAAGTAAGTTATAAAAAAATCCTCGGATTAGGGATTTTTTATTATTTTTTTTCAAGTCCCTTGATTTTATACCCCCAAATGATTAAAACAGAATATCTAGTAACTCTCTGACATATCATATCAATTCACAGCAGCATCCCACAGTAATGTGTCTTCTTTTCTTGTATTTTTTAGTGCTTATGCAAACCCTCTTGGAAAGATGATTCCTACAGCTGAGGAATACTGCAATTAGTATGCTATAGATAGAGAAGTGCATAATATGCACAGTTTATAATTTGTCAATGGTAGCATAAAAAATTGGTTCCTACCCTGTAAGAATTCTTGAATAAAAGTATCTGATATGCCAGATCCACCTCAGAGAATCAAGAGTGAGAAAATATAAAATTCTGTGTTCAGTGCTTTATCTGCAGAGTATGCAGCAGATAATTTATGTGGCTAATATAAAGTAGTAACAGTATAAGAAAATATGAAAGAGGTCTTCTTTTATGAAGCTAGTTGTGGTACATATGAATTGGGAAAGTAGAGAAAGTCCCTTGGGAAAATAATATGCAAATAGTAATTAAATACTGTATTGTAATGAATATACACTAGGAGATAAAATAGAACTTCTGGAAACATTCCTCAAACAGTCCTAGCTCTCCAGGAATCTGATTTTCTTCCAGACTAATAAGCAATTTCTGTAATCATAGAATGGTTTTTATTGAAAGGAACCTTATAACCATCTTGTTTCAATCCCCCTGGCATGGGCAGGGACACCTTCCCTTAGACCAGGTTGCTCAGAGCACCATCCAACCTGACTCTGAGCACTGCCAGGGATGGGGCATCCACAACTTCTCTGGGCAGCCTGTTCCAGTGCCTCATCACCCTCACAGTATATGTATATATATACATATACATATATATATAAAATAGAGAAATCTGAAATAGTTTTCTTTTTTATATTAATAGATTTGCCTACATTTTATTAAAGATAGTAGAAGAAGCTGTTCCCAGGAAAAGAATAGTGATCTCTGCTGTATTTGTATTAGCAGCAGATGCATCTAGAGTATAAATTGTGCTATTTTTTTTTAATTTATTTTCAGTATGAAATTTTTAAGGCTAGTACAGATGTTTCTATAGTTTTAGAGTAGCTTTACAATAAATTTTAAATTTCTTTAATTAAAAGGAAAAAAAATTCTGCATTTGCCAGTTGCCGGCACAATGGTAAAGAGGACACTGCTTTCTCAGAAATATGGTACTAATGACTGCCATTTAGAACAAATTTGGTAAACTATTTCTGCCAGATTAGTACTTTTAGTTAAAACACAGGCAAAATTAATATACACAGGGACATTCAAAGTTGTGTATTTATTATGACAAAAATGCTCCAGATATTGATATGTCTCTAAAAATATTATGATTTCAGGTTTTGTGAAACATGGACTTACTGATGCCATTCAACACAATGGTAAAATATATCTTAACAGTAATTTGAAAATTCAAACAAAAGTGGTTTTCTATTTGCTTATTTTTTTCTTTATTGTTAAAACAGAACATCTTAAGTCGAGAAAAACACCTAAAAATAAAGTGTAACATTGATGTCATTATCTAGTTACACAGCTGTCAGCAATACTGGTCATAGTTTGAACAAAATATCAGTAAAGTTGCTGCCACTTAACTAACTAGCCCAGAAAATTAGATCCTGTTTTGCTGTGTATATTTATGTTAGTCAGTTTTAATGTGCTACTTAGCAGCGAAAGCAGCAACATAGTAAGTCTTTTATCCACGGTTTCTGAAGTGTAGCAGGTTTTCTTTCATCTTTTTTTGCTATTTTTTTATTCTATCAGTAATGATATTAATGATAGTTAAAAAATCTCTTAGTTTTGTGATTGATGTCAGTAACTGAAGACTGCACCCCTCAACTGTAAGAAGTAATTGAAGTTTTCACAGTATCTGAGAACATTCCCATGGTG
Organism: Passer domesticus; assembly: GCF_036417665.1. NCBI lineage: Eukaryota > Metazoa > Chordata > Aves > Passeriformes > Passeridae > Passer > Passer domesticus. Next base: position 82,437,454 of record NC_087474.1, on the reverse strand, counting down.
CTTTACCAATAAACCAGAATTTCCTGTGTGCTACCCTCTCATTTAGTGCATGAAAGAACATGCTTGAGGGTGAAACCAAAGGCATTTTTTGACACAGCAGCTCTAAAATTTCACAGTCTTTTTAAAGTAAATATTAAACTATATATAAAAATTCTGTAACTTCAAAGTAATTATGAGATCAGGTGGCATGGCAATTATTTTCCTTATGTTTTGTACTGTAGTTCACAAATGGGTAATAAACAGTTAATATATTTAATGTATATGGCTTTTGTGAGCTTTAGTTTTTCATACTGACATAAAATAACTGGCTTTGGAGAGTAATGCGAGATTTTTTTTACCAGAATCTCCCACAGGTGTATCCTGTGAACTACAAAATCTAATTTACAAGTCCTTCAAAAAGACAAATTAAATAACCTGTCTTCCTTTGACTTATTTCTGACCTGCCTTTCCTCCATAGCTACATCTTTCAGAAAAATACAAAGATCTTGCACTATTTTTCTCTCCAGTCCCTTTCCTTCTTACCTCTTTTTCTCCTTTTTTTTTTTTCCTTAATTTTTCTGTAAACAATGTCCTGCTTATAATCTTGATTCTGGACATGACAAGAAAGGTCAAGAGGAAAGCAATGTAACATGGAAGAAAAATTTTTATTATCCTTTCTCACCCTTGTCATGGTGCTCAGAGTGCTTTGTGTGTGTAATAGTACCACGAAATTCTTCCACGTTGAACTTCTGGGTATTCTGGGGTGTGAAACCTATGGTTCTTCAACATAACTCTTAGATATGTTTTCTTACCCTGGGGTAAATTATTTGTCCAAATTCAATGAGCATCCTGCTGTGGCTTCCTTAGAAACCATTTTCCCTGAAGTAGTTAATGTCCTCTTATTCTCTGCTAATGAAGAGATTAATCAACCTGATTTCAGTATTTGACATTGTTGATAATCCAGTCTTCCTTAATTATCTCCATAGCAATCCTAGTTATTTTACCAATCTGACCCATTTTTGTCCTACTTCATTGTGTTGAGAATCCTTCTGCTTCTAACATAACAAAATTAGACTTATGATCTTCCACTGTACATTCCAGCTATACAGCCATCCTCTATTTCCTTGTCTACATTTAGTAGGCTTCAATTATTGTTTTATAATAATAAATTCTGAGCACTTTGTTACATGTTTTAAGGACATGAGTACCAGGTTACAAGTTTAACTGTTTGCATTATAATTATTACTAAGACATGAGATCACAAAAAATTTGGTATCTTTGTAAAAGAAAATGCAAATAATGTAAAGCAGCTATATAAAAAGTGGTTACTTAATTTTTCAAAAGCTTGAAAAAACCCCAATGACGTGACCATAGCTGTATCCATACAATGACTGTGAACCAAGACACTGGTTTTGTTTGGTTTTTTTTATATAGGTCCATTGAGTTGTTGTTAACAGTTATAATTAGTGGTCATATGCCATTCTAGAATAAATGTTCTGGCAGTAACATTTATGATAGTATAGGCTTAGCAGTTTTAGTGGTTGACTCAACCAATCCTACCAGCATTACAAAATCACCAGGTTGCTGGAAGAATTCTTGCTGAACCAATAAGGACTAAAAGTTGTATTGGTGCACCCTCAAATCTACAGTCTTTTTGTGGTGAACTGGGAGATGTTATCCTTCTAAATGAATAATTAAATTTAACTATCTCTAACAGGAAAGTTTTTAAAAACCTATATTGCATAAAGATTTGAAGGGAGTTGTCCACATGATGATTATGCAGATGGACATGACTCTTTTCTAAGAAGAATGCAGATATATTTTACTGAAAAATCTAGGTGTAACTTCACTTAACAAAAGCAGATTTCATAATTTCTTTTTGTTTTGTTTTGTTTTGTTTTTAAATTTGAGAAGATTCAACAAGTTATGTAGTACAATTTCACAAAATCCCAATTAAGTTTTTAGATTTTATTATTTATATCCTATTATATTTATTTTATTCTGCTAATACATGCCTCCTAATGTCAGGTTCCCTCTCTAATCATTAAGTCCCAGTATAAAACTGAAGCTAAAATCTGTCCTGACCGCCTGTGGAAAAGAGAAGTGGCATATAAAACTTATGCAGCAAATGCAAAACAACATCCCTTTTGTACAAAAAGAAGAGAGGGCATACATCCCTCTTCTGCAAAAAGGAGAAAAGAAGGCATAAAGACTGATTGGGGAGGAGCTGTTTCAGATCTGAGAGTTCTGATTTCTGACCATAATGTAATCACACTCTAAATTAGTCACGTATGTTCCTTTTGCCTAAGTTGCATGGTGCTATGTAGCAGACTCTTTGGCTTGTATCCTCATTTTCAGACTGCTCCAGGTGGGCAGAACAACCCTGCCAAGGGCAACTACTTCCTTTTCCATGAATCTGGGGAACTGGCAGAGTGGAATGTCATATCCTGCCAAATATCTCTGAGGAGCACAGCAGGCACAGTGGGTTCTGCAATGTATTTCTGAAGTTGTTTGCCTATCTAAATATTCATTCAGCTGGAAAGCTGTATTGGTTACAATATCACAAATTTGAGTATGGGTTTTGGTAAGAAGCATGTGTCAAAAAAAGATTCAGAAATATTGCAGAAGGGTAAGGGAAAGCAGTAATCTTGAATAGAGACTAGGTTAAAATAGAGAAATGTATTGAAATAGCATAAATAAATCCAATTTAGTTCAAAGTTGGTGCTTGAGACCTTGATTGTGTGGTTTTTTTCTGCATTGTGGTTTAACCCCAACTGTCAAATGACCCCACACAAGTCACTACATCACCTTTCCCTCTGGATGAGGGAGAGAATAGGAATGATAAAAGGCAGAAAAATCATGGGTTGACAGGAAGATAGTTTGATAGGGAAAGCAAAAGGTATAAACACTAGCAAAGTAAAATAAGGAATTAATTCATTGTTTCCCATGGGCAGGCTGGTGTTCAGCCATTCCCAGGAGATCAGGGTCCCCTCATGTGTGACAGCTCCTTGGGAAGACAAACACTATCAAACACCATCATACTCCTTCTTCACCCAGCTTTATATGCTGAGCGTTGTGTCATATGATTGTTCAATTGGTGGATTTCACAATGGTGAGTTTCTGAGCACTTGCTTTTCTTTGAACACAAGTTTTTGTAGAAATCACGTTCTTATTCAGTGATGTCCTATGGCAGATAGTTACTCTAGGGTTTTTTGCCCCCTATGGATCAAGACTGCAACCATCACTTTGACCAAAAAACATTGAAATTGCAACAATCTGCTCCTCTTCTTCGATCCATGGGTGGTCAGATCTTTCTGTTATTACAATTTGTCTCTTCCATATAGATTATTCTTCTAAAATAAGCATATATGTGTATATATATATATGTATATAAACATTGATCCTTCAGTGTAATTTCACTCTAATCTGACCTAAGGGGTCAATTACCAAGAATCTGAGATACCCTCACCTTCCAGGGTGGGTTACAACACGCCCCACAAAATAGGCTTCAAAATAAAGGATTTGGCCTCAAATATTTTGTGGTCAGTATAAGCCAACAGCAACAAAATTGTGAAAATTTTTCCCCAGCTTTCAGTGTGGAAAGCTCCATGAAGAGCTAATGCATGTTCTTAAGTGTTTTTCAGTTTGCCGTGGTCACCCTCCTCCCCAGTAGCACAGACTGTGATTCAGGGCAGTGAGCTCTGGGTCTATTTCTCTGAATGCAGAAGCCCATCCTTTCTTGTTGTTAGGGTTAGCAGTTTTGTCTGTGAGTGATATTTTTGGTAGCTTTCTGGGTGACAGAGGAAGTGGCATAGAAACAGCAAAAGCCTGTGCCCGCTAGGTTTTTCCTAATGAAAACAGTGAAATGCTCTTCCTTTTATTTATTCCATGCTTTTGTCCTCTATACATCTCAGTATGATAATGGCAGTACAGCAAATAATTTCAGCGTTATATTACACAAAAAATGGGGAAGAATAAAGGAAAGGTCCACATGAGAATGATAATATTTATATGTGAATGTAGTGTACGCAATGTGTTTATGCTACTGAGATTTAAATTTCCATATCTGACATATTGGTGATTTGTTTTTCTTTGATTACATCCTGAGAAGCAGCACAAGAAATGTATGCTCTTAACAGCTGATACATTGAATGTCATGTTTAATGTTTTTCAAACATAATCAAAATATTTAATATTTTCTTGTGGTTTCTTCTGTATAATGCTGAAATTAAAGCAAATGAAACATCATATTTTTTTAATATTCCTTGGGAGAGCACGAGAACCTATAAATGACACATACTGGGCTGATTCAAGCATATTGCTGTATTAGCATAAACATTTCTTTTTGAAAATATACACATAAAAATCGCAGCAGGGTTGTAAGTCTGACATTCCCATGCCCCATAGGCTTTATGCTTATGTACCAGTGCTCAGAAATGGACACCCTCTTCTTTTCAAAAAAAAAGAAAAAAAAAATTACCAGTAAAGACAATTTAATAGGGGTATTCTGCATGTACAGAAAAGTTTGTCAGTGGAGAATTTCTAGAGGACCATGTCTGCACCTCAATACTCTGCAATTAAAAAAAGGAATCTATGTACAATTATTTAATGTTGTAGATGATACTGAGTAAAAGGATAATATTTTTTACTCCTTCATTCTGTTTCCTTTCCTTATGTCCTAGCACAATGGTTCTTTACTGAATTACTATTTGGTCTTATCATAGTACGTTTTAACTGTGAGGAGGAAATGAGCATCTGCATTTTTCTTGGGGAGATAATTCTATAATGTAACAAATGTCAATGTTTTGATATTGAATTTCCTTATAGTACATCTATGTATCCCTATTCATACTTCTATATTGAATATCCTGTGTTTCTTAAGAGAAGTATCTTGTAGACCAGCTCTGTTATTGAGACTTCTCCTTTGTTCTTAAATTTCAAATGTGCGATTCTACTGTGGAAAATTGCTTGAGCTTAAGACATTTCTTGTTTCATTTGTTCATATTATTTTAGACATTCTATAGTTCACAAAGAGGCCAAGTTATTTCTTAACCTATGTGATATCAGAAGAAACTTTATTTTATTACAATTATTTTTATCCCACAAAATCTTCTCCTTCCTTCTGTTTCACTTTTCACTCCAGAAGTTTTAATTGCAGAATTATGGGTGATGCATGTGCAGAAAGGAACACAGCATGACTTTCTTCTTCTGTGCTGCATTTGAAGCATGATTAAGGATGAAAAAAAAATATTTCTACTAGGATACTGAGGAAATATGATATTGAATACACTGAAAATTTGGAATCCCTATTTTTGTTGAACTATTTGCTAGGTTAGACCTATATTGTCTGCTAACAGTAACAAAATATAAGACACTCTCTTAGAAGAAATTGTATTTGAAATTATTTTGAAGTTACTACAAAGAAAACTCCAAGCTAGTTAAAAAAATTAAGTGTTTTAAAGTTATTAATATTTTGAATAAAAATATGTAATTTTTTATGATTGATGGTTGAAAGAAGTTCAAAAGCAATCCCTGTTGATGAAATAATAAACAATATCAATTCACAAGTTCAGCATTTTCTAGTTTTATGGTTATCCCTATTGCTAAAACCAAAAGCCTAATGCAGATACATAAACAGATTTCTGGTTAACCAACTTCTATTTTTTGTCACTGATCATATTTCTGACAGTTCACTTTTGGTCCCTTGATGAGTCCATTTGCATTCTGTGACTCTTGCTTTTAAAATATGCCTAAAATGTTTTTGATTTTTGCTCCCAAATTTTCATTATCTTTCATCTTCCCACACATCTATCCTTTTTCATGCTATCATTCTGATATATGTCTTTCTTTTATTATACATTCTGATGTTTCCCAAATTGTAACTTGAAACCTGTGATCCACATCAATTAGTAAAAAACTAGTATATAAATAGTCCTTTTTGTATTGCCCCTTCTCCAAGTATAACTATAGCATGAAAGTAAAGAAAATAATTTCCAGGAAAAAAGATGGACAAAGAAATGTGCAGTAAGCCCTAAAGACTGCAGAAATATGCCATTATGAAAAGGGATTCATAAGTCTAAAAGCATGTCTGGCTTCATTAGAACAGCTAATATAGATGAATAAAAGATGCTACCTCTTTCCTCAGGCTTTAGCTGTATTGCAAATGTATAAATGTATGAATTAAATCAGATTGCATCACCAGTAGAAATGTGTTTGTATTAATGATGTAATGCATATCTCATTTTTGCTTTATTTTTAAGGGCTTTTCATAAAATCAAGAGAAAGACCCTTAACATATGGGGTTTTTACCTCTAAAAATTACAGTGGTCATAATATTTTCCAATGAGTTTAGTGTTGGTAAGTACAGCAGCACGTCAGTCACTTGGGAAGAAAAATGCAGCGGGTGAAATCTGGCCCTTACTGCTATTGCTGTGCAAAAGCTGGCTGTAAAACAGTGCAGGGTTGGCTGAACATCAGTGACAACAAATATTCTGGCACTGTTGTGCAGAATGGCTGAAGGCACTCATCCATGGCACAGAAGAAAACACACTGGCACTGCTTTGGAAAAGATCAAACTTCCCCTTTGGTCAGTAAGTTGCAGATGGCAGCATATGTGTTAGCAGGTGGGGAAGCTGTTTACTCTCTTTAGCTCCCACTCTGGCTCCTGTTGGATGTTGCTGTGTTGCCTGGTGCCCATTCTGTATCCTAATTTGAGTATTAGTTGAAACAAAGCCCTTCATTTACACAGTGGATGGGGTTGAAAAGCCTCTTCATGTCTCGCTTTCTCTCTGCATCCCTGCCGAGTGCTGTTCAGGCTTGTTCCTAAAGATTTGTCATTAAATTACAAATCTGGAATTGCTGGAGAAAAATTATTTTTTTTTTCAGCAATCAGAAGATAATGTCTCATCAAGAAATCAAACGAAAAAGCATGGAAGGAGTCCTTAGGAATAAAACCCAATCAGTTCTGAAGGAGTGGAGGTCAGCTGGTGTTGGGTACTACAACCTGATATTCTTCTACTGTACCACTGTAATCTGCTTTAAGTGAGAGATTAAGGATAGAACGACTTCTTTTTCGAATCTGAACATACTCCTGCAGTCTTTAGGGTTTACTGCACATTTCTCTATCTATCCTTTTTCTTTTGTACCTGGAATTAAAAGCCTCTTTCATTCACTTTCCTGCACAAGGCAAATCCAGGAAAGCAACTGAATTTGTCCTCTTGAAACTGTCTTGGATTTGTCTCCAGAAAACATACTTGTCCAAAGAGCAACTTAGTTTGGAAACAATCCTTGATTCACAGTCATATGGAAGGTTTTCTTCTTTTACGATATCTGAAACTTGTGGGGCAGTGAAATATAATTACCAGCAAAATTTCTACTTACTTTTATCAGTGAAGGTACATAAACTAATGTCTCCTAAATTGTTAGCTCTCCTCAAGGCAGTATGGCCGGTGGAGAGAAGAACAGGTTTTTGCTTGTCTTCAGTATTGTCCTGCTGGGTGTTTTTTGGGGGAACTGGTGCACAAATAAGAGGTTTTCCTACCTGTGAAACAGTGATAATAACACTGACCTTCTTTGTAAGAAAGCTTTAAAAACTAGGGATAAAAGCATTATATAAGAAGTATTATTATCATCGCCCCTAGCAACTAGCAGCCTCCTTCTTGACAGCTGAAAGAGCAAGTTTCAAGTGACAAAAATCCCAGACCTAAATTTCTTCTCACTGTTTTTGCTCATGAAACTCTTTCACCCCTTTTCCACTACTATGTGCCAAAAATCTACTTACATTATTAAGTGGCTGGGGTGATCATTCTGCCTCCAGCTGCTAGAGGAAAGGGAAGACTGTAATGATCCTGGACAGGTTTTGGGATCCTGTGTTCCTCCAAAGATATCCTTGCACTGCTCAAACAGATAATAAACTGTTTCTAGTCTGGGTTAAATATCTACCCATAACTCCAGAAGTAAAATGAAGGACAGAACTATAAGCAGCGAACAATGTTATTATTTTACTCCTACTAAAATCAAGATCTCTGTTTTTAAGGCATACTTTGTACAGCCTGTCATTCCCCTGTGAGAAGTGATGTGAGAAATGCTTGCCATGCTGACTCTAAAAGTAAATGCTTTTAAAATTACAGAGTTCATTCGAAGCTGGATAAAGATATATTAATATGTGTTATGACAGGAGCTGTGTCAAATTCCATGATAAAATGAACAAATCAGGAATGTGCCCATATTTTAAGTTACAGGACTGTTATGAAAATGTATTTCCTTCTAAAACAGTGCAAAAGAAAAAGACATTGGAGGTGTGACAAGACGCTGTCACTTTTCGTCTCTTACTGGTAATTTGAAATTTTTCTAAAAAGTATTCCAATGAATTTTTCTGGAGTGGGAGAAAGGTTGCTTGCTTTGAGTGGAGATGATGGGGGGTGGGTAGTAAAAGGAAAGTACTTGTTGCTGGATTTCCTATGCTGCAGGGTGCACTGTGACAGCCAGTGGGTTGATTCCAAGCAAAGACATTCACTTCCCCTGCAGAAATAACGTCAACAGGATTTCTTTGGAATACAAGAACATTGATATTCATAGCATTCTTTTCTGCATTTAGTTTCTGTGAGATTTTAATGAAGATGAAAAATCCCAAATTTGGAAGTGATTTTTAAGTAGAGTTCAGGCCAGATCTCTCCTCATTTGAATTTTGATTCATGAACTGAAACAGAACCAAAGTGTAAAATATACCTTCCAACAAAAGGATACTAGAACAACTAGAACAGCATAAATCAATCTGTGAAATCTGATTATTTTATATACTCCAGTTTGCACTTAGCTGAATGTGTCTTGTGTTCTGCTATGGATTTTTTCCTTTTAGATGTGCATCTCTGTTTGATGAGGTGTGGTACCTAAAGTTGCTGTTGGTAAAGGTTTTAGATGATAAACTGGGAATTTTTTTTCTAATATAGGTATATTTGTACATTCACACATGCATATAGAACAAAAAAATCAGGTGCCTGTAAAATAATATCCTTGCCTGTTCTTGAAAAATTCTTCCAGAATTCCTCTATTTGCCATTCATTTTCCCATGGCAGAAGCAAAAAATGTGATATTGCCATTCTGATTTTTTATTTTTGTTTCTGAAACTTCTCATTTGTCTACAAAATCAATTACAAAACATAAAACATAACAATACTCCAATATGCAATGATCCAGACACTTATGTGCACTGTCTACTTAGCACAAATGAGAAATGAAGTGCAAATGTAACTTTTAAATATGACTTCACTGTAAATTATACCACTAGTAGTTGAAATGCCTTTGGTAGAACAAAAGGCATTAATGTCTGTTGTCATCAATGCATGAGAAATATGCTGATGGAAGTTTCATATTATTTTCATTGTTCTGTGTATGACTATTCTGTTCTAAAACCAGTCATTTAGTGAAAGGACTAAAAATTTTAGGTATTTTATGTATGATGGTGGTTTCATTTAGGCTACTTAACCTGGCATAATAAGGAGCTTGTTTTGACATTTCACTACAAAATGTAACCCTCTGTGGAGATCGTCTCCAGCATTATTTTGTACTAAGACTACTTATCAAAGTCAGCTTGTAAGTTTATGACAGTAGCACAAAAGCCAGTTTAAGTGAAAAGAAATAGAAAATACATAGATATTACAAAACAAGACCTCCATCAAGCTGGAATGGCTGTTTGTTTGTTTTGTTGGTTTTTTTTTCCCCTTGGAACATTCACTTGACATTTTTCTGTATTAATTTTTACTCCTTTTTCTAAGCTTATTTGTTCTTAATCCTGGAGAGAGCCCATTCAAAATCGATTTAAGTTTGTTCAGAATGATCAGTAAATCTAACAGTATTTCCTTGGGAGTTACTAAATTTATCTTGGTCCTTAGCAATCACAAGCAAGTTTTCTGCTGGAGATTGAGTTAGTCTTGTAAGTTTCAAGTTTTCCCAACTGCTTCTTCTCCTTTGCAGTGAACCACAACACAAAGGTTCTGAGTGGCAGAAAAGAGATCCTTGGTGAGACTGTCACCATAAAAATTACTTTTCTCTTTTCTCTTGAGTTCTTCTAAGGTCCCGAGGCCTTGAACTTCACAGTGAGAGATGTCTGACATATTAGTCAGATCCCATGGATCTGGAACTTTGGTCAACAAGCATAGATTACTTCACAGAGGATGAGGATGTGCATAAATATGAAATGCCCAGCACTTCAGTGCCTCAGTTCTCTAACAGAGGGAGGAAAATCTGCAGGCCTGGAAGGAGAAGTATCACTGGAAGGAATTCTGACCTCTCGTCTCTCTCTCTCTGCTATTTGATGCTTAACCAGTATGGCATATCCCACTGTTAATCAGCACGTGTGCCCATTATTTGACTTATTTGCCTATCCAGCTGAATCCTGGTCTCTGCTGGTCTTTGTTTGTTGTACCTTCTCTAAATTGTACACATCAATATCACTCATCTTGAAATACCAAAGAAGCTAACAACATTAAGTTGTTAGCTTCTTTTTTTATGGCACAACTCCAAGGCATTTTCTGTGTCAGTTATCTCCTTCCACCACACTAGGGTAGGAGTATCCATGCTGCATCCAGGTGTAATGTGGAGTCAGTGGTTGGAGACAGAGACAACACACACTCAATGGTCCTTGTGATAGGCAGTCTAGAGTTTAGTCCCTCAGCTCCTTTTATAGGAGCTCCAATTTCCTTAGCTTACACATGTGATTGGTTGAAATCTTGGCACCATCCAGCTCTCTGGCCAGTGATTTAAGGCTGAATGACATTGGCTGAGGGTCTCTTTGTAGATTTGAATCCAACCTATCCTTGCCCACCCAAGGACTGCAATGCTACTCCAGGTTTTCCAAATATGGACCTGTAAAACCAGCAGTAGCCATCAAATTCTAAGAGGCCTCTCATAACCTTCTTTTCCTTCTCTGTGTCTTTGAGAATCAACTTTAGTTGTTAGAATCCTTGAAATTCTCCATAGTTTTGTGAAATTACTTGTTTTACTATGTCAACTACATGAATTTCTGTGAGCTGCAAACCCATGTAGGTAATTTTTCAAACACATATTTTTTAAAGAATTACAAGGTTCTTGGACTCACCAGTCAACTAACAGGAAAGCATGGGCAAGTCTCATTCTGAAAACAAAGGCTCTGTCTCTCTCTCTTTAGTGGCTATGACTCAGGGGATGAGAAAACCTAGGGTGAGAGAAGGGGAGGAAGATACCTTTTTTGGTTGATTTTCTGGACTTTCTGCTCTTCCAAATTACCACAGTGGTACCGTGACATGGTGATACTGAGCACATGCCTCTACGAGAGCATTTTGTGAGGTGACTTCTATTATACTTTCTGCTTTCTGTAACTGAAGGAAAAAAAACCCTGAAACAAACAAAAAAAAAAATCAAGAAACCAAAACAAATAAATCCCACAAACAAACAAACAAAAAAACAACAACAACAAAAAAGAAAAAACAACTCTCCAAAATACAGAAATGAACTTGTTTCTATGTGGAATGTATAATTTTTAATGCATTTTTATGTCTTCAAGGAAGAAGAATTTCTCACGCTCAGTTCATGTTATCCTGCCTTTGCTAGTAGCCTCTTTGAAATCACACTGGTATCCTTTGATGTGTCCTGCTCCAGGTCTTGACAACTTAAATACTTAGTCAACTCCAGGGGTATATATCTTGCCTGTATCAGTTCTTGCTTGAGGATAGATGTTCATTTTTCTCTTCCCTGTCAGTTTACTTCACTGTGTGATATTCAGGCTTCTGATGACAATTTACAAGATTGCTGAAAGATGGCCTCTACTGTGTAAGGTGAAGTTCGGTGTACAACTTCTATAAGTCAGAAAAGGTTCTTGCATATTTTCTTTCTATTTTGGTTTTGTTTGTGTTTCACTCCTCCCCTCTCCCCCAGTCATCTCTCTTCAGGGACAGGGGTTTTTATTCTCCCTTTACTTTTTCCTCTATCCCATCTTGAGGCAATGTCTTAAAGTTATGGAAATTGAATTCAAAGACTAATGAATTCCTGTACTTCCACTTTCCCAGCAACAGGTTCAGAACATAGACTCCATAACTCTTTTGTTTTCACCTCCAAAAGAAACAAAACAGAAACAAGCATTCTTATGTCATCAAGTTATACAATAATGCCCTGTAACTGCATCACATCCATGTAAAGAGCTGCCACATATTTGCAGGTTTTTTGACATTTCTGTAACACTAAAGTTTTTTTTTGCTTTCAACATAGAGTTACAGACCTGATAAGCATCTCACAGCAAGCTGTTCAGGTGCCTGTTTGGAGCCACAATCACACAGATATTCCTTCCCCCAAAAAAAGGAGTTCAGTACAAAGAAACTTGAGATACATCCTAAGGGCTGGCAGAAGAGTATAGTAGAAGGACTAAATAAAGAATAATAAAGAAATATTTCTGATAAATAATCTGAAAGTCAACATAGTAGAAAGATAATTATGAGTGTGTTCATATGTCTGGCTGAAGAGTCTCTGAGTCTGAAGCCTCTTTAATATTTTTATGGTAAGAGATAAGTGCTTCAATAGTCCATATAACATTGTCAATGTGTATCTTAAGGTTTGTTATAAAAAGACCTGAAAAATAGCTAATTGATATAGAGAAAACCTTGAAACATTATTATTTTGTAGGTGGGGGTTTTTTTAAACATCTGTAGGTGTTGGTTTTCCTTAAAGTTAAAAAAAAATGGAAATGCTATGGATAATGTACTTCCTATATTGTCAAAACTGTTTCTTCTTTTGCATGAATTTGAGGTTTTATATTCTTCTTTTTTTAAACAAATGTGGATAAACCCTTCAACTTTGCTAGATCACCTGATCCACTTGTATTCCTTTTATTCTGTGTGGATATGATTTTGCATTGCAAAAAATCATATCCTCCAAATATATTTTAAACAAAAATATATACTTGATGACTACCATTAAGGCTGTAGGAAATATGCAAATGTACACACTTCTTTGAAGGACTAGAACATTCAAAACTTAAAAAAATACTATTTAGACTTTGTTTTTATATGTTGGCTCCCTTTTATTTAAAATAAATTATCAGTAATACCTGATTTTTCTAATTGCCTCAAAGCTCCAAAATAAGATTAGTATATAATAACCTTCCTTTCATTATTGATTCAACATTCAATTTCTTTGCAGGTATATTAAAAATTGTTTTCACATCTACCAGAATAAACTTTAATAGTTCCTTACATCCCTAGGCATCTATCTGTTCAGTCCTCTCAGTGGTCATCTGTACATGTAAGAAGGTATGTGTGAGTGAGCTTCGCCATGAAACTATTATTATGCCATGTAGCAATACACATTGCAAGTCAGAATGTGTTTATTTATAATCACTTTTTCAAAATAGTTTTTTCTTTTTTCTACACTGCAGTCCAATTACAGAGCCCTCTCTCCATATCATTCTTGCACAGTACATTGCAAGCACTAATCTAAGATGATGCATTCAAAAATTAAGTATCGCACAATACAAAGTTTCCTTTGTTCAGAAAGATTGGACAGTTCTTTATGATTGACAAAGTACATGAGTAAGTAGTCTTTTTATAAATTCTAATTTATTTAATAAAAATACAAAAATATAAATATACATATATAAAAATATCAGGATGAATCAACACACAGACATTTTTAACTCAATAAATATGGCAGTAATATTAATCTTTTTAAAGTATATTTTTGAGAATAAGTTACAATGCAGATGCACACTATCCAACATAGTAGGAAAGGTAAAGCAAGGCAATTTAAAAATATGGAGTTTCCATGTAATTATCAAAGGCGCAAAAAGCCTTTTATTATATTTTCATTCCCTATAAAACCCTTTCATAAGAGGTTTCTAGGCAGAGAGAGTGGGTTATAAGGTTTTTTTTTAAATTTCAATCGTTCATATTCATTCACGTTGACTTATTGATTAAGCAAACCCTTACTAAGACAACACCTATTTTTTGTAAATTTTTTATTCCCAAGTAAGAGAGTAGGCCACTTTATTTATCTAGGAACATAGACATGAATTCCACTAACACTGACCAGGTAACAGATTACTTTGTCAGTCTCTATCACTGTCTTCTCCACCATACATATCTGCTAGCTTTTTAAAGCGTGGTCCCCAGTCACTGAGGTAATCATAGTCTTGGTTGCCTTCTGTGGTAAGTGATTCCAGAGAGCTAAGTGAATTTGCTATGGAATCATTTCCTTCGTAGGCATATGTTGCTAATGAATCATAAGGAGGGGCAGCTGGGTCTGAATCATTTTCCTTTAACCTTCTATGAATAAAATCTTGAACATCGATGTTTTCCCAAAGAGGTGCAGTCCGCCTTATCTGAAATATTGTTTCTGGGATAACATCTCTTCTCATCTTACTTTCTTCCCTTGCTTCTGGATTTCTCAGCGTGCCAATGTCAAAAGCCTGGGTGTCTTCTTCCCCACCTCCTTCATCATTGTAAGTCACAATATTGTCCCGAACATCATCTTTCGAGATGATCAAGGGCTCTTTCTTCCTCTGTCGTTTGAGAGCCGTAAACAAGACAACTAATACTAAAAGGAAACAAAAAGTGAATGAACAAATGGATTGTTAGAAAGTAAATAAATGAGGCAAAATTTTACCTCATCTTTTGCCCTGGCAAGGTTTTAAGGCTGGAATGGGATTTGTAGTAGGAATGTCATGATAAAATCTATCTCCAAGTTAATAAGGGAAAGTATTAATTATTTGATAGCAATCAAAAACTTATTATTTTTTAAAACTTATGGGAGAAATTATCAAAATATTTTGTATTTTAAATCAATTTGTAACTAAGCAGAAGTTGAAAAGTAAACAATATGATACAATATTATCCTACAAAGGTTTGATTTTTATTTTAATTTTGTAAGTGCCATCTTTTTGGTAGTCACTAAGGGTCCTTTCCTCAAATGTAATTGAATCTCCTTGGCAAAAGCTATTCACACTCTTGAAAGCTCATGATTTAGTATTCCCAAGTGTCTAATTCACTTCTGAATATGGGATCTACAGGTCCATCTGAAAATAAGAACCTGAAGACCTTAAGCTATCAATATAATTGACAAAACTACTTTTGCTTCAATGACTGGGAGAATTGAAATCCAGTCTTTGTTACTAAATGCTTCTTTTGAAACAACTTGATCCTCTTGGTTTATGAAGTGCTAGTTGAATAACTCCTTCTTCTGAAAGAGGTAAGGATTGATATAAAAAAGAAGCTCTATAAGGGGAGATAAAAAAATGAAGTCAGGATTTTGTGAATACATTCTGGTGTCTCAATGCTATTGATTTCAGTAGCAATTCTTAATGCATAAGTGCATGTAAAAATCTGACTCTCTCTCCAGTACCTGGAGTAAATAAGAGAGGCCAGAAAGACCATCTGTCAATGAGACATAACAATGATTGCTGAACCATAAATTACAACAGTGCTGAATGATTTAGTTGAGTCCTAAGAGCGAAGTTTTTACTCTGAATCACCTGAGTACTGGTGAATAAAAGCTAAGATTTGACATGCTGCAGGTAGGGAGAGGGGAATAGAGATCTTCCACATGCCATGATAATATGTTGTGAATGTAAAATTAATAAAAATATGTTCCATTCTGTATTGTTTGTGTTTTCTTCCTTGTATCTGTACAGAGGCCTTTCTTTTCATAATGCTAGATGAGGAACACTTTAGTAAGTTTAAGAACTCCATGTAGGAGAAAAAGTAGATCACTGAGTGGTTATTATTAAGTGTCTTTCACAGCCTGGTACTTAGTGTGTCTCACTTATGTTGGGCATGTTGACACCAGTTTACTATTATAACACACTACCTTGTTGAAAAATAAATAAGATGCTGAGTATCACCCTAGCTGTAGACTAAAAAGTCTGTTTATATACTCCACAGCCACATGTTTCTTTGACTTTACATATGCCGGCAGCGCTAAGCAGAGCAGGGCCTCTAACCCTGGGGCTGAGACATGAAGTGGTCACTTGTTCTGCACAGTAATGATCCCTGATCCTCTTCTGAGTCTCATATTCTGTTGCTTTGGGCCTAAGGCACATTTAACTTCAATAAGTTCAAAGTTTAGTACGGATTTGTTCAATCTTTGCTAAAGCATTGCAGCCAATCAGAGCAATGTTTTCATTCTGAGCGAGTAAGGGCATGTGTTTCATGCTCCTTTTTTTCCTGCTCTTGTTGGGGCATACAGGATGGCTTTAAAGATGCAAACCTTGTTGACATGATGATAAGAGCTGAGCAAGGTGAAGAGCTAGGTCTGGCAGAGTTTGAACCATAATTTTCTCCTGAGAATTGTGCCTTTCAAGTTCTGCCTCTCAGCAGACTATCAGAAGATTCCCTGGCTATGCCTGGGTAACATCCTGGGAAAACCAAGGGGGCTGATGCTGAAATCAGGCCAGCAGCAATTCCTGAATCTAAGCAGTTTATCAGTTTGTTAGAGCTCAAGTATTCTCCCTGTCTTAAGCCCAGTACAGATACAGTTTATAGATATTACCCTTCTTCAAATACCTATAACAAATATTAGGAGGATCACAAAGTTATCTTTAATCCAGGGTAAAAACTGAAAGAAAAAAATCCCCTTATAATTATATAAACTAACACCTGTAGCTTCCCACTGACCCCTTTGCAAACTATGTTTGCTAGGACAGGTGGAAAAGGAAAGAGGTTTTCTGCAGAGTTTTACTGGAAAGTAGAGGTGTTGACACTTCTCTTGCAAAACATGCAAGTTGAAATTTTTATGTTCTTAACACCAGATAATGAGCTAACATTTATTCTACTTCCTTCATATGTAACTACATCTTTCTAATGCTTCTACCTTCCAAACACTTATATTACTTCTGTTCTCATACTTATTAAATCAGCCGGTCTCACTATCACTTGCAAAAAATTGAATATTTCTATCCTATGCTTTTGAGCTAAGTATTTTCTGAACAGAAAAAACCAAAACCTTTCATCATTAAATAGCTAATATAATTCATAACATTTAATTGTTGCAAAACTTAGCACTCCACTTCAGAAATATTATTTTAAAGTTCTGGATCTAAATGAAGATTTGATTATGGTATTAACATTACTGAAACAAGCATGGTAACCAAAACTGACCCTATATTTTCAATTGTATTTAATTCAAATATCACAGTCTTACTCTTCTCACACAAACTTCTACAGAGTAACAATGATATATTTCTGCAGGGTCATGTGAATAAGGGTCTTAAGAATATCAGGCCTCTCAAAGTGACTAGATCTTTGTCTGGTCAAGTAAACATCTCATCACAGGTACCTACTTAGCAGGATGATGATGCAGAGGAGAATGGCCACCAGTGCCCCCGTGCTGAGGCCGGCAGGGAGCAGCAAGGCCTCGGCGCTGCAGGACTGCATGTTGCCCCGGCTGTCACAGGCACACACGCGGATGGTCAGCGTGCCCGTGCTGCTCTGGATCGGGTAGTCGTTGTCAAATATAATGATTGGCAGAAGATAGGTACTTGTCTTACTACGGCTGTATCCATTTCTTCTGGTCATAATTCCTGCTGTGTTATCTAAAATGGAAACACAGAATCGATAAATGTTTCTGAATTAAGTTTTATGTGACATTGTGGAGGGGGACGTTGGGGTCAGCACTTACCTTTGTTGTCCACAACAGAGAAGTTTGGGTGAACAGCAAATTCTGGCACCAACTCAAAGAAAAATTTGTGTCCTCGAGGAGGCTGATCTTTGTCAATTGCACTCACAGTCTGTATGAGCTATAAAGAAAAGAGTATTTCATGCTATTTTAGAAATCTTGTGTTTCAATTCTCTGTTTTTCATGTCCTGTAAAAATCCAATGAATCTCTATCTGAAGACAAAAACTGATGTCCTAAGCCAAATATTTCCCACATAACTACAGTAGAGGTTACAGTAAACAAATTATTTTATGGTTTAAACACATAACAAAGGATGAAAAAGGGTCCAGTCCTCACTGCAGAACAGCCATGTACTTTGATTTGTACTCAGTATCTTGCAGTGATACAGAAACATTTGCCCTTCTGAATAAGCCATAAACCTCCTGTGGCTTCATGTAGCAATGACAGAGAGTGCTGTGTAAACCAGTTGTTAAGTGGGTCTAATTCTCAATCCACCTCATCTGCTCCTGGCGATAAATTGGAGTACTGCACTGGCAGGATTCTCGGTTCTTCTGGGGTAATAAAAAGAGAAGCTTTACTCCCTCCTAAATTGAAACCTCTGGCTGGGGAGCTTAATAGCTGCCCTAACAAGGCCACTCCAGCCCAGCTGGGAAGGAGTGATAATAGTGCCAGAATAGGGTCAGAGTAGAATGGGCTGAAAAAAAGAGAGGCTTCAGCAGTACCTCTGGATTGCATAAGGTTTCCTGTTGCATCAAAGCGTGCAAATGTAGGCACTCGCATTTGTGTAGACACACATAAATGCTAACAATTTGACTCTTTTTTAAATCTATCTGCTGCTGGACTGGCAGAGAGGCTAAAGGAAACATCTGCAGAACTGAGGAAGGAAAAATTACATGGGAACAACTGTGGTTTGTGAATTCACTTGCAACATTTAACACCGTTCCACACTGCGGAGTCACAGTAACTCCAGAAAGCTCTGTGAGTGGCTGTTCTGTCATTTGCCCTTCCTGGTGAGTGTCACAGTAGAGAGTAACCCGTAGTCCACCTTGGCTTGCAAGGACAGGTTTGGATTCAGTCACAAGATTACAAAACTGGTAGCACAAGAATAGGAGTGAGTCTCAATTAAGGATGCTATAACTCAGTACAGGTTCATTCCTATGGCACTTAAAGGCAGAATGAGTTCAGCAGCCAGACATTTTTCTTTCAAAGCCAAGAGGGAGCCAATGACTGTTCTGAGGTTCAGATGTTTCCAGTGTTCAGGGTGTCTTGAAATCCCACAGATATCAAAGCCACTTGTTATCAAAGACTTTGTTTTTCTCTCTTATTTCCAGAGAAGGTACAGCTTGACTTCTTCCAGAAATACAGTAATTGACAAGTAGCATTAATATGATCTGTAAATGTTGTGCCAATCAAATAAGGAATTCCTGTTTCATATATACTGTCTCAGAACATTGACCTTAATGGGACTTGAGGATACAGTTACATTTTGGAAGGTATTTAGTATCTCACAGAATGAATCATTATCTATAAAAGTAGTTTTTTTCTATTATAATTCATAAACTTGCTACTGCTAGTAGCACCACAAATATTCGACCCATTTTTTCTAGTTAACTTTGGATAATTTGATTACAATTAATAATATTGAATTATAAAACAACAACAACAAAAAAAACCCCAACCCCCCCAAAAAAACCATAACAACCAAACAAAAACAAAAACAAAAAAAAAAAAAAAACCAAAAAACCCATCAAAACACAGAAACAGTTGAGGGGTCTGAGTTTAGCTCATTCACTTTCCAAGCTCCTACTAAAAAAGCACAATATATTTTTGAATAGTTTCTTTTTATTTTTGAGTTATATTGAGAAACTTGAATGTTAATTTGTAAACATCAGCCTTGCACAAAATGATATGACTATGCTCAAAGCAGGATTATGAAGTTTTTCTAAGTGTAATTAGAGTAATAACTACATATAAAATCTCTTCACTTTTAAAGCATTTAATGTGCATCGATCTTTTGATTTCCTTTTTTAAAAATAATTTTTAGCTGTTTCACAAGATTAGTCAAATCCTTGTTTATGGTCAAGGATCCTGTTTAGAGTGTTTCTACACTGTAGTTTATGTCAATAACTTTCCAATATTCAGTTGCTTTTGTCTATCCTGTAAACTGCTTCTGAGAGTTTTAATACAGAAAGCAAGACCAGGATTTGGTTTAATTTTAGTTTTTCACAGTTTAAAATATGCTAAAAAAACCCAAATATTTTGAGTGGGCTAAGACACCAAATTTAAATGAGAAAATTTTCCTTTCACATTAGCACAAGTTTGAAAATACAGAAGAAATACAAAAGTATCAGGGAGAAGAGAGAATTAGAGTAAGTGACAACATTTGTGTGGTTTACAATTACTTGCTGAAAAACTCAAGGAGAAAATATCCTGCTGCAATAACTATCAGAAACTGTAGCTGAAGTATCTTGGGTCTTTTTAAGATGTAATCATTCAGTGTTTGTAAGGTTTAAATCCCTTCATGTGCAAATCACATAGAGAAATACAATTGTACCAGGCAGAGAAGAATCTAATTACAACAAATAATTATTGTTGAGGGTAAGGTTGAAGAAGAAAAAACCCAACCTCATTACCTGATCTAACAATTGGCAACCTAAATTGAGAACCAGCTGTTTGCCTAGCAGAAAAAAATGGGAGATTAAAAGAACAATGAGAAACCATGATTGCAGGTGAATTGTTCCAAATGATGAACAGGTGAAAGGAAATGAGAAATCTTATCTAATTAAGGATTTTTCTTTTTCGGTTATACAGCTGTAAATAAAAGACAATGATTTCAATGATAACCACCAGAGAAATGAAAGTGATCTGGTGATTTTTAAGTATCTCATTTATATGAAGAAAAGCTAGTACTCTTTTGTGTACATTTTGTGATTTAATTTAAGAAATATATTCACCCATTTTGATGCACTTATGGACATTGAGTTATAATCACTTTTCATCAGGACTTGAGAGCAAGGTCTCTGATGCTGTAAGATTTATGATGGAAGAGTTATTCCAAGAAAATTACTTTTACTCGAATATATTTTAATCAGATAAAGCTTAGAGAAAATAAAACCAGTCTCATTATTTTCTTTCTTTCATACCTTCCCATGTGAATGAGTACATTTTAGAAAATACAGCAGTATTGTCACTATTTTGAGGGCTGCCTATGCGTGTGCATGAGTACCTCTGTGTATTTTAAAAAAAAAACAGTATCATACTCTTGACACTCTTGAGTGGATCTTAATAGGTCAATTCAAATTTTTAAAGTCACTTTTCTTTGAGGGTAATGAAAATTTAAGCATAGGCATTGACATGAAGTTTTCTCCTTTACATTCAGGACAAGATGTTTGCAGCAGTTTGACAATGTTGACTGAGTAACAAGAAGAATTATTCCCCATAGAAAATTTCTTCATGATCTTGGGACCAGTGCTCATTTAACCATGCTCTTTAGCAGTACTCTGACAATGACTGGTGTCTTGGGAAAGGTGTTCTTTGATATCTTTATCATTGACATAGGCATTGAGATCAAGCGCATCCTCAGCAAGTTTGCAGATGACCCAAGGCTGAGTGGTGTGGTTGACACAACTGTAGGAAGGGATCTTGTCCAGAGAAACCTGGGAAATCTTGAGAAATAGACCTATGAGAATCTCACAGAGTTCAAAAAGTCCAAGTACAAGGTTCTGCATGTGGGCCAGGGCAATCCTAAACAAAAGCACAGAATGGGAGAAGGTGTCATTGACAGTAGCCTTGCAGAGAAGAACTTGAGGGTTCTGGTGTATGAAAAGCAGGACATGAGCCAAAAATCTGCATTTAGAGCCCAGAAAGCCAACTGTATCCTGGGCTGCATCAAGAGGAGTGGTCAGCAGGTCAAAGGAAGTGATTCTGCTGCTCTACTCTTCCTTTGTGAGATCCCACCTGGAGTGCTGAATTCAGGTCTGGAGTCTTAACCATATGTGGGCCTGCTGGGCCCCAAAGTGGGGGAACAAAGATGGTTAGGGATATGGAGCACCTGTCCTATAAAGACAGGCTGAGAGAGTTTGGGTTGTTCTGTATGGAGAAAAGAAGGCTCTAGAGACATCTTATTGTCATCCTCCAGTACTTTAAGAGGGCTTATAAAAGAGTGGAAGATTGAATTCTTACATAGGCAGATGGGGATAGGAAAAGGCAAAATGATTTTTAACTGTAACAGGAAAGATTTAGATTAGATATTAGAAAGGAATTCTTCACTCAAAGGACAGTGAGACACTAAACCAAGTAGCCCAGAGACACTGTGAATGATCCATCCCTGGAAGTGTTCCAAGCGAGGATGGATGGAGCCCTGATCAACCCAACCAGTCTAGTGGGTCACATTCCTGGCCATGGCCAGGTTGTTCCAGGGTTGGAACAAGATGGTCTTTAAGGTCCTTTTCAATACAAATAATTGTATGATTCCATTATTCTATTTATTTCTTTCATGATGAAGACAGAGATTCTGCTAAAGGGTTTGGACCTATTTTCCACTGAAATAATTTTTTTTTCAAGCATTGAAATACTTCACTTGTAATCCTGTTTCATATTGCTTTGTTTGTTCAACCTGGATGCTGTGATTTTAGGACTTGCACCACAGTCAAAACTATGACTGTGGTTTATGTTCAGGCTATTTTATAGTTATTCTTACTCATGTCTGGAAAAGCGGTTGGGGGTGAGTGGACTGCCTAGAGATACAGATTCCTTTTATATATCTCATACATCCTTAGGCAAAGGCTGCTCTTCAAGTTGTTTTAAAGACAGCAAGCAAGTAGATGCTAGGTGGGAGAATTCTGAATTAAGAAGGGTTTCTGTGCACTTCAGAGCATGCTGTTAGTGTTCCTAAGGCTGCACTTGTATACACAGAAAGCTGCACAAGTAGAAGACTTTGGTTGTAGGCTCAGCCTTGGGAATGCCTTTAAAAGAAATATAGGAACCATTAAAGCAAATGTTAAGCTCTATCAGCACAGAGGTCAGCACCATCTGGACACTTTTAAGATGGGCTTTTCAGTGTGTGCTGGCTTGGCATGTCATGCAAATAAATGGCTGTTGCACCTTGGCTCCAGGGTGTACTCTTTAAAAACTACAGCCACATGCTTCGAAAAGTTCCTTGGAGAAACATGAACAAGATGAAGTCCACAGGTGGCACAGACAATATATTTTCAGGTGAAACATTTCTACTAATAAAACAAAACCTGAGACAAATGGAATGTTTACAAAGAATTTTGCTGATACTTCTTTTCAAAACAGTAGTGCAATGGTGGTTGTTTTATTTCTACACCTTTTCCTTTTTCAAAATTACTTCTTTCAAAATTCACTATATATGGTGAAAAATAATGTCACTTTCACAGAAATTTAAAGATGGTCAGTGTTGTAGATTGCCTTTCTGAAGTTTAAATACAACAAGATTAACATATAGCATAAAAATTGTACTTCCAGTCACAACGACCACTAGAGAAAGATATTGCTAAGGTAGAGAAACAGTAACAACTTCTGAATTTTTGTTGTTTCTGTATGTAACAGAAGGAAGGAAGAGGCTTTTAATACACTTGAAGCATTTGGGCTTTCATTTTTAGTTATATCACGCTCTTAATTAAACCTGGTTGTTGTACAACAGAGAAATATACTTTAAAGTATCTCTAAGCGCTTGAGAAAGAAATGTCTAGGCAATGTTAGGGTTTGTTTTTGTTTAACATTTTTTAACAAGTGGTATAGAAGAGAACAGAAATTCTGGATCTTAAAGCACTGATTTTTTTTTAAAGTTATTGAACTTGTTTGGTGCTGCAAGTGTTTCTCTAGGAATCTGGAAAGACCTCACCACTTTGTATGCAATAAAATATGCAGAAAAAAGTCATGTGAGAGAAACTATGAATGGCAATCATGAAAACAATGTGTGCGAATTTTACAGGGAAATGATGGAAGAATCGCTTTTTTTCTCCTATCCTTTCTTGATCTTGCCTCTTTTCCTGCCTGTATGATCACAACTTAACCTTGAATGTATTACTAACAGCAAGCATAAATATGTGGGACAAAGGTTATGTAAAAGATTTGATGATATGGCCCATAGGAGCGCTTCAAAATCAATCCAGCTGTCAGTGGATGCCCATCTTGTCATTATGCAGCCTGAGTGATCACATAGATTTTTACACATAGATTTTTATTAAGCTTAGACACATTTCTAGGCTATACCCCTGTAAGGTGCTAGCTGCAGAAAACTGCCTTCATCGCGCATGTGCAAGCTTGAATAGATGTCTGCCACTTAACAAAACTTCACGTTCAGTAGCGCAAAGCAGTTTGGTTTCCAGATCTTGGCTCTGTTCCACAAATGTGTTGGCAGTTTTATGCAGGATTCAATGCTTATCAAAAGTTGGAAAACTCTCACTTCAATTCTTACTTAAAAAGACAGATTGTTAGCATGGGTCTGTCACTAAAATAAGCCAAAAGGTGTCTACCTAGTGAAGCAGCTACAACGTATATAACATCATGACTGGTAATTAGCAATGAACTCTTGAGCAAAAGTGATCTCTCTCTGCTCTATTTTAAAAAGAGAGGGAGGGTATGGAGAGTAGCAAAAAGAAAAATCAGCCAGGTCTCTGAAGGAGAAAACAAACTTTCTACATTCTGATGTCTGAATGCCTGTGAATGACAGGAAAGAATATTGCCTCAGAGGGGAAAAATAGTGACCCAGGTTGTTTTGTTGATGGATGTTGAAATTAGATAAATTTTTGCCAACAATAAATGATGCAATAAACTATGGAGCTAAATTTTTACCAAAAAGTTGTTCAGCTAAATCAGTCTCCTTCTCAAGTATATCTTCCTGGTTTCCATGGAGAGTACTCATCCTCTAATCCAGCTAAAAAACCCAATTAATTCCTGTGACAAGGGTATGAGAGAGCTTGTACTAAAGCCTTCCCCACAACAGTCCCTG
Source organism: Passer domesticus (assembly GCF_036417665.1). Classification (NCBI taxonomy): domain Eukaryota; kingdom Metazoa; phylum Chordata; class Aves; order Passeriformes; family Passeridae; genus Passer; species Passer domesticus. The sequence goes on along the minus strand of NC_087474.1, from coordinate 82,412,864 downwards.
GGGCTCCAGGATTAGGGGTTTCTAAATTGCACAAGAGAAAGTCTGCTCCCTATGTTTCTTTAGCCTGTGTACTAGCCAATGGGATAAGATTCTCATGGTGACAAATGTGTTTCAGGCTAATGAGCATAAATTTTTATTAACCTTTTGTGATAAGGTTTTTCCCCATTGTTGCTTGGAGACAAAAGAGAAGGAGAAAGTCTAGAATTTTCTTTCCTCTGACCCTCCTAAGCTATCTGAAAACCACAAGCAAAGTCTCTAATATCTATTGATGCTGAGAATGAGTAATGGTGGCAGAGAAAAATATTTGATCATTCTGATGCTTCCTGATGCACCTGAGACTTAGAGAGCAGTGTGACTAATAACTGGTCCCAGTTAAAAAAAAACAAAACAAAACAAACAAACAAAAAACAAAAACAAAAAACCCCACACAAATAAACAAACAAAAAAAAACCCTAAGTATATTTATCTTCTCAGTCTGATTCTTTTGTTATGTTACCATTACAGAAGCAGTGCTGTGATGTGTAAAGAAGCAATAATGGTTATAATAAAAAAGCTTGTTTAGGCAATCTCTAAAATAGGTTGGAATAGTACTAAATGAACACATTTCTATTTCTCTTATAATATATAGGGACTGCTAGACATGAGCAATATAGGTTCTCTGGAACTTAGCACCCTTGGCCAAAACATTCAAGTTCATATTTCTATATTCATTGCTATTTTAAGCACCAAAATAAAAGTTCTGTCATGTATTGAAGGTAGTCTCTCTTCTGAAATACTAAGTCAATTACACATAAATGTCCTGATACGAACTCAGATACCTCTCTTGAAGACCTCAGCTGTTAACAAATAGAAAACCAAAATGGATCCCCCTTTTTTCTAGCTACACTTGCTGCACATTCTATTTCTAGTATTTTTGTGGGATTTTCCAATGAGGAAAAATAACTGTAAATTAGATGTGTAGGAGGTCTGGAAAACAACAAGCATACCTATCTAAAGGGTCTCTGTCATATCTGTTATTAGGTAAGCACAGAATTTACCAGAAAGATAAATGATACTTCATACATTCATGGATATTTCACGAAGTATGATAGACTTGATGGAAATTGGATTAAGGAAATTGACAGCCAGTATGCCTGGACTGAACTTCAAATATATGACAAAACCTGTGCTTGCTGGTTGGCAAAATTGCATAAGATTAATTTAAATTAGATCTTAATTTCTAAGCTTTTGAACCTTTCTTTGTGTTATGCAAATAAAATAAATTACTCATGTTTCTACCAGTCATCACACTGAGATTTTAAGATTTATTTACCTCAATTTTGTCTTTTGTAATGAGACATTGTTACCTTAACAGAATTTGGGTTCTACAGCAGCTGTTTGAACTTAATGGCTAGAATTATCTGAATGCATTCAGCATGAAAAAAACCAGCTAAAAAGTCTTAAAGTAAAACTCTATGGGTCTAATAGCCAAAAGCTAGGAGAATTTTTATACTTTCTGTAAGATTTGAACTGTATTGTTATGTGGCAATTTATGTCACTGGTTAAGACAGGATGATGTGATTACAAACCTTAGTTGTTGTGAAAAGCACTCTTTTTTCATTTTTCTGGTATGATAATTCCTCCTACTGTTTTAATTTAATTCATCACTTCCTTTGATGTGTATATTCATCTATTTATATAATTTACATGAAAAGTAGTAAAACTTTTTTTTAAAAAAAAGAATGAAAAAATTGTCAAATACCTCTTCAAAGGGACGTGACTTTTTAATCAAAGCATTCTCTTCCATCTTAACCCATTTTGCCTGAATTCTGATATTGTGTTTAATGAATGAAAAATAAATAGAATCTTATGCAGTCTCCCCACAATCTATTGTATCCCCTTTTTCTCCTTTTTTTTTTCTTTTTGTATCTGTTAAACAATTCATAAAACATCACTTGAATTGGATCTGAACTGAGCAAGAGCATATGTTCTTGCTCTGCATAGAATTTTGCAATACCTGAAAAGCTAAACTCATTTCAGGTACCATCTATGCTACCTTCAGTGAAGCCTCTGTGATTTAAATAAACACTAGTAGAAAATCAGGTAAAACATGAGCATGATTCTTGAGCCGTATCCATATCACTCATCTTTGTAAAGTCTTTGAAGAGTGCATGGTCACTGTGCTCTAAAGAAAAGAAAAATAGTATGCATTCTGATCCTTTCCACATATTTTCTGTGAAGCCAGACAGTTTTGTCTGGATGATGACAGCCTAAAGATACTGAGACATGAGGATAGACCTAAGCTGTTCTTAGGGTTTCATCCTGGATTGTCTCTCCTAGACTAGGTACCCACACATATTTGTGCTAGTGAAAATAATGATGTCACCTTTTTTCTTCCAAAAAAATTAATCAGTCTAGAGAAGAGGGTCATACATGAGCCATTTTGGAGAGATAATCTTAAAGTACTCTATCTGCTGCTAAATCCAGTTCTTTTGTAAATACTTTCTAAAAATCTTCACAGGATTTAAAACTTAAGGACTGACTGGCATTAGCATAAATAGATGATGTAATGGCAGTAATATTAATTTTCATAATATGCTGGCTCTGAATTCTGTTGATTTATCTACTTAATCAAATCCAAATTATCATTTTGTTTTATCTTCATTTTTTTTTTCTTGTCTATTGGAATTTTACAGAGTTCTGAGCTCGTTTAGAAAGGAATATATATTACCTTTGACCAGACTCGACTCAATATCAGACTTAGTTTTTACTCACAATGGAAACAGTTGCATTGTCCTTTATTTTTGAAAAAAATTGGTTTACACATCATCTTAACTGAGATATAATAAAGATTTTCCTGCTTCATGTACTTGAAGGTGTTGCTACATTAACTAAGCCAATGATAAAAATCCAGAAATAAATTGAATTATTGCACAATATAAAGCATTTTGTAGCATTATGCAAAACTATTTCTGAAAAATATTTTCTGATATTAGAAATTAAAAACCATCTTAAAGTACCATTTTTTATTATATCCTGTGCTATTGTATTAGGATATTATTCTTTATCTTTTATGTTCTTTTTTGAATCAAATTTTTTTGCAGAAGATAGGAAATGAAGAGGTTGGGTTAGTCTACTGCTGTTCAAACTAATATGTTGAAGTCTTCATGATGGCACTGCAGGATAATTTCCTTATAAGTTCTTTGGTAATATAAGTATTGGTTTACCTGTCCTGCTTTTGCATTTTCACAAACAAATGTTTCATAGTAGTTGGCAAACTCTGGTGCATGATCATTTATGTCTAAAATCCTTATGAAGACAGGTATCTGGCTACTTTGTTTAGGATTATCTGAAAAAAAAATACAATACAAGGACATATTTATATGAAAATAATCTAATACTTTTTTTCAATATATACTAGAAATTTTCCATTTTCTTGATTATACTAAAACAATATATTTCATTTTCTGATGATATACACTACATATACATGAAAGTCCTATTTATAATTGAAACAAGTTTTTTGATTATTTTATATATATATATATATATATATGTATATATAATGTAAAGTATGCTTAAATTGATTTGCATTAAAAACAGATCATTGAGTTGTTATGGAGTTGTATTCTTTATAGCAGTTCAGCAAATAATTTATTGCAAATGTTGTTCCATGGGGCTGAGATGTTAAGAACATTTAACTTTTCAAATCAGTAAAGCAGTAAAAGAGTGTCGGTGAACAACACCACCACCACCAAAGGCACACACAAGCACAAAACCATAAAAAACCCAAGTTGTCCTTTCTCCCTTAAAAATGATATATGCAGGATATGATCATCAATCAATCAATCTTCAAAGATCTCCAAACTGAAAGTATTGCCAGAAAGGTTCCTTACAATATGCATATTGAAAATGTAGTACATGTTTGATTAAACAATGAAAATCATTTAAGAGGAAAAAGTAAAAGATATTAATCTTTCTGGAAATGGTGATATAATTAATCTCTCCATATTACCCAACTCTCAGACTCTTAAGCACATTGACTCCAGGGGGATCTATAGGAGAATAAAGGAAGGCAGAAGAGTTTTTCACTAAAATCAGTCTGTTTCCCCCTTTGATGACTATTGCTTCAGAAAAAAGGTAGGAAAGACACATATAACCTGAAAGTATCTAACAGAATAGTAAAGAATCCAGGTGAAAGATTAAGCCCAGGGTTTACTTTGGATACAGAGGGCAAAAAATTTCCCAAGTCTTGACTTCAAACAAAACCATTTTCTGAGATAAGTTAAATCAGTTGAGATAAAGCATAATTTTTTCTCATTTACAGAGGTTATTCTGACAATATATTTATATGTCAGGGACATTTTTTCTTCTCTTCCCTCAAGGATTTTCCTGAAGACTTAGCTTGGGATAGAGTCAGTCCTTCACTCCTGCACCAAATTATTTTATGTGAATTCTCAAGGAACCAGTTAACTTATCTACTGTATATTATACATGGTTTGGTTGAGCCTGAGAGTTCCTACATTTCTTTGTAAAAAATGGGCAAAAACATATCTTAAAATAATAAATTGGACTTTTCTGTGTGTGTTTAAACATGTCTTGTCTATCAATAATATCTGGATAAGGGCAAAACTAATGAAACAAGGTAGGTCATAGAAGCTGTAGAATTTAATTATTTTCCCAGTTCAAATATTCTTCTGAGATAAATTTTATCTTACTGATTTCAGTTGCTATGACTGTGATGTTGTGCCAGGGAGTTTCTTCTCGGTCAAGTGGCTTTGAGAGGAATAAGGATCCATTTCCTGAGTAGATGTTGAATATTCTGTCAAGGTCAGTGTGCCGATCTACAGAATATCTGTCAAGATACAGTAAAACTGAGCATCACAATCTCCCATTGCAGTCTCCAGTTTAGCTCACAGTCACCTCTAAAACTGTGCTTAATCAAGAATGTTTTCTTTACAATTGACCTAAGCTTTTCCATAACTACCTGCATGCTACAAATACTTAGAAACAATTTTAAGACTAGTGAGGAGGATGAAGAGCAAATTATTATGTGGGTGGTATTTAGATTGATAATTGAAATTCCATTTTAGCTCATAATGTCAATTTTGGAATAATAACTAAAAGAGAATGTTTTTAGATAAGATTTTTTGTAAACTAATTGTTTCTTAGAGAACTCTGTCACCAAAGAATACATATTGCAGACACAAGGAAGTATCAATTTTAAAAATCTATTTTTGAGGTGTCACAAGGACCACAAAACTCAAGAGAAAAATCTTTCAATTACTTGTTCTTTGAGATGAAACTTCTTAAAATCTTGTTTTGTGATACTTGCTCTTGCTTTGTTCTTACCCAGTGAGGAAAAACTTGGTTTACAGCTGTTTTTTAATCAGCCTAGTAGCTGGCAGTCATTATAGGTTAAATTGAGATTTTATACATATTTTACTTAGAAAATATTTTATTTTCCTCCTCCTCTCACACCTCCTACCTCAACACATACTGCTGTAGGACATAGAAAGCTTGTTCAGAAATGCAGAGATCAATTTTCATAATCACTTGCATGGTAAATAGAAAATTTAAGTGCTGTGTTTGTCACTGCAGATAATAATAGCAGTTTGGTAACAATTACAGCAATTTTGCAGCACTGAACTCTTAATTCTAATTGTTATTACTTTCTTGCAGTCATTTTTTATTCAATAGACTGTGATCATTAAATAGTTAAGTTATGGAACACGGATGTTATGTACAGAAATGTGACTGTTATCAAGCATCAGGGAGCAGAAATACAAAATTTTGAATGTTTTAGATAGTATAAAAGAATAATTTTATTAACAGCTTGGTACAACTGCTAGAACATGCTGACAATTAAATGTTGATATATCCTTTCTTTTTACCTGGTTCCTGTAGAATGCTCTTAAAAAGCATTCTCTAAACTTCTTATGGTGCTAATTGTATTTGCCTTCACAAACTCACATAGATATTTCTCTTGGACACTTTCCAAGAGCCCCCATATGCTCAATTACCCAAACAGCCTCTTTCTACCTTGCACTCTCATCGTTCTCTGTTGATCCACGTATAAAGAATTTTATATTGTATAATGGCTTACTTTATTGCATTCTTTGCTATATCTGGGTCTTGGGCTACAACCTGTCCAATAATGCTTCCTTCCTTGGCATCTTCATCTACCTCTATTAAATACCAGGGTCTGCTGAACACGGGAGGTTCATCAATGTCTTCAACAGAAATTTTGACAAAAGCTGTGTCTTTGAATGGTCCCAGCTGAAGAAAACGAGGATCAGGATGAGTGTTGCTTGCTTCTACTTTTAGGGTATATAACACCTTGTTTTCAAAATCCAGATGCTGAGGAGCAAATAATAATAATAATAAAGAAAATTACATCACTTTACAAAAAAATGTGAGTAAGTTTTAAAATCTGAATCAAAAGGTGAAATATTTTTAGGAGCAAAAGCTCAAAATTATAATCAATCTTGGGGAAGATGGAGTATATTAGATCTTATTCTAGACATTAAAATTAAGGATTATTATAGGATCCTTCTGCCTATTAAGTGTTCAGGTTCCTGAAAAGAACAAGGAGGCTTTGAGTTATATAAAAATAAAAAGATAGAAACATGGAACTTTTACTCAGTCTACAGCAAGGAGTTGTGTAAAGTCTTATTTGTCTCTTCTCATGGGCAGTAAAAAGAGTAATTATTCCAGTTCTTAAATTATCCCTGTCCTATTTATCTTTTCTTTACTTTCTTTTATCCATTACCATTTACCTGTGCCTGTTTGGCACTAGAAACAAACCAGACTTGTCCCTGGTCTCCACGTTCTTCAGTAAAAAGAAAATCTGTGAAGTTTATTTTCAATCCATGTGACATTTACAACATGTATATCCATATATGTATATGTAGGTAGACCTTCATAGATACGTATACATAAAGAAGTATATGTGTTTCCAAATATGTTTATAGATTGGTATTTTATTTACAGATAGTTATGAATTAAAGTTACTGATATATTCAATAACACTAAAATCAAAAAACTATTCAGAGTTTAAGAGGCTGAATTCTGAAAAGCAACCAATAAATTTGTCAGACCTGGTATTTTGAATTAAATTTCTGCGAATGTCTTTGTTCTTTGGAGTTTCACTGACATCACGTGTAACAACTGAAATATCACCAAGACTGGACTTAAACCAAGAGAGATTTTAGGTACTGGAGATAACTGTCTATTGAACAGATTAGAGAGTGAGAGTTGTCTCGGACGTGCAAATTCATCAAGCTCCAGGTAAGCCTACCACTCTTGTAAGTCTTAGCACAGCAATCAGCTGATAAACTCCACTGTGAACTGAACCTCTCCAAGTTTTCACTGCCCTAATTTGAAAGTACTGTGTGTGAGAGTCTATATATTGAACAGACAGCAGCCCCTGAAATATTGCTTTATGTGAAGTGACATGCCAGTAAATTTCCCTTGAGAGTTGAAAATAACAGATACCTGCTGAAGAAAGAGAAGAACAAAACTAATACAACAGCTCCTTGGCAGCCTGACCCCTTGTGAGATCTACCCTCCCTTCCCCTGGAAAAAGAAAAATAACCATAACACCTGAAGAGCTAAGTACATACAAAAGAGAGGGAGAAAAAATAAACCTTTTTGACAGTTATAATCCCTTCCTGAGTGTCCTTGTCAGTGATGATATCAAACATGTCTGATCCATCCCCCTTGGAGATGCTATACTCAATCTCTGCATTTTCTCCCACATCAGGGTCATTGGCTTTAATTCTGCCAAGAGGTGTCCCAGGTGGTGCAGATTCAGGAGAGCTGAACTGGTAGGAGCCTAGAAGAGCAAAATCAAACATTTATTGTTTTGAGAAATATATTTTTTTTCTGAATAAAAATTATCTTCAATTTCACCTAGATTTTTTAAAATAACTAGAAGTTCCAAACACTGTAAGAAAAATGCTGCTAGTCATCACACTAAACTTTAAAACAGGATTTGGAGTTGATTGACAAACTGTCAAAAAAATTCAAGTTATTCTTCAAAGCCATATAACACTGTGTTTCTTCTTTGTTTTTTTCTTCAGTTTTAAGGGACAAAGAAGGTGCTAAACAGTGAGATACCAGTTCTTACTCTGATTATTAGCAGTATATTTTTTTTTCTCTAGAAATGTTCCTAGATATATTTAGAAATAGGAAAGGATTTTGTTTTGTTCTCTTAAGGTTGTTCTCAAACAAGAATTGAAGAAATAAGTGAGGATTTTGGAAAGAGACTATAATAGAATAACCTTTTCTTTTAATTATTTTGAAATATATTCCAGTAAGTGTTCTGTTTGAAAATAATAAATTCATCTGTTATTGATAATACATGCTAAAGTCATGGTAAAGGGCATTTGGCTATATCTTAATGATAATTGGTATTACTATTTTTATAATCAGGGTCTTCTAGAAAGAAATCTGATTACACAGACCTTTTACTCTTGCTTGTGCATATGAAAAGTGAATTCATACATATTTTCTGACAACATTAAAAAAAAATCTAATTTCAAAGCCATGCTGTAGCAGAAAAACTATTAATAAATGGATTTCTTTACCAGGAAGAAACAGACATAGAAGATGTTTCCTCACTAACAAGGAAAAAAAAAAATTCAGATTCAGTATTTCCTGTTATTTGCTACCAAGAAAATGTAAAAAAAAAAAAAAATCCAAACTAATCTGATGGGTTCAGATTTTGCACATAACATGCCAGAATCTGATGCTTCTTTTGATCTGTTTTTTCATGTAAATTCATATTACTTTACTGAGTGAAGTAGTAGCATTGGAGAAATACCTTAAGTATCTGACAAAATTAGCACTTAATAAAGTGTACAACCTTTATTCAAAGGATCGGAAGAGGACACATATAAATTGTATTGACTTGTAGTAATGTACAGTCAACTCTCTTTGTTGCAACTACCCTATTCCCTCTATTCACATACCCTTTTAAAACACTAAAAGATCCTGACCTGATCCATTTAATACAAGGAATATATCAAAATTCTAAGTGCAGTATGAGTTCTGTCTCCAGTTGCAAAAACTAAGCACAAAAGAGAGTGCCTGAAAATATCTTATATTTATATAGATATGTAGCAAAATGGAATCTAATGCTTGATGCTAAATTGTGATTGCTGTTACAAATTCAAGGTTGTAACTCAGCCTATTTTTCTGTGATCCACACAGACTAAATTGTATATTGTTCTCTCGAACCAGTCTGCAAATGGGATGAAAGGTAGGATTCCTGGCAGCTACACCATGAATTTCAAGCCCTGAACCCTTGACAAATTCAAGGGTTTGGCAGCTGAGCCAGATCTACCATAAGAACAGGTTCAGTCATGGTACTTGTTACTCCTTCCAGATAAATACCTCCCTTAAGTGCTGTTTTGTTTGAAAGCATTCCTATTTTTGTGGTGCTGTGTGAATGCCACACATTTCAGCATGTGAGATGGCTATTTGGTTCAGAGTACAATAGAATTCAAATATGTAAGGTTTTCATTACAGTACCAATTTAATTCCATTTAGGTCTATGTCTTCTAATTTTGCACAACTACTTTTAGGAAACAAAACAAAACAGAAAATGCTTCTTCTAGATGGAGACTGAACAACCACTACTTCACAGTGCCATTTTACTTTCTCCAGTCCCTCTAAGAAATTAATTTTTGACTCTTAAATATCTTGATATTAACTGGTGTTGCTTGCAACTGCTGTTCACCCTCTTCTTTGGCAAACAATTTTACTTATAGTTGGTTCACATAAGAGAAAATGGAAGACAAATATTTTCATAAAAAGCAAACTTCCAGAACAGACAGTTTTTTGAAGGTGTACCCCTCTTCTTAAATACCTAATAAGGAATGAAATCTGTCTGATATTTCTCTTTCTCTGATTTCCTAGAAAATATTAAAAAATACCACACTGAGGAAAAAGAAAATGAGAGGGAAGGATCATCAGCACAACTGAAACTGCAGCATCAGAAGATCCCACAGCAGGCCTTCTGTAGGCCGACCACACAATGTGTTTCAGAAATGTTCAAGGTAGAATACTAAGGAGAACATTGTGTGAAGCATCAAATGTCAAATTGTGTAAATTTCTTTAAAAAGTTCCCATCCCAAAGTTTATTGAAATAATCAGAAAAACATTCATAGACTTGAGGCTTCTGTTAATTTTGAAAGAAGAGCATCATTAAGAACACAGGCTAAGGGGACTGGAAACCTTAAATTATTTTGCAGTTCTATATGTTCATTCTTTCTTTTATCTTATTTTATTCAACAGGGAGGCTTACAGTGCAATGTGCCACCATAAATTAGAGTTTAGGTTCCAGAATTCCTATTTGCCAAGATACTATAGGCTGCATCATGCTATACTTTTTTAAGAAGTATCCCCTCATGGAGTCGAACAGGAAGTTCAGTTAAAAATTGATATTTTAATTTATCATGTGAAGGTGACTCTGATAAAGTGAATTCTGAATGTGAATTGAAATTATATTTCTTTATGAGGGTTTCCCTCCCCTCTCTTCTTTTAAAGCAATGTGTTATCATGGATAGAATGAAACAGTAATTTATAATTCCAAAGATCCATTCTTCCATGCTGTCAGTTTTCCAATATTTTTTGGTTTTTATCTGCGCTATGTTGAACAGTTTGTACTATTCTGGGTGTACTTATTGCCATGGTACTGAAGTGCTTTTAAAGTCCAGGAGAGCATTTTATAAATCAGCTCTCTTTGTTCAGTCCTTAGTGGATCTGTAAAGAGCCAGGTCTCTCATCAGTGTGAACAAGCAATTCAAATTTTATTATGTGGACACTTTTCTGGCAGGCACTGAACTGAGGCTGTAAATTTCTCCTATCTGCAGCCTATCAAACAGTTATCAGACACTGACTGTAACAACATGAGATTGGATTTAAACACTGGCCTAGGATAAAAAGACTTTTGTAGGGTATTACTCTGAAGCTTTCTGTGTTGTGCAGCTTTCTGCTATTTGCTATTTTTTTCCTTATGCAAAGATATTTTTAAAAACCTTATTTTATTGTGTCAGACTGGCCTAGATTATCAAAACCATTCAAGAACTGAACACAGATTACTAGTACGTAAACCAAATGCTTAGACTGCCAGCAGAACAAAAGACCTGATCAACGCTGCCTGTTCAAGTCTGAGCATTAGAAAACCTGCAATGTATTTGCTTGCTTCAACACAAAAAACTTAAAGCATTAAAGAACAGATCTTTATGTTTTGCAATTAAATTCCTCTAAAGTCCCTGCAGTTGGCCTAAATTATTGTTACAGTTTATATTTCTGTAAGCAGAGTAAGAATGAGAAGTTTATCACTCCAACAGATAATTTGATATTAAAAAAATGTAGGCAGAGATTCCCATTTGCCTTGGGATGATGCAAAATAAACAGACACAGCAGTGGGAAAGTACTACAAAAACAGTGACAAAAAAGACCTAAAAACAAACAAAAAAAAAAAAAATCCCAAAACAAACGAGCATAAAGGAAGCCCCCCCCCACCCCCCCAAAAAAAAAAAACAAAACCAAAAAACCAAAACAGAACAAACAAACAAACACAACTTCCAGATGGCCAAAGCAAACCAGCTGATTTTTGACAGGTTCTTTGGAAAACCAAACTCTTAGATGCTTCATACTCTGGGGGAAGCGAGGTGGATTGTCGTTGACATCAGTCAGTGTGATGTTCACGGTGGTGGTCCCTGATAATCCTCCCATCTGGCCTCCCATGTCTTTAGCCTGGATGACCACTTGGTATTGCTCCCTGTTTTCTCTGCTCATGTCTGGTAAAGCAGTCTTGATTATGCCTTGAAGGAGTGAAAAGAAAAAGCAGAGACAGAGTGGTGAAGGAGAAGTCCCATTCACTATAATCCCAGAGCTCTTAGATGGATTCACATCAAATACTCTGTGCAGATGCTAATCCACAGCAGTCACAACAAGGTGTACTGCAATAAACCTTTCAATCTCTGGATTATTTAATGTGATTTTAAGAAAAAAAAAAATGTAACAGATTATTCATTGGTTTTGTTTTGCTAAATCTATTTGATTATTCTTTTAATGACAAAAATATCAATATGTTAATTGAGTTAATGAAATTTTGCAGTTTCTGTCCCCAGTTATTATTTAATATATTGTATAATCTTCAACCCTGGTGGCATTTTGATATTATAGCACAAGGCTGAACTCTAACATGTCCAGTACTCATTATTCTGGGCTGTAATAGATCATAGATTTTGATGCTCAGTGATGTCTGCTGTAAGTTATGCTGGAATTACAGCTAATAAAAAAAAATGGACAAGAGTCTAAAATTAGTTTTGAAAAAATTATTTTGGGGTGCCCAATTTGAAGGATTTCATAACTGTAATTTGAATGTTTCAGTCACTTTTGTAGTACGAAAGAAAAGTCTCAGGTGAGAAAACTAGAAGTTTTCTGTACTGTACAAAAAAGTTCTGTACACCACTTTTCATTAAACTTCCTTTTTGAAAACCTAGAAAAGCTTTTTATTTTTATTTTTATTTAGAAGACTGGTGGCTTTTCAAAGTTGGAGTGAGCAGAGCTTTCTCTCGTGAAATGATAAAATGTAAGCATAGTATCCTTTTCTGCTTGAAGGATTCGCAGCACTTCCTTTTCTTTCTCAGAAGAAGGCTTTCATTATAGGCTCAGTTTGATATTGCAAAAAAAAAAAAAAAGGCAACCCTGGAAAATTTATACTTCTAGCAAGTGAGTGAAATAAAGAAAAAACCTTTGCAGCTTAGTGGTTATGACATTTATGTCTGAGCCAGGATTACCAGGTTCTGATTATCATACGTAGGCTTGCTAATACATGTAACATAAAACAGCAAATTGGATTAAAATGAAAAAATAATCCCTGAACCAAAGATGAGAGGCTGGGTGTTTCCCTTACTTTCTGACTGCCTAAACACTTGCTGCCACCAGTTATTGCCCATGTGGTACTGGTCCTGTTTCCCTGCTCATGACTGGTAATGATCTGTGAGTAGGGGACTGGAGAAAAGAGAAAAAAAAAGCGAGAGATTGAAAAAGGGGGGAAACCCAAACACTTTTATCCAATGCAAAATCTTTATGCTCCCTTTTAAAATTGTAGCCATGGCATTCATTATCTTTTGAATATTATGTCTTTGCTGTATTTAGAAAAAAAAACAAATTGTTTCAACAGAAAGTTAGCCATCATCTGAGCACGCTCAATGGATTAGGAATTTCAGGGATTATAGACAGAATTTCACTTAAATTCTTAGTTAGAAAACCAGAATAATTTTGATAACATGCAAGAAAAACTAATGCAATGCCTACTGAGTCTTGAGTGCCTTAGGATCAGATTTTTGGAAGAGGAAAGTTCTGGTGACATCTTTCTTTTCTGAACACTAATTTTGAGTCATAGATATCCATAATCCACACTTGTTTTGTTGTGGTTTTTTTTTTTTTGTTTTGTTTTGTTTTGTTGTTTTGGGTTTTTTTAGCTTATGCTTGTTTCTTATCCAATTTCTTGCATAACAGTGAAAAAGGCTTCAATTCATTCTTTTCAACTTGAAAGCATTAATGATACTTGGTTCAGATCCCATACCTCTTGGAATCATAATGTAGCTTCAAAAAAAAGCTTAAGTTAAAAATGAACTGATTAAGAATCAGTGGTCAGGGATCGATTCCAAACTTTTAGAAATATTTAATTGCCTGTGTGATTTTTTTTTTTACTTTATAGTATGAAAATGTCCAGCTCCTATTTATGTTTTTCAAAGGTAAACAGATTAATTTCCCAGAACTTGCTGTAAAATAGGCTTGTGATTAATTTTGATGATTCTTTAGACCCTTTACAGTACTTTACACCTTTTTTCTTTTTTAACTTTTGGCCTTTACAGTTAGCAAGCATCTTCTGGAAATCTTAGTCATACCAAGAAAAGCAATTTTTCTGCATTAATATTATTTTAACAGAATAAAACCCCCCATACTTTTATTTTGTTTCCAGTGAGACCGAATGGATTGCTAACCTGTTTCTGGATCCACTGAGAAATATGGCTGTCCCTGGAGGATGCTGTACACCACTTTGGCACTGTTCCCGTAGTTGGCATCATCAGCGTCTGTGGCTGTCACCTGAATAACAGATGTGCCTAAATGGGTACCAAGCAAAGAATCAGCAGATTTTAGGAAGGCATCTACTTCTTATAAAACACATAAACTTGTTGCAGTATTGAATTCAGTAAGAAATCAAACAATATACACTGAAACAATCCAGAGTTATCCTACTCAAGAGACAGTAAAATAAAATCCCATCTTCCTGGTGACTGGACCTAAAATCATTATCACTTAAGATTCATGCTTCAGTTTAATAACATACAAGGACTGACATGTCTTTGAAACCCAACACAGCATTAGGTTTTTTGGTGATCAAACAGGTATGAAGGCTGTTCTCTGGCAATAACACAACCTCAGCTGAAACTGTTCACTTAAAGGTTTGGCTTAATTAATAAATAAACTTAAATCAAATTTCCCCATACTCATTTTCTGCTCAGACGAAAAAAGTCAAGTTTCTGAATTCTGGCTCAATGAAACACTTTGTCTCATCCTAAACTGATTTTTGAGGTTCTATTAAAAAAAAATAGTTTTGCAAGAAGAAATTTTATTTGTGGGATTTTATTTGGTTTTTTTTTTTTTTTGTTTGTTTGTTTTTCTCTTTTGGTCAAAGTTATTTGGCAAATATATGACATTAAATGCTACTGATGTTTTTCTGGCATTTGCTCATTTTATGTGACAATAGTTTACCCTTGTCCTGTGATCATAAAAAAGAAAATATAGGTTATATGGGATTATGAGTACTGTGAGCCAATAAATTTGGTGTAGTTTATGGGTTGGAAGCAAATGAAAGCTTCTGTAAAGCCTTTCTTATAAGATATAAAAGCACAAAGGTATCCTTCACAAGCTTTTATTTTCCTTAGTACTTAGATGTCAGAATGCATTTTGTTCACACAATCTAGAGCTGACAAATGTCTAGATAGATGGAGGCAGCCCAATAGCTAAGGTGTAAAGGTGCTTGACTCCTTGCCAGGGGAAGAAGGCTGCCTGAGAAGAAGCTCTTTACCTTATTTTTTTTTGCCAGGATTTTTTTGGGTTTTGGGGTTGTTTTTTTTTGTTTTGTTTTGTTTTGTTTTGTTTTGTTTTGTTTTTTGTGTTTTTGGGGTTTTTTTTGTTTGTTTGTTTGGGTTTGTTTTTGGTATCTCACTTTCTTTGCAAGGAAAAGTTCTAGTAAACACTGTCTACTTAATTGATATCATTCCCTATTCCTCTTTTTCTATACCTTCAGTCTCTCTAGATTGAAGTGCCCTCAGATAACTTGCAGGAAAATGTCTGCCTTGACTGTAAGTTTAGAAGACCCTCATTTACCTGTGATTAATGATATTGAAGTGAACAATTTCTATTGTTTCTTTTGAGCATATCCCAGGGACTGGGAAAAGTAGAAATCCAGGGTTAATCAAACAGATTTGTGAGGGTCCATTATTATCAGGTCCTATTAGACACAACTATTTTTTTCATAGTACATAATACAGCTTTACAAATAATAGTTTTACCTACATAACAATTCCTAATATTTTAGGTTATTTGAAGAACATATCAAGTGAGGATGAATACTTCTTTCTCTGCAACAAACCAGTACAAAAATGTTGTAAAAATGCTTTGTCAGAAATCATCAGACTCTGAAGACAATTTTTACCATCAGGTATCTGGATTACTTTTGGCCTGGTTAAACAGCTAGATGCCATCTGTGTGCCATGCTGAGCTGTAAAGATTATCCCAAAGAAGAGAATATTTAAGGACATTTTAATCACTTGCAGTGTCCAGTAGAACTGCTCATCTGGACAAAAAAATCAAGACACTTCTTTGATAATCGTAAAGTTCCATTACTCCCATCTGCTTTCAGAAAAGCAAGTTATATCCCCTGCTTCCTCAAGACAAACAGGGAAAGAAGAGTCAATATCCCTTGTTAGCCTATAAAAACCATAATCAATAGAACAATGTGCTTATACTGTGTGACGTTGTAGCATATAGAAGCTAAGAATCGAGAGTAATTTCTCTGTCCATCACCAAAAAAAAACCAACCCAAAATACCTTTATGATTATGAAAGGTTTTTTCTGGGGCCTCCTGATCTAGGCACTGTCATGGGACTGACGCAGAAGTTTGAGTATGGTTATAGCAACCAAATGCACATGAATGCTCTTTTTTTTTTATTTTCCCAGTATATTGTTTTGGTGAAGAGAAAAAATGCTGAATTTTTTTTTTTAGTTAGCTTTTGTTTGTTTCTTTTTTAGAGCAGTTATTACAGGGCTTAGGGCAGTCTTCAAGAGACTTCTGTGTTTGTCTCATTGGAATGTCTGTCTGTTTCCTGAGGCTCAAGTGCCATATAATTATGGTTGCTGAGGAGAGTACAGAAGATGTAACCATACAAAAACTTTTCATGAGGTGAAAAGATAGTATTACAAATCTCCTTTTTTTCTGTTAAACTAATAGTACAACTGTGAAAAATTATTAACAAGAGTATAGCCTAAAAAAATTCAATGTTAGCAGGCAGTTAACTCTTTGCCAACAGTCTGCTGTGTCAAAAAGAAGGACGTTCACAAATGATAGACAGTACTTGTGCAACTTTCTTTCATGAGATAAGAAACTTCTCTTAGCTGTTTGGGTCAGAAATGCCAGTGAAATAAAGGCAATGGTATAAAAGAACTCAATATTACCTATGGAATAATTGGTAAAGGGACAAAACTTTTTAATTAAAGAAAAGTAGGCCTTATCTTTGCCCTATTTGAATGGCAGCCACAGTATGATCTGATCATTTATTTGTTTATTTATAGACTATATTACCTCACAAGTAGCCTCTTACTACATTTTTTAGAGAAAATCAGCTTGATTTAAAGTACAAATAGGCTGTCTGGATGAATACAGCAGGAATGAAGGAATCAAGTACAGTCTTGGAACAATGGGGAGTGGGGGAAATTATTTTAGTGTTTACCTTTGTTTCTCACCATCCAACTCTATTTTTATTGTGCAGTAAATTAATTTTTCAAGTGAAGTCTGTTTTCCTTAATGTGGTAATTGTTAAGTAATCACTCACTCTTTACTTAAACCCATGAGCTTTTCCATTTTCTTTTCTCTCCCAGTTTTGTTGAGGAGGGGAGTGAGAGAGCAGTTGGGTCGGCTTCTGGCATCCAGCCATGATCAAATGTGCCACAGAGCAAATTGGTGTGAAGAATGACACAGAAAATGTGAAAATAACTACAATAACAGTCTAAGTAGTCTGCAAAGCCAAGTCCACTTCAACCCAATCTAACCCAGCAAGTTCTAATCCATTTTAGGTTGGTAAGTAAATCTCAGAATTCTCAAGAGGTATGTCCTTTTCCTTTTCCTTTTCCTTTTCCTTTTCCTTTTCCTTTTCCTTTTCCTTTTCCTTTTCCTTTTCCTTTTCCTTTTCCTTTTCCTTTTCCTTTTCCTTTTCCTTTTCCTTTTCCTCTTTTTCTTTTCTTTGTCTTGAGAATGGAAACTTAAGCACTTTGATAACATATATGTTGTATGATGTATGGGTCCTAATGTAGGGGCAGCAAAGCGCATGAGGTAAACTTTGAAGGTAACCTGAGAGAAGACAAATCTAGATCTGTGTTAAGGCATGCTTCTGCATATATTTGTGTGTGCATAAAAATTCATGTAAGTGCATGTACAACTGTAGAACCCAAAAAGGAAAATTATTAGAGTTAGAGAGAGCATGCCTTCATATCTAAGTGTAGAATTGAGTGTCACTAACACAGATAACTAGAAATCATGAAGAGTGAGCCATAGATTTGAAAAAAAAAAACAACAAAAACAACAAAAAAACCAAAAAACCCCCAACAAAACAAAACCCACAACATTTTAAATAAGAATGTTTTTATGAATTATGTTTAAAATGCTTTCTATTCTTTTTGTGCTATTAAGTGTTTGAAAGAATCCCTCTGGTATAATTAGGTCTCCCAGCATGATACCAGAGTCCATTGCAAAACCGAAGTAAATAGCTTGAGGAGGATTGTTGCAGTGCAAAAGAGGTCTTCCACTAGATAAGACAGGCACATATTTTGCTATCTTTTGATGTGAAGTCATGCTGTTTAGCATGCAACTCTTGTTCCTACTTGGCTCTTTTGGCTGACATGAATTACAACAGCTTTTGCCAGTCAGAAGGATATATCTGCATCTACTGGAAAATTTTAGTTTTACTGATAACTTGTTCTGTAACCTTAATTTTAAACAGTGCTCTCCATCTTGGGAGAAGAAAATTAGCAGATTTTGTTATTAGTACCATGTGCTTCAAGATTCTACCACAAATGTTGAATAAAAAAATGGCAGTGATTTTTTTTAATAAAATTAGTATTTCAGAACAATTCAAACTTCTGATTTTAAGAAAAAAATAAGAAGGCTTAGGCTTTGGTTAATAAGTATAAAGTATTCAAAAAGTTGTTTGGAAGTAAAAGAATCTGAAAATGCTGAAACAGGATGTTTTTTACATTATGAGACAGCTTCATTTCTATTTTTTTTAAGTTGACTTCTGTCAAAACTGGCAATTATTGAAAAGTTCTGACTCTTACAGAGGAGTTTTGTCTGTGTATGTGCAGAAAGTCTGTTTCATTTTCAGAAATAGAAGACCAGCTGGGGTAACTGGAGAGGCAGGAAGGACTTTATCTCCTAAAGGAGAAGCTCTTATGCTTGCTTCCTGTTTTCAAACACAATGACAATCTGCTGTTCATCAAGTTTATTTACAGAGCAAAGACTTTAGAATGGAATTACTTTTACAAGTGAAAAATATTTGGGTAAGCTCTGAAAAACCTCTGGAGGTAAAATTGATAATTTTGTATGTCTAGAAGCTCAAAGACTATGAATGGACATGTAGTTTGCTCAAACAACATCTCTCCAAGGATTATGCAGATGTAGTCTGGAGATACCCCTGCTGAAAACATGAGTGAAATTTTAAGTGAGCTACAGAAATGTTGAGGGGTTTTAAACCACTTTTGTCTTTGGGAGAAGATTGTTTCTGTCTGGAGAATAAGACAATTAACTAGACAAATGATAGAAGAGAAGCTATGCGGCACTAACCCAAGCCTAAAAAGTTTAGGGAGGCATTGGGCTCCCTAGTATCTCATTAGGCACCAAGTATCTCATTTCCACATCAGCTGGATGACATTCCTTCTGACTACTTCATATGTGAAGTACAGGAGTAAAAAAGGTTGAGATATTATTTATCACAACTCTTATATTTTGATTAGAAGACAAACCTACCTAGAAAGATAAAAGAATAGCAAACCACAAAGTGAACTGTGCTCTTTTTTACATGACCACAATTTAGTGAGGTTTTCTCTAGATTATTCTTCCTTTTATGTAGAAAGGGCCAGAAGGTTGGTAGCATGAAAGATTTTGTAAAAGAAAGGAAAATAACAAATAAAAGCAGAAAAGGAGCAAGTTTCAACAGGTAAATAGATACATGATCCAAGGCAGAAGAGGAGTAAATGGGCATAACCAAAAAAAAATAAAGCCAACTTAGAATAAGTAAGCAACCTCAGGAGCTAGACTCAAAAGAGCAGTAGCATTATAATGGAAAAGTAGAAAGGACCTTAAAATATAGTTCATTCATGTACATTGAGAAGAAATATCTTAAAAAGACGAGAGTGAGAAGGTAAAAAGATGGCATAAAAGTAGACATACAATAAATAATTTATTAATTCTATTTTACCAAGTTCAATGATTTTTGATAATCTATTACATAGTTATGAGGTGAAGCTTAGTTTCACTTGAAAACATGCTGTCTTATTTTTGTATCTCTTGTCTC
This sequence comes from Passer domesticus, assembly GCF_036417665.1. Lineage (NCBI taxonomy): Eukaryota > Metazoa > Chordata > Aves > Passeriformes > Passeridae > Passer > Passer domesticus. The sequence continues at coordinate 82,393,008 of NC_087474.1, read as the reverse complement.
ACAAAATTTTTGATTGAGAAATCAGCTGATATACTAGCTATTGTACATGTTTACTGTGTCCTTGTTTTCGATATCCACTGACCTTCTCTTTTCTCTCCTTCTCAGGAACCCAGGAATCACAAATATTACACCACTGTGGTATAGGTAAAGAGTCACTGCAATCCCTGCTAATGTGACCAAAAGAAATTTGTGAAAGACTTAAGAACACCAAGCTATGCTGCCTACTGTAGCCTTACTTTCCCTACTTTCTCCTCTCCATTTCAGTCCATAGCAGTAAAAGCAGATGGACCAAACCACTCATTTCAGAAATACAAGATGCTATTTTTGCACACTTTTACTTCAGAAAATGTACTTTATATTTTGTAAACAAAATGAAGAAACAATGCTCATAATTACTTGTGTGTGTTGCATTGGGATGGTTTGGGGTTTTGTTTACTGCATCCTTTCCTATGACAGAAAGAAACCCCATTTTAGATTGTGTTATTTGAACTTGCATTAGAGCAGGAACCAAGTGCTAGTGATTGTCTCACCACACAGAGAGATGTAATGTGACTAAACTGCTCTGTCTACAATCTGCCTGCATTTGCAGTGAATAAAATACATACACCATTGTAACATAATGTCAGAAACTGAACTAGGAAAGAATGGCTAAAGCTGAACAAAGTCTCCAGCACTCACCCTCCTACTGTTTGATACCTTGATACAATAACTTTAGTTTTCCTTTGGCAGTAATTGTAACTGTGAAATGCATCAGATGCCCTGCATGAGAATTTGAAAAGCATTATGGATGCAATAACAAGTGGGAAACAGTAAAAAGAATGAGGAATAACTTGAAGGACTGGTGAGTGAACAACTCTGTGCAAGTTTATTCTTTTGTGAAGCTGCTTTTTCCCCTTCTCACCTTAAAGTTACTTCTGAAACAGTAATACTGGTGCAATCAAATGGCAGAGATGAAACAGGGAAAAGGGTAGTCAGACTCTTAAGTGTTAACGCAGATTAGCTTTCACATTTCATTTTCTAATGATTAAAGAGGTACAGTAAAAAATTATCTGCCATCCTTAATAAATGACTTGCAACTTAGAAGTCTTGATTTTGTTCAATACGCTGTACCTCTTTACAATTAGAAAACACTTTTTTTAAGGCAGAACAAATGTTTACAGTCTATGTTTAAAAATACACTAAATTCCTATTAAAATACTTAATTACAGAATTATCCTCAAAATTCTAATTCACAATAATGGTGAAATTCACCAGTAATGTGTTTCTGGGTCTGAAGCTGCTGTATGTACAGAGGGTTGATCTAACAAGAAGTAGTTGCTAATGAAATTGACATGTTGAAGGAGCCACAAGTAATGCTGTAGTATGGCCATAAATCACCCTGATTACTCCTAATCTGCCCACAGGGGACATGGAAATGGGCCACCTGTATGAACTGGCAGCTGCCCTCCATGACACGTCAATCACAACAGCTCCACAACTTGTTTCATTTTTAAAGATGAGAGTGGCAGTTTTCAGCCTATGCCTCATCTTAATTTCTGGAATACTCCAAAAGAGAGAAACAACATTCTGCTCTTTTTATGATTAAGCATAGGAAGAGTTCACCCTGTTGATCCTATTAAGAGAAGCTGCAGTTCATAAAGGCTGCAACATGCTTACCTCTTGGTTAAAAATCCCTACTCCTAGCCAGCAGTTTCAAAGAAGGCTTTAGTTTTATTCATAGGGTTTTAAGTAAGAACTTTGGAAATTTTTTGGAAGACCACAACTGCTTTTGAGAAAAAGCCAAAGCAAAAAGCATCTTAAAGCTATACTACATGAATGAAGGAAGCTAAGAGTAGTGAAGAAATAACATTTCTGTGATTAAGTCATTATTCTATAAAGTTTTAAAAAAAAAAAGAAATAAAAAAGCAAGCTTAAAGAAACAGTTTTCAAAGATCCAGTTCTGATGTACATGCCTGTACTGTTTTGTATTTTGCAATGCACCACTAAAATTTATGATTTTTTTTTTTTTGAGAAGGAGCAAGCTGACTTTCTGTACTTATTTTTTATTTGCTCCTTTTTTGAGCTCAGCTTATGTATCTCTTTATGAGTTTTTGAATTTCTATCTATGAATGAGAACTAGAATTTTACTCTCCTTTGTATCTTCAAAATTAGTCTCTAATAAATATTAATGAGAACCTTTACAGAGTTTGTACTTTTGCCAGATCTGCAAACAGGTGCATTTTAAGCCATATGTAAATCTCTTTTTTGACCATGAGCAAGAACATAATTTTTACAATGGCAGGCTGGCCTCATCTTTATGTTACTTGGGATCATTTTTGTCATCTGTTGGAACTCCCTTTTGGGTAGTGATAAAGTTTGTCTTTTAAACACTAATACAGCTGTGGAAAGCAGCAATTTCCATAAAAATGCAGTCAATTAAGTATTATGGCAGCCCTAAATTTACGTTAGTTTACAATATGTGATTCTTGAAAATCTCTTGCTTCTGTGATATTTAGATACTCTGGATGTTGTCTGTTAAAATAACAATAAAGACCTATAATTTTGAGGAGAAATGGAGTCTAAAACAAAGCAAATTAATAAATTCCAGAATTATCTCAATTATTTGTTTTTTAAAGTTACATTAAGTAGAGTATCATTTTCACACAAATGCAGAACACTTCTAGAGTGTGCATGCCTCTATTTAAGTAAATACGAATGTAAGTACCTATATATGTGTGAGTGTGTTGGTGTAGGTATGTGTCTAGAATATTAAGTATGGTCAATCAAGAGATTTTGCTATTATTGTCTCTAGGCACTTCATTTACCTTCAAAAGTGTTCAAATGCCTTAAGTATAATGTGTCAAATGATTCAAAAGCAAACGTGTTTTGCTAAAGACTGTTGAGCTTTCACTATGCCTGCAAATCAATTGGAAGTTCATTGGTGATTTAGTGCAAGACTCCACTGACAGTAAACGATCATGGGGACAATCTCATCTGGACATATTTCACAAATGGGCATGAAGAAAATTAAAGGTGCTGACTATAAGTTACTTGCTTGCGAAATACTCTTAAAAATGCCTGAGCCAACTTGAAAATGCTTAGACACTGTGGTGATTAAGATTCAGTGAAAATTAATTTGACATATGCTTTTAAACAGTGTGTTTATTTTCCTCAGGTAGACATACCTTCCTGACCAAGGTGTCTTTTAAAATTGTAGTCATCAAGTCAGTATCAGTCTTCTGGACCACGAAATATAATATTATTTTTAACCTTCCTCTCTCCTAAACTACATCTATGAACTAAAAAGGTGGCTACCCTTTAGGCGTGTGGTAATTTCTTTTCACAACTGTCACATATTTTGACTTTATGAGGAAATAAAGCTTTCAATTTTTTTTTACTGTGTACATAGCCTAATTTATCACAGGTTATTTATCATTGGTCTTGGAATAGAATGAAGTAACTGCTATTGAGCTGGCTTTCTGGCAGGAAGCGTTGATGACAATTTGGAGTTTATTGGCAGTTAAATGTAAGATATTCACACATGTACATATTTTGGGGATATTAAGTTAGATTGTATTGTTCTGGTTTGGTGCAGGGGGTTGTTTATTTTTAATCTCCAATTAAGTGTGAGCAATGTATTTTGCATATGAAGATATGAGCAACTTGCATAAGGAATAAAACTGTTACTTGTACAGGTCTTAATCATTCTTGATCTCAATTTTACAGTTATGCATCTATGAGGTTGTAGGAAAAAGCTACTCTGGAAAGTGTTCTGAGGCATCTGGTAAGGTAGTGCAAAATTAAGTAAATGTGAGCATCAGGATCTCTGTCATTGTGGAAACTTGCAGATGTACATTTTGAAAGATATTGAGAAAAATACATGAGAAATGGTGTAACCTATTTGTTCTCATGCTTACTAAAAGATGAGCAACAGTAGGAGTAATATCAAGCGCTTTTCAAATAAGCAGAAGTCAGACAAGAGAGTTCAGATAACACTGGAGTATAACACTTTTCTTGCCTTCATTTTCCAGCACTCTCTGAATGCTGTGTATGGTACAGAAAATTTCAAAAATGACTATATGATTGGTAAGAAGGAAAAATGCTGTTTTATAACAGAATCCAAGCTGAAGTATTCATCAAACTAAGAAAAGCACACATGTAACTGCCATTCCTATAATTCATCTTCTGTGTTGCTATAAACTTGCAATCAATTATCATACTTATTTTAATGATTTAATTGAAAAAAAACATAAGTAAGATATACAAACATATGTATCTAATGTGTGTGTATATGTATATAAACATGTATATATAGGCACATTTTAAGTGAGTAATTTTTTTATTTAATAATACTGCATCCATTATGGACAGATATTTTATCATATCTATTAAGGTAAATAGTGGACTTCTTGGGGACAGGTAATGTTCTTTTCCTGTGTTTTCTACTCTTAGACTGCTGGAATTCTGCAGCTAAATAATTTTTAATTGAATTGGTACTAATCATCCAGATTTGCCTGAGGTAAAGCTTTAACTTCCCAGTAAACCTGCTAAAATTGAGGATTAAGGTGGAGTGAGATAGCTCACAAAAAAGAGGTTTACAGGATAAATGAAGGTTTTGGAATCTAGACCTTTGTTTTGTGAGAGATTGATCTGTTTGATAGGACTGCTATCTTTTTGGAAGACTGAAAATTATGTCCAAGCATCTTTATGTGTGTTCTCTCTATGCGATGATTAGTTAATTTATATTATTTTGGAAAAAAAATGTTTTTTATCTTGAACCCAATATAATCTGTATTGTTTTACTTATATGTTTTAAATATTCTTAGAAGTTATGCAGAAATCTGGTAGGGAAAAACAGATCGATAGAAACAACCCTCTCTCTATGATTTAGTTTCAAAATAGATGCTTGCAGGTGTTAGTATGAATAAAAATAAAATCCTCAACTTTACACTCAACTGCATAATCTTAGCAACTAAGGTGTGTACTCAGGCATCCAAAAATCTGTCTTTTTAAAATAAAAAACTGAAAATATTCTGCATTCAATAGATTAGATTAACTAAGCATCCCAGATGGACTTTAATCTAACAAATAATAATTGTTAAAAATTATAGTTCTCAATGTAATTTCAAAGATCTCTTTTATGGATACATATTAAAAAAATCTCAAACACATTTACCCGTTATCTAGTTACTTGCAATTCTTGACTTAGATCTGTGTAACCAGCCTTCCCATGCCACTACAAAACCAGCATTTGAGAAATCTCATTCTCAAAAATTTTTAAATGAAGAAAAGGGTTTTTTTTTCAGACATCTAAAGGATTTTTTTCAGACCCCTAAAAGTGTACATAAAGTAACATAATTGCATGGTTTCAGAAAAGAACTGTGCATTGGCTTGATATAAACAGTGACATTAATGTTAGCACTTTTAATGCATAATCTGTCCAATACTAAGCTGTTTAATTTAATGTCTGGAATATTTTAATTGTAATGAAGGCTATAACACACATATGCCTCTGTTTGACACGTTCCTTCTGAAAAAGACACAGGGGTTCCTAATATTGGTGCTGGTAATTCCAGTCATTAGTACCAGCAGTTTTCTTGCTGCAGGCTTCAATATGGTCCCATAAATGTGAGAAGGGTCTCACTGCAAGTCTTATTCTGTAGCATGTCTTGAAACAAGGAAAACTATTTGGTGGTTGGAAGCTTCAGAGGCTCATAGGGGAATAAATTAGGTGCCTATAAACTGGCATTGTGCATAGGAATCCATTTACTGTGGCTCTGAAAACAGGTTGCACATGGTTGTGAATAGTAACTATGTTTATATCAAAAGATGTATAGGAGGGTGTATGTTGGTATCAAGAGGTTTAGACACTGGCTGAAACAACATGCTGTTTCAGAATGTAAGTGATAATTTTGGTTTTCAGATGTGAAGCCATGAAAGGATTTAACATCCAGTCAGAGGGACAGCATCTCTAATCAGGCAGACCATATCCTACTGTATTTCCCTGCAGTGTAAGTAAAAGTGCTGATATGAAGATTCTGGGAGCAGTATGCTTTTGTTCACAGATTTTTCTGTTATGGCTGAAAATCTAATGAAATACAAGTAAGGAAAATTAATGCATCAAAAAATATTTAATGAGGTATGAGAGAAGAGCTTTTAAAGCTAGTTTCAAGCTCTAATTTAGATGCACAGGTCTCTGTTTTGGGGGGAGTGAGAGTTTATTGCTTTGGGTTTTTTTGTCTTTTCTCATTTTATTTTGCTTTCAATGTACATAGATAATGGGAAATAATAAATTTGTTGCAATAATGTAGCCAGGCAAACAGTTTTGCAATGAGATAGAAAGAAATTCTATCAAAGAGATAGAAAGGGCAGGCACATTTAACACAATCACGATCTGAACATTCCATTTGGCAAGTTGACTGTCGTTCCAAGGCTATTCCAATGGACATTTCAACATCCATTGCTGCAGTAGCTGAATTTATTATGGCATATCTATGGAGCAGAGCTGTTCTAGTCTTCTATGAAGTAGTAGGAAATGAGTTTGTAGTCAGCTTAAAACTGCACTTCCAAAATTTAGACCAATTAATTTACTAATCCTAAAGTCCCATATAGTGGTATAAAATTTACTTATTCTGCTTACTAATTGCTGCATTTGGAATTCTGGTACCTTCTTTTCTCTTATGAAAAATATTTAAGACCAGAACACTGTGGAAGGTCAGCAGCTGGAGGTCTAAGGGAGCTCAGAGGTCACAGACTGACAGTGAGTTGACAGTGGTTCAGTTCTCACAGGACAGAAATAAAAAAATTGTTTATACCTTCCTGTGTTAGCAGCAAACGCTAGTTACTTTTGCTTGCTGACAGCACTTGTACAAAACCTCAATTTCTTGTAGCACCAAGAATCAGCTGTTACTTGTATCAGGTGACTCAATCGTTCTGGTTTTCCCAATGTGCTGCCTCAGATTTGTGGTGTCTTAATAAGAAATCAAATTTTTTCCCATCTCAAAAGAAGAGAAAAAATAAGAAAGAAAGTGGGAAATCCTGTTTAGGTTCGAAGGATTTTGTAGCTGAAGAAAAATGAATATTTCAAGAGATTATTTAGCTGGATGAAAGAGTCTCACCTGCTTTTACCTGCTATATTTTGCATATTCCTGCCACTTCCCTAACACTAGCTCTAGCATCTAACCTCATGTTATCTGAATCAGGGAAAAGAAGTAGTACAAAGGGAATATTGATCTTGAAAAATCCATCTATATGATGATTTAGCTCCTTAAATTTTCTTCTTCTGGGTTCAGAGGACAGTGGCAAAAACACAAGAGATCACACAAGAGAGGGAACAGAAACCAAAAAGGATAAAAAGTGTGCCACTGTACCTTGATATGTTATCTGTAACATTAAATGTAAACTTTAAATTTGTGAATTATTTGAAATATTCACAAAGATGTTACAGGTGTTTCTATCCAGGCTTCTGTAAAGTCTTTGACATGGTCTCCCACAGCATTCTTTTTTCCAAATTGCAGAGAGAGGGATTTGTTAGGTGGACTGTTAGGTCCATAATGAACTGGTTGAACAGTCACATCCAGTGTGCAGTTGCCAATGCCTCAGTGCTCCAATGGACATCAGTTACAAGCAGTGTCCCTCTGGAGTTTTTACTGGGAACAGTGTTGTTTAATATCTTAATGACATAGACCAAGGGCTCAAGGGTAGCCTCAGCAAACTTGTAGGTGACCCCAAGTGAGTAATGTGATTGACACATCTTAAGGACAGGATGCCATCCAGAGGGATCTGGGCAAGCTTGAGAACTGTCCATACAGGAATCTCATGAGGATTAACAAGACTAAGTGCAAGGGGCTGCACCTGGATCAGGGAAATGCCCCATATCAACACAGGCTGAGGCATGAACATTGAGGAGCTCTGCTGAGAAGGACTTGAGGGTGCTCGTGGATGAGAGGCTGGACATGACCCAGCAATGTGCACTCACGGAAAGCCAAACATGTTCTGGTCTGCATCAAAAGCATCTTGGCCAGCAGGGTGAGAGACCACCTGGAATGGTGCATAAGTATCTCTAGGATTCCCAGAAAAGGAACAACATTGACCTGTTAGAGCAAGTCCAGCAAAGGCCATAAAAAAATTAGGCCGACGGAGCACATTTCCAGTAGGGAAAGGCTGAGAGAATTGGAATTGTTCAGCCTGGAGAAGAGATGGCTTCAGAGCTACCTGATTGCAGTCTTTCAGTACCTGGAAGGACCCAGTAAAAAGAGGGAGAGAGGCTATTCACAGGAGTCTTTAGTGACAGGAAAAGGGGGAACTGTTTTAAACTGAAAAAGGGTAGGTTAATTTGCATATTAGGAAGAAATTCTTTAGTTTGAGGATGGTGAGGAACTGAAACAGGATACCCAGAGAAGTAACCCCATTCTTGGAAGCATTCAAGGTTGAGTTGGAAGGAGTCTGAGCAACCCGGTCTAGTGGAAAGTGTACCTGCCCATGGCCTACAAGGGACCTAGATACCTTTAGGGTCCCTTCCAAGCCAAGCTATTCTATGATCCCGTGATACACACAGTAGATTCATATTAGTCTTAGATGTGATTACTTATATTGTATTTTATGTGTTTATTTTATCTTCCGTCTGTAACAAAAAATATTATTAGTTTTAAAAGGACATTTAAATTTTAGAGAAATTATACATATTGATTGTGGAGTGAACAACATACAGGAAAATCCTAATACTACTGTAACATGCAGCTTGAAATCAGTGGAGCTGTAAAAACCTAAAATAACCTGTTTACAGTACCAGAGCTGTAAAAAATTCCTTGCATACATCATTTTTGCTAGGAAGATGATGTCCATATTATATACATAGATGAATGTGTAGACAATGCATAGAAGAATTTAAGGTAAAAATAATAATGATCTAAATTAAATTCTTTTGGTGTTCTAGTGATTTTCTTTTGAACATTAGAAATATGAAGTTTAAAGCATCCATTCATACTATTCTTTTAAAGTTCTGCCTCATGCCAAATGCAAAATACTTATAAATACTTCTATATATTTTCCTAATAAAAATACTACACGTCCTTAACAGACTTAATGCCCAAAAGTGAAAGAAAAAAATCCAATAGTCCAAAATTATTTGAAAATATCCTAGAAAGATTTATGATTTTGACTATATAATAAAATGAGGGTTTTGACTTTTTACCTTGATGACTTAAGAAAATGTTGGTAGACATCGAACTCTTATTTTCTATATTTTTATTTATTTCATAACAAATAAATTTTATTGCATGAAAATAAGAAAGAACTTAAATTAGGATAAAAATTCTGCCTTTAAAAAAGATTCTGACATTTACAAAGGTTTTGAAATTCTTTCGTTATAGTGGCTAATGCAAAAAGAAATATTGAAAGTATTCTAGTTACAGAATTTCTGTCATCATGCTTAGTTTGACTAAAAGGAATTCTACTTCTATCTTGTAAAATATGGAGTTGTGGATGAAATATTTATTTGAAATGTATCTTTCTCTTAAAGCTAACTCAATAATTCATTTTAAAATAGAGTGCACATTAACAATTAGAATTCTGAAGTTTTGCAAGTTAGCAAACTAGTTTTTAAAGCTTGTGTCAAAGTCAAAACAGTCATTTATAGATTCTTTTTATAAACATCTGAAACCAGGGAAAATATGCAAAAGAGAAAATATAAATATTTCCTGCTGGAACTTGAAAGATGAGAGCTGCTTCTGTTTAGTTGTTTTTACACATCTGTAGTTTAATGGTTACTGAGATAAGCAAATTCAAAAATAGAAAATGTGACAGTTACTGCATTTGGTTTATTTTCTTCCTTTCTATTATTTTTTTAATTTTTTAAGCATAAGGCCTACTTGTTCTTGTAAGAGCTTCCTATACAAAATAACAAACTGTTTTTAGAAATGGATTTGGGATTATGTGATGCTGAAAACATGGTGTAACTAAAAATAATATCAGAATGGAGCGTGGGCTTACTTAAATGAAGCAGTAGTCATGATGATTATAGATTCCCAGGAGATACTATAGAAATATTGAACAATGACAAAGGAACTTCTAAGAGAATCATTGTATAATTGGTGTTTCAGTGTCTCTGCACTCAGAGACAACAGCACAGTAATATAAAAGGTAATGTTAATGCATATTACCCAGTGTGTTTTACTGCATACTCATCTTGCTTTTTATTCTTGTGTATGTCTTTTACATATATATATTATTTGTATCTTTTACATAGAATAGCTCTTCAATACAAGGAATGTTTAGTCTTGCTATAATCCTCTACACCTCAGTTGAAAATGGCCATATTTATATTTCATACATAACACCCTTCTAACAAACCCCACTGACCAGCTAAAGAAAAACTCTTGCATTCTGATTATTTTCAATAAAAGTGATATAATGGAAAAATTATATGCTCTAAATGTAACCATTTAAATTATTCTGTGCTGTGTAGAAATCCTCCTGTGTAGAAATCTTAAAATATGTTATGTGTCTTTGGTTAAAACTATAAATTTACAAAGTAGCATTTTAAAGAAATGACTGGTAAACTAAATTAAGCATTGTCCCTTTTTTAAATAGAATCAATGCAAAGATTAAAAATTTCTTGTGAAATACTCATCAGCTGCATGCTAAAGAAGCTTAATGAGATAAAACTGGTAAACCTTACTTATTAAAATTAGCAAAGCAGGTACAGAGGGATGGAATTGACCTGGGTGCCAAAAAGGATTAAATACCTAGGACATCTCATTGCTAACTTCCCTTTTCAAAACGTTCCTAATAAATTTACTTATAGCCTGAAAAAGTGGTTTACTCACTGAGGTGTGATGTTTGATTGGATTTTTTTAGGGTTTTTTAGTTATGTTTCACGTGGCAAAATATTTGGACTGATCTTATACTCATGTAATCCTTGAAGATGAAATGAGTAGATTTTAAGTGTGATTAAGGCAGTATTTTTCATTCTACATGAAGAAAATTTTTAAAAAATCATGATGCATAATATATATTTAACTTCTCAGAAGTTTTTGGGGATTTGGATAGGTAGTTCAGACTAGGTCATGCTTGAAATACAGCAATTCTTCATTGAGACCAAGACTATACTTTAGAACTTTGACATTCCATCAGTTTAAAATGTTGAAACTCTTTTTAAAATTTGCTTCTTTTATTATGTTTTGATTAACTTTTGTGGGTCTTCCTAGCCTCTTTTTCTCAGTTTTTGAAATTATATTTTATTTAATCAATTTACTAAATCTAACATGATTGACAGGATTCTTCCAGTCCACTCTAGTATTGTTCAAAAATATAGCTACAGCAGTTATATTTTGGAACTTCCATACAGCAGATGATTTTAATGAGAAAATCAATGTTATTGAGTTTTAGAATGTTTTAAACTAACTTTCTCATTCAACTTTTGAAGTCAATATCAGTTTAACATGATCATTTCCATAAAATTTATCTGAAATAACTCTGCAGTCAGCTCACTTCAGTGGTTTTGGTTACTCCCAGTACTAACTTTGCTACACAGCATTTTAGGTCTACCCATAACACTGTTGGATTGGATCCTATTTAGGCATAGCAGAGCTAATTTATATATAACTTGATGGCTGCACAAACAAGTGTACAAATAAGCATTCACATTTCCCCAGGGCTTGAATAGGTTGTGCTGAAAAATCCACATTATGCTTTCACTCTTCTTACTATCAAACTAGTTAAACATGACGGCAGTTTGCTTATTGGTACTGAAAATCACACATTCTGTCAGAGGTGTTGACTTACCATTTTCCCTTGTGTGCTCTAGACAGTTATTCCATGAAAGAGTCAGTAACACACTGAGAAGTACATACTATGATTGTAATTTGAATAACAGATAGACACACAGCTGGAAACATTGTTAGTGATGATCCCTCTTCAATTTCTTAATCTTAGTGATATTTTCCTGGGCTTTCATAAATATCTGCTGTCATATTTGTTGCACTTGGCAAACATAATAAATATAATAATTAATAGAAAAAAAACAAGTGGTTTGAGACACAATAGAGAAAATTGGAAAGAGATGAAAAATTGAAAGAAACTGGGAATTTCCTGTAGATTTTTGACCTGCTTTTCATGAGTGTATCTATTTTTTATAGTGTGTATAGTGTAACCAAATAGTGATTTCCAGTCAGAAAGCTTCACTGATTAGGTATGGAAGAATCTCTATATACAGTCAAAAATATCCCTCATAAACTCAACTGTTTATGTAGGTAGTACAGGAATACTTTAACTTTTTTATTTTAGTAGTCTTAATAAAATTGATTGCTCTCTTCCGCTTCCCTCTTTACTCTCTTCTTGATTTTATTATATTACTCTTATTTCCATCCAAGTGTTTTAGAGGAAAATATACAATTAAAAGGCACTTAATTTTTTATTCTGGAATCTGCTGGTTTTTTGAAATGCTATTTTGTGATTTCTTTCTTTCTTTCTTTCTTTCTTTCTTTCTTTCTTTCTTTCTTTCTTTCTTTCTTTCTTTCTTTCTTTCTTTCTTTCTTTCTTTCTTTCTTTCTTTCTTTCTTCATATTCACATTATTTGTTCTCACATTTTTTGAGATGTATTACTTTCACAGCAGCAATAGCCCTAATATGTATTTCTCAAACAATATTTTTTTGTTTTTGTTCTTATTTCATGACACGGCAGCCAGAAGAGCCAACCATGTTGGGGTGGGTGGTGCATGAGGCACAGCATCACGAGCTGGGAAGGGAAGGGAAGGGAAGGGAAGGGAAGGGAAGGGAAGGGAAGGGAAGGGAAGGGAAGGGAAGGGAAGGGAAGGGAAGGGAAGGGAAGGGAAGGGAAGAAAGAAAGAAAGAAAGAAAGAAAGAAAGAAAGAAAGAAAGAAAGAAAGAAAGAAAGAAAGAAAGAAAGAAAGAAAGAAAGAAAGAAAGAAAGAAAGAAAGAAAGAAAGAAAGAAAGAAAGAAAGAAAGAAAGAAAGAAAGAAAGAAAGAAAGAAAGAAAGAAAGAAGAAAGAAAGAAAGAGAGAAGAAAGAAAGAAAGAAAGAAAGAAAGAAAGAAAGAAAGAAAGAAAGAAAGAAAGAAAGAAAGAAAGAAAGAAAGAAAGAGAAAGAAAGAAAGAAAGAAAGAAAGAAAGAAAGAAAGAAAGAAAGAAAGGAAAGAAAGAAAGAAAGAAAGAAAGAAAGAAAGAAAGAAAGAAAGAAAGAAAGAAAGAAAGAAAGAGAAAGAAAGAAAGAAATTGGTTTCTGTTAGAGAGCATCAAATTGAGGGCAAAAAAAGATGGAGAAAGGCCTTGAGGGAAAGCTGAATGAGGAATGGCTGAACCCCCTTGTTCTGCTCAGCCTGGACAAGAGGAGACTGAGGGAAGAACTCATTGCTGTTACAACTTCCTTGTGAGAGGAAAAGGAGGGGCAGACACTGATCTCTTCTCTGTAGTTACCAGGGACAGGACCTGAGGCTATGGCCTGAAGTTGTGTCAGGGGAGGTTTTGGTTTGATATTAGAAAAAGGTTCTTCACCTAGAGGGTGGCTGGGCACTGGAACAGGCTCCCCAAGGAAGTGGCCACAGCACCAGGTTCACAGAGTTCAAGAAGCATTTGGACAATGCTTTTCGGCACAAGGTGTTCTTGGGGTGTCCTGCCCAGGGCCAGGAGTTGGACTTCAATGATGCTTGAGATTCTCTCCCAGTTCAGGACAGTCTATGATACTGTGGTTCTGTGACTTGTTTTACACAATACTCCAACCACAAATTGCATTTTAAATTTTATAGGAGAGAAGCAGTTAAAATGTTTGGGCTTACTGCTTTAACAGCTTCAACTTTTGGGCTTCTATTTAAGTTGGTTTTTTTAACAAAAAAATTGTACAAAACGGACTCCAAGTAGAAATATATATATGTACATAATCTTATTTATATCTGTCTATATATCCTCACTCTTAAATTAGCATTATTATGACTGAAATTCAGAAATATAGGATATCTGTTTCTAGAATAGACTGGTCTGGATTTGGCTTCTTGTTCTATTTCATTTTAAAAAAAAGGAAAATACTACTTTTATTCATTCAAATTCAAATGCTAAAAATTCCCATTCCAGTGGTTTTTTTTTAGTTTTTTATATTCCTAAATGCCAATTAAATGTCAACTAAACAGGGGAAAGACTAACTCAGATCCTTACTTTTGTCTTCATATTAGAAGCCAAAGGACATTTTTTTTCTGGTTATACCCTTTTTCTTAAGGAAAAATACACAAACTCTTCTTCAAAGTAAAACTCACCTTTTTTGTGTCTTTTATGGACACTCCCCCAGCTTAAAGTACATTATGGTACTTATGCTGTTATCCTCCTCATCAAATATAAACATTTCATAGATTTAGTATTTCTCAGGCAGTGCCAAAGCACTGGTTCATATTCACTTCTCTTTTATTCATGCCTCCCCATTGACTCTAATAAAGTTGGACTAAGTGATAATGTTAAACACGAACATCTTTTTTTTCCTATCTATTCCCATAGAGTTCCTTCCTTACTAATATATTTCAAATTGAATGTGACAGGTGATCTGCCAACACTTTTCTTTCAGTGATTATCAGCAAAGCAAATTTTCAATGAAAAGGATTACCTTATTTTCCATATATCTTTAAAAGAAGCATGCTTGGGCTACTCACATTACACATGGTAGTGTATTTGTTCCTTTCTCACGCTTACAAAATATTATTTTATCATTATAAAATATCTTATTTTATAAATTAAGTAAAAATAGTATTTATACTCTCATGTTTTTAAAATAAATTCTAATTCTGTTATACTTTTCCTTCTCTTAGAGATATTAGCTTCTGGAAATTATTTTGTGAAGATGCATATTAATCACAAGATTATTTTATGTGTATTTTATTGTATCTCTTAACCATGTCATCATCCATGGCTGATTTTGCAAACTATTACAGTAAGTCATGAAAAGTAAATAACTCTTGAGGGTTTTTCTGTTAGTTGTTTCCCACAGCCTAGGGATTTTATGTTTACTTATCTTATGAGAGAAACTGTCTCTGCTGTAAAAAAAGTGGAGCACTTGGATAATCATGATAACTTCTGATGAATGTGTGCTGGTGAATATTATATATCACTTTATATATTTGAACAAAACTCAGAGAATTATTTTCCTGTTGTGCTGTATTTGTCACATCTACTGTAACTCCATATTTTTACTTTTCATTTCAGCAGTTATAAATAGGTATAAGTTTTTACCCATAAAGGCAAATATAACATTCTAAATATATTACAATATATACCATAAAAATCCCATATTAGATCAAACAAGCAAACAAACAAACAAAGAGCCTGCCAACAAGAACTATCAATACTGATAACAAAAAGAAGAAAAAACCCATTTTTTCATCATTTTGATGTATTAAATGATTTATATACTTACACATTTAAAGCTGTTTCTGTCTAAAGGTACAAAAAGTTTTAGTAAATTAGACCGTAAAATACAAAGATGATACTCTTTGTGCAAGTGATAATGTAATCTGTGACAAAACTATGTAGTAGCTGATGAGACAGCCATCCATTTCTTGATGGTTCTGGTGGGCTTGAAAGACTAAAGAGTAGTTTATAGCATGGAAAAAGGATTAAAAAGTGGATAAAGATGAAACAAATGAATAAAAGCAGAAACCAATTATTTATGGTACATTGCTGGCAACAGAAATTGTTCCATGAATATTCAGAGCAGCTAGTGGCAAGTGCCTCAAATAATAAATTACTTATGAGTTCCCAATCGGCTCAAATCTTTTTGTATTTTACATAAGAAGTTTTTACCTACCAACTCCAGACATCTCCGGAATACTGGCGGTGTACATGTCCTTGGTGAATTTTGGTTCATTGTCATTGATATCATGGATTTTAATGATAAATTCAGACTCTGGCTCCACTTGTCTTCCAGTTTTTCTGTCTATAGCCTTGGCACGTAGCACGTACAGGGACTTTTCTTCTCTGTCCAATTTCTTTGCAGCATGAATATCTCCTGTATTTTCATCTATAATGAACAGACTGCCAGCCCCATCTCCCGTTAATATGTATTTTAAATTTCCATCTCCTTTATCTTGGTCAGTGTGTAGCTTCAGAGAAGTAGAAAAGAAGAATTTTATAAATATATGTATTGTTATTACAGATCAAATAATTCAGCATATATGAATAAGTCTGTACAATCTTTACTATAATTGGGGTCAGTAGTGGTTATCTTCTGTCAGTCTGTTGGAAAAATTGAAAATTTTAGTCTCAGTCATACACAAAAAATAGCTTTAAACAAACCCATAAGGACAGAGGATGATGTAGAGGATGTTGAAATACTATTTAAAATAACAAATTTATAACAAAAAATTCTATTTCTTTGGACAATATGACCAGAAACTACCAGAATTCTCCTTTTAGAAAATGACATGGACTGTAAAACTCCCAAATTTCTATTTGTAAAATAACTCTTGCCTTGTATTTTCTGGTTGCTGATAAGGCAATAGGATACCTTGAAACAAAACAGAAGAAATTAGTTTTCAGTATTAGAGTTTCTGAACTTCCCCAAATCACCTATAAATGTTCTGATTTAAGTAACTTTTGTTTCTAGTTGTATTGTTTTTCTTATTTTATTTTTCTAAGGAACATCTTACCTCTGTTGATTGCTTCCTTCTTTCTAGTCCTCTCCACAGAGAAGAAATAATTTTCAAGAACATTAGGAGGAAAATGTTCAAAGCATAGAGAGGGCTTTAACAATCCTTTTCCTACTCAACCTCTTTGTAAGAGTCCAAAACTCTCTCCCTGTGAACTTACAAGCACTGGTTAATTTGCCATACAGCACTATTATGGAAAAGTATGTAAAACCAAAATCAAAAAAAGACATTGAAGCTGACCCATGCACTAGAAATTCTCATGTAATGCACTTCTTCAGGAGTACATTCCTCTTATTTCATTTACATGGCCCTGTAGTTCATTTTTATGAGCTTCTGCAGTAAATTTTCCCTATAAAAATCCCTACAGTCACATCTGGCCCCAGGTTGGTGACTTGAGTGCTTTTCAAGCATGGACATGTTTTCTACTTGGCATGTTTTCTACTTCTCTGAATACAAAAGTATAGTATATCAACAACCTGAGAAAATCTTGCTCAGTATCAATAATGGTATTACTCTAGAGAGTCACTAGAACAATATGTTTATTTTTGCTACATCTTGCCTTGTTTCTGTATTCCTGTCAGTGTTTACCTCCATGTTTCATAGCTGAACCATTGAACATTTTTTTTATTCTACCTGTATAAAGAATGATTGCAATAGATTTTTTCCAAATTATTCACTTTAATTTTTCCTCTCTTTTAACACTGTATTATAACGCTAGTCACCAAATACTATCTGATTACTGTTTTGGTCTTCAAGACATAAGACTGGATGTGACAACCATCCAAGGTAGGTCATCTCATAGTAAGTTTTAGTGCCTACTGTGTTCAGTGTCTATCTGTAATAAATACCTGTGAAAATTATTAAGTATTGTGTCTGCTAAAAAGAGGTTCTATACACTAAAAGGTGCAGTTGAACAGCAGGCTGTAAATATAAATATTATGAGTTTGCTGATCTCCTTTTGACTGCTCGTATGAGCAATTCTGCTGGTCATCAACCAGGGTCTACAACCTTCTGAAAGGGACAACAATAAGCAAGTAGTGGGAGCAGTGATCTTTTATATGCTAACAAGTGGTTCTGACAAAAAATCATATCTGTCCATTACCACTCCTTTACCCATCTTTCTAACAATATACACAGCCTCCAGAGATTAGGCTTGTTTATTTTATCTGTCTGTTCAAACTATCTACAAAAATGTCAGGTAACTCAAACTTTGATAGGTATTTTAAGCTTACTACTTATCTTAAGTTTCTACCAAGTTTTTTGTCTCAAATTTCTACCAAAAACTGTGACTAGAATGTGACTTCCTAGCAATGAAGAGTTCTACCACCTATTGACAATTTACTATTAGGAAGTACTAAAAGTATGTGTGCAAGCTATCGCTTATCCTAAATGTGACAATTTCTAATTCCTATGTATGTTTTGTTTTGCTCCTCACATTACAGGAATCTCCATTTATCTGTGAAGCAATTTTGCAAGTTCATAGCTTGTGGAAAAGAGACCATTTTCATATATAAGAATAAATAAAGTAAAATATTGTCTGGCATCCTATAAAAATAAAATACTACTTGTGTAAAACAGAGCAATCAACCCATCTTCTTACTGTTTAGAATTATATAAATACAAAATATGCTTTCAGCTTCTGAGACAGAGTAACTTCAAATGATATTGTGAAGATTTATGCAAAATTAGTATACTGAGATATATATTTGTAAAGAGACATTGCAATGTAATTTTGACTAATCTATACTGTTTCTTGATGAATGGTAATCTTCTATGAACCATTTAAATATTTTGAATTTCTAATATAAAATACAATTCCAGCTTTTCAAATGTTAATTTCTCTACGTAAAGTCTACAGAAAATTGCCTGCAGTAAATCACATGCAAAAATGTGATGCGTTATAATAATGATTTTATTGACTTTTTATTGACTAAAGCCAAGAAAAAAGAACCAAAAAATTTTATAATTCCTGTTTCCAATTACAGTAAATAAATTCACATAGAAAATAGTTTGTGGAATTTTTTTCATTAATAAACTGTTTAGGTGTGTGAAAGAGACTCAGATGTTCAAGCTGGAAAAATAATATTAATACATATGATCAATATATTAATATATATTAATACATAAATTAATGTGTATTAATTCATTAAAATATTAATACATGTGATCTGAAGTAATCCTTGACTGCTGTCATTTCCCTCTACCTTTTACAGACTCAGCAGGTCTGGGAATGCCTACCATTCACAGAAAGCAAAGCATCATTCCTGTTATTTATTCTACATGACCTTTCACTAATTGGATTTGGGTAGGTTAGAAAGCAAAAACTTCACATGGGTGGCACACAAACTTTTCAAACATTTCCTTTCTCATATCACAAATCAATCATCTTGCCAGTCAGAAACATGAAACACTTTGATAAATGGAAAAACCCCATGCCCAACACCCCCCCACCAAATCAAACCTACAAAGAAAAATCCAAACAAACCCCCCTCAAACATCCTAAACAAAAACAGATAATCCATCAGATCCTTAATATGTATGTATATTACATATTGACTGCTGATAACAAATGCCATCCCCATTAATTAATTTGAAACATGTTGGAATGAAGATATAACCCAGATACAGTGCTGAGAATCTGTATTTTTTAATATTCCTTTACACACATTTCTCTCTCTCTAGTCTTCTCTGTGACCGGCTAAAAAATTCTCAACGCAAATTGTCCTGTGGGTCATCAGACACAAAGATATTAGTGATAATTAGGGGAATGACAACCACTTATTTTTTTAACCATGTATGTCTTATAAATATGGGTATACTTATAAATAGTCTCACAATCTTTTTTTTTTCTTTCTTTTTTTTTTTTACCTAGATAAAATGTGCTTCTCAAATTAGCTTGTCTATCCAGTTTTATGAACTGTATTTTTACGTGATGTGATAATTGAAATCTTGGTATTCTCAAAATTTTGACATAATTTTATGTGGATCACTGTTACTCTATTTTTCAATTAAAAAATGAGTAAGCAATCAGAGATTATCTCAGAGTTCTGTAGCATAATTCTATTTTCCTTAAATCAAGTACCTTGCTCCACTAGTTTACACTTCATCCCTATTTAGTACTCAATATTTATCAAAAAGGTGTTTATGGCACATAACTTCTTGGTTTTAGGCAGTATTTTATTTGACTAGGTATTCTTAGTATGTCTGAGGCTAATTCATTACTTCTCTCAAAAGTGCTGTTACACACAGTAGACGATATCAGTATTCTTTGAGATGAAAATGTATCTCAAATTGTTAAGTTCAGGAATTGGGTATAAACTGTCAAACAAAATATAGAGTAAAAAAAAAGAATATTACTTTAGAAAAGAGTTCCTTAAAGGTCCATGTTTCTTATTAATTCAGTTTTCATTTGCTAAATTTCCTGTAAACTGCAGCCAATCTCATTCTTAACTGTTTGTAATAGACAATAACTCTTTTCAAGTTAGGCAGACATATAATCAATGAAGAGGAGAGAATCAATGGACACAGTTAACAAATTATATAGTGATATGAATGCATTTACTGCATTGAGAAGCAAGAAATTGCCAGACTTCATTTAGATTTCATTTTATTTGCAGTTTACTTCTATACAGCTATTGTTGCAGAAGAAAAGGAGAAAAAAAAAGCAGTAAGAGCTACTTATTACTAGTTATGAATGGTTATGAATAAATACAGTGAAAACACTTATTTGGTAGCCTAAATTCAGAAAATAAGTATAATCTCCTTTGTGGAGAGGGGAGAGGGGAAATTAAAGACAAAGACAAATTTGGAGAGGGCAAACCCATGTTTATGTTGTGATAGGCACTCTGCTAATGCTTACAAATTAGAAGGTTTACAGTGTGCCTCTGTACCTTGGTTAAGAAAAAGGTCTATTACTACAGATTTCTTACCTCCACTGTCTCCACCCACACAGTTGTCTCCTGCAGAAGAATCCTGATGTCCTGTTTGCCTGAAAATACTTTCTAGTAGGAGTGAACAATTTTCTTTCCTTACCTTTAAAGTGAAGAAAATACATTGGGGGGTTGTTGTGGGCAAACAAACTCTTTGCTGGCATTAAATTTATATATCTGCGTATTTTAGGGAGATGAAGACCAAGCTGGTGAAACTACTACCAGAACACAAGTGAACACCCTCTTAAAGGGTATGTTGATGAATCAGGATTGCATGGCACAGCTAAGTTAGAATACAGATGCATATGGGTGGGTGAACAGGTGCAGAGTTTTAAAGTCAGAAATATTGTAATGGGGTGAGGAAGTGTTCAGATGTTTCATAAACTTGAAGCATTATATCAATAGCTCTATAGCTAGAAAGTGTTGGGGTTTGGTTGTAATGCAGCCACACATCCTGGCTCTGCGAAATGTGTAGAGAAAGAATAATAGACTGTCATGGCATGAACTACCAACCTGAAAAATGTAATTAACTGCCATATTTAGTATGAGTCTTTGAAATATCCTTATACCTGTTTAAATTTTAAAACACTGAGTATTATAGCAGGCAATGGGAAGGGACATGGAAGCATAAGCTATTCAGGTGTGTCCAAAGTGACCCTTTTAAAACTAGAGAAAAATAAAGAATTTTTCTCTATTTGTAGGATTCTTCAAACATCTTTTAATCACAGTTTTTAGCTAAAGCTCCTGGCCTGAGGGAAGAAACATATTAAGTAAAGGAAAATGTGTGTATGTTTCTTCTACAAAGCCATGTGTCTATTTACATCAATTTCTATTCATATATGGTGATTATACGATGCTATTTATTCTGAAACTGTGAAACAGAAAGAAATTGAGTTTTCCAAGTTATACCAGTATATATTAAAACACAAATTGATTTGAGCCTGAAAATTTGACTGTAATTATTGTTCTTAGCTTGTTCCAATTAAAGAAGGTTGTGTATACAGAAGTGTGAAAGAAGATAGTATTTGTGAAAGAGGATAATTATTACCTGAAAAAAAATAATTAATTCTAATAAAAAAAATGAAAGTGGTGTGCTTGAAATAAGAGCTGGTATCATCTCAGTCAAACCTAAAATCTTACACACAATGTATTGAGTGCTAGTGACAGGCAGGATACTAAGTAGTGCCCCTACTGTATAATTTCAGACCTGTGTGAGATCCACAGCAGTTAGGATACAGCATCAACAGCAGCTCAGCCAATATTCTCTTTCATTAGCATTTTAAGTAATTAAAAACTCTAAAGACATCTTAATAGCTGCAGTAGTTGTTCAGTGTGGATTGAAGTAGCATTACATGCATTGCTTTAATTTCCTATTTATGTGTGTTTAATCAAAAGTTTTATGTATGTGCTAAATGGCAATGTATATACCTGACTTGAATTTGTGACATCAGCACAAACTTCTTAATTAAACAACCAGACTCTGTGTGTGATGGTAACCTGAGTGACTGTATATTAAACAAGGCAAATGACATTTACTTTCCTTATCTTCTGCTTTCCAGCATCTGGTTCTTGTGTTCAGCTGTCAATTGTTAGCAATTCTCTAGAGAATGATATTGCAAAAAACACCACTGACATCAGCTGCAGGTTCTGATTTTTACTAAATACTTAACAGTAAATCTTGTTTCCATTCGGTAAGAGTTCAGCAGAATTCTTAGTAGTCTTTTGGTTTGAATTATAAAAATACAACATGGGGAAATTTCATATATATATTCTGCATACGTAGGAAGGAGTCCTGGAAACCAGAGCGGTATCCTTATGCACCTCCTTACCTTTCTAACCTTCTCTTCTCCTGTGCCCTTTATGATAAATTATAGTCAAACATGCAACAGTGGTTGCATCCTTACTTCTGCACAAAGAACTGGATTTCAGAGCACTTAAATTTTTTTCTCTCTAATCTCCAAATCAACAACTGAGTAATAGGTTTTCAGCCTGATGAAAAGAGCCAACTTTTTTTTGCTATTATTTATGGTTTGCCATACACATTTGTCTGCTCCATAATATAAGATACAGATTTACGGGAAGTGACTCCAGTCATCAATTGTGTCTATAGGTCAGAAATTATGACATCGTAACACCAAACACTGTCACTTTAATCAATCCTTGGAAAAGGTGTTAAATCCATCACTATTTTCAATGCTTCACAATATCAGAGGATATCTTTCTCATGGAGTTTTCTTTCTCCAGAATCTCCTCAGTGAAATCTGTCTGTGTGCATGACTTTTGTTGCTGTTTTAGAGGCACTCAAAATGTCCTTTGGTTCCAAAAGATGCTCACAATGATGTGCACGAATAAAAGCTCTGGCCTAGAAGGAACATGAGTTTGTCATATGGATAGATTATCCCCTACCCTCTGCAGAAGTAATTGCTCTGAGCTCAGCTCTATACTAATAAGCTTATAAGAAATGCTGTAATAGGGGAGACCAGTGGTTTTTTAGCCAAGTACTTTATCTCAGAGGCAACAGGAGGTGCTGGTTTAGGAGAGCAGTCATTCTGACCAGTGTACTTTTTGATTATCTTAGTGTCCCCACCTCTCAGGCCCCAAAATTTAGAACTTTTAGATTATAATAGACCTGTATTTGGTTTTGTGATTTGTTCCATTCTATTTTCTTTTATGAATCTGATGTTCTTTAATCTGTATGGTTATCCATTCCCCTAACTTTGAACAATGACTGCATTGACTGAATATACTGAGTGTTTAAGTGTTTCCAGGAATGGGTCATCCATAACAACCTCAAGAATATATCAATAACTAGAATATTTGAGTATTTTGTCACTTCTGATCATAATGTCATGTGCATATATATAAATAGATAGATGATAGATAGATAGATAGATAGATAGATAGATAGATAGATAGATAGATAGATAGATATGTATACTTATTGACAGTTATGCACTGATCAAGACTCTGTGGGTTTTAGGAAGTCATACAGTATAATGGATATTGAGATGTAAGGATATGGAGACATAAGCCAATATGATCAGAGTCTTTTTTGGCCTTAAATATGTAAACAGACTTCCAGGATTTCAGCACCAGGCAAACAAAACCAGATGATAGACCTGCTGACTGAATTTTTTTTAAGCTGCTGGATATGTGGTTTCCAGCAATATTCGAATATATTATTTGCTCTCCTTAAAACCTACTTGTTTTTGCATTACTGCATTTCAAACCTGAGAAGCGATTATGCTGAGTTTCATGCTCGTTGATTCAGAATGACCTCTACCACATAGATTAATTCTAAAATGATCTATTTTTCTTAAGATCCTGCTTTGCAAACTGGTAAACAAAATGTTTCGTGGACACTGCACACACCTCACAAGAAGAAATTAATTCATTCCTCAATACTAATTTCAGAATTCCATTGTTATGTGGCGGCACATTAAATATCTTAAATGTTTATCTAAAACCAAATTTTCAAAGGAACAGTACTGGAAAAAAGGCAAGATCATTGTTGAAATTATCACTAAGGTCCTTTGTTACTGCTTATTTATTTACAATGTTGGCCAAAAAAAAAAAAAAAGAAAGAAAAATAAAAGCACAAAGTGAAATTAATATTAAGTATTATACTGTTTCTTTGTTATGCTGTGTTGAAAATGTAAATTGTCATACCAGCTCAATAGTAGTCAGTGAAAATATTCTGTAGAGTTATCCATGTCATACCTTCATCAGTGTGAGTACAATTCCCCCAACCCATGTCTGCTCCAAGACAGACATATGCCCAACCCCTGGAAAAATCTGGGAAGCAGATTCTCAAAGGTAGGTATATCAAAGAAAAAGGTTTTAATCAGGACAGGGCATAATAAGAACCAAGCCTTGAATCTGTGTTATGATAAAGTAGCTTCCTAGGGGAAGATATTTGTTCAAGAAGAGTGTTCTGAAAACCAGTAATTAGGAAAAAAAATGTTTAGTCTATTTTTTTCTTTTTCTTATTTGTCACCAATTTTGCATTTATTGAAATTTGCATTATTTACTATTGTATAGTAAGTACTATACTTTATATACTTTATACTTTACTATACTATACTTAACTAAAGTTAGTAAGTACTAACTTTTAAATCTTGTTTTAAAATTTCAGTCATAACTGTAATGAGGGCAAAGGCAAGGTAGTATCTGGAATAGTTATCAACACTCAATGACTTCCATGGCTCAACAGAAACTGGTGAGTGTAACTGCATTTGGAGGGTGCCTGAGATGGACTTCAGGTTCTGTGTAAAGCACAGGCTGATTGTACCTGTCTGATTAAACATGAAGCTTTTGGCTTAGAAGGGAGCCAGGACAAGGCTCCCTGGGGCTTCAGATGAAAACTCCATGAAAGAGAAGTAGTGCCTAGAGAAATCGAAGTGTAAGGCCCAAACCAAACATACAGCCCTGCACACCAACAGTGTTTCTTCATGTTTAATTTAATAGCTGAATCTGCAAACTGGTCAGATGAAGTGAGATTAAGAAGGAGAAATTAGACAGTGCAGGAATTATTTAGATGGGATTTTAAAAAAAAGGTTTTTAATACAAATATTACTTAAAAAAATAAGGGAATAGTTATATTATTTGTTCAACAACAAAAGTAGTCAAAGCATTTGCAGGTGGTTAAGGGAGATAAAATTCTGATTGCATTGATGTTAATTTCCTAATAACTTTATGAAAAAAAATGGAGGGGAGAGAACTGGAGAATTCAATGATGACTATCTCCATTCTTTTCTGAAATCCATTTTTGTCTAAGAAAATTCTCTGTGCTTTGGAGAAGGACACAGCACACACAGTAAAACTGGTTGTTTTGCTAATTATGCTACAACCTCAGCTGTATTCAGACGTTGACCATGATCTTGTTAAAAATTTGAAAATAGGTTTTAAGATAGAACTTGAGATTTTGTTATTATTAAAATAAGGGAACAGAAGTGGTTGTTTTTTTTTTCAAATTGTTTTCACTCCTATTGAGTGCTCTCCTTTCTGTCTCGGCTTCTCCAAATAATAAGCCTTGCCATTCTGTGAACTTGTCCCTATCTATTCTGTAGTAGGTATTCTGTTGTGCACCAAACAGTTGTCATTGACTTGTTCTGTCACCTGAAATCACTGTTTCAGCAACTTTGTTGAAATTTTCTCCTCAGAAGAGACGTTTTGTCAGTGCCTGTCTCACCATAGGTGATGCTCATTTAATGTAAAATACTTTGATAAATTTAATTGAATTATTCTTATGGATGTGGAAATTATAAATCCTAGACTCATGATTTTAACATTTGACTTATCCTTTTCTCTTTTATTCACATCAAAGCGATCAATGTAAAACCTTTCTTTATCCTGAAGATAATCCAGTGATTTACATGGATATACACACACACATATATATATATTTTCATAATTTTTAGGACAATAAAAGGACTTTAAATTATGGGGAGGAGGAGGCATGTTGCTTCTTTATCTTTTACACAATATGAAGTTAGACCAGATTTAGCCACCTGAAGTACAAAGAAAATTAATTGCACTATCTATAATAAGATGAAAACAGAATGGGTGATTCCTGTTTCCCTCCATATTTTTGAGGCACTAAAGAATTTCTTCTTCTACAGACTCATATTTTTCCCTTCACTTCATGGCTTTCTGTATGTGATTCTAAATTTTTCATATGGAGTTTGCAGTAATCAAACTGTGACCATTTCCGTTTCATAATTAGTAGCCTTTATGGAGATTAATGTTCTGGAAAATTTAAAGTTTAAAAAAAAAAATCAAAAAACCAACACACTTTAGTGGTTTATTTTGCTTTCTTGCAACAACCTTCCTTCCATTTGCTTCAGCAATGATGGATACAGAAATATTTGCTTCCATTCCAAATTTCTCTTTAAATTCTTTTTATTGTCCACACCAATTGTTTATATCTAATTAATATAAGTTTAAAATTAAAGGCAAATGTTTATTTCTTTTAGTCACTTGTTTTGCACAGAACATACAGTCTTTTTTCCCTCTTTTTTTTTTTAATTGTTTTACAGGGATTTTAATCTCACCCTTTTAAATACAAACAATGTAATGGTAGAGAGGGAAAGCAAATACTTTTAATATTTTGTTTTTCATTTCT
Source organism: Passer domesticus (assembly GCF_036417665.1). Classification (NCBI taxonomy): domain Eukaryota; kingdom Metazoa; phylum Chordata; class Aves; order Passeriformes; family Passeridae; genus Passer; species Passer domesticus. Next base: position 82,366,333 of record NC_087474.1, on the reverse strand, counting down.
TAATTTGTTCTTATCAGTCAGCTACCTGTTGTATATAAACATTTAATGCTCTGTTGCCTCCTGGTATTTGACAGGGTTCATTCATCAGAAATGCTTATTAAAAAGAAAAATATGTTTACTTCCACAATGCCTGTAAGACTGAACTATCAGAAGAACACCATTTCTAAAGGTTACATCAGTACTTGCAAAATTTTATTGGTGTGATATATTAGTGTATTATTCCACTTTGACTGCCTAGAAGTTGTAAACCAGTACTTTTTTATCAGAACCAAAATTATTCTCAATATTTGGAAATTTAGTTGAATTCAGCTCTTAATCAGAAATATGTAGTAGCAGCTAGAAGTTCAAAGGCCAAAAATGGCTACAGGTGGTGACAGATACAAATTTTAAGATAAATACAAATTTTAAGTTAGGTAGATAAATTTTATAAATGCTTGAGTAGAAGTATAACAATATCCCATTTAGTATCTGTCTTGGTCATTGTTATGCTTTAGGAAACTTTAAAGCAATAGATTATATCACAAATTCAAGCATTCAAACACTGTTCCCCAAGTAGGTAGATCATAAATATTGGGTTCTGTATCTTTCTCCTTTTCATAGTGTTCCCTGATATACCATTTAGCCCAATACTTCATGGCTATTGTCATTCTATTCCAGAGCTTTTTTTGTAATATTGTATGGGAACAACTCATACACAGACATGTTCTGAGGAAAAGCGTCATTAGAGAAATATTGGCAATAACAATTTACAGATGGAAAAAAATAAAGTAAAATTTATATAAAACAAAAATTAACCACATTTTATTAATAATTATTTCCAGCATTACCAATTATTTTTATGGCAGGATATGGGATAAAAATTCCTTCTTGTATCTGAATCAACCATTCTAAAGTCCTTTTTGAGATTCTGGCAAGAACTTTAGAACTAAAGTAAGGGAGAATTGGTGCCATTTCTCCTTAGGTTCCTCCTATGGAAATGGAGAATATATAACAAAACTTTCTTTTCAGTTAAATGATTCAATTAATATTATCACCCTGGTTGTTATTGCCTTGCTTTCAAAATTTGACAAAACTGCTATAGTGGCTTCGACCTGAAATGTGAAGGAAGACAGAGAGGACTTTGTGACTTCTCAAATGTTCATGGACATTGTAATGCTTTCTTATTAATTTTACAACATTATGTTGTGTAAAAACAGAAAAGAGGGATTTCAACAGTGTTTCTTGACCCTAGGTTGATGTAAGAGTGAGCAGAAGTTTTCCCAATGTGTTTGTGCTGCTGCAGCAATACATACAGCAATGATTGGACCATGGTTATGTATTTCCAAAACTGATAAGAGTACACAGGTCCCTCTTTTGATTGATATCCAGCACAGTGTTAAATTGGCCAATTACATGTACTAGAGTAACTTTTTTTTTTTTTTTTCAGTTTCCAGAAGACTGAAATGTGTGATGATTTCTGAAATACACAATATTTGATGTATCGGGCACATACAGGAAGAAAACACTTGCTGTTCTTGGCAGTTGCTTGTTGACAGCTTCACTATTTGTTGTCAAGATGACTATTCATAACCCTCTTCCTGACAGACAAGACATTGCACAATACCGTCCTTTGATACTGTGAAATTGACCTTTTTAGGTAGTCTCATACAGTTTTGCTCTGATGGCTTTTGCACTCTATCACTGGGCTGGCGGGCACCAGTAAACCATAATACAGTCAAAGCACTTTCCCTCTCCAGAGTCATTCCCATAATGTAATCAAGGGAATAAATAAGCAACCTAATGAAAAATATCTCACAAAACACATTTTACTCAGCCTCCTACCTTTTCATGCACAATAAATGATTGCCTGATAATAAATAATGATAGGTCTGCAGATTGCCACTGGTCTAATCTTCTTTTCCCAGGCTTAATGCTGCAAGGTTAAGAAATACTAGCCAAGGAAGTTTTAATAAGATAGAGCTATTCTACGAATAAAAATTACCTATTGTGCCAAGTTCCTGAGCCAGACAGATCTTCAAGCCAGATCTTCTTAGGCCTTTTCACATATGGAGCTTGACAAGAACAAGAGACTTTTAAGCTCAGAAGAAACATTTTTATTAAAATGAAAATTATGTTTTAACTGGCAGCTGGAAATCACCACTGCAGACAGAAGAGGACTCCATTCTCCATGCCCACCGCATCTTTAAAACAGGTGATTTTTACTTCAAGCCTTGTTTTCTTATTAGTTTGTCAACATGCTCAATTCCAGTGAACTCCTCAGGGGGAGCCTCCCCCATTCCTGTTGTCTGGTCCCACTCCCTTGGTGCTCTGAGCGCACTCAGGACATCTGCAGGGAAGGGTAGCTATGACTAAGCCAAGAGCAAGCATTGAGGTGGGCTATAAAGTAGACTCTACGCCATTGCTGCTAGGTTGGGTATTGGGTGAACATAATTCACCTATAATTCACATTGGGTGAATTTTTCCACACCTGAGAGAAGCATGGAGGGAGAGAGGGAAAAGGGAAAAGAATTGGAGAAATATTGCTGGTTTTGCCTGTGCTGAATTATCTTGAATTGACTTCAGCTTTAAAAGTAGCTCAGTAATTTTTTAGATGCCTGCATTTTTGCTATGGGTGAACTTTTCAGTTAGTGCTGCTAAATTTTCAAAAATTACATTGAAAACTCACCTTTTTCCATTAAGTATCTATAAAGGTACATATTTGTTAGCTTCCTGTTTTATTCTTTTTAAATTGAAAATCATTGTTGTCTGGATGGTCTGTCCCCAAAGAGGAGAAGGAAGAAGAGACAAGGAAATGGGAAAAAATAAGGGAAATGAGAAAGGGCAAATCTGCAAAGAAAGCTTTGAGGATTTCCTAATTTCTTATATTTCCTGGTTTGTTTTGGTTCAGGGTTTTTTTTGTTTGTTTTATTTAAATTTTTCCCCCCAAAGCAAGTTTGGCTGATTTAGCAGTTGAACTTGATAAACATACACAAAATTCTTGAGAACAGAACAGCCAGGGGCCTAAAGCAAAACACAGGCTTCAGCCTCTGGGTAGGATCATTGTCACCTTTCTGGCATGTGGTATCAATATAATCCTGTCTCTCTGAGACTTCTTTGCCTAGCACTTAACTGTATTGACTGTATTTACCATCAAAAACTTTTTCTTGATGATAACTGTAAATCAACTTTATGACAATATGAACCCAACTTCTCACCCTGAACATGACAAGAACTTCAGATTGGTTTTTAACAGCCTTTTATGTAGCTGAAGAAACAGAAGCTGTCAGATCTCATGACAGCTGCTCTATCTGTACCAAACAATGCCAAGTCACTCTTGTTATTCGTGTCTTTGAAGTCTCTGATCATTGCAGTTGTTTTCAAAAAAAATTCTTTATTTTATATGAACTATGATGTTCAAATTTGACAGCAAAATTCCAGCTTAGGCCCATTCTTGCAACATAACATTCGAGATATTTCCAATCTAAACAGTTTATACTTGGGTTATGCATGAAGTGATTAGATCTCTAATCACTATTAGTGATCTCTGTCACTATTTTTGAAACTTCAATCAAAAATGTGCATAGATTGTCATAAATTACTGTTGTCCTTTCTAGAAAAACAGAGTCGCATTGCATTTGGAAGATGTAACTTTTGTCTTCAAAATTTTCTTCCTTGGCCCTCCAGACTTCTTTTTAAAATAGCAAAATTTATTGAGGACTTTGGTTTTTATTATTTTTTGACAAAAAAAATTACTTCCAAAGATTTTTTTAATAAGGTTTATGTTGAAAGCCTCCAGAAAATAAATTATTTTTAAACAAGTAAAGCTATGGCTCTCTATTGGTGTTTGCAATTGATTTATGAAAATATCTAAGTCAGGAACTTCTTGTGGCACTTCTAAAATTTTTTTCCCTTCTGTTTGTCTGTTTCAATTTTAGCTTCATTTTGGTAGTTCATCTGCCTAGGATATGGCTGCTTGAAACTAGATCAAATATTTATTGAAAAACGCGCTAACTGAGGAATGCAGTGTAAGTGGAGATGACTTATTAATTTACAAATCAAAGAAGTTTTCTCTTTCATATTTTTTTAAAATATTGGTCAGAATGATTTTCTTATTTCTTTGGTATTCACTGTCTTTATTTTTTTCCCTTTCTGTTTTGGTACATCATTATTTCCTTGTATTTACTCAAATACAAGGAAAAACTTGAGGTCTGAGAAAGGAAAAACAGAACAACACCCTACTAATTTTTTCATCTTTTATTCAATTTAGATTATTGGTTTTACTTTAGGAACAAAGATTCTAATGAAAATATTTTATTATACCTTCTTTAAAAGTTGTGATTTATAAGATGGCTTTGGGATACAGCACATACTAGATGGAATATATTAAGAATATGATGAAATCTTCTCTCAGTTGAATTATATCTTTAAATAGTAGAAGCGTATGATTTTTTTTATGATTCTGTGGGGTATTTTTCTTTTTGTTTTCTTTTTTTTTTTAATTTACCATAGTGCTAAGTTTAAAAATATCAAGAACCATTCTGTTTCTAGCCACATATAGTTGCTGTTCTGATGCATAAATGTGAAATAATATTTTCAGCCATTAATACATTTAGAGTCTATATTTTCAAGCAAATATTTTACAGGGGTGACAAATGGAATGTAGCTATAACAAAGTAGAGGGCACACTTGAAACTCTAAAAGGATAGTGCACCTGCATATTCTTTCATCCTTACAGGTCTTTGTAGAGGGAAAGAAACAAATGCTATAAAGAAATCCTTATGGAAAAATTGCATAAATTGATTTAGGTCACAGTGAAAAAGTAAGTTCTGTCTCTCACTAAAAATGCAAGATAAAGATAAAAATTTGGTACACAAAGAAAATAGTATTAGGTAATTAGTAAAAACTACTGTGGAAGAGAACATCATGCTTCAGGATGGAACAACTAAGGTTATTGATGGTTTGGGCACTGCAGTGTTGCCAAGAGCCGGCTTTTTGGGCCACCCCTACGGGCTATAAACTTCTTCTTCCCAAACTTCTCAGAGCAGAGACTGAGTATGACCAAGGCCTCAGCAGAATGGTCACAGGACATGAATGAATGAATGAATGAAGATAAGACTAATGAAGAAAATGCTTTACTGCTCTCAGGTTTCCAATTTTTCTGCTGCTTTTCATATTAAGAGGCAGCCTACTCTGGACTGGTAGATGTACCAAAGGCAGAGAACAAAGTAATGTGAAATAATATTTTCAGCCATTAATACATTTACAGTCTATATTTTCAAGAAAACACTATCAAATTCCATTAAATAACAAGGAAAAAATCCTCAAAACTGTTCAGTACAAAGGAGTATTTGAGTGATTTTTTTAACAAATAATCAAGTCTGAGAGGTTGGTAATTCAGTGATACCTCTTTTACTGTTTTTAAGTTAAACAGTTATTAAGTTAATAATTATTTATGAAGTTTAATTAAGTTATTTTGGTTTTGTCTCTCTCTTTTAAGAGAGACTGCTATAGCATACAACCTTACTTGCAGATGTCTGAATATTTATAAATGTATATTCCAAGAAAGAAATGGCTGAATTTAAATATATGTTGTACCCTGCCCTTCCAAAAACCAAACCAAACACCTCCCCCCCACCAACCAAAAACACAATAAAAAAAACTACCTTTTTACTATTTTTCTTTTCACTTTTTACATCTTGGTAAGACACACAAACAAATGTCAGGAAACAAATTCTTTGATTAACTGGTGATAGAAGAGAAATATTTCTTCAGTTTTCATCCAATTTAAATGCTGTTTATGACATGCAGATCATAGTTAATTTGTTTTTATGAAACTTGTTAAACAGAAGGTTATTCATGCAGATAATTTTGAGCAGTGACATTCATTTTCTTGTTTTATATTTCCCCCTTTATTATGAGAAATAAAAGTTGCGGGTGGTGTGGAAAAAAATGTTTATATTCTTTTTTGTTTCTTCTTTTTAAAATTCTGGGATATGGCAGGTGTTTCGTTGTAATGCTTATGAATGGTTGTGGCATATATTGCATGGTACTTCACCCCTTATCTGTCCATCAAGATTAGCAGATGTTATTAGCAAGGTGCCTATTTGACAGAGGGAGAGAAGAGCTTCCATGTAAAAAATGTAATTGAGTGTCTTAAAGGAAGGAAAAATCTCATCTCTTGAAATCACTTCAATATACTGTTCCAAACATAAAGGACCTTGTTTTCCAAAATGGCTCATGATTGTGATCACATCTATTTATTCTTTTCTAGGAATATTTCATAAGGAGTGGAATTAAAGGTATTTGACATTTTGCCCAAGTGATGTCCATTCAGTAGGTATCAGTTATGTCATTTAGAAATGGAGACACATAAAATCATTATCTTATTGATAATAATATATCAATTGGGAAATAAAACTATTTTTTTCCTTGAGGGGTATTTACTTAGAGCCTTCTGTGCAAGTTTTTTTTCTGTGGTTAATAAACATCATCCTCATCAGCATTTTAATACTTCTTGAACTGCTTGTCCATTTTAATTATCTCTCTGGATAGGTTGTTAGGAAGCAAGTACATTTGGTGAAGTTTTCTCATAGAAGGTCAGTGTTTTAAATTTCATTTCTCAGGTTCTGCAAGGGGCTTAAAGTTAGTAGCAGCTGAGAGGCTGGATCTATGGCCCCTCCTTTGCAAAAGAAAAGGAGATTCCCAGATGTGACATACAGTCAGGTGTTTACTTTCTCAACACCTTCTTATTTTATAACACAAAAAAACCCTATCAGATTGTTTTTCTTCCTTTAAAAAGAAATTAATTTTATAAATGTAACTATTAATGCTATATTGTAATCCACTTTTTCTGTGAATTCTTAGTAGGCAGTATCAGGTTCTATAGTTTCTCTCACTACATCCTCTGAAAATTCTTCCCATTAATAATCAGATTTAGATATACATCTCACTAGGCAACAGGCATTTGGAAAGATATTTTTATGTTTTAGAATTTTTTTTTTCTTGTTTAATTTTTAAATGGGACTCTGGTACTGCTTACCTTACATATGTGTATGACTGAATATTTAATTTGTAAACTCTCTAGAGCAATGTATACCTCCCTATGCATTTTTTAACCAATGTATTTTATTCATTCACCTGTATTTGAGACATGAATCCTCTGAGTTTGCAGAAGGAAAGAAATATGTGAGGTGGACATACTGTAAGTTGTCTGGATTTACCTTGACTTCCATCACATTTACAAGGCAATTGTTCTGCATATATTCCCTGTCCTTGAAGGGTGGCTGCCAACAACCCAACTGTAAAAATTAATAATTTTTAATATTATGGCTATGATGCCCTAGAAGTTTATTTTATGATAAAGTTTCTTAATTAAGGTTATTTAAATTTTAGTACTAGATTTGTTATTCTACCTCAGAAACCCATCTGCCTGTGCATATCCATATTAAAGAGGTGATAGATAAGAATGCTTGCTATGAACTAGTCCCCATGGATTGGAATAAAAGTGCTCTTACTTCACACATACTAGTTTGCTAATTACCATCACTTTGAAGAAGAGAATACTAAACCTGAGATTTAAGCCTTTCTCAGCATAATGTTGCTCAATGAACTCGTTAGGGTGCTTTTTCTTTCTTCAAAAAACATCCTTGTTTGACTTCTTGCTGTAGCAGCTCCCTCTAGGTGCTGTACGTCACATGTACCTACAGTAATTTGAGCTAACTCAAAATGTATTTACCATGGTTTTGTACCACTGAGGACAAAACTGGGATAATTTCATCATAGTATAAACTGTTATAAAATAAATGAAAACACATGGAGTTCATCAGATCAATGCAACTCCTCTTTGGAACACATGATAATATTTGGGGTGATTTCCACCTGTTTAGAGAAGAAGTGATGATGACCTCTCTAAGGGGTTTTTCTGTAATATTTTGCAGTGAAGTGAAAAAAAAAATCAGCATGTAATTTGAGTTAAAAGAAGTGAAACATCTCAGATCCATCTGCTCTACAGCCATCTGTTTTTTCTTCCTGGACTTAAGTCTATGTTAATAATGTCCAATAAATTTTTGTTAGTTTGGAACAAGTAAGATGCAATATTACCTTACTTGGGTAAGTTGGGATCTGTTACAATACAGCATGTAAGCATTCCTTTTGTAAACAGGCGTGGTGGTGATGGTCTTGATGTGAGCTTAATTTATTTGAGTGTTAAAGTAGTTTGAAGTCATTAATCTATATTCAGTGGGACTGAAATTGGAAGCAGCTCTAATGTTTGACTTTTGCTTCTCTTCTATGACTGATTTCTACTAAAAAATCAGTCTATTTCTGTCAGTCTAGGTAGATTTACAGCTATGGATTTTGAATTATTGTGCACCTTTTTGTATATTTTCTTGACAAGTCTACACAATATTAAATAATACTTGCAAAGATGTTGTTTTTAGAAGTATCTCTATGCAATTAGTATATCCTTTATTGAAGACCCTTTTGCCTACAACAAACCTTCCTATTTTATGTACTGATAAAGAGATCTAGCAATTGGATTATTTGCCTTTGTCTCATTTCTGCTACTTCAGGTTAGAATTTATTTCATGGAAAACAGAATTGTACAGGTGCTGGTATGAACAAGGTAAGAATGAAGTTCTTAGTTACAAGGACTGACTTCTTTGACATTTGTTTCTTAATATAGGGAGATGATTTTCATGTTTTCCAGATGATAATGTCTCCCATAACCAGAGATATTAGCTAACGTTCAAAAATATTTTGGAGTTTTTATCTACAAATATCCAAATCAGTTTAGTAGCTGGGCACTTGAAAATGAGAGAGTCACCTGATAATAAGAGCTAGTGACAGCATTGTGGATGAATGACAGGAACTGAATTGGACGTTTATTAATTTAGGCCATTAAGATAAACATTTCCATAATTGCAAATCACTCTCGGTATATTCTAGATCTCTGATATTCTAGGTCTTGATAAAGATAACTTGGTTATACTAGACTATAAATCAGATCTGTGGATGGTGTGACACCAGAGGGATTAATATCTAGAAATTTTTGAGTGTCATCTTATCAGAAAAGGAAGGACTGGAGACAACTGGAATTCAGAGGTGCCATTGTTGACGACATCTGACATAGATAGATCTCAAAGAATGTAAAGCCCTCCAATACGTTAAGTAAAATTTTCAGTTTATTTCAGAAATCACAAACCCAGATTTTTTTTCCGTCAAACACTACACCCCTACTTGGAACCATGGAGAGACAGTAATTTTATTGTTAATAGAATTGTATATTTCACTTGAGAATGTATACAGCCCAGCACTCTGGCAAAAGCCAGAAGGTAGATAATTGAAATCATAACTTTTATATTCTCTTATTTAGTATTTATGTTTAACAGTTGAAAAAGTGATAAAACTTGCATGGGCATGTGTAATAAGAAATTGGAGCATTTTAGTCTGAACAGTTTCCTTTCTTTTTTCACTGAACTTCTTTGTTTCTCTCACACTTTTGAACAATCATGGAACCTCAGGTGATCTGTGGTGTGTTTTGACATAAAGAGAGATTGGGACTACTGCTGTACAAAAAGAAAAACAGCTGTGGAGAAGGAGTGAAAGTACCAAGGGTGTTAGATGCAGCACCTTTAAAGAATCCTTTAAACACAAGGCTTACCTTGCCCACGTATTGAGTATCTGGACCTGTGTATTCCTCCAGCAAGAAAAATTGATTCCACATCCAGCCACGCTTGGTGCGGTGCAGTGTTTTTCCATCATTCTCTGACAATCCTGTTATCCTTTCACTGTGTGAGTGCTTGTTAGTCCTTTTTTGGGATGGCGTCATATGAACCACATAAAACACAGAGCTCCAAAGCAAAACTGTCAGAAAGGAGTGAGTCCTCATCTTTTCCAGAGACGCTGTTAGCCTTCACTCCTCTAATAATTCACCAGAACAAATTTTTCAAATGTTATATTCCTTTTGTAAGAAAAACCTAGGGGACAGAGAAAAGTGTTTGTGTAAGTTGCAATAACTCTTTTCTCTAAGGAAACAGTAATACAGTCTAGTGATCACAACAAAAACCCAACAAATAACCGTGAAAATTACTCAGAGAGTTTAAGTCAAGTTTTTTAATGTCTTTTTCATCTTATACTAGTTCACTCACACAGTACATTAGACATTAATTTAAAAGACAAGCTGAGTAAAATGCTTTCTCTGAAAGCTTTAACTAGCAGCAGTATCCTGACACAAGGAAAGAGCCCAAATAAGAAATCTTCCAACCTAATCTCTTCCAGCTCAACCTGTTATTAACTTCCCGTACTATCTGTTAAGTACTGTCTGCAAATCTGAATTCTCTGTTACTTTGTGATTAATACATCCCATTCTTCCCCTTTGCTAGCTCCCAATTGTTCAGAGGATCTTGTATTTCTGCAGAAAGGAAGTAATAAAATGAAATTTGTAAAGTATTCTTGATGCGTCCCACAGATTCTTTAAACACAAAACAAAAATACTTGTTAGACAACTGTGGGTTCATAGGAACCCTGCTGGGGTTAATAAAATTCTGTATTTAGAAAAGAATTCTACATTTGGAGTGTATTTAATTTTTCCCTGTATCATTTCCCCGAATTAATGGGAATTTTCCTTATATAGGACCTTACAGTAATTAGTATTTTTCTGAAAATTACTCTGATGTTTTCTGTGGAAGTTTGTAAACAATATTTTTTTTTAAAAAAAATCAATCTCATACTCTTTATCTAGCAGTGCAACTGAAGTGCCTGATGTCCCAGTGTTTTCCATAAACGTTTTCATGTTAATTCTGTTTTTGCTTTCAGATGTCTTCAGCTGAGCTGTCATTGTATATTACAGAAATCATAGGAAAACAATTCAGAAGCAAAAGTACCTTTTCTTTGAGAGTCCTGGTCCATTAACAGTGATAGTAGTGTGAGGCCACAACACTCAGATATTTTGGAATTAAAAAAAAAAATGCAAAATTATACCCCTTTCTTCTGCAAACCAACATTACCAACAGCTATTTTCACCCTGTTGTTGATTTGTTTGGGATTTTTATAGAAGATGGGAAAGTAGTTTTTCTCTACAAAAGTTCATTTTGGAAATAAAATGCTTTTTTTGTGAAAATTATTAGTCAGTTGAGAACAAAGACTATTTAATGGAAAACATTTATTGAATTGTACTCTAAAGGCCTTAATGATTAAATTACTGGAATGTGCCCTTGTGTGAAATTGTCTTAAAATGATGATATTCCGAATGGACTCAGTGTCTTAACCAGCAATCCTGAAGCAGGATCAAAGTATAAGCATTTTAGTAACTTCAAAAAGAGTTTTAACTGAGCAAGAAGTGAAGGCTTGGAATATTTATCACTTTCTAAGATCATGTTAGAAAAACAAAAATAAAACAATCTAATAGATGTCATATTTATGCAGAAGATCATGTATATCATGCAGGAAAAGTTGTTTTCTTTTGCTTTTCATTTTAATTGAAGAATCAAAGCACTAAGTAAATTAATTTGCATAAAATCATGAAGGTACATAGATCTTAGCATACCTTCATGAGTGTGTTTTCTTTGAACTATGCTTTTCTCCCTTGTAATGCTCAATATGTTCCTGCTGCAGGCAGAGGGGCAAAGTGCAACTCTCCTGTGGTTAATTTAATACCAGTAAATTTTGACATTAACTGATTAATGTTTAGTACATCATGTTTAGTACATGTTGATTCTGTCTTGTGATTGAAATTTACTGGATGCAGATCAAAAGAAAAGAAAAACCTGGAATCAGCCAATCTTCCATCCATGTTTAAGTTTGATGAGCTGAATTCCTTGTATAATACTGGGCTGAAGTAGGTTTTATCACTGAATAAAGTTATTTATTTATGTAAAGCATAAGACATCATTGTTTTTACTTCAAACTCTTTCCACTGCATCATCTGAGGCTGATTGAAGGGCCTCTTCATGCTTTGTAAATTAGATCCTGCTTAAGGTATTGCAGAATGAAAGTAGGCAGCAACAGGAACCTTTGGAAATATTGTATTCAGAAATCAGACAACAACTTTGTCCAGTGACTCTTACTGAGTCTCTTATCTCTTCTGGAGATCTTCTTGCTTGATGTGTCCTCAAATAGTGCTCTTTCATTTGCTCTTGCATTTGGACTGTAGCTCAAGAATCCTCTTCTGTACATTCTGAATATTAATATTCAAAAGTTCATATTAATCAAATTTTGGATTTGATTACTTTTGCGTTGATATGAACTATGTGTTGTAACTATTCTGATAAAGATTGTGTTTTTATATAGTTAAGTTCATGACTGATTTATTTCTCTAATTTTTTGGACCTACATCTTTTCTGCAGCAAGACATAACAAGCCATAAACCAAGCAAAAATTCCTAAAAATAACATGCATATTTGGCAAAATTTTAATGCATAGTTAAATCTATAAAACTACTAAAACTACTAAAAATATTCTTCTAAAACCTCTAAGACTTGAAAGACTGCTGTGAAAAAGAAGTTATTAAAAAATGCCAGAGTTAATATTTTTGCCTGAAAATGTCCTTAATTCAAAACCTAGAGAAATCTAACACTTAGATGATTTAGTCTACTTTGAATTTTTTTTTTTTTTTTTTTTTTTTTTTTTTTTTTTTTTTTTTGAATCAGGGATGGATGGGTGACATCCATTATTTTCGTTTGGCCTTCTAGAGATGTATGATTGCGTGTTCAGTTTGATGATAATTCAAAATGTAAATAAAATATCAAGTGCTAATTTTTGTTATTTCAAAACTGCACATTTTTAATTTTTTGAAATTGCCCTCATTCCTTTCTTTCCAAACACGATTTGCCCTACGCATTTAGAGGCAGGAGAGGTTTATACTACTCTTTTCTTTGTACTCAGAGAAATACTTCAAGCTTGTTATTGTCTTATGCATCTTGTCTTATACTGAACTCTTCATGCAGGTCAGGAGTTGTGGTCTGTAGACTCAGAGGGTGGAGTTTAATGCTGAAACAAAGGATTCTGGTATGGTCTGGAAAAGTGAGACCAACTTTTCCAGTTCAGAGGAACTTGGTGCACCGTGAACTGATGTTCTGACCCTGCTAGAAGAAATTATCTCGTTGCAAACACCAATTTTTCACAGAAGTCTTTTTCTAAAAGGAAACTAATTTTCCATATTTTGTCCCAGCCAGGGCAGAAGTTAAACTGAGATTGCTTTAAACATGTTGTTTTCTGTGTAGCGCTGCCCTCTACTGATTTCCTTGATAATTAGTAGGACTTTACTACATAGTCAAAAGGTAAAATCCTTAATGTCAAGAAGAATGAAGCAAGAATAAAACCAAAAAATTAAGCTGCAGCCCATGTTTTCCTGATTATTATTTTTGAGATAATTGGACCTTTTAGGTGTAAAGAAAGACTTATTATTCTGGGTCAGTGTGTCTACTGAACATTACACTAAACATCTAATTTGATTTTTCCTCTAAGAGGACCAAAGATCTTTAGAGAATATTTTTTTTCCAAGCAACTGATCAATATTGTATATGCAATTTCTTCGCACTTTATTTCTGCTCCCATCATATAATCAGTAAAATGTCAACTTATTGTTTTTGTCAAAGAATAGAAAATGGGTTTTTTTTCTAGTTATCTTGGAAACTTCTCTTAAGATGCGTCATTCATGTGTAAAACATGTTAATACCAAACATTTTTGAGAACCTGCTTTTCTTACCCATTTTGCAAAACAGTGGATCTGAGTGGAGGTAATAAGTATTTTTTCATTTGTAAGGTTTTAAGCATATGTGGTGGTGACATAGAACTATTGCAGTCTCTCCTTGTAATAAGGACTTTGGTATCAGAATCCTACAACACTTCCAGGTAAATTAATAATCTCTGTATGAAAAACATTATTCTCCTGAGCACAGTAACAACTGGAAAAAATTTATCTCTTGAAGTCCTTTTGAATGCAAAATATTCTATTTAGATTCTTCAGGTGTAGTGTGAAATAAGCCTTGCTGGAATCAATAGCACGGATTTGTTACCGATGATGCCAATTTAAATGTTTCTATAGCAATTGCCATGGTAATGTTTTTAATTAGTGCAGCACAGTCACTCTTAAGCGTGACACGAAGAAAAGCTAACCTTCGGCAACTTGATAATGTATCCCCCATTAGTCTGTTTCATTTGTTAACAGTGAAGCAAAATTTGTGTTTTAAAAGAAAAGATCTGGTGCTAAAATAGCTAACAATAACAGTTAACTGCAGCAGCAGTGCTTCATATTGCACTCCTATCTCTAAATAAGAAAGATGTAACTAATGTTCAGCATGATCCAAGCAATCTGTAAAACTAAGTATGTATTTTAACAGGATATAGCAAATATAAATCTTGTGTATACTGCGTGCATGGAAGCAGTCTCATTGGCTTTATCACCGTTTTTTTGAAAACAAAATATCTGAATGCCACTTTACCTAGACGGAGCAGTAAGAATGGTGAAGCTGCAGCAACAAAAGGCTGTGCTATAAACAGCATACTGACACCGATAATACCAAGATTTAGGAAGAGGCTGGATCTGTGCCACTGTAGGTTCACTTTTATCACTTCCTCAACTAATTAAAGATATCCCAGGATGCACACACATGCTTCCCTCTGGCTGCAGCACTCAAATTCTCTGAGTGCAGTCATACTGCAGACATGAATATAGTCTTTGAATATATGACTTTCTAAAAACAGCATTCTTTTTTAGCATTCTTCTGCCCAAAACCTTTTTTTTCTTCCCTCTTTCCTATTCATGGATAAAGATGGGGTTTGGGCTAAGGATGAAAAGATTAAAAGTAAACAACCAATGTACATATGGACTAAACTTGAGGTAATCAAGAAATTATTTCTAGGAGAGCTGAATCATGTTTTGAGGGATCCCCAAAGCTTAAGGGACAGTCTTTTTAAGTAATGAACACCCATTCTTTGAGTGCAAGTACTCAGATCCTCTTCAGGCACGGAAACATGGGCCACACTAAAGAAACACTTTCCCACTCAGCATCTCCCACTGAAAACCTTCCAGAGTAGATTTTCAGAACTTTTTTTTGCCTGTTGAGTTGCTTATCTGTTCAGCACTGCATATGGTGAAGCTCATTTGAAAATTTTGCCAGCAAACAGCTGAAGGCAATTCTTTATTTCTGGGACACCAGTGCAGGTTCCCTTAGCTACATGACTCCAGGAGTCATACTAATAAAAATGATAGGGAATTTCAAGTAAAAGCAATTTGTATTGGAAAGTCTGTTGAATTAATGTCTTTAGGCAAATGAATCTATGGTTTGTAGGTGCATTAGGAAAAACATTTCTCTTGCTGTGACAAGAGAGAGCATTTATTTTAGTTTTTCCAGACTCTTGGGTGTCTACATTGGAGATACAGGTCCAAATTCACTTCATCATGGCCTGAGTCATGCTCTCAATAGCACTCACAGTGAGCAACTCAAATCCCCTGGGTGGGTAGATCTGGCTCGAGAATGTGTTGATTCATATTTGGACAAACCCCACTGGCTAAATTGTGCAGAGGAAAAGCTGTGGTTTAAAGCAACTCTCTCTGGGCAATGCAAATACCATCTGCCCTTCTCTGGAGCAAGTATATTCTGAGGAGCAGATCAAACTTTTTCTAGATAGCTTGTTGCCCAACCATCCTTCCCTCAGCCAGAGAACAAAGCCTGCAGTATTCCCAACCCATCATGTAAAATGGCCTCTCAATTCTTAGCAATAGTAATAAATGGAGCTAAAAGAGACTTTTAAAATATCTGCTTCCAAGCCAGCAGGCCACTGGATTACACATGTGAAATGTGCATTTTCTCATTGGGAAATTTTTTTTTTCTCCAATAGTAAACATTTTTTTAGGATCTTCTTTTCATCAACATGAAGGGAACAAGGAAATATAGCACTTGTAAACCCTTAAAGCAAGGACTTTTGAAGATATTCCTTTGATCTTTAGTATTGATTTTTCTTCACAGGGAACACATTTCACTCTTATCATATAATGAAGCTGCATTATAAGTTGTTATGCCACACCTTATTTACTAATGCAACACATTCATCACATTCATGGGTTTAAAGAATAGCTTTTAGAAACAAGAGGTAAAATAAGTGCTATAATCAAAGCTAAATTTTTCTGTCTTCCTCCCCTTTAAGATTGTTTCACGTTTTGTCACTCATGACCTGGTTGTCTGTACTTGGACATTTATACCCTGCAGGTGCCTAAATTAAGGCACTTTTTTTTTCTGGGCTTTTGAGGCTTGGGGTCTTCAGGAGTTAGGGTTTTCTGGTTTTCTTGTTTGTTTGGGGTTTTTTTCATCAGCAGCATAGCCACATACAAACCCAAACCATATCTGGAGGTATAGGCCTCTATTTTCCAGACATATTGATTCTCATTATTCTCTCTGCATAAAACAGATGATATTAATCTATGGCAGCACTGTTAATGACAGGATTTACCAATTCTCCTGATAACAGGGACTACACACTTTCTTTAAATTTCCTTTTCTTGCTGCTTCATTATGTATCAGTCTGGTCTGGTCACACATCAAGCTCCTAACGAAGCGTACTGAGATTCCACATCTGGTGCTTCCTGTCTCTGCATATCTCCTGAGTATGGCATGTACCACAATGAGAGCTTGCTAAACTTCCTGAGTCTACAGCTTGTATAATGGCCCAAGAGGTTGTTACAAGCCAGAATTTCACAGAATAAAGATATCTTCAAGCTAGTATCTCGAGGTCTTTTTAAAAACCTCAATCTTTGCCATAATTTTTTTTCTTTTTTTTGCTCATATACATCTGAGTCATAAGAAATCTTGTTCCTATAGAGAAGGACTTAATTTCTGCCTGCAAGGGATTATGCATTCATTTCTCTGGACTGGAAAAACTGAGTTGCTGACCAATTAAAGGTGGTTAGCAAATTGAGAATGTAATTGTAGCCCATTGTTGCTGCTTCCTTCCTCAGGGAATTGAGCAGCTGCCGAATGCTGTCATTTATTAGAGATCAGCCTCCTTTATGTCCTTTTGCCTTCTCCAATGGGATCAAAAAATCTAAAGTTTTATTCTCAGAGCTGAGCAGGACTCTTGCAATACAGGAATTTTTACACAGAAATAATACATAACCTTAACATAATTTTTTGCTATTAGTTTTACCTCAGGTAGTCTGAAAGGAGTCTGATGCAGTAGAGGTTTATCCTATATAGTAATAAACAGTTTAAAATACCTACAAATGGTAATTGTCTCACTTGGAAGAATAAAATAAATCTCAAAAATATAAATTTTGATAACTTTTCCTTCTCTTATTTCTATGTCTGAATCTCTTCTTAAAAACTAAGAACATTCCCCTAAAAAAAAAAACCCAAAAATCTTTCACTCAGATGTCATTTTAATGAAAAACAAATATGAAACAAGAATGAATTCAAAATAAGTGTAATAAAGTAGTACTTATTTGTTAGTAACCTGACAGCACAAAAAAGGATATCTTCAACCAGCAGACACTCATGGTAACACCTAAGTGTGTAGAAGCATATAATAGTTTTTCTTCTTTATGTATTCTTAGTCTCCAAATATAAGGTAGTAGTCCCCCATAGATTCTCTTTGCCATGACTTTCTCAAAGTTTTCTTTGAAAGTATATAAATGTCTCATAGAAACAATATTCTGCAAAGAGACTCATGTTCACCAATCCTGTGAAAAGAGCAAACCCTTTTTGTTTGTTTTTGAAAGTTGTAAGTGACATCTTAATTAGACAACAAGTACAGCCATTGGAAGTCACAGAAAACAGTTATTCCCTCTCCACTCTTTTGCCACTGATCAATGTATGGACTTAAATCAATTTCTCCCTCAGCTGTTGTTTTTCCAAGATGGAAAGCTCTGGGACTGTCTGCTTAATCATCTCTTGTATGGAACCTGTGCCAGAATTTTGATTGCACCTGTAGCCCTCCTCTTAATCTCGTCTACTTTTTTTTTTTTTAGTATCTCTTGAGATTGGCAATCATAATTTGTTGCTCCATGCCTTTATAAACAGCAGCTTAATTGCCTTCTCTGCTTAATTTCATCATGATATATGGCATAACTTGCTTTTTTATTGACCGCATAGCCCTGGGCAAAACTTTTCCTGTATTATCTCTTGTCAAGTTATGGTGTTATTCCCAATGGCAGTAGTAAGGATTTATTATTTTAAATGTATAGTCTGGGTTTTACCTTGTGGGTGATTTCACATAGTTTCACAAGAATTTGTGTAATCACGTATCACTTGGGTGTCCACTCACTGTATTGTATAAACTTCCAATGTAGGTATGTCAAACTCCTGTAGCTATTATACCATTGCAAGGTAGAGTTTGGTTGGCATAACAAGGCTCAAATCCATGGCTAAACTTTCTTCTTCTCTCCCCTGCCTCAGTCCAAAGTGTGTCTACTACTTCCATACTGTCTATGAAATTTCATGATGAAAGTTTTCTGGGAGAGTGACAGTTGGTGCAAGATAAAATAATGTTAGAGTCTGTAATTACATTAAAAAGTTATGGACAAAGTACATTACAAAGTTTCAGAGCTGCAGTATGTTAGTATAACCACAGTCATAAGATTCCTTTGCACATCCACTTAGCTTTATTATGCTGTGTCATGGTGGTTTATGCCCAGGTGGAAGCTAAGCCTCACACAGCCACTCACTCACCATGTGCTAGAACAGGGGAGAGGTCCTGAAGTACAAAAGTGAGAAAACTCATGCGTTGAGATAAAGAGAGTTTACTAGGTAAAACAAAAGCTACATACAAAAACAAAGAAAAACAAGGAATTCATTCACTGCTTCCCATGAACAGGCAGGTGCTCAGACATCTCCAGGAAAGCCATCTTAATCTCACCACATTTAATGGATACTTAGGAAGACAAACTACTTTATGCCGAATATCCTTTTTTTTTTTTTTTTTGTTTTTTTTTTTTTTTGTTCAAGTTTATATCCTGAGCATGATGCCATGTGATCTGGAATAACCTTTGGGTCAGTTGAGGTCAGCTGTTCTGGCTGTGACCCTTCCCAGCTTCTTGTGCACCTCCAGCCTGCTTACTGGTGAGGCGCTGTGAGGAGCAGAAAAGGCCTTAGCCCTGTGTAATCCCTGCTCAGCAGTCAGGAAAATGTTTCTGCACTACCATTACTCTGTTTCCACCACAAATCCAAAACACAGCCCATACTAGTCACTATGAAGAAAATTAGCTTTATCCCAGCACATGCTGAATGTCACTTGCAGCATTTTTCACCTTGATATTCAAACCTGCCTTCAGTTTATTTATGGGTATGCGTAGTACTGGCTCTAGTACGGATCTCTGTGGAACACTGAAACAGACACTTCAATGTCAAAACTCCTTATTTACTTCTCCCTGATGGTTTCTCTCATTTAATCAATTAAATGGATTCCTTTAAAATTTTTAATTATTTATTAATTAAATTAAAATAACTTTAATTAAAATTATTGTTATATAATCCATTACTGATATATGCAGGCACCTTCACTTCTAGTTCATGGGTGCTTAAGATCATGTGGTGAGTCAACGTGTCAAAAGTCTTCTGGAAGCAGAACTCTACCACATCAAAGAGCTCAAAGATACCCATGTGCTTAATGATGCCTCAGAGAATTTGAATAGGTCTGTGAGGCAGGACTCTCCTATTGAAGAGCTACACTGACTTTTCCCTGGTACCCCATGTGTCTAACTATTTTGTTCTTTATAAGTATTGTTAATAGTTTCTCATTTGGAGCCCAGATGTAGTTTCAGTTCTACCAGGAACAGGTTGCAGGAACAGTTTTTTAAAACTTAGTGTTGCTTTTGATACCTTGAAACACTCAAATAACAAAGAAATTCAAGTGAAAATTTAGAGAAAATTATGAATATTTTAGCAGTTTCAACACTGAGATTTTTAGGATTCCTGGTAGTAAATGTGAAGTGGCTGCCAATTTGAAATCCCACTGTACTGAAATGAAATCTGCTGAGCTCCTGGTCAAATAAATAAATAAACAAATAAACAACCCAATGTAACATTTATTCCTTTAGGGTTTATACTCCTTCTCTTTTTTTCCTGAAAACTGACAAATGAACCACAGGACACTGGGTAGCCACAACTTGGTGCTGATGGTCACCTGTTTCATGGAACTTCCCAAAGAAGATTTTAATCATAGCAGTTTGTTAAATTGTTTCCCCATTCTCTGACGAATTGACAGAAATGGTATCACACTGATACATAGCTCTGGACATTAGGTGTATATGCTTTTGTAGTGGAGCCCAGTTCTGCAATTTGTTCCCTAAGAGTTTATATTTATATTTGCTCCCAAGGGCTAATAGCTTGGATGTGGCCCTCTGGTGTTTGGAAGTCCTGCAGAGAAGCCCACCAAGAGCAATGAGCACTAGCTCAGAGTCCAGTTTTAATGTTCAGTTTCATAATGACAACTGGATTATAGTTTTCCCCAGGTTTTGAGATCTCCTGCAGTATTTCCTGAATTTGTCCTCCTCAAATTTGTACAATTAGTGAAGCCTTCATATGTCTATAAACATATTTATTTGTTGCTCCCATGGCAGAAAATTTCAAAATACTTCAGACTCACCTAGAACTACATCTAAAGGTAGATAAATATGTCATATGCATATGTCTTTAATAGTTTAATTGTGCTCTGGTGACAATGTAGTTGTTATTACTTATACTAACTATTTTGCAATCTGTTTTGCTATTTTGCTCTTTTGTTTCTAGCTGCTAGAGAAGGAAACAACTAGCTTATTTCTCTTAAAATAAAAGTCTGCCTTAAAATGGCATATGACATATTTCCTTTAGTAATGCCTGAACCAGACTGAGAATTTAATAATCTAGATCTCAGCATGAATTTCCAGAACATTCAGGTTTTCATGTGATTTATTTGGATTAATTCAAAACACACAGAGTGCTATTCAGATAGCATTTCAGAATTGCCTCCTATATTTTCCTTGTCCTTTTGGTTAAAAGTCAGGAAAAAGTAAAATTATAACTGCATGAAACCCTGTATATGCTTCCAGTTTCAGAGTGAAAAAAGATTAGAAATATGATTAAAAGAGTTGATATAGCAAAGCATTTGCTTTATGGTTTCTGGTCTAGTACTTTTGGCCTAGCTTTGCCTGAAATGGCAAAGTACATTTGGCTTTAAAATTTTTTTGCATCAACTCAAATGCCTGTGATTGTCTCACTTCTTGCATTCCTAAAAAATCGAGGGAAAAGGATATGTGAGGAGACATATCTTTCTTTGGGCTTCATACTGCTAAGACAAGTTATAAATATGTGACTTCATAGAAAACAAATTAAGCCAAGCATGTAACAGGAAAAAAAAAGGTGCATAGTTTATCTATTCATAGGGATGTGTCAGGATCTAGTTTTTAATCTTTTAATCTTTTCTTGCTTTAAACAGGAATAGATATTGCAAATGAAACAAACTTATGCCTTGTACAAGTGAATTTCTTCCCTCTTTTTATCTTTTGGATTCTGCAGTCTTTATTACAGCCAAATTTTGCTGTCTTGTTTTAGTGGTATGGCTGGGAGTATGCAGTATCAGTTAGTGAAACAGCCTAATTTCTATTCTCAATAAGGCTTGCTAAATTGCCTTGTTTTTCCTAACTCTGAAACACTGTCATTATATGCACTATCCACAGACAGTTCTTCATGGGGAAGATATACCTTCATCTAAATCTCATTACTGCGGTGTTGATTATAAAATAAACATTTTATAGTAACTGTTACTAATAAATAGAATGAATAATAATGACCCAGCATATCAAATGAAATTGTCCTATTGCAGTTCTGGTGTTGAGAAAACACATTGCATTGGTGTAACCAAAATGAGCATCATGACATAATAATTTTAAATTAGTTGATATAAATCCAGCTAATTTTATAATTGTATAGCTTAACATCTTATTGAATGTTAAGGAATATCTATTTTACTAATAGAAAGTGCTAAACAAAACCTGTAAATCCATTCATTTATATATGCCTGTCTAACATCAATATTTTTATAAAGGCAATAAGAAAGCAATAGGAAGGGATTTTGAGTGAAATAAACCCTGCCTTCTAGATGACATTGCTGAAGTCATTGAATAGTGCTACTGAATTTTGCAAAGGTATTTAAAAAAAAATTATTATTTCCAGTTGTCTCACAGCAACAGAGATACATGAAGAGAATTGAACTTGGAATTATGGAATTATGACTAGATGTTAATGTCGAAGAGCTGTGGTATGCTTCCAATACTTGAGAAAACAAAATCCAAATTCAGATTTAAATACAACAATATCTATAAAGCCAACAGCAATTGCTAATCTTAAATTATAAAAAGATCTTAAACCATAGAAGTTTAACCTCTGTCAGGAGTCACTATTTTGTATTGACTCATGCATTTCAACAATTTTACTCTTCCCTCACCCTTCACACATAATAAAAACTATTTTCTTTTAGAATATTTTTTTAAAGTTCTAAACATGTTACATTTCTTTTTCTTCTTCAATGGTATGTTCAAAAATTTCATAAAATGAATGCGTATAAATCTGTAGATTTTTAACTAGGTTGCATTTAAAATAGAAATTCCAAAAGAAGAACCCAAGTGACCATTCATTTAATTTTTCACTCACAGTTAAAAATGAAGTAATAATAGTGTAAGAGTAAAATTTGTTCCTTTCTGGTCACTTTTTCAGAAGGTAAGTTCTATCTAGTGCTTTCATCAATCATCTCTTCATTGTTCTCTATTTTGTATTAACAACTCTGATAAAATACGGAGGAATCCATCAGAGTTTCATGTTCCAGTTTTTATAGACTAATGTTCAACATATTTCAAAAATATTCTAACTGCAGTGCTATCTTGGAAATGCACGTCTATTTATAAAACTGACACCTATAATACATTTGCATTTTGAAAGAAACTTATAAAAGCATGTTTTTGTTTATTTAATGAATAATTTCTAAGCAAGATTTTGGGAAAAACTAGTGCCCTGTGGGGATTTTTTTGGTGTTAAAGACATGATGAGTTTTTTATTACTGCATACTAGATATCTGTTATCCAAAAGAGGGAGCCATAACATTATACTATACCTTTGCACTTTTTGAGACAGTGAAGCTGCATAAATTCCTTTATTCATTTCTCTTAAAGATGATGCTTGATCTGAAGTGCCTTTTGTTTGTTTTCTACTAATAAGTGTAACTCAGAACTAGATAATACATGCTAATAATCTTATCACATCTGAGTGAAATGTTTTCACTAAAGACAAATATGCTCTATCAAGCATCCTGTTGGAATAAGTTTTCTTGCTCTTGATTTCACCCACATGCACTTCTATCAATTTTCAGAAAATAGTCTACTGTCTTTTTACTTATTTCACATCTTTTGAAATGGAATATATATATATATATATATATATATATATATATATATATATATATATAAATATCAAATGAAAGTGCCCAAGAGTGTTTTCTAAACATACTTTGATCACATGTCTCTGTAAAAAGTGAGATTCATGTAAAATACCACTTTTAATATCTGATGAGGCTTCTGGTTATTAAACATTTGCTTGCAGGAACAGAGCACTTATAAAGGCGTTGCTCGTATTTTGGAAAGCATAGGCTAGATTGCCTTCATCTCTGAAAGGTCAGTGGACAAGAATGTTTCTGAAGGAGTAGAATTTACTTTCACAATATCTTTGTACATTTCATGAGTTTCATGTGCCACACTGGGATTCCAACACAGCCTTGTAATCCTTTGTGAAGAAGGACTTGTGGTGTTCTCAGCATCAGAGGAGTATTGATAGTTGTTTAATCCATTTCTAATATTTTTTAACTAAAGTACAAGTTTGGTTTTCCTGTTGATTTACAAAGGGGAAGCTCTCTTTATGGTTTGTCTCTTTATGGTTTGTGACTATGTCTCAGAATTTTGTACCAATGTATTGGCTGAAAGTTAATGCCGATTTTATAAACCTATTTGGTCAATGATAAAAGACATGCCAAGTTAAAATTCCAGAGATGCAAGTCCAAATAAATGTCTGTGGATGAACTTATATATTCAAAAATATGTTGCGCCTCGTATGGAATATGATTTCTTCTAGTATTTTTCTTCTTATTCCTAAATTAAATTCCATAGAATAATATGTTACATGCTACATCCTTTAGTTTTTTTCTTTGTTGGTTTGGTTTTTAGTGAGATGAATGCTGATCAAATAAGAAAAGAGGAAGGCATGTACTGGGAAGGGAAGCAAGTGAGAAGATGAGGAAAGCACAGAGAAGATGAGGAAAAAGGAGAGAGGATACAAACACTTGAGAACAACAAAGGTGCAGGAAGGAGAATAAGTGTTCTTCAGAGAAGAATATAAAGTTAAACATTCCATTTATAACATCTATTTGTTAGATGAAGTATGGCTGTTTATTAGAAACACTTTCCAGTTACCCACCTCAGGAAACATGGATCTGATGTTTTCAGAGCTGCAAAATATCAGCAAGTCCATGAATTCAACTAGTTTTATAGATGCTCAGCAGTTTTGACAAAAGTCTCTATTACACTGGATCTATTGTTACATTTGTTTCAATATTTTTCTTACTGGAAATATTTGTAATAGCAGCACTTTCTCCATGTATTTTAAGAGCCTCTGCTACTTTCTGTGAAACTTTAAAGATAGCTTTTGTCTGGAAATAAGCATCATTCACACAAATTGGTATTTACCACAGTGGTATCTGATGTCACCTAACAATTTCCACTGCAATAAAATATATAGATAAGTTTTAGGAAAGCTTCTATGTTATTGAGGTTATGATAAGCTTTAAAAGTGACTTCACTACAAAGCAGACAAGTAGGACTGCAGATTTTCATGAGAAAAGCAAATGGATAAAGCATGATGGAATAAACATTCCACGTCAAAATAACTTAGCTGGAAAAAAGCATCTAGGCAGTTTCTTCTGAATGAAATTCATTAGACAGTTTTTGCTTATCTCCTATCTTCCTGTGACAAACAGTCAATCCAGCCTATGATGCACCTTGACATAACAGCTTGTGACTTGACCTCCAGGTAATTTGCTCCAGCAACATATCTGAACTCAAAACTTAAAAAAATGCAAAGTTATTAATCTTCATCAAGTTATTTTTTATTAAGAATTTAATACAAATTAAGAATTCACCATGATTTACTCTCATTACCAGTATTTTTTTCAAATTTCCCATGAAGGGAAAATTCTATAGGTGGTATATTTTAAAATTTCAGTCAAACTTTTCAGTTTTATTATTGATATTTTATGAGCTTTTATTATATTGCCTCACAATATTAAAACAGCTTTCCACTTTTTATATTCATATATCCATCACTTTGTAACATGAAATTTTTTAGTAATTCATATGAAACAATAAAATCACTCCACTTATATCTAATACAAAAATTAAACATTTAATCTTAATTTCCATATTGGACTTCCCTTACACTTGTATCATAATGAAAGTGAGTAATCTTGCAGAGCAGATAATTTCACACCATAAAAAAAAAGTCATTAAGTCATCATAAAAGAAACTACGAACTTAAGGTTAAACTTCTTTCTTGTCTTGAGCCCTCCCTTTTTATCATGAATACATAAGAAAACACCTTTGTTAACACCACCTCGAATGTGCTAAAACTATAAAAGAAAATAAGTTGAAAATTATATTATGTGTGAAACTTTCCTCATTTGGATGTGATCATTGTGAATGTAATTAAGATAAAAATGCTTACTCCAGCCATATTTTCTCTTTTTGTTTTCCTTATTGGCATTTGAAAATACATTCATATTTACTGCAATTATGTTCAATGAAGATCTTCTATATATCATCAGACCTATTTTAATACTCCATAACCAAGTCAATAACATTCATACTTCCAATTTATTGTCTTGTTTTAATGACATAAGTCTTCTGTCATACAGTGAACTAAGATTACTTAATTATTGTCTGATTGTAATCCAGGTTTTATCTGCACCTACACTAAAAAGTGGCCTAAATAGGAATTTAGGTAGTGACTGCATAATTGGTATTCCCAATTTCTAGTGATTTTTCCATGATATATAAAATTATAATTTTACATTTTCTTTCTGGGATCCAATGTATTCTGCATTTTTCCAACATATTTCAGTAGATCTCCATTTTGGTATGCATTTAAAGGGTAAGCATATTAAGGTGCTCTTTATTTCCATTCTTTTTTGCTTCGTCATTTACATAGGACATTATTTCAATATTCAATTAATCTTTGTAGGGGTGTTTTGGTTTTTTTCTCTTACCCACATGTATTGCATTTGCTCTGCCTATACGTGCATAATACTGCTCGTATTTTTCTCTCTTTTAGTGTTTGCAGGGCGTTTTAGAACTTTCTTCCTAGCTGTCTAAGTCCGTAAAAATATTCTGCTCTCTACAATGGCTTGCAGTTAGGTTTCTGTTGTATATCTATGGTTTTTCCATCTTGCCTCTGTCTCCATCTTTTAATGAAATTTTCTTCAAAATATGTTAATTCTAATACTTTCTAAAGTCATGACTTCTTCAACACAATACTAATGTATACATTTGATTTTGAATTTTTAAACCAAAGATTTTTAGCCCTGTGTCTAATTTGTGTTTGCCTATTGTTCTTGTTATGCAGTACTCATGTATAGCATTTTTTAACTATTATTTTAATTTAAGAATGTGCTACTTTTATAAACATTATGTTTATTATATTAATTATATTATATTATATTATATTATATTATATTATATTATATTAATCTCATTTAAAGTTATATTAAAATTTTATTTCAATCTCATTTTGGTAGCTGAACAAGATATACTTTCCCTTTCTCTGCTAGCTTATGCAGAAAGAAGCCTTTTTATATTATCTGTATTTTCATCTAACTTTATCCTCTGCTGTATCAGAAATCACTATCTGTTGGTATTTTGCAGTACTGTTTTGTCTGACATTTACCTTGAAAGACCACATGGATTATTTCCACTTGTTTGCTTGAATACTGATGACTTCTGCGCAGAAGAGAATACATTAAAAAAATAAACACAAATAGTTATGTTCATATAATATATTCTAATTGGCTTTGTCATTTAATGTTATCTATCTATTCACAATTTATACACATGGACATGATACAAATAATGTGGATTCTGTGCACATACCAATTCCTATGCAGGGGGAAGGATGTGAAGAAACTGGAAAGGAAAATTTGTAATAGTTTAATATTAGTCCTCATTGGGCAACCATGTTGACCATTTCCCACCTATTGCTACTGCCCAGATCGTGGAGCCTGCTGGGGGTCAAGAACTTCAGCTGTTCTGAATAAGCTGGTGCTCAGCTGTGCAGTGCATTCTGCCCTTTCTGTCCCTTTGCAGCCCTCAAGTCCTCTGCTTGGCCTTTTAATGACAGTGACAATATTTCCTCCCTTTATCAAGATTGGATCTAAATGTTACTGATGTCCATGGGAATATTCAACTAGACCATGATGAGCTTTCTATCAGAACTACGTGCACTTTTGTTGTTTACCTGAATCTTATACGTGATTGCTGTCATAGAACACTTTGAAATACTTTGTTGTAATTACTGACTGGTAATTGGCAATTTTTGAGGGTAACCACTGGAATACTAATTTCTCTGGTCTCTAATAAAACAGCTATATTCTTTTAGATCCATGAGATAGAACCATATTGTTATAAAGAAAATGCATGTGATGTCCTCATATTATTTGTATAATTTTCTCATGTTCTAGTATTTCTTGCTTCAAGATTTAAATTCAGTATTTTAGTCTGAGCGCAAACAAAAGTGTTGTTCAAGCCAGCGTATATTTTTTCTGAACAATAAGCTCTGACTGTTTACACTTTCCCATTGTACCAGTAAATTAAGAGGACTTCAAAAGTCATTTGGTTATTCTTATCAAAGATGGAGTCAAAGGCAAAATGTAAATTTAAACAATGTGAGATTATATCCATGAAAAGTTTGGAACTTGTTAATAGCTTCATATAAAAATTAGAAGGGTTCAAATGTCTTGTTTTATAAAACTGTACTGTCTGTGCCTTCCTCATTATCCTCTTGTCCTTTGTATTTCTTAGTGATATTAAAATCCCAACAAATGTATGAGTAAAAAATTCTCCACTCCCTGTTCTTTTATAATCTCTTCCTTTTTTTATTGCAATCTATGTTCTAACAAAAAAAAAAAGGTTACTAAGGCCACACATCTTTTTTTATAAACCTCTAATCTGTTGAAAATGCAGTAGACACATATGGTTCTAAATTGTTCCTTTTTGATTCCTACAGATTACAGATACTATAAATATTTTCTGTCAGGAAAGTGCAATTCCGTATGACAAATTTCAAGCTGTTTGTAATTGGAATATATATTTTTTTTGTGTAGCTCTCTTAGAAACAGCCTCCTGAGAATTGTGCAGACTCACAGGGTAAGAACCACTTAAACCAGTGTATCCCTAGACATCTAGGGAGTGCTGTGTTGCTCTACTAAAGATGGGTTCTGTGTCTAATATACAAATAATAATTGACTTTAAATAATAGGCTGTATTTTCCATGTTGGGGGAATGCAGAAATATTAACAATATTTCTAGTAGTTATTAGTTATAATTTTTGCCAAGGAGTCACTATTATTGGGAAAAAATGTGATAGAGGAGTATAGAACTTGCCTTATCGATGACTGCTCTAATAGCACAGCAAGCTATGGATATCCAGTGATATGGATGCATGTACTAAGGCCAGGTGGGATCCTATGTTTAGCACAATCCTCTTCTTTTTCTGGAATCCTCCTAATGATGGAGTACAGATATCAGTAATTACTCTTACCCTTCTCACTCTTTCCCTGCTTCACCATCAATTAAGTGTGGCATTAATTCTTTTGGACAACAGGTCAGGAAGACTTCGAATAGGGGCAAGCATCTTTTCATGTATCTGATAAACCAGTTTGGTTTCCAGAACATAGGGAAAGGAATTTTTGCTGACAGATCATTCTTTAGTGAAGGGTTCCATCCTCTCTTTCCTTACTTCGATTGGGTTGAGGATCACTCAGATACCTCCGAACCCTTTACTCTCCTCTCCTCAAATAACAAATCTATCTGACCCTGAAAAACTCAATAGTCCCCCAGCTCAAACCACAGCAGAAACACAGAGAGACCAGTTGCTGGTTGTGCAAGAAGGCAGTAAAGCTACACCCTAGGGAAGGGTACACAGTATGAAAAGAGATAAATGTTGGAAGTGTTATGATACTGCTACCATTCTGGCAGGTAATCATTTTTGTAACTGGTGTCACACATATTAAGTTTCTACTAGAATCTTGTGGTACTTCTGCTCACTACCACATGAACTCAATGAAGTTATAATGTACATGACTCTCACAAGTAAAAGCTTCAACTTCAAGTTCTTAATTACACTTATTTACGCCCACAATATTTATATATTTATGTATATATACATATACACACACATGTAACCTAAGGGAAGCATGTGTATGTTTCTGCTTTTAAATATTGAAGTGTTTTATTATGATTGTGTTGAAATATCCTTTGCATATAATTTCAGAAGACTGTCAATAATAAAAAAAATGAACGTTGACAAATACTTTTGAAAGTCTCAGTGAGACAACCAAGAAGTTTTACCATCCATTCCTAGCATGTAAGAGTATGGCTGGTGAAGTATTAAGATGTATTAAGATAAATCAATTTACAGTCTCACCTGTATGACATACCATATGGCAGTATTCCATTTTTTGAGGAAAAAAGTAACAAAACAACAAAACATGCTGCCTTCAAAAATGAACACCATTATATTTCAGGGTAAATAATTTTTTGTTAATATTTTTTTCTGAGTGGGATTGGTGCTGCTGTTTGTCAACCACATCTGGAAAAACAATTGCTTATATATGGAGGTGATGACTTTGTGCTATGACTACATTATCTTTAAATCTTAACATCTTTCATTGTTTTTTTTATAAATAGAAAAAGAAATCTTGGATGCTCTGTGGCGACGCTGGAAACCTCATGCTTCCTTCAGTGTGCCTTAGAATTAACCACTACAGACTACCTGCAAAATACAAAGAACCTGTCCATGTTTTCCTTGTCTTTCCTGTTTTTCAGATACTTGATAAGGGTCACTGGGATGGAAATTTCTGTTTAAAAGAAGCATACTCACATTATTTGACCTTTAAATTACCAGGATAAAACTAAACTTCAGGACAGATTAAGTGAAATAGGAATAAGAAGACAACTTTTATTTGCATTGTAAAGGGACATTAAAATTAAAGTTAACAGAAGTATCATTTTTTGTGAGCCAGATCACTTAGATGACCATACAGTAAGGAGGAAGAATTCAAAAAACTCCATTGTAACAAAAATTTTCAAGTTTCCTGAACCTTTGCTCACTGGCATGAGAAACAGGAAGGGAAGCTTAAAACTCTTTGTCAAAATAATTGCTTAAATTTTGTGACAGTGCAAAATTTGTCAATATTTTTACTGAGTTAAAAGGTGCATGGGTATTTAAATTATTCACTGAAAGTTACCATTTAGTCATGCCATGTAATTCTATTAATGTGATTTAGTCAAAAGTTCCTCTTTCATGGAATTTTTGCCTCAAAACTAATCTGTTGAATGAAGTGGAATTATTTTCTAGAAATCTTGAAAGAATAAATTTGGGCTGATTTGCTAGAGGACACTGGGAACTGTCAGCCCATCAGTTTCATCTCTGCACCTGGTATGATTATGAAACACATCATCCTGCAAAATGTATTAAAGCATATGGAAGACAATGAGGTGATTAGGGACAGCAAACATGGCTTTACCAAGGGCAAACTCTGCCTGTCTGATCTCATGGCCTTCAGTGGTGGACTGACTGCATCAGTGGAGGAGGTACCTTCCAGTATCATGTACCTGGACTTCAGCAAAGCCTTTGATATGATCCCCTACAACAGCATGCTGCTCAGTTGGTGGCATACAGGTTTGATGGTTAGACTATTACATGGAGAAAGAATTGGATGGTTGGCTTCGTTCAAAGATTTACAATCAATGGCTGTGTCCAAGTGGAAATCAGTAAAGAGAGATGTCCCACAAGGCTCTCTACTGGGGACAATACTATTTAATGCCTTTTGTAACTACACAGATGGTAAGAAAGACTGCACACTTAGCACATTTCAGATGACACCAAGCTGTGTGTGCAGTTGATGCACCCAAGTGAAGTGACACCATCCAGAGAGAACTTGACAGACTTAAGAAACGTGCTTATGCAAACCTCATGAGTTCAGCAAGGCCAAGTCCAAGGTGCTGCACCTGAACTGGGGCAATCCTCAGCGTCAGTACATACTGTGGGGTTAAGAGATTCAGAGCAGCTCTACAGATAAGGACTTTAGGGTACTGGCAGATGAAAACTCAATATGGGCTAATGATTTTTAACTGAAAGAGAAGAAGGTTTAGGTTGGACATATGGAGGAATATATTTTGCAGCAAAGATGTTGAGACACAGGAACAGGTTACCCAGAGAATTTGTGGATATTCCATCATTGGAAAAGTTCAAGGCCAGGTTTGATGGGGCTTTGAGCAGCCTGACCTGGAGGAAGTTGCCCCTGCCCATGGCAGGGGTGTTGAAATTTGAAGCTTCTTTCTAACCCAAACCATTGTATAATTCTGGAATGATAGCATAGACAGAGCAGAGGCTTTTCTGTGCTTTTCTCTGCATTTTTTATTTACCATTCTAGGTCTGATGTGATACTGTAAAAACTGGACTTGCAAAGACCTCCTCAACTCAGCACATAAGAATATTGCTTTAGTTGTTAGCAACTAGAGAATATAGCTCTGGAAAACTTACAATGCGAGTATATGCATGACTTTTATTACAGAGATGTTGTGCACAGAAAAAACCAACAAAAAACATTAAAAAAATCTATATCCATCATTACACATTAGAGCTATATTTACACAGATATATGTAGCTATATATGTAGCTCTGTAGAGAGATATAAGTATACATAGATCCCTAGATCTTTTAATCTGACCTCTGTCTCTAAAATTTTATCAAAACAATGATAAAAATATATCAACACAGATACAGATATAGATACATATATACACAAATACATGTAAGTTTTCACCACAGGCAATGGAATTTCATTTTTTAAAAAATTTTCTACTAAACCTACAGTCTGATTAGCACGAGGTTTAATTAGTGCTAATTACTGAGAGGTGAAGGAAGCAAAAAATTAATGTGACTCATTTCTTTTTCCATTCTACCACAGAGTCCCCTTTTTTATGTTCTTCTGAAGTTTTTTTTTCAGATTTGCGAAGAAAGGACATAAACTACAACAATCATTTTGGTCCTATTTTTATTGTTATCTTCCTTCCTTCCTTCCTTCCTTCCTTCCTTCCTTCCTTCCTTCCTTCCTTCCTTCCTTCCTTCCTTCCTTCCTTCCTTCCTTCCTTCCTTCCTTCCTTCCTTCCTTCCTTCCTTCCTTCCTTCCTTCCTTCCTTCCTTCCTTCCTTCCTTCCTTCCTTCCTTCCTTCCTTCCTTCCTTCCTTCCTTCCTTCCTTCCTTCCTTCCTTCCTTCCTTCCTTCCTTCCTTCCTTCCTTCCTTCCTTCCTTCCTTCCTTCCTTCCTTCCTTCCTTCCGCCACTTCCTTCCTTCCTTCCTTCCTTCCGCCACTTCCTTCCGCCACTTCCTTCCGCCACTTCCTTCCTTCCTTCCTTCCTTCCGCCACTTCCTTCCTTCCGCCACTTCCTTCCTTCCGCCACTTCCTTCCTTCCTTCCTTCCTTCCTTCCTTCCTTCCTTCCTTCCTTCCTTCCTTCCGCCACTTCCGCCACTTCCGCCACTTCCGCCACTTCCGCCACTTCCGCCACTTCCGCCACTTCCTTCCGCCACTTCCGCCACTTCCCAAGGTTTCTTCTAGTAACTCTAGACATGTTCTTTAACAATCACCCTGGGTTACTTAATGCATGTTTCTGTCCCACTTTTTTATTATTTGGGACCCCCACATGTAAATCTTAGGAAAGTTCTCAGTCAGATGCCTAAGACATAGCTACCCACACTTGTCAAAAATATCACTTTATCTTGAGTTCATATATTTATCTTTATATTTATATCCACATATTTATATTTATCTGCCAGTTTAAAATATATAACATATATATTACATATATATTTCATATATATATATATATATATGTATATAATTTATCTGCCAATTTTTAAATACAAGTTGAGATTCATTTTAAGTCATGAGACCAGGAACTTGAATCCTTCACTGTTTAATTCTTAAGACTCATTTTAGTTCTAATCAACAGTCAAACTATGAATAAGTTCTATTCCTAGTATGTTACACACACAGACCAGTACACAAACTGCACAGAAACCATTTGTTCTTGCATACAATTGTTAACAAATCTTCAGCTGTTTATTCCTTCAAAATCAGGATTTATGCATTGCTAGATGTTACATAGTATATCTCTTGAGTAATTAAGGGAACCATGGTCCTATGTCTCTATCTAACAGTGCAGTTCTCTATTTAATCATATAACTGCTCTGTAAACATAAAGAAGCTAAAAAACTATTGAGCCTGTAGGCTTTTGGTTTGGGGCGTGCTATGAAGTAGAGTCTCAATACATAGGTGACAGAAAAAAGACCATAGAGGGCCTTTGTGTATTTGAGAAGTTTATTCTTTGCATCTATTTTTTTTTTTCTGTATCCTATATTTTCCAATTTCTTTGGGTCTCTGTTGCAGGGACGTGTTAGGAAAATTTGCTCTGAAATGTAAATAGGAATTTCCTAAGCATAAATTCAATTGGAAAATAAATTAGTAGAGTATCATTGTCAGAAGTGTTAAATCTTTCATTTTAGCAGTGCTTGCATTTATGTTTCTGAATGTGCAACACTAGGCATGTTCCTAAATCATTATCTCTTAGATTCAACCAGTTCAGTAGGAATTAGGAATGAACATCTTTTAATTTAATTTTTTTTTTTTTTTTTTGCAAAATCTTCAGTCTGTGGTGCAGTCTAGCAACTTCTTAATTCACTCCCCCTCTTGAGCTTTCCCCTTTCCTGAATGAAAGCTTCAGGGAAAGATTCTCAACCAGTAGATTCTTTTGGCCAATGATAGCTGAGAGCTGTTGTACCAAATTTTTTGAGAGTTTCTTTTCTTTAATTGCCTTTAAAAGTGATTATAAGTACACTAAACACAACATATTTTTTTATTTGAAAGTCCCTTTGCTTACTGCAGGGATGGTTTGGTACCATAAATAGATTTTTCAAGAAGGCAGTAACTGGAAGATCAGGCAGTACCAGAAGCTTGTGACAAATGTAATTAAAATATCACTAAATCAGTACTTCAACTAATGTGTGAGTTTTCAGCCTTGATGCTATTACTACTATTACTACTACTAAGCAAAGAACAATTACCTTCAGTATTGTCCTATCTCCATGAAGGAACTTGAAGAGTTTAATTAATTTTATTTAGAACACGAGGAATTTTACTTTTTATCTTACTCTAGAAAAGATGTGAATTCAACCAGATAGCTGTCTTGACTAGAAAGAAATCATATGTAACACAAATTTGAAACCATTAAGAGCAAGATCAAGCTCAATTGCAGTAAATCCATGGATTGCAGATAACAGGAAGGAATGAAGAGACTACATTATTTTATACATTGAAATCCATTTCTCCTACGAGTCTGAATTCTCATTGGTAACGAAATTACTTTTTATATCTGGGAAACAAATGTAAGGATTATTGCAAATCTTCCAGGAAATAGGAAAATATTTTCTGTAATTTAATATTTTTATGTTTACTCTGAGGAAAATAGATTTTTTTTTTTAACCAGATAGCATCATTTTAAGAACACAGATTCCGCACACATTTTTACTCAGGGTAAGGGAAATGCACAAAAGTAATTTCACTGGTTTCAGTGGGACCAGTCTTATTGCAAAATGTTACCCTGTCTGAATACAGGTTCTGGAATGCAGCACAAGCACAAACAGCTCTCCTGACAAACAGTTTAAACAACTACAAGAATTTTCTTTTGAAATAAGTATGTTTTCCTGATTTTTTTCTCCTTTTGCTACACAGGCAAAATTATTTTCATGAGATTACCCACAACCAGCATCTGTGACTTGAGAATAAAGAACATTTTTACAATATCTTCCCACTACAAAGCCTGATATTTAAATCCACTAGTATGAAAAATAGTGACAAAGAATAATGCAAACCATGTGAAGGTATTGTAATAAACAACAAAGTAAGCAGAAAAATTCAGGCAGAATGCAGCACTATAAACTTAAGCAAACCCATTGTAATATACTGCTTTCTACAAATATTGCATTATTTTTCTCTAGCATTTGCATGTGTTATACTTGGGTTTATGTCTCTAGATGCAAATGTACATGTATGAAGGTGTATACATATATAACAGTTCTTTTAATAAACTGGGGCTATTTTATATGTTAAAATCAGGTGTAGTTAGATTACTGAAAAATCATGCAGAACTTATAACTGCTGGATTTTAAAATGCTAAATTTCACTTGTTCTGTGCCTATTTTTTCTTTCAAAACAGAAGCAATGGGATTAACTTCACCCTTATACCCAACTCAGCCCATTTTGCTTTACCTCTTCATCTCCTTAGGAGAAAATATTGAATGATGTAGTACAAAGGAAATAAAAACCAATTATTTTAGTACGCTCTTAAGCTGAGTTTTTTTAGTTCATTATATTTTAAATTTCCTTTATTGAACACCTTTTATACAACTTGATGTTTTATTGAATACTTTTTTAAGACATGTCAAAATATGAAAGTCAACCACTGACTGGTTGTGCATCACTGATTGTCAATATAATAGATCATATTTTTTTGAAAGTAATGGCTAAATCTAATTATGCCTGTATATATTTCCAGAAGGCTTGTATACATCATTAATTGACTTCAACTGAGCTGTTAAAAACACGCAAATTCAGATAATCTCCTTCTGAGAGCTGTTGTGTAATTTGTTTAAAATGATGGAAGAGCCTCCTGTTTCCATCCCCACATAATGCATTATCCACTATTTTCTCTTTTTCACAATATCTCTTCTTGGGTGTAATTTATGAAGATCATGTTTTGAATCTGGACAAGTGCTTTAGGAGCTCTTTCTCAATATACTTATGTACAATGGCAAGATGTTGTCAGTATTTTTTAGAAAGTGAAATCCTTTAGTACCAACATGTAAGGCCCAAAATTGCATTATCATTACAGGCAGAATTTTTATGAAGGTGGTCATTCTTTCTCTCAAATACAGCCTTTGAGGACAAAGCAACCTGAATACCATCCAACATCTATAAAATTTCTACTTACCTAAACCTCCCTGACATTAGCATATGGGGAGATAACATCATCTGAAAATTATGTTTTTCTGAGATAGGGAAACAAAATCCAAAGTGATGTTGTCTTGAGATTGCTATTACTCTTACTGCTAAAAAGTGTGAAATTTAATTATAGAAGTTTGCATTTTACTAGCAAAGAAATACGCTGGACACCCATTAAAGCACTCCATTTTGCAGTTGCGGAAATACATTTTCTGAGAAACATTTATGGTTATTTATGGTGTTATTTAAGTATTCAAGGTAAATATATTTTTTTGAACATGGATGTAAACATACAGAGAAATTGGAGGACGGGGAAAGTGGAGGCCCCATTTTATCCCTGTCTCTGACACAGACCTCCTCTGTACCTGAGACCAAGTCAAGTCTCTGTGTGGCACTGTGTGTTTATGGAATAACAACAATGCCACCCACATCCTTTGGTAATCTTCCCAAGATTGCAGAAGAGCATATTTCCACTTCCTGATATTTCTATAATAAAATTACATACTGTGTATTAAAAAAATAATTTTTTTCTAAAACATTTTGGGCCTTCGTCTGAGCAGCAGTTTACATGCAGTATTTTTCCTTTTTCCTGAAGCTAGTAATATTTTCCCAGAAGTAACCAAGTCTCAGTTTTGCTAGGATTTTGCACTATGCACACATAGGATGATTTGATCAAGGTATGCCTCTCCTGCTCAGTCATGCTCAGCAAGTAGTCCTCTATGCCACTGGAGTATTTTTTATCAGGATCAGTCACTGAAAGTCAGGAAAATAACTTGTCTTTTAACATTCAGCAATTTCTTATGTGTTTAAAAGGCAAGAAGAGAAATTACTCTGACTGCTTTTACAAAAATTCTTTTTGTTCATTTCCCTTTGCTTTATTTTCCTTCTCCTCCTACCACCTTTGCAAAATTTTGGATTTATTCCTATGAATTATTTTCTTAAATTCCCTCACTCACAGAGAATGCAGGCAGCTTTTACTTGGGCATCTCTATTCATGTTAAAATATTAGTGCTTCTGCAGATAACATTTGAATATAACACCTGCTGCAAGCCTTAGAAATTCTGAAGCCATTCTGATATGTGTGGGAGATACATTTTTCTCTAGATTTTTGCTCCAGTTACCTTCTGCAGTTAAATAGCACTGACTGCATGGAAGAAACACATACCTTTATATCATATTGTCTTATAGTCTAGCTTATGTACCCCAGTTTTTTTATATGATATCTCCTGAAAAAGCTCATCCTCAGAGAAAATTGTCAGTCTTGTTACTCTCTAGCTCTACTCAAATGTTTCTGCCGGTAGATTCCCTTCAATCCATGTTGTGCAGATTCAGAAACCATGTACTGATGCCAGAGATAAGCGAATGTCAGGATTAAGTTGTAAGGTCCTTTCAGCAGCATAATGGGTGATGACATTTAAACTAGTGGATTTTTGTTATTACATTTTGCTTGGTGGGTAGGTCAGGGAATGAAATCATCGTTATTGGCTGATCCAATGATGAGAGCGCATCTCTGCCAGTACCATGCAACTGCTGCTGAGATCAGCATCCTTGTGGAGCAGCAGCCAGGTGAGAGGAGAGCCCAAATCCCTGTACATGGGCTGCTGTCTGGAGAGGAGGACACCCTTTTCAGAATGGTAACTTGCGCAGAAAACGTGAAAATTCTGAAAGCTTCAAACAATTTTAACATGGGGCTGTACAAAGCATATGGCAGGGCTGTTTCTCCCCACATTATCTCTACAAACTGCATTACCAAACTTCATTTTGTGTTTGCGTGAGATGTATCAGTTACACACAAAGCATAATATTCCACAATAATGGCTACAAGATTACCTCTGAAATTAAAAACTCTACTTATTTCACACAATAAACAGACGAAAACTTTGATTCTTGAACTCACTCCATTAAGTTTAAAAAGATTTGGCAACTGTTTTAGATACAAGCAGTTATAGTACTGATACAGTTACATTTCTGCATTTAAAATTAATCTCATTCACCTAATTTAAATAAGCCCAAACCAAGAATTATTTATTTCACAGACATTTGACTGCATAATCTTTTTTATTTTTGTTAATAGAAAATCACATTAACTGTAAACAATAATTGTCTCTTGAATTTACATTACTACAGTGAAGTACAAATGACAGGACAATATATTTCATTTGTCAGATTGACATATAGATAGCAATACGTCTTTTTTAACAACTAACACAATTCACAAATAAATTTCTTAATAGTCATAGACAAATTATAACACAAGTCTTCTGAATATTTAAATAGTTCACTCAATTTTTGGAATAAAATTGTCATTTCAGATATGGAGTATTACTTGGAGACAATGATTTTTAAAGATCTATCATTAGCAATTGCTATCACTATGACTAATATTATTTAACAAAACTTTTGATCTCATCTCTAAAACTAGTGCAAGTATTACACTTGCTTTTTT
Organism: Passer domesticus; assembly: GCF_036417665.1. NCBI lineage: Eukaryota > Metazoa > Chordata > Aves > Passeriformes > Passeridae > Passer > Passer domesticus. Next base: position 82,327,568 of record NC_087474.1, on the reverse strand, counting down.
TAGCCATTTTTATGCTTAGCATGAGTAGCTAATGTAATACTGAGCAATGAAACATAATCTGGCTGTGGTTTCAGTAAAATATTAGTTTTATCACTTTTATCTCTTTAATCAGAGCAAAACTCATACATTGCTTATAAATTTGTCTACTGGAAATGGAAAGTATTTTAAGAAAATACCATTCTATTTTCTGAACTATGACTTAAATCTGTGACAAGGTGAGTGGCTGCTGTATCCATATGCCTTAGAACAGCAAGGGATATCAATTTCCTTTTAATTCATATACATCATTCTTTCTTTGAAGCTCATACAGTGAAATTGAACTGAACACATGTGACAGCATGTTTCTCGCATGTGAAAAGGCAAAATGTCATTCAATTGTTTTCTCTTGGTTACTTCAGTGTCTAATGATCAGTATGACCATTTAGGCTTTCTGCCTTGCTTTCTGTGGAACTCTCTGATTATATATATATTAGGCTGACAAGGTAGTTTGGAAGGACTTCTGGAGAGCATCCTTGTACTTTCAGCCTATTGACTTTGACTTTCTGCTACAGATATCCAAAGGGACAGCTCCCTCAGCTCTCAATCTTTCTGAATCCTAAACTGCACTTCCCCCTGTAACACATATCAAAAAATCCCACTAATTTTGCTACTTTAACTAAAGAAAATTTTAAAAAGCATTACTACTTCATTCTTAGTAGTAAGAAAGACATCCTATTTTTTCATCCTTCTTAACCAGGATTGTTTTAATTAGATAAATTGACAAACACATATGTGGGGAAAAAAAAGAAAAGGGGGATAACTTCTATCTGGACAGGTGAAAAAGCATCCTGCAAGAAAGTTAGGCTATATTGTTACCTCTACATGGCAAGAAAAACTGATTAATATCTAAGAGTATTGCCAAAGAGCATATGCGTTACTAATTTTTTAATGTACACAAGTAGTTGTCACATACAGTATCCGAAGTTTAGATTTCAGCAATTTAATGCGTTGGGATTTTTTTGAACTCTGTAACAGAAATATCCCCAAAGTGCTCTGCTGACACTGCCCCTCCACTCCCCCTTCCCTAAAAAGTACCTGTATGGCATCTTCAACATTTTAGACACTCCTAAAGAAAGCATCTGCTCTTTTGCTGCCGGCAGTTCTCATGCTACAGAAAGTTGATCTACTCACCCAGGCTGTCTGTGTGAGCCCGGTTCTGTCCGTCCAGCGCTGCTGCTCTACCTGCTTCCTGCCTTCTGCATGTTACTGTGTCTCCAGCGCGGAATCTCACTAGGGCTCCCTCTCTCCCGGCATCACTTTTAAGTCAGGCAGGCGGCGAGCAGGAGCCAAAGGGACTCTCTGTCTGATTGGTTTCCATTCAGTGCCCCTGATTAATAAAAAACGTCCCTCGCAAGGAGCGGTGTCGCTGCCCCTCGCCGTGATGTTGCTGCTGATAGAGCCGCAGTGCTCAGCGTGAGAAGGTTTGGGGCTGGGGGGGGACAGAACGGCGGCTTTGCCAGCCAAACAGTGATTTGCAACTGAATGCAGTGGGAGGGTTCAGAGAGGAGGGCTTTGTTAAGGACCCTCTTATTAACTGAGGCTTAAATACAGAGGCTCATGTTACCAGCTCAGTTTGGTCTGTTTTAATAACAGGGTTAAAGGTATACCCCTAAGACGTGAATTATATGGAGAAAAATAAATTACTCTAAATATCTATACTAGCAACACAGTGTCATTGGTGTGCAATGCACATTGGAGAATGCAAAATTATCCTCTAATGCTACTACGGTGACAAATGATGTTAAGGTGAAAGAAAGCAACATGTGTGAGAATTCCCTGTGTGCTCAATGGTTTTACAGCTCTAGTGTCACTTACAGCTAATGATAATGATAGGTTTGTCACTGTACCTGAAAGTGAACATAATACGAAGTTGCAAGTGATGTTTTGGGAATTGTGACTAATAATGTTCAAGTCATTTACAGAAATAAACAGTTTTGCCAGCAACAATAATGATTTTCCTGGTTTCTGGTGCAGCCTGTTTGAGCACAAGTAATCGCTGCTCACTACTATGACACCAAATGTTCAGTATTACAGAATATTGTGGTTTGCTTGAGCTATCATTTTCAATTAAAGCATAACATTGTTTACTAAAATTAGAACACTGAGTATCCTAAGTTCTTTTGGTTTTTTGGGGTTTTTTTTTTGCTATTTGTGCCTTTCTGTGGATTCCTTTCCTGGGTGCTAAAGACTAGTACAGTCAATGACATAAGATAAAATTTTGTGATGGAAGTTCTAGAAACTGGTTGCCATTACTTTCTATACTGACAAAGCCTGATGATAGCTGTTGTGGGCACCAACAGAATATCAGGAAATGCTGCAAGGTGAAGCTGTCTTGTAACATAATTAATTTAGTACCAACACTTTCTTTCTTGGAAAGATGAATCATGAAGCTAGTTTGTAGTTATGAAATTTTGTTGGGGCTCTGCTTTCAGTAGGTGGGGAGAAAAAAATTGGATTTAATCTGGTGCTGAAACTGTACTATAACAAAAGGAAGATTTGCATCAAATAGCCAAGTGAAAAATCTAAGGGTTTCTTTAGGCTCTTGTTATTTCTTTAGTAATATCATTGATGAGCTCAACAGACTCATATTCACAATGCACTGCACCTAGTGAGAACTAACTCGCCATTGGGTCCTATCTGAAATTATTGAGGGGTTGATGAAATTCACAGACACCAGTCAGAGCCTTTCCATTGAATTAAGTGGCAGTTAAACTGGGATCTGAACAAACTAGGTCTTTGCTGAATGCTGCATGTCCATGAAGGCAATATTTGTGTCGTGTTACAGTGTGCAGAATTAGGTCTAATGTTGGAATATCAGAAAGCTAAACCCAGAACTAGAACAAAATCAATTACTGTAGTCCAGGTAAAACACATAAAGTTCTAACTAGCATTTTCATTCCACAGTATGTCCACTTTAGCAATGGAACTACTGGGAAAAAAAAGATATTTAGTACAATTTTTGTCCCAGTAAATATATGGGAGAACAAAAAGAAAAGCTACTGACAAGTGTATATTTCTGATGTCCTAAGGTCCTGGTGCAGATTTAAATCTTGCAGATCCTAAAAGGTATTTTCTTAATAGGAAGATGTCTGGATGATAAAAAGGCATGAGTAATGGCTCTACTTTTTTTCATTGTGCTGGCTTTTTTTCACTCTTTTGGCTTCTGTTCGGGAACATTGTGGCTACTCTAATCAATATTAGGAGACAATCCAGGTATGAAGGAATCACTGAAACTGAAAAGATGAACAAAGTATCTTTTCATAATATTTTCTTGATCTTATTCATTGGCATCTGGGGAACTGGCCCCTGTTTAAAGGTAGGCTTAGGTCTGCTCAATACCAGTCACAGTACACTCAGATAAATGGACATAGCTCCATTTGATGTTGAGGCCCTCTAAAATTTTGTAGTAAAACAAGCAACTTTATTTATATTAGACAGCACAAGGTCTGCTCCCTCATATCTATTTTTCATTGTGTTTCAAATACAACACAGTAACTATTATAGGGAGGAAACATTGAAATTAGATGCCATGCATTTACAGAGAAAAGGAGCATTCCTAATGCAAATAGTGTTGCATGATGGGCATAAAAAGTTTTGCTATATACACTGTAAGTGTAATATACATCAAAAGTAGGCCAAAAAGGAAAAAACTTAGGTGTGACAGCAAATAGGGAGAGATGGGTGGAAATCTAAGGCTGTACTCTAACATGCAGAAGGCTACTCCATACAGGGGAGGAATACAAAATTCTCCTTCTGAAAAAGAGTGGGCAGTGGAAAACGATGGAAAAAGCAGAAAGTGCACCAAAAGAAAAGGCAGGAATGCTTGTATTGCAAGACAGGCTGTACTTCAGTTTTATATTTTATGAAGTCTCTTGGAATCACGTCTCTTTTCACTCCTATTTGTCTTTCTTTCTTTACCTTCACAAAGATTTGTCTGCTAGCATCCATGGGAAGCAGGAAGCAGTGATTACATACCCAATCTTCATTGAAATTCTAAACATTTCCTTGTTTCACAGAGGCTAAGATCACTCAGAAGTGCACACGGAGTTGGGCTGGTTGCCATGTTAAATCATTCTGAGTTCAATCACTTTTTCCCATCAGTTTTCCTTTTCCTGACATATTTACACTTAACTTGTTTAAAAAGAAGTAAGTGCAAATAAAACTTCAGAAGGGGAAAGTAATGATCTATTTTTATCCCTAGGTTTCTCCATCTATACGTAGTCAGAATATGATGCCTAGGTCTGCTGGTGGGACTGCTATTTCATCTCTTCTGGTAAAAAAAAAATCTGAAAAACCAGGGCAGACCTGAATTTTCACATATCTCTGTTTCCACATGTCCTAGGGTCTGTAAGAAAAACTTGGCCTGCAGTTTATTATGCCACTTCAATATGAGTTTTTTATCCTCTTAATTATGCCACTTCAATATGAGTTTTTCCCATTGTCATAAATCTTAAATATGTATTTAATCTTTCTCAAATAAGAGACTGTGTGATGTCAAAAAAGGACAGTGCTGAACAGAACAATCAAGAAGCATATAGATAAATAAAGGCTTCCAGAGATTCACAGGAACAATGCTAACAGTTTTGTAAGCTCAAGTTTGCTAATTTTCACCACAGATTTTAAGATTACGAAACATAAAGAAACTGAATTGAATAATTACCACTTGTTTAAAAACTAGTCTTAAAAACCAATATTTTCACTTAGTCAATCAATTCAGAAGAATGCTACTAGCTTTTTTTCCCCAGCTTTTCTCCCAGCTTTCTACTGTTTTTCTGTGAAAGTCTTTAAATGATCCATTTGTTAAAAAATATGATCAAGTGCATGACTTAGAAAGATGGTTGGAACATTACTGTGTGAATCAACACAGGCAGACAGCTGTAACAACCACAAAATCATTGCTGAAACACAAAGAGTAAATTTATTTCTTTATTTCCTAACTAGAGGATCTAAATCACCTGGACGGAGACATCCAAGTGGGAACACAGGCAGCATCAGGCTCAGTTCATCCTGTGAACAGTGAGCCTGTTGTTTGCACACATTTATCAAGGGCCAGTGCATGTGTAGTTTACCACCATGCTGAGGTCTCCTCAGCTTTGATCTTCTCTCTCCCCCAAGACAGGGAGCTCAAACACATCTGTGAGAGTGCCTTTGAGTCTCTCAAAACACCTGCATCATCTCCACACAGAGATTCTTCTCAAAACAGACAGAGGACAAACTGCATTTGGAGTAATATATCAGGTTTCCCACACTGTTGCTCTCTAGGCCTTGGCATTCCCAGTTGCAAGATCACCTGAGAGAATCTACCATCCTCCTCACCATTCTTCTGCTTTTAACAATTTCCTCCCAACTATTGCTAAATAAGACATGACAAGCATGAGATTTTGGCTGCCTCCATCCTTTGTATATACTATCCAAATGATAGGACATAAGAGAGAGAATATCTTCTTTTTTTATTTTTTTTCCCCATAATGAGTCTCTTTCTTTGATAAAATTATGCAAGGAACAGCCACTCTGTTTTGTTTTGAAGGAGAGTTTATTTCTGTATATGACTCCAAGTTCCCAAAAAAGACATGAGAGGAGGGAAGGCATGTATGTGAGAAGAAACCCATATCAAGACCAAAACATGATGAGAACAATTAGACATTGCTAAACTCTGAGCTGTTTTCAAAAATTATTAAGTTAAAACATATGCATAAAGCAATCCTGTGTCACACAGATCATTGGATTAGGCTAAGATATCTCCAGGGTTACTTGTGCTTCTGATTTGAGAAATACAGTAGTAAAAGCTTTAATTAAGAACATGTGCAGTAATCAATTTTATAGCCTAATAAGTATATTCTCTTTACAGCATTTTAAAGTAAATTAAATCCCAAAATTTGATTTTTCTCCCAGCTTTTTAAAAACCCAATAATTCATTTATATAGTTGGCACAAAATTATTTGATTCATTTGCCATGTAGATACATATTTACATACATGCATCTCTTGTCCATTTATTTCCATGAGAAAGTTTGTTTATCTCAGTAAGTCAAGATTCAAGAACAATGCCATAGTTACCTTGATTTTGTGGGTTAAATAGATGAAAAAAAAACATTCTGAGAAATCCCTAGTAGTTTCAAATTTATTATTTATTTTTCTTTTTTCCTTTTTTTTATTTGTCATCCATAAATCAATGGTATTAATCACTCCTATCTTGCTTCTTTTTCCTCAGTCTGCAGATATGCTGTTTTGAAATATTAAAATTAGATAAATATGGGTTAGGTTCTGCTGAACCAAAGTTGTAAAATGTCAGGCCAGATTTTATAGCAGCAAACATTAATGTTTTCCAGGCATTTAATCAGTTTAAAGCTGGTGAAGATTTTAAAAGTACATAAACCCAATCTAACTATGTATAAAAATTGAACTGTTCAGATTCCTTATCAATTTACCAAAATGACCATGGAAGAATGATTCATTACATACACAAAAAGTAAACTTTAGTGTACAAAAGTAAAACTGACAAATATTAGATGGAAGGTACAAATACATGAAGTGAAAATAAAGCAATGTACATGAAATTATGAGTGTCAAGCTGAATTTCCAGTTACAATTATTTTATAAACTGACTTAGAAAATTATTTTTCAGTGTTATATAAAGACTTTTTACATTGATGGCTAGTCTTGGTCATAATCTTTAATACAGATTGTTTTCCTTGGAAATACTGGTTCATTGAAAGTACTGACAAATCTTGGTTGCTTTTTGTTTTCTTTATCCATGCTTTGGGTGTAAAAATGTGACCATATGATTCCTGCATTTAATTAAATCTTTCAAAATTATTTAATTTGTTTTGATTTACCTTATCTAGATATCCTTTGTGTCTTATTCTGAAAATATTTTGAAACTAATATGCTTGGGAATAAGACTTCTCATTTCACAGAAATTTGAAAAATCACATTGAATGAAAAATTTCTTGGCCTTTCTACAGTAATTATTCACTTAATTGCAGCAGCAATACACTTTCTCAAAGTCTTCTTTTGAAACAAATTTGCTTAACTTGCAGAGGAAAAATAAAGAATATATTGTTTTGGTACAAGAAATAAAGTTAAGGTAATATTTTGATTTGGATAACCTGAGGTCCATTTTCAAACAAAAAAAGAAAAAAATCCTCCTTACATCTAAATATTAAAACCATAAGGCTTCCTAAATATTGGCAAAAATATTAAATCCTCCTGGCCAGTACAAAGGAGCATACATTCCAGCACAGAGTGAACCTCCATGTGAGCTGCTTACAGAAGAGAAGACCAAATCTACAACGGTCTTTAAGTACCTTCTACAGAAAAGAAGCGTATAAACAAAGCATGTAATATGTTTTAGAAACTGTGTCATTTACATGGACAAAAAAACCACTCTACCTTTCTTGTTAGGGAAACATGTCTCTAATGTGCCACAGCAAAGCTCTCATCTCAGAGCAGACACGTTGATCTGGAACTGCTCCCAGCCTCATGCAGGTGTACACACACAAACCAATTAACTACCTACCAAATGTTTCAGGGCAACAGTAGAATTGCTTGTGGTTCAGAAGAGACACAAGTCAAGTGCTCTGCAGTGTAAACGTCACCTTCTAACTACAGACACAGTGAAAATTTCTGAAAATAAATACTGCAATATTTGTGACTTGCTAAGGAACAGATAGAAAGCACTTTAGCTCCACATGAAATTTCCATCCTTAATTCCATAGCTAGAGTGCTTAGGAGCTTTGTATGTGCATTCAAAAATTGATTAAGATGAACTGCTAACTATTCAACTGTCATTTCTTCATAAGCTTCATGCCTAAATTCTTTGCTCAGAGTGTGTGACATTTGACAGTTGTGAAGAGCTACTGAAAATCAGGGGGAGGAGACTTGTTTTCTTGTAACATTAAAGGAGAAGCTGGTTTCAAACACAGTAAAAAGCAGAAGCACTGCCTTTTTTAAAATGAAACAAAGCTCTGTCAGATTATATTTTGTCCCTTGATATGACAAGGTAAAGGATGAAACTGAAACAGAATAAATTGGCTTTAATTCTTACTAAATTGGGATAAATAAGTCTATTAACAATGATCTTAGTCTGTCAGTGCAGATTATTCCCAGACCTCTTCTGTATTGCTCTCTTTTTATGGCTGTAAAACAGTGAAAAATGTATAATCTTCTCAGAACATGCCATTGTGCTTTCCCAGTTTGGGAAATATATATTCTTTTTACTTGAGGTTATCTAGATTAAATTCTTCACCTTCTGTGTGGCAATATTCAAGTTTCCTTCCACTATAGTCCTTGGAGCACAACCAGAACTCTGATTGTGCTGTAATTGGATCTTGAGTTGAAATTAATTCCACCACTTTTACTGGTCCAGAAGTTAGACAGCCACTTGAAGTTGTTTCATGGATAATCAGTGGAAGGAGAAGGAGGTCTCCAGAGGGAAATTCATCCCATTTTAAGATAGCTATTTGAAGAAAATTCAAGTTGCTAAGCAACCTCATCTGGATTTTTTTCTTTCTCTCACTGACTATGGAGGGAACCCTGCTGAGAAAGTCAACTGTTTGCCTAGCTTCCAGCTGCTTATGGTAGGTGAGATGAATCCTGTCCTCTAGGTCCCAGAGTTCTGAAAAGATTGTGATCCATGATGCCAATTATCCAGGGTAGATAATTTCCCCAGAATTGTTACTTAAGTATGTTCCTAGTCATCATGATAGGGAGGGAAAATGAAAGTGCAGTTGAAAACAGAGGTCAAAAAAGAAGATTTTAGCATGTTATTTATTAAAGCACACAATGGTCAGTTTTATATCAGAGCTTGGCATTGCCATACTGATGACTGACAAGATAGCTATCTAAATAACAGAAATGTAACAATACTGAGAGAATAAACAGTGCTATTAAATAGTTTGCCCTGGTCAAGCCAGTTAGTTCTAGTGAATTCTTAGATAGATTTTACTAGACGTGCATGCGTAGGAGGTATGCAGATCATTGAGATTTTTCTAATTAAATAAAATATTAATATTGAAATATTTTAGAGTAGAAAAACAAACAAAATATTGAAACAATACCATGTTTATTCCTCTAGATTTTTTTAATTATCTTTTTTGACCTTAGTTTTGGTTTAATTTTTTTAAAGCAACTCCCAACTAATTAAAAAATTATCTTCCAGTCAACTCTAATGGCATTGCTCTCTGATAGGAGAAGATAAGCGAGAGAATTAATAATGTGCTCTCATGTTTACATTTCTATTCTTTTATTAGGAAAACCCTATACCCTCTTTTATGGGTCTGTAAACTATAGAGTGCTTGCTTTCCTGGACTTTATGTTCACAAGTCTTTGATTGACTTAAGGTGATTTATTTTTACTAGAAAAAATATGTTGCCTCAAGTTCCATGAAATAATTTTTCTCAAATATACATGCATTTTTGGAAAATACTACTCTAAACAGAGGAACAGAATTTTTAAAGGAGTTTCCATTGTGGGAGTCTCTATGTAAGTTAAAGTATTCTTTACAAATATCACAGGAAATACTGGCAAAATTATACTGAACTTCTGGATACTACAAGAGGTTAATAAAAACCTCATTACCATATTCTGTAAGTGTGCACACAGCAACAGGTGAACTTTTACAGGTTAACAAAAAAGTGCCCTGTGTTTTTGTTTACATATTGTCTTTACATGACATGGATTCAGTACCTTTTCTGTTTTACAAGCATTTTAAGTTAGGTATAAGGATGCGGAGACAAAAAAAAAACAACCAAAAACAGGAGGGAGAATAGATCACAATAAGAATAAAAAGAAGAGTAAAATGAGAGGAAAGCACATTAGATAAATATATCCAAATGTGCAGCCTGATCATCTGGTTATCTTGTTGTCTAATAAAGCATTCAAAATTTATTCAGATTCAAATTTATTTATTCAAAATCCAAAAGATATTAGCATGTTAGTGAAAAGCAATATAGGTTGCTCAAAGAATGCATTATTTTAACAGGCGTAGAAAACCTCAAGCTTCAAAATATCATCCTTTATTGAATAAGCATCCTCTTTGGATGGAGGCCAGATGGAGTGTTGGAGTACTTTGTTTCTCAGTCCCTCTAAACACCAAAATATTCAAATTGCTGTAGCAGACATGCAACATGTAGTTTAGATGCAGATGGTTTTTTGAACTTGTGCTTGAATGAATCCCCAGTACTGTGTTGTTACAATCAGCCTTTACTATTACCTGGTTCTATTATTGTGGTGAATGGTGGGCTTTTGTAGAACCTGGTAACATAATGAGCTGGATGCTTTGAAAGCATGCTGTAAGACACTGATTTACATTACTGGGTGTATGTTTAGGTTGGATATTGGGAAAAAACTTTTCATGGAAAGAATTGTCAAGCACAGGAACAGGCTGCCCCAGGAAGTAGATTACTCACCATGCCTGTAGGTATTTAATCTATACCAACATAGTGCTTAGGGGCATGGTTTAGTGGTGGATTTGGCAGTGCTGGATTAATGGTTGGACTTGATTACACAACCATTAATAATGGTTGCACTCAGAGGTATTTTCCAAACTATTCTATTATTCCCTTTTACAGTTTAAATAGGCATAGATCTCTTAGTGTGAGTGTAAGGAATGGGAGAGAACAGCACATATGAAACTGCTGAAATTACTCATCTCAATCATATAACAGATTGGGGAACTTCCATTTATGTGCTGTATCTTCCCTAGTTGATAATGGATTTCAGAATTTTTTGAACAAGAACCTGTTCAAAGCTAAATTTTTGCCATATTGCCCTGGTTAGTGGGAAGGCAAAGTGTGCCTCCTGCTCTTTGACATAACAGCATAACTTTAGTGCACTGCCTACCAGTTGAGCAACAGGAGTTTTTCCTATGGATATATTTTGTATATTTATGTTTGATTGTGGTGGGGGTTTTTTGGTTGGTTTTTTTTTTTTTTTGGGGGGGGGGGTTGGTTTGGTTTTGGGGTTTTTTTTGTGGAAGGAGAGTATTGTTTACATTTTTTGGTTTTTGGGTTGTTTTTATTTTTTGGTAGCAGTGGTGGTGGTAGGGTTTTTGGGGCTTTTTTTGCTAGCTTTTGTTGGTTGCTTTTTTGCTGTTGCTACTATCTTTTTGCAGTACAAGTACCACCTGTGCCTAAATGAGTGTTTTTTCCTCATATAATCATACACCATTAGACGATCATCTGCAAAAATGGAGCACATCTTTGACAATGTTGAGCTGTCTTCCATCTTGTCAGGAGACATTCAGTATTTGCCAGCTCTAACCACTGCATTCAGGTCTAATGACTATTATACACATTGGTCAGAAAGGTAAAGCAATGATAAAAGATTTCCATTGACTTGCACATTTTGTCAAGTTTCAAATCACAGCACTCACATGAATATATTCAAATTATACCAATTTCTCATTTCTTTCTCTATGGGGCCTTCTGTCTTTAGGAAATAGTCTTACTTAATTAAAAGAGTGGCCAGAAACATACACCCACCTGAAGACTAAAACTCATTATGTTATTAGAGTTAAAATAAAACATATCCAAAGTCATTACTCTGAAAAGATGAGCCAGAAAAGCTAACTGGTAGTATTTCTGACCTTGCTTGTTGTGCACATACCTTTTAAAGCTTTGCTTTTGAAAAAAATAAAGAAGAAAATTTGAAATTAAAACTACATCTGCTGAAGCAGTATGTAAATTTAAATAAATAAATTAAAAACCCAAAACAAAGCAAACTATCTTTCTTGAAAAAGTTAAAGTATAAGTATAAGCAATATAAGTTCCAAGCAATGTGTTGTAGTAATTAAGCTGCCAGCAACATTTTTCCTTAATTTTGTTAACAGATAATTTCTATCTCATACAAATAATAGTATAACATTTTTAATAATCTTAGTTATTTCTGAAAACTCACTTTTTCTGTAATTTTGATTGTAGATATTGTGGTCAATTAATATTAAGACTAAAGAATGACTAAGAATTATTATTGTTCAAATTTCAATACAAATTTTAAAACTTCATTGTTGTCCAGTTGCTACTAAGAAACCACCCTCATCATATGCATAAAAATACAGCATTGCCTTGAGGATAAACTGATGCATTTAGTGTATCTGGTGTTAATATGGTGATTCTTTTCTATCCTCTCAAGTCGAGCAGAGAACTGAGGGTACTGTAATAAGGAAATCTGCAGGTTAGAGGCACTCTTAGCTGGTCAAAGAGATAAAGCATTTTTATATAGTGGCGTCATTTTACTGTTTTGACATTGGGTTTGCTGATTTCCTGTTGTAAATGTAACTTTTTAAAATTATCTGCTTGTTTATGAAAATGACTCTGAGCTAAACTTAGAGTATAAGTACTCAACACTACAAAAGAAATGTGTGTGCTTTAATCTTAGTGCATTCAGCATTCATACAATGTACCATTAACAATTCTTTTGCCATGAAATACACAGATTCAGTCACTGACTTGATCTTACCATACTGCCTGTCACAAATCCTCTCCTCACACGTTGACTGGAAGATTAGCTCAGTTTCTCTGAGATTACTCAGGTGGCTGGAGCATGGTGCTAATAACACCAGGGCTGTGGATTTGATCCCTGTATGGTCCATTCTCGTAAGAACTGCATTTGATGATTCGTGTGAGTCCCTTCCAACTCAAAATATTCTGTGATTAAAAAAAGAGCAGCCACCCTTTTGTTGATCCCTTCAAACAAGATCCCTGGCATGATCCTGCCTCAACACTTGCCTTCCCCTTAGAGCTCTGCACTTTTCCTCCTCCCTCTGAGAAGGTATGAGGGGAGCTGCACTATCTTCTCCTGTGTCTAAGCCCTAAGAGCCACTCTGCTGCTCTTTAGTTTGCAAATGGATGTTTTATAGCACCCTAAAACAGTTATAGGACTGTTAAAAAGGGGGCTCAATTAAATGAATTTCATTTGCATGAGTCTGAAGAGCTTGCATTGCAAAATTAATTTTCTTGTGCTAAGCTGCAAAACTAGTGCACCCAAAGGGTCCTTCATGTAAGGAAAAATGAGATGATTGTTTATCCTTCAGACTTGTGACCAGAATCAGTGGGGGACTAGCTTACCAGGGGCTGCTAAATTTTCCCTATATAAGTTCCATCCTTTTAAAACTAACCTCTCGGATTTTTTTCAAGACTCCTCTTTTATAAATTCTAAATTATTTGTCTTGCTGTCTTTCATTTTATATACCTTCTGCCAAGCTTCTTACAAGATTAAATTGAATTTGTTCCTCTTTCAAGTTAGGGATGCAGGGAGAGAGAGAAAAGAATTTGATGATATTCTACATGTTACTGATTAGCTTTAAAATATGTATTATCACTACAGTTTTAACCACAGTGTCATTAATAATCCTAATGAAAATTATTTATTAAAAATTCCACCTATGTGCAATTTATCCCAAGGACAAATACCCGTGATGGTGTTAAGGAAAATATAAATCCTAGAGAAATCAGACCGCTGATGAAATTCAGTCTGTGTCAAGCTGCCAAAAACTGTTTGTGGTACTGTGGAGTAAAACAAGATCTCCTGGGAAATTGCTCAGTGTGTCAGAAAAAGCATGTGGTCTGTGTGAACTACTGTTCTGGAGACGTTAAAGACCTCCAAGATAAATTAATGCAGCCCAGACACTATGCCAGCCTCTCTGTGATAATTCTGACACATTTCCTTTACCCCAAAGGAGAACCACACTCATTTAGTCAAATGTAATTTCTCCTCTGATTGATAGTTGTTGCATTTAGAGATTAAAAATATCCCAAACCTACAACACTTCAGTTGTTGACATCTTAGCACAAGCAGCAGGCAGTCATAAAGCCTCAGATTAATAGGGCTTCAGGGCAGATTTTCTTTATTCTGACAGTTTCTGTTTCATTATGTTGTGTTCCTCTGTTGCCATAAGGTTTGAGTTCACTAATTCATTTTTAATAAACAAAAATATTTTAATGCACAAAATGTAAATAATAAACACAGGGCAAACAGGAAAAAAATGCCAACAGTTGTCCACATTTTTGTAGAAAATAACAGGGAGTGTTTTGTGTCTCTTACACGTACGTAAAGAAACTGGTTTTTTTGGATTTACTATTAGCATGATCAGTGTTTGCTAATACTGAATATATAGTATAGTTTCCCCCATCTTTCTCAGAATGAATATATTTTTTAGAATTGTAAATCCATGGATATGAGTTTGACTTAAAAAAAAAAGTAGACTAACAGCAAATTTTTAATAATTAAATGAGAAATTAATAATAGTCTGATTCTTTTTTCTTTTTCTTTTTCTTTTTTGTGTGAGTATCATGTTTCTTAAGTTCAATAATTGCCTTAAAGCACATACCCATATGCAGAATTCTCATCTTCTTACTGGTGAGAAATCAATTTTCCATGACTCTTCTCTGTGTAGATTTGGGGATCTAGTGTATAGAGCTGACTCTAATAGTGTTAATATTTCTTTATTTGGGATGGAGTTTTTTTTGGTATTAAAAAATCTTAATTAAAAGTCAGTGGATGATGTGAATTAAAATTACCAAAGTAAAAAAAATAATATTTTAAAACAACCTTTCAGTAGTGTTGATTTTTGTTGTTGTTGTTGTTGGTTTTTTTGCCTATGAAAGATACAATATGTGATATTAAACTGGGTATGGACTGAAGGATTAGTTCGCTTTTATGGTTTTTTGGTTTGATTTTTCTGGAGTCATTTTAAATGGGAAAATTTTGATATGTCAAAAATTCTCAAAGGACAGGTAAATTGGTTCCTGACAGCTGTACTGATGTGATCAAGTTTGTATAGCTTCAGGCTATAAATTAAGCTATCCTTTCAATTCTTTGAAACTGATGAATGATATTACAGAATATTTTTCAAAGCAACATAGAAAAATAATAAGTGTATTCATACTAAATAAATATGATATATTAAGTATATACTTAAAATGGAACATAAACATCACATGATGATAGTGTTAATATTTAAGTGTATTAAGTACAGCATTAAAATAACAGGTTTGTGTCTGACACTGAAAGATTAGCTCATTCTCCTTTTTATGCACACTAGTATTGTCAGTGTGACATTATCATTGCTTCCCATCTAATTGCTTGTTTCAAGATAATAAAACTCTCTTCTCATATACAAATATGTTATTAATTATTGCCTTTTTACACAAAAAACCCCAGCCTTTTAACTCAGCATGAACTTCAAAAGAAGAAATAATGGATGCTAGTGAAGATAGATTGAGCAATCTTCTGTGTGGTGAGCAAGCATGTAATGCTTTCAGATCTCTCAGTGAGAAAATTCAGATCCTTTGCAATGTGTGTGTGAGGGGGTTGTTTGTTTTCCTGTGGTGTTTTTTCAGTCTTCCAGTACATCAGCAAATCAGGTGGCATGTTTTTAACAGAATCCAGGGAGATATATTACTACAAAGATATGTGGTGATGCATCCTACAAGATTCAGCTATTTGGCTTCCAGAACAACCCCTCTCAAGATGCAAACCTTTACAAAAACAAGGAAGGAAAACAAATAACTGATCAAGATCACAATGTGAATACAGCAAACACAGTAAGCAGATGGCTGCCAGAAGAGGACAATTTTCACACTGGTCAAGAAAGCAGTCCATACACTTCAAGAAGCATTATTTTATTTATGAATTAATGAAAACTTGATGCTTAGACATCAAACTTTAAAGAGGTAACTTGGCACCCAGTTCTTCCCTGAATACTCACTGGTTAATGCTTTATCACCTAAGCACATTAGCACTTTGTAGCATTGCCATGGACTATAAGGTGATAAAAGAAGTGAATTCCCCACTAGAAAAGTTGGAAACTCTCAAATGTTTTGGTGTGTACTGTGACTGCATCATGCAGACCTATTCCAGATTCCTTAAAATATCAGTGTTGCTCCCCTCTCCTTCCCACTTGTGATCACATTCTTGTACTAAATCCTTCTTCAAACCACCCCATCTTTTACCCAGCACAGGAACACTTCCTCTATAGTGTTCCTTATGTCAGGAATATAAGTCCTGATAAACCATAATGATAGCTACTGAAATGTCAATAACTGACAGAGAATGCAAGATTTTTGTGATGTTGGGAAACTCAGTGCCTCTTTGTGGGAGAGAAACAAAAATCTATGTTTCTTTTATTTAACTTGGCTTGTGTTTTCTTTCTGAAATAAACTAAGTTGATGTATGTTTTTTTCTTTTTTTATGGTTACATCAGGACAATTACATGCAGAACAAGAGTGTATCAAGGCTTATGTCTGTGTGGGGCAGAAAATACACAAAATTCAAGAGGTTTAGTCCCTTGTCCATGCTTTCTTGGCATCTTCATGCTGAGTGGGGTAGTCATGTTTGCTACAGCATGACTGGGTGCTTCAGTGCTATTCACAAGTGGATCACCAGTGCAGTGTGTTTATACCAGTTCCAAGGCTTCTCAGACTCAGCCAAAGTGCTGCTGCATGGTGAATGGCACGTCTGACTGTGGATGGTGTGTTTTGTGGATGGCCACATTTATCAGTTCTGCTGAGTGCACAAGAGCTGTGCCTACAGCACCGGCGTTAGCGCAGCTTCCCAATAATGAGGAAAAATATGGGAGGCTAATTTATTCAAGTAGAAGAACTTATACTATGCCATACTTATACTATGGATTTTTCTATAAAAAATCCACCCAAATAAGTATTTTTTGACGATCAAAAATAATCTAAAATTTGCTTATATTGATGGAAAATTTATGTGATGAGACAAACAAAAACTTTTTCTTTTAAATACAAATTTGAAAATTATTTAATAAAGTAATCCTGCTACTTTTTAAAGGCATTTTTTGTTTCCTACATTTTGAATTTTTTTAAATTAAAACCAAAATAAAAATCCAGAAGGCAGAAACTTTCCATGGAAATTACTTTTGATTTGAAGAAGTAATTTGTTCACAGCAAGGAGTCTAAACCAATCTAGAATATTAAAGACCCTGACTATATTATATTTACTCTCACAATATTTAAAAGTTTTACTTTTGCAACCTATCAATAGTCAACCTCCACAAATCAATAAATACTTTTTTTTACAGAGATGTTTAATCCCCTAACATTAACCTCCACAAATAAATAAATACCCTGTTTATGGAGATGTCAAATTCCCTAACATGCTATGGCATGATAACTTTGCACTGATGCTGCTCTTCCCTCTGGTGTGACATTCTCATGGGACACTGTTTATCAGTGTCTTTGACAGATGAATCAAGAGATAGGGGGTATGGGACTCTGCTGCCAGTAGAGTTCTGATTAATCCACTAGATGCATGTATGTTCCCATCTCACTAGCAAACCATTCTTACTCCTTTGCTCCTCCAACACCATCTGTGACACTGCCTTCAGTAACCATTTCTTTAGTCCAGCTACCTTACAATCAATTGGGAAATCAGCTGATGCTTTTTTTCAGGGTAAACTCCACCTATTTCACAATAAAATTGTATGTACATGGGATGTCATTGCTGAACAAATAGAACTGGATGTGTCTGCAGGAGAATATGTCTTTGTTTAAATTACATATAACATCCCAAATATGAGATAACAGAGGTAGCTATCCCCCAACTATGTGCTTACAATGTAAATCACCCTATAAAACCAATAATGTGCAATCTACAGTGTTTGAAGAAATATACCTTCTATTTCTAGTACAGTATAATGGAATGTTCAGCCTTGAACCAAAAGATACACTTGAAAATCTAAATCAGATGTAGAAGCTTTTCAATTTGGTCAGCATGCTTTAATTTTTTTCCCATTATTCCAAGTTAAACAAAGGATCCAGATAATACAAATAAACCAAAAGCAGTGGGATTTTTAATGTTCAGTTTAGCTTGAAGTTTCATAATACAAATATTTAAATTGTGATAAATAATTTATAGCTACATTTTCTTCCAGAATGCCTTTGATTTGTATTCCTCTATGAGTAAAATATTTTCATGGGAAATTCTCAAAGAAGTTTGTACAAGTCAGAAGTGCATATTTATTATGTTTTTGAAAAATAAATTATTGTAGTGATATAATTATTGAAAGACCAACTACACTTTCAGAAAACATAGTGCTACAACTTATATTAAAAGAAGTAGAGAACTGATGTTAAAATATTTAAGTTGACTCTAAACTAAAAATTCTTTTGCAATGAGGCTGGAGAGGAAAAATTGTAATAAGTGTCTCATGAGAAGGCCTGAAAAACATTTACATATTAATGTAGTAATACATTATTTTGAGATCACTTTTAATTTTGAAAATCTTCTGAAGGACATTTAAACTTTCAGACTGAAATTCTTATTCCACCAGAGCTCAGAAAAAATCATATGACTGTTACGATGCCAAGTTTTCTCCTCTGTCTGCTGTATTAACATCCAATTTTTAAGGATGTTTTGGGGTTTCATTCACTTTGAATGCCAATTTACTGCTATCAACTAATTTTAACAGTCTTTGAACATGTGGATCCTATGTTGCCACTGGACAGATTCTCTGGATTTGAGAATACATTAAATATAGCCTATTTTCATCTGAAGTGACTTTTTCTCCAATTTTTTTCCATTCCTTATCTTTTGTTTTTCTCTGGAGTCATCTGTGTAGCCAATGGGTTTAAATGGAAGAAGTTGCAGCTTCTACAAAAGCTCCTCCAAAAAGAAAGATTTTGCAGTATTTTTTTTGATGATGAAAGAAGTAGGCTACCGTATATATGAGTGACATTTTTAATCTCAAATGTTAGGCTTCTAAGATAAGCTGCTCCTTTGATTTTATGAGATGACTCAGTTATACAAAGTTATTTGTAACCTTCACAAACTGATACACTTGAAGATTTTTTTTCTCTACCTTATATTTCATGTTCTTTAATAAGATCCATTCTTTCTTCAGTAAGAATTTGGTGGGAAAAGTTAGTATTTTTACATATTGAGTAACCAAACCAAGTTCTAAATGTCAAGGGCAGTTTCAATTATTGTAACTGAGTTGCATTGTTGAGACATATGTATAATATTTTCTCATCTAAGTATTTCTCACCTACATAATTTCCAGCTTCAAACAGTTGTTTAATATGGCATAAATTCTGTCTTTGTGTTTTCTACATTATTTACCACTCCAATAGCATCAGGATTTGCATCTGAGCATTTTCATTCAGCAAAGATAATCCCTGCAGACAATGTGTGATTTTTTTCATGCAAATTCTGACTCTGAAAAAAAATATTACTTTGGGACAAAGTTTGCATACCAGGTGGATGAATTTGTAGTGAGTTTATATTGCTTCTGTGTTCTGATTATTAAGGATTGCACAAGTTGACAGGTTTCTTTGCCTCTCCTTCCTCATCAGAAGTTAAATCCTGCTTTTGTTGTGTTTTCTTTTAGTTTAAGACATCTACTTAAACACCTGCCTCAGTATTTTGAATGAAATTCACAATATGCTTTTTTCAGACACTGGGACATTAGAAATGCAGCACTGAACAGAAAATATCACGTCATATTGTAAAAGGGAATTTAAAATGTCAGTTTACTCAGTCAGGTGAAAGTAATCCTATTCAGGGAAGAAATTAGAAGGGTTTACAGCTATTAGTTGTCTCAGGTCAGAACGATTAAAGAAAGAATCTTATTTTTTTAAATAAGTATATGGCATTATTATCGGTACTGCCACAGTTTAAGACTTTATTTTCACTTGACAAAACAGCTTGAAAAATTACTCCTCTATGCCAAATTATTTTATATGTAGTAGGGAAAAAAAATTCCTTCTTTGTATAGAAGTTACTTGGCCCTATGTAATCCCAGACTTCCTTGTATTTGTTCCTATCTTAACCTATTTTTTCCCTCACCCTTCTCATTTCTTCTTCTGCTTGAGTTCTCCTCAAATTCAAATGTGACTACAGGACAAAGTTGACAGCCTGCCTTTTGTAAGGCACCATCTCATAAGTGAATGTGTTTCATAGTGGTATTCTCAGCTCATTTCAGCTGCTATTTAGGCAAAGCTGTAATGCTCAACTTGTGATTGTTAGAGTGACAGTAGATGACACCAATTTTTTTGAGAGAAGTAGATAAATACAGCTTGGAAGTATAATAAAAGTCAAGAAATAGATGACACAGGAATACTTTTTTTAACACAGTGTTGAACCTTTTACCTCAGAATAATTTTGGTTTTCACATAACAAAAATATAAACTTTTGTATTTATTTTTTAGTTCAAAGGAATGAAGATACAACATAAAAACTCAGTGAAAGCAAAGGTCCTTGTTGCTTTAATCTGAATTACTAGTGGAAGTTAAAGTCTTGAAGGAGAAAAGAGTTTACTTTGACATGTTTACTCAGGTGAAAATTACAAGCTACCTTGTCTTGTCCTCACATTGCTTGAACCCTGTAGTGAAGCCACTTAGTGCTTGCTGCAAGGCAAGCAGGGAGAAAGTAAGGACACAACGATTCATCACATTATATTGTATTCTGGAAGATATGGAAATAATGATGCACACAATAGAAAGCCTGATGGATGGAAATGAAGAATTTTTTAGGTTTGGCATTTTGAGATTCCTATGCTTCTGCAATTATCTTCAATTCATTCTATAGAGTCTGGCTTTCCCCACATTTAATAGCTTGGTGATTTTTCTTCTATTCTTGAGCTAACAGAAGTGATTCTAGAAAACTGACTAGATGTTTTTCCAGATGATTTTCTTCTAATGTCTGTGTCTTGCAAGGAGAATCGAGGATTATGTGCTTGTACAGTTAAAAATTCAGCAAGAAACTTCAGTTTAAATAGTTTATCTTGATGATCTCCAACAATCTACATATTAATTACTTTTGACCACAGACATCTTCAGTATTCATATTCTTTTATTTACATGTTTGATTGTTGATAGATCAATTCCCATTAATCTAATCAGAAGCCCAGAAGGCCTTTCCACCTGAAAAAAAAAGCCATAAGGAGATGCTCATTACACGATAGTATTTTGTACCATTCTTGATCACCATGGCTTGACAGAAAGGAACGGTCCAAGTATACCTACAAAAATGGCAAATTTTCTGACCGCCTGTTCTGACATTGCCAAGCAAGTGTTCATTTCTTGATTAACACTACTTTATTGAAAAGGTTTCACTCATTTATATTCAATTATCAACAGAGGCAGCTGTTTCAGGAAATAGTAAAAGGCATAGAATAGAGGAATTTTCATTTTCCTAAGCTCAATGAAGAAGGCAGAGAGGTCACACATGCCTAGTTCTTTCCATGCAGGGAAAATACTGCAACTATTTTAACTACATTCCTACCAGGCAATAGACAAAAGAAATATTTGCGGAACAGTGAAAAAATAAAGGGGAAAGGTAAACTTTTTTTTTTGTAAGTAACATCTAAGATTCATTTTTCTCAAGACTCTTCTAAATTGTTTTCCTTCTGATTTTTCTGTCTAGTGAAATAACAAGAAGAAAAAGAAACAACTGACAAAGCAGAGGAAACAAAATGTAGTATTTTGCATTTTATATCTTTACTTTATAAAATCTATGAAAATAAGTTCAAACCATAACAAAAGCTTAAAAGAAAAATAATTATTTTGACCCCTCTATTAAAGGGAGGGGAAGACAAAGAAGTCTCATGGAATCTTCATCTTTTCATGCATTTTTTGATCCAATTCCCCTGTAATCAGTAGCAGTCTTCTCTTAACTTCAGTGAAAGCTGAAGTATGCCTTGGCCAGAAATTAAAAAGTCACATTGTACCTGGACTCTGCCCTCCAGAATTTTCATTTCTTTTCAGCAGCAATGTCACTCTATTAAAATTATCTTAAAAGTAAGGGTTTGGTCAGCTATGAATGCAGTCATAAAAGGAGTGGTTGTTGCTGACGGAAGTGATTTAATAGGCAGCATTGCCCATCACACAATTTCAAAGATCACCACTCAGAAAATTTTGGAAGACATCAAAACTGCATATATGTATACTTGTATAGGATTAATTAGAAGGTGTTTTGGGAAAGACTTTCATTTAAGAAATGCTAATTCATCAGATGAGTCACTATTTTACATGGTTCATAAGGGTTTTCTACCTAGGTTTGTTTGGTTTTCTGGGACTTTTTTGCATTTATCTTTTGCTTCAATTCTCACACCTGATTTATCCATCATTTCTAATCATCTTATCTTCCCTATAATGCCTTTATTTTCTTCTTCTATCTCAAACACATTCTTCTACTGACCTCTTAAATGGTAATCCTGTTTTGCTATTTTATAACCATCATGTCTGTTTGCTCTTTCACCATTAAAATCAGCAGATACAAAATATTTTTGCAGTTTATCTTCTTACACTCTTCTTTATTTAAAAGCTTGTCCTGAACTTTTCTTATACACCCAGAGCATTCTTTTTTTTTTTTTTTTTTGACATCATCATCCTGAATGGCATTAAATTCCACTTGTATGTCATCATTAATTCACAAATTTACTAATCTTTCAGTTATTTCTGTATAATACTGTCGGAACCCAGAACATTTCTCTGGATGCCCTGGATGTCTCAAAGCCCTGGCACTGGCTCAGAGACCCTGGCAGGAAGCCAAAGACACCTGGAAATTCGATCTTAATTCATGGAGCAAATTGCCAACCTTATATGAAGAATTACAGGTCACAAAAGTTTAAGTAGCATAGTAGTAGCAATCACAGGGTGAAGGGAAAAATTTCTGGAAAAATTTCCCCCACTGTACAGGGGGATTTTGTATGTTGTACAGGGGGGTCTGAAATTCTGTACATGGGGGTCAGGGTTTCTAAGATGGAGGAATTTGGGTGTGCCCTGTCCTTCTTTCTTCTCCTTGGCACCCATGTTCAGGATGATGTTGGCATGTGTGGATTGGTTCATGGTGAAGGTACACTTGCCAACAAGGGCAGAAAGTATTGGAAATTAAAGGTAAATATCTAATACGTAGTTTTTACTATAAAAGAGACAACCGCCCCGTGGGCGGGGGAGAGTGCCCTTGGCTGTCTTGCTGATCAGACCTCGGCTGGACAGACAGAAAAACTTTGTAGGTAAGGAACAATAAACACAACTGAAGACCGAAAAGCAAGAGTCCAGACTCCTTCTTCAAAGCGCAGCCTGCCCAGAACCACCTTTTCCCGTGCTGGGGCAGAGACAAGTGACAGCCGACCCCAGCAAATACCTCTGAAACAAGTCCTTTGATGGTTGCCTGCAAAGCTGAACTCCTGTTTAGGTACTGAAACACCATACCACCTACACTTGATTATTTTCCCCCCTGGTATTTATATAAAATCCTGCTGCAAAGTTTTCTTATATTCTCTGTTACCAAGGCCATAAATGCTTCTTTGTTGTCATCTTCTTCCTCAAATTTACCTTTCTATAACTTGCCTAAAAAAGCATGACTTTTAAGGGCATCAATCGCAATTTCTCACTCTACTTACCATTCTTTATTCTCTACCAAAAATTACCTGGAATATATGACAAGATAAAACATTATCTCCCATTGTTTTCTGGCTAAACAGTGAAAAAAACTGGCTTCAGCCCTATTTAAGTGCAAGTCCACGTGTTGCATCATTATTTGTCAAAAAAACAAATTGGTTTTAATTTCTTTTGTTTTCATTTGTCAAAATTTTCTCCAGGAAATATGACATTATTTAGATAGGTAGTGTTTCAAAATCACTGACTGCCAGGGCAGAACGTATCCATAATTTCTATCTTATTCTTCTCATACTTCTTGTTTAAAGATTGGAATGCAACTCTGTGGTACACAAGTTTTTAATTATTTTACACCAGTGCACCTCTGTGTCCTGTGATGCCAGTTCAGAGCTATGACATTTAAGTACCAGAATCAATTATAAAGAGTCAACAGAAATGAAAGATTTTTTTTTTTTCTGTAGAAGAAAGCCCCAGCATTATACTCACCAATAGCCTTGATAACTTTCTGTGGAGAAGTGACAACCCAGGGGTTTTAGTTCCTAGAATAAGAACCAAAGAACAGCCCTAATGCACAAATCCTGTCACTCAGCTGCAGTATGCATTTCTTTTAATTAGTGGAAACTTTTACCACTCTCCAGTTTTTTACTGCTTCACAGTTTTATCTTTTGAATTTTACATGACAGTAAGGTTTATTTGCAGGCACTTACCTGGTTAACACACAGGACTGGTGTTCTCTGATACCCACAACACCTACTAGCGGGTGGCGCTTTCTGATTTACTCCCTTCAGCTCTGGAAACCTCCTTTCCCCTGTTTTTGTTATAACGAAAATATAATATTTCAGAAGGGAAGACTTCCAAATATCATTCTAAAAGATAATTATGGTTTTTTAATCTGTACTTGTCATTTGAACAAACATTATTTCCCTGTTAGGTGGTATCAACAAGATCTCTGAATAACGAAAGCAATTGTAGATGGAATTTCAGTTATGGTTTTATTAATAAATCTACATATTTTCATGAAAAACAATCCAAATGACTGCTCTATGTCTGAAGCTGCTAAATTTTAAAGTATGAATTGAGAGGAAATTGTCCTCTACGGAAAATCTTTGAACTATGGCAGTAAATAGACATGATGAGTCAGTGAATTGCAAACCTTGTGCAAGTCACATCAAAGAGTAGCCAAATAAATCAAAACTAAAACAAGGAAGAACATAGTATGGGGAGAAATATATATAATTTATTTGAATATTGAGTTTACAGAGGAATAAATTAGCCTTCATTTAGATCGAAAAGCTATTCCATTGGTAAGAAAGATGGGCAAGATTAGTCTGTAACTTCTTTCATATTGCTGAAGCAAATGTCAACCTGTCTTAAAAATTTCATTGGTCTGAAAATATATTAGTGAGATCTGTCACCTTCTGTGGAATCAATAGCCCAGGAAAACATTCGAAAAGTGTTTTGACTCCTCTGTGAGTTTTTAAAATCTCATTTTGAAAGCGCTGTAATTTGGCCTATCATTAAATTTCAATCTTGTCACTGTGGTCAGGGGCGTGAAACTTCAGAAAGAATTTGAAACCCAAATCAAGATTAAGAATTAGATGGAAAATTGTTCTTGTTTGACTTCAGTTCTACATAACAGCTAGATCTCATGCCAATACATAACATAAGGCTTATTTTCTCCACCAGTGGAGAGCTTATGACTTTCATTACTTTCACGGCATTTCAAACCTCTAAAGTTAAGAACACTTATAAATATATATGTCCTCATGAGACGGGTACCCTTTCTAAGCTAGAAAATAAATATTTCTCATTTCCAATTCAAATGACCATAAAACTATAAAACATCTCAGTGTCAAGTCTAGTCTTATCTTGAATGTTAATTCCATTCTCCAGAAGTTTGAAAGAAGTTAATGATAAAGACTTAGGTATATTGACTTGTTTTCTATAGTTGAAGTACTTTAAAAATGCCTACAAGATATTGAATTGCAATTCCTATTTTCAGAAAATGATATGATACTTGGGAGATCAAAACTACAATTCTTCTGACTACACAGGCGACTGCAACTAATACAAAGATACCTTAGGAAAAACACAAAAATGTTCTGTAAGATTATGGAAAAAAAAAGATACCATATATGAAAAATAAGCAATATTCAAAATTATTCAGATCAAGTCAAGATAACTGCAACATAAAAATATTTGTGCATGGAATGATATAACATTTTCTGTTTTGCATATGCATCTTATTTTACAGAAACAGAACTTGTTTGGTCCCAGAGTATAACGGGTTGATCCCTGCTAGCAACTAAGCCCTCACCAGCCAATTGTTCACTCCCCACTGCCAGGATGATGGGGAAGAGAATTAGAAGGGCAAATTCAAGAAAAAAAGTAATGAATTAAGATAAAGGCACTTTTCTAACTGAGTGAAAAAAACATCCAAAATCCAAAAGCTAATGCAATTATAATAACAAATCACCTATTGCCAGCAGACTGATGGCAACCTGTCTCTGAATAACAGTTAATTTGGAAAAACTCAGCCTCCTGCCCAAGTTTTGTAAGTGAGCATGATGTTATGTGGTATGGTATATCCCTTTGGTATGCTTGGTTCATTGTTCCAGCTCCTTCTCCTCCTATGTTCTGGCTGATACACAGCCTACCTCCTGGGGCAGGGTGCAGAGTGGGAAACAGAGAACGAAGGTCTTGATGCTCTGCAAGTAACGTTCAGCAATAATTAAAACAGATATGCTATCAACCCTCTTTTCTCGCAAACCTCAAATGCTGAACTGTAGAGGTGCTGAAGAAAGTTACTTCCATCCCAACCAGACCCAGTACACAGACTCTCTATAACAAACAAACAACTCCCCCCCATAAATTAAAATTTAAAAATTAAAATTAAAAAATTAAAAATTAAAATTGAACTTAATTCCTAAGAGGTAAGGTTATTTTGCTTGTTTTCTTCTACTTCTAAGATAATGCTGTTCTTATTGTCATTAATTCAAGTTAGGAGGAAAGAAACTATAAGCATTTAGTTATAAATGCACTTAAAATATTTCCTAAATAAATGTCACAGTACTCTCAAAATAACCTCATACTAATACAGTCTTATTTGCCCTCAAAAGGAGATTAGTTTCTTGAGTAAATGTTGTCAATGCAGTCACTTAGATTTCCTGTGAAAATAGTACAGATAAGAATGTAGTTTTGAAACACAATTGAGCCTTCCTGCCTTAACCATATGACAAGAAGTTGGCCTTCAGGGGATCAGCTGTCTATGGCTTCTGGATCACTCTTGAGGAAGTGACATCTTCTACACCCTATGTAGAACCACAACCAACTCTTTTGAAAGACATGTCAGCTCTCCTTAGAACCTGTGTCCCGGTATTGTTTGTCTGCTGAGACATAGGCTGTCTGTGGTGCCAGGATAATTATATTTCCTATGACTGAATGCACCACCACTAAAACAAACGAATGAATATTATCATCTTAGTAGAGTATAGAGAAAATTGAAATACAAGCACTACTCTGGGACAGGAAGCACTGGTGTAAGGACACAGGCTGGGGACTGCCGGTCTGGCAGCAGCTCTGCAAGAAGGGATCTGGAGGACTTGGCAAACACAAACTCAGCATAAGCCAGCTGTGAGCCCTGGCAGCCTAGAGATATTCACAGGGGCACAGATAGGGCACCATAGGGAGGAATTATAGCACTCTGCTTGGCACCTGTTAGATCCCATCTGAATACTGTGTCTACTCTAAACTATCAAGAAAAGCGTAATACAAAAGCCAAGCATTCTACATCTGATATTCAATATTTGTATATTGGTCCATTAAATTCTAATTGTCTGTTTGAGAATTTTTGTATCAGATGAGTTCTCTCCCAACAATTAAGGAGGCCTCTGAAAGATTTTGGGCACATAAGTAAATGAAGAGCTACAGCTTTTTACCTAAAGTTTAATGAAATCTTTTTTTTTCTCAGCATGGAAAAGTTGCTCATGGTCATCAGTGAAGAGAGATCTAGGATCCTTTCATTCACCACAAATCAAAACAATTTGAATAAAAATGACATTTTTAGTGAACCAGGAGCCTGAGATTTTGATCAGTTGTTGCAATACAAGTAGAGCTAAGAGTCCTTTTGTCATCTCATTAAAAAGAGTTGTGTTCAGATGGGTTTGCTATAGGCAGCCAAAGCAGTTTCACTGAAGCAGAATGCTTCATCCGTTTATCTGTGCCAAATTATAGAGGTATTTGGAACATGGATATCTTCATAAAATCCTACCATGTTCTGCTGCTCAATGTCTGTGAATATTTTATGAAAGTAGATAATAAAACTGTTATCTACTATTTCCTAATTTCTAAACTGCACCCATTGATGCTGTGGAATATGTTCTGTCACTACATGAACACATGGGAGAAAAGGCAGTCTGCATAATTTGGATTCATCCAGGGTTTGTCATAGTTGTACGAGCAAAAGTTCTTGCAGAAGGATAATTGGCTAATTTTATGTCCTGCTAATTCTTTCTCCCTTTTTTATATCCATGGTAAGGTAAGCCATGCTAGATATCCTTATTAGGAGTAGTTAGTTGCCTGTTTCTTATCAACAGCCGTGTGTATCCATACCGTCTCCTGTTTCCACCCCAATCATTTGTTCCTTCCTGCAGACTAAAATTCCTTTTTTTTGTGGTCTGTATTTACAGGAAAAATAATTAGAACAATTTCTACTGTTTGTCTCATTATAATTTTGCTTGTGTCTGGGTAAGTAACAGTCTAGGCAACCTTCATTCCTTCTTTCTTGATTCAGAGATGTCTTTTGAGATAGGCTTGTATGAAGATACTAACTGGTTGATAATTTTTTTTTTTAATAATAAAGAGTGTTTCATTAAAAAATGTCATTTGTGAAACTCTATTCTCTCTGCAGAACAAAAACCTTTGAAATTCAAAGGACAGACCAAAATATCTCTTGATTACTTCAAGGCTTCAGGGAGTTGCCTGGTGTATCTTATAACCCAGAGAAACTTTTTTGTTACTATGTTTGCAGCCTCACAATTCTCTTCCAAGACTTATTTCATCACCTTCCAGAACTGTTATACCTGTCTTTGTTATCTAAGTAGCACTCTACTGAAACTTATATTTAAAATATTTCAACATTAATTGAGTTCTGAATTTTGATTATCCTCAGTACAGCACTAAACTCAATATGTCTGGCTTTTTGCCAAATGTTCTGAAAATGGTACTGAAGTAGATTTTTAAGGACTAGATATTTAAAATAAGAGGGTTTTGCAGGTGCCCAGTTTATTTTTTATCCTTTTACACACTTTTAAATCTATTTATTCTCTCCAGCAATGAATAAAGTAGTTTCATTCATTGTTCTCCCAAAAATAGCCTCTGAATTCATTAATGCCATGTTCATATTTTTTAACTTTCTGTTGGAAAATTAATTACTTTTTATATAAATATAAATCTGTAAAATTTCTATCTTATCACCCAATTAATATTGGAACTAAAGCAAATGGCATCTCATAATTATTTAATTTCATGTCAAGAATTGCTTTATTTTTCTGAAGGCTTTTATTTTATTCCAATAAATGTCACAATTTCAAGAGAATTTCTTTATATTATACTTTCAATATCCTCTCATTATATAACTATTTAAATTTATTTAAAATTCAATTTCTGTCAGATGTTTTTTAACCTCAACAGCTGTGACAACCCTTCCTTGGCTCACCAAAAAAATTTGAAATAAACCAAACACTCACTATCCATCATGTATTAACTCCAATATAGAGTAGATGATAAATGGCATATAGTGATGAGAAAACTGAGACACTGGTTGTTTGTGATCATTCAAAGTTTTGCAACAATTTTTAGGAAAAATGAGAGTGTTCAGGTAGATTAAAATTGGCAAATTCCAATTTCACTTGTAGATTCCAAGATACATTTTGTTTTCCCTGGTATTTTAGTGTGTAAAATGGAAGGTATTGTTTTTCATTTTATACTTTCAGACTCAATACTTTGTTCAACACATTGGAGTGGTGAGTGGGACCCAAAAATAGAGACACAAGATGTAGCCAGCCTGCGAGTGTACTTCACTCAGCAAGTAATTAATTTGGAAAAGCCTTCTGGCACAATTTATCTTTCTAGGAAGGAAGGGGGACTGGAAAAAATGAGAAACTTCATCAGGGAAGAAGCAGTGTACTTAATAGCTGTTCAGAAATCTTTAGCTGAAATTACGACATAAACTACCATCACTGCTTCCTGTGGTTTCGTAATGTATCTTTGTGATTTTAGTAAGTTAATATGACCTCATAATTTCCTAATGACCCAGCTGTGGTTTATAATAAGTCCACACATTTCAATCTTTAAAAGGAATATACAACAATTCAAATTTCTCTGTTTTAAATTACTCAGAGAATTAGACTTTGTTGTTGTTTCTTGAAGCCAGTCTGGTTTTATTGTTATAAATTTCTCATTCTGTTCTGCCTAGCCAGAATTCGGTATGTTAATTTTTTTTCCAGATTTTTCTTTTGCCTTAAGTGTCTTTTTATTCCCACAGCAGAGCTAAAAAGTGAGGAGAAATTATGTACAGGTTTGTCATGCCAAAGAATAGTAGGAGTTGTTTTGAATTTTAGGCGCCTTAGACCATCTGACCCTATATAAATTACCTGCAACATTGATAGGAATAGATTGGGTATAATTTTTGGTATAAAGTGTAAATGGAGTTCAGATAATAACAGATATTCATAGAGGAACATAAAGAATGTGTTTACTTTTTACTAGGCTGCACATATTATTTATGTGTTTAAAGTTTATGAAGTTTCTGGCTGCTTACACTTTGGATTCCTTTTGACCCAAACATTAATCTCTGTAATAACATGAGTTATTTACAATAATCTCTGTCATAGCCTAGGGTATATTTAGAATTTCTTACTGTAGTGGAATTATATCTTTCTATTGCTCTTTGAACCACTAAGAGAGAGTCCTGCAAAGCACTGATCATCCTCTCTTATCATTTCAGTGAACAAAGTAATAAATGGTGCCTTCTTGACTTTGAAACCTGACATGTAAACCTGGGGAAGTGTAACTCTTGGCACACATCCCTCAGATGCCCAATCCCACCTCAGTGGTATCTTTTGCCAATTTTTCTACTACAGTTTCAGCAGTTATTTAATTCAGCAGTAGTATTTAATTCCATTTTAACATCCCAAATATTTGCGTTTGGGATGTTAAAATGGAAGTGCACACCAAAATTAAATAAGACTGTACTTTGAGACCATTTCTTAATTTTCATACACAGTTCAAGAAAACCCTTTCATCCTACATCTTAAGTGACCAGGATATGCAGAGGGCAGTAGTGAAATACTTAAAAAGAGCCTTGAGAGCTGAACTAGATTTAGGCTTTTGATCATTATTTCATACCTGTTGCTCAGAGGAATCATAGAGGTTTCTTCTATAATGAGATTGGTTTAGGAAGAAAATGTAGGTAATATGTACAATGGCATGCTGAAAAACTCAAGCACGTATGTCCATATGGTCATGTTTATGTAAATGTGAGAGTCTTCTTTGAAAATGCTTCCATGTGTTTTTAATGTTTTTACTGAGAGTTAAGATATAACATATAATTTGTTTCCAGTATTGACTTCTTATAGGAATGAAGAAATCCTGGATTGCTTTTGTAAAAAATACCTAAAACCTCACTGAATAGTTGCTGTTACAAAACTCCTTTGATTTTACACTTTTCCTTTCACAGTGTGTGGCTCTGTACTCTATTTCACAGGGCAATGCACTGTTGAAAGCTGTCACTCCAAGAAGCAGTGTGATGGTTGTCAGTGATATTTAAAAGAAGACTGAATTATATATACTTTTTTTTTTCAGTGTGTCCTTAACACATTGACTTTCCTGGCTGTGGGAGCTCAGTAAAAAGAGAATCAGCATAAGGTGAAGCATATCTCCTGCTGGGTGGCCAAACTGCATGAAATCTCATGCTTCCTTAATGGTGCTTCTCATACCAGCTGGTCAATGGATCATGAAAATGAATCAGAAGTATAATGGGGACTTTTTTCCAGTTGTAGCAGTCATAAACAATTATGTACTTCTGGCTCCTATTCTTTCAATGCATAATGACTTCATTGTTTTTGCCTTATCCATAAGAGAAACATGATATAATGTTTAGAGTTGAAAGAGTGAGGAAAGCACCAGGAACTGTTTCTTTAACAGGTTCCTTATTTTGGTTAGATACTTTTCCTGTTTCTGCTTCATTTTCTAATATAAACATGGCGTTCTATATTCTTCCAGCCATACTCCACCACAAAGCTTTACTTCTTCCCAAACTTAAGGCAATGATTTATGGTGTCTCTCTTTCTGGTTTTCTGATTTAAAGGAAAGGAAAAAGAGGCCTTAGAGGAGACAGGGTTTTAAAGCTCAGTACTGACTTCCTGAAAATCTGCTTTTGTCAATTATTTTCAGGTATAATGAAATTGGGAAATAAAATCCTAAGAAAAAATGCAAGATATTAGTAGAAACAAAGAGAAATATAGTACTTCCTTACTTATCTTAAATTACTATCTTTCCTGCACTCTTATGCTTGATGTTCTCCTCAAGCAAGAGAACTCTGCCTCTGCCAGAATTTGTCCAGATTTAACTAAATTGTCTTCCAACATTGTCGTTTTCCTAACAGCCCAAAATTTGGGATCAGATTGGCTCTACCAGAAAGGAATCATCAGAGAAAGAATGCTGCTTTTCTTTGTGGCATTTGCTTCTTCTTTTCTATAACTAATCATACACACAGCTAGTGTCAACATAGCTGACTATAGCCATTCATGAGACTCCTCTTTCTGTTGTCCCAATTGCTCGACTGCAGGAGTTGCAGTGTCTCCTTTCTGATGGCACAGCCTTTCAGAGAGTAGGGAATTATATGAAACTAAGGCTTTCACCATAGTGGTGAGTGTGTTTAGCCCAACTCATTGTGTGAAGCACTGCCTGGTAAAGAGCTGGGAGCTGGACTGTATACATGGCCATGAGTGCTGGCCTATGAAGAGTTTCTTCTGTGCTTAAATATCATATGAATTTGATGTGCATGCACATCAGCGGGAAATAAAATGAGTTTTAACATTCAAGGAATTGAGACACTAAAGAAAAGTTTTGCAATTTTTGGACAGAGTAGATGTTTTTATTTGCTGGAAAAAGGAGAGAGGAGTCAATTAATTATGTCTTAAGTATCAACCAATTAATTTGTCTTTTTTTATTTTTCCTAAGTCTTCTTTCAGACCTTCTTTCTGGTGATCACACTTCAGTCCTACTTAATCCTCTATGCTCTAGTGAGTTCAATTTCTGGAATAGGATTTGTAGTTTCAGATTTTACAAGGTTCCCTTGTCTGAAATCAGCAAAGGAAATGTCTGCCACAAAAGAAGGAATAGCTTTTATGCACTTTTCCTTCTCTTGACTTCAACTATGTATATCTAAAAATTTTAAACACTGCATAATCTATGCTATTGTTCTTTTCTTCCCTCCTCTGCTTCCTTACCTCTAAAAGAAATGTTATATCATGTCTACTGAGATCATATGTTTATCAGTCTACATTGTATTTGGATTAATATAGATGTGGCAATTTTTTTCTTTGGTTAGAAAAGATGTGCAGCCTGCTGTTTGTTTTGATTCATCCTTTTTCTCTGTTCACCTCAAAGGTCTGAATCTTATGATTTACCTTCCATACTAATGTAACAGCTTTTCAGCCTAGTAATCAAATACTTGACTGAACATCGTGTATTCTTGTCTGTATCTTACATGAGATATAAAAAGCTGCATAACTACAGGCCAAGTATATCTTTCACACTGTTAATTCTTATCAGCAACTACAGATCTTTATAAGACTGAGTTCTGCACTCGGAATCACATACTGAAAATGAAAGCACCAGTTAATGTACTTTTTTCAGTTTTTACTGTGAATGAAGAAAATAGCCAATATAGTTCAAAGATCCACATTGTCAAAGATCAGCAGAAATTTTTATATCCAGCTGATAAGAAATGGAAAATCTACCTTTTAACTTTGAAATTAATTTGGAGACCTACATCTTCTCTCTGTTCTTTTGTTACTACATTATAAAAAAGAAGCAGTCAAAGAATGGATCTTTGTAATGAAATAACTCCAGGAATTTCTTTAGCCAGAAGTAACATTTTCAAACACATCTAAATGATTTAGAAATTGTAAGAAATGTTCACTTACAGATTTAAGGTTAAGGGAAGTTTTAAAATGTGAGTTAGATACCTGTGAGGCTGTGAAATTCCCAGAGGCTCAAGAAATTAAATCTTATGAATCTCAATATTCAAACTCATTGTTATGTTTATAAATAATTTACCTTTTATTTTCTTCTAGTATACTTCAGTTATATTTAAAATATTGTTCCACATCAGTCATTATTTCTGAGTTGTGTTGGGGGCGGGGTTTATGCATTTTCTATAAAATGAAATGACAAACTTCTTTTTAGTTTATTTTCATGAGTCTGTCTCCTCATTGAAAAAAAAAAAGCACTAGTAGAAAAATATTATAGGTAGTTTACAATTTAAATAGCTGCAATTTTTAGAATACTGGGAGCATGAGAAAGTAAATTCTGACTGTCATGACACTTCACTGTCAATGTCTTGCAGTTCTGTATGACCGACGCTTAATTTAAAAATTATTTTAAAACTGATTTGGAATACTGAATCAATTGTGCTGTGATAGTCACCTAAGAAACAGTTTTTTCCAAATATGGCACTCCCGGACTACAATGTTCTAATGACGTTTCTGACAGCATTACTTTTACTTACATAAAAAGGTGATTATTTTCACAGTATTATTGTTTGTGCTGTGACTCTCTTATCACAACTGCCATACAGTGTGAAGGACATTCCATGGGACTAATTATTGTCATGTTCATTACACAATAACATTTACAAAGAGTAGACTCTAAATATTGATTCTTTACTGCGTCTTGGAAAATAAATTTTTGTTATAAGGATTGATCTTGGTACTTTCTTGCAGCAATTGGTTCTTGCTGAGTTGTTTCAAAGCAAAGTACTGATTTCAAACTTTGAAAAATTTCTCTTCCTTTCTTGTCAAAATGTATCAACTTCAAATTTTAATCACTCCTCAAAATCAACAAGTTTTGATAATTTTGTGTATGACACCATAAATATTTCATCTTATTCTGAACTAGTAAAAATTAGCCTAGATTCACTCACTTCCATAGAGCTAGACCAGATAAAAATAATTTTTATTTCAGACCATCTTCAATTTGAAAAAGTCTAAAAGAATACATCTAAAGTTAGATTGTTGAATTTGAATCATGATTTCCATGTAGGGAAAATAACCCCTTCAGGAATTATCAATTGTTCAAAGAGCACATGTAGACAATGCTGAAGTAGATATATTCATAAATTGCAAGGTGATTAATCTACAAAGCCTATCTGTAGACAGAGCATTTGATGAAGCTTTGTGATCTGTGAAAGAGTAGGAAATATAGTTCCATCCCCAGCATATTCCCAGACTGGAATGAGTCTGTAGTTGAAAGTATAGGCCAAACTTTGATATTTACCCAATAGTTGAAGCATTACAGACAATGAAAAGCAGGCTATAATGTTATAGTTCCTCCAGAGACACAAGAAGTTAACCCAAGACAATGCTGCACCAGTAAAATGTGATTGTGAAAAAAATGATAACACTAAAAAAATTAGGAACTAACAGTAAATAGTAATAATTGTAACTCTGTAATATACAGTCTAAGAAAACCCATAGTTTGCCTGGAACTTGTTCAGACAGGTTTTTTCAACCTGAAGTTTCTGCGAACACCATAGAAATAGGAAATAATCCTACATATGTGTGAAATGTTTCAGTCAAGTTAGCTCATGCAGTGTAACATGCTCTAAAGTGCTCTAGACCATGGAAGAAATTGAACATAGTGTTCAGCAGAGAGCATAACACAATATAATGATTATTTTTTCTAATTATCTTTTTTTATAAGCATTCCCCACTTTTTATATTATGAACTGGACTTATCTAAGTAAGAATAATTACCACCATATATTTTATGCTACTTCATTTGTGACATTTATACCTGCCCTGTTAAGAAGTGCCTTTGTGTTTTTTACGTTTTATTTTTGCTGTCTCCTTTATTATTATTTTTTTGTCATTCACATTTTAGACAAGATAGATACTAATAAAATAATACTATTATTTATCTCTGTCATTGTCATAATAACAACTTTAATGAAAACAAGGATAAAAATATTGGGCACTGGTAATTACTCCAATCACATTTTCCACATTTTCCACACAACCCAGTATAATTTAGTGCATCTTTATACTGTGTCCTTCATGTATTCACATCACAGTAGAAATACACAGAGCTGTCACTAAGCATAAGTCAAGCTGAACAAATGGGGTTTTAATTCTGACTGGAAAACACAGCCAAAACACTGTTCATGATCTCATATGGAAGGGCATTGCAAAGGCAGGCAGTAGTTGAACTAATGGAATCAGGCTGGTTGGGAGGAAGACATTTGAAGATGAAGAAAGAGTATATTAAGAATAGGCTGTATAAATTTTCAGTACAGTGAATATAAATTAATATGATCAAAAAATACGACAAAAAAGTCTCCAAGGCCAAGTTAGTGAAACAGCTAAAATGCCCAAGACAAAATTTTGGGATGTTTAGGAAAACCTGGAGAGCAGCTGATTTTCATAATTAACAACTGGAAGCTAAACAAGGACAAGTAGAGCAAAATGTCAAAGGAGCTTGTAGCTTTATGACAAATGATAAAAAATTACTAATGTGAGAAGATTTAAAAAAAAAACCCTCCATTTATAATTTATTAATTGGTGCCTTGAGATCTTACTTTTATTTATACCTGTAATTGACATCATATAAGTAGAACAGAATTTCTCTGCAGCTGCCAAATATACATTTTATATACAACTTCCCAATGTGTAAGACAATAGAGAATTTGAAAAATTTTCACTGCTGTATTCCTTTTATGTACTTTACTTTCCTGCAGGATTCCAGAATCCTAGCACAGGCAGCAGTCTGTAGCTTCATTTTGAATCACCTGCTTTATGCAGTGCTTTTGTACAATGGATTACATTCTGGTGCCATTGAAATTAATGACAAAATGGGACCCTGCCTTCTGAGTGGTACAGATTTTACCAATAATATTCTCAACAGCATACATACATCTGTGTAAATTTAATTCTCTCATTAGCAATGGATGAACCACAACAGGCTCACTGATATGCTTCAGATAAACATCACAAAAATTTGGTTGCCTATCCAACTATCCATACTAATTGGCAAATACGTAGGAAATCTCTGGAGAATTGACTCTCTCAGGAAATTTCTGGCAATTACTACATCTGTTCAAGAGAGGAGCTATCAGGATTCTGGCAGTTGCATGAAAATATTTTTCATAATCTAAAAGAATGGATATCATATAAATATTTTATTTAGAAATAAATATGAAACATACATTTTCAAAGAAAAAAATAATCTTTATATAATTTTGGTAGTCAGATATTCACAATGACTTTGAAATCTTTCCTATCCTAAAAAGATCTGGGAGAAGGATTTGTTTAAAAGTCATAAACGTTACATTTTTCCATTAATTCAAAAATTTGTGTCTTTTTTCCCCCAAGATTATTCAAACATTATATATTCAGGTCCACAGGTTGAAAATCATATTCTATAAGAAATAAAATAATCTTTTTTTATGAGAGATTTTCATGCTGTTTTACTGCAGGAAATGACCCAGAAGATGGTGAATATCTACAGCCTAAAACTCATAATGCAACCTTTTTTGGACAGTTTGGAGGATACTTATCTAGAGCCACATTCTGCAAAGTAATATGCATAACATCTAATGTTATAGCCTCCTACAGATTAAGTGTACATCTAATCCCTCTGAGAAACAATGCATTTAAATGTGAACTCTCTTCATATAGGTAAAAATGTTCAACACAAGAACAATTTGTCTAGAATATCTTGTGATCTCTGTCAGTGGTAACTGGCATGACAAGTTTCTGTCAAGAAGATACATGGTTCACAGCAATCCTGTTTGGTGACAGTGAGAAGACTAGATCACTTCTAGACTAATTTCAAATTATCTTATTAATAAAATTAGCGATACATTTCTGTGAAATGTCCATGAATTCTATGACAATCAGTTCTGAAAATAACCCTCACTGCATTTCAAATGGAGTTGAAATGCATTATTTCACAGAGATTATAGTTGTGCCTCAAAATTTCCCTTTACATATGATTAAGGAGCATCAATATTAACTCTTAACAGTGGTCAGATATTAACATAGTAGAGATAAGTACCTGAGTTTATTAATTTCTTTGGAAATTTAGATTTGCACACTGTCCAGTTAATTTTATTATGTCAGCTCCCACTTTTTGCAATAAAGTACCATATCTGCTGCTTTAAACATTCATCCAAATTTATAACTATTCTCAATAAAAACATCTGAAAAAATAAATCTTCTTCATGTCAAGACAATGATACAAAATCTTACAGGCAAGTCAGAAAAATGTAACAAATAGTATTGTCACAACAAAGACAAGAAATACTGAACATTTCTTACCTCCAGCTCCCTGACATAAACATCAATGCACACAGACATGGGCAACAAATGGGCGCAGCTGGAAGACACTGGACAGCAAGAAAACTATCATGAATTGTCATTATGGCAACGTGGTGGAATGACTCACAACTGGAATGCCACAATGGATGGCTATAAAGTCTTCAGAAGGTATCACCAAGGAAGGACAGGCAGTGGGGTAGCCCTGTATATTAGGGAGGGGTTTAAGTGTCTTGCTCAATGATGGTGATGAAAATCAAATGCTTATCTGTAAGAATCAGGGGGAAGGCTGACAAGGCAGACTTCCTGGTGGAATCTGTCATAGACCACCCAATCCAGATAAAAAAGACAGCAGAAATATTATACGAGCTGGGAGCAGTCTCAGGGGAGACCTCTCATGGGGGACTTCAACTTAACATGTCTGCTGGAAATATAACACAGTAGAAAGGAAACAGTGCAGAAGGTTCCCAGAGAAGGAATCAAGAACTTTGTAGAAAATAACTTCCTGACACAGCTGGTGAGCTAGCAAACAAGGGAAGATGTGCCCACTGGACTTGTTTGTGAACAGAAAAGGACTAGTGAGGGATGTGATGGTTGGAGCCTGTCTTGATAGTTTTTGATTCCTGGGAAGTAGGGAGGGAAGTTGGCACAATTGCTACCCTGGACTTCCAGAGTGACAAAAAGCAAAGACTGAGGTACCTAATGACTTCTTTTTCTCAGGCTTGCATAACAAGACAAGTTGTTTTTGGGGTACCCTGAGCTGGAAGACAGAACAAAATCTCTGTAGTCTAAGGGGAAATAGTCAGTGACCTGCTATGCCAATTAGCTGTGCAAAAGTCTATGGTGCCAGATACCAAAAGTGCACTTGTAAGTACTTTTGCCTTAAAATAATAATGAAAAATTGAAATTTGTCTAACTTGAGTTAAAACTGGTGAAAATATGCTTTGCTATTTTCTCTTCAAAAACTATGTTAAGATATATTTGAATAAATAAGTTGTACCAGTTTTAAAACAGTTTTCAGATTACCTCTGAAATTCATGAGATACTGATGGGTTTTTGGAGTGATATTATTTAACGTATGGACAGCCACAAGGTTCCCACATCTAATATAATGAAATTAGCTGCTATCTGTGGTTTATGGAATTTTCCTCCTGACAACAAATTTCTGATTAAGATGTCTGTTATCTAAAAATGTGGATGGGAAGAACTTTGGGTATTGAGAGATTTAGTTGGGGAAGAACAGTGTTGACAAACGATGTGTTCAGAGTTCAGTAGTGATTAATTATTCATTAATATTAATAAAAATGTGACTTATTTTCTTCTGTTTGATGAAATATAGGTTTGGTAAAGTACTTAATCAGGCACCAGATCTTGTAGATCCTATACAATTACTTGCAAGTACTTACACTTCCTCAAGATTATGTTGTGTAATTTTACAGTCGGTGCACAATTTTGATTTTGAATTTGAGTGGCTTTATACCTTTGTCCCCCTGTGATGGTATGAAAGCAGGACTTCAAAGACAAACTGCTGGTTTTCAATTTGTAGATCAACAGAATCATGAGAACTGGCCTCCAAACATTAATTTTAATGGTTCACCCTTTTGAATGTATTGATGGCATTTTAAATCTCTACCATCTTTTAGAAATTGTTCAGTAACTGCATTTAGGAAACTGGAATTTGAAACAAGAGCTTTGGAACTTAAAAAGGGTAACAACATACCTTTGGAAGTGTCAAAAGTTATTCTGGATGAGATGTCCTACCTTCCTTCTTCATGTCACTGGCTCTATTCTTATTTTTCTGTCCAGCTCACAGCTCAAATTCTTACATCCTGAGATTATGCTTATAAAAATTCTGATTATCTTTCAGATAGCTTGTTTGAGTCTCCCTGACTTGGGTCTGGAAGACTTACAGTGATGGGATATCAGAAGAACAAATATTTGAACACAGATACCCCACTCCTCCAGTTTTTGTAGTGTTGTTGAGGAACCACAAAGGAACACTTCTACTGAAAGTCTCCCAAGTGAACTGACCTGTTTTATCTAATGTGAATACATTGCTATTAAAAGAAAAAGCGAAAAAGCTGTCTAAAGGATGAACACAAGTACTATAATAGCTGCCACTTAATTTAAAAACACAAGTACATCCTTGCCATAATACAACTCCTGGTTTCTACCTTTGAGCTTATTGAACATTTCTAACTATTCCTATTTGGAGCAGAAGAATGGGAATTCAGATCCTTGTGTGTTCTGGCCTTTGACCTGACTATGGCCATATGGGCAGTTGAGCTATAGTCCATGAAACAGTCAGTTTGTTCCTCCACTACCTGCACTGGAGAAATTTGCCTTGGGAGCTGCGTTCTAGCTGAACATTACTCCCAGTGGTAATTAACCTATTCAGAAATCTCTGCAAAGATCACTGCAGTTGCAACTTAAAAGCAGCCAGTTTCCCACAAAATTAAGGTAAAAGCTACTCTTGAATCCAACTAGTTCTAAATCAAATAAAATCTAGGCAGACCTGAATGGGTGTCTTTATTTTAAATTTTTAAAAATATCTATGTTCTGTGAAACTCTGAAAAACTGGTGATGCCTTGAGAGGCTGAACTAGAACAGACACTAGACAGAGCTAAAAGAATAAAGTAGCTATTTATGAAAAGGCCTTAAAGGATACACCTTGAGAAATAAAAGAGCATGGCCAGGGCTACAACCAAGATGCACCCAAAATGGTCACAAAATGGACAACTGGTCAGGACATCTCACACTTTTATAAGTTTTGGTCCATTTGCATATTGGAGTTAAATATCAAATTATAGCTTCAGGTCATGGAGTCCCATGCTCCTTGTTTGCTCTTTTCAGTTCCTTGTTGCTTATGTTTTTTGGGCCTGAACTTTGTAATAGTTGTCCGTGGTCTCAAGCTGGAAAAGGATTGTTTTCACCCTGTGAAGAGAACCTACTAACGCTAAATATGAAGCTCAGAGCTGCACCACTAGGCAGAACTGAATCTGAAAAACATGAAAGCTAAAACTTAAGGCATCACTGGAATTTCCCCCTCACCCCCCACCCCAAATATCTATAATTTCTTTTTTCTCATTTCCCCTGCAGATGCCTGGTTTAGATACATTCATACATTCATAATTTATGTGAATTAAGAAAGCTTAAGAAAATCATTTAGTAGCAAATTCTCCACTGGTATGAATTAATAAATTACAGAAGAGTTACTTTTATTAATATGCCTTATAAATCCAGAGAGATATTTGGAAGAGAACTTTCCACTTATGCTTGTTATCTCAACAAGCTGGGCAAATGTTTCCTCTTCACCACATGAGTGATATTTGAAAGAGAAAATTCCATGGAAATTCTATATGCTGTGTTGTGGTCTAAATATTAAGGCTATTATATTCAACATTGATCCTTTTCTTGTGTGTAGCTAAACAGAAGGAATAATACAGACACCAAGCCTATTCCCACTGGTCATCTGCCTCTCCAGCTCTGGGGGAATAAGCTGAAAACTGGATGACTGAATTTGGCAGTGACAGTATATGGCAGCAGCTGTAGGACCATATCTTTGTGTCTATTATAAGATGGACAAAAGTGAGGAGCCAGCTGCTACCACTACAGCTCTGCATCCAACTGTGTCTGCACTGGAGAAGTCCTCAGGAAAACTTCTGCTGTATTGGCTAGTAAGAAAAGCTGGATATCAGTAAATAAAACATTTATTTGTCAATCTTTATGGCTGCGCACAAGTCAGTGAGTATTTTCCATAGGTTTGTCTTACCTATATTGTCTGATTAGACTGAAAGTGATTTTTTTGTAAGACCTGGTGCTTCGTCTATATCATAACACCTTGTAAATAATATATTTATTTTAAGATGCTTATAGTGTCAATAATTATAATAACAAAAAAGACATATGAATGTATTTTGATGGAAATAACAGGACACATAAACCTCTGAGCAGAAAAATGCGAGGTGAAAAGAATTCTAGTTAAAGTATTATCAATTCACTGGTGGTTGTCTATTTGGTAGCATGATCTAACTTTCTTTGAATTGCAGAACTGTTATATGTACAGCTGAAATATCTATACCCAGACAGAAGGAGTTGTTCCATTAATTCTGAATGTCTTTTTTTCATAAGGTACTAAAATCCTCCCATAATGGTGTAGGGTTTGTGTGTGTGTGTACTTCAGAGAAAGTTAAGTTTGATAAGGAAATATCTTGCAAAATATTGCAGACTTTCTCAATATTGTCCAAATTTATAAAGTGGTTCTATTAGTTAAATAGCCACTGTGTTTTGTCTTACCATTTTTATCACAGCTGTTCAAAATCATAAAACACATAAACTTGTTGAAATAGAGTCATAATTAGATGTATCTGGTACATATTTTTGTACTGATATAAAATATTTCTGCAGTTAGATGATGATAAATACAGAACATTCAGGAGGAAGACATGAAATAATTCTGGAAGTCAGTACTGCTAAATCCAAGCATGCATATATAATTGCTAGGAAATTTTAAAAGAATCAATAACATTTCTGCACTTTGAAGGACAGTTTGAAAAATATGTCTCTTAAAAATCATTGTTTTTTTTAGAAGGCTTATTTTGCACAAGGGGCTGCTGCAGGACCATCTCCTGCAAGCCACACAGCAGCCTGCACTGACGGATGGTGTGAGATGAGATACCAGCCTATCAGGAGGAGATACACGGTTTTCTTACACAAGATAAAAGAAGCTATGGAAAGGAAATTGAGTGTTTTCATAGGCAGGATCCGAACAGTGCACAATGGGAAGATCCATCCAGGCTCTTTGTTGTTTGATGCTGCAAGAACTCAAGGTGCCCAACATCTGAAGGGAAGATTTACTCACTATTTATATTTCTGGCATTATTTTCTCTTTCTGAAACAGACATCTTATTACACTATTTACTTCTGTATCTTTCTTATTGAGATCCAAATAGAACTGTGCAACACTACTTCCATCCCCAATACTGAACACACAGCGAGACCTAAAGCAGTACCAGTGAACAGTGTCAATTTTTTGAATGCAACTCTTGCCATCAGAGCCTAGCTAGTTCTTCATATGAAAAATGTAAAATAGAAAGAAAGAAGTAAAAGGTACACTAGACAACAGAAGGATAAAAATAATCTCTATAGTGTATTTAATTTTTTTTTAAAAATGAAATCTCTTATTAAATACAACAAAATAACACTCACACATGGCTGACCAAATTAGTTATTTTTTGAGGGTTCTTGCTGACAGAATTTTACACAGATTGATTTTTTTAGACTAAGTATTTATTTTGAAATAAAGAAAAAGTTCTTTCTGTTTTCCTATTCAAATTAAATACATCAGAAGTTACTAGATTTTGGAATTGCTTAAAATAGCTTGTTTTCATGTCACTACCATATGTAAGTATAATTTTCTGCTTTTGTTTTACTCTTCTTCAGCACCACTAGAAAGTTTTAGTTTATATGAATCCAAATATTCTGTGGCTGAAAAGACAGCCTTAGCCGTAAGGCCAAGTGGCACAGACAGCTTAACATCTATCTGTTCCTTCTAGAACAGACAGGCACTTCCTCAATAGGTAACTTGAGCTGTGAATCCTCAACTGATCTTGTAGGGCATTCCTGTAGCATTGACACATATATTACATGTTTTTGTGACCTTCTGTTCTATATATTTTTTTATTTCAACTTGCCCGAAATAATTCAAGGATGATATTTAGTCCTTCAGAATGGTATTTGATAGAATGGATCTGAAAAGACCTTTTGAGGATGTTCCTATAAAGGGTATTATGTAAGGAAGGGTGAGAGGAATGGTGCTAGAAAAGTGCCAGAAGACAATAACAGGAAGAAATACAAAAGTAGTGCAGTACTGCATACTGATCTTTTGGAGCAAGAGTTTCCAAAATATGCTCCAAACTCTACTAATTTACTTGTACAGGGCACTCATTTACAGCTGGCCCTGAGAGCAAACTAAAACAGTAGAAGACTAGGGGCCGGTGTTCAAATTTAATTCCTGACTTTCTATACTTTCATGGCATAGATATGTTTTTTAGGACTTTGGATTTATGAGATAGGGGTTTCAGATAGAGCCTGGGTGTTATGGCATAGCAATCATCAGAAATCTTACCAGGATATCAGATTATAAAATAAATATGATATATAATACATAATACATGATATACAATAAATAATACATATACATATACTTACACATATGTATGTATATATATACACACACATTTCCAGATCTGAAACAGCCATTCCAGGAAACTTGAGACCCTGTGTGAGACTACTTTTATTTAGCTGTGTGGAGATCTTGTCAAGGTCTCCATTATGGAATGATGTTATAAAATTTACCTTACTGGAAAGATTTTCCAAGAGCTGGGCTTCTTTATTTTCAGAGAAGTATTATTTATGCTTATTGCAAAATATTTCAGCTGCTCTAGTCACAGAAAAATAATAATTTATAATAATTCTACACTGTTGATACTTACTGTAATAACAATATCTAATTATATAAATCATCTCGTACAGTTCTAAATTACAGGGATTTTACTGCCTGTCCTCTCATCTTTAATTATATATCTATATATATGAACATGTAAGTCTTTGGATTTCCCCAATACTTGAAAAATATGTGTTACAAGCTTATTGAAACCAGCACCATGAAAGATTAGACAAAGAGCACAGATAAAGAATGTGCCTTTATTCCACCGTTTGAAAATACAAGGCACTTTTGATGCTTGAAACAGGAAAACGTTTTAAAAATTTATAAAAAGAAAAATGTGCTTGATGGTATGCAAGAAGCAAGACAAGTGTAATTATCGTGGGTAGCATTTGAGCATACATTTTGTAAAACATCACCTTCTTTTCTACTA
This sequence comes from Passer domesticus, assembly GCF_036417665.1. NCBI lineage: Eukaryota > Metazoa > Chordata > Aves > Passeriformes > Passeridae > Passer > Passer domesticus. Next base: position 82,282,686 of record NC_087474.1, on the reverse strand, counting down.
AACATGTATTTCCATGCTCCAGTCAAAATTTTGCACAGTGGATGACTCAGTAGGTCTTTAAGATAAATGATTCATTGGTGTGTAATGCTAAAAATCTTGGGCAAGAAATTCAGTTTGTCTCTAAAAGTCTAGATTTTCATGTCTTAATTGTGGCTGATGAAGCTCCTAAAGGTCTGTATGATTTAAAAATGTATTAGTAATACAATAAAATTTATCTTTTACTCAAGATTTCCTTTGACTGGGATGATGAAGAGAATTGATTATATAGAAAGTAATGGACATAAACACTGTTGGTTGCAGGGAGATCTGGACTACCTAAAAAACTCTTTGTTGGTCAAAACCCCAAAATTTTCATTTTTAGACAATATTGTGGTATTTATTAGTTGCTGTTAATAGCATTAACAACAAATTTGTTTGCTTGTTTGTTTACCAAAAAAAAAATTCATCTCACTTTTACAATATGAGGGTGTTTTGTCCCTACCTTGTGAGTTAGGTATAGATATCCGGGGAACAGTTTGCCTTTGAATTCCTATATGTACTATACTTCCCACTAAATGAGACTGATCAAAATTATTTTACAGAATTCTTATCCATTAGTTAAATCAAAAAGAACTTCCTGGGAATGAATGATACATCTCTCCTTTCACATTCTGAAATATAAAAATGAGTTAAAATGAGATGTCTCTGATTATTATTTTCAAATTAAAAAAAAAAAAAAGCAGCAAACCAGCAAGCATTTTGGTCCAGAATATGCTTCAGAGAATTAAGTAAATATAATGGTCATAAAGATCACATGAAACCACATTTATGATGGAAATGTTGACTGATGTGAACAAAAAAAATTGAGTTGCAGAAGATTTGCACTGTAAAAGGCATTTTCTTACTGAGAAAGAGAATGGTGATGATACTTAAGTTAGCCTAGATCCTCTTACTAATATTATCCAAATCATTAGGGAAATTGCAGAGCACACTGTTGTATGCACACATCTTTAATTCAGAATGTGCGGGATTTTATGAATTGATACATCCTTTGTCTGAATAGTGTATATTTCTGTAGCAGACTGGATGGTAAGAAAAATTCTACTCTTCATGTGATGACAACGATAATATGTATGCTTACATTATTTTTACATTAATTAATTTGCTGTTCCTTGAAATTAAGCACAACCTTGGAAATGGGCAACCATCTCATTTTTTAGTGAGTAAGACAAAAGTGCAGGGATTCCGAAGATGCAATGTAGATTATTGCATGTCAGCATCATATATCCTAACAAAACTCAGTATTAGTCCAGGAAAGACCTTTTTCAAAATTTGCTTTGCTATCAAATAAGGTTTGAGTTTTCCATAAATGTGTTGGTAAAATACTTTACAGAAACCAGGCTTACTGCAGGACTATGCTATGAATGTGTTTCATTTTAATGGTAAGTCCAGGTCTTCAGTTACAATATACATCTTGCACTAAAGTTAGAAGAGTACAGCTTTCTATATTAGCTGAAGACTTATGACTCCTCTCACCACCATTCAGATAAAAAGACTTATAAAGTTTCATCACTATCTTATAATAATGCTAGGCAATGCTAATACTGATTGGTCAAAGAAAACCAAGTTCCATTAAACAGCAGTTGAGGATTCCTGCAATTCGCCAATCAGTCCATCTGATAGAAGTGATAATTTTGTTCCACTCACTAGATAGGTTTAAGGAAGAGGACATAAGAACACAAAGAGTGAAGGCAAATAACTCTTTTGACTTACCGTAATGTTTCAAAGCAGAAAAATAAATCAAAGTTTGTGTCATCAGTCAACTTAAGGGAAAGTTCATTATCAAGAGCTGCAGGATATGTTAATGCAATGTCTCCTGTGAATAGGCAAAACAAAGGCAAAGGAAGCTTTCATAGGAGTTGAGCAATGTTGTGGAGGGCTTTAGGTTCTCTTGGAGCTTTTAATGCTCTGGTGCCTTTTTGTTGTTATGCTATTCATTGAAGGTATTAGGGCAACACTGTTTACTCAATAGTTTTCTCCCCTATGATTCTCTACTTCAGCAGTGTTCAAAAACTCCTAAATGATATTTTGAAATTATTATTTCCATTTGGTCAAAGGTTTTTTTGTCTACCTTATCACATTCCCTCCTACTTATCATGTTCTTAAAATTGTCTGGATTTATTTCTATGTTAAGAGAAATGCATTGCTCATCTTCTCAACCCTTCCTTTCAAAATTTAACTGGTCAGTTTTCTGTGGAGTCCCCAGAAGTAAAAAAGAGCTTTTCCCTCTGTTACTGAAGCAGCTTCTTAGTTTGCCATGGGCAACAACAACAAAAAAAAAGCTTTAAGGAATCTCTGAGATCAAGGTGAAGTACAAATTATCCAGTCAAGACTTACATGAAAGTATACTCAGGAGAAACAGTGGTAGTGGTGGTAGCACTTCTGTGATAACATATTTAAGGTAGGGAAAAAACCTATTGTACAACCTACTGCTGGCAGAGAGGAGTGAGAATATGTGAGAAAAATAACTTATGCAGATACCATGGTTTGTGAAGAAAGAGGGACAGGAGGAGCTCCAGGTGTCAGGGATTCCACTCCAGACTGTGGTGAGACCAGGCTGAGGCACCTGTGCCCCTGCAGCCCAGATAAGACCATGGCAAAGTGGGTATTCACACTGCAGCCCATGCAGGGCTCCATGTTGAAGTGGATATCCCTGAAGGAAGTTGTAATCCTATGGAGAATCTGTGCTTGAGCAGGGTCCTGGTAGAACAGATGATTCCATGGACTGCCTTCACTGGAGCAGTCCAGTCCTGGAGGAGATCACCATGTGGAAGAAACCTGTGCTGGAGCAGTTTTGAAGAGCTCTAGCCTGTTGTAAGGACCTATGTTGGAGAAGTTCATGGAGGACTGTCTCCCATGGGAAGAACACCACAGTGGAGCATGGGAAAATAGTGATGAGATGGAGTGGCAGAGACAACCTGAACTGACCACAGTAGTCATTGCTCATCCCTCTGTGCCACTAATGGAAAGTAGGTTGTTGCAATAGAACACAAAATAAAACAACACGCATACTGGAATTTCCAAGGTAAAAGAAGGGAAGTTTATTTTCGAACTCCAATATTTATAGACTTTCAAAACTGACAGTGGATTGGAGGATGAAATTGCTGCCTCTCCAACAACACTATCAAACCTACAGTCCATCAAATTTCTCCTCCTCCAGAAAGGAATACAAAACAATCATTATTTGCATGAAAATGTGTGTGAGAAACTCCATTACAAAAATGTAAACATCAGAAAGCTTAGAAGACTTTAGAAAAACAGGGTGACAGTAGGTAAAGCAATTGAAAATTAACTTGAACCCAGAAAAAGTTCCGAGGAGGGACAGGTGTTTTAAGATTTGGCTTTGTTTGAGAAACTTATCTAACTCTGATTTGCTTGGTAGCAGATCAAACTAATTTTCCCAAATTTAAGTCTGTTTTCCCACAATAATAATTGATGAATGATCACCCTGCCCTTGCGTCGACCCATAAGCTTTTTGTCAATTTTTTTCTCCCCCGCTCCTGTTGAGGAGGAGTGATAGAGTGGCTTATTAGGTACCTGGCCTCCAGCCAAGGTTAATCTACCACAACATCCCCATGTCTAGGTCAAGTCTGCCACTACAGAGCTGAAGATTTGGAGCTGATGGAAAAGGCAGACGTGGGAAAAAAAGATCAAAGGCAAAAACCCCAAACAAACAAAAAAACCCCCAAAAACCAAAACAAAAACAAAAAAGACAAAAAATATGAAGCAAAATACCTTAAGATTGACGATGTGAATATCTCAATTGTTATACAAATAAATTCTATGTTAAAAAGCAAGGAACAAAAAAAAATGCACACAGTTGGAGACTGAATGCTTAATTCAACATACTAGTTTTAGACTGATATAATATCTTTTATATGAGCAGCATCCTGCTGACATGAAAGTGAAGTAATGAAGGGTAAACTTCAAGCATGAAATTTGACCCTGACAAAAATGTCACAAAATTTCTATTAGGGTGCTTGCAAAAAGTTCCATTTTCAAAAGTGTCCAAGTCATTAAGGAGCCAAATCCTATTTGGTCTTAAAGGATTATTTGGTAAGTGACACAAAGTCACAAACTCTTTAGGCTTTTTGGAACATGTATGATCTATAAGACATTGCAATTAATGATTGGAGTATTCAGATTTTCTTCAATGGAAAAAGTATATTTTTCTGTGGGCTGAGCTCAGCTGTGCAGTTGAATATTACTTAATTTGAGGAAAAAATTAAAACAAGCTGACTGCAAATTTAAGTTAATTTGAAAATGACTGAAAGGTGACCTGTTATATAAATCTGTTTGATTGGAAGTTGCGTTGATGTCTGTTTTCTATAGTTGCAATTTTAAAAAAATCTACTTGTTAAGTTACAATGAAAAAGTAGAAAATTACTTATTTCTACCATCTATTTTTTGTGTGTGTTAAGAATCATCATTTATACATTATCTTCCTATATAAAGACATAAATTTCCATTCTATCTGTCTTTCCATCCCTTCAGTTGTCTGTATGCCTCATTCACGCAGTTCTCAGCATCCTTGCTAACTGTGGACATTTCTGAAAGTTGACAGGACAATCAGCTGTGATCTCAGGAATCATTTAAAGATTATGACTTAGGCATGACAAAGTATGACTGGATCATAATGCAGTTACTCATAAAATTTAAAATAATTTAATTCTAGAGTTTCTGGAAAGATAAACCTCTTATTTTTATATTCATGAATATATTGTGTGTCATGTTTTCACATTTTTTGTGACATATAAATAGGTTTCTACATTTGTAATTACATAATTGAAAACACTCCAGAATATACCGTGATTATATTGTGCCTCCAATAGAAAGATATAATAGTTTTGACACTTTTGTTTATGATAAATTCTTAGCTGGATTTCAATCTTGTTAACTCAGACTGCCTACAATGGACTTCCATTTCAATATGATATGTGTTTTCCCTGGCAAATATTTACACGGAGTTGACAGATAAACTGATAAAATCTGCATATGAAATGCACGGTGAAAAGATATGAAATAATCAGATCATTGTAATCTGCTGTGATTAAGAAAAATCCAGATGTGATAACGCAAAATATGTTTTGCAAACTTTCAGATTTTCTTTCCTTGTGGCCCTTTTCTTGGCTTTTTGAGGGTTTTTTTTGGTGTTTGGTTTGGTTTGGTTTGGTTTGGTTTGGTTTGGTTTGGTTTGGTTTGGTTTTTAGCTGCAGCTGTGAAATAATGATTCAGAATATTTGTTTCTAAAAAAAATTCATCCTTTTCTACCAAATATTTCACAAGTGCCAACAAAGGTCACAATCCACGGCTATACCTCTTTGCTTGTAGGTAATATCACTTTCACCATAAGAATTAACATGAAGAGTGATAAAGTTAAAAGTTTATGATTTTGTGTTAATTATTTGAGTGCCATTACTTCAGATACTTGAACTTAATTCTCAAAATGTTCCTCATAAGCTTGGTTACTTTAGTACTGCTAAACAGACATTCTGAAACAAAATAGTAGAATACTGTCATTAAATTTATTTAGAAGAATTAACACAACGGAATAATTTTTATTATCAAATGCATAGTTTTGTAAGAACTAAAAGTCTGGAAATATAAATTAAATAAGAGAAAGACATAACTAAGTATTAAAATTATTATTAAGGTATAGCTGTATCACAAGTGATGATTTATAAAATATAAATGAGAGTTATTTATGCTAACTTAGGGAATCAGAGTAAAAAATAAATTGCAAGCTGTTAGGGCTTAAACTAAGACTTTACATTATTTTGTTCCTACCTTAGACTAAAATTTCACTTCCTCCTTAATGTGCAAATCACATCAGCTTCTTCCCCTAGGTAGAGATGAAAGACAATATGTGAGTGTCTGAGTTTCTGTCTTGTGCTTCCTAAAACCTTACTGCTAAACTTGTCTCTGGTGGTATGGTATAAATACCATATGAGAGTTTGTAAAAGACACAGTGTGTTATCTGTAGAGAGCTCTGAATATCAACAAACAAGACACGTGAAAATCCTGTACTTGTTTCACCTATGTTTTATCATAAAAAATATTCAAGTTACGTCAAAGAAAGAAGGGAACAGATGAACTGGAAAAGTTGCCAGTGGAATTCTTATACATTGATAGTTACCATTAAACTAACTTGTCAAGAAAGAGGGACATTATAAGCTGACATAATTAACATTTGTTTTTATTAGTATCTCTGTTGCTATTAAGAGAAATGAAGGCATGGAGAAAGTTCAGGAAGAGATGAGCTATCCCACAGTAATTACAACTCCCAGCAGGATTCTTCTCATCTGATTACCACCACAGCAGGACAGAGGTCCTACCATGCATCTATCTGACAGAGTCATAGGGTTAATGCAAAGGTGCTGACTGATAAGCACAAAGGTGTCTTTAATGTTAAAGCACCTGAAATTTAGAGGCATGCTTCACAATTTATATGTATCCTAACTGAAGAGGTACATTTGGGGTAAAGGATTAAAGGAGAGGGAGAAAGACTGTAAGTTAAATTTATACAATATAATTATGAAATAATTTTCTGGAGAGGAATTTTATTCCTCCTGAAATGCAGAAGAAATGTACTTGGCAATATAATTACAATGTGTAAGTAATTTCCTTTGCACTACAGCAATTTACGGGCTTTGACTGGACTAGTGTTGGTTCTCTTTATAGTACCTTGCATAGTAGGTATATTCCAGGAGTATCAGGAAGGATTGCAGAATCGTGGGAATGGTGGTGAAGGTCTCTGGAGTGCTGGTAGATTTTAATCAAACCTTCTGGTCAAAAAGAAAAAGGCTTGAAAATGACAGCTGAATCTGGAGAATGAACAGATGTTTATGGGACTGGTGCCACACGGCAGGGGTTCAGCTACTCCAGCCATGGACTTCACTTTGGGAAAATTTTTCTACTGGGGGCTGATGGGGTCCAACAGTAAAAGGAGGGGACGAACATCTTCAGTCTGGACTGTAAAGAAGAGGGCTTTAAACTTAAAAGAAGAGGGCCTGATGAAGAGGGCTTTAAATTTAAAAGAGTGGAGAATAATCATGAAGAGTTTGTGTGCACACATCTGTGGGGCTATGATATTATTGATCTCATGAAGATGTGGAAGGATGGTTCCTGTAGCTGGAGTGCTGGAATGGAGGAATACAGGGTCTTCAATAAGGACAGTCAGGAAACATGGTTAGGGGTTATCAACTTTGTCAATGAGCAGCTGGAGTCCAGGGAGATCTACCTGAGGACTGATGAGGAGCTGACTGAGAGTTTATGGATCAAGGGAGGGAAGGAACGGCTGATATTATATGGGAGTCTGCTACTTGGTGCCTGACCAGAAAGCTAAGTAGATGAGACCCTCTATAGACAGGCAGAAGCAGCCTCACATTTACAAGCCCTGGTCCTTATGTGTGACTTCAGCTACACTAATTATCAGTTGGTGGGATACCACAGCAGGACATAAGCAATGCATGTGGATGTTGGAATGCTTGCTGACAATGTCTGTCTCCAAGTAATAGAAGAACCAATTAGGAGAGGTGCTGTGATAGACCCTGCTCTTGCCAGCAGGGAGGGACTGATTGGAAATGTGAAGCTCAAAACCAACCTTGACTGCAGTGGCTATGGAGTGATGAAGTTCAAGGTTCTTAAGGCTGTGAAGAAGGTGCACAGAAAGCTTGCTAACCTGGACTTCAGAAGAGCAAACTTTGGCGACATCAAGGATGTGCTTGGTAGCTGAAGAGATAAAACCCTGTAAGGAAAGAGGAGGTCAAGAAATCTGGGTCATATTCAAGGATCATCAGGAATGATACATCCCAAGAGAGGAGGTCAGGCACAAATTGCAGAAGGTGTGTGGGGACGACCATGAAGTACGTGGACACACCCTAATATTACAAGAGAACCTAAAAAGGGTGGAAGTGAGGACAGATATCCTGGAAAGATTATAGAGAAATTGTTTGAGCAGCCAGGAATAAGGTTAAGAAAGCTAAAGTCTGGACAGTGACAACAAGAGTAAAAAAAACCAAACAAACCTTCTGTAGCTTAATTTGGGATAAAAGGAAGACTAGAGAAGAAGTCTCTTTGGGAAGGAAAGAAGACACATGGTTACCCAGGATATAAAGAAAGTTGAGGTAGTCAATGTTTTTGGGTTTTTTTGCTAAACTGTTCAAATGCTTCAGACACACCATGTGAGCTGCAAAAAGCAAAGACAGGAACTGGAAGAATGAAGAATTGCCTGCTGTAGAATACCATCTCAGAAACCTGAAGCTGTATGTTTCTGTGGGATGTGATGAGATGTATCCATGGGTCCTGAGGGAGCTGGAAGAGGAAGCTGTTATGTCACTGTCATATTTGAGAAGCTGTTACAATCCAGTGAAATTCCCACATACTGAAAATGAGGAAACATAACCAGACCAGTGCTGTTCAACAACTTGGTCAGTGACATGACCAGCGGGATTAAAAGAATGCTTAGCAAATTCACTGATGACACCGAGCTGTGTGGTGATGTCAACAGCTGGAGGAAAGGCATCAGCTATCAGAGGGGCTACAGACCGAAGAGGTGGTGTTGTGTGAGCCTCATGAAGTTCAACAAGGCCAAACGCAAAGTTTGGGTCATGGCAATCCCAATCACAAATCAAACTGGATGGAGAATGAATTTAGAACAGCCTTGAAGGGAAGGACTTGGAGTGTTGGTGGGCTAGAAGCTGAAGGTTAGCCAGCAGTGTGCACTTGCAGAAAACCCAGAAAGCCAACTGTATTCTGGGCTGCATCAAAAGGAGCTCAGCCAGCAAGTCAAGGGAGGTGATTCTGTCCTTTTAAACTGCTCTTGTGATAGCCCACCTGGAGTACTGCTTTCAGCTCTGGGGTACCCAGCACAGGAAACAAATGGACGTGTTGGAGTGAGTCCAGAGCAGGACTGTGAAGATGATTAGAGGGATAGAGTACCTCTCATATGAGGAAAGGTTGAGACAGATGTGATTGTTCAGCCTGGAGATGAGAAGGGCCTGGAGTCACCCTCTAGCACCTTCCAGTACCTGAAGGGAGCCTACAAGAAAGTTGGAGAGGGACTTTTTACTAGGGCCTGTAGTGGACAAGAGGGAATGGCTTTAAATTAAAAGATGGTTGGTTTAGATTAGGTATTAGAAAGAAATTCTTCACTCATGGTGATCAGATAGTGGCAGATATTGCCCAGAGAAGCTGTGAGTACCCAGCCCTTTGAGAGTGTTCAAGGCCAGTTTGGACAGGGCTTTGAGCCACCTGGTCTGATGGAAGATGTCCCTGCCCATGGCAGTGGGGTTGGAACTAGATAGTAGTCAAAAGTTCCTTACAAACCAAACCATTATATAATCTCCAAAGCAAACTCTTAGTGTATCTACAATGGACCTTCTATCTTGACTGCTAATACATTCCTTGCATGACCTGATGTCATAACAATTTTATTTCAATTGTTTCAAAATATCTCTGATAGTTTTCATTTTTCAGAATTCTTCAACAAGCTATTGATTCCTCTATAAAAATTAATTATAATTGTAATTATGAAAAGTCATAGACAAGCAGCTATATTTGTTATTTTGTCAATAAATTTTGATATACTTTAATTTTGAAATTGCAATTAACTTTTTTATAATTGGCACATACTGTAAGTTCCAGTCTAACATAATTTGATAGAACATTATTTCATTACATTTTTAATTAAAATCCGTTGGTGTAACGTCAAGGAGACTCTTTACCAAGTACCTCTCTTCTGGGACAGAGTTTGATAGAGCTGAACAGTTAAAAGTTTTTTATATATTTTCAACATTGTGGTTTTGGTACTTATATCATAGGAATTGTGTTCCTACTTGGGCTGGACTGATGGATTTTTAAATTTTTTTATAAAGCAAAAGGATCCTTTGTTTACCAAAATTGGATCACTAGGATCTTTCCCCCAGTAAAATAACTGAGAAAAAAAGTTATGCTAAATAACCTGTTGAACTCTGCTACATTGCTAAAGAAAGTAATCTGTGGATTGGTCTGTTGAGAGTACCTGCCAAATGGAAGTGGCAGGATTAGATACAGTATATTCCTCCTCAGAGTAATCATTTATTTTCCCTCAATTTCTTTAAATGAGATTTTGCAGAATGTCTGTCACCACAATATCTTAACAATGGAACATCAAGCTGATTTCTTGCTGCAGCCCAGTCAGTATCTGCTCTGCATGGTTGTGAGCTTTGTCCTGATAAGAAAATAAACATCCTCTGTGAAATTTACAAGGGAACTAAGAAAATGTATGAATGGTTATCCACTCTCTAAGTGTGTTTCTGGTCTGCTATTGGTGTGTCTCCCTAATTTCAGAAATCTGTTTGTGGTGTTCTTTTCTCCCCAAAAGTAGAAATAGTGATGCACTGGTGGAAATAACTACCACACCTGAGGGGCAACTGAGGTTGCCGGCTATTTCTATGGAATGTTCTGGTAAGTTCTAACTTACGATTTTCTGTATTTGTTATAAATAGAGAGAGAAGTAAGGAAACAGACTTGGTTCTCTGAGAGGCCATAGGAAATCTTTAAGGGGTCTGGAAAACACAATTATTCTCATATTTCTATGGACACCAGAAAATAATACAGAAGTTGAAACACATGCAGTAGTATCTGTCCATCAGATTCCAGCTAAAAATTCATTACTAAGAAGTAAGAACCCTATGTCCCTGAACAGTCTATGGTGACAATTAGTGTATGTTTACACAGATGTGCTTGATATGTTCTCAAGTACCTTTCCCAAAAGCATGAGTTACAGGCTTCATCTTATGGATTTTTATCTTTTTTTTTTTAGCCATCCAATACTTTTTATTTTAAAGGAAATAGAAATATTTCATGCTAAAATAATTACAAATTTCCAGAAACTGACTATATGCCCTGAAAAGCAAAAATATATTTTCAGGATCAGAAATTAACTATGGATTTTTTTTTTCACTTCGCCAAATACACCATCTACATTATAAATGTTCTTGCTACAGGTGTGCAGCAGATGAAAACAAGCTGATTGTAGAGAGTGGCACTTCTGTTTTTCTAATTCATCCAGCCAGTACTGCTCATCTTGCATATTTATTGGAAAATTATGCAGGTTTCTACTGACAGATTAGCTACAGAATCATTCAGGGGCAAAATGTACCTCTAATTACCCTTCTTCAGTCTTTAGAAGTTGCTGGTTTAGCTTTATTGATGAAACAGTGAACAGAATCTGGTCCAGTCTCATTATATTGGGCATAAGTGAGGCAAAATTATGAAAAATTTACACTTGAAGCTAAAAGTATTATTCACATTCACCTTCTGTTTCAACAGTTTACGTCTGAAATTTTTAGCTGAGAAGTTTAAGCAGAGAGGTAAAATTCTCACCTCACTGAAAAAAATGGCAAACAGCATGTTGAATAAAATTGAGCAGAGATTATACCTCAACATTTAACTGTGTTGCTGAACTAATAGTTTTAGTTTCTCAAGAGAAAAAAGAAACAAATTTTGTAAGCCAGGGACCTGATCAAAAAGTTTCCAATACTGGCTGTCATAAACCAGAGCGCAAACTGGGATTTTTAGACAGCTGAAATTGTTTACCATATGAAAGATCAGTACATCTTAAATGATTACTTAAATGCTTTTTTTTATTTCTCAGAACAATGTCATAAAGCCTCAGGAGTCCTTTTATTTCGGTATTGTGTAATTGGAACCAGATCAAAAATAAAATAGAAATAAATTTAAAAAAAAAAGGATTAAGAAGGGTCTGAGACCATTTTCTCTGCCCCTTCAGGGCTTTGTGGGAGAATGGGATAATTTACCTATCTTTCTGAATTTTCAAATCAGTGGTGATAGAATGAACCATAGATGGATGATCATGTCTTTGAGCAGAACACTTTATATTTAATTCTTTCATTAGTTTGTTCTAGCTAATTATGTGTGAGTAGTTTTAGCTTTTGCTTTCAAAGACTTGTCACTGTGTGGGATGACAGTAAGGGGGAATAGAAAAGTTATTTTTAATTTCTCCCAGCTCTGAACACTCCTTTGGGCATAGCTGGGATCCATGATAATCTGATTCTCATTGCGCATGACGTGCACTCACAAGGAACTGAAAGATCACCCTACAGTCAACCCTACTGGCTGGTTTGCATATTTACACAAGATTTCAAGATAATGATTTTGTTTAAAAATAAAAAAAATAATAAATTCCTGGCAATTTCAGTGCTTTTGTCATCTGTGATTTTGCACATGATGATTTGTAGGCAGCAAAGCACTAGAGTCCTTGCTGGAATATTCTCTACAGTAGATTTTTATACTTTTCCTAATTTGCCATATTTTCCAATTTTCCTTTCTGTGAGGTACCTGAGGGAATAGGCAGTAAAGCTAGAGTGTAAATGAATCACTTTACTAACAAAGCCTTTGCCTTTTGGCCTTTTGCTTTCTGCTAATACACTTTAATACAGGTCCCTCAGGTTTCAAAGCAAGGATGAAATATACAATTTCATCAATATACAACTACAGATAATAGTTATTAATAATCAAATTTATTATTAGTAAAATTGTTCTTATTATTACATGTAATTCAAGGTTGTTTTGTATGGTGTTGCATGTAGTTCACTTCATTTATCATATGCTGCAAAAAAAATTGGTAGTTCAGTCCATAATGAATTTTGAGAAATGAGATTAACAGAGTTCTCCTGAAGTGTTATATGTACAGCAGATGTTTTTTTCAACATGTGAATTCATGAGAAGGCTAAAGCTCCATACAATTAAACTGCACAAAGACTCTGCTTATTACAGTTAGATGAAATTTCAAAATTGTCAGAAGACATGCAAGCGCCCTTTCATTCAGCTGCAAAGACATTCCTCCTATACAGGCATCTGTCTAAAGAGGATTTCATTCTACTGTGACCAAGAGGATAAAACAAGTGGGACAACCATAATTGAAAGAACCTAGAGCCTGGTAGGTAAGGCAGTCTCCAGAAAGAGACTAAATATAGATTGAACACAAAAAAGGTTGTTCTTAACTTATAGGAAAAAAATAAAAATTCCAAGGCCACAGAACCACTATATTTCATCCTATTTAAAGCCTTATTGGTAGCTTCAAAGGTAGTGGACAAATTAGTGATCAACAATTCCTCATCAGGGTAGCTTTTAGAAATTTGTTTATGAAGAACACAGAAAGTCTAAATTATCTAGTTGGCAGGAGACACCAAGGAAGGACTTTAGATGTATTACAAAGAAAAGACTCTATTAATGATTTTAATGATGTAAATCACAGACAGAAGAGGAAGAAATAATCAGATCATAAGGATATCTCATAAAAGCCCTCTTCAGCATCTTCCTTCAAGTCAGCATTTCTGATAAAAGTCTTTCAATTGTTGACAGGAACTTCTAACTCATTCTAACCTGGAGCATCTTGTTGATGGCATGCTCCTGCAAACTGTTATTCTGTTATGCTGCAAACTGCTAGCTGTGTGCTGAACCGACAGAGATACTCTTATCTAAATCTATGCCATCTCTTCCTCCCTAATCTTAGCAAAGCTAAAAGAAAATTTGATTGTTCTATACAAAACCATTTTATGAAAACAGAATTTTTAAAGTTCTTTTTACAGACTATCTGTGTAAGTACAATATTTGCAGCAAGACAGTAGCAGGGAAAGGAGACTAAACACAGTAGTTGAGAAATAAATTATCAAATATCAAAAGCTCTATCAAAGAGAGATTTTTCCACTTGAATATGAGGTTGAAAAAACTGTGACTTTTTCTTGTGGGTTTGGTATTGGATAGGTTCTCATAGAATTTTGGAGAGATGAGACGTAAAACAAATTGAAATGCTCTTTGCCCAGGAGCTGGTATTAAGGGTTATTTAGGCTTGCTTTCATTTGCTCCCCTGGGACTTTGTTTTTGGTTTCCTTAGTCTGTATTTGTTTCAATTTAATTGCAAAGCAAACACTGCTGTTGTAGTACTTGTAACTCAATGGGGAACTCTGCAATCTGAAAATGCAGCTCTGTGGTTTATTGACAGTGGTGTCTGCGGGCACTGCGGGAAGCAGCAGCTCCCTGGGGCTGGGCACCAGCAGTGCCGGGGGCTCCTCTGGGGGGGGGCTGATGGCAGAGCCTGGCAGACTGGGACCATCTCTCTGCCTCAGACAGGAGCAGGGCAGCCCAGGGCACCAGGGCAGCCCAAGCTCAGCTCGGGCTGTGGGAAAGCCTCTGTGGCAGAGCCTTGTCCAGGAGTAGCTGCTGGAGGCTTGGGCCAGGGATGCCCTGTCCCCGAGCCCTGGTAGCCCAGCCCCTGGAGGGGAGTGCCCTTTGCAAGACATTCAGGTATTCCTCGTGGGCTGACATGAGGAGAGGCTTTAATTGCCTACGTAGATTTGATTACTGAGGAAACAAAATAAATTCATATTCTGAAAATGAAATGTTAAATATGACAGCATTATCTTACCTTTGTTTTTAGTTAATTGGATTTTTTTGTGTGTGTTTAAATGAAATTTACACCTGAAAAATACAGATACAATCCCATGTTGTTTTCCACTGCATTATGGATTGATATGCACCCTGATTGATAGTACTCTGGTCAGTGTATTCTTCTTACATTAATTTCACAGTAAAACCTCCCCTTACAGTGCTTTTGTTGTTTTACTGATATATTAGTCACTTCTCTAGATTTCCTTTGGCACAGTGGAGCTTCCATCACTGTCAGTTTTTATCTTGTTGGGTAAAAAACTGCTTGGAAATTTGTATATAACACAGCTCTTGTCTTGACAGGAGAGTGGGGTACATGACCTACCAAGTCCCCTGGTGTTCCACTTTCACAGAATGCTCCGGTTCTGAAGGCAAAGCAAGGGGATGCACAGAATTATGACACTTTGTGTCCACATAGTGATAGAGAAAGGTAATAAATATATAGGTTTGGTAAATTCCTCAGCTCTTATTCCTACTTATAGGAATATACATACATTTGTCTTTCTTTACTCCAGCTTACAACCTATGTAAGGAAAACCAAATTAGCCACATATTGAATGGGGCAAACTATCAGTTGAAGTCAGTAAAGTAGATAGAGTTCACACCAGCTGGAAATGTTATTCAGCATGTTTCAACATTTGACAGAAAAAGCAGCAGTAAGAACTGCAAGAGTTTATATATGCTGATATGCTTACCCTCTCAAATATTTACATATTGGGCAAGTAAATTAATTGCCTGGAAAAGACCACTCAAAACACACACAGCAGGTGCTTCTTCAACTTAGTTTACATTGATTGGTTTCTTTGCTGCTTCAAGAGTCCGCAACACACAAAAAAAGTATTTTATAATTAACCTGTCTTGTCACAATGGGTACTAAGTAACTCTTATTTATGCAGAATGTCAGTGTCTGCTGATGTATGTGGGTTTGGAGCTAAGAAAAAAGGGCTAGGACAGACCTGAGTGTCTGTTTCAGATCTCATGCTGAAAAACACACTGACGGGGCAGACAAAGCTCAAGGTTTGTGGATCAGAGTTTCCTCCCAATTAAGAAACTGAAAAAGACCAGGGTCACTGGAAAAGATGAGACAACTGTTGATTCAACTGCAGTCAGCCCATGTAGATGTAGATATAAACTTAGCACACAGATGTAATTAAACTAGTTATAATGTAGTTTACATGGGGTTTACGGATACCTATTTGAGATGATAATTGCAAATTCATTACTAGTTTGTAATTTACATAATGCCAAGAAATGTGTCTAGTTGCTTTGTCTTTAGCTTTCTGGTTTGTTTGTTTTTCTCTAATGGTGATATGGTGCACCAAATTTGAATCCTACTATACTCATTGGTTGAATATTATGATGCAGCATGACTCAATATGTGGATATCCACACCTATGATTGGGTTTTACCTGTTCATCCTGCTTCTATATTCCTTTTCACTAAAAATAAAAAAGCAATCAGCCAAGTCAAATTATAACTAAAGCAGCACAGGCAAACTAATTATATGAAGTGACGTTTTATTTCTAAAAATTTAAAAGTGAAATAATATATAATAATTATATAATAATATATAATTAATATTATAGGTCCTTGAGACATCATCTAATACAGAGATCCATTTTAAGAATGTATTTAGTCATGTGTTTTCCTTACATGCGGTTTCTCTTTACTGCCTCACTGAGATATAGCCATGTATTTGAAATGCAGATGTGTCTGATTACTTTACTGGAAACACACATGCTTTTTATTGGAGGTCTTGGTCTTAAATTAATGTTTATTAATTTTTTTATTTCTCAAAATAGTGACTGATAAGGTTCCTGCTTCAGGGTATCCAAAGGTGTGTGTAGTGAAGTTTATGACTCTTTTTAACTGATCTCTTCAATTATTACTACCCTAATATTTCCTATAGTAGGAAAGGGAGATGTTTCATCAAAATTTCAGCTTACGTTTCATCAGCAGTCTTAAGTTTTTCTGAATTCGTCAGCTGTCAAAGATTATACTCAAACATACAACTAAATGAAAAGTTTTCGTTAATACTTGTGTTCAAGGTTTTGGCACAACAGTTTGTATTTGAGCCTTCCAGATGTATCAACTACAAGAGAGTGGAGTGATCCTTCAGGAGGGCACCATAACAAGTTGAAAGAACATTTTTGTGGTTGAAAACCACAGCCCGTTCTGAGAGGGTAATTATTTCCATAGTGTGTCTGTTCATGATTTTTAATGCCCTGTTGATGGTGAAAACATAAGACACAAACTGAATTACTAAAGGAGCGGTAGATTAATGAAATGATTTGATTGTTTTTTACTCAATGTAGGAAAATTTTGAGAAGAATCAAAGACAGAAAATACTGAAAATCATGTTTGCAGAATACAGTGTTCAAGAGAGCTTAAATAATTTGGAAAGAGAATGAATGATAATGTCTCTACACTTTATGTTCTTTCTTATTTATCTTGTGGGTCGATATCCAAAAGTTTGCAGCAACAGATGTTATTTTAAATTTTTGGGGAAGAGACATGGGGAGACACAACTGGATTATTAAGTTGGTAATAGGAAGCTGAAAAAGGCAGGTTAGCTAACTGATGATTATGGATGATTGAGTTTCAAAACAACATAAGGAAAATAAATAAAAAAGAAATTTTTCTCCCTTTGTTTTTCCATCACCCTGACAGTAAGCCTCATATGAAGAGGAGCTTGTTCCTGTACTCTCAACCAGACATAAACAAACAATTAATGGATAGTTACAAGGTAGGAAGGAAGACAGGAAGGTGGAAGGAAGGAAGGAAGGAAGGAAGGAAGGAAGGAAGGAAGGAAGGAAGGAAGGAAGGAAGGAAGGAAGGAAGGAAGGAAGGAAGGAAGGAAGGAAGGAAGGAAGGAAGGAAGGAAGGAAGGAAGGAAGGAAGGAAGGAAGGAAGGAAGGAAGGAAGGAAGGAAGGAAGGAAGGAAGGAAGGAAGGAAGGAAGGAAGGAAGGAAGGAAGGAAGGAAGGAAGGAAGGAAGGAAGGAAGGAAGGAAGGAAGGAAGGAAGGAAGGAAGGAAGGAAGGAAGGAAGGAAGGAAGGAAGGAAGGAAGGAAGGAAGGAAGGAAGGAAGGAAGGAAGGAAGGAAGGAAGGAAGGAAGGAAGGAAGGAAGGAAGGAAGGAAGGAAGGAAGGAAGGAAGGAAGGAAGGAAGGAAGGAAGGAAGGAAATGCAAGTGCACTTCTGGCACTGTGCCATAACCGGAGGGATATTGACAAATCTGGAAAGAGTCATAGAGCAGTAAAGTGATTAAGGGCCTGGAAAAATATGATACATGAGGAAAGAGTGAAAGATGTGATCTTTTTTTAGCTTGGAGGTGAGAAGGATGTGGGGATCTTGCTGGTTTAAACATTGTATTGGTGAGTTATAAAAAAGCCTCTTCCCAGAGTAAAAAGCCATAGCCAAAAGGCTAAAACTATAAGTTGTAAAAAAGGAAAATCCAGCCATTCATCCATATGCTGAAATGATGCTCATTATGAGAGTGATAGACTGCATCAAGTTTGTAAAACTGACTCTGAAAACTCTTGTCTGGAGGTTTTCAAAACTGTTCTGGGTAAAACCTGAAGGAACCTGATCAAACATTGCTCTGACTCTCCTTTGAGGAAGGGGTTAAACCAGACAATCGCCACACAGATATTTTCGAACAAAATTATACTGTGATTCTACTATTTTCTGTGTTCTTGAACCTCTTGGAACTTGGACAACTTTTCAGCTAAATGAATTTTTTATAGTTTACTGGTTTTTGCTGGCATGAGGTCAATTTTCTTGACAGAAGCTCACAGGGTGATGTTTGGCATTTGTGACCAAAACAGTGATGATAAGACAGGAATATTTTAATTGTTGCTGAATAGTGCTCACACAGTGTCAAGAACTCTTCTTGACACTCTGGCAGTGGTTAGGCTGGGGAGTACACAGTGGGGACAGCTGATCCTAAGTGCCCCAAGGGACATTCCAGACCATGTGGCACCATGCATACCAATAAAACCTGGGGACAAGAAGTGGGAAGGGGGGACATTTGGACTTAGGATGTCTGTCTTGCCAAGTTACCATTACCCATGATGAAGCCCTTTTCCCTCTCAGATTGCTGAGGACTGCCTGATGATGGGAAGTGGTGAATGGCTTCCTTGTTTTGCTCTGCTTGCATGCACAACATTTGCTTTCCCCATTAAACTGTCTTTATCTCAACCCACAAGTTTTCTCACTTTTACCCTTATGATTCTCTCCCCCTTCCCTTTGCAGGCGGGGGGACTGAGCAAGTGGCTGTGTGGGGCTCAGCTGCCTACCAGGTTAGCCCACAGTAATGATATATTTATACATTTCAGAAAAAAAACTATGAAACATGTATCATCCCTTAGTTTTTTGTGTAAAGGAGATCCATACCTAACACTGACATTTTATAAAGCTGTCATTCTGAACTATAACTATTCATAAGTGCCACTGTTTCTCACATGATAGCTTTCATAATAGCAAAATCATCTTCATGGTAGAGTAAAGCAGTGACTAAACACTACATTTAATTAGAATAAAACATAATGTGTTCATGTATTTTAATTACAGAAATACTATCCTTTCAGGAAAGATTATTTCAATTATAGAATATATAGTCACCAGGAGTCCACAATATTTTAACTATTTTGCCTATTTTATTTTAATAAACAGGTTGAGCAACTTTGATTCAAAATAGTGTAATTATTCTGAAGCACTTCTGAAAACAGAACAAATGTAATTTAAATCCTTTGCAGGTTGAACTGGCACTGCTGGAAGCTATTGTAATTAGTAAATTTGCAAAAAGCATTGTTAAAGTTATTTTTATCAGCTTCAATATACTACAGTTTATTAATAAGCTTATTATTTATGCACTCCTGTGGCCATTTAACATTTGCCTTAGTTAATGAAAATCTTCATCTTAATTAACAATACTAAAAGCCTTTTTTCCTTCCCTCCCCCACAAAATGAATAAGGTGTTAGAAATATATCCCAGAATAATATAATTTTGCAGTTATTAAAAGCAAAGCCTTTCCATTGCTCATTTTTTATTATCATCAAAGATCCTTGAAAGACACTTAGTGAAATTTCGTATATCGTGTATATCTTAATTAAAAACATGAACTAATATTAAAAGACACTGAATGATTCAAAGTCCATGCGCAGGTCTTGTACGAATAATGAATAATATGTATGATAATGAATTTTTAATATTTATAAAAATTCAGAATGTTATTGCACAATATTAAGGTCAAAGTTGTAGAAGAAACAGTTTCAGATCACCTCTGCGTTACTATGAGGGAGTGTGCCTGTAGTATTCATGATCATAACCCTTTAGTTCAGTTCAATTGAACCATGTCCTCTGAGCAAGATTCTAGTGAAGTGAAAACAGAGTTCAGCCTGCCAGCCAGAAGAACATGGTAACCTTTTGCCCCAAATCAGATCAACCAGAAATCTATTAAATGTATAGAGTCACTTTTATTTAGAGAGAACTAAATTACTTTGGCTGTATTGTGGTACAGAAGAGACAAGTCTTACAGAATGCATCAAGTCCTCTGCTTTATCTGATGGAAAAACAAGAAAAAACATTCTCTGGTAATTTTTTTGCCTACTGTCTGAATAATGTCAGCTTTTGTCATTCAGACTATGAGAATGATGTTGTAAGTACAAAGAGTGAAAATGTTGAACTTGAGATACTGATATTTAAGTCAGAATATCAGCTTTGAGTTGTTTGGCAAAGTCATGAATAAATGTTGACACTTCCCTCCCTAGCCCTCCTCCCTTCATAGAATCATAAAATCATTAAAGTTGGAAAAGACCTCAAAGACCTTTGAGTCCAACCTTTTACTGATCACCTCACTGAAGTAAATCACAGCACAAAGTGCCATGCCCAGTCACCTTTTGAGCACTTTCAGGGATGGTGACTCCACCAATTCTCTGAGCAATCTGTTTCAAAGCCTACCCAACATTTCAGTGAAGAAATTCTTCCCAATGTCCAATCTGAACTCCCCTGCTGCTGCTTGAGGATTTCCCCTTGTCTTCTTGGACAATATCCACAGTCCTCTTCTGTCTACTTTTGTTTTAACCCCTATAGTGAGAGAAAGCAAAAGGCAAGGTCTGCATAGTGAGTCACCCTGATTTTTTTTTTTTTTTTTTGGTTATGTGTGTTTCAATGCAGGTGTGCTTATACAGACTTAAAACCTTTTGAGCCTTAGGACAAACTATTTTTTTACTTTTTGCACTATTTTCAGATTAACTGTATTGGTTAGCACACTGGTACAAGAATTCGAGCCTTTTATATTTGCTTGTGCTGGCACTCTGGACTATTTACCTGAAGAAAGGTCATGACAGCATGCTAGGGCAGCTGAGAAATTCTGTGACCCCAAAGAAGAAACTACAATAATGCAGTCTAAAGTCCTGTACTGTATTCTCTTGTAAGGTGAATTTTGCCTTCTCTGCAATAATCATCCAAATCCCAGTGAAGTTATGAGTCTAAAATACCGGAAATATTGTACAGCTACTAAATATTTTTATGGTGGTAGGATATTATCTTGTAAATGTTTGATACTGAGGGTCATTTTCTGCCATACAGTACTTCTAATTGGCACTATTTTTAATAATTTGATTTTCTGTTGGGGCTGGAGGGGACAGTTTGTTTGCATGTCTCCTTCTTGTTTTTCCAAAGTAGCTAGACTGAAATAGAGTGCTAGTGTGTGGGATGGATCTCATATTAAAAGAATTTGATGACAATGAACATTTGAAGAGATGAAGGCGAGACACGAGTTTTTTAAACTGCTATTACTTCTACTCAGATGTCCTTGGCACACATTTAGTCCTGAGATGGTTTTAGAGTTACACACATGGTGAGCCTACACCAGGGACTGCATATAGACTTATCATGAAATGAATCATGAGGGGAAAGAGGTGTAAGATAAAGGTAAATTCAGATTTTCCTGGTTGTTTGTGTCAGACTTAACAGGTCTGCTGTATAAAGTTTGTTTGAGTTGTAACCTTTTGTCCTGTAAAAAAATTCCAAATAAATACATTTTGCATGACAGCTGACATACTGCAGCACTATAGAAGAAATTTTGCTCCAGTGTTTGTTCAGGATTTGGTGTGGGAGGAACATTCAGTTTCTAACTTAGGGAATTACTCTATGTAGCAGAAAACCTGCATAGCTTTATTGTACAACTTAAAAGGCAAGTAAGGATAAGTGTAAGTGCTTATATTTGTTTTTCATAAGATACATGTTTTTAATAGAAAAATAAGAGATATGGGGGAGGGGGAAACAGGAATCAGTTAAATAGTTGCTGCATGTAAATTACAGCCATAAATGCTGCTAAACTGCAAAATGAATCTAACTGTTTAATCTAGCTGTAATTTTGAAGATTAAGGCATTTGCAAGCAGTGATGTGAGAACATTAAATTATATCACAAATTTTTCTGTGTACCTTTAAATAGCACAGTATTAAACTACTCTGATCAAAGACATATTTAGAGAATAATGTCAAGGGTGTCTATCACTTTCTTCCTACTATATGACTAACAAGGTTGTTTGGGTTTTTTTTTTTAATTTATATATGTGATACAATGTGATGTTATGGAAAAAAAGGTAGTGGAAAACTGAGCCTCTGTCCCTGACAACCACAAAAAAGCTACATAGAAATATAGAAATCGCTGCAAATTGTTCAAGTGTGAAAGCTTTTTTCCAGAATTATTTTGAAGAGACAAAAAACAATTAATTCATTGTCATGAAAACTAAGAGAGAGATTGATAATGATGATGATAATAACTATAACACAATAGGTACTATTTTGTGATAGGATGAATATCAGACTGCAAGATTTCCTCATTTCTTTGGAGTTAATTTGAGAGGAATTAAATTTTTGGTGATAAAGTGTAAGAGATGCTGGGTGAATTGGTAAATCCATGAACATTTACAGTGATAACTTTTAGGATTAAGTTCCATAGAAATCCATCTCTTTGGTTTTACAGAATTCTTTTCAAAATATTTTCCTGCCCTGTTGTGGTGACATTTAGGCTGTCTGGCAATTTCCATATCAGACTGCTTAGATTGACTTTTCATTTTTATTTTTTAATGTCTTAACTGCATTACATTTTCTCTTCCTTGAGGCATATGTAGAAAATTTGCAGAAAGAGAGAAAAAGACTGTTTCATTATCATAGCCCTATTACTCATTCCCTGTCTTCCTAATGATGGCTGCCTGGATCAAAACATTAAGGAACATCACTTGTAACACTAAATTTTTTAGGGATTTTGTTAGCTTCTTTTCTATTTCGTTGGGGGTTTTGGGTGATGTTGTTTTAGGGGGTTTAGCTTATTGGTTTGTTTGTGTTTGGGATTTTTTTCCTCATGATAGTGTTCACAGACAGTATTGAGTGTTCTTCTCTTTCTCATCCCAAAAAGGTGGGCCCCTACACCAAATTTTGTGCCTGGGTGCCAGATGATTGTGTTAGTACTGTGTCTGACTTCCTGAAAATTCTCATAGTCAAGATACCTCAGTTATCAAGTTATACAGACCCCAGGCTACAGATGATAATTTATTTTTTTTCTTACCTGTTTGGAATCTGCACAGAAGAGATTCAATATCTACCTGCTCAGGTAAACAGGTTCTTAAGGAAATGAGAAGGCTATTTGGTTAACTGTTACTTTGTCTAGACTTGTAATAAGAGATCCATCTTGAAATCTAGCTCACATTTTTTAAGTACAAAGTGTGCTATTGGGCCTCAGGATTATTATTGTGGATTTCTATCAAACAGCAGTGCAGTAAAGGATGTCATAACTGTAATGCAAAGCAGAAAAACTGATGATAGCTGTGCATACAAAAAAAAAAACAAACAACCTTACAGAAACATGAAAAAGAAAAATTCACAGTTCATAGTGTTGACAGCTCATTTTTTACAAATTCTGTTTCAAAAAAACATAATAATAAATATCTAGTTGCTTTGGCTTGTATGACAAGAAAATGTCACATCAATATATACATTTTTATGGTGTTGCACTTGGAGCTTTTTGGTACTTCAATAATTTTTTTTCTTTCAAAATCATTGAATGAATGAAAATATTTTCAGGGCCCAAGCTTGTTTTAGGTTTTACAATGTATCACTCTTCCATGTGGGGAAAGTATATATATATATATATTGTTCCCATGACCATTTGTCTCTTCAAGAAACAGATCTTTGAAGACAGTCAACAGCAACAACAACAAGTGAGTATATGCAAATTGAAAGCCTAGGAGTATGCAAGCTATGAACACAAACTTTAATGTTCACATCCCAGCAGGAACTCTTTACAAGGTTAAACCTGTATGCCTAACCTTCACAGGTCAGGAATGTCCCATTTGTTTAAAAGATTGGTCATTCAAAAGGAAATTATGTTCTTTACATTTGAGATTACTTGACTTCAACTCCCAGAATTTTTTTTTACTACTTTCTCCGATAGTAGTAGAACTACATAGCACTTCTGTTCTTGTAAACAAATATGTACATACAGATATCAAACAATCTTCTCTTTATTACAATAAATACATCAAGATCTCAGAGTACTCCTTACCAGGGATCTTATTTTCTGTTGGATGGTTACAATACATGGCTTCTTTTCTTTTCTTTTCTTTTCTTTTCTTTTCTTTTCTTTTCTTTTCTTTTCTTTTCTTTTCTTTTCTTTTCTTTTCTTTTCTTTTCTTTTCTTTTCTTTTCTTTTCTTTTCTTTTCCTTTTCTTTTCCTTTTCTTTTCTTTTCTTTTCTTTTCTTTTCTTTTCTTTTCTTTTCTTTTCTTTTCTTTTCTTTTCTTTTCTTTTCTTTTCTTTTCTTTTCTTTTCTTTTCTTTTCTTTTCTTTTCTTTTCTTTTTTCTTTTTTTCTATAATCTCTCTTTATTTCTTTTTTTTACCCAATTATATTTTCAAAAACTAAAAATTATTAAACCCTTCAGACTATCTGTTATTTCACCAGTGACATTAGAAGCTACAAAATTCAACCTCTTTTCACTCTTCCACTAGTCCTTTCTATTTTTTATATGTGTAACCATATATTTTTTGCATTTCTTGTTACTGAGGCGTTATGTAGAGCTCTTCAACTATTCAGACCTCATATACTTCAAAGGACAATTGCTTTGTATTTTGGGACAGTTCCCTTGCCTTTTTTCCCTATAAACAACCCAGATTTTGCTGAGTGTAACCAGGACCTTGCTCAATGGGAGGTCTTTAGCATTTAGATGTGCTGAAAAGAAACACCAAGCAAGCATGTAGGCCAAGAAAGTAGCCTGGAATACCTTTGGAATTATACAGTATTACTGTCTTGCATAACTATGAACATGTATTCAAACTACAAAATATTAAACAAAACCGTGATTAATTAGTTAATTTATTTATCAGTAATCCCAATTTCACATTTTTAAAAAATGTCAGTATTAAGGAGAAAAATAGTTTCCCATATCTTCAGAAGTAATAGATTCTCATTTGTCTTTCACTGAAGTATTTGGATTGTGCCATTAAGTCTCAAGTTTTTGTACATGGAAACCAATGTTGATAAGCAGATGCAGGCACCTATGCATTTTTGCATTCTCTATGCAATTTCCAAAACTGTATTTGGAATACTTCCTATTATAAAAAGTTCACTGTTCTCTAGACCTAAAGATTTTTGTCCTAATTTATGCTGCACAAGTAACTATGTGATCTACTTTCTGCTATAATATCCTAATATATTGTCTATATTTATAGTAATCAACTGCCTGGGAAAGTAGTTTGAGTAGCTGTGTTCTCAAGAAGGGAAATCTCCAGATCAATGACAATTACACCCATATCTTACCACTCAACTGCCACCCTTTAATCATGAATTGAAATTCTTGCAGTTATCAACATGATAAAAAATAGACACCTAATCTTTTCCTCAGGTGATGGGGCAAAGATGAAACTGCCTCAAACTCTGAGTTACTAATTGAACCTGCTGTGTATATTCCAATGTATGGCCCTTAAACTGACTCTTAACATTACTTGTAATTCTCTATTGTTCAGGAACTTCAAATCTAGTGGTTTTTTGGTGTTTTATGTAATTTTGATAATATTTTCATCTTCATTAATTATGGGATTTTTTTGGGGGGTTTGTTTTTAGTTGTTTGTGGTTTTTAAAATGAGTTCTAGAATATTGTATAATATTTAACACAAATGTTCACTTATTTACACATTTTATATCACTATTCTAGTGAATGTTTTTCTCCATAGTGAATATTTTTATAAGTCACATGCTTCAAAATAGGATATAACAATGCTTTATTTATACTGTATGTGATTAAAGTAATTTGAAATTAGGAACTTACACATTTCTGGAAAAAGAGCATATAAACACTCAGAAGGTAAAATTATGTGTATTTACATCCATTAAAATAAAAGGAGAGTTCTCAAAGGTAGAAAAGAGATTTAAAAGAATGAGACAATTGCCAGTCATAAACTTAAATAAAAACAACCTACTGCCTTCATGAGTAAACAATGCTTCAATTTATTTCCCGTTGTTTTACTGTTATCTATTTGTGGAAGAAGGAGTATTAAATATAAATAATTATGGATTGTAGAGGCAGAAAGTTTCTCTACTTTACAATTATTTACAAAAAATATGCCACATTTTTCTAAATTTCATTATTCAAGCTTATTTTAAATTAGATGGAAAAGATTTTAATCTGTAAAACTTTTCTTAGCTATAGAATAAATGGGCTTTTCTGTATTATAGTTCTAAAATATGGCTGAATAGTGATTATACTCTTTTTCTTTTCCTGCTACAGAGATTTGTATTTACAGATGTGGTGTAACAATAGTTTGCAAACATATAGTCACGAATGAGCACATTCCAAGATGGAATAACTTTAAAAGAGTTTTTCATGAATTGTAGAACACTTCTTCGACTGGGAAAGATATGGCAGGAATTCTGAAAAGGATTTGGTAGAAACCCCTTCAGTTGTATCCAGTGGTCATACCTTTTTTTAATATTACAATCTAAAACATAGCAGTAAATTTTTGAAAACCTAGCATTAAAAGCTATATATTTTGGGGTGTTTTTTTTTGGTGTGGGGGTTTGGTTGGTTTAGCTTGCCTTGGTTTGGTTTAGTTTGTTGTTTTATTTTTTCCCTTGAGCCTAGACTTCAGATAAATTGAAGTTTATGGGAGAAATCACTGGTAAATATAAGGGACATGCAAATAATATAATCTTTAATTTTACATTATACATCTTTAGTTTACAATTATGCAAATGAAAATTGACTGCTTAGGCAACTTAGCTCAGATGAAAATCCATTTCTTTAAATGTATATTTCAACTGAATTTGAATACAAAATCTTTGATAGACTAAAGTGAGAAATAAAATTCTACCATTATGGGTCTGGCCCTGAAATTGCTGAGAAAAGAGCACAAATTGCATTAACTTCTAATAAGAGTAGAATTTGTTCAATATTTCTTGTAGTCACTCATTATCTTGCAAGATCAACAATATATAAAGATAACATAATTAGACCCTTCTATTGACACTAGATATCCAAATCTTATAAAATTTGAAATGTGATGAAAACTTTTGTTGCTTTGATACAAAGTAAAAGATAAGATTAAAGACCTGAGCTCATTTTAAAAGAGTGGATTAACTGTCCTTATTCATGGCAATCTGTAAGACATATTTCTCAAAGGAGGTGTTACTTTCCTTGGAGAGTTTTTACATCTGATCTCAGTTCTGCTAAAGAGATTTGAAATTTAATAATAATGTTAAATGAAATTAAATATGGATTCTCTTAAATAATTTAAGCTTGCTGCAATTATACAAATTTAATAAGTTTAGTATATAATATCACTGGATAACATAAGAGAATAGAATTATAGATTAAATGTTTTTTTAGTTAGGAAAATTGTCAAGGACTGTTTTTCTACTCATACAGTGTAACTTTTCATTTATCCTCTACTAAAATTCTATTCTTCTAAGAGACCATGCACTAATAAAGATATATTTTATCACTAAAGTTAGTTAATATTTTTTGTTTCTATATATATAATCTGAAATATGGACTTATCTTTTAAGTATATTTCTACACTAGCTAGCTTACTGAACTATGATTGTTTTAGTTTTCTCAGTTTTATTTTGCTTATTCCTTTATTTTCAGTATGATTTAATGAGCAAAATATTTTATACAACACAATTCCCTTTGATTTTCAATATGAAGAGCAAAGCAGACTAAAATAATTAGGATTCATTCCTTCATATAAGAATATAAAGAGCAAGTACCCCAACGTTCACATAATGGGCATTGGATGGCCTCAAAGAACATAAAAAAATTTCCTATTTTCACAGCCACTACTATTTTCTTTCTCAGATATACCATAATCACATTTTCTTGATATATATTGAATCTTCTATGTCTACCTCATATTGATAAAAACCACAGCAACTGCACATTTGAGAAATTTAGAAGAAATTATAGTAGTTAGGAGAAAATTGTGTTGTTACGATAGGGAATTCAAGCAATCTAGATATTCCTGTATATTCTCTCCTGTCTGTTGCCTCCTACTTGACTCTGCAGGGTCTCCTAACTTTATGGCTCTTGGTCCCATATTAGCTAGATTCCCAAAGAAGTTACTTCAATGTTCCTGGTTGTCTCATTTCACATATTATGTACTTTTAAAAATTTTCTATCATGGTTATCATTGCTCTGAATTGCTTATTTGAAAGATTTTTAAGATTACAAATGAATCAAAAGATACCAGAATTAACAACTGAATCCCAAGGGACTGAAGACTCATTGAGTACTATAATCAGGTGCAAATTAATCTTTCTTTCAAAATATTTATTTGTATATTATTTAGTTACTGATACAACTAATTTTCACTGCTTTTCTCACTGATGTTGCTGGGCCAACAAGAGGGCCAGAAAGAAAGTTTGGGCCTTTCAGAAGTGTTTCCTTTATTCATATTACAGCCTATGGCAAAACCAAGGTTTCTGAAGCCTGTATATCACCATTTTTTTTAGCAGAAGGTTTGCTGTTAGTCAGGTTGATGGCTTAAAATCTAATGACAGTATGTTTTCTGGTGTAATTTTATAATCTCAATTTGTAAGAATCTTAATTCTGTACCAAAGTTAAAAAAGGAGCAAAGATGTGTCTTTCAACAGACATGCAATTATGGTAGTCTAAAAATTAAATGTACAGGAATTATATTAGAAAGACATACATTGTCTCAGTTAAATCATATCTCTTGCAATGAAATTAAACAGAAGAGACAAACCAAAGGTAAAACTACTTCCATGTCTATTTTCTCATGTGAAAACACTGTTTCAATGCTATTTACCAATAAGAAGAGAAAAATTGCGTTGAAGAAGAAGAAGAAGAAGAAGAAGAAGAAGAAGAAGAAGAAGAAGAAGAAGAAGAAGAAGAAGAAGAAGAAGAAGAAGAAGAAGGGAAAGAGCAATTAGAGGCTGTTTAAACAATGAGTTATTTTACTAATCCAGTAATGAGCTTCTATATGGCAACATTTATTACCTTATGCAACACCATATGTTGCATGTAAAGGAAGCTACTTTCTATCATCTCTAACACTGAAAGTGAAGAAAAGTTCTGTCAAACCAACAGATCTCAGAGCTGTGACAAACTCCCTGTCTATGTGGGAATGTGTTGGCTGCCCAAATGAATGATTTGAGTAGAGTTTTAAAACCATTCTATAAACTTTTAAGATAATAAAGTTAGAATAACACACAGGGAAGGGTGTTGTTCCTTTT
The DNA here is from genome assembly GCF_036417665.1 of Passer domesticus. Lineage (NCBI taxonomy): Eukaryota > Metazoa > Chordata > Aves > Passeriformes > Passeridae > Passer > Passer domesticus. Next base: position 82,253,439 of record NC_087474.1, on the reverse strand, counting down.
CCAAGCACATCTGTATTTGACATCTTTGTCTGGAAGATGTATTACTCATCCATCATAGAGTATTGTCACACTGATGATTTATTAGTGTAATACATTATCAGAGTATCATCATTCCTGTGATGCATTGCTAGCTAGCACAGAAATAGATGGTTAGAGTTGGTTATAAAGACTTAGCACCATTTATGGTAGTCAAAAAAAAAAAAAAAATTAAACACTTTATTTTAAGACTTGTACACTAAAGGGAATCTGTGAAAAGGTGATGGTTATTTTAAAATTTGATTTGTGGTAGAACACATCCTGAATTTTAGGGATATGAATTCTAGAAGTAAAATCAAGCAAGTGTTTGTGGTCAGGCAGAAGATCTACTTTCCTGAAGGTATTGCTTTGTGGTAGTGCTCATAAATTGTATAATTAAAACATAATATTTTAAAAATCTGCAAAATATAACACATAACAATTAACTATTGGCCATTCATTATAGAGTCAATTTCTAGTATGGCAACAACATGAAAGCTTACTGTGGCATACAGAAACCAAGAACAATCTTGTGGGAATTTTTTTAGCAAATCTGATTTTTTTGTGGTCTAGATGTAAATGTTTAGTCCTTGCATAAGCTATTAGTCAGATCTTTCAAAATCAGGAGTAATCTCATTCCTCTAGGACTTACTGGAAACCTGTATCTACCAATCACTACATTTTTTTGCCACTAAAGTTGTAAGATGCTCTTTTTGTTATTATTGCTGTTATTCCTTCTAAAGTAAAGGGAAAAAAAGAGAGTGAATTGATGAAATAGAGGGAAAAAAACCCGAACACACAAAATTGAGTTAAGACAAAATGTAGAACTTAACCTGAAAAAACTATAGCTGGACATAAACTGCATTACTGTGACCAAATATACACACCAATGCTGATAAGGCTGCTCTTAAGGCTATTCTTTACTTACTTAGCAGTGAAAGTTTTGAAAACATTTTCCTTTCCATTTAATCAAAGAATTTTACTAATAATTTGCGAGAAAATTGATTAAATAAAGCCAATAAAGTCCTTCCCAACAACATTTCTAATTGATGTATTTCACTGTAGACCCATATGAAAGACTTCTTTTTGAAGGTACAGAGAGGGAAGGAAAATAAGCAAAATAAAGAAGGTGTCAGAACAAATGGAAAGTTTCATTCCCATATTAAAGCATCATTTTGAATAGTTCTCTATATAAAAATGGTTAACAGAAGGGGATGGTAAATTAGAATATCTGATTTGTGGAAAGTAATAAGGAAAAGAAAAAAGTTGAAAGAGTAAAAAATAAACTTTAAATAATAATTCTTCCCACCCTTTTTTTCATATAAAACTGTTTATCAAAAGAAACCATGGAGAGAGAACTGTAAAACATCAATGTAAATATCAAAACTGTAAAACATCAAATTTTCCTTAACAAAAAAATCCAGTTTATGTTACTGATGTCATAAATCTATTACTTTGTTCTCCACTGACATTTCCCACTCATAAATTTATAGAATTCATACCCATAGGTTCTGTTAGGATCCATGTATAATATATACCACATAATTTTGTCAAAAGATTCTCTGATCTTGATTTCAGTTCATTTAGTTTTGCTTGTCTTCCTGCTGTCCTTTAGGTGGTATATTCTGTCAGCATGGGATGTTTATCTATGCTGTGCTTACAGCAGTGCAGCATGATCTTTCACTGATGCTTGAAGGAACTTTTGCAGCAACAAGCATGAAATGTTGGCTTGGGTAAACTGAAAAGTACGTGGCATGAAATTACAATTTTATTATTACCTTGAGGACCCAGATTAAAAAAAAAAAAGTCTAAAGTGCAAAGAATACAGATGCACAGATTGTGACTTTTTACTGGGAGATTGTAGTCTATATAGAAAAGCATATTTCTCAACATACACTTCACCATACATACATATTGCTATGTATGCAAAACAGTAAAATTAATGCAAATATATGCAGTTGAAGACAGAGCACATTTTGAAGCTGGCACTGCACCCTTTGTCAATGTCAGTTTTGTGACAACCTTTGATAGTGCATAGGGATTTCTTTAGTCACTTAGAGGTCAAGATAAACTGTTCCACTCTTCCAAAACTTACCTCCTGATTGATGGCACCTCAGTGAAAACTGAGCATTAAAAAGACCATGCCTTATATTCCATTCTTAGGGGACAATACTTTCCATAAGGACTAGATAAACTAAGTGCAACAGCATTAAAATTAACCTAGATATTCTCGAGAAAATAAAACAATGTCTGGTATTTCAGTAACTGTCTTAATTTCTCATTGGTTGGCTAATAACCCTGTCAGTCGTATGTTGGAAAAAAATCTGAAACAGTTTCACAATAGACTTGGAATATCAGAAGATTCATTCTTACTTTATAGTATTCTCTATCAACTCTTTTAAGAAATAAATTGTATGCATAAATACAATAAAAATAATTTCTCTCTTCAAAGAGACTGCATTTTTGTTTATTTTTGATAGCTGACCCCAGTATAAACAGCTAAAAGTCTGTGTTCACTGAAATGAGTTAGAAATATAACAAGAATATATGTATAGTAAGATATTTTAGATCATGTATGCCATGAGTTCTTAACATAAACCAGAAACCACTAGGCCATGTTCTGAAAAACACTCCTTATGAGAGAGATTCTGTAAGTACATCCAAAACATTTTTTTGAATCATGTTCAAATAGCAACTAAGACATATAATTAAGATTTTGGACAGCAAAAATGTGTTTGGATGAACTATTCCAAATGTAGGTATGCACAGCAGACCAAACACTAATTTATATTGAAGACCTGCCTATACAACCAGCCCAAATGTGTCAACATGAGACACAGTTGTAGCTTTGAATAGTTAGGGGTCCATGACTAGTAAGCAATGCCTGTTATTTCCAAAATTTCATGAGCATGCCAAATTTTTAGGTCTGTAAAAAGGCAGATAGAAAACTGTTAGCTTTTCAAAGCAGAAATGAGCAATTGATAGTCAATTGAAAAGAAGCTAGGAACTACTTGGTGCTTAATAAAGCATTTATTTTTATTGCTATATACCTAAAATATTTGAAAAATCCTTTACCCTAAAATAGTCTAAGCATTTATAGAGTAACCTTGAAAATTGATTTATTTTTGCCCATTACTGCTATGATCTCTTTCCATTTGGCAGGATAGATCTTCATCTACTTGAACATGAGACAAACTAGAGCATTAAAAAATAATTAATTACTTTATTGAATTATAATTTAAAGACATTCATGTTAATTAAGAAAGGACTAAAATATTTCTGAAAGGAAAGAAATAAAAGTTGTGATGGTAGGTTAAAATAGGAATAGGAATAGAGGAAATAGGAATTTTGTTAGAGTCATTTGAAAGAACACCGTTGAAGTCATTACTTTCAGAATTAAATGAATAATCACAAATGCTTAAGAGTCAAGTATGCATCAATACTGAACTCTTTGAATCATATTTCTACTTTTTAAAAGAAAAAGTGTCTTGGATATTCTTTCTCGGATTATTTTTTTTTTCTTTTTTTATATCCTGACTTTTTTTCTTAGGACAAGCCATACAAGGAGATAGCATGAATAAAAAGTATGACTTTTTTTTTTTCCATTCAGAACTGAATTCAAATGAATTTCCAGACCTGGAAACTGAATAACTTTTGTGTAACTCATAGACTGTAGTTACAAGGGAAACTGTAAGAAGCAATAAATATGGAATTTCTTTCTGCCACAATTTACTTGGTCTTTGGAAAAGTCTATCTTAATAACAATAAGGAGCTTCTGCCAAATAATAAGAAAATGAAGTATTGTTCCAAATAAAGGTTTGCATTTGATGTTTCTAAGTTTGAAATTTCTTTTCTTAACAACTGCATCTGAGCAAGGACTAACATATTCTGAGCACAACACCAGAAAGTCAGAAGCTCATATTATTTCTTCATAGAGAGCTGTCATAAATTATGTAAACTTACGAAAATAAGTTCTGGAAGAATAATTCACTGCTGAAATATTCAGTTGACTGAAACTTTTAAAATACATTGAAAATGGCTATTAACTATGGTGTCACTGTGATAGTTCACCCATGTGGGACAAAGTTCTACATCTCAGAGGCATCAAAGTGAAGGATGGAGAGGAACAATTCTTTGTTATGATTAGACAGTTTAGACATTGAAAAGGGTTTAAAAACCATTCCTGTGTAATACTACTGGACTCAAGCCACAAGAATTTAATTCTCAACTAAGTTTAAATATGATATACAGGAATCTACATAATTATCTACTTGATTACTTCCACTCAGAGGTCTTTTCTTCCACAACCCATTATCCCTGTCCACTCTTCCTCTGAAAGACCACAGGTTGTTTATCTGTTTGGGGTTTTTTTGCTAGCTGAACATGAATTGCCAAAATTGATGTCACATATTGTAAGACATGGAAATTGTTGCTTATGGCAAATTCCAAGCCTTTGAGGACCAACATAAAGCAGTGGTGTGACTGCTAGATAGAGGTTAAGTCTTCAGAAACAATGTCAATTCTTGGTAAGTATAAGTATACTGTGTTTGATACAATCATCTACAAATAGATGTTTTGCTGCCTTAAACACAACTCAAAAAAAGCTCAAAAGATTTTAAAGGCTTTTTAAATGTGTTGAAATGATTTTATTATGGATCTTTTTCATTTAATATAAATTATTTTATAGCAACAGGTGCCAAACAATAACATAAGAATGTCCAAGAAAGTTGTTTGGGACAACAGGGAATACAGAACTGAGAGAAGTTTTAGTCACATATGAGAGGTGCCAAAGGAGATCTTTTTGCTAAAGGAATGAGTCAGCTGAGTTATTCCCTTTCTTTAGATATTTTAGGCAGCATACTAATTCTGGAGATTTGATTACTTTACTTTGCTTTGCTAGCATGAATATATGTATATTTAGTAACACCACTTGTCTTTTCATGTTCCATTCTCTAAAGAATCTCACTCATGAAAATAAAGATTGTACATAAAAAGTAACAAAACTGCATGTACTTTTTGGCCATACTGTGCAATTATTCTAAGAAAAGTAAGACTGACTTATTTATTCTCTTATCTTGTCCTTTTAAACTTTGCAGCAAAATAAATGGCAGTACTGCTGCAAAATAAAGCATGCAAACTTCCAGGCAGACCTCTTTGATGCCAGAATGTTTTCCTAATTGCCTTTGCTAGGATCAGGAATGCTGCTCATGAGAGCTGCAGAGAGATGTCCTTTAGAGCATTTTAAGATGGACTGTATTTATACATAAATTCTCTACTTATCAAGATTAAATTTGCCTCATAGTTTGACTGCATCTCTTGTTGGCATTCAAGTGACAAGAGATTAACTTTTTATAGCTTTTCTATAAAGCATGTATTAAACCTTCCATATTACAGACTTTCACAAGTTTGCATATTTTTATAGTTTTTAAATTCAGATGTATCTCTTTGATGTGTTTATTTTAAATAAATCCATTTCAGTGGAGAAAGGGAGATTCACTTGATCAAAGGTGTAAGATATTGTAATCTTTATTATGACATTTACTGTTATAACAGAAGGTCCGGATACCTTAATGGTGAAAATTGTGATCAATGAAAGTGATAGTAGAAGGTAGAAGAAAAAGAAGAGATAGTGTAATACTTCAGATCACATTCCAGAGAGACATAGAGAAGATTGCTGCAGTAAAAGGAAGCACAAGAGAGAAAATAAAATAATGATGCCTGGAATATAGAAATATATATACTGTTTAAAACTTACATTTGCACAAGTGAATAAATTGATCTCTTAAAAGACAGATTGCTGAGAGTCCCTTCACATTTCTAAAACATAAACTGAAACTCATATTTCATTTAACCAAAGAAAAAGGATGTAATTAGAGACTTTCTTCTTTTTCATTTTATTTGATACCAAAACATTTTTTTTAATAATGTAAAAAAATTCTATGCAGTCTTACCATTCAGCCAGGTTGAAGAGAACTACTGTCTCATCACAGGCCAGCTGCTGTTGTTCAAAACTCTATTAGCAGCGTGGAATCACAAATTTTTGCATTATCTGCAAATGCACCTTCTCTAACTGGATCGATTCACAATCAGCTGTCTCTTGTTTGCCACACCCTCAACATCACTATTTGTTAATCTGAGTTCAAACTTCATCTCCCAAGATTTCAAGCTTATAACTAAGCAATTTAAGGTAGTCGATGGAAATTCTAGCACATTACACATCAGTGCACATACCCACAGAGGGTGGGTATGTGAACTGAAGGAACCAAGAATTGCTTATTTCTTCAAATGTGACAGAGCTGCCCATATCTATTATCATCAATGATAGTTCTGGCAAGCTCAGCATTAACCACCCTATATATTTCATTATGAATTATCACTCTAGGGAAGTTCTAATTGGACAGTTGTATGAAACAGGGTCTGGCTCATTTCTGCCAAATTAGGAACAAAAAATAGCTAAAATCTAGAAAATCTAGAAAATCTGTACATGTTTCTTCAGTGACACAGCTATGTTCAAATAAAATTTTTATTTGAATAATTGTGATTGTTAATTTTCAGAAGTCTAATGGTGTCATTATTATGATGAATAAAATGGAGAGAAAATATAGCAGTACGAACCTGTAATTCCTTTTCCATTCTGCAAATAAGAACTGGCTGAAATGCATTCATTATTTTTACACACTGAGTCATAGGAATCAGAAATGGAAAGGGTTTGTCCCAGTGTGTTTCCATGCAGTTTTGAAGGTGATACTATCCTCTATACAGAAACCCAGACAAGATTTATATCTTATTGAAGATTTGTTTAATCTCATATTGAAGGCTTAATTAGAGTTTGTGTTGACCTTCTTCATGGAGAATGGTTTTATCTTTCATGAGCAGTATTAACACCATGAATCCTTACTTTGAATCTGAATTACTTGTACATCAGCTAAAAATGTGATGCTGAACTGCTTAGCTGACTTACAATGACTGCTTATTTTGAATTTTATACATCCATTGAATTTGAATTGAAACACCTTTTTGTTGTAGAAGCAATTAAATCCAAAAAGCCCACGTGACTCTTGTCACCAACCTACATCAGCACACAGCTTCAATGTTCTTACTGAACTGTTTGTAAATGCTTGAAAGAAGAAAGTGACACTTTGAAAAAAAACATTTACTTTTGAGATTGATTGAATCTTTGAATGGAATTTAACGTTAAATATGTAATTTCTTCCTCTATGCAGCTGAGTAGTAAAATAATTTTAAATATTCTGCAGAAAAATGTGGCTAATAAGTATTTGTATAAGGTTTTTGAATAATGTACAGAAAGAAAATATTATATCCGAGTTTTTATAGCAAATGCAATATGGCCCTAAGGACTTTCCAAGCCATAGCATATGAAAAAATCTTGAAATTTCCTGTGCAAATTATGTAGTTATTTTCTTCTTGAGCTAAAGCATGAAAGATTAGAACGTAGCTTCACCTAATGGGTTTCTGTAAGGACAGGATTAATATCACCTGATGGTAGTCAGCTAAAGAGTAGGTCTCTACCCTAAAGTACCAGTTGGGGTCCTTCTACAGTCAAGGAGAGAACAAACTATGCATATGTCTTGAAAATAAATTATATTTTTAGTGGAACAGCCCAAAATAGATGGTGTGAACTATCTTCTAGGATGCTTGTATTCATTTATCTGACTGTAGAGGTATTTTATATAACATGGATTAGAAGTTAAATTGTCAAGAAACAAAAAGATGAGGCCTATTCAGACATAACAGTCTGTTGGTTAGTTATGACCCTATTATAGAGTTTATAGTTATGACCCTATTATATAGGGGTTTTTTGAGTATTTAATAATTATTTAACAAATAAAATGGATCTGTTGGACAAAAGTATCTTTTTCATCTGTTCCTTGACCTTTGACTTCCAAAAAATGTGTTTTCCATCCAATAAAAAAACTAGAGGATGAGACTTAATTAATATACTGTGCTATTACAGTACAATAAATCAAAGAGAGCACAGCTAAAAAAGATGCTGAAAAAAACAAGCCTTTACTGAATTCAATTTTCCAACATTTTTCATATCTGTAGGATTCATTAATATTATAATTTACTCTTTTTCATCTCTTTTTCTTTTTTTTTTTTCCAAGCAACATGAAAATAGATTATACTAGTTCTAATGGAGACATTATGGTCTGCTGTGTAGATACTCAATTACAGAGCTTTAAATACACAAATTATGTAAATGCCTATTTAGGGAGTATTTACAAAATACATTATTGACCTAGTAAGCCATAACAGCTCCAGTCTGACAGAGAAATACCTATTTAGATCCTACTTAAAATGCAAATTATTGGCCCAATAGGGCATAACAGCTTCTTCAGAAGTCCTGCATTCTATCATAGAAATCCATGGTTGGGAACTTGCTGGCTAACGACTTTTGTGTGAAAGCTACCTTGGAAACTGTCCTTAAGTACACAAATTTCCCACATGATAGAACATAATGGCTATTTTTCAATAGCTTCTGGCTACAGAATAGTACGGGGTTCTATTAGGTAGCTACTTAGTTGTCAGATCTCAAACAAAAATGTTCAGATGCTATACCAAGATATTCTTAGGCTACATATTCTCCTCTAATTTTGTTTGAAACAATATCTGCTAATGTACAGCAGCTATTTTTCAAAAATGACTATTCATCCCTCATGTGGATTTAGAGCACCAATTCTATAATGAAACGACTTTGGTATTAAGGAAAGTTCTGTTGAAAAGTAAGACATGGACCAATCCTCCAAAAGTGTAATAATAAATCCTCATTAAGCAGAACACTTTGCACAGCCTTCAAGAGGAAATATGCACATGCAATACAGAAATTACTGAAAATACATACATTTACATTACATTTAAATGTTGTCCTTTAAATATTAGTAAAACTGGGCCAGGCTACATGGGATTTCTTCTATGTAGCAGCCAACTCCTTGTACCAAAGAGTTTCAATGAAGTCAGGAATTTTTGGACAAAGCCCCAAAGCTTGACTGGGGAGATTATCAAGAGTTTTTATTCCTAGAGAAAAAAACCAAAACAAAACAAAACAAACTAAAACAAAACAAAACAACCATAACAACAAGAAAAAAACAACCAAAAAACTGATTGTACACCTTGGTTGAGTGTTGACAGTGTTCAGCATCACCAAAATGAACAGAGATATATTATTGGATGAACTTTCTGAACTACTGGAGAAGCTGAAATACCTTCACAACTCTCAGTTTAGGGACTTGGAAATACTCAATAAGAGACGTTGAACAGGGATTTTTATTTATAAGGACAAATTCTAGTTTTTTACAGTTCTAACAGTTACAAACTCCATTCTTTTTAACATTGAGAACACAATACTTTTGTGAGTGCATCCATTGTATTTATTAATTCTTTTGTCTCGCTAAGCTGTTTTTTCTGCTGTAAGCTTTAAAGTGGACAAATGTAAACACAATTGCAAAAAGAGGGCACGAGAATGAATAAGGAATATAGAGTTTGATGTAAAAACAACCTCAAAAACTTATTTCTGAGGGTTTTTTCCAGAACAAGACCATTAATCTCACGAAAAAAAGATCTACAAAATCTTAGACAACTCTCTTGATAATATAATTTTCAAACAATTTTAGGCTCTCTAATATTACTTCTTATTGCTTTTTTATTTAGTTCCTTTATTCTAAAAGAGCTAAAAATATTTTTCACTGTCATCATTATATACCCACTTGCTAAAAATTTTATTAATGTATTACTCCTTGTTTTTATAGCACTTGTCATTGCATATTTCCAGCTTAAATAGCATCAATGAACAATTTTGTTATTCTCCTGGAAATGCATGTGGCATGTAAACAGAGATTCACAGGTTTTAAATTACCACAGATTGTTGCTCTCATATTAATAAAGAAGTGCACAGTTGATAGGAGAAAAAAATAGCAATGCTTTACAATTTGAGAAAACCAGGATATTTTTGAATTCTCCTTATTTCAAGCTGAGATGCTATAAGATAAATAATGCAAAAGCAACATATTTTTGTTTCAACCTTTGAAGAACAAATTAACCTCTCTTTACAGAAAAGTGTTTTTACACAGTTTTAAGTGGAAGTAGATTTTAAAATGTGTATAAATGTAATAGCTGAGGACATTTTATCCATTTTGACTTTGAGCACACAAAAAAGGAAGCGATATAAAGAGATCATATAATAATTTGAAAGCAGGTTTATATTACAAAAGTCCTACTGATCCAAATTTTGTGCTAACTGAATAGATAATCTGCCTTTTAAATACATTGGGATTGGTCAGTGAGATAAGATGAAGTTTGCTTCTAAATGTATATCCCTAGATTTTTTCTGTACTTCTTCAAGATGTTCTGCAGGATCCTGTTTGTTTTTGAGGGTTTTTTTCAGAGCTCTGGAGACAGGAATGAATCTCGTACCTTCTTAGAAAGGCAGTTGATTATGTAACCATTGGCCAAGTACTTGAATTGGAAACTTTACCTCCAGTTGTGCCAACCATGCCAAAGGAGCTAAAGGAAACTATGAGATTGAAAATACCACCATTATGCTGGGAAAAAAAACATCCTTGTAAACCGCCAGGTGAGTGATATAGACCACTAACCACTGCTCCAAAATATGCTGTTTCCACAGCTTCTAATTTAAGTTAGATTCCTAACTCTGAATTCCTTGTGTATTCAGAGGGTGGCAAAAGCAAGTAACTCAAAGCACATAACCAGTGGACGTGTCATTCTGACTTGCCATTAAACAGGTTTCAGAGAAGGACAGACACACAGAAAGACGTGTGAAAAGAAAACATAAGATGGAATTTGTTTATTCAAGTACACAGTGAGAAAAAAAGACACTGACCATATATTAAAAGAAAGATTCCCATACACATCTGGCAGGTCCATCAATCGATGGGTGTCCTGATTGACTCCCTGAACACCCCACTCTCACACAGTCAGACCAGGTTTCCTGACTGGCTGGGCCTGGGCTTCCCACAGCAGAGTCTCAGTCGACTTGATTCCTAAAGCCATTTATTCATGGTGCAGTAAGACAGAAACTGTCCACTTGGTGTCCCTGAGAGGGGAAAAAAAGGAGCTCCTGGATTTTCATGCACACAAAATCTAGGTGCACCACAGTCTTGGGTCTTTCACCTGAGTCCTCAGCTCCTGCCATGTCCCTTAGTGTCCAGTTCCTTCAGAGGGCCACATGTCCCCAAGCCCATTTTTCTGCAAAGGGTCAGCACTTCACGGCCTCTTGCCTGGGCCGCCACCCAGAGCTCAACCTGCAGTTACCTCTGCAGCTGCACTGCCAGCTCCCTGCACTGAAGGTATTCCTCAACAGCTCCAAATGGATAAAAGCCCTGAGCAACATTGTCTGACACCATAACTGAGCAGCAAATCAGACAAAAGAAGTCACCAGGTCCCTTCCAACCTCAACTACCCAATGATTGTGTGCATACAAATAACTGAACAAAATCACATCATTCTCTTTTGGAGACTTGGATACAATAAACCACTAACTACATAACCCTAAGAAGTATTTCAGTCCCAAATAAGTGTACTTTGGCAAGTAATGGGCACGAACTTTCATAAAGATTGAAAAAAAATCCTTGTTAATAGGGAATCGAGGAGAAAAGCTTTCATACAGTTATTCTTCAGCCTAGATGGATAACTGCATACAGATACTAGAATGGTTGTTCAATGAAGGAATCTGCTTCAGGATTCTATGGCTTACTAGTAGATCAGCAATTGTCTGTATTCTAGAGCCATTATGTGTATATGTACAATAATAGCTGTATTAAAGTAGGTTGTACTTTGCAAAAGGATGTAAGACAGGTCTGCTCTCACTGAAGTATCATGTACCACCTGTGGAGTTGGCAGTCAAACAACCCAGGTTCTTACAAATACTGCATTTTTTAAGTGAGCCAAATCGACACCAGACTATACTTTTTTTTTCTTATTTTGTGCTTCTTTTCATTTTTTCTCTGTTTTTTTTTCTGAAGCATAAAATCAAATGGTGTTATTTCTCACTGCTAATTCCCTTTATGCCATTACTCTCATCACGCCGGGTTGTTTCTGTTCCCTTTCTGTTTCCTTTTTCATGCCAGCATGATTGTCTTGTCACCAGCTTAAAGGGGAAAAAAAAACTTCTAAGATATTTTATCCACCCTTTTCCTCAGTGATTGTAACATTAACCTCTGAGTTAATAGCCTAAATAAGATTCTCCCTCCATCAAAGCCATAGGGTGTGGTTATGTGAATTGCCACTTGTCCTCAAGTGAAAACAAGGAACTTTGATCAGGGCTTTTATATCAGCCTCCTAACTTTTAGCTTACAAGCAGGCTAAGAGAAAGCAAACAGGTTACAAGCCTTGCACAAGCAGTTCTAAGGCTTATGTTTTTTCTGACGACAGAGCACTCTGACATATTAAGATTTTTTGTTAGGATCAAAAAAGACAGTTTTCAGCTCATACTTCTGTTCTACCTGACATGAATCAGAGACAGCTGACACCTAGTATATCTAACATTTAAAGAAATTTCATCAGACCAGGTAGTCAGATCCTTGAATGACTGTAGCAACTACTACCTGCAAGGTGGAGAGTGAAGTTGAATTTGCTATGAGCCCTTGCAAAACTAGTTTAAAATTTGGGAAGCAAATGATAGAAAAAAGTTTTATGGTATGTAGATTTTTTTGCCATCACAGAACACTCAAGAAAAAACATAAAACATTAACAATTTTTTCCTTATTTTATTCTAGACAAAGAGAGATGTACAAACATTAAAACCAACAAAGAAATAAAAAAAACCCAAAGCTGAAATTTGAAATGTGGTACTTATTCTTCAGTAGCTTCTCATCTGACAGTCCCTTTTTCCTAAGGATTAAGTAAAAGGTCAAGGCAGAGCCTGTTCCAGAGAGGAAAAAAAAATTTAAAACTTTATACATGATCAGAAATATTTCTGTCTATAGATGTTTGCTTTTTTGTGTGATCACAAACTTTCCTAAACATATATTAAGACAAAGGAAATTCTGCTCTATTTTAAGAAAGAAAACAAAGAATCAACCAACAAAAAATTCTGAAAAAAATGCACCTGCCCAAAAGAGAGAGGAAGGGAAAAAAGCAGAAAAGACGTCCTTCATGATGATTGCAATCACAGTGCCACGTACTTTTCACAATGGCACATACTTAATTGCACTTTCTTTGCATGAAAAAGGGAATTCAAGCACAGATGCAAGTACAGTTTTTTTGTTTAAGAATCTAGTTTTGATACTTATTTATATTCAATAAACATAATATTTACATTTGAAAACTATGGCCTCAGATGCACTGAGAACCACAGTAATGAATTGATATTTTTACACGACATCCACAAATATAGGCAACAGCGTGAGTTTCCATAAAAGAAAATATACACACATAGTATATTTGTTTCCTTTAGTTGCAACATTTCCTAAGAAATGTTATGTCTATGCTGTCATTATTAATAACTTCCAAGTACAGGAGCTGGTGAACTTGGATTTGTCTCAAGAGAAAGTGGTTTAGGGCCTTATATGATGTTGCCATTAATATTAGTAGAGTCTTCCTGCTTTCAAAGCAACTTGACCAGACCCTGTGACCAAAAAAAATTACATATCGTAGTATTAGGATGTTGCAAACACCCATGTGGGCACAGATCCTTGACTTCTGAAGAAGTGTCTGACAAAACCTACAGTTTTCAAAGTTTTCCTACGCAAGAAATTCTCTGATGCATAATTTCAAGAAGACAGCGGCATGAGAAACATCAACAAAACAAAAAGTCACTGAAGAATTTATATCTTTTCTTAAAAACATTTATGTGTGAACAACAAGTATTCAGCATTGAAGCACAAGATATCACAAAGATATCAAGATAGCACAGGATATTAAAGATTTTGAGGATCAGGATCAAACCCAAAAGACAAGTTTGTGGAAAGATATAGCTCACAAGATACAGTGGACAAATGATATTGCTTAATGTGTTTAATATAGCTGCTTCTTTGGGCTAGAGTTGCTAAACATATTTTGTAAATTTTAGTATTAACCAGAAAGCTGTTTAGCCAGAAAAATAATTTTAGAAATAGTGAATGAAGTCTGGGAAAAAAAGAAACAAACCAGGATTATTTTATTAAAATGCAATTCATCCACGTACTTTTATAAAACATCAGGAATAAAAAAATCCTTTTGGATAACAAAAAGAAGTATTTATACACAGTGTCTGAAAGACTCAATTGAATGGGTCAAGTCTAGGCTAAAATTATAAGATTACAAGAATATAGTCAACTTGAAATTTATAGTGGACTATTTTTCTCATAATCCTGTTTCTGATAGACAGTAATCTCCTCTTTAAAGTAGTCTGATCTATGGGTATTTTAAAATTCTTAAATATGCTTTAAAGGTCTCCTACTTAACAGCTGATATTTACAGGACCTTTTCAGCAATCATGAAATGGATAGTCTAGATGTTTTAACTGTATGCTTTGGAAAGATCTTAAAACACTTTAAGTCATAGATTAGGAAGTGATGCAATGAAAAGTGTAAGATTCAAATGCTTTCAAATGTGCAGAGAAAAAAACTGAAACATTCTTTAAAAAGCTGAAATACTTTCCCTGTTATAAAATATTTGAAAACTATGCATAAAAAATTCATATGTAAAAATTGCAGCTCAAAACTCATTCTTCTTTGAAAGTAAATTACTTTAATTTCTGTATTTTAAGTTATTCCCATGGCATGTTGAAATGATAAAATTTCAAATGTAATTGTTTTAAGAAATTTTCCTTCCTAGATTAATCAGATTTGCATGTTTTTGATCTGAAAACAAGATGTGAAAGTGATATCAACAATCACAGAACATAGAGGTCCATGTGACTTTCATTTTTGCTGGCATCTCTTCTTTTCAAAAATTCCCAGTGGTCCCATGGAACCCAAGGAGATGGGTTCTGAAGGAACTGGACAGTGCTGTTGTCAATCCAATCTCTATTTAATTTGAAAAGTTGTGGCAATTCAGTGGTGTCCCCAGAGACTGGAAAGAAAAGTAAATATCACACCCATTTTTAAAATGCCGGAACGGACTCTCAGATTTGCTCACCGTTCAGCCTCAAATCCATTCCAAGATCACAGAACAATCTTCCTGAAAGACATATCAAAACTTATGGAAGGAAGGGAGGTGATTAGAGACAGTCAAGATACCTTCACTAAAGGCAAGTCTTCTGAATTTTCTTCTGAGGATCAATTGTACTTTTAGGACTCATTTTCTTTGCAGGGCCTCAGCTTTCTAGCCAAAAGTCTGAGTGAAGAACAATGCCTGATCCATTACCTATTCCATGCTTTCATCTCATATCTGCTTAAGGAGGTACTGTTTTGGTTTAAGCCAGTCACTGTCACAATTTACAACAAACCATTTCTGGCTGCAGCTGGTGAGCAATAGGATTCTGTTTAAGAGATCAAATGCTTGGGTTCAGATATCTGCCCTTCCCCACATCAGACAAATACACAGAATAATCTGCCATTTGTTCTCATTCACAAGTCAAGCTACTTTTTCTCATACAAAAGCAATCTAAGAATTTTACACAATATCTAAATATACATGAAAGGTTTTATATTATATTTAGTATGATGCAAGAACTTATTTGTCAAAATTAATAGTTTTTGCAAGTGATTTGTTTCAGCAGATTATAAGGGGAATTAGTTTAGCAGTAACAGGAGAAAAAGTCCTTTTGCATGACAGAAAATTTTGTGCCCTGCAAACATATAAAAGAAATGTGAGGAAAGACTCATTAAAATTCTGCAATAGCGTTATCAACAAATAAAAAACTCAGTAGCTTAGAAAATAATAAAGAAATATGAAATCTAAGAATTGTTCAATTCTCACCTGAATTGACAGTAGATATTGCTATCGGCTAATATTGCCCAAGAGCAGGGTATGCAGGAACAGAAAGAGAAAGGGAATCAATTGGTCTTCAGGAGTATGGATGCAATATCTGATATTTGGTGCTTTATTAGAAGCATAGGACTATTTGCAGTTTTAGGGGTTTTTTTTCAAAAGCCTGTGGAACAGTAACAATGGGATGTGTCTCCCACAGCTTTAATAATGATCCAGATTTTCTTTTGCCCTAGTTTACAGTTATTCACCAGCTATATTAACCATGACCCTCCAATAAGCTTGGCACAATCTACTCTTTTAGAAGTTGTCTTAAAAATGTTATTTCTCTGGACAATTAAATTCTAAATAAAAAATAAAAAAAAAATAATAATAAAAAAAAAAAAAAAGCAGCTAGATGGACCTGTTTTGAAAAAGCAAGATATTCGTATAATCATTCACGTTGGAAAAGATCTTTAAGTCCAATTATAAACCTAAAACTGCTAAGCCCACCATTAAACCATGTCCCTTAGCACCACATCTTTTTAGTCACCTTTGAGTATAGTGTTGGTATTAACACATGTACATAATTAGAAAATATAACTCAGAAATATGTTTTGATTTTCATCATTTTCCACATCTGGATTGCTACTCAACTGACAATTTAAGAGAAAAAAATCTCCTTGATAGATAAAAATGATGTGTTTTATAAAATGAAGGTGTTTTTGTCAACTTTAAAATGGTCAAATTTACATTTGTGTAAATATGTCAGGTTATCATTGATCTTTGATTGAGTAAGGAAACTACAGAGAATCTTGAGGTAAATAGGAAAGTCACTGTAGAGATCTATAAATGTGTATAATAGTAAACGTGTGCTGAAAGACAATTTGGCAGGATACTATAGTAAGACCTCAGCAATTCTAAGATTACTATTTTATATATTTTTTACATATTGTTTTATTCAGTCATTTTGCCTCTCTCTGTTTTTTGTTGTTTTTTTTTTCATCTCACTACTGTGTGTATTTAGACACTAAACAAAGCATTGAATTCTATAATATAAGTGACATGAATGACTTTTTTAGTAGCTATGATCAGCATTGAAAAATCATATGTAAGAGCCTTTGTAATATAAAAATTACGTTCAGAATGATCCTTAAGAACACTAAATATTTAAAGCCTTCTTCTATGTCTCTCTAAAACTTTTCTACTTACTGTGCAAATAAGACTTTATCATACAGGTCATAGGTTCAATTCCAGTCTCTTTACTCTGCCACTTGCAATGGGGAAAAGGGTGCCTCCCAGCCACGTTGCAGAATGCCTGTAAAATCTCTTTTACAGGTAAATGTAAGGTCCTAAGAAAGGAGACCAAAAGTTTTTGTGGCACACAAGAATCTCAAAGTAAAAATTAAGAATGAGCATAGGAAAGCTGCCAATTTGATACAATTCCACTTGTTGCTTTAAGAACAAAAAACATAAGTGGGTTCGTTAGAGACATAAAGAAGTAACTTTCATTAGAATCTTGGCTGGGATAGAAATTTTTTCCACAAAACGTAGCCTGTTTATTTCTGGTCTGAAAATAATTGAGGTGAAGGCAGCATGAAGTTTCATTAAGTTCATGCACACAGAGAGCCCACTCAGTTTTACTCTTTATGTAATGACCCCAACCATCTGGGATGTTACTCTAGGTCACTTTGGTAAATTCATACTTTTTTTTTTTTTCCTTACAGTCTGGAAATAGCACAGAGAGGAGAAAATGCTGTTTTCTGGTTTATGTGTGCATGGTGAATAATGTGGAGGCTTTGAAATACTGATGTTTTTGAAAGGATCAGTCCTTCCTGAGCCATATCAATGTCAGCCTGCCTCCCTCACACAAGCAGTAGGGCTCACTTGTGCAGATGTCAGAGCTGCTTGAGCCCTGTAGGTGTATCTTTTAAAAAAGTGTATGTTAAATAAGATGAATCAAATAGTTGGCAAAATTTCAGACAGCTTTCAGGTAAACATTTCACACTTAAAAGAGGAGATGGTTGGTTTTTTTATATATTAATGGTCTGTAAACACCTTGTGCTCAATTCTGATTTTGCAGGAATTTTATGCCAAAGTAACTCCATCGATCACTGGTGATTTACACTGATATCACACTACAAAGTCATCTAAAGTTTAGCTCAAATAAAAAAAAAAATTAAATCTTTGCTTAGTTTTATATGTGCTTACTCATTTGTCTCTCCTCTCACCAACATTCATATATGTTAAGATTAACTTCTAGCTCAGACCCTGCAATTTTATGTAATGGTACAGACTTTGAAAGTTCATCTGAGAGTTTTGTCTTTTGTGTCATAATATACTGTGAAGAAAGAAATCTTCCTCTCTTTTTCCGCTACCCCATGTTTTCCTTTTGTTTTATATATATCCACTGTTTTGCTCTCTCATAATTTTAACTTCAAAAGCACTGACAATTATTTAAACCATTTCAATATTATTTCTGCAACATAGATGCCATTTTGAAGGTATGAGAGTATATTAATTTTCTAGTAGTGTGTGTAGCATTAGTGGAGAATCCCACAAAAGTAATCCAATGGGATTCAAAATCTTCATGTAGAAGAAAACAGAGAAGGCTTCTTCCTATCTTCAGCTTACATACCACAGCCCTGTTTAGTGCAAAAGCTGAATATTACAGAATCCCTACACAGATGTTGAACACTTCTAAAAAGAGGCAATATTCTAGTAAGTATACTACAGATATGTCACCTTTTCATTGTCTTTCATATACTGGAATAGTTATGAGAGAGGGAGAAAATTGTGCTTTCAGAACAGGAGAGCAGGAGACATTTCTATGCAAGCTTCTCTAAATATTTGTAGGGTGTTCTGCCCTTTGTGTTCTTGGGATCACTGTTACTAGCAGTAGCTCTTGTGCAAATGAGCATTGCCCACATGGGCGTATATTTATGAATTTATATTTCATTCTACCCACTGTCCAAGGTGACCAAGTCTCACAACAATATTGCTCTGAGCTAACAAGTTTCTCAGTACTTTGCCAGCTGCTGTGCTGTGCTGAGCTGTCTGGTCTGCTTGGCAAAGAAAATGCAGCTCAGAAGACAGAAAATCTCTATGCAACCATTATGCTGTATCATTGCAAGTTTATTTCTGATATACTTTATTTTAATTTTTGTTTTGTCTTGTTTAATTTTCTTTCCTAAACTGTACTTCATGAAGGGCTTTTCTACATTTGGATATTCACAAAAATAATTGTTTGAGCCGTAGCCTAAACAATGTCTTAAACTGTATCCAATCAGTACTATTAGCTCTCCAGTGCAATTTCCAATGTGAACACACTTTCTCAAGGACAAGTATCTTTATTTACAATTTAGCTTAATCTGCTTCTACAGTGGATTATGTGCAGTTCAAACTATACTCCTATGTCAATATTTTCTTGCGTAGCTAAACCTCTGTAGGCAAAAAGTTTTAAATTCATAAAGCAAAATTACTATGCAAGGTTCTTCCTAGTCCTGCAGTGATACCTTTTTTCTTCAGCTCAGTTCAACCCCTATTTATGTAATGTTCACAGACACTTCTGCCTACAGGCTCTGATTTTCAGTGATGGTACTACACTTACCATGAGGACCTGGAAATAATAAACTTCTATTCACAACTGGTCTTCTCACCTTCAGAGTAAATGTCCAGGTAAAAATACAGAAAGAACAGAGGAAACTGGCTGTAACAGCAATTGCTCTGTACCAGCCCTGTCAGTAGCTGATCTATCTGTATGACTTGTTTCATAGAACATGCTGTCTAGTTTTGGAATAAGAATCGCAAATTTCCTCCACATGGAGTGGTTATATGGCAATACATATAAACCACATTTTAAATAGAAGAAAAGGTGAGCCCATCACTATGAGGGGTATTGTCAGGGCTCTGGGAGAGATACTAGCCCTTTCTGTCCCTGCCCAGCAACCTCTGAGAACTCCTCTGATGCCCTCCATAAGGAGCCTATTTCAGCTTGGGCTATTCCCCCATGCCAGTGCTGCAGTAGGAGTGCCTGGGCTAAGTGCCACCTATGTCCCCTTGCCCTGCACAGGACTCAGACCCTGGCTGCAGCCAAGTCTCCACCCCGGTTCTGGTCTCCTGCGGCTTGATGAATCCTGGTAGGTCACTTTCCATTCCTGGAGCTGTTGATAAGACCCCATTACATCCATGGCTCTATCCTCTGTGGTCAGACCTGAGGTTCAGTGCCTGTCAGTGAGAGCACTGGATTCCCTGAGATCACCCTGGACTTCTGGCTCCCTGTCTTCTAGGAGCAGCCCGTGCTTAATGTGTCCTGACAATGATTAAATGCATGATGAGTGTAAAGTTCACCATCTCAAACAAAAGGCAAAGCGTGTAAAACAAGCACAAAAACCAAAAATAAATAGCATTTAGCAGCCAGAAGATGATCTTTTTCCTCAGTGTTAATGTCCTTACCTTGAGCTTCCACATTGTGTCAATGACACTAATGATCCTGAACATCAATTGCTGCACATGTGCAAATCTGTGGAATGTATCCTGCCTTTCTCCTATTAAAAATTAAAAGCAAACCCCTTCTTAGAAATCTCTCATGTATGACTAGCAAAATTTTGTAATAATATGACAACTCTAACGGAGCGAGTTCTGTTTGATCTCTCATGGATATCAGCAGAAGGATTTCTCTCAGGGTGGTTGTTTGCTGCTAATAGTAATTATTGAACTTGTATTTACGTCTCTGTGAATGACATTTAGCTCTAATTACTTACTGTGCTTTACAGCTATTGCATACTTACTCCTGCAAAGACAGGATTTTCATATGTTTTAAGCACAGATAATTTGGCAACAATTGAAAATAGTAGTGCGTTTGCATGCACAAACCGACACTTAAATAGGCAGAATTTAACCAAAATGTGTTTTCATGTGAATGTTCAAAGCACCACTCCACCTCAAGGCCCATCCTTGTAGCCATGATATTTTAGTGCAAAATCCTCTGCTAGGATTTTTCCCATCCTGAGGAGCTGAGAGCCTCAGGAAAGAAATGTAAACAATAACTATCTGCTGCTGTGGAATGCAACAGGTGCATCTTTCATTGGTCCATGTGGATTGTTTTCAATTAGTGACCAATCACAGCCACCTGTGCCAAGGCTGTGAGCAGTCACAGGATTTTGTTATGCATTCTATTCCTATTCTATTCTTGTTCTTTGTAGCCTTCTGATCTTTCCTCTCTCTCTGTTCTTTTAGTATAGTTTTAATGTAGTATTTTAATATAATATATTACATAATAAATCAGCATTCTGATCAAAATGGAGTCAAGCCTCATGTCCTCGCACAAGGGGTTGCCTAAACAAGACATCCTTCCTGAAATTTCCTTTTTTTTAATATCCTTCTGCTTTTGAACAGTGAAAGATATTATAATCTTTTGATTTAATAATAGCTATTTAATATTTGCCTCTATTGATTCTTTTTTGTCAGTAAAGCTATGTTACTTTTATTTTGGAAAACAAAAAGCACATTAGTTTAGAAAATAGTCGTTTGAAAATGGTAGTTGGTGAGAAAATGGTAACTTTTTTTTCTATAGGTTTTAAAGTAGCTGAAACCAATGAAAAAAAAAATTGGAGTTTTTCTCCAGAGAAGTTCCACTGCTACAACCATCCCACCACAGAAAAGGTTTTTATTTATATAGTGCACTAGAATAGAAGATCATCTGCAACATTATCTATACTCAGGATGAGCACTCAGAAGAGCCAAATATGTGGTCTTTTTCAAGCTAACACAGATATCACAAAAGAAAAAGTTATTGAAGTAAATTACACAAATATTTAAACAATTTATCAATTTATGTATTTTTATAAGAATGGAGCTTTCTTAAACAAATTATATTATAAATATAAGTTTATGTATATAATGTGATAATACACATGAAAACTAGAAGCAAAGAAATCAAGTATATGCCTATATATGCATATTAATACCCTTAGTATTAGCATAGTCTGCTGCCTATTAAGTTTCATTATTTTAACACATCCAGCAAGTGTGAAACTTCAAAATTCCCTCAGTTTCCGACTCGCTGGCCTGTCTGAAAGTTACATGTGAGCTATTTCCCTATGGGACATCGGGACCTCTCTGTGGTTCCTTTGCTCTTTCTAGTTTGTATCTCTATTACACATAAACCTCACCATCAGATTGTTGTACTTCAGTCTGCATATCTTTTTCCTCAGCTTGCAGAGCTCTATCATCCCAGAGACTCAGCAAGCTTCCTTCTTTGTTGCTTTTACCAGACCTATCCTCACATTTCTTCCTCTTTAAAAAAAACCCAGATATTTCACTGACTATCTTTTAAAGTAACTGTTATTATTAAAAGTATGTAGAGAATGGTGCAAATGTAGGAAGACCTATCTGAGTCTCAGAGATTGCAGTATATCTGTCATTGACCAGAGCCATGTTTTGAGCTACCAACTGCATGTATACAATAGGGAAAAAAGCAAAATCTGAACCATTTTCCTCAATGGAATTTCACACAGTGTTTTTAAATCATTTTTACACTTTCAAAATTATTTTCAGTTATCAAAATGGATGCATTTTCTCTTTCATATTATATGCACTAATTTTTATCATCCCTTGTCTTATGTTGATCCTATCTTGCAAGAAAATAAAAGGTTTTTCTTAGCAGTTGTCCATACTAAGTAGAGCAAATTTCTGGCTGCTGACTTACCTAGTCACAAATTTTGGGTCTAATTGATGCAACACAAGATTTTATTGAAACCTTAGCTAAATACATTTCCTTTTAAAATAAAATTTTGCCGTTGACTTTTAACGGCTGAGAGTAACTTCTTTTGTACAAAAAAAAGCACTTAGAAAAAAATCTATTGAAAATTAATTGCTAATTAGTTGTTCATGTTATATTATTGCATCTCAAATTCTAATTATTATTTTCATTTATTTCCTCTGGTTAAAATATTGAGTACCTATCACTTCATAAAGACTCATAAGGTATGTAACAGACACTGACATACAAAGCCTTAAAGACATTTTGTTCGTTTTATTGTCAGCCTAAATCTCTCAAAACTAAATGAGCTCATGACAATAAGGTTGTTCACACAGAATGTATTCCAAGAAAAGAAACAAATTCCTGGCTGCAGTTTGGGAGATCTTTTCAGTGTTCTGGCATTACTGATGGGTGCCACAGTGACACCATGGCAGTGTGGGGATGTAAATCACACCAAACAATGGACATTGACATCTCCATGGCATTCCTGTGCTTGTATTCATGCTGACCTGGATGGTCTACCTTGCCCCCGCTGTGTTTCCATTCATTCTGGTTTTTCCCTTTCACAGCCATTTACCAAAGCTGCAGAATCACCAAAATCTTTTGCTTTGAGTAGTGCTTATAGAAGCATTTTGCCATCAATCCTTAATTCTGGTTTATTTTTCTCTTTCTTTGTTCTGTCCATGTTACTTTACAACAAAATAAAAGCTTTGGACATCTTGTCATATTCAAGGAATTCTGTTGAGCAGAAAAAAGTGAGAGGAGAAACACAGAAAGAAGAAATGCTTAATAAATGACTAGTTTCCAAAAATATTAGATAACCTCCAAAATTTTGAATATTAGTTAAAATTACACCCCTATTTTTTGTCCAGCAAATTCTTCTTTTCTCTTCTTCTGTCTTTCCCTCTCCTTTCCTCAGGTTTGACATTTTGTATGTATCTTTTCAGAAGTTTCTCTCTTGAAATGTTCAGATATCTCTCTTCATTTAGGCACTAGCTTCATAAACAGTAACTTTAGAAAAGTATGTAAATATTCCTAATTCCTCTCATTTCCAGCACACTTTTCTCAAAAAGATTGACAGGCAGTTTTTCTTGTTTAAATCTTTCAACAGACTACATTTATTCTTCATCATATTTTGATATTTTGTAGAGGATGAACAAAACTTTCTGGGGCTTATGTAATTTTCTCCTCAGAAAATAAGAATACTTTTATTACCCTTCATCAATATGCTTTTCAGCATTTGAAAAACTTAACATATTTGCCATGTTGATTCAATCTCTGGCATTCTTCTGTGACAATTTACCTAGCACTACTAGTATGATATGTTTCCAGGGACTGACTCACTTGGAACAATTCATTCTGCAGATGATTCCTTAGTCTGAAAATTTTGCATTTGTTGATGATAACCTTCTCAAAATCAAAAATAATAATAAAAACCCTACACACATTAGCAGAAATATTTGCACTACTAATTATTTCTTGCTACAATTACTTTGAACTATCTAAATTTAAAAACTGTTTTATTTTTATGTTGATTCCTTTTTATCATATATTGTTTCCTTTTTGTCCTATGTTGTTTCCTTTTTATTCTATATTGGCATAGAATGCCTTAGAAATGCATAAGACAATGGCAAAAAGCCCCAAATTGTAAATCATCATTTGTTCATTCAATATTTCTATTTTAATTCATACTATTTATTTAATCCCTTCCAAAATATGAAATAGAAAATGGTCTTACCCGAAGTGCAACAAACTCTGTAGAATCAACTAAAACTGGCTATCCAATTTTAAGGTGATAAGGTTTTGAAGCTTGCTTTGAAATGTGTCTCAGATGCTGTCTGTGCCACACATGTTATTTTGAGGCGTGGCTTTATCTGAAATTGGAATACAATGAGATTTCTGCATTTCTTTAGCTTTTAGACACCACATATGACCACTTTGTGCTAGGGGCAAAATCAAAACAAACGCCTATCAGACATTTCATTTTCTAATGCTTCAGTTCTTTTGTTAGAGATAATGTACAGAATTTTCCTCTGCACTCTTCTGTTGGGAAAGGTTGTGGTATTTATAAAATCAAGACTGATCTGCACAGAAAGAAAAAGAAATAGAGAGGTGCTTACTAAAAACATGAAAATGTTGCCTACTATTGAAGAGGGGATGCCATTAGATGGATTTTTGATAAAAGTGTAGAAATTCTTATGATACACAGATACGCATCCCTTCAAAGGAATCAAAATCTTGCATGCTTGTCTGCTTAGTGTGTGTATTTTTCAAGGTTTTGTCTATTTATGAAAGTAGACAATCACACCTTCTATAACCATCAAACAAAAATTTTGGTTTTTATTGTGGTGATGGAACAAAGAAGGGCTAAAAATGATCACATGTATAAATATATAAGTTCAACATAGAGAATCTAAGCAGTTTTGTTCACTATTTCTCACACATGCAACCATCTATATCTCATGAAATACAAATATTTCTTTTATGTTGGTAAACTGGTTGTATTTCCATGCATAAGGATAAAGCTAGGTCCGTTTGTTTCATGCAGGGAATTCAGTCTCCTATTACTGCAAGGAAAATGGTTTTGCCATTAGACCATAGTATTTCTATTAAACCTATACTATGTGGTTTTCAGATTTGTCTTGCCCTGTCTTGGGCTGCAGAGGTTTTCCCTTGTTTTGGTCGTGATAACAACTGTCTAATCACAAACTTGTTATCACTTAACTTGATTTTATGTAACTCTGTGACTACCATGTATATTTCAAAGGTCTGAACAACCTCAGTAGTTATTGTAGAACAAATGCTATCCTTTTATGTCTAGTCTGGGAAGGTTAGTGTCCTACTTTCAAACTATAAGTTAGCAACCAGGGAAGAAGAAAGTATTAAGAAAATGTGTAAATAAAAGCAGAAGCCGACCTTGGTACAAAGAAGGAAGCGACCACCAGCACCAGCAAGAAGCTGCTCAAAAACAGTTCAGGACTTGAACAACCCACACAGTTCCCTGAAAGAATGAGAACACCTCCAAGGAAAATGTGCAGAAACTTGAGAGATGGTTTGTGTACCAGGGTTTAAATTGTATTATTAATTACATTTTTTCCTCATGATTTTAGCCTGTGATACTAGTGTAGCTGGATGAATAAAACCTATTTTGTCCATAAAGACTTTATCTGGACAATGCTTTAGGTCCATATACATTGTGCATCTGCTTTAAACCATAATGGGTTTTTTTGACTGTAATAACACTCCCTCATATAACACTTTTTGCAGAATGTTTTCTTAAAACTGGTTAGATTTTCTTACACCATTGCACTTAGAGAATGGCTGTTCTGAAAATTCTGATTTCCAGCCTACTTTTCAGCCTTCTATGTCTTACAGCACCAATCTCAATATAGCATTTGTCTGCCAAATTCTGGATGTCTATGCAGACACCAAGCACTGTTCTTCTTCCAGAGTGCACACTCACTTTCTTAGATGCAGATTATTCAATTTCCTCCTTAACCCACTGCTCAAATTACTCAAATTCTTATTTTCCTGTAACCTCTTGATTGTTATTCCCTTGTGTATGTATAAAAATTACGTTATCTTCTCTCAACCCCGGCCTGTTTGAGTATAGATATGAAGATTAAAGATTTATCACACGCACACATTCACCTTCATTTAGGCTCATTTTGCTTCTTAACATCTCACTAGCTTTGTGATACAGGTGGCTCCCACCGAAAATTATTCTTCTTCAACCTGAATAACTACAGTTTCAAATAACATTTTAATAATTCAATTGTGATTATGTTGTAAAACTGCTCAGGAAACCAATTTTATGTCCTTACTGCTGTTGTAAATGGTTATTTCATTACACTCTCAGAAAGCACCTTCCATTTTCAATGGTAGCTTTCTTAAATTTTCTTACAGAAAAATTAAGGAAAACTATTCCTTTAACTCCATCTGTCTGTAGTTCTGTATTTTTTCATGTCAATTTTCCATTCATCACATTGCTAATATTAGCCTGTTGTTAATCAAATTCACTTTGTGAATTTTACAAGGTATGCAGAGAGAAAGGCCTGTACTGATTCTGATAAACAGAATAAATTTTAGCATTCCATTAAATTTAATGGAACAATACAAGACCAAAAGGTGCACCCCCAATTTTGTTTTAGAGGTTGCTAGTACAAGAGGACAGAGTGCACAAAGGAAGCATGTTCTCATAATTCATTGTACAGCCTATCTCTGCTCTGAGAATAGTTTGGATTCAAGAGCAATGAAATGGCTAATTCCTGTGTACACTGTAGCTTTCAACTTCTCCAATGAAACAAATTTTGTGGAGAGCAAAAGCACTGTTTATGACTTCTATTGCACTTTAAGAAATAAATGGTGCAGCTTTACTCCCAACTGGGATGCAATTGCTCACACGAGTAGTCCCATTGATCTCAAAGTGTGAGTTATTGCTTTGTAAGAGCAGTGAAAAAAACTGCTAACCTCTAAGTAGTGATTAATAGCAAGAAAGAGCTTTCAATTTAGACAGAAAACAGAATGAATAAATACTAAAAAAAATCAGTCATTGCTATTTTATCAAGAGCTTAGAAAATAAAGGGAAGATTGACAAGTGACCTGACAAGCAAAAAATTATAGGTGAACAACTAAATTTCTTATTCTTATAGGTTTAAAAAAAACCCCAAAACACTGTGTCACAGAACTACTCTTAAAATGACTTTAAATTAATGATACAGAAACTAAATTTAGGTTAAATGCTTTAAAAATCATTTATTAATGGCAAATTGTGGCTTAAGAAGAGCATTATTACTTGAAATCAGTGTGGACTCTTTATGAAGACCAAAAAAACAACATATGGGGCTATGTAATGTTCATTGTATCATGTATGGACTACTTTGGGCTTCAAGTGTAATTGCTTTTCTCACTAGTTCAGCTTGTCTGAACTGCTGTAACTCACTGGACTCAACTACCCAGGATGGGAATTATTCGTGTTTCTGGATGTCATGGGATTTTGTGCCTAGACTGTAATGGATAAATGGCATTGAGATACTCTAGAAATGCTGTTGTAATATCTCAAGCAATTGTTTTCATTATTTCACTGATGTGCTAATGATTCAGAGAGTTTACACAGAGTAGCTGTGTAATATTTTTCATGTGTTTATGGTTGCTCTTACTGGTTAATAGCAGCATTTCCAGCCCGATACACTTTCATCTGATATTGTCTTTCCCTATGTCTAATAAAAAATGACTTGCCTATGTACCTTGTGTAGCTCATTTAGCGTGAGCATGACCACGTGACCATTTTATTTAACAGAGACAATTTTAGTCTATGAAAATAATTTTGTGATTTTTTTTTTACATTTTAATTTAATCTGGTTTTTTATGTTTTAGGAAAATAAAATATTCCTGGAGAATATTTGCATTAGCTGAGATGCAATCAGTCCAGCACCTTTGTACCACAATAAAAGGTTTCTGGATCTATTTTTTTTTTTTTTTGAGCTTCCTTCTATTATTCTTCTTATAACATGCATAGTCACAGCCACGTTCCTCCTGAAGTGTCTCAGACTACCATTAGTTGGGCTAGAGCATAGATTTACAGCACATGAATACTGCCCATTTAAAATGTGGTAGCACATGTCACACGTACCATGAGTGAGAATATGGACTTCGATAGGCAGCAGAGAAAAGGCACCACAATATGAAAACAGTCTTTGCCATGCCTTGCAGCCTCAAGAGCACAACACACTTAATTCATATCCTCAGCAATGAAAGTTCATTTTCTCTCTGTTTCTCTTTCTATCACATTCCTCCCACTTTTCCTTTAGAAAGAACATTACTGCCTCTTGTGGGCTACCTGAACTGAAACATTTCCACATTCAGCTGCAACTGGGTTTTTCACAGTATGCTGTCTATCCCATCACAGGCAGATTTTACTCTCCCCCTGTGTTTCCACAGTAGTACCATTCTTTAACTGTGACTATTTGGTAAGAAGGCTTTTAAATGTTTTTTTCCCTTATAACCAAGAATGGAATTGATCCATCAGTTGTAAGGTGGTTTGGGGTTATTTTTTGGTTTGGTTTGGGTTTTGGTTTTTTTTTGGTTTTTTTGGGTTTTTTTTTGGTTTTTTTTTTTGTTTTTTTTGTTGTTGCTGGTGGTAGTGGGGTTTTTTTTAATGGTTGGGATGAGGTCTTTATTTGTGGTTCACTTTATTCTTGTTGCTTCCTTTTAGTATAATTCACAGAATACCATGATGACTATGGTTGCAAAAAACCACTGGAAGTTTTCTAGCCCTGTCTCTCTGGCCAAGCAGAGTTCCCTAGAGCACAGAGTTACTCAGGACTGTGTCCAGATGACATTTGAATATCTCCACAGAGAGAGACTGTTGCATTAAGTTTATAGGAATTTAGCAGAAAATAAAGGCCCATGTATTTCAGCAGGTCCCCAGAGATCAGAGGAGCTGAGTCTGGCCTGGTTTAATTCCTGATTATACCTAATTCACCACTATAAGTCTGATCATGTTTGAAGGACCTTGCATGAGTACAGATGCACAAATAATGCAATTTATCAATCAGGTCTGATCACATTCATTAAGGACTTGAACAGTTCAGATTCATGATTAATAGCATTTATTGAAAAAAAAGGAAAGCAGGTTCAGGACTGCCCACGATAAATGCAGTAAGTATAGTGTTACAAATGTTGTTACAGAAAGTATGGTAAGACATATCTAAGAGTGAGATATTTATACACATATATGTAAATAAATATTCCCAGGGGTTTTCCAACACAGTTGGAGGTGTGAAGTTCTCTGAAGGCTTCAGGTGAACTTCTTGGGAGAGGAGGAGAGACATAGTCCATCATCTGATTCCAAACAGACAGAAATGCTTTTCCCCTCCAGCCCCTTCTGACCTAAAGCTCCACTTTTATATATTAATTTTGGTCCATCCCAGTGGCATGCAACAACTGAGTATTGTAGATGAGGTTTGGTGATTTTGGTCATAAATGAATTACAGGTCCGACATTCTCCTTCATTTGCATCCTGAGGAATGAATAAGTTAATATGTCAGTGGAGCTTAATGAGGAGCTTAATTCTCACTTTTGGTGAGAATTTATAGTTGACAAGATGTACAATAAACTCTGTGGTCTTTCCTTATGCACAGAAGCAGCAGTAAAGGCTGCCTGACCTTCACTGCACAGTCTTGGTGTGCTTCCTTGTTCCCTTAAGAAACGAGATTTTTAGCAAGGCTTTTTTAGCACAGTGGTGGGAGTGAGTCTAGTGGCTGGTACAGGTATGTGGGTGCTCTTCTGTGCCTCACTGAAACAACATTGAGTTTTGAGGCTTCTGCTTCACCCCAGACACCATTCACTTGTCAGCCCTTGCTCAAGCAGGTACAATGGGCTCAGCTCTGTTTTTTCTCAACCTGCCTCAGCAATTCTTCACTGTCTTAAAGCAACACTGTACAATTCTGATCATTTATGACAGGTTTCACAACCTTTCTGGGCAATCTGTTCCAGTGCTCTGTCACATGCACAGAGAAGTTCTTCATATTCAGGTGGAACTTCCTGTGCATCAGTTTCTGCCTGCATGTTGCCTCTTGTTCTACTGCTTGGCACCACCAAGAAGAGTCTGGCTCCATCATCTTTGCAGTCACAGATTAGTTTGGGTTGGAAGAGACCTCTGGAAATCATCTAGTCCAACCCCTCTGCCAAGGCCGGGTCAGCTTAAACAGATTACATAGAAGCATGTCCAAGTTAGTTTTGAATGTCTCCAGAGAGGGAGATTCCACAATCTGCCTAGGCAGCCAGTTCCACTGTTCTTACACCCTCAATGTAAAGAAGTTCTTCCTGATATTTTGGTGGAACTTCTTGTGTTTTAGTTTATGGACGTTGCTCCTTATCCCATAACTGAAAAGAGTCTGGCACCCTCGGCTTGACAAACACCTTTGAGATATTTGTATGCATTGATGAGGTCCCCTCTCAGTCTGCTCTTCTCTAGATCAAACAGACCCAGTTCCCTCAGTCTGTTGTGGCACCCTTTCCTTCAGATACTCACAGTGATAGTCCCTTCCCAGTTGTCTCTTCTCAAGGATAAACAGGCACAGTTCCCTCACTAGTTCTTCATGAAACAGATATTTCAGTCCCTTGATCATCTTCACAGCCCTCCAGTGGACCAACTCCAGGAGCCTAATGTCTCTGTTGTACCGCAGAGCCCAGAACTGGACAGGCGACTCCAGATGTGGCCTCACCAGGGTTGAGTAGAGGAGCAGAATCACTTCCCTTGCTGGCAACAACGTTCTTCCCAATGTACCCCAGAATACCTTTAACCTTCTTGGCCACAAGGGGCACACTGCTGGCTCATGGACAGATTGTTGTCCACCAGAACCCCAGGTCTTTCTCTGTCAAGCTAATTTCCAACACATGCCTTGACCTAGCCTGTGTTGCAGTACAGAGTTATTCTACCCCAGGTTCAGGACCCTGAAATTGCCTTTGTTTAAGTTCAGATGGTTGAGCT
Source organism: Passer domesticus (assembly GCF_036417665.1). NCBI lineage: Eukaryota > Metazoa > Chordata > Aves > Passeriformes > Passeridae > Passer > Passer domesticus. Next base: position 82,222,300 of record NC_087474.1, on the reverse strand, counting down.
CTGCACGTCTTTCCTCCCAGCTTTGTGTCATCAACCAACTTGCTGAGGAGCAAAAAATATAAACCATATGTTCAGTTCAGGAACTGGAGAAAATAATCAGGTATAGCAGGAATAACATACAAGGAGGGATGATGTAAGGAGAAGCTTATAAACAGTGAGAGGCGATGGATGAACTTTCAGCAAGCTGATCTGGAAAATTCTTTCTTGTCCTTGTTGGAGCAGAGTTTTGTTCATGATTTCTACATGAACTTGTGTAAATGGTGACATTCAAGTTGAGTGAACATATGCCTCTGGTCAGATGTATAGGAGTGTGAAATTCTGTAAAGTTGATATGTTTTCAGCTTCATGCTGTTCCTTACAATACAATTGTTGCTTTGGGAGAATTCTCTGGAGACAGAGATATTTTTACTTTGCTTGCTAACAACTGAGCAAATGCAGGAGGAGAAATGTTCCTAGACCTTGCAGGATATAGTAGAGAGAATACAGCACTGAAAGAAACATAGAAAGAAGCAGGATGTCAGGTAGAAGAGGCGGATTACTGAAAGTAGCATGGATCAGTGTCACGTCTCACAACCAACAGAAATGCAAGATTCCTTGGAAACAGGGAGACCTGTTAATGTTTTGTGCTAAATTAAAAAGCCATAGGCAATAGCAAGGATTTACCATCAAGAACCAAATAGGCCAGGGACACTTATATAGAAGTCCAACATAGCCACCCTGCATTTTCTCTTTGTAAGAAATTATGAGTCCTGATTTTTGTTATGCTTCTTTTTGGAAATCAGACCAGAATACACAGGTGCACAAACCTCAAAACTGGAACCAACTTGAGATCTATTACACAAATATCAACAGTTGGTTTAATTTTTTCCTTTTGTTTATTTTCAAATTGTCTATTAAGCAGTCTAAGCCATTGCAACACAGTTTCTGTTCTAGCAACATGTATTTAAAACATGGTTGAACCAAATCTATACAAATAAAATAATGTTTGTAAAATAAATTTACCAAAAATGTTTCATAGAAGGACCATAAAACACTTTTAGTGGGGATATTTAAATGTAGAAATTGTCTCTAAGGAGCCTGGCCATTCAAGACAATGTAGAACTTTTCAACATTTTCTTGTTAACAAAAGTAATATTGTTACTATGGTAACAAAAATACATACATAAAAAGGTATCTTGGGAGTATTCCATATGAAATATGTATGTATAGCTATGAAATATCTCCTGAATCCAAGATAATTCTTATTTTTTTTCCTTCAAGCCTGCCATTTAGTATCCATTTCAAATGGTCATTTATGTCTAAAAGTTCTTCTCTGAAAAACTTCTGTGCACAGTGTTGTCTTCAATACTTAATTCCAAACAGCGCATGAGATAAAGCAGAACCATTACATTTGCAACAAAAGAAAAAGTTTTCAAAACTTACATATTATTCACATATTCATTATGGTTACCATGCATATATTCAGTGATATGTTCTCAAAAAAGAGATTAACATTTCTTCTGATTCCAAGCATTCCAGACTACACTGTGTTTTGTAATGTTTTTTGGGTTGTTTTTTTTTTTCTGTTGTGGAGAGGAGGTGGAGTTTTTTTCTTTTGTTTCTGGTTTGTTTTGTGTTCTTTTTCTTCTGTGTGTATGAAACCAATGAACAAAGAACAACTGTTACACCACCTGCATTATTATTCATGAACAGAGTGCTTTGAAGCAGACTTCTGTGGAACAACAAAAACTTTCTACATTATTCTGGTGAAACTATTTGTGCCCCACAGGAACTTGTTGAGCTTTTGCCACCTGGTTCTAAGCTACTCCATTCAAATGACCTTTACTCTCTGCTGGGTGACTTCTCATAAGTCATTAGTCTATTTTTTATTTAAACAGGTAAAATATCCCTGAGAGTGAATTCCTTAATTCTAGTCAAGTATCACAAATTACAGAAAGATTTTAGTTTCTGCTGGGAAAACCTGCCTAGATTCCTAGCTTCAGAAAAGTGTCTCAACGACATCCTATTTTTAATGTATAGTTGACCAAAACGTCTCAACTAATGATTGCTCAAGGATATCACTGTTGAGAACATATCTCCTGGATCATGGATATAATCTGTGTCAAACTTAAGGTAACCTCTCCACGTTGGGTTGTAATCTGCACTTATATGCAGGCTTCTAGGTACTGCTTACTATTCTGTCTTTGTCTTCTGAGCTCAGACTATTTAGAACTTGGTGTCTTCACAGCAATTGTATGTGGTATCTCTGCATGAGTGACACTTCCATCCTCAGAGAAGAAGAAATAGCAGAAGGAAGTCAGGGAGGGAGTATCTCTGGAGATTGTAAAAGAAGTCAGAGAAATCATCTCTTCTCTGCCCATCTGTTCATCAGCTAGGGCCCAAGTGTACAGCTTTGTCACACTGCAGACTTGCAGTGTTGGGATGCACAAGGCATTTGGAGAAAATGTAGATGAAGAGACGTTATTCTAAGAATAAATTTAAAGCAAGGTGGAAGCAGTGAGGAATGATGGAACATTACTGAAGAAATATCAGCAGGAAAAAAAAAGTCTGCACTCATTATTCTGATAAAGACTTTTAAGAGAACAGGTTTTAAAGAAAAGGAAAATTTTCATAATATTAGTCAAAGTTAGATATATTTTCCACTGCTGGGTAATACACTACAGAAAAATAAGCAAAGTGATTATGGGAAGCAATTCAGATGACTGAAAAATACAAGTAATTTTAGTGGCACCAGATAATTGTACTTGAAGAACTTTAAACATTCCTGTGGAGTGTGGATCATAATTTGATTGAATTGTACCATTACAAGTGCAGGGCCATATTGAGTACTATTGAACTGAAAATCATGATTTTTCAGTTTTAAAATCATTGCTGTAAAGAACCTGTCCATAGTTGCATATATATTCTACTAATATATATGAGACAGAGTGGGAGAGAGAGACAGCAGATGATAAATAACTGTGATCTTGACACTGGGATTAGGCAAACCACAACAGATTCCAAAGAAACATAGTATCAGGGCATGAAAATGTACTATTTATCCTTGAGAAGATAATGATGAAGGACAAGCTAGAAGCTTCCTTTTTGCCTGATAGAGCCGATGTCAGCCATCTCCAGGACAAATGCTGATCAAGACCGAGCCCATCAGTGACAGTACCAACACCTCTGTGACATTTAAGAAGAAAAAACAGGGTTGTTATGCAGAAACAAATGGTAGCCAGAGAAGAGAATCAGAAAACTTGAAACAACTCTGCAGACACCAAGACCATTGAAGAAGGAGGTGGAGGGAGTGTTCCAGGTTCTGGAGCAAAGGTTTCTCACTCCAGCTTGAGTGAAGACCATGGTCAGACAGGCTGTCCCTCTGCAGCCCATGAAGATCCACAGTGGAGCAGAGATCCTCTTGCAGCCCCTGCACTAGAGCAAGTGGGTGCCTAAAGGAGACTTGAACCTGGCAGAAGACCATGCAGGAGTAGGCTCCCGGCAGGACTTGTAGAACCACGAAGAGAAGAGCTCACATCAGAGTAGGTTTTCTGGCAGGACTTGTGATCCTGCAGGAGACACAACTGGAGCAGTTCATGAACAACTGCAGCCTGTGGGAAGTATTCACATTGCTGAATTTCATGGAAGACTGTCTCTGGTGGGAGGAACCCAACATTAGAGTAGGGGAAGGACTCCTCTTCCTGAAGAAGACAAGGCAAAGACAACATGAAATTAATTACTTCAAACACCATTCCTCTACCCCTGCACCATGAGAGGAAAGGAAGTAGGGAATGAGAAACAAAGTTAAGCCCAGGAAAGTGGGCATGCAGTTGCAGAGAGGGCCAAAAGCACCCTGGGCAGTATTCACAGGGACACAGCCAGGATATCAAAAGGAAGGATTATACCTCTCTGCTAAACATTCATGAGATCCTATCTGGATTCTTTGTCCAAATTTTAAGCTCCCTCAGTAGAGGCAAAATAATGATAAAATGCTGGACCATGTAGAGCAGAAAGCTTTCAAGCTAGATGTGATATGTGAGCATCTCTGTGAGAAGGGGCTGAGGGACCCGGGCTTGTTCAGCCTGGAGGAGAGATCACAGATCCACAATTCTGAACGGCAGCAGGAACAAATCCTCTGTGTCCTGACATCTGATAGCTCATTTATGCACAGAATTACTGCAGCAGTTTATATAATATGACGGTTGAGAAATAGTGTGGATAACACATGGTATTGTGTTTTTCATTGGCTGGTTCTGTACTGTTGATACTGTTCTTTGCTTCATAAGAACTGCTTTTCATAGACCTACTCACCTCATTAATGGCCTTCTTCCTCCAGCAAGAGCAGCTGCCCAGAGGTGCACTGGCAGAGCAGACACAGCCTCCAGACAGGCTCCTCATGCTCAGGAGGGCAGCAGCTGAGTGCTTCTGCACCCCAGTCCAGTCCTATGTCTAACTCTGCTGCCAGAAGGCTGCAAGCTTTTTACCTGTGAAGGGTCACAAGTTTATTTATTAAAATAATATAGATGCTCTAAGTTCATTAGACCAATACACAGACTTATTGCCATTAACTGGTTAGTCTAACCAAGTAGCTCTGTGACTAAAATCCTCGGAATGTATAAACATTCATACACATGGATACATTTCTTAGTCTCCAAAATATTTTATATTTAGTATTAAAGTGTTTTAAACAGAAAACAAAATGTGTATAATTGACATGACAATATTTCTTAGTTGGAGTGCCTGTTTCATTATTTAAGGAAGACATACCTAAAGGAAGCATTCTATTATTTTTGCAGCATATTCAGGTTTATCAACTCAACAAAATGACCAGTCTAAATAACTGAATATTAACTGTAAAATATTGGGAAACAAGTTTGTTTTGTTCCTGTTTCCCAAATGAGAGTTATTCCAGCTTGTTATCTAATTTCTAGTACAGAATTTATAAAAGCACCTGTCCTCTCTTTTTCAGTTACTGTACCATGGTGTCATCAGCTATTTCAACACTGTTTTATCCTAACAGAATTCCTTCTATTTCTGCCTTCTGTTGTCCAGTCTACTGGACATATAAGCATGGACATAAAAAAAAAATAAACAAACCTCCACTTTTGTAAGTGCTTTTTATTTTAGAATTGTACTAACCATTCATTAATTACACAAATTAAGCAATGAATGGTGTGATCTAACAGCAAAATAAAATAAAAAGGAATCTGTGACTCTTTTTTTTGCTTGGTTGCTATCTGGTTAGTTGTGCATTTTTTTCAGCTCCTCTGATTGTTGGATTGCTGATAGCACAGACTGCTTGTTATGGCCAAAAATCAATCCTTTTCAAACTTCCACAGTTTTTCAGACATGTCTTCTGTTACTCACAAAAAAACTCACTGAAAAACCTGTGTCAAGTAAAAATTGTATATGAGTAATGTGCTAGATTGACAGTTGCTGGGTAAAGTTATTGGAAAACAACACAAAACACATAACTGCAATTATCAACTACTGGACACATCTGTGTCGATAAATTAGTTTCAAACTGCTATCTGGAGTGACTAAATGAATAATGAGTTATCACTTCTTTCACAGCTCTGTATCAGGTACTTCATTCAGATATAATAATCTTTGACCTTTTTCTTTAATTTTTTTCAGTATGCTTGTTCCTGTTTAACCAACAAAATCTCTAGTCTTCCTTTATTGTTCTGCCATACCTTTACATATTTCCATATATTTTTCAGTCCCTACATCCATGAAAATGTTTCCCTTTTTCAAATTAATATCTTCCTTGGTTTCAATTGCTTTTGTTTGTTCTCAGAGATTTTAAGAACTAAAAATGTAAAGAACATGTAATTTCTCTGCAGGATGACTTGATTTGATTGATTGATTTGTAAGACCCCTTGCATCATTACTCTATTTTTTTTGTCTTTTTTTCATTTGTTTCTTGTGTATGCTGACAAGCATATATTATGTGCACCTGTTCTTCAGAGTCTTTCTCCCTTTTTCCACATTGGCCATTTCAAGGAAGAAAAAATAGAAATGTCTATTACATCCTTTCTAGTCAAGTTTGATCTCATGTTTTGAATTCTTGGTAACACAAAATCTAAAGTTTATCAACCACGTTTTATGTTTATAATCTCTTTTGGGTTTTTCTGTACCTTTAATTATTGCACTGATAAAATGTCTGATTCTCACAGAATGACAAATGTTTCTCTTTATGGTAACATTTTTCCCATTGTTCACATTCAGAGCTCTGTTGCCATCAACAAGCCCCACACTCTGTGACTTGATAGTAGACGCATTATCATTACAGGAATGCTTATCAAGTAGGTGTTTGCAGCATTGTTTCATTTTTTTCCGTCACCTATTTTATTTGTATTTCATCAATGTAAACACATTTCAAATCTCAGAAGGTAATTTCTTAATATTTATTTCATGACTAGCAACTTTTCCCCTTTCTTGTTCTCTTTCACATTGGTTAGAATTTCTGCTGCTTTGGTTTGTTCACAGTCCTGACAAGAGTTCTTGTAGAAAAGTTTGTACTTTTAAGCACCTGGATCTCTTAGTCATGTTAGAACTTCATGCCTTCTTTTTATGAAGTGTACCAAAAAGACTAAATCTGATAATATAATTTCAAGTGAAATGCATGGTGAATATACAATTTAGTACAAAAAGTTTTTTTCCTCTACATGCCCCAAAAGTTCTCTATTTTACTGACTTGAGAACATCAACTGACTACAGTTCTGATTTACATAGGGGTGTGCATTAATTTCTCTAGTCTCCTCTAATCTCACTCAGATTTATACCTCAGCTTCCCAGAAAACAACAAAATATTTAAAAGATATTCAATAATACAGTTTTTGGAGTACTTTTCTACCAATTTAGATAGGAATAGGAAATTTCTCTTCTCTCTAAAAATATATTTATTCTTCTATTTCTTTTCCTTAGACTTATATTTTTAGGAAAAGAATAATTCTGAAAACAGTCACTTGACTATAAGAACGAAAAACCCAGAAACTTGAGTGAACAAAATAATATTTTAGGTTTTTTGTATGTATAGCAGAGACAATCTACAAAACTAGTCTTTAGAACCCAATGTTTTGTTGTAATGTATTTTGGGGGGGATTATAACAAGTATACAGCGAAAATATAAGACAAACTAACCCGAAACCTCATTATCAAAAAAGTGAAATAATCTGTTCCTAGCAGGAAAATATTAATCATACTGTGGGTTAACAGAGTCAAATGCTGCCCAAAACTCAAAATTACAGTGTCTGTAGAAACACAGAATCACAGAATGGATTGTGTTGGAAGGCACTTTAGAAATCATCTAGTTCCCAACCCCCCACTATGGGCAGGGACACATTCCGTAAGACCATGTTGCTCAAAGTCCTGTTCAACCTGGCCTGGAACACTTCCAGGGCTGGGGCATCCACAACTTCTCTGGATATCCTGCTCCAGTGCCTCAACATCCTTACAGTAAAGAGTGTTTTCCTAATACTTAATCTAAATCTACCTTCACTTCTACCTACCATTCTCCCTTGTCCTATCAATACAAGCCCTTGTAAAAAGATTCTCTTCAGCCTTAAAAGACATCAGAAGGTTTCCCTGTCAGAGAACACTAAACACTTTTGCCTCCAATGCCTCTTACAAATGCAAAACACAAGTTTGTTATCCTGCCTCAGATTCTTCCTTGAGATTCTTCACTATGGCAATGCCTTCAAAATCATTTAGTACAGCCAGGTAGAGGCAAGCTGAGGACATTGTTTAGTTGATTGTGTGAAAAATATTTGTTTCACAGTCTTTTCTGTGATCTCTATATATCAAGCTCTGTAAGTGCTTCTATCATCAGTCTCTGGCATGTTGTCACAAAAGGAACTATGAGATATAAGCTGGGGTCCTTTTTGCTTAATAGTTGGACCTTTTCTCACATGATAATGTTCCAAGACCTACAAATATGTTTTTAGTGCATTGTAGTGACAAGATAATATGTAACTCTGTAATAATAGTAATATAACAACAGAACATTAGAACTTTAATCTCACAAACTAAAATCTGACAAAAGCTGTGCAAAGCCTATGTATGTTTAGCTGAGCACTGGCACCAAATTTGCAAAAACAATACAGTTTATTTGTTACTGCAATGATTAAATAGACATAAGTCAGTGATGCTAAGTTTTAAGACTTTACATGTAGACTGAAAATTATAACTTATTAGCTGTTTTAAAAGCCAATACATCTTGACTGTTCCTTAAGTTAATTTACCTACAAGGATTATGAGGTTTTTAACAGCCAAAAAGGCAACTTGGAGCTCAAATGAAATTTCACTTTCATTGTTAATATCACATTTATACCATACTATCACATTGTCTCTGCTGATTACAGTTGATTGTGATCTGAGGGAATAAAGAGGGGCCACAGCAGCATTCAGAGTAATTTTAACTTGCTATTAGACCAGGAGTCTGTCTCACCTTGACAGAATCAAATAATTTTCCACTGTTTCCTTACCTTCTCTTTCTTTCTCAGAATTTAAGATAAAATGTCAGGATTACCCTTGGGAGAAGAGTAGGTGCTATGACCACTGATGGACTAAATAAGCTTGCTAAGATTTAGGCAATCATTACTCTTCCCAGAAATAATGGCACACTTTTATACTAATGTAATTTCATTTTTCTGCTAAACACGAGAGACAAAATTTCTTCTCAAAATCCTTGCAAAGTACAGCTCCAGCTATGTCTTTCAGGAAGCTGCAGTTTGACTTGTTAGGGTTCTCAGAGGAAAACAAGATCAATAACTTGTCACAGCAAGAAAGGGTTTACTGTCTGCAGGGTGTTGTAATATAGCATTCTGGAGGAGGAAAAAATGGGGAAAAAAAGCCCAAAACCACCATTCTGAGTTTGTCTCTGTGCACTTGGATAGCCTGATATAAGGCTAGTTAAACAGTTTATTTTTGCAATAATTTAACACTCATTATTAGTTATAAGTGCAATTTTGCAACAATATCTTTATCATTGGGGTATTTTGTAAACACGAGGCGCAAAAATCCTGCTGCTTTTGATTTGACTCTGTGTGGTGTATAAGCACAAAGAAAAAAAAACTGCTATGATTACAAAGGAAGAAACTGAAAGTGATGACAAGATAAAGCTTTATTAGAAATTTCTAAACTAATGCCTTCAACTTTAACCTGACTTTCCCCCTTCTCTATTTCATTGTAAGATGATGAATCTCTTACATTAGGCAACAATGAAAATGTAATTCTATAAAATATTAATAAACATAGAAGCATATTGACCTTGGACTTGTATACTTTATTAAGGAATTGAGCAATTAATTCTGTTTTGTTTGGCAATTTATGTGCGAAATGCAAGGCATATCAAGCTAAATGGCACATCCTACTGATAGGGATTGAAAGTAAATGTCTTCAACTTTTTAATTTAATAATCTGTACAATTACAAATTATTGTATCATTTTACATTAGTGTTTGTATGGAATGGAGAATAAATATTAAATTAATTTGTGTTTGCCTCCGAAGTACATCACCTTTCTATTCACATATCCTTGAAATGAACAGTTATAGCTATAGTGTAAAAGTCCATAAAATTCAATAGGCCTGGCTTCATCCTGAACATGGAAAGTCAGAGAGGAACTATCACAATAAATGGTCATCTGTGGCAGTAGCTCTCTGGCCACAGAGAGCAGGTACAGGCCTTCCCAGGCATTTTCCCTGGAGAAGGCTGCGAGAAGCTGTGAGAAATCTCAGAGAAGGAATTAAAACAATTCTTATCTCCACTTGCTACACATGTTGCTAATGTGGAATGTGTTATGGAGATTTGTTTACCAAAGGGTGGTGGTGTTTTGGTTGGTTGACCAATGAGGTCAAAGCTGTATCGGACAGGCTGGAAGGGGTTATGGGTTTCTTAAGAATATAGTATTAATATAGTATAGAAGAATAAAGCAATATTTCAGCCTTATACATCACAGAGTCAGTGCTAATTACACTCGTGTCAAGAGGTCCCCTGCATTGACAGTCATCATGTGAGGAATATCACAAGACAATTTAAGTCAGGAAGTCTCTGGAAGTAATTTAGTCCAACTTCCCCACTGTACTAGGTCCTTTTAGAGTTCTTCCTTAGGTTTTGTCCAGTTGAGTTTTGTATACATCTCACAGACTCTATGGTCATCTTTTCCAGTGTTTAATCAGCCTCATAGAGAAAAAAATTATTTTTCATTTTTAAGAGGAATTTCTCATATTTCTTCTCAGAATCCTATGTCTTCTATATGAGTCTACTTTGGAAGGGAACCTCTGAATAACAACAGTTTCACCTCTCTGTTGACAGGGGGACGATAGGTTAGATTAGCCTTGTCTGGCTGAGTCATTAATTTTTTCAACAAGAAAATGTATCCCTCGTTAGAGTCCCTCTAGTCTTGACTCATCTCCAGGGTGAATGAACCAGCTCTCTCAGGTTTTGCTCCAGGCTTTGCTTTACTCCAGAACAAAATAATCTCACTGGTCATTTGTTGGGCTCACTGCAGTATGTTAATGTATTTCTTGTACTGGTAAGCCCAGATCTTGACACAAAACTCTACATGTGATCTCCCAAGTGTCAGATAGAGGTGAGACCACATAAACACACATGTATCACAGTATGCAGTCAGCTTCCTTTGCAGCCATGGCACTTTGCTGACTGCTGTATCTGTGTCTACAGATATTTATAAAGATGTATCTATATCTGTATATTTGTGTCTGCTACATGGACAAAAGTCCAGAATGTGCTTCCAGCAATTTCATGGAGGAACAACATATAGAAAAAGATAGTGAGAGAGATAGATTATATCAATAATTGTATTTGTAGATATCTTGAATAGATGGAGCTATGTAATATAAAGATACTGAAGTATCTCTATACTGACCTATTATTGATTCTAGAGGACAACACCTACTAGTAAATGGCTGAAACTTGGACATAGTATTGTTGACCGGAACCCTTGGAGCCTGAAAATGTAGTAGAATTTTCAATGCCTTATCATGCCCCTATCTCATCTCATAACAAAACACTCACTGAAGTGAAAGTAAATGACATCCACTGATGTCCTGTTGACTATAGATCCTGTAATTTTACAATAGGAAACAACCAGTTTGGCCATGATAGATAGCCCTTGTTAAATTCCTTCTGTCTGGTTCCCAGGCACATTTTGTTCTTCATTTACTTAGAAATAAATTCAAAGGGGATTTTGATGGACAGACTTCACAGGGACTGATGTGAGGCCAACAAAGGACATTTCCTTGGTCCTTCTCCTCTCCTTCAAGATGGACTTCCAGCCACCAGAAACATTCTCCAGTCACCATGGCCTTTAAAAGCTAATAGCAGTCTTACAGTGGAATCACTCAAATAAGGAACAGAGAAAACACTGACATCTAGCACTTATTTTCTAAGTGGAAACAAACAGATTGAGGGCAGCCCTTCAAAGAAAGGCTTGAGGATACTGGTAGATATGGGGCTGGACTTGAGCCAAAAATGTGTACTTGCAGCCCAGAAAGCAAAATGTATCGTTGGTGGTACCAAAAGCAGTGTGGAGAAGGAGGTGGCTTTGCCCCTCTACCCTGCTCTGATGAGATCCCATCTGGAGTGCTGTATCCAGCACTGGGGTCCTCAGCACAGGAAGGACATGGACCTGTTGGAGCAAATCCAGAGGAGGGAAAATGATAGATGGGATGGCGTATCTCTCTTATAAGAAAAGGCTGTGGCACTTGAGGTTGTTCAGCCTGGACAAGAGAAGGCTCAAGGGAGATCTTCTTCAGGGCCTTTGAATATTTAAAGGAGACCTACAAGGAAGATGAGGGCGAACCTTGTAGCAAGACCTGTTGAGTTTGGACAAGGGGTAATAGCTTTAAACTGAAGGGTTGATTTAGATTAGATCTATAGAAGAAATTTTTATGTAAGAAATAAATTTTTACAATGATGATGGTAAAACACTGGAACAGGTTGCCCAGGGAGGTGCTAGATGCATATAATAAGACTGTAATATGCTTTTGCACATTAATAATTTGGTGGGAATGCACTTCATAATGCAACCTAATGCAGGATACTGTTGGCCTTCTTTACCATGAAGGCACGCTGGTTGGTTTTGGATTTTGGTTTTGTTTTTTTTCTTTCATTTTGTTTTGCCTTTTTTTCAGAATGAGAAAAGATACCATGACCATATGGTTGACTTACTGTTCATTAGGGCTCCATGGTTCTTTTCTAAAAAGCTACTGTCCCGCTAGTCCATCCCCAGTGTTTACTGCCACATAAGATTATTTCTTTCCAAGTGCAAGTCTTGACATGCTGCTTTGCAGAAGTTTATTAGGTTTCAGTTGTCCCATTTCTCCAGCTGGTCAAGGACTTTTTGGTACTGATTACAAAACTTTGAGCCTCACAATTTAGCTAATTTTCAATTCACTTTCCTGTTCAATTATCTGTTCCATACCTCATCAATTTGTCAATGAGGATGTTATGGGAGATTGTTGAAAGCCATACTAAAATCAAGAAAAAAATATCTGCTGCTTTCATTATGTATCAAGCCAGTTACCTAATTACAGAAGGCTCTTAGGTTGGTTAACCATGATTTACCCTTCATAAATTTTTGCTGACTTCTCCAGTCAACTTCCTATCCTTCATATATCTGGAAATGGTTACCAGAAATATTTCCTCCCTCTTCTTCCCAGGGATTAAAATTATCAGCCTGTAGCTCCCAGGATTTTCTGTTTTAACCCTCTTGGATGACAGCAGTGACATGTTCTTTTTTCAGTTCTCACATAGGACAGTATTTTATGCCCCCTGTAGATCACCTGATCATGTCAACATATGTCATACACTTCTTTATATTTGATGTGTCAGTAGCAAATTTTTCAAATGTGTAGACTTCAAGATGGACCATTCTTGAGGTTGAAGGAGATGACCCTTAAAAATCAACCAACTCTTCTGGCCTTCTTTTCTCTCCAGAATCATATCTCATGGGATTCTTTAAGCAGATCTTTGAAAAGGCCAAAATCTCTACAGAAGTCCACAGCTGCGATACTGCTTTTTGCCTTGTTCTTTCCTCTCTTGGTCTTGACTCCATTAGTCCGTGGTCACCACAGCCAAGGCTGCTCTCAGTCTATACATTCTGAACATGTCTTTGTGAGTATTGTATTCAGTACAGCCTCTCCCCTCTTAATCTTTATCACCTGTGTTAGGGAGGTGCCATCAATACATGTCAGAAACCTCCTGTGTTACTGCTGCCTTGTTGTATTGTTCTTCTAGCATGTACTGGGGAGATCCAAGTCCTCCATGAGAACTGGGACTTTCAACTGTGAGACTTCTTTCAATTGTACAGAGAAGGTCTTATTTACATCCCAATCAATCAGTCTGTAGCAGACACCCGCAACAGTATTGAACATATCACATATTAACTTTATTGATCAAATCCTGTATATTTCAGGTTCCATTAATAGTAAGTCCTTGCAGAAGGGATTGTTTTAGATTTAATACCGCTAAAACTGGGCACCATATTGCACTATATAAGGAGTTGCTCTAAGGTCATCAATGTCACTGCTGATAGTCCAGATGCTGACTCTTCATTTCTTAATGAGAAAATAAAATAAAATAATAATAATAATCTACAAGTAATAATGGAAGCACTCTGATGTATATTGCAATTGCATGTTCTGTTCAATAAAATTTTATTTAGGCTAATTTTCCAGAACCTTACTTTTTATAATTGACGCTCCTCTGCTACAAAATCTAATTAGATTCCATGTCACTCAGTAAAATTGGAAACTTCATTCAAATGTAAATCACACTAGTTTAGGAATGTACAACCTGAACAATCAGATGTGTGGAATAGGATGGTTTTTTTAAGGCAAACAAAGTGATATGAAACTATGTAATCTGAATGAAAATTTTCAATGTGTTTTATAGTTGACTTCACATAAATGAATATGTTATTCAGTATGCTTCAGAACATAAGTTTAATTTTCAGGTTTTTTTACTAGTTTCACAGAAAATTCCAACTCCTTACAGGGTGTTGCTTTTTGTCACATTGTAAATTTATTTGACTTTGACTATGAAATGAGTAGGAGAAAATTCTTGTTTACCACCTACAATGTATATTAGTATTTATACTAAGCACCTAAATTGAACAAGAGAATTTCAGAACAGACTTAGCTTCTATCTGTAAGACACCCAAACCAGATTGCCTGCAAATAATTTAGCACTAGATTTCCTGTGATCTTCCTATATACTGGATGAATTAGTCTTACTTTATTTATGGCATGAATGTAAACCCCTCAAAAAAAAACCAAAAACCATATCACTGTACAGAAAACAGCTTGTCAAATATAATTGGAAATAGATGCTGAAGTTTCAATAACATGACAGGTCAGCACCACACAGGAGGTTTATGATGGGTGATCAGGGAAACTGCAACTACAGAGCAGGGATATGGAGGAAGATGACAGATGAAGGAGAAACACTGTTTTCACCTCACTCTCTATTGCCTTAACTAACATCATGGCTCTAAGCAGACTCTGAAAAACAGTAACTTGGATTGAGCAACATCAGACACCCACAAATATGATTATTATTCTTCTATCATACTGCATCAATAATTTTTGCATGTGATCTGCACTGCTTCCTTTCAGATTCCTGGATATAATGAAGAAACACAGTGACATCGTTTACAGAGAATATTAGTACTTAATATACTCAATATAAATCCAAGTAACTTAAATAAAGCATAAAGTGATGTTTTGAAAACTGGATGCTCAAATTTATACTGTGTGCTGGAAAAATACGTTTTGTCATGTAATTCCTTTCCTTTACTTCTGTAGAATTTCACAGTCATCCTTTGCCTTCCCTCACCACTGATACCTCTATTATTAGATTTATTGTTGCTATGTCAGAAAAAACAAAAAAAATTCTAAAAAATTAAATAACCCAACTTAATTTTTGTTAGTGATAAAAATTGGCTCACTGACACAAAAAAAAAAAAAAAAGAAAAAAAAGATTGGGTTTTTTTGGTCATTTATGATTGACTGCCTTGAGAAAAATATGAGAAAAATATTTCAACAAAATATTCAGCCAGTCAGTTACAGTTCTATTGCTTTTCCAATAGATAAACTAAAAAAAAAAAAAAAAGAAAATTAAGATATTTTAACTGAGACAATTTTTTAAAGCTTTCTGAGGAACCTGGTCATTCAAGTTCCTTAGACGTTTTGGAAGTCTTAGACTAAGATAACATATAAGAACTCCTCCATTGTTGGGGACTGTTATTGATTCTCTACTGTATTTGTTATTCCAGACAGTTCTTTGCCAATCATGAAAGTCCAAAAATAATCTTTTATAAACATCTGAGTACAAATATAGATTATGAATAATAGACCCATGTAGGTGCTTAGTAAGGTGTCTTTTGATTTCTGATGGTCTTCATTGGACTACTCAACTACTGTTGTTTTTATTGTGGATTCTAAAACTTATTCTTCATCCTAAAAATGTCAAATTACACACATTCAAGAATTTTTCAGGATAATAATATACCTATATTTTTAAAATCTCCCCCTGAAGAAAGCTGGCCTTTTTCTTCTAAACATCCAAACTAGCTACATATTTCTTGGTTCTCATTGGAAATTTTATTATTTGCAGATAAATATAGATTGTACATTGCTGTGGTCAGAGTTAGAAATACCTGGACAAAGTTTGAAATTAAATGTAAAGGATAATCTTAAGATTGATGTGCTTGCTATCCTCAGCAACATTACTACAGGAATTGAACTTTGATGAGCCTAGTCAGCCCCTTCCAACTCATGATATTTAATGATCCCATTATTTTACTCAGGTATTTCACAAACTAATGGTAATGCTAAATTTGATCCTTGCCTTTATTCAAATGGAGGGTAAGTATTAGGTTTATAAATTATTTTTTTAATACATTATGCATTATTCTTTACCTGTCATAGAGGTAAGCTTAACAACAAAAGCAAAAGCAAAGTTTCCGGAAGCTTCATGTCTAACTTTCCAAGAATACCTGGCACAAGGGTGCTCAAAAAGGAAGATAATTGTCTCAATTTGTAGTACAGCTATTGCAGAGGAGTGGAAAAGACCAATGGAGAGACCTACAGGATTCTATTGTTCATGTGTTGATTTATTATATTGTCTCCTAAAACAGCATCACATCAAAAAGAGGAGAAAAATTGTAGTTGTGCAGATAGACAATACAGTTCTTAGAGAAAATGTTCAAGTGTCATGAAGAAAAAAGCCTTTATGGGATAGTTGAAAAATCTCATCACAATTCAGGCTGGAAGGAAACTCAGATGGTCTCTAGTGTAACCCAAAACAGGGTCAGCTGTGGGGTCAGACTATGTTACTCAGGGATTTATAGTTTACAGATGGAGACTGCACATGCTTTTCAGGCAACATGCTTCACAACTTGACTGATTTGGGGTGAAAATGTTTTTCCTAACACACTCTTTAAAACTACCTTGCTTTAGTTTAAGCCAATTGTTACTTGTTTTCACAGCATGCAGCAGTGAGAACTGGGCTCCACTGTTTTGTGATCCCCTGGCACTGGAGGCTGGGTGGGTTGTTTGGAGTTGGTCTCTCTTTCAGGCTGAAAAATCCCCAGGCCCCTTCCCGAAGAGTTGCTCCCAGACAGGCAGGACATTGCACCAGTGTCCAAGACAGCACACAGCTTTGCAATTTTTGTATTTTGGCAGAAATGGGGGTTTCTGTCTGCCCATTCCTCTAGCATGTCTAGGTCCTTCTGAATGACAGCTCTGCTATTAAGTGTGTTAGTTGCATATCCACTCTCCCACACAGTTTGATACTAGTTCCAAGCTTGATAAGAGAGAGTTCCATCACTTCCTTCAAACTCATGCAATACTCCACTTTTGCTAGCTTCCAGTATGTGGCCCTTTTGCCCACCTCTGTGACTTGTTTTCCATGCATTTAATTGTCCACCACTCTAGATCATGAATTTCCATCGTAGGTAGAAGAATACCATGATAGTTGGTGTCAAAAGCCTTGCTAAAGCTGAGGTAAATTATATTTACCCATCCACAGAACAAGCAATTTCATCACTAAAGGCAATCAGGATTGTACAGGGATGACTCAATCCTGGTACTTCTGTGCTGATGTTCCCAGACACCTACTTCACCTTCTGTGCCAGGAAATGTGTTTCCAGAGGTCTGACTCAAAGATTTCCCAAGGGACTGAAGCAAGGCTTGCTTGAGCTTCAATCTTCTTTGAAGGTGAGCACAACACTTCTTCCTGTTGCTGTCAATCTCCCCTAATCTCCACAGTTCTTAAAGAAAATAGAGAACAGCCTTTCAAGGATGACTGTCTGAGAACAAAGTCCTAGGAAACCTTGTTTGTGAAGTCTGAGCTATGGAAGGTACTGGACACAAAACATCAGTCTTTATTTTGTCTTCTGTTCCTGAATCAGCAAACCAGTTTAACAACAGGCATACATTTTCTTAGTTCAGTCTTCTAATACTAATGCACAATATAAAATCCTTTTACTGTTTTTGACATCTTTTGCAAAAAAATCTGTGTGCAAATCTTCAGCTTCATTCTTCCTTGTTAGGTACAGCCAAGGCTGTCATTGATCACCATATCCCCAAACAACTGCTTTCTAGTGACTAGCACAGTCTCCTGTGTGTCATCCTGAGCTGGCTCGTGTCTGGATCAAGAAGCTGTTTCTCAAACCCTCGAGAAATATCCTTGACTGCTCCCTTGCCTCTATGTTGCTATTCTAGCAGATGTCATGGAGGTTCAAGATCCTCACAAACATGAGTTGGTGATCCCAACATATCTTCAGGCAATTTAAAGCATGCTTTTGCCTAAACTGTGTCTGTAAAATACCCCCACCATGCTGTTACACTCACTGACCCCTTCTTGTATCCTGATCTATGAGTTCTCACCTAGATCACTGTCTACCATGTGGAAAGACATCACACATTTTAGGTTTCTTCACACATAGCACAATCCCCTTATTTTGTCTTCCCTGAATATCTTGCACCTGTCTCTGACTTCACTTAGGCTGTGTGAGCTACCTAACTCTATCTCAGTTCTACCAATAACCTCATAGAGTTTTTGGACTACATACAGATATTTATTTTCTCTTGACACTTCCCCGTGAACAGACGTTTGTACACATACACTTGAAATTGATCGTCTTTTGCCTTGTTTCTTCCTTCATGAGGTGTCTCTTGTCATCAAAAAAAGAAAAATTAAACCCTCATTAAGATTTGTTGTTTCTTTAGCCTACATGTTTTCAGTAATTTGCAGAACAGAGTACTTGCTGTTCTGCATCTTTCTTCCACACATAAATATGTGCCTACAGGCTTCAAATGTCTATTTCAGAAAACAGTCATCAAACAAAAGCAAGATTGAAAGAAAACAGAAAATGCTAAAAGAACTACCCATGTGTTGGAAATTTTGATAGGAACCTTACATCTTGTGTAGTCTGATAATGTATGAAACTGCATGCCCAAAGGAACCAAAATATATAGTTTCGATTTGGCTCCAGTGGATATTTCTACTGGTAAAACAGGAGCCAAATTCTGCACGTCTACATGCTTTGCCTATGTTTGTCTTCCCATCTGGATTGACAGAGTGAAAGAGTGACAGAACACGCTGTGGAGAAAAAGAAACAGATTGGAAACACTTTGCACATGAGAAGAGTTTTGCTCCTGCTGAGCATTACTCCCTTGAAGCTAAAGGGCTCTATTCATCAGTCACACATTGGGTCTTTGTGAACAGCCAACACTCAGCTCCCGTGGAGTCCAAGTCTGGGCAAGCAGCTTGAAGTTTTTCTGCATTACTCTTGTGCAACTCAGATCTGAGAATATTCCTTTTACAATGAACTGATTAATACTATGGAAGAGAAAATGTTCACAGGGTTGTTTACACAGACTGTGTAACCTATCCAGCTGGAGCACTGAATTCAAATGAATACAATTAGGAGAAGCTCCACAAACCTTTAGTATGCACAGTAGCAGTACAAAGATAGACAGTTGATTCTGAATTCAGCATCTTATACTTTATTTTACAGTATACCTCTGACAAGGTATTTTTACACTAGAAAAGTGTGTAGCCTCACAGTTCTTCAGAAACATTCAAGCTAAAGCTAAAAATAATTTTATTGTAATTTTTTTTTTCTTTGAGTTACCTTATCACAGGTATTACTGTCTTCATTGTTGCTTCTACCTGTACCAGCCTTCTCTAATCACTGCCACATATAATAACTTGGGACACCTTGCACTCAATGGAGTGGAATGATATAGTTCACAGAGAATGAAGACAGGTTAAGTATTTTAACATGCATTTTCTCTCTTCTGCTTCTACTAATCTTTGAATTATTATGCAAACTCAATATTTTATTGATAATTAGGAGCTGGAAATGAAAATTGGATTTACATTTAATGCCTACATAAAGAAAGATTAAATTAAAAAGTACTGGGGTCACCTTGTCTGATTGTTTAATGTGCAAAGACCTGAGGTTTCAGGCCTTATTACACACAGAATGTGTTGCGAGATCAGACCACATTAAAGACTGAAGGAAGTACAATTCCATGAACACATAACCTGCTCAGTCTATTCTTCTTTGGCTATTCTTCAATGAAGACTGCAAATATTTGGTTCTCAGGCAGATAAGAATATTAGTCAGGTAGAAATTAATACAGTGTGAATTTGAATGTGGGGGAGACTTCAATACTTAACAAGGAGTGACAGTGCTGTGGAGACACAATCAATGAACTGAAGACAACTATAAGACTTTCACATCTCATAGTAGAGCATAAATGTAAAAATTTCAGCGCTGGGATCTGTGTTTTTTAAAATATTTTGGTGTATTGATTTACGTACTTTAATTGTTTTATTAACAATCCATATAATATTTTCTAACCTATAAACTAAATTCATTCACAAGAATAAAGGCAATCTCAGTTCTGCCTGTCAAATATGCAGAACCATTATTAATTTGATGTAGTTTGAGAGAAACAGACCATTTACCATTTGTTTAATATAACTGGTTTTGCTGCAACTGTGTGCTTTAAAAGGTAGGTGGAAAAAAGGTTAATAGTGTTTGGTGAAAACTGAATACTGGACACTTTTTATTCACAATATAATTACTTTGCTTGTATATATTATTAATCCTTTCTGAATTTCTCAGAAGAAGTTTGCATTCCTTACATTTAATGTACTACATGTATATAGAATTTATCACTCTTTACCTGCAACATTTAGTATGTCAAGAGGCAAAGGTGAAAAAAAATAAGAAAAGGAGTGTGTGTGTGGTGTTATTCCTGTTACCACGGGAAAAAGTTATGGCTGCTACTGTGCTGGGCTCTTGTGGGAGTTTGCCTTTTTTTCTTCTAGCTCACTGCATACCTTTTGGACTTGACAACTCTGTCTCAGGTCTTAATCTATCTCAGTTGAATCAGTCTGTCTCAGATTAAGATCTGCATTTGGTCACACACAGAAACCATGCTGTACCTCAGGATTTCCACGTTCCCTGACAGAAAGTGGGAAACATGGTGCATTTGTAAGCCTACCCACAGCTCAAGTTTCCTGTTACTGACTTACCTAGAATCCTACCAACCATGACTAATGTAGGACTGACACAACTTGTAAGATTGGATTTTCAGACAGAATGGCATTAACTGGAACTATTTCCTGAAGATAAGTATTCAACTTGTCCTTTTTGGTAATGGAGAAATGGTTGGTAGGAAAGGCAAAAAGAATTGGTAAAAACATATTTCTGTAGCAGAATGTAAATACATTCCTTGATTATGAGGAAATCACTTGTGTTTGGGTCCCTTTATATATATTTATATTTTTTAGACAATTACTTTATAATTTAAAAATTCAGAAGAAGTCATGAGATCACAAGTAAAAATATCATTCTTCTTCCTCTGAGAGAGTATAGTAACAGGACGAAATGATTTTGTTCTAAATTTTTCTTCTCTTTCAATGTTTTAGAAAATTTCAATTCCTCACTGTACAAAATACTGGGCAGGAGAAAATCTCCAGTCCTCTCACTATTTCTGCCAAGTTATTAGAGTATTCTTATCAATGACCAAGGAGGAAGGTCAGACATCCCTTAGACCTAACTGGAGCAAACTCCTAGATACCTTCTTCTTAAATGAGACTGTTGTTATGTAGGCTCTGGAGGCTTATTCTATCTTGAATGTGTGTGTAACTTTTGTGATTTATTAAGAAAATTGTTGCTGCTGTGAATTGCACAGCTTTTCACTACTGCCTGGTGGCAGGAAATTTTGATAGAGAAACACCTATACTGAGGAATTCTGAGGGATTTTGAAAGAAAATGGCTAAATGATCAACATGAGATCAGCCTTTCTAATTACTCAGAGAAATGAAACGTTATCTAGTGTCTGCTGAGACTAACTGGGAATATTAATAATCAATAATTTCAGTATATACTTAATTTTATGAAAGGGAGAAAGGGACTATTCTTGTTTGGATGTTTTAATTCACTTGGTATGTAAGGTGCAAAAGTCTATGAGAACTTTTTTGGTGTTTTTTTCTCTTTTCCTCATCCTTGACTGAACAGTGTAAACACTGTGATTTTGAGTAAGTGTATCGCGTAATCATGAAATATTCTGAGTTTGAAGGGACCCACAAGGATCACCGAGCTCAACTAAAGTAAATGGCCTGTACAGGGACCGAACCCATGACCTTGGCATTTTAAGCACCATGCTTTCAAATATCAAATTATCTCTCAAAGGAGATAATAGGTGAAGATTAAACAAGAAGTTAAAAATTTAAGAATCCTAACCATGATAAGCTTACTTTGATCCTTCTTTTGTATTAGCACGGAAGGCAATCATACTTTATTGTATTATTAAATATATGTCTTGTTCTTTTTCCTTTTCCTAATATGACTTCACGATATCTAATATTTTGTCAAAAAAAAAACAACAGTGTTTCAGGAAAGCAAAATGTCTGTGGGGAAAGGAAAAACAGGGTTTTTTGCCATAGATAATGATTAAATACTAGCAGAAAAACACTTCTGAGGCTAGGGAAGAAGAAGCAAAATGAGAAGTTCAACTTCTCAACATCTAAAGATGGAAGAAGAGATACAGAAACCAGAAGTGTATTAAATCAAATTCCCAAGATAAGAAGGAACTGAGAGGTGGGGGTTCCTCTCTGAATTGCCCATTCTGCTCTCATAGAGAAAACTAATCTGGAAAGATAGATGAGATTTCTCCACCATGAAGATCATTTATTAATAGGTTGATAAATAAAGCACTACAACTTACCTTTCCTTAAAGGTAAATGGGTGTAGAAACTGAAGAGACCCATATGGAGGAAAAAAAAAAAAAAAAAAAGCTAGTTAAGTGATGGATTATGATTCCTTATCCTGGAGACTTGATAGTATTAAAAAAGTATAGAGGAAGTGTATGGCTCTTTTGTAGAGAATTTTTAAATCACTTTCTCCAGTTTTGTCAGTTGTAAAAGCAGTAGTAGAAATTTTCTGTTTCAGAACTTCCAACCCAAACAACAAGGGAAGAAGTAGGCAAGGTGGAGAACTCAGTTTTATGAGAGAAAGAGGTATAAATCTGTGTATATCAGAACAGAGGTGGTCTTAACAATTGGTTTATTTGAGAGCAGATTTCAAATTAATTTATTTTAACCTTTTTTTAAACAAATGTATCATAACACTATGATGAAATAATGTCAGATAAGCAGTTAATTATATTAGAATAGTATTGGAAATAATTCAAGCATGAGGGAATGTATAAATTGTGCATGACAGAATTTATTCTCTTTCAAGTCTTTTTTAATTGATTTACAGTTGAGAGTTGAATAAGAACATTAATAGTTAAAAACTACTCAGAAAACAGAAAAACACTTGGAGAATAGTCATTATGCAAGCAGATAGTGAAGAAAAGTTTGAAATCCTCAAACATAACACAAGGGCCAGTATATAAGCATATTATGTTGTTATCCATTCATTAGTCTGTCACTAACAGTTACAGATTAGATGCACAAAGAGAAGGATCCTACAGAAGAATATATATGCTAAAAAATTAGATAAAAATATTCACCACATATGAGAGGAAAGATGAAACCATTTTTTCTCTTGTAGTGCACTTCACTTCCACTTGATCACTTTTGAATACCTGGAAAATTGTATAGTACAGTAACCGTCAAGTTTTTCAAGAATAAAAGATATTTTCAGCTGAATTTCATTTTGTTGCCAACAACAACAACAGCAACAGCAGCAACAACAACAACAACAACATGGTGGTCTCAGGCTGAAAATTATTATTCGTCTTTTCTAGAATGCTATGTCAAAAATCATGTTTTGGGCTTCTAGTTTTTTATTAACTACATGTTCCTGTGAATTGACTGAAGAGCTATTCACCATAACATGTTCAGTCAGAGTTTAATTGTTCCTTTTTGTTACATCAATACTTAAAAAAACCCCAAAAATAAACAAAAAAACAAAACATTTCCTATAGAACTGTATGCAGCTGTAGGCAGACATTCAGCTTAAAAATAATTTGCAAAACTTCACAATGATTTCTGTCTGACAAATACACAAAGACTACTTTGGCTTCCTTTATTTTACTTTCTTTGCAACATTTCATCCTCCTGTTTATGAGGACATGCTTATGAGACCTGGTTTTGGCCTATCTAAAACCAGATATTTCAGTAAGCCTCTATCAAGGATACTTCCAATCACAATTTGCAGAAGGAATACATTAATATATTTATCAGTGCACACATTTCTTCTGTTTCATCACCTGAAGTTCTGAAAATTGACAACTAGAACAGCTGAGCTAGAAAAAGGCTCGTGTTTTCTAAGCAGCGTCAGAATCTTCCAACTCCACTGAACAGGAGTCCTTCCCCGCTTTATCTGCTGCACTCCTTCATAGCTTATGTTCTTCAACTTCAAATACCTAAGTCAGAAACCTGACAATATATATCATTTTTAAGACATGTAGCCTTATTTTTGGTGCAGATGCTTACATTTTAATTTTCCTGATCTGCAGTCACTTGCGTGTGGTCACCCTTGCAGGCCATCTTAATGAAAACGCCTGTCAGACATCTACAACAGCCCCATGTAGCCAGACTATACTCCGAGGATAACAAAGATTAATTTCTTCACACTATCCACCCCAGAAACCAGTGCTGTTGCTACCATGTAATAGTCTTATAATTCTTTCATTAAGAACTATATAACCTCACTTTTCAGCCTCTGAATTTAAAGTCTTTGCTCAAGTAACTGGCTTTTGACACACAAGATTTGCTAGTAGCAGCAGAAGAACTAGTAGAATTCAGGGTCAAAGTGGACACTGAGTGTTTTCAAGGGAACATCTTTCTTCATTTGTTTTGTATTTGTTTTGTTTGTTTGGTTTTTTTTTTTTTTTTTTTCCTTAAATGAGCATTTTTAGTTACTTTTTTGTATACTCTTATTTTATTTCTCATTTTTGCCTAGAAGGGGTTTTAAAACTCTTACTTCAAGTTTCAGATAAAAAGTTAGTCCTGAAGTACATCTGAAATATATTAAGCTCAAAAAATAATTTTTACTCCTTTAAATTTCCAATTTGGTTCTACATAAAATCCTCTAAGATTTCAGAGGTTTATATCATAATGGGAATTTTAGGGTACAGCAAGACAAAAAAGTCTTTCAAGATCAGCAGCCACAATTTTAATAATTTTTTTGACTGAGAGACTTAAAACTGATTACTCCTTGAAAAGTGATCCTCTCTGTTCTAGAAAGCAAAGAACTGCATGGTGAATGTTTTAATAAAAATATCAATGTCTACATGATTTGCTAGGGCTGACTAAAAACCTTTGAAATTAAGACAGGAAAGATGGATATGAGGTAACTGTAATATCCCTCACATATAAACACACAAGGCAACAAACACTAAACCCAGAACACAGAGCAGGTTTTAGTAGTGGTTTCATGAGCATATTGTTGCTGAAACGCCTGACAGATTTCCATTCTGCTCTTTAAATGTACTTCCCAGGACCTCTGAGGGTCCCCTGATTAGATTAATAGTTCCATGGTGAGAATGTATTTATTTCCATGGATTTAGCTCCAGTGGTTTGCCTTTGACAGAAGATACCAATGACTCTCATCCAGGTTATTAAAAGAGTTCAGGTTTGTTTCTGTGTCACTAATGCCATTAGTGTTTCAAGATGAGTGCCAAATTAAACTTTTGGTATTTACTGGGAGGGTGCATAACTAAAGCCACTTAGTGAGAAAGATATTTAAATGTGAAAAACATTTAATACCTTTTACTGCAAAGCAGTCAACACTGCCTGTATAAATACAATTTCTGCAAAGTTTGTCTGAAACTAAAAGGTGTCCAAGATGCAAGGTCTCAAGATCTATTTTAAATACATTTATGCAAAAAGGAATTATTTAGTCTACAAAAAAGTGGACTCTCCATTGAAAAATTTGCTATGGTCACTGTGGTTTTAATTCATATCGATTTTATGGTTTCATTCCTTAGTTGAGATTTTTTTTTTCATTTTTGTTACATTGGAATATTTTAAACTGAAATCATAATAATTTTATTTCTTTCCTAAAATATGTCCTTGTGGCTCTGTTACAGGATTTTGAAAATTACTTAGTTATGCTAAGATTTCCTCCCATTTTACCAAAAACTGTGGATGAAAATCCAATTGAAAAAAAAGGTGGTTAAGAATTTGACACTGAACATGGCAAAACAAATAGATGCAAAAAAAAAATTGTTGTTCTTAAATTTATTTTAATATTTCAATTTGCAAGAACACACAGGAAAGTAGGCATTCAGTATTTTCCACCTGCAAATAAGTAAATTTGTGGAGTGAGCAGAATTTTTTTTTTCACTTTTCTGTTCCAAAGCACTTCTGTTTTATTGTACTCTCCCTCTGAATAAGGCTGTATTTTCTCCTTAGATGGTAATTAATCCAAAATCAATAACTCTCTTCTATGTTTGTGCAGCGATCAGCATGACAGGGCCCTGTTTTCAAACTCCGTACTACAAAGAGTATGCTGTAAAAAAAACCAAATGTTTTCTTTCTACCAGTGTTTTTAAGATTTCACCAGGTGTAAGAAATTTAACCCTTCATCAAGACTGTTGTTTTGCCATGACAGGATAAAAATATGAAGAACAAGTATGGCAAAAGCTGCTGTACCTGGCTGTCATATACTGAATGACAGGTAGCAATTTCAAAGATTTTTCTGCATTTACCTTCTACTGTGTCAACAACTACTCCATACAGCTTCAGTTCAGATATAATATTGACCACTTGAATTGATCTTATCTTGGAAAGGTTTTATACAAATAGCTATTTGTTGAAATTCTGGGAGTTACTTATTGATATTGACTTCATTAGAGTCAGAATTTCACTTTACATGTGTATGCCTTTGCATGTGTACACTAATGGCCTAATTTCTGAAATTCACTGGTGTCTGGATGCTAAAATTTCAACACTGCCAGTAGTATTGCTTCTGTCACTATTTTATTGAATGTAAGAAAAAACTACTAGCTTAATTTTGAATACCAAATTAATCTGAAATTTGTAATTTGTTTTATTTTTAAAATATTGATTGGTATATAATTGCAAATTTTGTTGGACTAAACACCTTAGTGTGATCTAAATACTCAACTGTCATAAATTAATATACTGTAAGTAAGAAGGTTCAGTCAAACCTAATGGAAAAAGAAAAAAATGTGGAAATTGCAGAGGTTTTCATGGTTCATCAGACTAAGTGCAATTAGGAAGAACTGCTAGTACTAGTGGCACATTTACCCATGTTGCAGGGAGCCCCATCCATGCCAGAACATTGCCTAGGGCGCTTAAGGTAAAACTTTTTTTAAATTGAAGTCCATCTACTAAGGTAAAGAAGGACATCATAATAATGAACAACCACAGGAGCAAACAGAGCCAGTGGGTAAGTGCATAATTCCCTTATTTTACTGAATAGGAAATACATAAATGCTGGCTTAAAATTCTTGCTAGTGCAATCTCAGCTGCATTCATTTGTTTCCAGCCCATGTTATCTTGCATCCTGCAATACAGAGAGACTGATAATTTCATAGTTATTCTAACCTGAGGCAAGGGTATTGTAGAAGTAGCTACTGACTTATTTTTGAACAGTGTGCTGGGAATGACATTACTGACAGTGAGTGGAAACATTTTTTAGCTGAAAAAGATTGGAATGACTCTTGTTCTTATTGAGTATATTAATGGAAGTTACTTGAAACATGCATTTCGGAGAGCACACATTTTAATATCAATCACTGCTGTTTCATTGTCAGAACATGTCACATCCTCACTTATAGTCCCTTTCTTTAAAGTGTCCATTTTCAGTCATCTATTACAGCAGCACTTCTTTGTTTCTTTCTTAATTATTTAATACAGTTTTGCTTACTTGATCCACAAATGGAAAGTATTTTGTGCTATTAAGGAATATTTTAATAATGTGAGGCTTTTGTAGATCCATTTGGAAACCAAAGTTTAAATTAATTTCCACTTTTCAGACTCATAGTTTATGATTTTCAAATTATGTCAGTAGAATGATATAAAGGTTATAATTGATTTTGCTTATGTTTTTGGGTATTTTTTTCTATTTATTTGCTGGTTACTGCTTTGATTGTAGAGCTGGCTCATGCTTAGTAGGAGGGCAAAAAGGCAAATAAGGCAAAAACTTGCTCAATGACCATTGCCAGTGATACATTATTTCATTCAAATAGAACTGTACACATGCCAATGCTTCAAATGTCACTGACTTACTAAAAATTTATTTTTTCTTCTATCTTCTGACTTGGTAATATTATTTCTTTAAAATAAATAATGTGCAGATACATTGATTTTCAGCTAAAACATAGTAATGGGATTCTGTGATTCTCATTCCATTTTGAAAATGTAATTAGTATATTTTCTAGCTCAGGCACTTTTTTTTGTTGTTGTTATTGTTTTTGTGTTTTTTCACTTTAAACCCTTATTAAAAAAGAAAAAACTACAAGATCAACATCCTTACTGATATAGCCATTACCATAATTATTTATGTGCTTGTCATTTCCAAATATATTACTACAATATTCTTTCTGCAAGGCTAAATTTAAAATAGCTTGTAAGATTTACTTGGTGCAAGGAAAATTCACACCAAGTTCAAGCATATCTATGAAATGAACATAGCAGCAGGATTGGGTTTCTAAACCCAATCAGTATAGCCTCAGTAATAAATTCAAAGCCTATTTTACCACACTTCAACTCACTTTTCCATAGCCTCCTACCACATCATAAGCTCTGCACAACCTCTTTAGTAGGAGATGCAGAGTCCAGTATCTTATATTTCACTTATTTCATCCACGAGCATTTTGTTAACACATTTACAGGATTAAATACACTAACGTAAAATCTTTTAATCTGCTCCCTACTCCCATGGAATAGAACAGGAGGAGGAAACACACAGTCATAGGGGAGGGGAGCTTGGGAAGGAAGCCTGAGGATCACCTGCTAAGTGCAGGGGCAACCTCAAATTTAAATGGGGTTATTGAAACCCTTGACCAACTTTCAACCAACTTTCATGGACAGACATTTAAAAATGTCTCTAGACAAGCTGTTTCACTGCTTTACATTCTTTATAAATTATTTTCATTCCATTTTATCAGAATTTCCCTTCTGCAATTTGCAGCAGTTAACTCTTGTCTTTTCACAGTGTACCTCCAAGACTGTCTTCTCAGTACAACTTCATAGGCAGTTACTTCATCCCTCACAGCCTTCTTTTCTCCACACTAGGCAAACCCACTTGCTTCAGCCTCTACTTTCAAACCAGGTGTTTCAAACCCCTACTGCACTTGTGGTTCTCCAACTGAACTGGGCCCAGTACTCCAGGCATGGCCTCAGGAGAGCTGACCATGGAATACACCTATCCCTTGACCTGCAAGCCATGCCTGTCACATAATGGGAGCAGGGCTGCCAAATTAGACCACAGTTTTGGAGCAGGTAACCATCAGGGCACTTGTAAGTATGGAGAGGCACAGCTCCCACACTGGGAATGGTGAAGCCCATCCTCAGCAGCCGTCCACAAACTTTGCAGTAAATATGTTTATTTTTCTGGCATTAAAAGTAATGCACAATGGTAATAAAAGAGGTTTAGGAGAAAAATGCCATGGCACTCAAAAGAGTCCATGACTTCATTTTTCAGGGTGAAGTTATGTTCTTGCCAATCTACAACATTTATTTCCAGCCAGTAGCTGACTGGTTGAATATAAATGTGTTTGGGTAAATGGAGTCACTGAGCAGGAGAGAAACTATGGCATGACACTGCAAATGGGTTACATTTTAGCTTAGCTATGTATTGGAAGAGGGAGTGAGGAAGAGGCAGGGAGATGAGTGTGTGGAGTAAATAATGTGAAATTACATAGTTCTGAAATTTGACAGATTTCCAAGGTTCTTGGTAGACAGCCACGAGGCAGAATACCTATGGGAGCTTGAGGCCAGCAATTAATGTAATCTAGACCAACAAGGGTAACAGAGAAACTAAATGTCTCTATTTAATCAGCCAACAGGAGCCAACTGTTTATTTGGAACCTTAATTAAAAATATCTTTAAATGTTCCTGATATTTGTGGAACAGATTTATTGGATTTTATGTATGTATTTTAAGGTTTCCTAACTCTTTTTTTTCTGACATGTTTGTTGACTTGCTCACAGTTACAATGAACATCCTGAATAAATCTTCCAATAATTTGTGCAAGTAGGAAGTTTTCTCCATGGCCAGACACACTGGCATGGAATCAATTCTAATATAAGCCGATCTCAGTAATAATTCAATTTTATTTATTTAGGGCTATATTCACTATATATGAGGATAATAATTTATTTTATTCCCATTCTTTTGAAAGCCAGACTGAATGAGAGGGATACAGCCTTTCTCAAATCACAGAATTTGCACTAGCTTGTTCCAAGATTGGATTAATTTAGTTTAAGTCAAATTTGACCTTATCTTCTACATGTGTTCTTTTATATAAATTCTTTTTTCTAATTATTATATATGTTATTAAAAAAGAACAAAATCAGCATTACATGGTAAAGGAAAGCTTGAAAAATATATTTTTTTTTAATAGGACCATTATTTCCCAAAAAATTTCTTATGAAAAGTCTTGATAAGTCACTAAATCTCAAATTTACTGACTGTTTGTAGGTTTCCTTGCTAAAAAAAAATTAAAACCTTCATTGCATTCATCTGAAATGTTCATCCCTGAAACGTAGCACAACCTTGCATTAGGTTTGACATGTGATGTAGTGTTACATCTGTTACATAATGCAGCATGACTGCAAGTGCTCAGCATAAGAGGTCAGAATTGTTAAATCAACCAGAGCTTTCATTAAAGGGCCAATTTCAGCAGAACTGAGTGGGGAGGAGGGAATCTGCTTTGAGTTTCTTTTTTGAAGGTTGTTGTATGCAGAGGAACATAACAATCAGACAGCAGGGACATAAGTTTCTTAGAATAGCCAAAAAGTGTTTTGACAGAGATGCTTTTTGACACCAATGGACAGATGAGATACAATCAGCACTGCAATTTAGAGCAGTTTTAACTATAAGGTTGTATACAATCCATTTAAAATAATTTCTTGCCATCAGCTTATGTATTCTACAGTATAGTGTTAAATGCAAACTTTCACTTAAACAGATTTTTTTTTTCTTTCAGAGATGTAATGCGATCCAGTGTCTCTTTGTCAAAGTGCAGAAAAAGCTCCCTCTGGTAAGACAGTGTTACCCACATGGATAAAGATTTTTCATCCATTCACTTACACTGGATTTTTAACTGCTGCCGTTACAGGGGGTGACTGCTGCTATCTATGGCTTGTTTCCAGTGTGGGTGTAAAAGCCCATTTTGGAAGAAGTGCAAGAGTAGTGGAAGCCTCTGTGGAGCACTTCTCTGGGCAGTCACCAAATCT
Source organism: Passer domesticus (assembly GCF_036417665.1). NCBI lineage: Eukaryota > Metazoa > Chordata > Aves > Passeriformes > Passeridae > Passer > Passer domesticus. Next base: position 82,191,384 of record NC_087474.1, on the reverse strand, counting down.
TCCTTGGAGAGAAGTGTGTTCAGGTACTTCAGGCAGAGAAGCAGTGAGAAAGAGAGAACAAACAAGAGTCAGCAAGAGAGATCAAAGGGCTGAAAATCTGCAGAGGAGCAGAGAGCAACTGCATGGCAGAACAGAGAACAGAAAGCCAGGCTTCACTGGGGGAAGAAAGAGAAAATGGGCCGAGACCTGTGCAAAATTTCTTGCAGCTCAAGGAGCTGCTGATAGACCACTAAACTGATTTCACAGTCCCATCTGCAAAGGTAAGATGAGAATGAGTCACAGAATGGAACCTTCTTTATTTCTCTCTAATTTACTCTTATTGCTTTTGATTTTTCCCCATGTATCTCCCTTATGTAGATTTTTTTAAGGAGCAGATGAAGCCATATATACCTCAAAGCTCTCAGTGACTGACTATTTTGACCTGTCAAAAAAACAGCACTGCTTCCACATTTTGCACATTGCCAGTTTTCTTATTCTTACATTAATAAAAAGTCTACATCAAAGCAGTAGTAAGACTTCGGTTAAATTTAGAAAGATATACTTTCATTCTTGTGATTCCTTTGGGTTGTTTTTTTTTCTGAAATGTACAGAGAAGACAGGTTGGCTTTATAAGGTTTAGATTATCCATACAATCAGGTATAGATTATCCATACAATCAAGTATTTCTGATTTTCTGGTTTTGAATGAAGCTTGCAGAATTGATGTTGCATATTGGAATTTTTTGTTGATACTATGGAATCTTTAATTTCTGTGTTAAATAGACATTTTGTTTCTAATGTTTCAGGATTGAATAAAAAAATGTGTATAGGAAAGTGTTTGTTTATTTGGAGAGGGAATACTGGAATAAGAATGACACTTCAAATTGATTAGTACATGAAATTCACCATGTTTCTGAGCACTTCACTGATTCTTTTTTGCTACACTTTGAAGTCAGAATCAATAGCTATTATAATTTCATACATGGAACAGAAATAGAAGGTTTAGGTTTCCAGAGGTATATAGAACAGTAAACATATTTGAAAGAAAAGAATAGTTTTTCTCTTATTTCTTAAGGAGAAAGAAAAGGTTTAATCAACAACATTCACACTGTTGAAAACTTCAAGGTGTTCCTTGTGTCACAATAAGTTCACTAAACTTCTGAGAAGAACATAATTTGAGACACAGCATTTCATATAAATTACTATTTACACCATTTCACTTTCAGTACTGTGACATTATGGAGAACCTGATTCTTCCTTTGGCTTGTATAAAGGTTTTGGTGTCTGTCTCTGTGCAGAGTTACTAAGAGGAACAGAAAAATGGATCTTGAGGGACAAAGATAGGTCTTTATCCCTTTATTAATTTTCTTGAATTTCACATAAGAATTTACATATCCTTACTTGCAAGAATATAGAAAAAAAATTGTTGAACTGCAATGCTTATGTTTGCTTGCAAAGTTTAGAAGTTTCTTGCCAGTATAATTCAGTAAATTTGTGATATCAGTAGTACTTTGCTGAAGTTTTCTTCAGTGCCCTTGCTGAGCTGATGTGTCTTGCTGCTGTTGCAAGTCCTTGCTTGTCAGTCAAATTGCCTACCATAGTCTGGCATCACTATTTATAGCTGAAGGAGTGTCTGGTGTTTTGCATGAGGTATTATATTAGCACAAATTATTGCTAGCAAGTGGTGACATTCACCTAGGATATGCCACATCATGATGTCATTTGCTATCCAAGGTACATGCAGTCTGTCAGATGAAGTCAGTTAGCATCTGGTGAGCCAAGAAAGGCGGAAATTTCCAAATCCTAATATGCCAAACTAATCTCCAATCAAAATTTAAACTGAAGCAAATCCAGTTTGTTTCCTGACATTCTGAAAAGCTTCATTAATCTTTCATCTCTTGTGCCATATTTTAAATTATTTGTAAAAGCCCTAGACTCCATTTTAAATAAGAAATCGTTCAACATTTAAAAAGCACAACTCAAGAGTGTGTAAGTAAATTAGTGAAAAGTATATCAGTTTATGAACATCTAGTACAGTATAGCTTCAGCAAAAACTACCACTGTATGTATTTTTTATACCCAAGGAAAATTTTGCTTCTACTCTCAACTTTCACTAAGGAAGAAAAATAAATAACTCAAGTGGAGTAATGTTTTAAAATGCTGTATTGGCAATTCTGTGAAGACTGGTAATACCAATGGTATTTGGCCCAAGTACTTATTTGCTCACTGAGTGTAAAGGAGCCCATATTTGGATTTCTAATAAATTTTCGTTTAGTGTGCATATCTTATTGCTAGTGGTTTTGCTATTTGTTTTAGATATATTAGGGAAAACACATTAAGTGTTTGCCTGATAAATATTGTAAATAAATATTTATTGTAATAAATATTTATTTATTGTTATAATATTTATAATTTAATTTTCTTTAATATATAATATATTTAATATAATTTAATTTATAAATAATAATTTATAATATTTTCTGTACTTTATTGTAAATAAAGTTCAGAAAAATTTCTCTTCATTATTTATTTGGCTTAAAATGGACAAATCCCTCACTGTAAACTATTGCTTAAAACAAGCTTTGTGATCTTAAAAATTTTGGATAATCTTTTATTTCCTGTTATTTTATTGCATCTACACTTTTAAGTTGTTGATAGATTTAAAGAAAATATCTTGAAGTTCTACAAAAAAAAAGATAATTAATTCTACTTCAAGCTGTATCTAACAGAAGGCAAATAAAAATAAATTGTATCTGTATCAGTCACTAGCACTAACTGCTCTCCTTTGCTGACAGCTTTAACAGAAAAACTGAGAAGAATGAACCTGCCAATCAAATTGCCCTTTTTTGATTTGAGTTTTCTTCCATGTGATTCTTCCATGTAAAAGCTGAGATACTGGCTAGGACGATGAGCAATCTTATGATTGGACTGTATCTGTTAAATAAAAGTAATTTCTTACTGTCAGTCTAATCTATTTTTCATACTACAATATAATTATTATAAATAATTTTATGTGTTCTGATTTCCCAGATGTGGCTTTCATACTGAATATGAAGCTCATCCACCATAGAAATTATTCGGGTTTGGTTTTTTTTTGTATTTTTGCTTGGTTGGTTTTGTTTAGATTTCTAAGGACCCCCAAACATTTACATCCCTTCCACAAAGACAGATTTTAAAGACACTTGGCCATCTCTTCCATTTTCTCCTGTCGTTTTCCTAGTACTTAGTTACTATAGTAACTTTTTCCACTGTACATATATTTAAGTAATTGTCCATTAGTATATTAAGAACAAAAGTATTGATCCAAATTAAGGCTGACACAATGCTTCAACAACAGATGAATAAAGTTCATCGGTGCAAAAGGGAATTTTTCAAGGCACAAAAACCTGAAATCCCTTTTCAGAAATACAGACTTGTTGAGCTGGGGCAATGTGTAAAGTGCAATACAGTAATTAAACTTTATCCGAATGTTACACCTGATGGCTAGAAGATAAAATAAGCATGCAAAAGCTCTCAAAGAAAAAGCATAAGAGGAAATGGAGGAAGATGCAGCAAGCACTGTGGTATTTATCTTGAGATGGAGAAGTGAAGATGCTCTCTCTGAAACTCTTTTACAGAGGTCTGAAGTGTCAATATGTGGCCGTGTATCATTGGGCTACAGGTTTCTGTAGCTCCTAAAACTTACCCTTTTTTACCATACTGGTAGCAATGACTTATAGACAGCTCCTTAGAAAGCATCTCAAGATCTCAGAGATGCACTTTAGCTCTGATGCTGTTATGATATCTTTCCAGATTCTCAGCTTTCACAGGAACAAATTCACTGTCTTTGCTTCCTCTGAAGATTTTTTGACATCAAATGATTGCTCAATTTATTCAGAAGCCCTAGTGGGTACTACTATCCCAAATAAGGTGTGAAAGTATCCTCAGCTATGTGCAATCTTTGAATAAATATATTCTCCTTTTAAAGATAAACCTGTGTCATTATGCTATTCAAAATTGTTAGCAATAGCACTGAGACACTGTTTTACTCCAGATCTTTTAAATGAGAAAGGCTTTAGCTCTCATTCATTCCAGGAGGCCACAGAACTTCATAACTTTGGGTGCATTATTGAATATATTTTATTGGAGCACAAAAAGAATTATCTCAAACAAGATATTTATTTGAATTCAGAAATGTTAAATCTCATAATGAATAAATAAAAGAAAATGAATGTCCAGGACTCTGAAGGCATCAGTAGCTCTGAGTGTTCCTTTTCAGTGTCTACAGCTCCCTCCAACCCTGCAATCACACACCCAGGGGAGACATCTGCCCTCGTGGTGCCCTGACAAATGAAAAGACAAGTATCAGTGATTTATAATATATATCACTTCTTCAAAGCAGATCACTATCAGATATGTGGGGAAATTTGGCATGGTATGTTTACAAAGGACCAATCATCAGAAAGAATTGATAAAATGATCAAAAATGCAGTCCCCTTACACCCTGGAAGTACAACAAAAATTGTTCAGATATTTTTCCTTTTCTTCAGTTTTGCTATTTACTGCGGAAACTTTCTTTAGGTTCCTGAGTTACTGTCAAGTCTGTGGCCCATTCTGTGTTGCTAAGGAGATCATTCCACCATCTCTAAGCTCAGCAATGAGACCTGCCGTATGTGATGGATTAGCTTATGGCTCCTTCTCCAGAATCTCTGTCCCACTTCATTTCCACAAGCCTTTCCAGAGCTGTACTTCAGCAGAGGATGCTTCATTCTCCTCCAGTAACTCTCAACAAATACCTTCTTCCTTCAGCTCTTCTAAATCTAACCCATGGGGCTGCATCCCACACTCCTATAATTCTTTTCCGCTGAGGCTGTCTTTAAAATTATGAACTGGCAGTGCAGTAAAATGATACAGGTCTACTATTTATTGTGTTTGACAAAAGGGATGCTACTTACTACCAGGTAAGACAATGTGACTCAGAGAGAAACAGCATTTTTTTTTCTTCTAACAAACCCTTTTTCCTGTGCCTCTATACCATCAGACCATTTTTCCATGCTCAGTAGGTCTGATCACTGAAAATCCCCAGGGCTCCTTCCAAGACCATTATTTCTAAACAGCCCAAGATTTGACAAAGGGGGTGGTGAAATAGCCATCACTGTTGCAGCTATACCTCACATTCCTGCATGTGATTCTCTTCTGTAACTGTCTTGAAAATATTTATGCTCTGTATAGTATTAATATCTGAAAGAATGCAGGAATTATTATCCTACTTCCTATTTCTATCTCATTACTGAAATAGTTAATTTATTATGCTTTTTTCTGTCATGGCATTCTTCACTGAGATCTAGAGAGAAGTCTGCATTACCCACCTTCCTCTCTCCACCCTGGTGACACTATCAGGAAAATTGTGTCCATTAGGAAGAGGCTGAGCTTCAGTAAGACAAATCAGGGAAAAAAAAGTTTGCATTTATATTTGTAACTGTGATTTATTTTTCAGGTTTCTTTCAGCTCCTACCTCTTTAAGCTGTCTTTTAAAGCAAAGACTTAGACAACCGTCTCTTTTTAGGTGAATATCTTCAGCAACACATTTTTCTTATCTTTTCTATTTTCATTCCCTGTTTTCACTCTTTACTTTTTGAGAACCTATCTTTCTTTTCTAGGGTCTTGACTAAGCATGTACCTGAACTTTCTTTACTGTAAAATACACTGATCTGAAATAAACAATTGAAATTTTTATGTTGTGACCCTAGCTCAAAACTGGTGTATGCATTAAAATCAGACAGACCAGTTTTATAAATGGGTGAAATTCATGTCCCTTATCAGACCTAAAAGCAAATGTTGAATGTATGACATTGATTACTGACAATTAATTCCTTCCAAAGTTTTGAAGGGTAATGGTTCGAATTAATTTGTAGTCCTACCCTGCCAGTACACTGCAAGGGTGATGAAGCAGACATTTTTATGTTCAGGTGGAAAGTTGAATTTGAAATCTCTATGAGCACAGAATCTTGGTATCCTGAGACAATATGAGTCTCTGCTGTCACATGAGCCATGCTGCACAATATCATAATGCATATGATTATAGAAATCCATACTTCCAATTTTTGGAATTAATCCATTTATTCCAAACTTGAGTTTAATGAAATAGCCATTCTTACAAAACATATCCCTCTATTTAATTGTCCAAAGACACTGATACAATGACAAAGAGATTGGATGTAGAGACATTAATGGCATAAACATGTCAGGCTAAATCCATCGGTAAATCCTCCTATAAATATCTAACACACAGTAATGCAGATGGTGCTTATTACAAACAGCCCCTGACGAGGAGAGTAACTCAGATTCTTGTTAATAGATCCATTGGGACAGGTTAGAGTGAGACAACAGTGAGTGACCAGTGTTCATATAGAGATAAAAATAGATAGAAAGATAGATAGATAGATAGATAGATAGATAGATAGATAGATAGATAGATAGATATAGATAGGTTTTATTCTACAACAATGTGGCTGCAATGGAAATGAGATATGTTGACAACATTTTGGTTATTATTTATAGTAATGTAACAATATAAAAGTATAAAAATATCACTTAAGAAAATATATAAGGAAAAGAAAGGATAAGAGTAGATAATGGGGAGGAAAGATATCACCACCCATTAATCAAGTGATAAGACTTGATTATAGAAAATTAGTAGCCTATTGATTGAAGTGATGGTCACAGTCTTGATCTGTCTGATGTAGAGAAAGCCCATGAAACATAAAGTTCAATGGGTCGATTTATGCTTTGGTTCATGTGGGGATGCCCAGGTACCTCTCCTGAAGGAAGAGGTTTGCACTGCCTGATGTAACACTGTGGCCCATGTGCAGTTCTCTGGTGGAAGGTGCTAGAAATGAGTCTGGGGATACTTCAGTGGTCTTTGATGGTTTATGAACCCTTCTAAGACATGACAGTTGCCTCTCATTTCAGCTTAGTTGACCTAATTATTATTTCTGAAGGGATTAACACTTTGAGGCTTACAGGTGTGTCCTGATACTTCCCCTGGGGGTGAAGTTTAAGACCAAGCCAGTTGTGTCAAGGAGGACATTGGCATGACAAAAAGCATTATCCAACCTCACAGAATCTGCTTCTTATTGACCTCCTGGCTTATCTGGCTCAAAACCCAATTTTTAGCCTCCAGTGGTGGATGTTCACCTCCTCTGCCCCAGGGCTCTTCCCTTGTACATTGTCAGCAAGTACTTGCTGCTTTGGCAAATGGCACATCTTTTGGGTCATTAACCATTACCATTTCAGTCTCTCACAGCACTCAAAAGCAGGCAAGCTACCAGGAAACTCCTTACAATGTGCAGGATAGAAAGTACAGTCAGAATTTCCTGTTTCTGAGAGGTGGTCTTCAGGCACTTCTGCCTATAATTTCCCCTTCTTAGGTGAATTTAGGCTCATTCTTTCCCTGGACCTGCCAATGAAGCAAAATATTAATTAATAACTTTCAATTTATATATTTATGATTTTTTTTCATTTATACTTTTATATTAGCTGTATGTTTTCCAGCAGCTCACAGGCTGTGAATGTTTAAAAAAAATCACTTGTCTAAGAGAGAGAGAAGATGAAAAGAATATTTGAAGATGTTATTTGGATTGTTTTTCAATTACTATTACTCAATCAGATGTACTAGAAACTGAAAATTACATTGACGAGATGAGCTTGCACTATCAGTATATAAAGCCGCATGAGGAAAGGAAAAGTAATCAGAACAAAACATGAACAAAATTGAAATGACAATCTGATACTGTTGAAAAGATCATTATATTTGATAAGGATCATTTGATGAGATCCAGGCCAAATTCAGCCCCAGGGTAAACAAGTAGAATGGTCAGAGACTAGAAAAGAAACAACAGTATCTTTTATTTCCTTTTTATTTCGTAACAAGAAATAGGACATGCACTGCAGTTACAGCTCTGCATTGAATGTATGGAAAATAAGAGAGTAATTTTGTCTCTCCCAAAGGCTCAAGAAAGCATGGAACTAACTGAAAATATTTCACATTTCATTTAAACTTCTCACAATATCCAAACAAAATTTCGTTTCCTACCTAATGTTCATTTATCTGCCTGCTATTATTATTCCTATGGTATTTTGTTCTGTCTCAAAATGTTGCATTAAGAGTTCCATATTGTGCTTCCTGCCTGTTCATTGGGGTGCTTTGGACAGAAGGCATGCATATCTCATAAAATCTCTTGCAAGGTAACATGTGGGAAAGACTGTTGATCTCTTAATACAAGAGAGAAGAAAGCATTTCCAGCTGTCAGGAGTACAAAATGATAATGGAATTAATTGAAATTATATAGGCAAGTTCTTCCTTTCCTCTGCCTTTTTTCCCCACCTGTGACATGTCCTCCCTGCAGTTCAGATGCACATGAAAAACAATCTGGCTGTGTCTGACCATTTGGGGAAGGAGTGATATAAACACACACACTTTTCAATCAGACACATTTTGTAGTAGAAGATTTGTGAAGCACCTATACTGTGCAGCTAGATTACAGAAAAAGAGAAATTACAGAACAAAAAGGCAAAGTATACTTTCGTCTCAATGAGGCTTATTCCCTGTTGTCAACTTATTAGTAATCTGAATTAATGTGCAATGCTCCAAAATACCTGAGGAGAGTTGGTTTTAATGAGACCTCCACTGGGTTACCTCTGTTTTTAAAATCCATAACTCAACTATTCACCTTAAAATCTAATCCCATCACCATCTATACACACTTCAGTTTTTTGTTCTCAGTTTTGTCTTCCTATGAAATAGCAGTGTGTAGAATTGTCTCTGTACTTGTCCTGATTTAAAACAAAATCACAAGAGAATATGTTAGATAGAATATTCTATGTTTATTCTAGCAGACTCTGTAGGTATGGTGTTTTGTTTCAAGCAAATTTAAATTGTAAACTCTAGGAGGTCACGATTTGAATTCTTTTAGGATTGATTTCAGGGGCGAAAGAGTAATCTCAAACCTCCTTCAATAAAGTAATAACATATTTCATTTATACACTGTAAAATATTTCATTTGTACTCACAGGAACATGTATATATATAGAGCTTAGAGAATCTGTCACTATGTACAGTATTCTATACACATTAAATTATTTTGTACATATTGAGTATGTTAATTTCTGTTTAAACCTAACAATTAAAAGAAACTGAGTTTCTCAGGTCTTGCAAGTTTATGAAAAAGTCAAATTTTGTTTCTTGAAATATTTGCAGAAGACTTCTACAAAAAAAAATTGTTTCATAAGAGGTTAAGACAATACGTAGATCTTGCACATAACTTTTCCAGCCATCTGTAAGGGTTCATTTATTAAGTTTTCTTCCACATATTCTACTTGAGACCTGTGTTCTCTGGTAGAGGTGAGGATGAGATTTAGATTCTTTCTAACAGAACAGTGCTTATTAATGTTCAGGCAGCTATCATAAGCTGTCTCTGGCCTATGTCCCTTAACTTCTCCAGGACTTCTTAGATCAAAACACAAGTACTCAGCAAAATAAGACATCTTTTAGATAGAAGTACTTTGAATAAAGGTCTTTTTGTTGATGAGTATCAGCAAATATTTACTTTTTGTGAAGTACTATCTTATTTCTCAGTATTAATTTCCTCCTATCACTTCAATTTTCTCCAAGTTCTTGAGACCAAATTCAGTCTGAATACCTACAGAATCAATGTACTTGTTCACTGGTGAGATCCAGTCACGTCCAGTGACATTAAAAGAACATTTCAGACGACCTAAATAATACGATGAAATAGAGTCTGGCCTAAAGTTAGTAAGCAGGAAGCAGCAACAAGAACTTAAAAAGAATTTAAGTCCTTTATTTTAGCATTTCCTTTATTTTTCCTGTTTTGCCAGCCAAGTTTCCTGAAGTTGTTCTCTGAATTGAGGCTATCACTGATTATTGTTTTCATGAACACAAAAGAAAGAATGAATTTGACAGAGTTAAACTGAAAAGAATTATCTTTTAACTTCTCCTTCCAGGAAGCTAATTTTTTATTTGAACTGATAGAACCAAGGGGGCAGCAAAATTATTAGCAATGACAGTTTTGATAAAAACAATCTTTTGTATCTGTTTTTAATTTTAATCAAATTATAGGAATCACTTCTTAGCTCAAACATATATGTTTTCTGCATTTCATTAATCTTAGCACACAGGAATTTGCTCACATTGCTTTACTGGAAACATAACCTGGACTTTGTGGGAAGTTTAGATGTTATATATAATTTTATTTAATTTAAGCTATCAAAATGTAAGTCTATAAGTTGACAAAAGTAATTAACATTTTCACTTTTACAAAGAGAGCAAGAGGTGTCTCCAAATGCTTAATGTGAAGTGACTTCTGCAATTTTAAGGTCTGTCTGTGAAAGACACAGCTCTGTAATTCACTAGATAATCCTTGCTTGTCACCTTTGCTTGACATCTTTATTCTATTAAGCATCAGATCAGTCACCACGTCACACAATAGTGGATTTTTTTTTTTTTTGCAACAGTAGTCTCTACCAACTTTCCATCAATTTCCAACTTTCCCAGCAATTTTCCTTAAATAAGATTTTATTTTATCTGTTTTGGATTGCTAGATGAGTAAAAATTTAGAGAATGTTGGCTATTTTAATGTTGATATTATTATGAGAAAGGTTACATCTTAATGGGTTAGTGGATAATTTTATTTTTAATGTGCTGTGTTAGGTCTTGTTATTATAACTACACTTTTGTAATTTTCCGTCAATTATAGAATTAGCTGTTATTAAATAGGCAATTAGCAAAAACATCCTTGTCCTTATAAGTTTGATTAAATTCCTCCTCCATTAATGTCTCCACGAGGCCCAGAGACAGCAAAATTTCTGGTTTTTCTGCATTTGGACATTTAATGAAAGCAGCAGCTGAAATCTTGGTCTTGAATTAGACATGTTTCTTCTGATTAAGAACAGCATTGACTGCAATTTATTGTGAGTTTCACCAATGAAGTGTAAAACTAATGTGTTGCATGCTAAGATTGTTTTCTTTTTTGGAACTATCCTTAGGCCATATTTCATGGAAAATCTACTTCAGTCTGAATCTACCAGGATTCCTGTGTAGGAGGTGTTGGGAAACTTGAAAATGTTTCCATAGATACAAAGCAGAGACATTGCAGCAGCATTCAGCCAGGCCATGCAAGTGTCGAGATGTTTTTCATCACTAGCACTGGGCTGTAGAATTGTACTAAAGTGGCTTTAGCCCAGTTCTTTATTCCCCATAATATGCCCATTGGTAAAAAATAAAACAGTTCCACCAGTATCAGCGGGCATACATTAGCTTATGAACTTTAATGATATTTCTAGACAACATTGTAAGGTAAGAGAATGCGTCTGCCTAAGCTCATATTTAGCTACTCTGCCAAACTTTATTTAGTTATCTGCAATGTGTTTTCTATATATATATTTTAGCATTTTGGGTGGCTGAGTTTAATACTGTTCATATTTAGTACAGAGCTACTTGCAGAAAAAAAAAAACCCAAGAATAAATGCAAATTTAAGATAACTTATTTTTGTGGGAAACTTCTAATTTTCATTTTATTTTCTCTGTCTTTTGCTCTTGCTGCCAACAGTTTCACTAACTCCATTTTTCCTGATTTATTTTCATGTTTACTAGTCTTCCACCGCCTCTCTATTTCTTACACATACTCTTCTATCCATTCTTTATCTCTATGTAATTTATGAATAGACTACAGACTATTACCTTTGCCACTGGTATGTCCCTGTGAAGACCATAGGGACTTCCCTGAAATGAAATACAAAGACTAGATATTAAAGTTCATAATTGTTTTTGTTATTTAATAGCTCTGCACTTTTGAGATATGGGAAAAGAAGTAGCTGAGCTCTTCCCCCAGAATTCAACGTTCTCAAGATCAAACAGATAAATGAGATGAGCCATGGCAACCAGGCCTGCCCTGTCCCTTAACTGCAGGGAGCCCCTTATCCTCCTGGTGCCTGACTCCAGGAAACTGCTGTCTCCTGTGGCAGTACTGTCATCAGGCTGAACCTAAAGAAGAAATGTGCTGTTGTTTCCATTTTGCAAGCAAGGGATGGAATTTTACCTAATATCAAGTTTCTAATGACATTTACAAATGGTTAAATTCCAATTAAAAGTTTTGAGAACCATGAGTTTCCTTAAAAGCAGTTTCAAAAGTGGATTGTTTTGGTTGGTTAGTTGTAGTTTTGTTTCAGTCTTTTTCCTGATTTTTCTAGAATTGTTAGCTTGGTATTATCCTGGATTCAACCTTTCTACCCCAACCGTAAAATAAGATACAAGAGATCAGCTGGAAGAGGAAACAACATCTAAGAAAAATACATTATGATAACAAGAATTTTTTTCCTGGGGCTGGAAAATTACTAGTTAAGAGTTCATGCACATAAAATGGCCACTCTTCTGAAATTTTTCCTTCAAGAATATCAAGCAAATGAAGAAGAGCAGTAGAGCACAGCAAAATTAAAACACAGGCCAGTGAACAGAAAGTTGATTATAATGTCAATAATGGTGCATTCAGTAATTTTTGTGGCCAAATGTCTTCAGTACTTGTTAAAAAAAGGATGAGGGGGGGAAAAAGGCATGGAACAATTCACATTGTTTATTTTGCAATGAGCATATAGTAATGAACATACGTAATGTGCATGTGTCAGTGAATATTTTCTGTACAGCTTTATGTCTGGAACTCTCTGCCCTGTTTCTGTCAAGTCACGCAATACTGCCAATATATTAAGTGCCAAAAAAAGAAATAAACCAAGATTATATGGGCAAAATACATGCACAGTGATTTTTATATTGATTAACTTATTGTTGCTAACTCCTGAAGCAAAACAGCTGTGCTGAAATTTTTATAGTATAGCAGGTATTTTAATAAGATCAGTAATTAGGCATTTTCACAGTGGGGAAAGATTGGCTTTCAAAATATTTTATATAGATTTTAAAATCTCTTGGCAAGAGGCATTAGAATTTTGTTCTCCACCTATAGATGTTAAGATATAGACCATTATATTTCCTATTGTGTTTTGTGAGTCTAAGAATAACTCCTTGTTCTATGTGGCTGTTGCTTAGTCTTTTGGTTTCACTATGCTTTTACAAAAGTACTTGAAAGAAAGTATACCATAAGGAATAGAGTGCTGCCAGTGCTTGAGCTGGGATGAAAACTACAGGCAAAAAAAAAGCACAGGCAAGGTTCTTTCAAAATCAAGAATGTGATTTAATGAGGACAAAGATGTCCTTGTCTGTGTAACCAACAAAAATTTCTTTTGCTCAAAGTTTGTTTCTAATTGAACTCTGCAAAGTAAGAAAAAATATTGTGAACAACAGCATTCTCCATTAAATAAAAAGGGAAAAAAAGAGAAAAGTTCATCCTTTTCAAGTTGGGAATGTGTTTTCAGGGCTACAGCATGGCAATGTTCACTGCAAAATTTTTCACTGGTCTGTGTGGAAATCTGTTCATGTGGTTCCCATCCCTAACTAGAAAACAGTCTCTGGTTTAATCACCATTATCTCTCTACCTTCTTCAGGTCATCATTCATGCTGCTTGAACAATGCTATGTGATGTGATTTTTATGTAAAAAGCTGCTGATTTTTATGTAAAAAGTTGAACTTTGCTAGGTTTGCACATAAGCACTACAAACTAACATCTGGTGACCCAGGAATAACTCCATCTCAGGCTTTTGCCCTACACGTTTAAACCTCTGCATACCAGTATTGATTTTACTTTGGGCAAGTTTGACATAAAATTAGGCATATAGATAATATTTTAAGTTTTTATACCAAGAAGGACCTATGTTCTCTCTTTTCTTCATCCAACAGTACCCATGCTTGGACACTATTCTGAACTCAACATGAAACTTAGTAGTGGGTCCATTTTTAGATTGTCACTGCAAAAGAGGTGACATACTAATTTTGCGACTATGTGACAATAGCACCCCCATGGCCATTTAATCCATAAATGTCAATATGTGTAGATTACAATTCTAAAATATCTTAGTCCAGGGATATCTGTTAATCCTAACCCCTTTACCCCCGAAGAGTTCAATAAAATACACCGAGAAACCAACTGAACTCAAAAATCAAGGGACAGCATTGACAGACTGGAAGACTGCATAGATTTGCCTCTTAGAAAAACAGTATTCTTCTTCTGATTTAACCGTCAGTTTTTTAATCACCAAAGCATAGGTGGAATGCATTTGTCGGAGATCCTAGCTCTCCAGCTGGCTAGTGGATGAAAACTCTGTACTTACCTGTGCAGTTGTGATAGCCTCACAAAAAAGACAGGACTAGACTCACTTGCTTATCAAAAGAAGTTCTAAAGATATTTTGACACTTTAATTAGTAGATTTCTAGATAGAATGTTTCATTTTCTGTCATAAAAAGATTATTTGATCTTTTGCCCTCATTAACTAATATTATTGGTTAAATTTGTGATATTAGTAAAGATTAGATTCCAGTTTCTGGCTCAATACTAGATGGACTACAATGTCCATACAGCTTCTACTCTTCTGGGTTATTGCTAAAGTGCATCATGAGAAAGGAAGAAGAAAACTTTCTAAAGTGACAAATTAAGGCCACTGCATAAAAATTTGTACCTTTCCTTACTAAAAAGAAGCATTACCTTCCTCTTTTGAGGTCAAAGGATGAGATTCTGAACAGGCCAGAATTATTTCTTGTTTAATTTTATGTATCCAACTATAGTAAAAATCTATTTGTTCATGTTAACAGGAGTAGACATTTTATAGACAAGTAAATTTCATGGAGCATTGGATATATTTTCAGGCTGAAAATTCCAGTCAACCATGAAATTAAAGAGAAAAGGGTTCCCTTTAAAGGAAATTTGACAATTACAGATCCTGTCCACCTCTTCAAATATATTTCCCTATAAATTTTTTATCAGTTTTAATAATTCTTTTGATGTTATATTTGTTGATATTACTAGTGTAACAAAATGTATGATAGGAAGACAGTTCAAATAATTCTGCTAGCAAGAGTATGTATGAATTTCACTCTGGAAAGAAATTTGCCATACTTCTCTGGGAGTCAGCCATCATGCAAGTTTTTAACAGTATGTACAGTCTGTCAAAATACAGTAGGAGTTCAGCACTTTGAACACATTCTTCACAAGGTCTCCTGACTAATATCATACTTCTATTTATGAAAAATTTAAATTCTTGAAGAGGTCTTGAATATTTATTTAAAGAAATAAGGGACAGGTTCTGTAAATATTTCCAAAAATGACTGTTTAAAGTTAGCCACAGAGGTCTGTAGTTCAGACATCTATAAAACTCACCGTATTTTTGAGGATGGTTATGATTCCCAAAATGTAAATAATTTCAATAGAAACTGCATCTGATCTTCAGACCTCTTCCATGTGAGTGGTGCATAATAAGCTACTGTTGGTCTATCCAGACCGATTTCCGGACTACGTTTTCTGTTCACTAGACAGACTGAATAATATCAAGACTCTCTCATTGGGTACAGCCAGGTTATGACAGGTACACAATCAGGAGAAGGGTTAGTCTTTACATAATTGTTTTTGCAACTTCTGATAATGCCTGGTTTTGGAACACTTGGAAAGGAGGATTTTTCCATTATCTCCAAGGAGGGGAAAAAATGCCTTTGAATATTGAAGAGAAGTATATATGTAAGTCCTACAACTCGTTGTAATGCCAGCTGTCAGCAGTCCAACTGTTTTCCCTGACATCATAGCTCTAATAGTTCTGCCAAGAACATAATACAGTCTGGCTCCATGTAAGATCCTCAATCTTAGCTTCCCAATGCCAAAGAATAGTCAATAAGCCTGGTCAAAAGTTGATAGCAAAACTCCTTTTGAAGAAAAAAAAAAAAGCTTTCTTTTTTGATTTTGGCTATTTTGTACATTCCCCACACTGAAACAGGAGACAATATATCACCCACTCTATGTTGCTGTAACTTTCAGAAACTATTCGTTATCTTACTGCAGTCTGCAGTCCTGTAGTGTATTTATAGAAGTTTTAGTGGTTTTGAGTGGATTTTTTCTTACATTTCACTTATGAATTTTCTGTCCATTTCAATTCATGCTGAAAATAGATTGTTGAATGTCCACATTCCTGCAGGATGGAAGTCATATTCTTACCAATCCTGTTAAATAAGAAATGTGGTTTTCTTTCTTCCTCTAAGTTCCTATATTGTGATACTTTGGCAGCCTTAAAAGCCTCTGTGTTTCTCCTGCAACAGCCTTTTCAGTGAATTTCCAGTTCTTAAAACAAGAAACAACCACAGTTACATGACCCCCTTCTTGTACTGCATGGTATGTGGTTTGAATTGATGCTTTTTTCTTACTCTTGAGTACCACTGAAGTACATTTCAGGAGACTATATAAGTCTGTGAACATACATTTGTGGCACTTTGTGCCTGAATGGAGAAAGTAATACAGTATCCAACATAACTCTCTCATTTTCTGTCTTAATAAAAGACATGACTCCAGATTGTTATATTTGTGGGGTGGAACATAGTCATTCCAGTGTCTGTAAATATACATGTAGTTTGCTAGACACGGATGCCTTTGATTACAGCTACTCTGTGAAATGTAAGGCAGTTAATATGTAGCTGTAGACACTAACAATTTAATATTAGTGAAATATTTGTTAAACCTATTGCTACTTTTCTAAAGTAATAAAATTTACATGGAGTAATTTAAAATTGTTAATGCTTTTAAGGGTAGAAAAAATTCAGAGAACATCCTGAAGTTAAAATATCAGAGATCATCTGAAAGGAATTCAACGTTTTGTATTAAAAAAGGTTGAAGCATAACATATGGAAAATACAGTGATAACATTAATAAAAGATAAATATACCTCTGAAAATTCTATCTGAAACTTCGTGTTATGATGTTATGGTGAGCCCCACAAGACACTGACATGGACCACTGATGACCATAGAAGACTGTTCTTCGTCTAGGTTTTTGTCTTTTCGGGGAGGGGTTTTCAGCTTTAGTAGCAAATTACTGGTCTCTTCAGCTGATTGCCTTTCTTACCAAACTGAAGAACCAGCAGGATGAGGAACACTCTGTGAAGGGGAGTTGTCAATAGATAGTAGCTTCATTATAAAAAAAAAAAAATTAATGTACGTTAATGTTTTCAGGCATCTTTTAAAAAGCATGAAATATATTTGTAAGATATAAAGATCAAATATCAAAATCTATTGCTATGTGAAGAATTATTTGGAATTATTTACCTGTACATGTGTGGTTTAGTGCTATTTATATCCATAGATCCATAGACATTTAACAGGGAATTAAAAGAAAAAAAGGTAAATATTTTCCACAAACACTACGAATTTTAATATATTAAAACAAAAGAAAAGCATATTCAAAATCTAGTGCTGACTTTTTGGACCTTAATAATTCTGTAGCTATTTCCAGTTTTCTCTGTGTTAAAGAAATCTCATGTAGACATGCTCAATAATTTCAGAACATATTTTTAAAGAAATTAAGGTCTTGACATACTTTAGACAATATATCCTCAGACACATAGAACCTCATCTGATTGTAAAGTATTACTGAACTTGGCAATGCTCCACTGAAATAAACCAAATCATACTGATTTAAGGTAATTGGGAAGTTGGCTAACAAATTCACTATATAAATTTTCTACACAATATCATCTAGGTTAATGTCATGCTTCTTAAGTGCAGTTTCTTTCCCTTCTGATATTTTCTCCATGCTCTAATCAGTTGTATCACAAACTATAATTATTTAATTGTAATTTAGAGAACACAAAATAATTTTGAATATTAACATGGCAAACTGAATCTGACACATTATACTAATAGTATTACTAGATTTGATATTAAATAAAAGGCAGGATTCCTGCAAATGCACAAATATTTAAAAAAGAGTTCTTAAGAAAGAGAGAGAAGTAAGAGAGAAGTTCTCAAAGTAAAGGTAGCAGGTCTCAACATGGTTCATTGACATTAGTATAAAATTTGGCAAAATTTGTTTATTTCTTCTAATTTGATAGCTAAAGTGGCCACCCCACTTCAGTGCATTTGTGCCTGCTTATTAGAACTGCTGACATTGAATACCAGAGGCAGAAAATGAAATTAAAAAGCCCCATTGAGTCAGAACTTTGACCAGGATAAATCAAACTCAACAAGTCAGTGTACTCTCTTCAAAGATCTGTCCCCAGTTTTTCAATTAACATACCTGCACTGGTCAGTTTTTCCACTAATTTATGTATACTGATAAATTAATTTATGTTCATTTGTCTGTACAGCAGCTGTTTTGATAAAAAATAGGTTAAAAATGGGAAAGAAGTCTCCTAATTGTTTCTTAAAAGAGGCCTTTGGCTTTTCCTTGCACCTACATAAAACTTCTAGATCAGCCATCCTTGAGAGAAGAGCAATGTCGTTTTTGCTCTCTGATTGTCTTTGAGTATCCAAAAGCTAGGCAGGCCTCTGCCTGTTAAAAAGACAACTGTGGTTTGAGTTTAATTAAGCAATTAAATTTTATTGCTCTGTAGTATTTGAAGCTATGAACAGCTGCTGAAACTGATTAAATACCAAGGCAAAGCCTGAGGTGTTTGATCAGTCCAAAAAGTAATTTTATGCCAAGTAAGGAACTAAGTGATAAAGATTATTCTTGTCATTATATAACCTGACTGTTTAGAGAGACACTAGCACATAAATGTCTGCGTTTACTAGTATCACAGATTCAATGGAACATGGTGACATTTTTTCTTCATCAGTCAAACTGAGGCTTCTTTGAGATGTAAAATCCATTACAGTAGGTCTTATACATTCCATATGTTGTCTTGAGTAATAGTAAATCTGAAAAATATCAGTTGTTCACTGAAATCACAACTAGAATAATTAATATCAAGTAATGCAATGACCAAGCTATGTTCAGAAGAAAAGACTGAAATAATTAATCATGTACCTTACATTATTCTGCTTCTTCTGCAAGGTACCCTGTGCAGTCATTAAAGGAAATGCAACCTCACAATATCCCCCTCAAACCATGTATTTACCTTTCAGAGTAAAGTATTTACTCTGATATTTAACAGTTTGAAAAAATGTGGCTAACAAAGCATACATTTTTTGCCCAGGTTCATTAAGTGTACTGTATCTCTAATACCAGGCCTGCATGTGCTCTTAGCTGAGGTACTGTATTTTAAATATTGAGCAATGCTACATTTCTGATTGAATCTGTGAAATGCTAGAAATATGTAAAAAATTGCTTTCCATATATATTTTGCACATTAAATTTTATATTTAATGAAATGATTTGTGCATATGTTGAAGTCACAACTCAGGTATCTATTTTAGTCAAAACCAGATTTTTTTCAGAAGCAATTTTTATGAGCAGATGGAAAGAATGGAAAACAGCTCCAGTTCATGTCCATGATAGAGAGAAATACTTTATTTCTCTTCACTGTGACTGGATGCATTTTTTTACCTCTCAAAGACCTGAGAAATGCTTTCTTTGCCAAACTGAACAAGTGAGTAAAATAGCTGTGTAGGCCTTGGCTCAGATACTTTTGAGGTAGTTTTCATCATTACCTTTCTCATGTTTTTAAAAGGCATATTCACTAACAAACTAGCTTGTATGCTACACAGACAGAAGTAAATGTGCTCCCAATCAGGAGCTTGCCACTTCCTAATCAATTTAACATAATTAAATACTAACGTTCACTTTCTTTCGCATTATCATCTTTAATTTTGTGCAGCTCTTTGATGTCTAAAAGCTGCTCAATCCAGAAATCAGAGACAACTATTTCAAACATATTGTTGTTGCTTATTTTGCTGCAGGCCTAGCAAGACGTCATGGTTTGTTCAATGATATCTAGAAATATGCTGAAATTTTTTCTCCTCTGATCAAAAAAAAGGCAAGGTTCTCTTTTGCAGCCATGGTTTGCTGTCCCTGTAGATGTTAATTAGTAAAACTTCTGAGCTCTGTAGTCTAAACTGACTTAAATCTTTGCTCCATTTACAGTAGCATAAGAGTGATAGTTTTTTTTTTTATCCTTGCCAGGATGATTGAATTAAATTAACATGCTCCCTGTTTCATGTTTTAAATAACCTTCTTTTTTAGCAACTCTTAAAATTAGTATCAAAAATTTTGCAGTAGGGCAGGTGCCACTTAAAACTGTGAACCAGCAGAAAAACCTGAAAACAAATAAAAAAAAAAATTTTAAGAAACCAAACAACTACCAACAAAAAAAAGGCCTTAACCAAAAACCTGAAGACCTTGAACAAATGTTGCTTACAGGAGAATGATTAAAAAAAAAAAAAAATCAAGGAATTTGCTAATAGTAGTTACTAATTATATCACTCTCTCCCATAAATGTTATTCTCTACACACTACCTGGACAAAAAAAAACCCCAAAAAACCAACAACTATTTAAGAAGAGTAATTCTGCAGTCTTTTAATGATATGCCATTATTTAAGTGGCACATTGCTCTAAGAAAGCAGTTTTTTTCATTTACATGAGAAAGCTGGGTAAAAACTTGAATGCCAGTAAAATAATACCAACAATTCAGCTTCTATTATGTCTTAGTATATTTAAAAAAAAAAAATAGAGAGAAAGGGAATGAAGGTCCTGTCTCTGTCATATCTAACCCAGGATTTAATCAGACATAGAAACAATATCAAATGTCTAAGAGTGCTAGAACTGCTAAACCTCTGTGCTCTTTGCCTATACTTAGCCATTTGTCTGGAGTTTTCATCCCCAAATACAAGTTAGAGTATGAGGAAGATGCTCACAGAGAGCAACTCTAGAGTTCATCCTAAATGTGATTCTCCTACATATTTGGATAATATGTCTAGTGATAAATATATGTTGAGAGAAAAAATAAAATAGGTTTGAATTCCCTAAGAGAGATATAAGGTTATTGAATCATTGAAATCTTGATTGATTAAAAACATATTGACTATCTCCAAATGTGAATCAACTAAACACCTTCTTGGTCTTAACTTGATTTTTTTCCTGGATGCTTCTAGTAATTTCATTTGTCTTGCTTCCATCTGGGTTTAGTGCTCCAACCTCTTGTCCTCTTATCCCAACATTCTCATCTTATCTTTCTTTTCTGACTGCCATTTTTCTCTCCATGCTTTACATATGTACATTACACATTAATTCCATAGTTATTACTTTCTCATTTTCCACAATGAACAAGAATACTGGGTTTTTTGTGCCAAATGAGGCATGGTCCTAGAGCACGAGTGTGAAATGTACATAAAATAATGCCTATTAAGTTTAAGCATTAAGTCAACCTCAAGAAGATAGCCTGTTTAAAATCTGTAGCACAGTGGAAGAGCAGAGAACTACTGAACACATAAAGGTTTGTCATAATATGAAAATAAACACTTAGCCTTACAAATCAGCCCTCATTTCGTTTTCTTTTATTGACAGAATCTAGAAGCAAGAATGTCCTCATGTCTTCAAACTGTACTTTTCTTGGCCAGATATTTTTCTGTATTTCATTTTGTACAGTTTTTTTTGGGAAATAAAGAGGAGGAGGATGGCAAATCCTTCTATATAAAACTGATAAATCTTCAGCAGGTCATCTTCAAAAGTGCTGAAGCAAAATGAAGGCCATGTTTCTTTCCTTTATATTGATCTAGCTACACTAATGGACTGTTTGCTCTGTACTTTGTAGTTTCATAGGGTTTACTTGAACTTGCTTTCTATCTACAGATAACTGCAGGTTGAGTAGCAAATGACAGTATTTTCCTCAACAATTTTCCATTTTGTGTTACAGGAGAATTTCTCCAAAGTAAATGCTTTCTCTATATTGATAATGATTTCTGGCTTTGCTTCATTTTTCAGGCTAGCAATCACCAAAAAAGAAAAGCACATTACCAAGAGCAGGCTTCCAAATTCTTCTGTCACTGTGCACACAACAGGGACTTGATTGAGCTGATACAAGGTATCTTTTATTATGGAATCATATACTCCTTTGAATCATACATCTTTATTAATGGAAATAAAAATAATAATATGCTTACTATTTACAGAAATTGGCTCTTTTTTAAGAAACCTTTCATTGGTGTCATTTTGTGCACACTTTAATTCAATTATTAGCCTACAGAGAACATATAAAAGACCAGCCAGTACAACTAGTGAAATGCTAGATTTTTTAATTAATAGACACTCAAACATCCACTTCTTGGGTTTTGTTTCCCATGGAATTATATGCCTGCAAATGTTACATTTAATTGCCTGGAGTGAAAGCACAAAACTCTTTTCTTAACTTTAATTAGGAAATATTTCCCCTTTTAGATTGCCCTGTGAATACTTCATGGCACATAATCAGAAATTAAATATAATTTATTAAGTGATTTCTTTAAAGGAGCTTCCTTGATTACAAATAAACACTTATACTACATTAAGTCCAAGAAATTCCATGTGGGTTTGAAGACGATATTGCACTGGATTCTCTGCAAATGGAGATTAAAAAACCTGAGAAACAAATTACTGGAATAGACAACAGGATTTAGAAATAATATGCAAGCCTATATTTCATGGAAAACAAACACAAAAATGTTACATATGTGACAGGGAATTTGCCTTCAAATTTTTTTTTAAATTATTTTCTTGGGAAAAATTTCCTCAATGATCTCCCCAATCATCTCTAATTATGAAGTCAGTTTTGCCATATTTCTCCTCTATGCTGTATTATTACAATTTCTTCTCTATGGTCACTTTATGTTAATAGTGACTATTTTGACAATTATGTGTTTTTTCTTCATTTCCCTGGAAACACTATTGGAAGAAAGCAACTGTGATTACACATAATAGAAGTTGCCCAAGTCACTGTTTCTTGAAAAAGAAAATAATTGTTTTGTGCTTCTTGTCATAACCTGCTATGAATCTTG
This sequence comes from Passer domesticus, assembly GCF_036417665.1. Lineage (NCBI taxonomy): Eukaryota > Metazoa > Chordata > Aves > Passeriformes > Passeridae > Passer > Passer domesticus. Next base: position 82,168,523 of record NC_087474.1, on the reverse strand, counting down.
AGCTTTGGAGAAGCATTTTTTACTAGATGTCTTTGTTGTAGTGTATAAACTTACAGTGCTGCAAAAACTTGAGTATATCTTCAGTTTTGAAATTAGAATATTTCTCCTTTCTGGTGAGCACTGTGAGGGAAAGGATTACCTTGTCTCCCTTTATCTTATTGATTATGCACTGCTTGCTCATCTTTTTAAGTCATGTTTGAAATAGAGCTTTAAAAATTCAGTCATAGCAATATTTCCCTGAGATGAAATTACAGAGGAAGACTGTTTATTTTCTTGCTACTGAATTTCTATTGTTTTGAATTTCCTTTAGAAAATTATGTTCTTCCTCCTCAAGAAACTGTACACATAATTGATCATTATATTTATGAGGTACTTACATTTTATATAATGCAAAAATGGGAAATGTAAAGTATAAACACTGTATAGTGAACCTTGAAATTCAGGTGAAACAGAAATTATAAAGGAGGCACACAGAACCAAACCAAGAGTTAGCAAGTGACATGGAAGAAATTCATATTACTTTAACAGTATTACACTTAGAGATATGTTTTCAGGATAAAAAAGAGAAATAAGCTCCTTAAATTATAGCAGAAATTGAGTAAAAACGTTTGAAATGGTCAGTGTAGGCTCTCAGCTACCTCATGATAAGGCTCAAGAAAGACACTTTAAATATAGTTCACAATTCAGCTTTTAAAATAATAGTAATAATAATAATAATAATAATATGTAAGTTTAGAATCATTCATCATGTCTTAGACAATGTTGGCTAAGACAGACAGGTGTAATTATGCATTCTAGACCAGCTGCTTTTGACAGACAGTTTTCCTTGCATTCCTGCTAAGAGAAAATTACGATTATCTTACATTTCATCCAAAGGGCTTGTGCTGTTGTTATGAGGCTTCAAAATACAAAAGAGCACTGATTTTATAAAGTGTGCTAGAGGAAGAGCTAAAGCCACCACATGGCATCCCAGCAAGAGGCAGATTTATTAACCTCCCACATGCCTCCTGAAGAGACCTTCTGAATGAAAAAGCCAGCTCTCCCAGCTTGGGTCAGATCCAGTGTTCTCCTGGGCGAGGGCATTAGCAGATAAAAGGCAGCCAATTTTAGAGTTCCCTCCAGGTAGCTTCTGAATGTGTCAGAAGATAGGGCCAGTACTCCTTTGCCAACAGCATCAGGATTTTTTTTTAAATAATTTTTTTTAACCATTGACTAACTCTCAGAGTTAACCAATTCACACAATTAGTTCCCCACTTCTCTTGGCATCTCCAGGGCTGTTGCACGTTTATGGATGCCCCATTAGCTTTTGCTAGACACCAAAATATTGATGACATTAAATAGTACCCAGAGCAACCCAGATATCCTTTGACATTTACATCTGTCAGAAAGAAAAAACCAATTGCCTACAGCAAGCAGACTTCTTCTTGCTCCTTCTGGAGCAATAAATTAGGAAAGGGCTATGGTTTGTGCTGCACCTAAAGGTCAGCATTACCTCTAATTATTGGTGGAAGAATTCAGTCAAATTCCTCACACAGGACAATTTGCTACTGCTCACAACATCTTAGATGCTAGGGATTGTCATGACAACTGCCTCTTCTGCCACTGCTGCCAGCGTACAACTGGAGAGACTGGCAGCCTGGGAATTTCTCAGTCCAAACCAGTCCAGAAGCTCTTACTACTCAGAAGCAAAAGGGTACCTATTGAACAGTTAGGCCAAACCACTTCAATGATTCCTGTGTAAAGAGGTAATAGCTCTGTGAATTGATGGTAACCCTTAAATAATGTTGAAGTGTAGCCTTTGATAAAGGACCTTGTCACCATGCTAAGGAAATGTAATTACCAATGCAAGATGTATATATGTATGTATGTATGTAGGTATTGCAGCTGCTGACACACTTTAAACATTTAAAGAAACAACTAAGGTATACATCTCTATCACTGTCAGTCTACTTGGGCTTTAAGAAACAGAATCACTTCAGAACTCTGAAATCAAGAGTTAAGACATGTTAAAAATACTCCTGCCAAGCACACATGATCATTTCAATAATGTGCTCATAATGTCCCTGCCATGCTCAGATTGCATTTCCTTCAAGCTGCTGTCATCTATCTCCTTGTCCTGACTTTGTCAGATGAAATGGAGTGGACAGCAGCACTCCTCTCTTCTTAGTAGGGAAAAAAATTGCCTCCTTTAGTCATCACCAGTTGCATTCCTGCTTCCTGGTTCAGGAGCTGAGCAGCGATGAGAGTGGACAGAAATGCAGGGTGGAGACAGAGGAGAGGCATCTGCATCCAGAAGTTCCAAGGCAATTATCCCCAGATCTACTAGGCTCCTGGAGAGTGCATGTTGCCCTACATTTGTAGGGCAATGTCCTCATTAACTCAGGTTTATTTAAATGTGTGCTATGAAAAACCTGTGTTTTCTGACAGAACCAAGACATGCAAAAGAACTGCACAATCTTGTGAATCCTCTCATCCATTTGGTTCTGTGCTGAAAGATGCAAGATAGGGAAAATACCTCTCTGATACTTCATTGCAATATATAATACATTGTGCCAACACCTCCCTTCAGGAGTCAGCAGTCCTTGCAAGAGGAGAGCTCTCCACAAACTTCTTCAGAACCATTATGTTTTTGAAGGCTTAATTTGCTGATACTCAAACTCTTTTAGAACAATACTTGGGCTTCTGTAAGTAAATTTATATAAGGACAACTGCACAGCATTCTATTTGAGAAGCAGAAAGAAGTGCAAAAGCCTTTTCTAGGAGAATGCTATTATTTATTACTGTTTGTCCAGTGGAAGAAAAAAAAATGTTGCCTGTATCCTTGCATTTAAGAGTGGGAAATTTTCAAGAAAATTCTGGAAAACAAAAGGTAATTTATTGCCTGAAAACTACTACAATTCTCTTTAAAAAGTTTCTCTGTAGATCTGTATCATCAATCAGTGCTACATGGATTCATTGTGTAAAGCAACTGTTCTGAATTATTTCTTGGGGCAAGGGACAGTAGGACAATCTGATCTCTTGAGGACAGAGGGCCAAATACTTCTCTCTTGTATTGCTTAATTTACTATACACATACAGTAAATCATTTAAGGGGCACAACATTGATGAGTAGTACTGGTCAACTTTAGGGGGCAAAAACAAGATGCTGTGACTTTTTGTCTGATTTTCATTTCAAGCTGCCAAAGTTGCTAGCTATCTTCTGACTTTGTTCCTCATTTGTCAGAGATTCATGTACTCTCATGCATGAGATGCATGTACTCTTTCTATACCTCTCTTTATGTGTTTTTACCATGTGTTAGAAGATTAAATAAATAAGCTACACTTCATGCCAGATATTTCATCTATTTCACTTTATGCCAGATATTTCATCTACATTTATGCCAATATTTCACCCATTTTCTCATCAATCACCGTGCTGCTCCTTACCTAAAAGCATCCCCCATACTTTAACAAAAATGGAGACATTTATGCTCAGCTTCAGCGTGAGCCACCTTGTTTATATTTAGAATGTCTTCACTATGATTAGTCACACAGTCTGGACAGCGATGCAGAAAGTGGTAGGAGTAAAATACACACCCAACACTTTTAACATCAGTGTACAATCTTTATAGCTCTATTCAAGTATGGCTATGAAATCTAGATCACTCTCAAACTAGTGTGTCATTTAGATATTTCATTAGTCATACTTAAATAGCTATTAAACCCCTCCAGATCCTTTCTGAATTCTCTGAGGTGTATCTATGGTTTTCATTAAGTAGTTACAGTACATCCAATAAACAGTATCATGTAAATTCAAGGAAATGTCACTACTTATTAAAACAAAAATATAACAAAACACCTTAAGTGAATTACATTCCAAGAGTCCGTCAATAGCTAAAAATCTAGGGATGAGTCAGGAGTAATAATCAGTTTTGGCCACATACTCTGTGCCCTGTCAGACACTTGGACTCCCCCCTGCATATAAAGAAGCACAAAAGCAGTAGTCCACAGAGACTGAAGTACACTGTCATTTCTGCGTTCTTGTTAAAGCAGTGTTACCTGCCTTAAGCATCTTGCTTTTTTGAGTTATTAGCTCTACTTTAATAACAGATCATTAGTAAGATAAATGACTTAAATTTGTCCTTCATTTCTGTGCTCTTGTCATCTTCACTGGGGGTCTCCTTTAGGGTCTTAGTGACAACAGAATACTACTAGACAATAACATGATTTTTACTGAGGAATTTGAGCACAAGAACTAAACAGCTCACAAACATGTCAATATGAAGAATCTGTCTCACGACAACAAGGCCACCTGCTCTTATCAGATGGTTTTGGTTGGAAAGTAATTTATTTTGAAGTCAAACCACTAAAGGTCTGTATAAGTTAAAATATCCAGAGTATCTTATCAAAAAACAGAAGGTGCCAATCCAAACTCATTTATCATGTGGAAAAATATTCCTTGATTGTCCTAATATTTATCAGTGAGCCTGACAAGTTTATAGCTTTCTTCCATGGCTTTATAAGGATTCATAAACCACCTATAATCTTACTTATTTGTTTATTGACAACTACTTTTTCTGACAGATAAATCTCTTTAGTAATACTTATATGCTGACACCTAGTGGGGCTTTAAATCAAATGTTGTTTGTAGATAGGCAGTGATGTATTACTTCAAATCCTGTCCACTTCTTGGAAGCAGTGGTTTGAATTCTATCTGTTTACTTTTTCTTCCTTATTTTATTTTAAATGAATGGACACCTGTTTGAGTCAGAATGCTGAATTTATTTATGTGTTACATTATAGTTGATTGATATCAATTATGCACACAATAAGGATAAAAAACATTTAGATGTATTTTTAAAAATCTGAATTGGAAAGTGTCTTTATGTGCCTCAGCCTTATTTTCAGTCTATATTTTAGTGTAGCAGAAGAGTCCTATTTAGTTGAGAGGAACTCTTCAAAAGAGAAGGTGTAATATTTCCCCATGCAGTAATCAATAATGTGCAGCCAAAAAGAAATAAGATTGTTCCTGTCTGAGGGAGACCATTTCCTTCCACTTAAGATGAAAGGAAAAGTATTATTTGACTCAATGAATGGGGAAATGTGTTGGTTTGATGATGTCTCCCAGAAAGAAATATTCACTTGAGGCTGTTGAAGTTTAGAGTTGGGTTTTTTTGTTTCCAGTGTGTACTTAATCCTACAAGGTAAAAGTATATAAGCTTCCTCAACTGTAGTGAAGGTTTGCCATGGATAATAAAGTGAGAAGAAAACCAAAGCAAAATAATGTTTTAAATATTTGTACGCAAGCTGACTCAGATAAGCAGTAGGGACAAGAAGCTTATATTTTTAGGGAGATTGTATTCTGGAAGTCTAGTTGTTTTGTTATGTTGGTCTTACTGCTGGTTTAATGGCCAAAATAATTACTAGATACATGGAAAAAAATAATAATAAAACATATTTATTAGTTAAGAGCCACAATATCATTGAGAACTATATAATATTTGAAGTATTTTGCTAATATTGTCTTGCACTACAGAGAAGCAAGATAATGATCACAATATTTGTGACTTTAGAAGTTTGTTTTCCTTAACTACCTCTTAAAATCCTATGTAGATTATTTAATACATCATTAGATTTTTTAGGGCAGTGTAAATATTCCCTGTTTTCTGTTTGTGTCTGAGTTTAAAAGAAGCTCAGCATGTATTATTTTATGAGAATAATACAGATACAGCGTGTTCATTCTATATCAGCGCTTTTGAATACTTGATTAAGACTCAAAACAGGCAGCTGGTCTTCTAAAACTGACTTACCTTCACAGACTCAACTGTTTTTCCCTGAAAACTGTAAATCTTTTATTTCAACTCCATGTTAAGGTACCTCCAAAGGCTTAGTATCCAAATGAATGTTTGAGTTTGTTTGGTTGGTTGTTTTCTTTTGGCTTTTTTTGTTGTTTTTTTGTTTCTTTAAGAAAATACATAGTCTCAAGTCTGATTGGCTGGAGCTGCTGAGAGAGATGAGTTTGTATTTCAGAAAAACATAAGTTCATGCCTTCACAATTTATCTCTTATTTCCATGATCAAATGTATTGATATTGGACAACATTGTTTCAGTTATCACTTTGCTTTTTTTTGACAGAACATCATAAAAATAGATGAATGGGTAGTTCTTTATTATTCTCATCAGCACAATGTCTGATCACAAAGGACACACAGACTTTTCACCCATGTTATTCCAGTGATGAGCTGCTGGAAAGAAAAACTCAAGAACAGAAGTTAAACAAACAAACAAACAAACAAACAAACAACAATAACCCTCCCACACCCCCACACCCCCCAGCTATTCCTTTTGGCTACAGAGGAAAACGAATAATTTTCTTGAATATAAAATCATACTGAGATTTCAGTTGGAAGAGATCTTAAATATAATTTAGTTCCAGACCCTCTGTTATGGGCAGGGACACTTTCCATTAGACCTTCCACTAGGCATAATAAATAAATAAATAAATTCACCTGGTACACAAATACACAGGAAAAAATGGAAAAGAATGTTTCTCAGAGCTCCATCCAACCTGGCCTTGAACACTTCCAGTGATGAGCCATCCACTACTTCTCTGGGCAAACTGTTCCAGTGCATCACCACCCTCACAATAAATAATTTCTTCCTAATACCTAATTTAAAATTACCTTCTTCCTGTTTAAAGCCATTCTCCCTTGTCCTACCACTGCATACCTTCTTAAAAAGTCTCACATGTGACAAAACAAAATTTCTTTCAATGTTACACACTGAAATTCTTCATAATAAAAACAGACAATATTTTTTATATAATTAAAACCAGTTGAAATACATAGCAGCTTTCTCTGACTTATTGGCACTCATGCATTTTTGAGCTGGAATTACTTTATGAGTCATGCCTTTTTTCACATTTTCTGAAGATACTTTAAGTGTTTTGAAATCAAATAAAAAATCAGAATAAAAAAAAATCTCATTTTAGAATCAATATTGTTTTCTCTACACACTGAAGCCTCACAAGAGAAGAAAACAATGTTCCTTAAACATCTACTATAAGACATTTCTTTTAATGAAAAGTTCTTTGAAAGAATAGATTAAATTTTAAGACTAAGTATAGGACAAAACTGTGGATATTTTGTATATTTTGGGGTTTTTTCAATGAAAATAAAAACTCTCCATATGCAAACATTTCACCTTAGTAATTTTAAATCTAAGTGGGATAAATGCAAATCAGAAAATACACTAATCCACAACACACAGAAGATGGTTTTTTTTTAAATTCTCTCTTTTTTTTTATTTTGTAGAGTGACCATCACAGTCTTCCTAAGAAGAAAACAAATAAATCAGTCTCCTTTTCCTCCACAAATCTGGTGATCATTTAATATGCTTTTGTTCTAAAGTTGTAGAGTCTGTGATACAACTACAATTTATAAGGCAGACATTTCTTCCTTTTATACTTGTACCCAGTCTCCTCCTTTTTGTTTTCTTAATTTCTTACTGTTCTTAATTTGTCACTACTGCTTTTGAAACCAATATTTATACATATTTATACAAGCCTTTTTTAATGCCCATTGTTATCCCTACCTTGCCCAAAATTTGCATGCGATCACATTAATAATGGATATGTATTTTCCACATAGAAAAAATAGGTTATTTTGAGAAATAACCTGGAGAATTTTTCATCCCCATCAACACCTGGAAAACTTTTTTTTCTGATTCTTTCAAATCAGCTAATGAATTTCTGCTTGGTGTCTTTCATCATTGCTTTACTCACCCCCTATATCTAAAAGTCCATCCTTGGGAATTGTCCTTTCCATTTTAAATCAAAGATTGTTTTACTGTGATATATCAGTGAAAGTTTAAAGTTGTATTTAAAATAATGGATCCAATTTTCCATTCAAATTTAGTCAGACGTTGTAAGGCAAAAAATTTTGTTTCCACAAGTTCAAAATTATAAATATTCCGTATTCTTTATAATTTTTGAGTATACAATTTAATTATTAAGTACCTGATTACGTAATTGTACGAACTCTCTAATTTGCACTTTATCTTTTTTCTCCTTTTTTCCTTTTTCTTTTTAATTTTTGAACATCATATTTTCAGGTGTGGGATGGGACTGACTTACGACAGTACCAGTGTCTCTCTACGAACACATTTCTTGAATGTTGTTCAGGATGTTTTCCTAACTTCAGCGGCTTCATAATTCCATTTTAACTGAATCTGTCCCTCCCTAATGTGAGGACAAGCGTGTTTATATGTGTATATATCTATAATTACATGAGATAAATAGCCCCTCTTGTTCTATACTGCCCGAATTGTAGCTAGGGCAACCATTACCAAACCTTTCAAAGCCAAAATAAATTGTTTCCTTGGTAACAGGAGCCATGTAAAAAAAAAAATCTCACAGGACAACTGGCTTTTCTACTCAAATTTCATTCTTCTTGATGCTGGAAAAATGGTTTTATATTTCACTATCTGACTCAAAATAAGTGAATTGTGGTGGGGCAGTATACTACATCTGAACACCCCAGCAGGCAAAAAAAGCCCTGGCAATCTTTCAAAGTATTTGACCTTTTTCTAGTTAATAGGGATTAGTATCTTACCAGCAGAGCATATAATATCATCAGACCTCTTAATAAAATCTTTGGCAGTCAGTAACAGTATTTAAGCTTGAAAAATTCATCTAGGTATAGTAGGAACTCACACAGCGTGAAATGACAATGCATTACTGACACTGAGGCTACATGGTCACCCTTAGGCTTCCTCATCAGCCAAAATTCATAATTCATAAAGCATAGTAATATAAAGGGGCAATGTCTCTGAATGCTTGAGAAAATTACTGTCAACTTCTAGTTTATAAATTCTTAAAATTATACATTTTCTTGATTGGCCGGACTCTTTCAAAAACCAAGTTGGGGTTTTCTTCCCTTTTTATTCCTTCCCTCTTTTTAAACTTCTACTAATCTACAATTGTGTTATGTCCAATAAAATCAAGGTTAACCATACAGTATTCATATATACTATAGTGTCTCTGAGGTGCTATTTCTTGGCTCCTGCTGTGCCCCTTCTTCTGTTTTTATTATTGTCCTCTGATGTGAAGGATTTCCATTAAAAAGTCTGGAGTTTAAAAATAGTTCTTTCAAGACAACAAAATGCATTGCTAAATAAATTTCTGAGGAATTACCATTTCACATGTGAAGTAAAACATCTCAATAAAGTTATTGATATTTTTTGTCAGAAACATCTTGCTTCAGCAAAGAAAAATGTTTCCAGCTTTTTATATATGCTGGATAAAAGCCAGAATAATTATGTTTTATGGATTTTTCTGCAGACATCATCATTATTATTTGTTATTTGTTCAGCCAAGTCTACCATTTTACTAAATGCATTTTATTTATTATTATGAAAGAAAAAAAATGAAATGTGTCATACACGTCATTCTAAGTCTGTAATACATAAGTTATTCCATACACAAATAAGGTGTTTTGCTGACACAATCACTTTATTTTGCTTATACTGTCTTCAATTCCAATGGTTACGGTCACAGATTTATAGACAGGTGCCTTCTGTTCACAAGCAGGTAATTCTCGATAGCCAATGATGTTGAGGGAATCAGTAATTTTCCTGTTGATAAGCATGTTATCCCTATGGATAGTTTTGGGATTGTATGACTTGTCAAATGGGGAGGTCAGACCTTATCTTTCAAACAGTTTGTGCCTCGGTCATAGACTTGAATCCAAAGCCTATTAATTTCCAGTAAACCTGAATTATACCAAATCAGAGTCCTGGGCTTTGATATTATATACACAATTCATAAGATTTTTACAATAGAGTTATCAAATAATGGTTAAACTGGTGGGCCTCTATAGATGTGTAAAATCTGTTTAGAATCTGATTTTGAGTATTACAGAAGGAGGGCAATTGAAATAACTTTTTCCTCATGACCACGATGATAACATATTGTCTTTATTTCTACTTGATGTATTAAAGAGGCACTTGCAAGCCGTAGCTGAAGACTTTTTTATAGGGGTGATATTTCAGCATTAACAGATGTCTCCTCCCCTAAAAATTTACTCAAGCCTTATTCTTCTGTTGGCATGGATGTGTTACGCAGCTTGGAGAAAATGTATCATAGCCCTTGAACCTAAGAGAATTATTTCCATTAGAGATTAATAGCTTTAAATAATTAATGCATTTTCATAGATAACATCCAGTAAAACCATTTTAAATGTTTGAGATCTTCATTAAGCTATAAGATTCTTCATATTGCAATAGCCAAAATTAAAACTCTTTGGTCAATATCCAGGTTGAAAAAAAATTTCAGTGAAATTATGGAGAAAACATCCATAAAGAAAATTAGAAAATTTCAGTGAATTTACTTTTGGAGCATTACTAGCCTGAGTTCAGACCAACTGATCCATTTGTTCATTTTTGGTATTGTTTCGATATCTGTCATCTTGTCCTCCAAAGTTCAAAGCAATAAAATACAAATGTAGCAATCTCATTGAAAGAGCAGTGATGTACTTCCCTGGGACACAGTTCAGACTGGAATGTAACAACAAGGACCTGTCTGAATCTTTATGAAGTTCATTTTTGAATTCCAGACATTTGACAGAGATGGTCATGTTCCACATAGTGATTATGAAGTAAATGCTAGATTTGTCTTCCAAGATGAGTGAGCTTGTGGGACTTTTTGCAGGTTTTATTGGTTGCAGTGGAGACAAATGGGTCTTATAAAATCAGACTATTAGCTCTTGCAAATTCCCAAAATTTGCAACTTACTTTGGAGTTTAATTTCATATAATCAGAAGTAATAAAAAGAAAAATAGAAATAAAATTAAACTGAAAACTGAGAACTTAAAAAAAAAAGTTTAACTTCTATGGAAAGGTTATTCAGAAGCTAAATTAGTGTACTACTTTTATAAGAGCTGGTTAGTATGCATTTTTGCTGAGAAGAAGGAGACTGACTCACCTAAGAAAGTATGTCTATTTAGTGAAATAGTCAATAGTACTCATGTAACAAAACAAAGCACACTAAACAAATGAATGTCATTGCTGTGTTCCCCTGGAGTCTTTTTCTAGTCATGATTTTCTTCTCAAGGATCATTCATGTTTTATGGAAAGGGGATGTAAAAATGGTCTTTCGAACTTCACTGGATCTTGATTAATGTATTTGTAATATAACTTTCTTTGTATGATTAGCAAGTTACACTTTTGAACCCTTTATTTTGGAGGATATCCTGAATGACATACTTATTCTACTAAAATAATATAAAACACTTAGCATATACATTGGGACATCTAGGAAAGGAAAACATGTGTGCTATGTTATATCCTATCATGAAACCAGGACAAGTTCAGGGCTCCTCTTCCAAGAAACATTCCTGAGTGCCTCTTAGACATAACCAGGGAAAGAATAGCTTCTTGAGAAATGATTTAGAGCATCTAATTTGGTCTCTTGCTGTGAATTGTCTTTCAGCAATTTCCTCTTTACTGTATGCCTGCAAACGTTTGGAGATTATCTTGTTAATTTAGGTGTATGAGTTATTTTGCCTAAAGCTGAAAAGGAAATATGGTCTTTTGAACAAAGTTGACCATGCAGACCTAAAACAGTTTGTCTAGAGTTCCTTGTGCCCAGTGTCCTGAAAGTCTTTGTTATTATGTAAACTAGACTTTATCAAATAAATTTTTCACAGATCACGTGAACTTGTTTTGATTGGAGCATGTTAAAACTCAGAAGGCTGCAACAGTTCACAAAAATGGCATCTGGGGCTTGGATTATTTACTATTATTATTATTATTATTATTATTATTATTATTATTACTACTACTACTACTACTACTACTACTACTACTACTACTATTACAACTGCATTGCAGTGCATCAGTAAAGATAAAATAATGAAAATTATTGTCATTTGTGATTTTTGTAACATCTTTGCATACTTATAAACAGTTAACATATAAATTAAAACTTTGACCAAGTTCAAAATTTTGAGTTACCAGAAACTAGAAATAATTGAGGGCTTAAAAATCAGAATTTTGTATATTCTGAAAAAAAAAAAAAAAAAAGAACCAACACAAAAACACAAAATGAGGTTCAAAATACAACCTCATTTCAATTCTGTACCTTTCATAAATCATGCATTTCCTATGCTGTTTTATAAAAGTTGCCACACCTTTTTGTGAGTTAAAAGTAAGAATCTCATTGTGATATTGTTTACAAAGAAAAAGACACTTGATGCTTTTGTTCCAAAGCAGATTTTTTTTCAGTCTGCTATGCTGATACCTTCAGCAGCACTTGACATATGTTCAGAGAAAATAGCTGGTGACAGGAAAGTCTGGCTCTGAGTATCAGAAACAGACACAACTGTGCTTCTAGTTACCGAAAAATGTAAAGGTTCTTACCTTGCAGTTTATGGTCTGCTGTCATGCAATAATTCCTTGCTGACAGAAACACAATTCTCTGTAGATCCTTCCTCACCCTCTGCAGATGTCAGGTTTTTCAATCCTGTCTTTTTTTTCCACTGTTTTCCTCCCTGCCTACTTTTTTTAAACTTCTGAATGTAATCACAGATGCAAAACACTATGGCACTCATAATCTAATAGATTCAAAACTGTCATCAATGTGCCCAAGCATCCAGTTGCAGACTCTCTTTATTATCCATTTTAGTATTTTCACAATCAAGATATTTTTGTTATGTTAGAAATAACATTATTTAAAATCAATTAACATTCAATATTTCATACAATACATTACACAACGTGTATATGCACCAACATCAAAGTGATGTAAGGAATGTTGTAGGAGGAATAGAAGTATCAAACAATGCCAATAGAAAACAGTCATGATGCCAAAACCTTTCAGGTACCTAATATTCATAGGGATTTCTGTGATCAACAATAAAACAAAGCATCTCACAGGAAATCTATGCAAACAGTTTCTTAGATAAAGCAAGAATGAGAGCACCACTACTGGCATGCTACAACAAAAGATTGTATAGTTGAAATATCCCTTTTACTGGTAATGTGATCAGTGTTTTCCATGAAAGGTGCTGTAAGACATACAAATTAGAAGTCAAAAGGTGTTGTGAAATGATTTTTAGTAGGAAGAGCTGCATATAAAGAACAAGCAGCTTGCTGTAATCAGTATGTTATCTATATGATCGGGTAGACATTTATATAATAATAGAATCAGAGAAAGGTTTGGGTTTGAAGTGACCTTAAAGATTACCTAGATCCAGCCCCTCTGCCATGGGCAGGGACACTTTCCACTGGACCAGGCTGCTGAGAGCCCCATCTAACCTGGCCTTGAACATTTCCAGGGATGCGGCACCCACAGTTTCTCTGGGCAATCTGTTCCAATGCACCACCCCTCTCATAATTAAGGATTTCTTTCTTATATATTTTCTAAAACTACTCTTTTTCAGTTTAAAATCTTGTCCTATTACCACATGCCCTAGTGAAAAGTCCCTCTCCATCTTTCTTGGATGGAGAGGGACTTTACCTTTAGGTATTGGAGAGTGCTGTAAGCTCTCTCCAGGGACTTCTCCAGGCTAAAAAACCCCAACTCTCCTCGCCTGCCTTCAAAGGAGAGGTGCTCCATTCTTCTGATCATCTTAATGAGCCTCCCCTGGATCCCCTCCAGCAGGTGCACATCTTGTCTTGGGGGCCCCAGAGTTGTATTCACTACCCCAGGCAGGGTCTCACAAAGGCGCAGTACAGCAGTAGAATCAGACGTGCTGGTCATCCTTCTTTTGATGCAGCCCAGGATACAGTTGGCTTTCTGGGATTCAAGTGTGCACTGACAGGTCATGTCAAGCTTCTCACCTACCAACACCCCCAAGTCCTTCTCCTCAGCACTGCTCTTGATCCCATCTCCATCTAGACTGAATTTGTGCTTGATTGCCCTGACCAATGTGCAGGACCTTACACTTGGTCTTGTGGAACTTCACAAAGTTTGCACGACTCCATGTCTCAAGCCTGTCAAGGTCTCTCTGGACGGTATCCCTTCCATCAGTGTGTCAACTGCCCCATACACCTTGGTGTAATGGGCAAACTTGATTGTTTAATTTTGATTCTTGAATGCAATGCCTATCCTGGGACTAACTAAACATGGAAAAAATTGACTGGACAAAATCTCAAGTAAACATCCAAGAAGAGAGAAAAATTATTCCTGAGCTATGATCTATCTAGATTGACATCTATAAGAACATCAAAAGATGAACCTGTGCAGTTAGAATAACCTATTTTTATCAGAAAAAAAAAGTGATAAGCCCCTCTATTCAGGGATCTAAGCAAAAGTATAAAAAATAATCTACTTAAAAATGCATTGTATATTTCTTGTAGGACTATTTAAAAACAACAAGTAGAGGATTCAGAATCTAGTATTCCTGAAATGTCAAAACAGTTTTGAGTCTAAATCTTAAATTTTTGTGTCTCACACACATCTAAATATTCATTATTTCTTAAAAAATGTAAATAAATGTGGTGTCTCAGATTCTTTTTCAAGTCCCGTTAATTATCACTTGTCCTTAACTCTTATTAAAATAATGTTTCACAGAAACATATCAAACATACTTTTTCTTAAAGAAATGATATGAACTAAAACATCAGTTACACTATACATTCAAATTATATTTTCTAAATTAATGTTTCAAGTATTGCAGGTTTTGGAATGCCTTTTCTCAGTAAGTAATGTGCTTGAAAACTCTGAGGTAACATCCACCAAACTGAAATGTGAGGAGGCTGGGAGCAGGTGAATTGCAGAGCATCATTCTGTGATAAAAATCTCAAACCTCAGGAACTCCATTGGAGACACATCTGTTGTTTTTGTGAAACATGCATCATTATTAATATTTGCTTAAATTTTCTGTATGAAACTCATCACAAAACAAAACAAATTTACAGGAAGGCTTACGAACTGCATTTCAAATACAGAGAAGACAGAAAAGAGCCTTTCTTTCCCCCACTTGAAGCCCTATTATAACAATCCTGTAGCTTAACTTAAACTGAGGACAGACTTGATTGTAAGTGTATATTCCCACAATACCTTCCAGTGAATGGCCATTTTAATTAGCAGAAGGCAAAACAAGTCTTTGCCCTTTTGTTGCACTATAGGATTGGGTGGGGGTGGCTATAAACTCTTTTTAGCTTGCTTGTCCCATGACCCTTTTGAAGTGGCAGAACTCGAAAAGTTGACTGAGTATTCCTACACAGCAATTGCACTTCTTTGCATTCATAAAATTTGCTGCTCATTAATATGTGCTCCTTGGGCTTCACAGCAACTGGGTCACACATGTTTGCAGCATCAATGCAATCCCAGCCAGTTAAGACTGGTTACTTAGAAAATGTCCATGATGTATTATTACTTACAAAACCCATATATTGTTCAGTTAAGAAAAATGCAAGTGAATAGAAAGTTCTTAGCTCTTATTTGTGAACAGAAAGTTATTAGAACTTATTTGTCTGCTTTGAGAACACTTATCTATTCCTGAACTGTCTCTCAGAATATATAACAAAATGCAGTATTGGTTATTTATAGCTTCTCAAAATTAACTACCTTACTGACAATGAGCTCATTTTTTGTTTATTGTGGAAATGAAACAATTCACCCATAAACATTTACCTCATGGAAAATATTTGTTGAATTATGACTGCACCTTTTTCCTTGAGTATTTCCACTTATTTCAGTGGAGTTTCCCCAGGATTTTTCCCTGAACATTCAATCCACCTGTCTGAAGTCTGTGTTGAATTTGTAATCCTGTTTATATTTTGAAAAAGTCTCAGAGCAACAAATACTGAAAGTCTGAGTTTTTGTGATTGTACACGCCACAGAGTGAAAAAAGAAATTGCCATCTTTTAATTAGGAGGAAGTGTTGGGTTTTCTGATTCTAATCTCATAAATCAACTGACTTGAAAATTAATTTAGAGAGGTCCCCTCAAAATCTCGAATATTCTTTACATTCATGCTTTTCTGAGACAAAAATAAATCCAGAGATTCTATGTAAGTGGGTCTTCCTTGTTGCCTTCAGAAGATTCCATTGCTCCTCTGGATAATAAAGTGTTCTGCACGTCTTGGTTTCCGCTTAAAACAAACAGTAGCTTTCCCTTGAGGACTGAAGGGAAAAGAAAAATAATGAAATTTAGAAAATATGCTTTTCTGCGTCTTGGTGAATTTTAATCCAAATGTGATTTTAGGTCTGTTTATTATTACTTCCAACACACTTGTTTTTCTGTCTAAATACAAAACCCCAGCATAATTTAGGACTCTAATGTATTCAGAACCATATGAGATATTTTTTTCCAAATGTCAACAGCTTTCAATCCTACAGTTCTCTATTTGTAAGACAAATTATTTTTCTTTATTTTTCAAATGCAGTCTCAGCACCCACCCTTTCAGAAGGAACTAAAGAATCATCAAGTTCACTATGGAGCTTTAAGGACCTCCAAAAACTTGTATTATGGGTTTTTTTTTCACTCATAAATGATGTTTTTCTTTTTGCATTGAGGTTTTATTTGCATAGAGCCTTGTCTGAAATTGACTCAGTTCCTACACCTAACCATTTAAATGGAACTGTAAACTTATGAAGCAGGAAAAAGGAGACTGAGACTATTTAGCTTTGAAAAGAGGAAGTTCAGGGAAATACCAGCAATGTCTACAAGTACCCGAAGGCAAGCTGTGAAGAGAAGGGATCTGGTTATTCTCAGTGGTGCCTAGTGACAGGACCAGAGGTAACGGGCACAAACTAAAATGCAGGAGGTCCCCTCTGAACATCAGGATACATTTTTTCACTGTGAGGATGACTGAGTACTGGCAAGGCCTCCCAAAGAAGTTGTCAAGTGTCCATCCTTGGATATATTCAAAAGCTATTTGGACATGGCCCTGGGCAACCTGTTCTATGCGGCCCTCCCTGAGTAGGGTGGTTGATCCAGATGACCTCTAGGGGAGGTGGACAGCTCTTTAAGCAATTGTGAACCTGAAGTCACAGTGCTACAGGGCCAATCTAGAGCATCCAAGAGGAGTATGTATCTGACATTTCATAGCTTTTGGCTGAAATTGCAGTGCTGAATATGCATTTTAAATTACAGCTTACTCCAGAAGTCTGTAAAGTATATTATATTATTTCTAACTGAAGCAAACTCTACACTGTGCAGAATGAACCGATTCAAACCCCAAGAGGAACCTAAATTTCAGAAAATACATTATCTGGCAGCAGGAAAATGCTAGGAGCTCAAAACAAATATAATCAGGATCTGCTGAGTCTAGAAAGGGTAAACAAGTAGCGCTAACTTTTTTTTTCTTTTCACTCTTCTTAACTTTACCCAGCTTCTGCTCTCCAGTGCTCAGTGGTCATGGAATAAATACGAACTCCTGATCATGCTTGTTATACCTGGAAAGAATGATGGAGAAAAGAGAATTGCATCAGATATACCAAATGAAAATCTAGGCTCTACTGGTATTTGAAAATACTGCTCAAAAAAAATAATGCCACCTGAAAAGCCTACCTGTTACTCTTTCACTGGTTTCCAGCTTTATTTGCCAAACCTTACAGCAAATACTGTCTTAGGAAAATAACAGTCTACCAATCTTTAGACTTTCTAGGCTTCTGCATAACAGACATTATGCCACTGCCTAAAACTTAAAATCTTCTTCGAAGAACTAACAGTATTGCTGTCCCCAGTACATTCTAATTTAATTTTTGAGTAAATTTTAAACACTATGACTTCATTTGCATTGGGCCAGGCAGGCTTCTAAGGTGATTATTTTGTGCAAACTCATTTTGAAAAGAGTCATGCTGGCTGTCTGGTTTTTCATCTGTCTCAAACCTTTACCAAAAAGACAAGCAAAAGTGAAATAATTTTAAATTATTCAGACAAAACAGTTTGTCTGCTTACTTGCACTTTGGGTTTTTTAATGCTAAATTTTGTGCTGATGACTGTACAAGTTTGCCAGGTAAGAAGGTCTACAGGCCAAAGAGGTCCTTCATTACAATTACAGCAATTTCTGTAGTTTTTTTTCAGAGGGTTCTAATGGCTAAAAAAGGCTTTCAGAACCTGACCCAGTGTGTGAAGTAGTCAGGCACCTTTTTTCTTCTCTCTATCAGTGAAATCAGTGTGAATCTCAGGTGTCTAGCACTCTTCAAGATGAAGACCTTGTCAAACTGCAGACATCCAGCCATCCCAATGGTGCACCACAAGATATCCCTGGAATTTAGCAAGCCTCAGATTAAAGGTGTGAATGGTTATTATATCTGTGGTAAATTCTCAACAGAGTAAAAATACACTGGCTCACATTTTAAGAACTTTTTAACTTGAGAATATTGTTAAAGTGTTGGCAGTATTTGAAAACGTACAATGTCATCAGCACTTTATCTGTTCTTATGTGCCAGAAAGTTAAAATCTCATTACAGTCTATCATCTGGTGCTACATGCACTCTAAAAATATTGCCACAATACCAGAATAAGAGGGAAGTAAGATCAAGGAATTCAATGCTGATTCTTGTGAAGATAGAGGCAGTTTGTGTAGTAATTAACTGCATTTTCAGGGATTTGAGTCAGAACACTGATTCAACATATTCAAATTTGATAAAATGTTCGTAACTTTCCCTTATTTGTTTTGGGTGGGATTCCTGGAAGAGACCCCTGGGACACCAGCAATCTGGGAAATATCCCATGGGAGCAGCATGCTTGGAAAGATATAGGAAAGAATCTAGATGCATATTTAATAACATAAATGTCCTTCTACCTTATTTTAAATCCTTCTTACACACCCACAGGCGTACACACCTGCCAGGACTGTATAATTTCTCCGAACAGAACTGCTGAAACCTGCAGAATCATCAATAATATTTTCTTACTTCCCTTATTCTTTCCTCCTGACTCCATGAAAGATTCCCTGCCTATTACCTGTTCAGTTCTGAGCTTGCTAGAAGGAGCCAGAGCTCAGCCACCCTTCGTTATCCTGTGTGTGCTCAGCCCAGTGTTATAAGAAATCTGAAAACTACAGACTACAGAGAGAGAGGGTTTAGAAATTTTCAATTCAAATAGTTCTTGATGCTTCTACATTAGAATTTTTATTTCTTGACTATTGACATTTCACTAATACCATACGGACGTTCATTTATGACTAAATCTGAGTTATAAAAGAAAGACGTTTTAAGTTAGAAATGCTTGGAAACAAGAGCTTATTACCAAGTAATTTCTCTCATAAATGAACATCTGGTATCAAAAATTCAAAGTCCAAATGAGTGGGAGGATTATCTTAATTCAATGAGTTTAAGGGTTGGCACCTCCAATGGCATGCTATGACAGACTTTGCTGTACAAAAGAAAAATTAGGAAAAATAATGCTCCAGCTCCAGGTGAAAATGCCTGACAGTTTATATTTGCATGAATCCCACACAATGAAATATCTTAACTGACAATATTTTATTTCAGTAAAATTACTACCAAGAGAGGCAGGATTAAATTTTTGTTTTAATCTTCCTCTACAGTGACAGTTAAATAAATGGTTTATTTTATTTCAGAATAAAATTAATTGTTCCAGTGAACTGCTGGAAGCTGCAACATGTGCAAATCATTGCTGGATTTGGATTTGTCCAATGGCACTTGGCTCCTGCTCCAAGCGGAGACAGCTGTTACATTTGTAAAGGTGTTTACTATTGTGTCTGCAGTCCTCTCATGCTTTCAGTGGGGCAGGGGTTTAGACTAAAAGTTCTGGCATCCTACTAATGTCTTATCCTTTGTACAGAAGTGCAGTACACAAAGTACCACAACAGAAGTAATCCAGTTTCACTGCATAACTTCAAGGTATTGGAAATACATTTCATATGAAAATAACTTGGATATGGGACATGAGGACCGACAGGTGTAGAAGGCCAAAAGAAAAGGGGCTGATGCGTATAGCTCAAACACCGATAAGTGGATAGCCATGGAACCAGCCAAGGTTTGTTGCTGAGACCACACTGTGAGAAAGAACAGAATGTGCTGAAGAGAGGGGGCTACACAGAGATAGAGCATTTTTCTGGGACAAGCATCCTTGTTCTAGCTCCTACACACAAGCACTACACAGTACAGTACAAGAGCAGGAATTAGGTCAAAGAGCAGCCATGGACTGTTGACCAATGGCTTACCCAGTAGAGGGCAATCAAGACTATCAAAAACCCCTGAAGCCCTCAACCCATTACAGAAAGGTTTAGAGGAATGAATTATGCATGACAACTAATTTGCATAGAACATGAGAAACTTAGGTCCAGGGTGGGGAAATATTGTCTACAGAAAGGTGCCCTCATGTAACCTGGGCAGAGCCCCCAGGACCTTGTACACCCCACCATCTGGATCGACACTGCAGCCAGGAGGGGTGATCTTCTTTTCTGCATTTCTTCCTCTCTGCCTCTTTCTAATCTGTCTCTCTTTCACCCTACTCCTTATTCCAAATCTGCTGTAATTAATTTTATACTGCAGGATAAGAGACTAACTTATACCAATTTCCATGCCAGCTGTATAATTTCCTAATAAAATTTTGTTTTTGTAGACCATGTGATTTTTGCTACTCCTTTTTGGTCACAGGCATCCACATATCTTGGCTGCTGTTTTCCCCTTAAGGGTGGGGCAGCATACATGCCTGGTCTGCCTCATTCACTGAAAAAGCTTAAAATAGTCCAGCTAAAAGTTCTACTTTCTCAGCCAGCTGACTTTATTTCATTTTAAATTTTTTTTTTATTTTTAGCTCAGATATGCATACTCTGAAACACTTTTCTTTGTTCTTATGTATTTATGAAAATTCATTATCTGATTTGTTTTCTCCCCTCTCCTTACTACTTGTACAAAATGTTAAGCAAGAAGAAATGTATATTTTGTCATAGACATCCAGTTTAATACTTCTGAAAAAGAATTGTGAGTTAAAATATTCACTATCAAGATTCTGAGGTGTTAGAATGCAATAATCATCCTGGGAGGCAAGAAATGAAAGGAAAATACTTCTTGTCCCACCACAGCATATTGTAATAACCTTTTCAGTAAGTCTACAACTCTTTCCTCAATAAAGTTCTGAATTACATATTTGCTTAATAGCTGGAAATTGTGTAGTTGGCTGGTAGGATCTAAGCAGTCATGATACTAGAAAGTCTTTGTTTCTTTGCTTGGCAAGCTAATGTGAACAACAGTTTTCTCGTTAAAGGATTAGAAGGACTAAATTCGTGACCGAATATCAAGTGCCAACTCAAAAAATCTAGAAAAAAAATGGTTAAATTAACCTTGTAAACTCAGGGAAAGCAGTATCCTTTTAGCTCTAGAAGAATAAACCACATCACTGTGTCTCCCTGGGGTCTGTCAGTGGGGAGAGATAAAGGAATCTGAAAATACTCCAAAGACCTCCAAGGCTGAAAGGTTAACAGCAAGATTTTGAAGTCACTGCTTTTCTGTCTGAAATCTTGTCTTTCCCAGAATTTCTATTCCCATATTACACCTGCAGATGAGATCTCAGCACTCCACTGGAAGCCAGAATATTTTGCTGATAGCAGGCATCTAAGAAGCCAAAAAGAAGCGATGGAAAATAGAAGAAAATTCCCATCCCTACCCATTTCTGCTTTGTCTTCAGAATAAAGATTTAATCCTTTCAAATGCCTAGAATATGATTTATTTGACTTAACAAATTTTATTTAAAAATTTCCTGGGTTTTCACCCTAAACTGGGACATATTAAAACTGAGAGACAGTAAACAGGTAAGAATCATGTTTGCAATCCTAGTTTTGCCGTAGTGAATCTGGGCAAAGAGTTTTTCTATTCAAAATTATTACCACCTGTTTTTACACCTATAAACTAGATTTATGAGGCATAGTCCCAAATGTTAAAATCCTACTTCTCCTTTAAACATTCTGCTGTTTTTAAGTTTCCATTGCAATGGTTAATTATGTATAAAATAGATGTATTTATATGCCATGCATTCCATGCATCCACCGTAAGTTATAAATGTAGGATGAATAGAGAAGAAATAGAAAATTAAACAAGTCATAATAAATCCTGACTATATAATATTTTGCACAGCTTATATTCCACCCACAAAGAACACAACTAATGGGCTTGCATTATTATTTATTTTGTAGACAAAGAATAAACCCTTCTATTAGTAATATGGTAAAAGTTTGCCTCTTTAATGGGTTGCCTCTTTAATGGGTTGAGTTTCACTGAATGGGTTGAGTTTCACTGAATAACAATAAGAACTGGCAAGGCTACCCATGACCATTCCACTTATCCCTGTGTATACTGTACACTGAAGACCAACAGTGATCAGAAAACGTCTTCTATCCAGTGCCAATTTAATGACTGGACATGTAGATGTCAGGATATTTGTCTTTAGTGGACTTTAAGGTCAACAAGCCACAAAAAAAAAGTGACTTGATTATTTTAAAGATAGGGAGACATCAGGCTGTTCCATGGTTGCGCTTTTTTTTTTTTTATTAGCACAGGAAGGATGCTGATAATTAGACAATGAATTTATTCTTGCATTCTCGCTGCAATTGGTATATCATAAGACTAATTAAATCCATTGCAAGAATGAACGCTAAGCACAGTGAAAAAACTGACAATCTCAGTAAGATGCTTTTTGCCACTATTTCAGATATAGTGTTACCAGTTATTTATAACATTAATTATGTCTATCCTGATACTTCTGGAACCCATTGATTTTTCCTGACCAACTACTTAATACTAAGGCCAGCCAAGTAAGCACAGAAGAGACAGATTGTAAAATTCCACTTATACTTGCAACCCTTTGGCAGTGAAATATTTTAGACTGAATGTGTGAGACTATATACAGATATACTATGATGAATGTATAAACTTGACTTTTCTGGCCTTGAAGGTCCTATAAGACCTTCACAGTACTTTGCTTCACCAGGATGATTAAGGAAGAAAAAAAAAAACCCAACACATACCCATTTACCATAAATCTCTTAATGAGTTATAAATAATCTCAGCTCAAGATACTATAAAGGACTACTTAGCATTTTGCTTATGATTTTACATAATTCATCTAAATATAGTCAATTGCAGAGCAGATTTATTTTTGTTGTGGGTGACATTTTCAGATGGTAGCTTGATCACTTTGTTTCATAATGATATCCTGCATATCTATTTTGGTGTATCTGTAGAACTTGAAACAAGCTACCTTTTCTATTCTTGTATTTCAAAGCCTCTGGTATCTCTTCCATTTCTGACTGTATAATGATATTGTATGTTTAAATATATATATATACATGAAGACATTTATATAGCAAATACACAAATAGAATGCTATTAGCTCGGTCCTTATGTAAAATAGCTTTTCAGGGTAAAAACCTTAAGTATTCAGATGGGCCAATCTTTCAACTATGTGGGCAGGCGATCTCTTTTCATACCCTTACAGCATTGCATTCAAAGCTGAAGTCACCCAAGCATATGATCATGTCCAAATTTAATTGTTCATGTAGATCCACTCTTACTCAGCAAATCCTTTAAGGCTGTCCTTAAGGTTACTATGTGTTACTGGACTGAGACCTTTAGCAGAAGACGATGCTAAGTTTGTGCTTCCTAAGAGTTCTACCACAGCAGAGACTGATTCACTAAAAAAGAAGTAATTCCCTGACTCAGAGAAGGGATGGGGGATGTGTTACCATAACTGAATTTTAAGGTCAAGGGAAATAATTGTGATTACTTTCCTCCCAATTATTCTGAGTCTCAGCTGAACATTTGTTGGATAATATTCAAAGGACGTTTCATAACCATTGCCATAAAACTGAATTGAAGGGATTATTCAGTAAAGGACGCTAGATGTTCCTTGGGAGATCATCTCCTGGTATTATTTAAAGGACATACTAAGTCATATTGTATCTTAGTTTAGTAAAGACATATAGATCTTAATTTATTACCTTAAAATGTCAATGTTAAGTTCTTTAATACAGTTTCTTAAAGGTATGAGGCATACACAATAGCAGTGTCCCTCATGTCTCATCCCCCTTTTTTTTATTTCAGACTAACCACTTGGACCCACTAACCCCTTTCAAGCAAATTTAAATAAAACCTACAAGTCTCAATACATACTTTCTTAAAATAGGCAGATAGAGCAAAGAGACACTCTGTAACATCCCAGTAATAGAAATTTTGCAGGACTCTGGTTCTTACCAGATGTCAGAATATCCACACAGGTGTTCATCATAACTAAGTCTGGTTGCCTCCAAACTTCTCCATTAATTTTTGCTGTTCATGAAAGGTTCTTCACAGTACCAGGGCTGTTTCTGTTGCATTCTGAGATTCTTACAGGTAAAACTATTTAAAAATATGTAGCCATATCATGCAAAGTGCCAAGCTCAACCACCTCCATTGATGGCTTCTTGTTGAACCACGTATTTCATTTATTCTTGTATTAAGATCTCTGCTCCTAGGGGTCCATCCTTCTATCATAGGCAAAGTAGGAATAAATCCATAACCCCTCTAGACATTGTCTCAGTATAGAAGTTATAAATAATTTTTTGAGTGTATGTAAGTGCACAGCTTTTAGTCTAAAAACAGAAACGTATTAAAGTTTCATTAAGAAATTCAAGTCAAATATTCCACTGGAAGAGTACTCCATAATAAAATCATACTAATTCCTTTCCTATGGCATCATTGCTGGCAAAGGTTATGCCTCCTGTCTTATTCACACCAGTTCTATTGTGTTACATGATTACAGAAGTAATGTCTTTTTAGGTCTGCACTGTGAAAAGTTAGAGATGCATTCGAGGACAGGATCAAGAACTAAATATTTTTTTTTCCTCCCATTATCTGCCATATGTACTGCATATAAAGATATAAAGATGATGGACGGAAATTAACACAAAAGGAGCTAATTCTATTCTCAGAATTTTGTCTGATGAATGAGGGAAGAAAAGACTGGTAGGGGGAGAAAGAGAGAGAAAAATATTTCCAGAAATAGTTAAGATAAAATGACTGATTTTTTCTCCATAAGGAATTTATGCCAAGCCATTCTTTACCCAATATTTTGATGTCTATTCTGATATACTTTACATATTTTGCTGGGTAAAATTAGTAATTTGCTGTAGATTGTTTGGTTGCACCCCTGTTCTGATTGGGCAGCTGACAGCTAAGTCACAGTATAGCTTTCCAAAGTAAGCAGGTTTAGGCAATTCTACTTGCCTTCTCCAGCCTGTAAAATTAATTTAGGCCTATACATTTCACTCAGCTGTCAGTTTTCATAAGCAAGATAGGGGCTTCACATTTCTCTGTCTTCACATTTTTCTGTCAAATCCTATTGAGATCGAGCAATGTGTTCAAAAGTACCTGTCATCTGTGACAGATGAAGACAGGGCACAGTCACCTAAGTCTTATTTCATACAGAAACTGAACTTCAAGAAAGAACACATTAGCTGAAACAAAAATATTTGGTGTTCCACTTTTGCAAAGTGAATGTATTTGTCAGTGCTATGACACAATATACGACCATATAAAGTCACAAAGTGTTGAATTGTACTTGCAAAGAACATTGTGATGTGAAAATGAAACTGCATTTTGAAAAAATTACTAAATATTCCAAACACTAAATGAAGTTTTTTAGCACTGGGGAATAATAAATAAATGTATCTTGCCAATCTCTCTTACATCGATAGGAAATCTTTCCTCTTTTAAATAGAGAGAGAAATTGTCTCAGACAATAATGTTACTGATATTAACAATAACAATTATTATCAGTAATAGTTAAGAGTTTTGTTAGAATTCTCATCTGTCATGGAGTTTAGTCAAAAATAACATTTTTTTCATATTTTAAAATTTAACATGGCACTGCTCTGTGTCAAAATCAAATACAACTTAAGAGGAAAAACTACATTTTGCATAATACATTGGTTTATGTCTTCTAAGACATTATCATCATTTGGCAGAGGGAGAAAGCATACGTACTTGAAGTCTATACATAGCACAGCTATCCACTGGGCAGGATAGGAACATCTATGAGAACATAGGTGTCATTTCTGTGAGAATTTTGCATCTTAGATATATCGTAGAGCTTTTAATAAAAAAACCCCCATAATTTAAACAATGTGAGTTAAGATTAAACTGTGACTCAGAGTTGGCAGAGCTGTTCTTGTTCTTCGTGCAGCCATGTTGGGAATAGAGGTGTTGTCAACAGCATTATATCCTCAGCCTCACACAGGGAATCTCAGCCACAGAGTTTGCAGGTGTGACCACAACTGTATTTGAGCAAAAATCTTCTTTAGAACAGTCATTTTATGTCTGATAAATGTTTCTGACTTGTAATCTCTTCTGCTGACTCTAGCTTGCCACCCTGACCCTGGGTGTTAACTTTTGACACTGGAGTTTCTTCCCACTCCTAGTTCCTGACCTTTTTCATTAGGCAAGACCATCTAATCCTTGTCCTCCTCATGTCTGTTCTAACCACTAAAATTCCTGTAATCCCCAACATAGTATTGTGTGATTTTTGTGGTGTAATTTTATGATGAAAACCTAATTTCAGGTTAAAGGTAAAACCAGAGTTTTAATTTTTTTTTTTATTCTCAAATGATAAAATTGCACTGGCTGAAGTGTAATTCAAAATGGATTTGCTGGATAAGCTAATAAGAAATACTAGATATTTAAATCTAAATGCTAACATCTAATAGTGTTGTTCAGGCATTTCTCAGCACCTGTTCACCACAGGGGGAAAAACTTCTGGAAATTTGAAGACAATTATAAAGCAAAAGTTTCATTTTCATTCTGACTGGGTCATAAAATAACATTTGATCAAGTGGTTTCACCTGATGAAAGACACCTTTCAGTAGTGCAGATATTAGCTAGCTTTGCTCCATTTTTATCATCTTTCTGAGAAGGGATTCATGCCAGAAAATATTAATAAAATAAGGCTTATCAGGTGTAGCTTTTGGGCCATTTGTCATTTCAGTCCCTAGCTTAGGGGGATCTCAGTGACAGACACTGGGGAGGGGAGGAATGTCTTGTGTTGCCTATAAATACTACTACAGGTGACTATTACTGGAACTAAGGTTTTGCATTAAAAGATAGCTTTACATCTGACGTTGTGAAAAAAGGTGCTCTTAACCCTCTTTCCTTTCACCCCTTGCCCTTTGTAAGGAAGGAAGCAAATGGGATTTAACCTGGATGATCAAGATAAAAATGGCCAAATCATGGAAAGGGGATGCTTATACATTGTAGAGTACCACAGGCCTAATTAGTAAGGTGGTAGTGGCTGTAAGCACACATTTCTGTCTCTGAATGTGCATGGAGTACCTGAATAGAATGTTTTATTCCATATGCCCCCTAAAATGCTTTATTCTAGGGGGCAGATTCGTGAAGAGTTTCTTGCAAGTGGAAGAATTGTGTATTTTTAATTATTTTTCTGTTACCTTTTTTTCCTTTCAGATGGCTTTGTGACAGTAAATAAGAAAGATCTGCATAGAAACTATAGTAATGTGGCCTCTTAAATCATATTTGAAAAAAATGAGATTCGGGAACCTAAATCTAATACATGTTACAAAGCAGTGTGCAGCTGTTCTTAAATCCCTCTTGTTTCCAGATTTTCCAAGGTATTAAGGCATCTAAAAATGCTAGGGTGAGTGAGAGGGAGTGTGGGGAGCCTGTTCAGTGTTTGATTTGTATCCATCTCATGGTATTCAGTGTCTAATGTTTATGTATTCTTTCAGTCTTCCACAAAATTTTGATTCTAAGTAACTGAGTCATCCAGTGCTTTGTAAAGGGGAAAGGGGATAGGGTATCTGGAGGGTGTGCTATACGCTGTATGCAATTAAACTCAGAATTTAACACAATCATTATCTGACATAATTAGATTTTCCAGTAACCATGAATGAGCTGACAGTAGGTCATGTTTCATTGAATGTTTTAAAATGAATATACTTTAGCATTTTATTGGCTATAATGTAACTATATTTAAGTGCCTGTCAGTATTTTCATTACGAACCATATTTTGGAAAATGGAGTTTATTTAAGCAGTATCTTTACTGTTCTAAATTTTCTCAGGCTGAGAGCTGGCATACAAGCTAGATGGGAAATATTTCACAACACAATTATGACCTCAAAGGAATTGAAACAAGCAAACAGGACGTTCACCTAAATTCCTAAAGTGCATCTTTAAATGCAAAATCTAGAAAACTCAAAGTGAACGAAGTATATTTTTTGTGTTTGGTTGGGTTTTTGTTGGTTTTTTTTCCCCATGTAACTTAATAAATGTGCAGAATAATCAGCTGGGGGGTGAGCAAGGTTTAAAAAGCAAAACCAAAATTAGATTGTCTGAGGCAGAGGGAGAATATATTATAGAACAGATCTTCTCCTGTTCCTCAGAAACCTTACGTCTATTAAATAACCTAAAATCTATGTAGTCAGCGCTTTATGAGCAGGTACAATCTAAGTGGAAAATTCATAAAGTAGTCACACAGGCTAAGTGACATATAATTTTTGTTGCAAATATATCTTCAAGGATTTGTGGAGTCATTTAATAACCACTGATATAATAATAACTCTTGCATGAGAAGGCCAATTTTAAACTTTGGAGGTCATACTTAAACAGCATCTTTAGCCACTTGTTCTGGAAAAGAAGACTCCCATGATGGAAACAAAATCATCTAAAATTATGAAACATGCTATTCTGTAGTTTTGCTGTAAAACAGATCAATGGAAAGTAAGTAGAGAGTCTTGAAAAGCAAGTAGGCAGTTGATTTATATTCATCCAGGAACAGGATTAAGCTTCCAGTACTAGTAAATAAGGTATTTCCACTTTCAGCTCCATATTCAGCTTCAATACCATTTCTAAAACATATAATACTTGCTTGAGTTAATCTACAATGGCTCTAAAGATCAATATAGTACCAAAGACTGTTACAGATTGGAACATTGCAGACATCCCATCAGTGCAGGTGCAAAGTGGTGAATTAGTAACATACATACAGAACTAATGGTAAATTATTTCATCATGTGGTATGAAATCTACCAAAAAAGCATAAAGTTAAAATACATAGCATGAATATGTCCAAGAAAGATTTTCAGTATGAAAATATTAGCAGAAAAGGGCCCTGACAGAATAGGTATAAATTATGTGGGAATATGAGACAAAGGAACAGAAAAGCTACAAGATTATAGAAAGTGGTTTTGTGGCTGTGTTTTATTTTTAAAAAGAAATTCACATTCAATTGTGACAACAAAATTACTGTGAAAGAACATAGTACTAGAGGCAAAAAAAAACCCCTTGAGCAACAGTATGTGTATTTCTGACATAGCATATGTTTGACTTGTCACTTTAAATTTATTTAAAAAAAGTTCAGCGTAATTTTAACTTGTCATTTGTTCTGCCAGATTTTCTATTGCCTGTCTCTGTAGTTCTAATGATGTTTCCAATTGGTCTGTCCATATTTCACTTAAGGTATTTGTTGCTGCTTTCGCTTCTTACTGTATTTGGTTTAGCTGGCAAAGTTTTGGGAGCAAGGGGCTGCAGGGGTGGCTTCTGTGCAAAGACAGCAGAAGCTGCCCTCATGTTGGACAGATTCCTCATATGTGACATTCACTTCTGAGCTGAACTTGATGATCCTTGTATCCTTTCCAACTTGGAATATTCAGTGATTCTGTGAAATAGACATTCCCAGCAGGATTCAAGACAGCCTTATCTCTGGGCAAAGCTGAGCCAAGTGGGGACATTGTTAGCAGCTTTCTGATACCACATTCAAGAATGGGTAAAAATGTTTTTCAACAGCAGCTGGGAGAGTGAAAATATGTAAGAGAAAGAGCCCTGCAGAGACCAAGGTCAGTGCAGAAGGAGAAGGAGGAGGAAGTTCTGCAGCCACCATTTGAGATTCTCCTGCAACCCATGGTGAAGACCATGGTGTGGCAGCTGTGTCCCTTCAGCCCATGGAGGACTGTGATGATGAAGAGATCCACCTGCAGCCTGGTGGAGGATCCCATGCCAGAGTAGATGGATGTGCCCTTGAGAAAGAAATAGCTCACAGATAGGTCTCCATAGAGTAGGTTTTCTGGCATGCTGGGACAGCCCATTCCTGAAGGACAGTACTCTGTACAAGGACCCACACTGGAGCACTGCTTGAAAAACTGAAAAATGTGGGAAGAACCCACTCTGGAGAAGTTCATGGAGAACTGTCTCACAAGGGTGGGAGCCATGCTGGAGCAGGGGAAGAGTGTGGGGAAGAAGGAGCGGCAGAAATGCAGCACTGTGAACTGACTATCCCTATCCTTGTTTAAACTGAGTGGTTTGAGCCATTTAAGGAATCATCATCAAAGGTGTCAGCAAAAAACAGGTTTTAGCATGAATTTGTGAAATTAGCAGAGTTCTGTAGCAAGGTTCACTCTATAGCTTGTGACATAGATAGAGCATATATAGGAAAATCTGAGAAGAGCTAATGTTGAATCTATTTTGGATCCACATGGAGAAGGGGATGCAAAAGGGTTAGGGTGCAAAGTCACCCCTTTCATTACACAGTGATTTATTGTGGTCAGGCAACTTCACAGCCAAATACAAGGGGAGTTTGACACAGACTTCCATGTAAGTTGGTTTTTTTCACCTTTCTGCCTTTGATTTACCCATATGTGTGCCATAACCCATTGCAAGCCATTCCCTCCTTTCAGAGCCTCAGCCATCACAAAGGATGGGAGCCAAGAGATGTGCTGTGCTGACTCACCTGCTTCTGACACAAATCAGTAATCACTGGTGGCAACCAGGTCCTCCTGCTGTTCCTTCTCTGTACCTTACCTTTCTGAACTCAGGCCATAATAATATTGCTCCTAATAAAGGGAATTTGCATGAATCTCTGTTACCAGCCCACAGCAGAGAAGAGGTTCCTTAGACTTGCTAACAAGATTCAGTTTACTTCCTTACACAGTCTACAGATGTTATCCATAGAAAGGAGAAATGTTGTAGCATTCTGTGGTAGTTATGTGTTAGTAATATGGCATCCTGATCACGGTTTCTTACTTCAGTTGTGGGAATTTTCAAAGATACAACACAAGAGTTTCAGACTTCACATTAGGAAGGATTTATTTACAGAAAAGGTAGTAAAACAGTGGAACAGGCTTCCTAGAGAAGTGGTTAATGCTCCATGACAGTCAGTTTTTAAGAGGTATTTGGAATCATATAATAATTAAGTCTGGAAAAGACCTCTAAGATCATCAAGTTCAATTGTCAACCCAGCCAAGTCCACCATAAACTATGTCCCTAGGCGCCACATCTACCTCCCAGGATAGTGACTCAATCCTTTACCCAGGCAGCCTGTTCCAGTGCGTGAAAATCCTTTCAGTGAAGAAATTATTCCTAATATCCAAACTATGCTTTCCCTGGTGTAACTTGAGGCTGAAGTGACTTTCTGTTGCTGTTCAGCCCATGACTCCAGCAAAACCCAGGGGTTTACATGCTTGGGAGGTCCTAGATGGAAATAGAAGATCCTGCATTAGCCTCTTGTGGATAATCCTGGATTTCTAACACAACAGACTAAGTTGGGGACTAAGACCCAACTGTACACTCACTTACTAGGCAGTGGAGAATTGGGCAATTGTCATTCATGCTGGGGGCATCATTGATCAGCACAGATCACACATGGATGGCAATGCACTAGTAAAGATGAGGGTGGGATTCATGGGAATGATGCATCTAACATCATGGTAATGGTTTGTTTACCCATCCTTAAGTCAGCTGAGGATTCCTTGCCAACTTTTGTACAAGATGTCAGCATGTTTTGAATTAACTCAAAACTCAGCTGGACACAGTCCCAGTCAACCTGAGACTGCTTGGGCAGGTGGTGGCATGAGACAATCTTCAGAGGCCCCTTTCAACCTGAATTACTATGTGGTTCTAAGCAACCAAAGCTATCATTATATGGAGATATAAAGTTTAATCTGTAGGTGGATACAGAATTGTTATAAAGGTGATGTTAAAAATTATTAATTTTACCTTTTCAGCCTATCAGGGCAGCAGAGCAAGGGAATCTTGCATCTGTTTACAGTAAAACTGTTTAATTTACAATTAAATTACCAAGAATAGCACTGGAAGCAAATTACCGTGAACAACCATTCTGGATTCATTTGTGAAGGTGCCTGCCAGACTGTGAATGTTCAGTTACCAGAAGTTAGTCTTGTGGAACCCAATAATGTCTAGTAGAATCATACTTCCTTCTAATCAAACATATGCATGGCATCAATCCAGGCAGTTTATTCATGACTCCTGACAATATACATTGACAATATGCATTGAGGCTGACTTGTATTAGAAAAGAAAGAGAAAAAAAATTAAAAATCTGTAGCAAATCCACAGACCTCACTCTGTTGAAGTGCCATCCTATAAAAAACACTTAATGAAACAATAATTTAGTTGTGCAAAGATGTTGACTTCATAGATTTTTCCTAAATAGTTTTTAAATATTCTGCCCATCACATTCCATCTAGGGTAAGAGAAAATTTGGGTAGTTTTATATTCTCACTGTCCTGTCTTAATAAATGGTCTAAAATCTGTAACATGCATTGCTGAGCCTTGGAAGAAAAAAACTACACTTGCCTTCAGAAATGGAGAGAGGGTTTCTCCATAGTATAAACACTTTTAGCTCTTCAGAAGTAGTTCTCTGGTTTAGATAAAGCAATTGAACTAATTAGCACTTCCTGTACTAGGGTATTTGGGATTACCCTTGGAGTTCAGAATTGTAAAAGTCTTTGTTTTACTGAAAAGTCTTTGAAGTAGCTTTAGACCAGTGAGCTTTTGTGATTTAGCTTTGGCTAACAGCCAAACTTTCATCCATCTGTTCAGCTACCCACCCCACATCCAGCCTCCAAGGGATGGGGTGGAAAATAAGAAAGAACAGCACTTAGAAACCTTGTGGGTTGAGATAAAGACAAGGAGATGCTTTACCAGTAATCATCACAGGCAAAACAGATTCGACTTCTGCAAAATTCATTTACTGACAATTAAGAGAAAGTTGCACGGTGAGAGGCAAAAGCAAATATGATAAACAATTCTCTTTTCTCTCTGCATGCATCCTGCCCTTTCTGCTGCCCTCTTCCTTCTTCAACTTCACTCCATTCCTGAGCTGCCCAAGAGGCGTGAAGAATGGGGGACTGTTTGTCAGTGCGTAACAGCTCCGCCTTGGGGCTCCTTCCTTCTCCTCACTCTTTTCCTCTTCCAGCCCGGACCATTCCCAGTGGCCGCAGGGACAGCGCAGCCGGGCCGGGCTCTGTGCCAGGCCGCAGGGCCATCCCTGCCGGGCCTCTCCTGCCCCGGCCCTGCTCCCGCTGTCCCCTCGGGGCTCGCAGCGCTGTTTCTCGCTCGCTTCCCCTGGCTCAGCCCTGGCTGCCGGGCAGCGTTTTGCCCTCCCTTGGCCAGGCTTTCCCCGGGGCTGAGGGGCTCAGCCGTGCCCTGCGCTGGGGCCGCTGCAGCCGCCGGCACAGCCCCGGCCCTGCCGCCACCAACGGGGCACCTCGGCCCGTACGGGAAGGATACTGCCCTGAGAGCATTTATTTTAGTTTAGGATCACATGGACAGCTGTAGGCACATGGAGGATTGCACAGCTGTCAACATCTGTACTGTACTAAACCTCTTCCAGCAGAGCTGAAAACCTGCTTCTGTTCCGTGACGTTTACAAGATTATTCTAGATTAGGTGCACATAAAAAAGGAGAGGAAAAAGGATAGCTGTATCATTTAGTGTATATTTTTATTACACCTTTGTCTGGATTTTTTTGGGTTTTCGTTTCTCTAGTTGAGCAATGGCTTTCTCTGAAATGAATGGGATAAGATAGCTTTAATAGGATTGTACCTTGTTTTTTTTTTACTTTTCTGTCTAAATTGTATTTCAGATCTCTTGTTAAGAAAAATAAGATTATTCTAAAAAGAGGCCTGTTTTTTTGTTTGGTTTTTTAAAAATTTTTATTGAGTGCAAGTAAGAAAACCTTTACCAGCTGTAAATTACACCACCCCAGACCAGAGCCCCGATCTTTAAATGAAGTGCTTATAAAGATTTAAAGTGCTCTTTTAATTTTAAACCAATGTATGCTGAGATGCCCAGAGCCCTGATCACTGCCAAATTTCACTTCCAATAAATTTAAATTGCTTTGTGCAAGACAGAGCAATTTAAAATTATTGGAGTGCTTTAAATTCCATACTGAAGTACCCATAAAATTTGAAGTCTTCCAATAATTTGAAATCACTCTACAAGTTGTACTGCAATTTGAGCCTATTTGAAAACAAACACCCAAGCATCCTATGCTTTAATTTGCAATGATAAGCAACATTAGAAAATGGCTGTTAATGATTTACAAGAAACACTGGCCTGGAAAATGGATGAGTCACCACCCTGGAGGTCTTATAAAAACCATGTAGATGTGACTCTTTGCAGAATGGTTTAGAAATGGGCTTGAAAGTGCTGGTTTACATTTGGACTTGCTGATCTTAAAGGTCTTTTCCAACCTAAACAATTCCATGATTTTATACCACTTCTCAGTGAATTAACTGAAAATTATCAAACAAAATGAGGCAGTAATAAAAGAAGAAAGTTATGCTTCTTTTTAAGACAATAGAATAGTAACAAAATAGTTTTAATAGAGGAATATGAGAGTGTGAGATTAGGAAAGTGGTGAATATACAAACTATTCATGTCTGTGACAACTACTTATAATATAGATGACTGCTGTTCAGCTGACCACATGCTAGTACTGAGCATGAACACACAAGGTATGTGGAGGCAACACATCCAGATGGCACCTGAACTGTGTTATATAACAATGAAACCAAAATCTACTCTTAACCCCACCAGTGTACATTTAGAAGAGCTTTCTTCACTTTAGGATTTGCTTTAGAAAACACTTAGTAATCTTAGAAGATGATGTGTGCCTTCCAGGTATCTGCACAGGATTGTATCCTGTCTTGTCTCATGCATCTTGAACAGATTTTAGTTACCTAAGGAACCAGGAAATTATAATACTAATAATAATAATAATAATAATAATAATAATAATAATAATAATAGTAATAAAAGTTACAGTGACAAGGTATTAATGTTTTGGCATATTATATCTGTTCTATCTTACACTGTCAACACTTTCGAAAAGCATACATTTAGCTTAGCTTAATTCAAGAAAATTTCAAAAGGAATTGTTTATTTGTGAAGAGAAAAACTGTTGATTATTTGCATTAATATTCTATGAGAGATAAAACCCTTGTGACGTTGTTCTGAAATGGAGATTTTCTTCAATCAAACAGGTAACAAAATCTATTGAATGGAGAAAAAAATAGATCAAACAGAATTAAAATACATTTTTATGCAAAACAAGAGGCAAAATTGCTACAGTTATTTTAATCTCATGAGGAGTCTTATTTAAGACCCACAATGAAGCAGGTCAGTCTTTACATTCTAATCTACTCCTATGTAGTATGTTCATTGTTTCTTTGTGCACCAAGCAAAACACTGTAATATACTAAATGACAGTTGTCAGTTTAACCTCAGAGAATTCATAAGGGTAATTAGCTTTTTGTTTATAAGCAAAGTCATGTAAAATTTTCACTTTAAACGTAATAGAAATACATTGTAGATACTTGGGACCACACCACACACCTGAGGAAAAATTTAGGAATTTTTTGCAACTGTGGAAGCAATGTTGCATAAGAAAAATCAAAATCTCAGTAGAAAAGGAAATTTAGCATCCTTTTAGAGGAACAGGTAAAATAAGTTTATTATATTTTAAAAAGGGCATTTTTGAGTGTTGCACTTGAGCAAATGTCAGTTCCATTACCCCAATCAAGGTTAAAGGAGCAGTTAATTTCGGCTAGAGATGGCTAAGAATGTTCTCTTGCCCATGCCCTACTTTAAGGCTAGGTGTTCCACTAGTGAGATGACAATTGTCTTTGTCACACATTTAAGGGACAGCAAACCTTGTTCCATCGCAAATACAGTTTATTACTTTTGTTGGCAACCTCAGTGTTTATTTGTACCTAGGCTAAGAGACTGAATTTCTGGGATAATCCATAGCCAGACAGAAGACAAAGTACAGCTCTTGGCAGTGTAGAGCCATCTATGACCCTCAGTGCTTCTTTTTCCTCCCTCATGCCTTCATGGGTGTGCTGCACAAAGTCTTCAACTAGATACAAGGATGCTCCCAGGTAAGTAAGAGAACTGATATTTTTTTCAAAGCTGTCACTGCTACTGAGAGAAATGTCAGTTACTGTGCCCTTTCTTTTGTTCCAGAGTAAATTTTCTACAACTAGAAAAACTTCGCTCTCAGTGAAAGGGCTACTGGCCTTTATTGTTTAAAACTGTCTCTGAACATTTCTATTTAGTGAAAGAGAGAAGAAAATTCAGCGTTGCCTAAGAGTGAATAAAGATAACTACATACACCAAAACTTCTTTTTTAAAAAATTATTTTGCTTAGAAGAGAGAGATCACCTTTATTCCTCCATATATATAAACTGACTGTGACAGGCAGCTAAGTAACACACAGCTGCTTTCTGACTCCCTCACAAAAATGGAATTACATTTAATAAACTTTAAAACTGTCTGCCTTAAAGTCAATAAAAGAGTGATATTTTCCTGAAATTTCCTGGAACACAAAAGGAGCCTGAAAAATTCATTGCACAAAATTTCAGACAAATTGATATATTGTAGGGCTTTTAAAAAGTTGGACAGGGAATGAAAAAGAAACAAACATCGAAGTTGTGACATGGCATTAAAAATTAGTAAATCCCACATATTTTGCATAGGACAGAGCAATCACCTTACTGGACTAAAGAAGGCCATGGAGAGAGGTCAGAGGAAGGACAGGCTGATTTAAATATTTTGGGGGAAGACTGTGATAATGTGTTGCATCTTCCCATGGGTTACCTGCTGTAAGATGCTGCTGAGGAAAAATTCTTAGACTAGATATGCCACTGTTGGTCCCACTCTAGCATTATCACCAGTCTTATATCTCTTTTGTGAGCTTTAGTAATTTGTGTCTTCAAGGTGCTTTATTTTCTAAATGGACTTAATTTTCAAAAACTGAGCTTAGAAAGCGAGCTCCAGCTTAAGTTTGTTATGAAAGAGGGTTTTTTTAAGGATTCTTTGTTCAAATAGTGGAATTTGTTAAAAGTAAGGATAGGAATTAGTCTTTTGTTTGTTTGTTTGTTTTTGTTTGTTTGTTTTTGGTTTGTTTGTTTGTTTGTTAGGGGTGTCTTGTTTTGGCTTGTTTTTCTTTAAGCCTTTGCTGAGCACATTAACATTCTTTATGTTTAGCATGATGCAGAGCAAGGTGATGAACATAACAAGACAAACAGACTTTAAAGATGGCCACAGTTTGTTTTGTAACAAATTCTCACCACTTAGAATTATTCTTAAACCTGGCATTTTGGTGTAATTATTCTTAAACCTGAC
Source organism: Passer domesticus (assembly GCF_036417665.1). Lineage (NCBI taxonomy): Eukaryota > Metazoa > Chordata > Aves > Passeriformes > Passeridae > Passer > Passer domesticus. The sequence goes on along the minus strand of NC_087474.1, from coordinate 82,131,153 downwards.
ATTTTAGTGAACCACACTCACAACAGATTATATCTTGTGTTATCCAAAAATGTCTCAGTGGCTCAATTCCTAGCAGCTATCTCCCTGCTTGACTAAGCAATAATTTTATAGTTACTGCAGGTCATACCAGGCTAAAAGCAGTCATTTAGACTTTCTGTCACTGAATAAGGATATATGTTCTTGCAACACTTTATCTGTTCTGTCTAAAATGGTAGTTAAACTTTGCATAACCTTAAAGTTTCAGATAATTCTAATTATAGGATTTTTTTTTTGTACAATGGGTGAGAGTTTTATATTGAAATTGCAAAAGTATGATTCATATGATTGCTGCAAATAGCACCACTTGTTGCTAAGTGAAAATCTACATTGGCAAGAGTGAGAACAAAAAGTTGATGTACGGCCAAGAGTGAGTGCTACTTCTTAACTAATCTAGAGGGAAAGAATAGCTGAGATTAAATGGAAAAGTAGATAATTTCAAGGTGACTTCTAATTTGTTGTTTTCTTTGGTGGGGGGGAGGTGATGCTTGGTTTCTTTTTAAACAAGCATAATGACTTATGTAGACAAAACAAATGTAGCTCTCTCCTATCTGGTAAAAAGCGCTGGGTACAGCACCATTAGATGAACTGGTGGAAATAGATAAGAGGAAATTAGTAAAGAGATTGTGAAAAAAAGTATCCAATTAAAAGAGAACAGCTTTGACATTAACTTCAGTATTGGGTAGATAATGGGATTCTTTTTGTATTTAAACAGCAAATAAAATTTTCAGAAGTATTGTGACACAAATAGCAAATTATGGGTATTCTTAACAGGTAGAATGTTAAAATAATATTCAATAATGTCTGTTTTCTGAAAACTAGAGTAATCAAAATGAATTTTAAAGCTGATATGTGAAGACACTATGTTATACATCAATGTAATTACAGACACCAGTGTTAATCTAAGAAGTTTACCAGTGGAAATGGCCAAAGAAGATAGAGTTTTGCAGTTCATTGCTGAAGGATGTGAAGTACTAATATATTATGCCTGATAATAACATCTTTTCTCAATAGAGAGAAATACCAGTACAATTGAACATGGGTTAATAAATCATCCTCTGAAATGCTCTGCATATTTGTGACCACTGACTTTAAAAGAATTAGAATTCAAACCAAAACAGGTACAGGATGAATCAGGAATTTGAGCAGCTTATCATAGTGACAGTGACTAGAAGACTATGATTTCTGTTAGAGGATAGAATTGTTCTTTCTAGTCTTATTCAGAGGTAAAATAACATGGGAGTTAAAAACCTACTTTACTTAAATATATTAACCCGGGAATATCTATATGCCAAAATAATCTTTTTTTCTGTGATGAAGATTAATTATTTTTTTGCACTGGTCTAGGGAAACACCTAAATATTTCATTGTGCTAGAGGAACACGAAGTCTATAAGTATCAATAGTCAAAATCTCTAGTTTTCCTTACTGTCTTTTATTCATAAGCAGTACATTAACTTACAATGTGTAATTAACATGGTTTTGAGATGAAAGTTCTAAAAATTAAATAATGGTATATAAAACACATACAAGGGAATATTTAAAGTTTTTTTTTTTCCTACAAGTTATTTTTACATGTATAGGTCAGTGCAAAACTTCTAAGACAATTTCCTTCCACTGTAAAGTATGATTTTTAATCCACAAAACATGTTTAGAGCTTCTCAGTATAGACAGAATTTTATTTAAAAATAAAGTCACAAAGGATTTTCAATAAAATAAAGATATTCTGCTTTGACTATATTGAAAGAATGCTTTCCATCTGTCATTCTTAAAATTTATGTTCAACATAAATGATAAATGAGAATATTCTCCCACTCTTTGCTTTTACAACAAAGTTTCTGCTTCTCTCTACCCATTTGTTGCATTCTCGTATGTTGAAAAGGTACTGAGAAAACTAGAAAGGAGCTAAGAGAACACAAGCAAATTCAGGAGGGAATTACAGATGGCTATCAGTAGGAAAATTGAAAGTGACAGGCTTGAGAATGAAAAAGAACTAAAAAGGAAAGGGTAAAACTAAGGTGATCAGTGAACCTTTCTGAATTTGAGTATCTCAAATTGGATTAAGCTGTTCACTTGGATTTTTAGTCTAGTATTCTGTTTCTACCATTAAGTGGATATTTAGGAATGTGCCAGCACAGGTAGTTGGATATTTGTGGGGAAACAGAATACATACATTTCTATAATATAATGAAATCTCCAATTTTAATGTTGGCCTATATCTGTTGAATATATTGGAAAAGTTCCTACAAAATTGGAAATTTTAGGATTTTGATCTAATTGGTAAATTATGGGAAATTCAGTGGTTTTGATTTCAGTGAAATTTAGTTGAACTTAGACAGTACTGCTACGTAAAACGGCAGATTTGCAGCAAGGTCACTAATGAAGGCATCCTGTTCTACTAAATATTGATTTATTCCATATCCCATAGAATTTTCCCATAGGCCTGTTACACAGAGTCATAGAATCATTGATTTTGGAAAAGACCTTTAAGATTATAGAATACACCTGTTAACCCATCATTGTAATGTCCACTACTATACCACATCCCCAGGTGACACATCCAGATTATTCTGACCACTTCAGAGGGTGGTTAATCCACCACTTCTTTTGGTGGATTAACAAGCCTATTCAAATGCTTGTCCACCCTTTCTATGAAGAATTTTTTCCTAATATCCAATTTAAACCTCCCTTGCCACAGCTTTAAACCATTTCCTCTTGTTCTGTTTTCTGTTACCTGGGAGAAGACACCAACTCCCACCTCACTACAACTGCTTTTCAGGTAGCTGTATAGAGTGATATGGTGTCCTATGAGCTTCCTTTTCTCCCACTAGACAATTCCAGTTCTCCCAGCCACTTCTCAGACCTGTGCTCCCGATCCTTCACCAGCTTTGTTGCCCTTCTGTGGATGTGCTCCAGCACCTTGTAGTGAGGGGCCCAGAACCAAGAATCGAGCTGAAGGTGTGCCCTCACTAGGTCCAGGGGGATGATGACTTGGTCCTGCTGAGCACACTATTTTTGTCATAAACCAGGATGCCTTTGGCCTTCTTAGCCACTTGGGCACATGCTGGCTCATGTTCAGTTGGATGTCAACCAGCACCCCTAGGTCCTTTTCCATCAGGTACCTTTCCAGCCACTCTGCCCCCAGCCTGTAGTGCTGCATGGGGTTTTATAGCTGAAGTGTAGGATGAGGCATTTTATTAAACCTCATATGATTGGCTTTGCCCCATCAATCCAGCCTGTCCAAATGCCTTTGCAGTCTTGTTGCCTTCCAGCAGATCAACACTGGCACCCAGCATGGCATCAACTCTAAACTTACTGTGGGTGCTCTTGATCCCCTCATCCAGACCATAGATAAAGATATTAGAGAACACTGGCCTCAGTGCTGAGTCCTGGGAAAACTTACTTGTGACCAGCATCCATCACTGCTCTTTGGAGTTGACCATCCAGGACATTTTTAACTCCTTGAAGAATACACCCAGCCAAGATGTGAATGGCTAGTTTCTTCAGGAGAAGTTGTGGAAGACAATCAAAAACTTTACTAAGATCCAAAGAGATAGCATTCACAACCTTCAAGTCACCTTGTCATAGAAAAGGACAAGGAGACAAGGTTAGTCAAGCAGGACTTGTTTTTTATAAACCTATGGACCTGATATCCTGCTTGTTCTGCACATGATGTATGATTATACTCAAGATGATCTGCTCCATGATATTTGACAGCACAGAGGTCAGGCTGAATGGCCTGTAATTCCCTGGATTCTTCTTCCGGCTCTTCTTGTAGATGGGTATCCACATTTGCTAACCCCCCAGACATCTGCTGAAAAATTAAGGAGAGGGGCTTGGTGAGCTCTTCTGCCAGCTCCCTCAGTACTCTGGGGTGGATCCCATCTGGCCTCACAGACTTGTACAGGTTTATGTGGAACAGCAGGCTACTATTTCTTCCTGGATTATGGGGACTTCACTCTGCTCCTCATGTCTGTCTTCAAGCCATGGCGGCTGGGTACCCTGAGGACTGCTCAGTTTTGCTACTAAGGCAAAGAAGGCATTAAGTCACTCAGCCTTTTCTTCATCCTTTGCAACTCTATTTTCCCCTGCATCCAATAAAGCATGAACATTCTCCTTAACCCTCGTGTTGTTGTTGACATTTGTAAAAACATTTTTGTTGTCTGTAATGGCAGTACTCAGATGAAATTCTAGTTAAGCTTTTGAGCTTCAAATTTTCTCTCTGCATAATATCATGACATCCTTGCAGTCCTCCTGAGTGGGCTGCTCATTCTTCCAAATCTCATAAACTCTCATTTTTTTCCTGAATTCCAGACAGAGCTCTCATCAACCAGGCAAGTCTTCTTCCCTGTGGCTCATCATTTGGCAAATGGGAACACTCTAGTCCTCATTTTTTTATCCCCTTCCCCTTCAAATCTAGTGTAAAGCTCTCACTGTAAAAGTGTAAAATTATCTCTGCTAAGTCCTGAGGTTTTTTTCCCCTTTGAGACAGTGTACCCCATCTGTTGCCAGCAGTCCTGATGTTGCCTAAACCGATGAGTGATCAAAACCCCTAAAATTCGGACACTGGAACAGTCGAAATGCATGTGTGTAACACATCAGGGGAAATGATTGCTTGTTTCTACATTAAGACAACAGGTGGCAGACAATGAAATTTCATGCTGCTTGCTTTGAAAGCTAAATAGGGATCACTGGAATTTAGGATGAGAATATGTACAATTTTGAAGAACATTGACTGCCTGTAAACTTTTAGAACTTTGCTGTCTGGATGGAATAATACTCCAGTCAAGTACAGATTGGAAAACATGTAGCTGGCAAGCAGCCCTGATGAAAGGGACCTGGGAGTGCTGGTTGGCAGCAGCTCAGTGTCAGTCAGGAGTGTGTGCCCTGGAAGTGCTGAAGCAAACTCATATCCTGGAGTGCACCGAACACATCACCAGCCATCAAAAGAGGAGATTGTCCTGCAGCATTTGTGTGGTCTCACCATGAGTACTTACGAAGGATGGAAGGTCCTTGAATACGTCCAGAGGAGGGCAGCCAAGCTGATGGAAGGGATGGAAGGAATGTCTGATGACAGGTGGAGGAGAACACTGGGCTTGTCTATTTTGAAGAAAAGGAGGGTGGAGGGAGACCTCCTTTCTCTCTACAAATATCTGAGGGATAGAAGAGAGGGATGTGCTGATTTCTTCTCCCTGTTATGCAGTGACAGGGTGCATGTGAATAGCTCACAGATGCATTAGAGGAGGTCTTCTCTAGTTCCACACATCTGAGGAAGATGCCTGATGCCATGACTCTACTCTGTTTTGTTTGAATGGACTGGAAGAGGGGTTTCTTTATGGCTAGCTCTCCATGGAAAATATAAGAAATTAAAGTTATCATCTGAGAGGGAGAGAACAGCATAAGAATACAATCTTACAAGCCTTTTTGCTTCTGCTACTGGTAAAAACAAGATAAAAACCCCCAAAAAACCAAAGAGGTGATTTTCCTACTAAACCTTGACAGGATAGGTAAAGAGGACTTATACATGGAGTGGAAAAGCCAACAGAGTAAATCAGTATCACTACCTATTTCCAACTGCTATTGATGATTTTTAGTTCAGTTTTGATACCCAGCTATGGGGTTTAGCAAGTGTTAATGTAACAAATTTGAATACCTGGATGATGGGTTAATAGATATGTCATCATTGATCTCAAATTTGATGTTCAGTTTTATAACTTTACATACATAAGCTACATGGGATCTGATAATTTCTTTTTATTTACCATAATCTATCTTCTGTGCATGTGCACAAAATGAGGGAAGGAGAATTAAAATACTGTTTTACTTGGCTCTTAGGTAACATTCTTTCATACTGCTTGAACTATATTTCTTTCAATTGTCTATTGCATTTTAAATTTCAGTCAGTATTGAATCAAAAAACACATATTTGTGTTTTATTTGCATAATGTGCTTTGAAGTATTTGGCAGGGAAGCTTAATGCCCTTCTGTCACTATTTCATATGAAATAACTCTCAAAATTTATTTACACATCCTTTGGTAATTAAAAAATATTTCAAATAGAAAAAGTGTTGTTTGAAAGACAAGGTTTGCAGTGCTGGAATTTTCAGTTTGCAGATAATTTCAAAAAGTAATGTTCAATCTTTTCACAATGCAATTTAAAGAATGATTTCAAAATGTCATGAAACATTACAGGAAAGAGTGACTTCAAAACCCGCTGATTTTTTTTCCCTCCAATTATTAATGGGTTATTGCAAAGCAGCCCCTTCAAAAGGGACCTTTAAAAAATTACCTTCTGTCATCAATACTTCATTTTCCACATATTATTAAACTAAATTGCATTTTAGGAATGAGAAAGATATGACTGTAATTCATTGTCATAATTCTATGTCAAAGTTCCAAAGTTCCATTAAGAGACAATTCTGTCTTCCCTGTCCTCTTTACTTGTCTGTCAGAACACTTCCATTGGAATTGCAGTGTTACTATGTACCTTTCAGTGTATTTTGCAGAACATTCCACTGTTCTGTATTTATTAGTGCACCAAAAGTAACTGGAAAAGACATGTTGTCTTGTTTCTCTTTGGCCTGACAGTCCATGTAAATATTGCTTATTATTCAATGGTCTTTAAGTAGTGCACACAACACTACTGATTGAACTTGAGCCTAAAAGCACCAAAGTTCAGCTGCTTTATCACAGTAGGGCTTCCTTTTCTTTTTTCCATACCCTCCCCGTACTTCTTTGTATCAGCATGAAATGACCCTAAACTAGCAGAACACCCAACCTGACAGGATTTTTTGAGATAGTGCTGTAGTATTAGTTCTTACATCACTCATCCTGTTGGCAGCAAGCATCAGAGTCATGACCAGAAGGTGACAGAGATCAAGAATAGTGAGCAGGGGAAAACTCTCCTATGCCATGATGGCAGTCAGCTTCTGCAATGCTCCCCTGAGGTGTTCAACACATGGCACAGCTGGAGGTATTTCAGTCTATTGTAAATTACAGCAGATGTTTAAACCAGCATGTGTCCCATCCACCATTATCTAGAGAAGGGGGTTAAAGCTCTCTGTCTGTTTTTACTGATTCATACCTGGGACCTAAGGCAAATATTACCTCCTTTTTAAATCTGCTGTTTGAATTAATATGTATTTACACACCTGAACAAAAAATAGAAATCCTATAGAAGAGAATAATATTACATGTTTTAATTTGAAATAGATTTTTTTTAAACAAAGCAGAAAAGACAGGAAACAATATCAAAATTAAAAACTCTCAACATTTCATCAGTTTGAGACCAGACTGCATCCGTGTTGCAGTACTGTATATGAAACAAACCTATGCTGAATTTCCTTTTCTGAATTAAGCCAAAGGCTTTTAATAAAGATCAAGTATAGAAAAATGTTAGCCACTTCATTCCACAGAAATAGTGATCAGAATGTTTGCCATTGCAATGCAGCACCAGGCATGCTGTTGCCGAGTAACACTGGACAGGAGAAGGTGTCTGAGAGCTGGTGATATATGTCAACCACTGCAATATCAATTGGCAAAACTGGCTGTACTACATTTCAGGGGAATAAATAATGGTCAGAAGCTTTCTCAGTGTCTGTGTCAGGAAAAGTAAAATAATTAAAGTACTGAAATAAATAAGTTTTAGTTTAAGAACTAAGTATAGTACTAAGTACTAGTATACTAAGCTATTAAAGGGCATGAAGACCATAGTCAATGCAATATAGGTACTTTTTAGAAGGAAAAAAAAAAAACCCACACTGAAAAGAAGGCAAATAAGGAATCTGGGACTATGCTGCAGAACTTCCTCTCTATTTGGGCTGACCTGATAACAAGCTAAGGCAGAACAGAGTTAACACCTTTTACAGCAGACCTCTGTTAATCTTTATTGGGACCCCAAAAACATGAATGCCCTTAAGAAAATGATTAAGCTAAACATGTGAAGGGAATTAAAGCTGTTTTATATGGCTATCCAACTACCCTTTCACAGCCATCATTTTCTGGCCATATATTAGAACTTGGTGAACTCCTTGAAATAGATTGTGCATTATGTTTTAGCAGAAACCTGTCTTCCATCCAAAAATACTTATTTGATAGAAAAAGACTCAAAAGCTAAATATGAATCCTCCAGTCTTGCAACACTAGGAAGCAGACACAGATATATGATTAAGCTGTAGGGAAAGACTGAAAGTTGATAATGATATAAGGGAAAGAAACCACAGCTTTCCTTAGCAGATCCTGAATAGCACAGCCAGAGTGGGGGCGAACACTGAAACTAACTGAAAAGATCAGTGCAAGATATGTATTTATATCCTGTAGGATTGTCTCTGATATCTTACAGAATCCCAGCCCTAGAAAGAACTCAGAATAGACCTTGTTCACCTTTCATTATAGAAACTGTGGAGAACTAATGTAACTGTCAAAAGAAAAAATACCAGCAGAACTCATGAAACCTAGAAGGCTACCCAGGAGAGCTGCAGGAGGGGAAGGCTCAAGACTGGTTCTAGGAAAAGAAAAGGCAAGTTTAGAATTCCAGGTATCTTTGCAGTGAAGCAACTTCCAGCCCTCTGAGGACATTTGAGGCAGGGGTTAATATTTTCTCTCAATGCAGAGCAATGTGTGAGAGAGGTATATTCTGCTGATACATGTCTTCACATTCTTAACAGAATCCTTGGCAAAGTAAAAATATTTCATAAAAAGTGAATGGAAGATCTTTAATTGTCTTATATATCTGGTGGAACTACTTAATCAAGACCTCAATTTAGTTCTTGCAAATAGATTAGTCTTTACGAATCAAAGACAAGGTGCTGATCCAAACTCCAGTGACGCTGCTGGAGGCAATTCCATTTCTTTAGCTAATGTATTTTTTTGGCAGAGAAACGGTCTTGTTTCATTGTTAAACTACTAGAAAAATAAATTAAAGAGAAGTCATGTTTCTGTTCACAAGGAGGGTGTTTCCTGATTAGCTGAAGCTAGTAATTACCTTTAAAATGGAATCTTTTTAAAAAGTGAAGATTTTAGAGCATCAAATGTACAACAAAGGCTATTTTATAGCTGTCCCTTGAAGTCTTATTGCAAAGGCAGTCACCCTATAAAATGTTATTAATTATAACTATAAATAGGAACTTAGGAACTACCTACAGAATGCTTATGTGGGTTTGACAGCATTTTGGATACTTTTTTTTTCTTTTTTTAATAGAGATGATAGTTTTAAATTACTGAGCATGGCAAGCTTTGGAATATGTGCTTGATTTCCATAAGTAGATAGTTACAAGGTTAACCACACTTTTTGTGGAGGGCTGACTTTGGCTGGCTGCCATATGCAACACAGCTGCTGTATTACTCCACCTCCTCAACTGCCCAGGAGAGAAAACAAAGAGTCGAGATAAAGGCAGAGAGATCCTTTTCCTGCTACTGACATGGGCAAAACAGATTTGACTGGGGAAAAATGCATTTATTGACCATTAAAAGTGCACTACCATTAAAAGTGGTGAAAAGCAAGGAGAAATATTAGAAAACGCACCTGACACTCAGCCCTTCCCTCTTCTCAAGCTCAGCTTTGCTCCTTCTCTCCTGACTCACGCCTCATCATCCCAAGCAAAGCTGCCCCCAGTCCATCGCAGCTCCTCTCTGCCATTTCTTCCTTCTCACATTTCCCCTGCTCCAGCGTGGGGCCTCCCCACGAATCGCAGGGACAGCGCAGCCGGGCCGGGCTCTGTGCCAGGCCGCAGGGCCATCCCTGCCGGGCCTCTCCTGCCCCGGCCCTGCTCCCGCTGTCCCCTCGGGGCTCGCAGCGCTGTTTCTCGCTCGCTTCCCCTGGCTCAGCCCTGGCTCAGCCCTGGCTGCCGGGCAGCGTTTTGCCCTCCCTTGGCCAGGCTTTCCTCGGGGCTGAGGGGCTCAGCCGTGCCCTGCGCTGGGGCCGCTGCAGCCGCCGGCACCGCCTGCATTTCTTTCGCAGTGTGATTTTGTAATTGCTGTGGAACGGGATGGGTGCTTTAAATCTGGCAGTTCGCAAAGGCGTTAAGAGCACTCACTTTTCTTACTGTTGAGTAACTGTCGAAAGGAAAAGGTGGAGGATTTTTGATGAATAGGTGAAGAAAATAATACCTGTATTGTGTTTGGACAGGAATATGATCACGTGTCACTGCAATAAACCTGTTGCAAAGTAATGTTTTTGACTTGCTAATGACTGGATATTTCAGAATAATAAAAAAGACTGTTGCAGCTTCCTTGCAATTAACTGAATGTAAGCTTGTGATGTTATTTGAATGTAAATCCCACATTTAAGGATTTTTTTTGTTTTGGTTTGGTTTTGGAATTTGTTTATTTTTTAATAAATAAATTTTGGATTAACATATGCCTTTGACATCATGACAGTATAAGCATTCTCAGTGCACTCATTCCCGTCACAGGTGTGTTTTTTTAATAGCTCAGGATCTGTGGCTGCATCACCTTTTCAGTCAAATAATCTGTATTCACTTGATCAAGTCCATTGCAATAATTTTTACTGACCTTTTTCGGCCACTGTCTGACTTACTGGACATCAAACTTCTTATGTGGATTCCCTAGATTAATTTCAATTTCAGATCCTGAAACTGAGTACACTTTCCCTGTTCTGATGTTTTTCATATGGAAGTACTGTGCAGGGTAAGTTTCTAGCACTGGTAGGAAATATGCTGACTTTTGGTAAAGAAACTTATTCTTTCATTCTAAAATAACAGCCCTTGAAATAAAAATGAGCCAGGAAACTTGATGAAAGAACAAATAGAATATTTTTTTGTGGCAAAGATATTAATATATTTTGATGATCAACATGTTACTAATACATTGAGAGAATGTTAATGGATTTCTTTACATAATTATGATTAGCAAAACCAGAACAAAGTAGAATACGTCACTGCAAACCAATTAGGTAGAAAGTGAATAACCTGGGAATTACAATTAGGACAAGCAACACAGAAATCACTCTGTTGAAGACAGCACTGTGACCCTGATGACATCTTTGTCCCCTTCCCACACTCCATCTCTGTTCTACAATGATTACACAATGGAAAACTATTTCCAGGGGGTTTGCTTTTTCTGCCCATCCAATTGATCAAACTTCATTTACTTTCCTTGTGAATTAGAACACAAGTCAGCCTTCATCATCACTCTGGCTATTTCTAGAAAAAATAAATTCATCACAAACATTGATCCAGTGGTTTCTCATTAACCTCTCAGGTTCCAGCATTCATCCATTTGCAGACTTTCTAAGTAATAGATTGCCTTAGAATCAAAAAATCCTACCCTTGAAAATGTGTCTGCTATCCTTTTTAATATATATTTCTATCGTATGGAAATGGTCCCACCACATCGCTTGGCAATTGGTTTCAGAAATCATGTGGATGGGAAAAGAAAAAAAATTTTAGCCTCTTGCACATTTTTTAACTTTTGACTAATATTGGTGTAATCTTTTTATTTTGACAATGCAATATTTAAACTATTATCTCCCGTTTGTGGTCTCTGCACCATACCTGATTTCATGGATATTTATTAAGTTTTTAGTGATCTCTACATCTGTCCTTACAAATCTCCATTTTTTTTTTTCTCAAAAGATAAATAGAGCAGGACTCATCAGTGATTCCCATATCAGAGCTATTCCTTATATCCAATGATATATATTGATTTTTTTTCCTAAACTTTTTTCCCCCTAATCATTTTTTTAATGTCTAATACAGCTATAGGCTAAACTGTATTTAAATCATACAATGGGTATGTTGCTAATGCAGGATATGGAAAAACTAAAATAATCTCCTTGCTCCTTCCAATGCTTTCTACATTGGGACATGTTTGAAAATATTTTTTTTCCATGACATCCATTGTTTTTGAAACTAAAATTTATTACATTAAATAGCTGTGAATTTCACTTCTGCTTAGAACTAGCTTATTTCCTTTGTATAAACAAACATCAAGGAATCAGTTCTTGTTGGGAATACACATTTCTAAGGCAAGCTTGTGTACTACTATTTCTTTAAAATCTCTGCACAACTGAAAGAGAATAAAGGAGCCATTGTTTTGAACTATAGTTCGGAAAAGCAATATTATCAGGTGTTTGGTTGATAACAAACCAAATGCCTGATAATATTGTGGTAACTGTCCATTGTACAGAGGATGGAAATCTAGAAGTACCAGACTTGCAGAAAATTTAAGCAGAATGAATTCTGTGTTCCCACCATACTTCCACAGTGTTTTGAATTAGTACCAGGAGAGAATATGTGCCTGGAAGGAAGCAGATGACTCTTGAGGAATTAAGTTTCACTGGAAAGGCAGACTTGACAGCGATAAGAAAAAACTTGTTCTTTTTAAGTTTCCTTCCCAAAATTGTATTTCTTGAGTAGTATAGGAAAGAATTGATTATGTTATCAACATGAAGATATTGAATAGGACCTGAATTAAAAGCCAGCAACTGTACCTTTCATGGGGAAAAAATTCAAAAAACAGAACTGGATGAGAAGCTTTGGATCCCACTTTTGTTTTGCATCCAAAGCTGTTCTTTTGATTTGTTGGGGGTCTTTTTTGTTTGTTTGTTTGTTTGTTTTGGGGTTTTTCTTTGTTTGTTTGTTTTTGATTGCTTTAACTCTTCCTAGTAATTCAGGAGAAGGAAAGCTAAGATTAAGAAGGCTGTATTTCCCACAGAGGTTTTGTAGCATAACTTGTCACAGTGATCATGGCACAGAACAAAATGTGCCCGTCTATCTGTTTATACAAGAAGTCTTTCTTCTTAACAAGGGAAAAAGGCAAAAAATAGAGAATACCCCCCCACATGGTTTCAATAGCTTCATCATTCCCTGCTGAAAAATTGTACTTTTCATGTAACTGAAAGATAAAATTCTTTTCAATATTTCAGCATTTATATAATCTGCTCAGGATTTACCTTAATTCAGATGCTAGTCCTGTTTTAACTCTCTGCTCCAATCTCGACAACTTCTCTTTTAGGCTAAAGTTCTCATAGGAATTAGGGAGTTTACATAAAGGATGGATAATGACAGTCACAACTGGCAAAGCACACTTTTTCAATACATGTGTTCTAAAGTCTGAGAAGTTCAACAAGATAAGAGTGATAATTAGCACACAGGATAACAGCAATAATGAAGTGTACAGGAAGATTTTGCTAGAACGAAGTCCTAAAGAACCACTAGGTAATAGCAAACAAACCCACTTATTGTTTCTTACATTTATAGGTAAGAAACAGTAAGTGCTATTGTTTCTTACCTATAAATATTTTCAAATAACTAAACCACTATGAAATATTTTATATTAAAATAACTAAAATTAATCTTAAATAAATCAATTACTATTTCCTGCATGCTGACTAGTAAAGGAACTGTACAGATCTGTAGTGATTACCTATTGATCTTGTTGAACCCTGAACCAAGAATTTCTTGAATATGAAATACGGCTTCTTATCCTGTTTAATTTTAAAATAACAATCAGACTTATAGATATTGCACAACTAACAGAATCCAAAAAAGGCTCACATGCAAACTATATAGATAAAAGTTTGGGGTTCCTGCCACTGTATATTTAGCTGACAGCACTTAGGCAGTTCTAGTTTCTACATTAACATTTTTTCAAAACATATTTTAAAAGTGTTACTGTTCAAAAAAAAACCACTGCAAAAACATTTCGGGGATCAATATTTATCCTGCACTAAGATCTTAAAAATCTTATATAATTTCCAATTTTAAAAGCTAGTACAAAATTAGTTACTATAAATTGCATGCTATGCATTATAAGCTGCATTCATATGGAAATTCCTCTTAAATCAAGAAACATTTCTTGATTGAGTCCACATGGAAATTTTGTGTTCGGAGGAATTTTTCCCTGATCACACTGGAGTGCCTCAGAGTAACTATATATTGAAAATCTCACTCTGCATTCATTCTTTTATAAATGTAGACTAATAGGCATTTAGTGAGAGCATTGTTTAATGAACATTATAACAGTAACAAAAAATAGCTCTCATTTCTAGTATTCATAGTAGAAAAGCATTTTGCTTAACACAATTCTTTATTTATAAAAAAAAATGTTTCAAGTTTAACTTTTTTATTTCTTACAGTTTTTACTTAGGCAGCTGAAAATTATCTGCTAGGTTTTGAGACTAGTAGCTGAAAAACTCAGACATTGGCATGGGCAATGCTTTTCTGAATCAAACTAATAATTTTGCTGGTTAGTGCTTCACAGTAAAGCTCAAGAATCTCTGCAAGAGACAATTAAGACGTAACATTTCCAGACAGAATTTCCTCCCAGCTCTTGACAGTTAGAGGTCAGTCTGGCCTGAAATACAGGGATTTATATCTTTCCCTTGGGTCCATTATTTTGTACATGGTTAGAAAGCTGAAAATGGATGTTAAAATTCATTTGAACTGCTGTGTGGGATCAGTTAGAATTCTTAATTATGTTGTCCCAGGTCCACAAAAAGATCCATAGAATGTAGGTGCTCAAAGCTGTCACGTACTCTGCAAAAGATGCAGGTGCCTTATGATCCAGTTGCAGCATTTCAAGTTAGTAAATTTCCCTGAAGACTATTTCTTCTGCCCTGATCTTAGCTGGGTTTCCTTACAGGTTTGATTCATTACAAGTATATGATTAGTTCTATAAGAGGTTTATTTGGAAGCACCATCAAGAAATAAGGAAAAAAATGCTGTTCAGGAAATTGTTCTGTATAGAAAAGATAACTCTTGTGTTTGGACAAGAAAACATTTGAAATCAGGTCATCCACTGGCTTGAATGGGCAGTGTTCTGCTTCACTTCAAGGAAACTTTTCTGTTTTGGTTTAGATCAGACAAAACCCAGAATTTTACCAACGTTTAAAAGCACATTTCCTAGAAAAGTCACTTAGCTTCTCATTATGCCCTTCAGTAGCCTTGCTGATACGAAATTGAACACATTTTAGAGAGATAGTAACAGGTTGAAAAAGTACTACCTCCTACATATTAGAGTGATTGAACATTGCAAATTCTCTACAGTAATAAAATAATTACAGAACAAGAAACCTTATTTCATTTTAATTTTCTTTAAAAGAAAGCTTTCATAGGAGAGCAGTAGGTCTTTGACCTGTGGCAGAATGGGGGAGCGTGAGCTGTGCAGAAAATTAATTGTATCACGTAGAATAGCCTTATCCTAATGTTGCCAAATTTTGATAATTCTCTAAACATGGACAATGTTTCAGGTTTGGAAAGAAGACTTTCCAAAGTCTTCTTTCCAAGCCTGAGGGTATTAGGCAGAATTTTTCCACAAATTGAGCATGCCACGGAGAAAAGCAAAAATAATTCATGCACTAAAATTTACATAAACCCTCCTATCTAATGCATAGTCACCACCTACATAATACAGTCATTTAGCTTGCGCTACTTTGTGCAGTACTTCTGACTGCATGGGCTTCTTTGAGGGTCTCTAGTGGTTTCTAGAATTGTTTTGGGAGGTGCCCCCTCCTCAGTTTCAAGTGAAGTTCAGCTTAGCATGAAACACAAGATTGTTCCAAGTAAGATATGATCTGCAGCCCCAGCCTCATTTCTTAAAAAATTGACAAACAGGACATAAAATACAAAGATTTCCATAAACATTAAGCAACATTTGCTAAACACACATGATAACATCTATTTGCATTTAAAAGGGGGTTTAAAGGTAAGAGTGATACCATCAGATTACATTTACAACAAAATAAAAGGAGGAGACTGAGAATTCTGCTTAAAGACATGATTAGGACTTTCATTTTCTTAAGGAATATGTTACTTGCGGATCTAGACATAGGGACAAGATTTATCTGCTCTGTGGGAGAGCGGGATTGAATGGTTCTGCATTTCTTTTTATCATGACCTCATAGTAGTTATGCCTCTAGTAAGATAATTTCTGTTTTCTAAAAGTTGAAATGTGGTGACTTGGCAATTCCAGGGAGCTGTTTCAGGGAGTGGGGGAATCTGCCCCCTCTTCACCTCATTGTAGACTGCTTGCATGTCTTAAAATGTGCATGCTGTTGCTTGGTACAGTACATTGACATTCCTTTCTGTCTGTTTGTGAGTGTGTTAACCACTGTTCAGTGTTCTTATAGCTGCTTTATATTCCTGTGCTATGTGTATTTTGTGGTATACTTGTGCTCTTCAAAAGTACATCTTGTACCCAGAGTCAATGAGGCACCAAGTGAGTGAATTTCATGTCAAAATCTACAATTACCTTGTCCATCTCCAGACAGACCATGCACACATTTTTATAATTAGAAATTCTCAGTTCCTCTTCTGCTTTTTATTTAAATCATTCTTGCTAATGCCTGATATGAATATTTTTACAGACATAAAATGCAAAAAACCAAAACTGCATTGGGTTTTGGTTTTTTTTTTTCATTAAGGTAGTTAAGGATTTAACTGTTCAAATTTTCACTTATAACTTATTTTGTATCTGAAATTTTACCTGGCATTCACTTGGGAAGATAAAAATTTAAACATGCAAACTGCTGTTTGAAAAGGGTCGATTTCTTTATAGCTGTAACACCAAAAAAAAAAAAAAAAGAAAAAAATAAAAAACAAAACAAAACAAAAAAAAAAAACAACAAAAAACCCAAACCAAACAAAAACAAAAACAAAAAAACCCAAACAAACAAAAAAACCCCACAAAACCAAAAACTAAGAAACAAAAACATCAGCAACAACAAGAAAACCCCATTCAATCCTTCAATATGGACTCCGGTTTTGCTCAAGAGAAAAATCTTTTAAAAAAGTAAGAATTAGGTATGTAAAACCAAGCTATGTGTGATAGACTCCTTCATAAAAATTCCCACTCAAAACTCACCCATGGGTGTCTTACAAATGAAGTCATCCCAGATATTTTTAATCTTAAAGGGCTTGAGATATTGACCACATAAAGCATTCCAATTTTTACATACTTACTGTGATTAAATTACTTTTGAGCTCCTTCCCCTTATCTCTCATCTTATCTATTTGCTTTAAGAAGATGTGCTGTAAATCAGAATAATTTTTTTTTAATATTTATTAGCTTGTGGGCTTGTTGAATGTTATACTAAAGGCACTACTATGAATCTGAATAACAAATTAGTGCCCCTTCAAATCAGATATGAATAGGATGCTGACAATTTTCTTCAAGTAAACTATGAATTTTAAAACCAAACTCAAGATGGTTTAATAGAAGAGGATTGCTAACTTTAATAGTTTGATTATCCAGATGGCATATATTTCAGTTCACTTTCTTTACATGTACAGCATTGGCAATAAGAAACAAAGGAGGCTTTCTACATCAAAGCATTTTGGAAAAATCTAGGAAATATGATGTTTAAATAGGATGATAGTGTTATTGAAACCCAAAATATATCTGCCACTGAACAATTATTCACTGTCTTTATTATTGTTACATATTTCAGGTCTGCATTATCTAACACTTTCTGTCAATTGCACAGAATACATGATTTAAAAGAATGCCAGGATATTGATATGTAAGAAAATTATAGGTGACAATTCCTTTGACTTTTAAAAGCAGTCTCTCTCTCAAATTTTCTCAAGAAACAAAGAATATGCAATGTTAATTCTTTCACAATGAATGCTGATCATAAAAAAAGTATTTTTTATGAAGAGATATTCAAGGGTGATTACTAAAGTTATTGAATAGAAGTTCAAATTTGAAGGTTTACAGAATATTGTTGAAATGTGTGTTTCAAAAATGAAAAATAAAGCTCCATCTAAAGCACCATCTGTCTAATAGAGAAGAAAAATATTACACATCATCTTCTGTAAATAATTCAGCAGATAGCTGCAGATGCCTTCTTGAGACAGTATAGGATTCCATGAGCAATTTTGTGTATTATCTGTACTTGTTTTCTTGTAAAATTGAGCATTTGTAAAATTAAGCTCTTGGATATGATAAGATTATATGAATCCTTATGTATTTGTTAATGAAAATTGTCTTGATTATAAAAGCTTATCATTGGCTACCTTTATTCAAAAAAACCCAGGACCTAGGATGATTTACAGAAGTTTTGCAATACTTTCAAAATAGATAGGCAATATTGGTTCTAGCCTATGGAACATAAGCACTTGAGATTCAGGAGCCAAGCTTCACTAGAGATTGGTAAACTATCACAATTGACTTCTGAAAAAGAAGAGAGAAGTAGGCCAGACCAAATACTGTGAAAAGTTTATACATGTCTCTCCAGGCTCTTAGGGGTAAGAAGGGTCTTTCCAGTGGGATATGGAATGGAGGGCTTGCAAAAGATGGTGCATTGATTTGAAAGTGAAACAATATTATTTTACTTCTCTTGACATTTATTCTTGGGTAGCTAAATACTCTGAGTACCTGAAAGCAAACAAATGGTATATAAAATGAGAATACTCAGATCTGTGGCATTTTAAATTCAATAGCAATTTAATAGATGGTTTACAATGGAAGAAAGGAAAACCTCTCTGTTTTGGGACAGGCTGTAGTTCAATCTTTCACTGGCTATTTGCTATGAGTTTAAAATGGCCACTCTAAAGAAAGCTAACGAGCTACAAACAAGAGGCTTCTTGGGTGGCCCCACAAAAATCTAAGCCAATTTTCTTTTAATATACAAGAACATTTTCCATTCCAGAGTATTTTGATTACATGATTTTACATAATTTTGAAATCAATTGCTTCATATTATCACTAGAATAGTCTTAGGATTAGGTGCTTGTAACATTTGGGACATACATTTTTCAGCTTGCATTTTTTTTACCAAGCTGATGAAGAAACATGTATGCTATCAAAGATTCATGCCATAGTTAAACACACTTCTGTTTCAAAAACAAGGGTGGTAGAGAGGAACAGAATGTTCCTTATAGCTATGGATCTTTGCTATAATAAAAATGTAGCACAAATTACTGCTCACAGAGGTTCTAATACCATTGTTCCATCCGGATTTGTTTGGGACATTTAAAGTATGTTTGCAAAATGTATTTTTCGAAGTCAAGACTGCAGTGAAACGTGGATTATTCAGTTATTATTATTTATCAGAATTTTCTGATTGGAGATTTAAAGGTCAATGTGTTAAGTTTAGGAATTTTTCAACATATTAAATACACATTAGTTATCTCCCAGTCTGTGTGTTTGTTGAGGGTTTGCTTTTAGCCTGGAGAATTTGACCTTTGCATGGTTTAAAATATAGGTAAAGTTCCCCAGTATTAGAAAGTCTACCAATATTTCTGAACCTTCTTAGTTTCCTCTAAGTATCCACTGTGCACTTAAATTGATAGGTAGTTCATTATTTCAAGGGAAAAAACCCTGAGGTCTGTTTGTTATGGTAATAACTAATATTTATCACTATGGCTGATCAACATAGTGCTGTAGGCTGGCCTTTTCATTTTCCTTGTTTTCCAGAAGGGAAGGAGTGGGAACAAAAACTTCTTTTTTTTTTTTTTTTTTGGTATACTGTTGGATAGTAAATTTTCTTGTTATTTGGGCAGTAGTTCTGTACATTATCCATATTAAATAATTTGTTGGGATTTTTTTTTCTGAAATATACAGTTGGCCTATCTCAGTCATTTCTTTATTGCAGCAAAAGCCTTTCCCCATGCTTCAGAAGTGTCAATGTGATATTTTCTTCTTTTTAATTCTACACTGTAAAGTTCTGTCAAGAGAATAAATCATTATGAAGAACAGTTTGGTTTAAGCTTGCCTATATATTTGGAGTACTTTCTACTTTGACACTTTTCAGTTTAAAGCAAGTCTCATATAAAACCAAAAATAATTAGGGTCTTTTTATCCTCTGCTTCTGAACAATAAAAGTGGAAGTACAGCAACATTTACTCATAAATTATCACACTTTGCAGTTGAAACTCTATATAATGTGAAATTATGCACCAGTATCCATTCCTGAGTGAAGTATAAAGCTAGGAAATGCTTTGACCACAGAAACCCCAACTTATAAAATTATTTACAAGTACTTATTACATCTTAAACTCACTTCAACCTTAGTTCCAAATTTAGAAATTTCATAGAGAGCACAGTACCATAAAAAGGTACTTTTCCAGTTTTATCATTACTCCATGGAGCTCTGGAAGGTTCTTTCTCTAAGCTTATGTATTTGTGTGCAAAGTTTGCAAGTCACTTTGATAGCGTAGTTGTGTGGCTTTTAGTTGTATGGTAGTTGTGTGTGATGACAAACTGATGTTATTTGGTTCCATGCCTGTCTCTTGAGGAATCCATATGAATGAAATCCAAAAATACTAAACTGCTTAGGTGACATAGAAGATGATACTGTGGATAATATACAAGAAAATAACATACTGTAAGTCTACTTAAATATGTATTTACTAATATCAAGTCATTTAAAGGCTGCTTGGCAGGATGATGAGCACTATGGAAAGGCCAAAAGCAAGCTATATCTTATAGGTTTACAAAAATCAGAGATTTTAATTTTTTTGTGGTTTCTTTCAGAATATGGAAGAAAAACCCCAAAAAACAATAGAAGAGTTTGTGTGTAAGATATATGTTTTGCCTCTTCAGGACTTTCATGTGAAAAAGAACCCACATTAAAAAGGTAGTAGAAATGAGTGTCAGAATGTGTGGAGGGGGTGGCCCACCTGAGACCAGGATAAGGAAACGGTATGGAATACCAACAGGATAAGAAGTTTGAGCCTGCAAAAGAAGGAATTAGGCAATTGCTATGGCAGCCCAGACATGGTGGGAGGGAGGGTGGCTGTAGAAGAGCACCAGGGAGAAGGTACCTCTCCATGTAATAAGTGCCTCCAATTGGAGCCCAAGGTCATGAGCAGCTCACGCACACTGAACTTCCACACAAATGTCTGTAGGCACACACTGCTATTTCTTTGTGCTTTCAGAAATAATGTAGTCCTGTCATGCTTCTGCTCTTTGCTTTCACAAAGCTAGGTCACAGGGCCTTGTCTCATCTATGAAGAAAAGTCACTGTATTTTTGGATCAAATAAAGTCTAGCTAAAATAAGACAAGGTTAACTGAGCTAGAACTATTGCACACTCATTACAGTGAGAAGGGCCTAAAAAAGGAGTACATAAACTCTGACCCTGACTGCTTTATTTCTTCTTGTAGATTGTTCTGTAGAGCTCTTTTGTGTGAGTGGCTTATTCAGTACTTGAAAACATCACCTTTTACACTTAGCTAGAGTGAAATTTCTTCAGGTTGTTGTGTATACAGGATTTATTGAGGAGTCTGGTTTTTACAGCTTACAGTAATGCACTGGGAAGTAGGAAAAGAGAGAAGGTTTATGTATTTCATAGAATCACAGAATTACAGAATATTCTGAGCTGGAAGGGACTCACCAGGATCATCAAGGCAAATTCTTCAGTGAATGGCCCACAAAGGGATCAAACCCATATCCTTGGTGTTATTAGCACCATGCTCTAACCTACTTTAGTTGTTACAGACAAGAACAGGGAGAGGCTGTCGCTTTTCTGGCTAGTATCTAAAGCTGTGAAACCATGGTTCCTATTAAGGTTTTTTGTTTTATTTAAGTGAGAGTAATTTCTATGGATTGACAGTCTAATGCTTTTATTTTTTATTTCCTGGAAGAACTATAATTTTTCCATGATAAAACAGTTTCATCTGAGATGGGCTGGGAAGTACTTGAGATGAAAAGGGATTTGGAATCATAAACAATGCCCTTCTATAATGACTACAGCATCAGAAAGAAAATATGGAAATGTTGTCTTAATCTGTGCTTTAATTGCTATATCAAAAAGTTTACAACATACCAAATTTGTTTCTGTTGTAAAGGAAACAGAATCACTGTCTAGGGATTCACTTCTGCTGAAGAAAGCTTCCTTTTCTTGACAACTCTGTGTACATTAGACCCTAGAGTTTTGTGGCTGCCTGTGTAGGGCTGTCTGTGTACGTCTGGTTTAAAGGCTGACAAAATATTTTTAATGTGGTTTCACAGAAGTCCTTATTTCTGCCAACCAGGAAAATTTACATTGAAGTGTCTCTCACAGACTGTCCAATGCATATCTCCTTTGGTGATTCCCATGCAGCACTATGTTTCTTTAAAGAAATGGGAATGCTAAATGCATCATTCACTGGTGATGTGAGTCCATGTGCTGGTATGGATTACACACCAAGGCTGAAAGCCTTACTGTTATGACTTGGGAGGTAGAAAAATCAAAATATAAAGAGCAATTAAAAGAACTAGTGTCCTAGTTCCTCCCTGACATGTTGCTCTTTTTGTCTCAGTAGCAAGGATTGCTCAAGACTCAGCACAGTAGCACACAACATATTCCTGGAAAGCTATGAATTTCTGCATGATATAAATGTTAATAAACCTAATTATCACTCCTGTTTGACTTGAGGTCAGGCTATTTTAAGGAGCAGCTTAAAATTTGCTCCTCTCTGGACTTAGTGGAGGTCATCTTATGTTACAGCTTCTAGTAATTGCTAGTACCAATTGGATTGTAGTGTTCATTCCATTTTGTGCCAAGACAGATACCAGCTATATGCTGATATTGTGTGGGCAAGAGAGGATTGTGCTCTCATACATACATAAAAATCTTAGTTGTTGAAAGTCCCTATGAATTATATCTTTTATTCAAACTGTGAGCCAGAGCTCTGACCAGAAGCTGTGTTCAAGCACCCAAAGGCATGGGATCAGAAAACGTTTTTCTTTAGGTTTTGCTTCAGTACATGCAGTTCATTACTGCTCACTACTCGGTCATAAGACATTAATGAAAACCCTGTACAAAGGGAACATTCCTTGATCCTTAGGATTGCTCACAGGGGTTAAGCTTTTTGTAATGCTGCAAAGGCCAATCGTTTGAGAAACTTGTACACTCAGTGTCATAGGATTTTTTTTTCCTGTGGTACAAGGGAATTTTGTATGTCAGTGGCCTAAAAATATATGACATTGTATAAGACTTTGGCAAGCTAAATGCTTATTAGAGAGGAATTTAAAATTAGTGCTTAATGAATGAACACTGCTTAAATATCAGCTTATGGCATTGTAAATCAAGGTTACTGTGCTCAGGTCATGCAAGATTAGGAGCTGTAAAAGTGACCCTTTATCTTGGCAAAATAATAATTTTAATTTCAAATTGTTTTAATTGAAATATGGGTTATGGGCTGTAAGAATTAAGGGACTTCAGGCCTCATAGCCATTATGTAGGAAAGGGGAAGTTATGAGTATATGCAGAGTGATAATCCCAAAGCTGAACTTGCTTTGAGCAGGAGGTTGGGCAAGAGTCCCTAGCAGACTGAATTATTCAGTCTTTCTGTAATTCTTCAACATCAAATGAAGTACAGAAACAATACTCAAAAGAAAACAGAAATCCTTCAGTGAAATTATTTCAACTTATTCTTTTAAGCGATTTGAAAACATAATTTTATTTTGTAACATTTTTCCTCAGTGTTGGAATTAGTTTAATGTATGTATCCAAATAGATAATATTTATGTCTTCTAAATTGATGACAAAACATTTAAACACAGAAATCCCAATTTGATTGATCTGCAATCATTCAAAAAGAAAAAAAAAAGAAAAAAAAAAAAAAAAAAAGAAAGATTCCCAGGAACCCTGGGAATCACTACAAACCCCGTATCACTAAATTCATGGCTTATCCCCCAAATCCTTGTTTAAAGATTATACCAAAATCTAAACTGTACAGAATTTTCTGTGTTTACTGAACTGTATTTTCTGTGATGTTATTTTCCCCCATTTTATATACATTATTGTTAAGAGTAAATAAAGAAACTAAAAAGAAAAGGAAAAGGAAAAAATGGGACTTCAAGTTATTTTCAAGTTTTGGCACTTGAACGTATTTAGCTATTTCTTGCCATACTGTATATTGTTCTGTTGTTGATAAAGGAAATTAAGTTCTATGCTGTTCACATCTACATTACTATGCACTTTACACAGAATTAAATTTAGTTCTAGAACTGAATAAATATGGTAAGTAAAGGAAATAATAAGTGGGAAATCCTATGCTGCAGTATTTCTTTCATTTCCTAAACTCCACAAATAAAGGCCCAAGAAAAATAAAGACCA
The DNA here is from genome assembly GCF_036417665.1 of Passer domesticus. NCBI lineage: Eukaryota > Metazoa > Chordata > Aves > Passeriformes > Passeridae > Passer > Passer domesticus. The sequence continues at coordinate 82,107,109 of NC_087474.1, read as the reverse complement.
CTGCGAAATTATAGAGTAGTATAAGCATGCAAGGAGGGGAAAGATTTGACACACAACATAAAAGACGAGATAATATTACTAGAATCACAGAATTCTTTAGAATAGAAAACACCTCTAAGATCAAGTCCAACCTTTAACCAAACACCACCACATCAACAAGATCACGGCACTAAGTGCCATGTTCAGTCATTTCTTATGGATGTCCAGGGATGGTTACTCCACCACCTCCCTGGGCAGTCCACCCCAATGTTTAACCACCCTTTCCACAAAGAAATTCCTTCTGATATTTAAACTGAACCTCCCCTGGTGTAGCTTGAGACTGTATCCTCGTCTTATTGCTAGCTGCCTGGGAGAAGAGGTCAACACCCACCAGAAAGTGAAAAAACATCACAGGAAAGAATTTTCAGTCACAACAGGCAGGTCTTCTCTGGCAAAGTGCAAAGCAGAAGAAATATATAAATAAAATCATCTTGAAAATATATTAAAAACTAAATCAGATACAGGAATGATAAAATGTAAAGTAGCTTACTTTAATATGCTGTCAACACACAACACTTCCCTTGTCCACTTTAACTCATCATATATTTACTTACTGCTTTTTATTGTTGTGTCATCCTCAAAGAGTTTTAATATGCATTATTGAAAATACAAAAATAAACTAAGCAGTAAAGCTATATTTTTAGTACCAAAATATCTGACTTGAAATCCAAAAAATGTTTACTTGGAGAAAGCACAATGTTATTTTAGCAGAGTCCATAATATCATTCTGGTCTATTTGCTGCCATTGTGAAAGTTCTGCTCATAAAGGAAATGATCCTTTCCATATGAGTTAAATCTGAAGGCAACAATTTCTTTAAACTCTCTGGATACAAAAACTCAGACAAGAATATGAATTGTTGATTCTGATTTTCTTTGTAGCTTGAAAAAGACATGGTAACATATGTTTCAAAATATTTTTTTTTTTTTTTTTTTTTTTTTTTTTTACAAAGGAGATACAAATGGATTTTTTTCCTTCCCTTTCTGCAAATTTTAAATATGTAAGCCTACACTGTTTTTCACTAACAGTTTGAAACCTGGGGTTAGATTTGGGAGCCAAACCAGCTGAATATGCTTGTCAGCTGGCCAACATTGTCTCCCTGAATGTTGAGTACCAAACACATAATAATGTTCTTCAACTTAATGACATCAGAAGCATTGAATTGAAGGCAGCGTATTTGAAATGCTAGATGTATTTACAATGAATTTATGCTAATTGAAGTATCACTGTAAAGCCTTCCTTTTCCATTTTTCACTGAACTGTGCTTTTGCTGCAAATACACTGTATAAATATCTTATTTTTCTTTGAATTGAGAGGATTATAAATTGGGGTTTTGTTATGGGGGATGGAGTCAAGAAGAGATGCCGAGCAGCTGTCCGAGTTTTTCTCTACTCCCCCTACCAGGGGAGGAGGCTGCACCGGCCGAGCTGTGGCACAGCAGCTGACAGCCGGGGGGCACTGCCCAGATGCGCCGGGGGGGCGTCCGGGGAGCGCCTCGGCAGGAGGCAGCAGTGATCAGCAGGAAGGCGAAGTAAGAAAAGAGGGACTCTTCTCACTCTTCCTGGGGGCAAAGTCCAGAGTTTCAGGTCTCCAGGGGAGCCAGTCGAGAAAAGACCACGAGGTGCGGGTACAGCTGATTATAAAGGGGCAGAACATACAACACTTCAACCAATGAGGGAGAACTTGGGCGGGAACAAACTCGTGACAAACATGCCGGCTAGCCAATAGAGAATGTGACAGGGAGGGACTCTTGTTCCCGATCCAATCACCCACCAAAGAGGGGAGAACTTTCTGGAAAGAGGGAAGGGGACAGTGGGTGATGGACAGGAACTCAGGGAGGGATTGACGGAGGGTAACCACGGGAACAGGGGTGGAGACAAAAAGGGGAGGGGTTGCCAGGGGACCCCAGGACCGAACCATTGTAACTTTAGGGGGAAACAGAACAAACAAAATGAACCATGCACCACAACAGAGAGACACTTCACATCATCTGCAGACTTTCTAAGGAGCGTTTTATTTCTTAAATAGTTATTACTAATGCAATCAAACTGTTATTATTAACAAAAGGTAAGTGTTCACACAGTATTGTCACTCACTCTCTCTCCCTCTCTCCCTCTCTCTCTCTCTCTCTCTCTCTCTTTCTCTCTCACCTTCCCTTTTACTTACCCAGTTGGAGCTGCAGCTGGGGACAAAGCCCAACTGTTTCCTCAGGAGCAGGGGGTCATACTAAGGTCACTTGGCTTTTAGGCAAGAGTTTGGACAGTTCTTCAAAGGGATGTTTATTTCATTAGGTGTTTCCATAATGCGGCAGTCTTCCTCTGCACAAGTGTTACTGCAGTCATGGATGTGGCCTGACTTAGATGACCTTTTCTTGATACCAGGTGTGTTTTAGTGGCCTTCTATAGGCTGAGCAAACTCTTCCTCTCCTGACTTTATTGATTCTTGCATATCCAGCAGGACTCCTAGTTGCCGGATGTTGTCCATTAGCCTGTACATTCAGCTCCCTACTCAGGACGTACTTTTCCTCTTTTCAGACCTTTGTTTCCTGGTAAATGTTTCTCAATCCAAGCCTACTGAAAGTTGGGAAAGCTTTTCATAGAAATGGACGTAAAGAAGGCCTTTCTGACAATATTAGTCCTACATCTCTCTGATAGTTTTGCCTGACTTTTGTCTAACTTGAAAAGTAATTGACTTTTATTAAATTTCATAAAACTCTTCTTCAGTTCAGAGTACTGTCAGAGTACTTAGTGGTAGAGTCTTTAAGTTCTTTTCCAATTCAGTTATTAAGATTCCTTTCCTGCTTCCTACTCCTGAAAAAGAGTCTAAATAATTTCTCCAAGATTTAACCATAAAAATCCTTCAAATATTATTCACTTTCTTCCTAGATATCTTTTACATTTAGAGAGGCAATGAATACACTCTCCATTCTGTCAAATTTCATGAGACTCCCTGCAACAGATCTTTTTTTTTCTCAGTGTATCTCTCCACCTTCCAATAACTGCAAAATCACAAAGCATCAGCAGTGAACAGAAAATTGAGTCAACTCCCCAAAAATAATTTAGTAACTATTTGATCTCTTCCTGTTTTTTGATAAAACTTATCTGCCTCTCTCTGCTCCCCTTTAAGACTCAAACTTGCAACTTTGTTGTTTTGACACTGTGCTTTTTTTTTTTCTCCAAGCCCTGAGTTACATCCTGTGCCTCAACATGCACGGCTCCCATGCTCTACATATTAGTGTTAAGTACTGTGGGGTGCAGATAGAAGCAGATCAGGCACTGCATGGGGAGTTCCTTCATATATAGACTGCATCCAACCATCTCAACATAAAGCTTTAATGTGTTACTAAACCCGCCAGGGAACAGTTAACAGATCAAAATTCAATATTCTAGAAATACATAAAACCCCCTTTGTATCTCCAGAATGCTCAATAAACAATTAGGTTGATTCGTATTGTCTTTAGTCTGTAGTACATGAAGTGTCACTTCACATGAACAGCTTTATGATAGTTAAAACCGAATCACTGTTGCTAAAGTAATGTAAGCTGAAGGGTTTTTTAAGAAATACAGTAAAATGTATTCACTGCTCAAAAATATCTGTCCAAGAAAATGCGTAATAACAGCGTGTTTGGAATATATCCATCCTCAAGGTTTTAGCATCCCTAGATTGCAAACATAGGGCAGACATAAAATATTTTTATTGTTCTTACCCTTCAGATAATTAAAAAATATGGTTCTCTGAAAACAGCTCATTGTTAGGACAGTCACTGCAACCTCTCAGAATATTTATCAAACAATAATATCTCCTACTCAAGCACCTCAATAGCTCTCGCTATTAGGAACCTTTTAAAAATAACGAAATACTGCAGTTGTTACAGGCACAATAACTTGGAAATGTATTACATGGAGAAGCTTCAGGGTGAGAAAACTGGAGGCATGATAAATATAATGGCTTTGAAACCATAACAGGTTTTTGTTTGCCCAGTTACATTAAAGAAGATAATGTAAAACTATCATATTTGAGCTTTATATTGTTAGAAAACTTTAAATTTAGACTTCTTTTTTACTTTAAAAATTGTTTTATGCTCTTGGTAGATAGTAAAACTGTTAACCTTGGAAAGCTGAAATCTATTTACAGAGGGGAATAGATCAAACATTAACATTTGACACATTAATTGGCTAATAGTAGTGACACTACAGTTTCATCTTTAATGTCATTCTTTGCTCTTGTAGATTGTCATTGTTCCCTCGAAATCAGTGTCAACTGAGTTTTTGTATTCCTTTAGTCCTTGACAATTTTCTAAAAAGTACAGTTTTGGTATTTTAACTTGAAAAAAGACTCTGCAGAGACATGCTGCTGTGAGAGACTGAAATGTTAATGGGCAATGACTCAGTCAGCCATTTGCAAAAACAGCAGGTGCTTTGCTGCTGATGTGCAAGGGAACAGCCCAGGTGCAGAGGGGTTGGGCACCCACCATCGGGGGCTATAAGCTGGGTTTTGCATCAGATGGGGAGGAAGGCCAATAAGAAGCAGATTCTGCAAGGTGGGATAGTGGTTTTTATCATGCCAATGTCCTCCTTTACATAACTGGCTCAGTTGTAAATCCCTGCTCCAGGAAAGGAATTGGAACATTCTCATTATTCATCCCTTCTGATAACTGGCATAACTGGCTCAGGTGTGAAAACATCCCCCAGAGAAACACCAGAATATTCACTCGGCCTGAGGATATTCATCCCTCCTGATGGGGCATAACTGGCTCAACTACAACAATGAGAGACAACTGTCATGCCTTAGAAGGTGTCACAAACCCCCAAAGACCCCCAAAACGCCCTCAGACCTATTTCTAGGGGCTTCTACCAGAGGAGTGCACATGATATGCAGTGTTGCATCAGACAGTCTCCCCACCTTACATTTGGGAGAGGTACCGGAGCATTCTCAGTGGAACATGATTGTATATTAACCCATTGAACTTTGTGTTTTACAAAGCTTTAACTTTTATATTTTTCAGATCAGTATTGCTTTAGTGTATAACTCTAAAACTCCATAGCCTGTCAGCTACTGTTCTCTCATTTTATTCAGACAAACCAATTCTCTCTAGGTCTGAAACTCAAGGACACCTTACTGTTTTTGGGGCAGGCCCCAAAAAATGTAAACAGTGAATTGGGGGGGGGGGGGGGGGGGGGGGCAAACTTGGAATAAATTACTTCATTATATGAAGGTGTAATGAGACAATTAACCCTGATATGCAAATAGACAAAACCGTTATCTGTCTGAAAAACTTATGACCATCATCCATCTTGGGGTTAGTCTCTGCGAGGCTCCTGCACTGGCCAAGATTTGAAGATTTAAAGATTTGAAAGCCTTTCAATAAATACCTATCTTTATCCTCCAACTCTGTCTAGCTTCTGTTCTAGGTAGCCCCTCCAAGGCCTCAACAGGATTCCCCCAACTCCAACTGATCAAGATATCACTTCCTCCAATAGACATATAAATTGCTACAATCAAGCCTCTTGCTGGATCCACCGGTGCTGATTTCTTTCCAGTTTTATTCTTTCTTTCTCTTTCTACATTTTCATTACACATTTTGTAAAGTGTTATTTTTATGCATTTACATTGCTAAATTTCTATAGATAACAATAACCAAAATGGCTACATACTTCCTTTCCATTCCAAATTGTTCCCAATAAACCGTACATATCACTGATCTTTCAGTGTCATTTCAATCTAATCTACCCCAAGGGATCCATTAACAAGAACCCCAGTTATCCTCACCTTCTGGGATGTGTCACAGCAGATGCCTATGTCAGAAACCCTCTGAAAAGGATGGTGACTTGGGAGATTTAGCCTTTTATTACAAAAGTGAACAATGGTAATGACTTTGAGGATGTTTTTTTGTATTTTAAGAGTTGAACCAGAACCATTAAATGTTTCTCTGTGGTAATTAAAAATTCATATAAGCAAATTTTCCCACAGAGTTTTTCTAGTAGGCAACATCTGAAAACATCTACCCATGTTCTGGTGGAAAAAGAAATATTTAGCAACTTCGTTGGATTTAAGACTTGTTCTGATTTTATAGGAAAAAAACATTTGGTTTTTATTCAAAAGTTTAATGGGCAACTCAGAATTCTGATTGTGTGCATATCATCTGGACTTGATTTTATGATGAGATCAGAAAAAATAAATTTTAGACTGTTTGATGCTCTCTTCTTCTGTTGTTTTTTTTTCCTCTATACATAATAGATATGAATTTTTCACTACAATGGATGATGAAAAATCCTCTCCCTAGTGAAGACAGTCATACTCATTAAAAAAACCAGCTTTTTAACTTCTTTATTCATTCATCTATTCCTAAAAAGAATTTTATGATGAAATTAAATTGGCTTCCTGCAGTTTAAACTAATAACTCTGATTGCTTTTACTTATTCCTCCCATATTCAACCTTCCTTGTGACAAATACAGTCTTATCATGTTTAAATTTATTTTAACCAGTCCAGATTAGGTCTGACAATTGGGATTCCACATTCAGGAATCTTGTAGACAAAATAAAAGTTTGTGCTCAGGTTGTAGACCATAAGCAAAGCAATTTTGCCTTAAGATTTTCCCCATGCTGCCCCAGTCTTCGGTCTATTTACTATTGATTTAAGCAGAATAGCTACAAATAATTTACGGTTAGCAAGGAATTCTAGTCATAGTCCTCTTTTATCCTTGCAAAAAAATGTAGCTTTTTTAGTCGATCTTTGTTTTTACTAGAGAATTCTATTTTTCTTAAAGTATTGAAGACTTAATAGTATACCATAGAAGAATAAAGAAAAAAATGAATTTTTAAGTAATTTTCAGAAAATCTGTTACAAAATCTGTCTCTGACAGCTCTGAACATGAGTTGTGTAAAATTAAAGTTTACATGTTGTTTAATATGCTGAGTATGTATAGTTTTTGCTTGCCTTCTAAAATCTCTACAAAGCTAAACTGTACACAGAGGCTGCACATACAGCCTGTTCTAATAAACTTAATTGTACAACAAACTCAAAAATAGTTTCCCCAAAATAGTATATTTACCAAAATAGTGCTAGTAGCATGGCTTCATACTGGACAATCAGCCTTATCAATTCTATCTGGTGTGGAAATCATCAATATTATATTTCTGAAAGGGTGACATGTTTTGAAAAATTCTCTATTTAGAGAAATAAAGTAGTATTTTAAGTGAATTATATTATTTAGAGACTTTATGTGAATACACACCAAGCCAGCACATGTAATTTTTTTCACTTTTTTATAAAAGTCTGATAATAAATATTTTTTTAGTGTATGTACTGGATGCCAGGTGCCAACAAAGCAAATTTATCACTAACCTCAGCTGGACAGGGTACAGAAAATAAAATAAAAATGGCCAAAATAAGGACAGGGAGAGATAACTCACTGATTACCATGACAGGCAAAAAAGACTCAGCACAGGGCAGTTTATTTAATTTATTAGCAATCAAATCAGAATAGGGTAGGATAACTAAAACCAAAATTAAAAAAACACTTTCTCTCCACTTCTCCTTTTTTCCTGGGCTCAACTTCACTGCCAATTTTCTCTTTCTTGTTTCCACGAGGATCCAAAACTATTGAGAGGATAAGAATTGTAGAAAAAGTTAATGAAATGGTTTGCAATATCATCAGAAAGAAGGATATAAACAATACATAGTAATACTTATACAGCAATATATATAATAAAAAAGAATATGGTGGCATTGGGAATAAAATACCAATAAAACTGGTCAACAGAAGAGACTAGAAAACTTAATAAAACAAAACCAGAAATAGATATATTCTACAATTGGAAGGATGACAGGTAACTCAGTTTGGCTTTAGGTTGGTGGCAAAATTAACTCTGTCACTGATGATACAAATCCATCAATGTTTTATAAAAGCAATTAGATAGAGAATAACCAAAAATAGCTGGAAGTTAAGCTGAAAATGGTAAATCCCTATGATTGAAAGAAAATTAAATATAAATACAACAGTATTCTGTATTTCATACATATACAGGTACTGTGATATTATAAGTGTGGTTCACTCATGTCAACTAGTTATACTAAATAATGCTCACATGTATTTGTATGGAAAAATAAAAATTATTGCAATGTACTGACATTTTGTGTAAAAAATATACTGTGGCACTATTGTGCAGGAAAGTTGAAAGTTTTGAGCCAAGACATAATAAATATACTCTTCCCATATGAGCTACAAAAAATTTTCTTCAGTAAATGAATAAGGAAGAAACAAACAGCAACAGAGGCAACATCAACTCTGTGTCATATGACTAGGGTTGAAAAATACAGTTTTAATTTGACTCTGCATAAGCTTCACTGACATCAGATAAATATTTCATAACAAAGTAAGATTTAGTCCATGTCTTTATATATTAGTATAACCAAATAGGACATACCTTGTTCAAATGAAAGTCTCATGGTGTTGTAGACTTCATAATAAAAATCAAGAAAGTTTCATATATCCTGTGATGCCTTAAGTTTTAGCTTTCCTATTTACCACATTCTGTACTGTATCAGTATATAACTCTGAACTTCATGTGAAGTGTTAACAAGTTCCTCTCACAGTATAATCAGACAAAACAATCCCTTTCCAGCCTGAGAACCAAGGACACCATTGCAGCTTCAGGCCCAAAAATGTAAACAATGGCAAATTGAGGAGAGCAGTCTGGGAGGATGGGATTTCATAACCTGAAGCTGTAATTGGACAATTAACTCCAATATGTAAAGGACCAAAACATAAAAAAGTGTGACAACTTGTGACTCAGTGTGAGAAACAACTGGTCACTTTGAAAATTTAAAAAGGTTTATTAAACCTTGACAAAAATATAAAAAAAGGACTACATAAGGAAAGATTCGTAGAGCTGGGAACTGCCCCCATGGATACCACATAGCCAGTTCATCTTCAAGATGGATGCTCAGTCTTTTATATCCCTGGGGGCGGGGTTTGCATCAGCCAGCCCTGGCCCCTCCCAAAATCTGTCAGTCAGCTCTTCTTTGCCGTTTATGGGTGGAGACTGCTTTCTTGTAACTTGATTGGAGATCAGGTGTTGCCATGCCGCACCCCATAAGCAGCAAGCTTTTCCATTCCCCACTGCCCCGTGCAAGGGACGCTGAATGCCTTCTCTCTACCTGTCCTAGACAGCCCAGGCTGTCTGATGGTAACAATGCAGGGGGGGAAAGGGAACTATGGGGAGAACAGAGGACACTTAAACTACAATAACATAACTATACATCACTAAAGCTTTTCTTAATATTCACACAATAGTTATCCCTTAATTGAGAGAGCCAATCATCTCATTTATCCACCTATAACACCCAGCACCCATCTTGGGTGTAGTCTCAGCTAGGCTCTTGTACTGCCCAAGGTGTATCCTTTGAAGGCCTTTTAATAAATACCTGCTTTATTCCTTTAACTCTGTCTAGCCTCTGTTCTAAGTAGCCTCTCTAGGCATTACCTGCATATTTTTCCTGTGTTTAAGGCTTTTACCCTCCTGGATCATAGGTAGTCTTTATATCATAATATTTAAACATATGAAGGATTATGATAAACTGATCATTTATAATCCATTCTTCCTCAAGTTATAGTGAAAACACTTTGCACTAGGTTCTACAAGAAAATCTATTTGTATCTCTGGGAAAGATAATCAAGACCTTATGTTTCATATCATTTATGGGAAGACAGGAATCTTATGTTGCAATTAAAAATAAGAAAGAAAATGAACCAACAAAACAAGTAAGTAAACACCCAAACAATATTATGCTTTCCATTCCACTCTGATCAGGAATTTAGCTAGAAAGAGGATATTATCCATACTGATAAGTTCAGCCATCTGAACTGTATTAACCACAAATTCTTGAAACATTAAATGGAGCTAATAGAAGCACACATATCTAAGCTTATTCTTTTTTTCTGGAATCATGTTATGAGAAGCAGTGTTATAGTAAGAAAAATTTCTTACCTTCTGCAAGGCAAATGAAATATATTCAAAACAGAATTCTAAGGCAACTTAAAGATGATATCACAGAGCTATTAGTTTGCATATTTAAATAATTAAATATTTTGGCTTCAGTACTAAAGACACAAAAGTTTTGGAGGAATGTGACAATTAAAGCTGACAATAATTATAAAAAATATTTCTGTGGCAAATGATGTGGGTATGTACCTATTTCCATGGATGTGTATGGCTGGGAGGTGGAAAACAATTGGAGAAGCATCAGGAAAATTTTTTTATTCAATAGATGTTGTGTTATTTCAAAAGTGAAGCCATTAAGAATACAATGTGATGAATGAGCACCTGAAAAAATTGTACTAGTAGGGACTTTATTCACAACAGAGTGAGTTTTTTAATAAGATGCAGTTATAAAGAAATTGAGCACCTATAAAATATCGGGATCCACAGTAAAGTCCATACATCTTAAACTCTATGTTCTTCCCATCTAATGTATTCTGATGGTGTCCACAGGCTGTGAACAGGCTTTTCAGTGGTGATAGGCCACTTGTCTGTCAGTGACAGAAAATTTTTAAGACTTCTATTTCTGTTTTCATTACATTTTTTAGTGCCTTTCATACTGAAAATCGTTTTGTTTATTTTTTGGTGTTGTTGACATATGAACTTTAACAGACTTTATGTTCAATCTTCCACATTGTGACACTAATACCAAACAACTGAAGATTTGCTCAGAGCAAGCCCTTGCATGGTTCATTAGCCTATTGCTCCGCCATGCACTCTCTCTTAATTAGGTATGGATCCACCACACACCATAGAAAATGGCTTGGAGCACTGACATACAGAACAGATAGTCACATACAGCAGAACAGAACATGGAAAGGTAACAAAAATGTTTCAGGATGAAATCAGGAAGTACTAATGGAAGAGAATTCATCAGACTGAAAAAGTAATAAATGAGGGGCCAAAAGAATAAGACCGCACAGAGGTGAATGATGGTGAGGTGATAAATGGCGAATGATTGATCACAAGCAGTCCACTCAGTGAAATTATTAGTTAGCAAGCTTAAAAGAAAAATAACTAGTTTTCCACACCACTTATAATTGTAGGTATAAATTACTTCCAAATAGATGAGACAAGCAATCAGTGCCTGTTAATGCAGCATTCTAAATGCAGTATCTAGTTCTGAAATCCCTTGTGGCCTGTAGCTGTGAAAAATATATCAGTGTAAGGATAATTTTGTACTTGTTCTCATGTTCTTGCCTTATTCCCATTTCTTGAATTAGGAAAAATGGAACAGATGACCCATTGTCCTGCACAGTGTGATAATTTATAAAATCTCTTACATATCTTATATAAAAATGTTTCAATGTGAATATAGTGCCCAATAATAGCAGATAGGAACATTTCCATAGTAAGTTTGCTGCTAGCCATTTTGAAGAGTTTTTAACAAAAAAATCAACAGTAACTTGATCAATGAATATATGTAATTAACCAGAGTAGAATCAGACTAATGTAATTAATTACTTTATTACTTTGTTTTCACTTTAAAAGTCAAATGCATTCAGAGAAAAAAAAGTTGATAGAAGCCACAAGTTATTATTTTAGATATTACCCACTGTAACTATTGAAAATTTCCATCCAGATGATATTTGGAGGAATAAAATGAAATAATATTGGAATTAGTGAAGCTATTATTGTGACAAAACTTTATTCCTATTAGCAGCTGAGGTGGTTTTCGTTTTATTCATTGTGCTGTTCCTATGACTGCCTGTTTGACTTTCACGCTGTTGATGTAAATGAACTCTTTCTTTGATGATGATAATATAGTACAGCAGCAATATGTGTGTATAATTGTCCTTTTTAAAAGTACCTTTTAAATTTAAATCCAAGCTGCAATTATTTTAGATATGCAAATTATCAAATTGAGGATAATGCTACAAGAGAAATTCATAACAGGTTCAAAACAGAATAGAAATGGCTATCACTGCCTTAGGCTTACTGAAGATTTCCTGGTAGAATTCAAACATACTCAGCTGAATAAAAGAAGTAACACCTTGTGAGATTTATATTCTTCTGTCAGTGTCCAGTGCTCTGTCTCTAGCTTCTTTCAGAGAAACCTTCCTCTGCATGAGGAGGATTTAACCTGTGATACCAAGTTTGCTGTCATTGCGCGGTATTTTGCATTCAGAAAGGCACACAAGCAGTGTACTGAGAGCATATTCCAGGCACATAGCAGTTGTAACATGCACTTGAATCACAGTACAAATCTCCTTCCCATTACTGGTCTTTCTGCATGCTCGTCATCCTGATGCTGGGCATTCCCAGTCACTAGAGAGGAACAATGGTCTGAAGCCTGTTTAAGTCCATTGACCTCTTAGAAGTCTGTGTTAATTGTTCTTCAGTTGTTATAGCCTTTGTTGGGCTAACCCACATTTACACTTTCACCAGGCTGGTCTTGCCAACTCAAGAAGGCAATAATCTCATTAGTTAGCTCCAGGAAGGCTGCTTACACAACCAGTTGGTACACCCAGCTCATAAAACCAGTATGGTTTAATATCCAATAAAGGTAGATCAGTTTTGGTCTTATTAGATTCATATTTACAGAAGCCTAAAATATTTTTGCACCATGGAATTATGCTATTCAGAGGCTGATGTCTTTACATAAATATTGCAGTAAAGTCATTTGAAAAGACAGCACTCTCATTCTATGTTGCAGTCATTTTCCCCTTCATTTCTTCTATTGGCTCTTTTTCTATGCTAGGAGATCAGTAATAAACCAGGGGACTGTAGAGGATGATGCAAATCTTTGCATATCAAATGAAATTAGTAAATCAGTTTAATTAGGAAGAGAAGAAGTACAATCCGCTGTAACTCATGTACAATCAGGCAAGGTCTTCATTTGGATTTAAAAGTGAGAGTCCTATAAGGAGCTCCCTCCATAATTAACTTGTTCATTCACTAATGGCATAAAATATATTAATAATTTGCACAAATACATACATGTATAGATGGGAGATTTATATCCTGACTTTTAACTTGCCGTATTTAATTTTTGTTAACTTTTGAAGAAAAAAAGAGATTGTATTTTCTGAATATTTTTTGTGAAGTTAGTCTTGGGGAAGGTAATGTGTGTTTTCAGTCAGTGATCTAGGTATGACAACTGTCTCTTTTAAAATGGATCCCAATTAGATTCTCTTTTCATAGTGAAACACTGTGGCTTTGCAGTGATGTTGATATGTCGCTTCATCTTCTTATGAAAATAAAATATTTGTTCCTCTTGGACCAATATGGACCAATTCCTTCCCCCTCAGGGAAATCCTCAGAGCCCTCCCTCAGAAATACTTGCCATAGAGTTCCCCCCACCTGCGTGGACAGAAAGGTCTCCCTCATGGATTATTGCATAACAGTGATCCATCCCAGTTCCTTTCCCCGTATGTCCTAGCTTCCCCTGGTTTCTCCTTTCCCTGTTTCCTCATTGGTTGTGCTACCCCTGGTGGCTCACACCCCAGTCTGTAGCCTCTGGTAGTGGGTGTTCACCCTCTCTATCTTTAATGGGTCAGAGGTTTTGCCACTACACATCTAAAAACTCTCCTCCTCCCCTTTGGTTTTAGGGGGCGGGAGGGTGATACAAACCCTGGCAAAGCATCCTGCCACCTCTGCAAGTGGCTGACTGTTTTGAGTCATGGACCAGTCTCTCACAGCAGGAAAATCACACATAGAATAATGCACAAAATATTCTGAGTTGGAAGGGACCCACAAGGATCATTAAGTCAAATGTGAATGGCCCATACAGAGTTTGAACCCACAACTTTGGTGTTGTTAGCACCATGCTCTGACTAGCAGAGCATTAAACATGTGTGTGTGTTTTCATGTGTGTGGTTATGCAGATATACAATCAAAATCTTTTCACCCAGATGTGAGGCATAGGAAGGAACAAGGTGGGAAAGAGTTTTGCGTGAAGGTACCTTAATTCAGCTATTTCACTTTGATCCCTTTGATCCTTTTGGCGCTTAGTCTAATAAACATAGTTAGACCTCACAATTACTAGTATCTGTCTAATCTTGCCATTTTTTTTGTCATAAAATTACTTCACATCCATCCAAGTCTTAGGTTTCTTGAACACAGAACTATGAAACTGCTATTAAACAAATGAACAAAAAAACAAAAATGGAAAATAAAATAAAATAAAAGACTGCATTATTCCTTTGGTTTCAGTTTTTGAAATTATTTTCTTTTGTAATGCAAAATCCAGTTTCAGGATTTTTTTCTAAAAGCTGGAGGTTTAAGTAGTTTTAGTTTCAAGAACTGATTTCAAAATATGAATAAAAAACTTCTCTGGTTCTGCTGTCAGTTTGAAACAATAAATTATAATTATTTGAACAAAACAAAAAGACTCATGCTCCTCCAATATATCAAAGCATGTGCTCATTTTTTATGACTAAATAAAAATACTAAATATACTCTTTTCATATACTATAATGCAAAACTTTTGAAAAATACTATATAGTTAAGTGGCAGGAGACTTTATGTCACATTATCTACTACTGAAGCTCTCAGACTTTAAAGCAATCATAGCAGCATATGTTTTTAGATTATGCTCTATTTTTTCATCTATAAGCTATGAATCTTACATAATGCTAAATTCATGCTTGATTTGTTAGCATCCGAGTTCATTGGGGATTTTATTTTTGGAGGAGATTTTTTCATATAGAACACTATTAAAATAAATGTGAACATAAATTTACCTATAAATTTATGTAAGTTATTGTAGAAAAACTCATACTTATTTGGACCTTTCCTCTGTGTGAGTGATCCCTTCATAATTTCATTTTCTATTTCACTCTGCAGTCTGCTAGAAAGGTGACTTACAGAAACTCTGCATGGCAAGTCTCTTTTTATGCTCCTGCATTTCAGGCACTAATTGATAAGAGGATGGAGCTGCCTGAAAGAATTTCAGGTACATAAGGGTCTGAAGGACCCTTAGATGCTTCTCACTAGCAAAAATGTTGCAACAGTTGTACTCTTTGTCCCTTCTCTTTGTTGCTTCTGTCCAAAGAATTAGTTGCATTTTGATAACTTAAATCATCATCATCTGCAAAATCCTATTCATGCAGGGAACCTGTATCCCTTTCAGCTGTTCCACCTCTGACATTTAGAGAATTCTGGTCTTAAATGTATTTTCAGAAAAATATTTTCACAAAACTTACTGACTTCTGGTGATTGCATTGAGCCAGTGACTCATATGGTAAAAAAGGTACTACAAACCCCCACTAATAATTTATGATCCAAAACCATTTCTGCCCTCATGCTATAAATTCAGCTATGTGTGCTGTGGGTAGAATATTGCTGTTACAGAGAATAAAGTTACCATTTCATCATCCTTTTTATCATCTTTTGGTACCAGGATTTCACTTATCTTTAAATAGAAGATCCAAACATGAGATATAAAACTATTATAAAATATTGCTAATACTGAATGCCTCCTCAAGCATTTCACTGCATTATATACTGAGGTCAAGGAAAAGAACTGCTGGGGAGTTGTGTAATTGATTTTAAAAGGTTCTTCAAGATACATAAAAATTACACCTGAACTGGAATCCTTTATTAAAGAAGATGAGTAAAGCCACTGTTGGGGGCTGGTTTTCCGCTGGATATCACTACAGACCTTGTAAAATATTGCACAAGTAGTAGTTTGTTTTCCTTTCAGGTCTGTGACAATTTTTCAGTGAAGTGAATTTCCAGAGAAAATGTAAAATAGGAATAAATGAAGAGAGAAGTGTAATTAGATTTGTCTCAACAGGAAAAAGGAAAAAAAATACCAAAAAAGGGGGAACTTGAAGAAGGGTTTCAGAGATATCTTCAGAACTTGTGGTCTGGGGACAGAGCCAGAATTGCAATAAAGAGGAAAGTATGAGAGACTTCGGAAAGGACAGACATTTATGAGAAAATCCCATACGTCTTTGAAGCCAATAACCTGACAATCACTCCAATAAAATGGAGTATAAGCCATGAGATACTCAGGAAAAAACCCAATAGTTTAACAGAAACGCAAATTGCAATAAAAATCAAAATCAGCAAATAATGTAGGTAAGGCAAAGAAACATGACTCACATATCTATGTAATTGAATGCTTGCATTTCAGACTATTGTGGAAAAGCATACAGAACAAGAGATACATGAATATTTACAAACTCTATAAATGGAAAATTCACAATAGTAAAAATGTTGACTCATCAAACATGCTGGAAGAAACATGTAAAAATACTGCCTGGATGAATTCAAGAAACCAAATTACTTCAGAAAAGCCTTGATACCACTTACCTAAAAATACAAAAGTACAACAGTTGTTCATAGGTAGAATGTTAGAGTATGAAAAAGACATGTAAAATTTTACTTAATATGAATATATGTGTATATATATTGGTAGAAAGGCAAGCATTGGTATACATTTCAGACAAAATAGTTCAGTAGAAAAAACAATAGACATGAATCTTCTGAAATATATGTTTGGTATGACAATGGTAGTCAATTGTTTTTCCATCGGTACTAAGACACAAAATAATGTATTTTCATGATTTTACATCATGTCTTAAGTTTAAGCACTCACTTTTCAGAGTATTACTATAGAATAAAAAATAGATAACATCATTAAATAATTTTTTTGTAAAGTATGGTATAATAAAAGTGAAATAAAACTAGCAAATAAAGTCTTCAGGTTCACTGGAAAAAAAAATAGTATGTGACCTGGGTTTGGTGAAATTTTATTTTGAAAATATTCCTACAAAAACATCTTGAAATGTTTGAAATTTCTCACTTAAATATTTTCAGGATATTGAATGACTTTTCATTTTAAAATATCAAGTAAATAATAGCAAAAAAACCCCATAAAAATAAAGAATTTTGTAAGAGTCTTCATAACTGTCACAGAAAAATATCTCCATTTTAGAATATATAGAAACTATCAGATTTCATCTTATTGTATTTAGAATTGCATTTATTTTTTCATCTTCCAAATTCTATTTCCTCTCATATTTTCAAGTGGCAAACAGAATTCCTGAGCAATCATCTTTGTTATAAAGGTGAACTCACTAGCTTAGTAGTTCCTATTTTAAATGTAATTTCATGGGTGCTTAAAAGCATCAAAAGCAAATTAGCAATTAAGAATATAAAATAGTAGTGTATAATCTTTACATTATGTTCATACAGGAATGGAAAAACTAAAAGTGTTGAATCTGATGAAATACCAAAGAATTTCTATTGCTCTGACATAAGGTGTCTTACATTGCTCAGAGACCGTATAGCAAAATATTGTGCACAGATATATTAATCAAAAGAGGCCATTTCAAGATCTACTCTGCCTTTAAATGGAACTTCTACTAAATTGGACCAAAGCACAAATTAACTAAGTAAAACTTCAGTGATAAGTGACGCATCTCACTGTTTCAGTATCAAAATACACCAAGGATCATCCCAAATCCTCTTCCTGTGTCAGTTTCTTTCCCCCTTCCATCAGTGCCTAAGAAGAACAGATGGCTACCATAGATGCTGCCTGCGACAGAGGCTGTGAACTTGTCTGGGCTTTGCTGTAGCTTCTGCACAAATAGAGTCTGAATGATTTAATTGTGACAGTCTCCTGACTGTTTCACTAGCCAGTGTGGAATGTCACTAGACAGTGTGAAATTCATTCACTGCTACTTTTAGTAAGTAAAGAAGCAGGTGAATAAAGAACCAGCCAAAAGCACAAACATAATCAAGACAGATTAGTCTGTTTATTAATAATGGTGGTTTATTATTAAGTTTATTAATAGTGGTGGTTTGTTAAGTGAAAAGATGACTTCTCTGTGTATAAAACACTCCAAATAGATAAATATCTTTCAGATACTACTGTGTGAACTCTAACTGAAAAGGTGATGTGCCCTTCTTGAACTGAAATGCCAGGGATAAGGAAGAGAGAGCACTTTGCAGATGCTAGCATGACTTAATTGCTATTTTACAGGCTTGTAATGGATTAGTTACCTTTCAGAGGTTCAAAACACAATAATGATATTGAAATGCTTCTGTAAGCAATTCCTAGCCTTCCAGTTGGCTTAATGAATAAAGGGCATATTTTAGCATGTCTTAACAGCACTCAGCAAGAACTCAGGACAAAACTATTTTCACATTTTTGTCCAACAGCCATAAGCTCACTGAAATTTGCAGTGAGTAAAGCATGACTGATCAAAATGAATATTTGCTTTAGGTAAAAAGATACTCTGCAGAAAGGTGTGACATTTACAAAAGCAATTAGGGAAGGTTTGCAAAGTGCTTTCATATGGCACAACTGATAGCTTTACAGTGTGAATAGCTGAGTTAATCTAACTAGGAAAAGAGACCTAGAGGCAACATATAATGAAAATGAAGATTATTTGAATGATGACATTTAAAAAAAAAAAGTATACTGAGTAATGTTTCCTTGAAAAAAAGCCCATGCATTCACCCAAAGAGAGACGTGGAACTCATCACAGAGGATATAGTCCTGAGCTGCTTATGTCATATTAAGAATTTAAAACAAACAGAAAAGATGAAGATCTATATGTGGTTTCTTCTTTCAAGGTAGGTTTAAGATAATATCTTATCAAACTATGTGGAGCCTTCCCGTTCTGAGGAGGTTATAATCTGATTTTAAGACTCCTCCCCTGGGACACCTGATAAAACCCCACAGCCCTGGGTCTGCTCTCTCTCTCTGCTCTCTGGGCTCCTGGGCCCCTGCCTTCTCCTCCCCCTGGCACGGGGAGGCGGTGGGGGGAAATAAAATGGACTCTTGTGCTAAACAACAAAGAGACTTGTCTCATCTGTTTGCCCTGCCGTTGGTTGTGGCCTCCCTGGACACAATTGCCACTGCTGCCATACGCTGCTGCAAAACTGTGAACATTCTAGAAAATTTTATAATCAAAACCATTTCAAGACTTTTATTCCATTCCTGAAATCCCATAAGCATTTCCCCATGATTTTGCTGTGATTTTTAGACATCTATTTTTACCTTGGTCTGTACTAAATTGGTGAAGCTGAGGTGTAGCTGGTTAAAATTTTCTAATCTTAAAGGATAGACAAAAAAAAAGAAAAAAAAGGGATACATTCCACTAATTACTAATTACTTGAAAGGAGGAAGCTATGTAATGTTTTATTGTACATTAAAAATTGTAAGACTTCACTCTTGAAAAAACTGTATTTCTGCTTAGGAAAAAAAACCATATTAACCACTTCACAAAATTATGCTGGTTTTCTTCACATAAACTTCTTTCTTTTAATAAAAACCACAAAACTCTCACCATATTTTGAAAATTGCAATTCTTGCTTCATGGTAGTAAAGCTATTTCCCATCTGCAGATTTTTATTTTCTTTTTGTTTTACTAGGTTGGAAGAGACCTTAAAGATCATCGAGTCAACCCATGCCCTAACACCTCAGCTAAACCATGGCACTGAGTGCCACATCCAGTCTTTTCTTAAATACATCCAGGGATGGTGACTCCACCACCTCCCCAGGCAGACCATGCCAGAACTTTATCACCCTTTCTGTAAAAAAACTTCTTCCTAATATCCAACCTCTATTTCCCTTGACGTGTTTACAAGTCTATTATTTTGAATGAAGTTGTTTGAGACTAATTCTAATATTGAGTTATTTTTTTTATTCTTTTGAAACATGAAAGTATAGGGAAAGCAACAACACTGCTACTAAATGGAAATTTGAATTCTCAACAGAATGAAGAAGGTTACTCTGCTCAGTTCAAAAGTACATAATCTCTGCAGCTGCTTCAAGGCTGTTCTCAGGCTGCTTTAGGCAGCAAATGCAGTAGGAAGCAACAAGGATTAAGCTACCATTGATTCTGTCCCACCAGGCTGTATTATTCAAGTATCAGTGGCTCATTAGTCTTTATGCTTCTACTTTTATAAAAGCAGAAATAGTGAGTGATCCAGAAGTCATTGGGGGAAATATTAGTTGGTGCTTTACAAAGAGTTATTTCTATGTTTTTGATCAAAAATTGTCTACATTTCAAAGTCAAGGATACACAAATGACCTTTTAATACAGATTCACTGTCAAAGAACATGACTTGGACATAAAAATGAGTGTAAGATTTCCTCTTATTATTTTGTTCTAAAGGAGAAAGTGAGGGAGGAAGAAATTAAAATGAAAATCAACTACAAACACACAGAATGAGAATCAAAGTTGGGTGTTTTTTTGTTTTGTTTTTGTTTTTTTTTTTAATTGCGAAGAAATTCTGTCGCATCCTGCTTCTGTATAATCATAATTTTGAGAATTAAAATACTATTACTGGTATTAGTACATGAATGCTTTACAGATACTTTTTAAGTTTCCAAGCAGATTGTTTCAGATTACATCTTTCTGTAACAAATTACATTATTCTGTTAAATGCTTGAGATATTGGCAGCTTTTCACCCTCTCATTTTTTTTTTAATTTTTTTTCTTACCCGTTCTTGAATGTCTTGGGATTTTCTAATTTACGCTGGGAAGGGCAACATCAAACTGCTTTAGTACCTGCTGTGTGCCTTTCCTAGCCTGTTGGTATCCTTGGCTCTGAGTCCTGATGTGGATACCAGGCAGTGGTCAAAACCTGGAGTCTCTGCAAAGAATCTTGGGACCTTAACTTATGGGTCTTCCACAATCACTGAAGAAAGTGCAAAATACTTCATCTTCCTTTCAACTCAATAAAACAGTCCATGGTGGCTTAGGAAAAGGAGACGGATGAAGAGAAACAGTAAGAGTCACCGCCTGGCAGTATCTATGGACTATACTGCCGGTATGGAACTCTGGACAATTGTTGTAAAAGTCAAAAGCTCCTTTTGACTTATATATGAACAGTAAAGTCTCAACATCAAAGAGAAGTTAAACAGGGACAGCAGATTAACATTGTTAAACAAACTGTTCTATTTATTTCAGTGGAAATTATTCTTAGATTACAGATTTTGCCATGCTTGTGTCTTGCCAGATGGGTCTGAAATGTAAATCTATAAAAAAAAATAATTTGATATTGGAAAAAGCAAAAATACTGAAGGAGGGAATCTTTGCACATTCTAGATTGGCTCTTTCATGGTGGAAAAAATAGCCCATTTATTTTGTCTAATAGATCTTAAAATCTAATCATGTTAAATCTTCAATTAGACTGTTCCTTTTTATGTTGTTGTGACTAGCTTTTAAATCTCTTCTGGACAGAATCACATGAGATAATTTCTATGATTTCCTCACTATTTAATCCTGAAGTATAAATAAGTGATGTGTCACAAGCACCAAACGGCATACTGTAATTGACTTCAATGGGAATTTTTGTGAAAGAAGAAATATAAATGATTTCCACTTACACCTTTAGTCTTATATTCTTTGTGTCTTTATTCTAATTATCTATATGTTATTTGTATCTGTCTGTCCACCTGGATCTAGATCTGTTTCAGGCTTTTTCAGCCTTTGAATTACTGATTTTTTGTTACTATGAATTACCTTCACAAAGGACTCTAATTTTGTTGTCTTAAAATAAAATAACTACGGCATGTCTCTTTACCACTCAGTGGTGTCTTTCTTGACAAGGATAGTAAGTGCAACTCTGACATTTACTACTAGTGGCAGGCTAGATTTAGTTCATAATAGGAAGAATTATTCTAAATTACTTTAATAGACTAGACATGGTCTTTTACACAGTGAGGAATAAGCTTTAATTTAAAACACAAACTGCCCTCTCACTTGTGTTTTCAATTCCAGTAAAAAGAGCTGAATTTCATCACAAAAAAAAAAAAATCTGCTTTGTTGTTGGGAGAGAGGAGGTATCTGTGCCCAAAGGGACAAGATATTCTCTCTCTCTTTTTTTACTCTTTACTTTTTTGACTGTGGACTGTTCTTCCCTGCTAGTTGCTTCCCTGAATGGTGCTACCATTTTCTCACCTGGTTTGTTTCCATGTAGAATCAGTCTTATCTGTTTGCATTTTACTTTAGATTTTTTTTTTTTTTGTTTACACAAAAGAGACAAAGCAATGGGAATGCTGGAACAGCACAATGGGAGAGAGTTACCTTCAGGAGTATTGGTATCAACATTTCAATAGCAAGTGAAAATTATTCTGTCCTTTAGCACTCACTGGTGGAACCTCACAAATCCTACAGCATACAGACGATTCCAGTTTCTTGGGTTTTTTCCCCTTCCCTTGTCGAGAGTTTGTTTTGCTTTATTTTGACTTTTTAAATTTTTTTTTTTTTTCAGTTTAGAAGTGAATATGCTAGTCCAAGAATCATTGAACTTCAATATGCATTTGTTTCAAAGCTATTTTTTACAGCTTAAGCTTATGTCAGAAAACCTCTGTGCTTGCTGCGTAAAATTCTGAAGTTGTTAGGTTTTTCCTGTCTGAATTTAAAGACTGATTTAATTGAACTGGATATATCTGAGGAGTACAAAAATGAAATCTGTTAACACTAGGGGGAATAAAGAGATTGCCTTGTTTATATTTTTGGGGTCAAATAATTTGTGTTTTGAAAAAATGTTGAGTATTTCATAGTTTTTTCGAGGAAACATAATAGCAAGAACTGAAAATTCTTATTTACACATTCCCCCAATTTCCCATGCCATTTTGATCTAGGATTTTCAAAAGCAGTCATGTGCAGGTTCTTTCATGGTCTTGCTGAGTTGGGCCAGTGTGATACATGCTTGTTGTCATCCCCTAGTTTCATCTTTGTATCAGCTGTCTCATGTTTTTTAGACCATGGGGGAAATACAAGGACTGTTATCATTGACCTCACTAGGGCCAAAAAAAAATCAGTAGACTTCTGGATGTTTTAAGATAATGTTGTTACTGACTTTTCAAGGAAAATTCCAGTAAGTACTGATCCAAACTGGAGCTAGGGTGGAAATTTTCTGCTGACTATAGCCAAACAACTTACAACCCTATTAACAGTGTTTCCAAGTGAGGCCCTTTGAACTCTTCTGGGCCCCTGAGGACTGCACCAGCACCTCTCTCTGGGGGGAACACTTCTCAGACCTTCCAGTCTCTCAGTTTGATGATACTCAGAGGACCATCATTGAAGGCTGATGACAGAGCCTGGAATGATGTTCCCACTCCTGAGAGTTCAATCCTTGCCCATTGAGAAGATGCAAAGTCATGATGTAAGTATTTCATTGAAATTGAGGGGAGTTCTTCACAGGTATATTTTCTTGTCAAGACAAAACTTTTAGCTAAAAGAGAAACTTTAGTATAGAATAAATAGAACTCTTTTCTAAAAATAAATTTTGTTATCTATTATGTATTTTTTGAAAAAGCATTTCCAGTTTTTTATTTAATTGACAACATATTGCTTATACCAATGTGTCATGGTTTGACCCTGGCACAATGCCAGGGCCCCCATGGCAGGTGTATTTCCAAAATGGTTACTGTGAGATGTGACCCGGAAACAGAACAAAGCAGGCTCCCACTCGGGGATGGAGGGAAAAACACAACACTTTATTCATTACAATATCTAAAAAGGAACACACATACAAAGCTAAGAATGAAAGCCTTCTAAATACATTCCTCCTCCCGCCTCCCTTTTCTCCACAGATTCACCACCCCTCAAATAATCAACCCTCAAATCCATCAGGGAGAGAGGAGTCCTCCCTTGCACCACAGGCTTCCCCCGGAAGCACAATTGAAACTTCTTGTGCTTCTGTGTCACTCATGGCACTGCCCAGAGAACATCGGCCCTCGTGACTTCTCCCCCACCATGTCCAGTGCTCTCACCACTGGACACGGGCCAAGACTGCTTTTAGAGTTTCCTGTTTAAAGATGATCCACCCAGTTCCAGAAACAGCAGTCTCTCAACTTTGGGACACCAGTCCCCCCCAAATTTCACCCCCTGGGGCCGAGGGGCCTCGTGAACAGAGATCTTCCTCTCCGTGGAGACAGAGGGCATCTCACACCCTCCTCAGCCATCTCTGTTCACGCCGCTGCTTCACTCTTGACTCCCGGGTGTTGCCTCCCTCTAAATACAGTCTCTGGGTCACAGGGAAAAAAAACACGGGTCTGTCCATGGCTATACAAGAAAGAGTCCAGCCCAAAGCCACTCTATCATCTCTTCCCAGCTAGGATTCTTCTCACCTCATCCAGCTTTCCTCATGCTTGCCCATTTCATCTCTCATCTCTCTCTCACCTCATTCTGATTCAGGAGGATCGATATTTGTAAGGTTTCCATTATTCTACAAAGGGGTTAAAATCTTCGCCTTTGCCTGCCCAGGACTCCCACAGCTGCATGGCACCTTCTCTCGCCGCATCCCCCACTTCTGGCCGGCACTGCTGCCAGCACAGTCTCTATCACTCTCTCCCAGGGGGGCTGCCCAGACATCTCAAGTCTCTTCCACCCCTGCACAGTCTCCTCCACCCCTGCATCTTTTGGGGCTCCCAGCCTCCTCCCCACAGGCCGCATGGCCTCCTCCTCCCCCACCCAGACGCAGCTGGGCAGGGGAGAGGTCCAAACTTCACTCACCAATGCCGGATTCCCAAAGAGGAAGTTCTCTGGGAATCTCCTGCTTTTAACCCCTGTGTGTTCTCAGAGGCGTATCCAAACCTCAGTGGCCACACCAGATACCAATTTCAAATCTGGCCACTGATTGGTTTGACCTAGACTTTTCCAGAAACACATTTCCGGGCCAAACCACGACACAATGTCACTGTATAGATTACTTGGGATTTGCTCTTGCCTTATCTGAGTGTGTGTAATAGAAGAAACAGCTTTGAAATGTATAGTATATGGCTATTATTTAACGTTTATTTTTGTCTTTTCAAATAAAGGGCAAGTGTGAATTAATTTCACATGTGAGAACATTTTCAATAGCCAAACAGCAATGAATAGAAAAGAGTGGAGGAATTACCTTTTAAATTATAGTAACAGGTTGGAAACCTGACCTTGCAAAATGTCACCTACATGTTCCACATTATTTATTTCTCACCAGAGATTTTGTACCAGAAGGTTTCCACTCATAAGGTACACGAGATCTGTGTTACAGCAAGATCAATCAAGTCTACCTTGAAATTACATGGAATATAGTATTATTAAAAGAATTAAAGGGGTTGAGGTTTTTTGTTTTTTTTTTTTTTATTGAAAAGCTGACTAAATATAGCAATGATTATTGTATGTTGGAAGCAGACTTATCTTTATATTTTAATATTTTGTATCTGAAGTGGAAGGAGGATATATAAAAATCATGTCAAATATGAAATGTTCTTCTGCATCTGGCCTAAACACTACTTTTAGACCAAATTAATGAATGACAATAACAAGTGTTTATGTTAGGCTAATGACTTCAAAAATACTCAGGTTTGTTTATATGCCAGACTCATAGGTTTATTTCCATGTAATGTCTGTCTTTACATTATTTTGGGTTCTGTCAGGAAGCCTCATAATATTAAGAAAAATATCAGCATGGTATTTCTGCCACAGCATTTCCATGACAGTCATAGAGTGAATAATACTTAACATAACTGCTGACACATGGTAAAAGAGTGGCATACCTGGTGAGTTCTCCATGGGCAGAAAATTGCCTGACAGATTACATTTCTATGAGGGGAACACAGCTGAATATCCTTGGATATTCCTGTTCTCTCAACAGTATATTCTGTTACTACTTTTGAACAACTTTTTATGAGCTTGATTAATATAATTTGTACTACTGTCAACATGCTAATAGTTTCTGTCATTGTATTTTTTTTCAGGCTCAGCTTCTGAAGAATAAAATAAAATATATATTTGAATATGTAAAAGGCAACCACTAATATCCAATGCATCCATCAATTCTTTTTCTTTTTTTAACTTCCGGGTATGGCTTGTTATTGGACAACCATTTCAGTTTAACGGTGCAAGCAAAGAGCCATTCTGACAAGCATTTTCTGGTGAAGATTTAGTTCAGGCATCATTGGACGGGACTGTGCATCTCAGTGTCAATGGTCTCTAAAGATTTTTTTTTTTGGGAACTTGGCTATTTCATAGCACTCTCAACTATGAAGAATTAAAGTATATTTTATCAAACTGCTTCTTTGTCATAGCCATTACAGAGAGCTGCATTTTTAATCACAACTTCCCTTGGGCAATTTCCTTAATTTGCAACAAGCTTCTAAGAATTATGTTAGAAAATTCAAAGTTTATTGTCTGGCTAAGCATAGAGATATATGTGTTAAATGTCTGTGGGTTTTCTTATTATACAGCTGCTTCTTTAAAGACAAATAGTAGTTGACTTCAGAGTGACTGATTACCTGTGATCCTTTAAGAACCAAAGCACTGTCAAATAGTCTCAAGCATGCAGGACACACTAGATCATGTTGTACAGGAGAACACTAGTGGTATGAATATCAACTCTAGGTGGTCTTGTCAGACTCCTTGTCTTCCCTTTCATCTTCCTTGAAACTTATGTGCACTTTCTACTTTTTCCTGAAACTTTTCTCCATCTTGAAGTTATTTTGCAATTTTTGCAATAAAATAAAAGGTGTCCATATCATCAAGATAGTTCAACAGGCCAAGAAAAAGTCAAGGACCCCATTTACAATCTATGGCAGATTGCTGCACATTTCACAAAAGGTCCTTGAGAGGCAAGCACCCCTCGATTGCTTACAAAAGCAGCAAAAAACAAGTTTCCTTTTAAAATATAATACAGAGGCATCACACTGAGAAGTCTGTATATACACCAGTGGAGAAAACAGTATGTGAAGTTTTATTTTAGCCTTTGATTGAATGTGAGCTTTGGACCCATACTGATGAGCCATGCATCTAAATGTATTTCTATTTATTGCCACCTTTGAGAGGTCAAAGCTCTTTGCAGTTACTGAATGTGAAAGAGATAAACAGATATATTCTAAGTGTAGGTTCCAAATTTGTATCTATAGGGGAAGAACAAGCTGGGAGGTCTGACATAAATGCAGCTTCAAATTACTGTGTTTTCCATTTTAATCTTTCTCAGTAATGTGACTAGGAACAATTTCATCACTATCCCTTAACGTCTCTAAAGAAAAAGAGGGAACACATGCACATGCATTGTAAGAATTTTTTACAGAACTCCCTAGTTAAGATGAGTGCATATTTGGAAACATAAGTCTTTCACATAGCTGAAATTAAAACTGCTTTTGACTATCAGTGTCCAAAAAGCAGAATAGATATTCATTATTATGAATATCTATTAGGCAAAATTCCGAAAGGCACCTTATAAATTTAACTGGACACAAAAGAGTGCTAGTTTTGGGTTACTTTTTTGATTAATGTAAGTGAAAAATAGTTCTTCTGAGAGGGAGAGATGTAGCTCTGGCAATGCTGCAACTTTATGGAGTGATGGTAGATACCCCTGACAGTTCTGGTTGAGGTGGTGTAAGAATGACCAAGAGCATAGCTGATCTGGCAGGTCTGAGAAGAAAAAAATCTCTGTGATGGTATTGAGTTTCCACTGAGAGATTGCTTCTGATGACAACCTTGTGACAGAACTCCTTTTCACTTGGCTTGATTACAGCATAGACAGTATGTCAGACCACAGAATAAACAATATGTAAACCAAAGGTGATGCAAATTTCCTCCCTTACTGGGAAAATAAAAATAATTTATGACAATGTCATCGTTTTGCTTAAAGTCCTTCCAAGTAGGGATGTTCTCTGTGGTTTATTTAGCTGATTGCTGACCTCTTCTGTGTCCTCACACACACCTATAAATACATATGTGCAAGAAAATAAAGAGATAACTGAAATTAAGGGAAATAATTCACATCCCAGAAATTAATGGATTTGTTTTTCCATACTTGTAT
Organism: Passer domesticus; assembly: GCF_036417665.1. Classification (NCBI taxonomy): domain Eukaryota; kingdom Metazoa; phylum Chordata; class Aves; order Passeriformes; family Passeridae; genus Passer; species Passer domesticus. The sequence continues at coordinate 82,079,306 of NC_087474.1, read as the reverse complement.
ATAATCTGTGAAATAAATACATTGTCATAAAAATGCAAGGCTTTACTTTTACTTCTTAATAGATGTAACAGAGATTTATCACTTCTTTTAAAATTTGAAAGCTAAAGCTTTGGAGCAATGAACATGTCTGATCCTCTCTTGCTGGTCCTTTAGATCTGTTCTTCAGAAGAGACCATAAGCAGGACACCTGCACAGAGCTTGTTCTGATGTTTTGTATTAGGATGAATTTCACTGCAGGGGACTTTTCTCAATACAAAAATAATAAGGAGGGGAAAAGCCCTACACAGATTCTGTAGAGAAGAGGGGAAGAACCATACAAAGCCACTATTGGTCTACAGTCATGTTGTAACACATCAGATGGAAAAAGGTGATTATAAGCCTGCCTTTTCACATTTTGAAGTAGGTAGGAGAAAATTAATATTTTTTTTTCTACAAAAAGGAGTTACCATCTTGATTGAAAATACATAATTATACTAATGTTTTGCTTTGTTTTTAATCAATACATGTTAGATAATGGTCTCATTATACTAGGTTAATTGCTTAGATTTCTACTATTTGTCACTCCTCCCCCACCCTGCCACTTCCTGGTCCTTTTGCTTAGTGAGGCTTTCAGATGGAGGTACGTTTTCAGGCACAATCTGTTTTTATCTCTTTCCCCCACATACCCTGAGCGGTTCACTGCTGTTGTTCTCATAAGACATTACTGAACTAATTCAGTTCAGTAAAGCAAACAAAGTGACCTTTCTTGTCCTCTTACATTTAGTACCAGAATAGATTTAAGGTGGAAATAATGAGGAGAATAGTGACAAAAGGGGACAGGAGACACCCTTCTCAGAGGCAGGTTTTTTGGCTCACCTTTTCTCATGAAAACATGTCCACCAACAGGTAAACCCTCCCAACACACACTTTTGTGTATGGACACATCTCACAAAGGGCTAGTTCCACCATACTTAATGAGGACATTTTGGACCAGCACCCATCAAAGTCCAGCCATGCATTCAAGGACTTTATTCCTATGAATCATTGCTGGTTTTTTTGTTCGTGACAATAGACACTAACTCTTCCTGAAGTGTGAATGGCAGAAAAGTCTCTCAAACACCAAAAACTTCATGTGAAACATAGAACTGTTAGCAACTTCTCTTCCAAGAGTCAAATAGAACAAGGAGAAAAGGTCTGAAGATTTGCCACATTAGCAGCACTTTTCTTACAATGGATATTTTTTTTCCATTAATGTAACTTAAAATCAGTAGAATTAAATGGCTGGCAGTGCACAAACTCCAATGTCAGAACACCGTATAGGATCAATGAAAAAGTGTTAGTGGATTATTAGGTTTGGTTTTTTTAATATGTTTGCAGTCTCTTCATTGGCAAACTTCTGGGAAAAAGAAGGAAACTGCTGAACAGTAAAAAAAAAAAAAAAAAAAGTGTAAGAATAACTGCCAAGCATTGACTTGGTGTCATTAGAGGAGATACAACAGCATGTTGGGATTTGCTACTTATCTTACTGGAGAAGGCAGATTAAACAAGACATTTCATTTATTCTATCATATCCAGTTACATAGATTACACTATATAATTTCAAAATTCATATTTCCTTTTCCTTCCTTATTACAACAGTGTTAAGAAAACTGGTAGAACAAGTTTGATTTGTAGCACAATCCTGCTAAATCTTTGGAATTATGACTTTTTTCTATATCTTTTGGAATCCAGACCAAACTGAGAATATAAGCTTATAATTAATGTCCTTTTATGTCAGCCCTCCAGGAAAGAAATCATTCCCTGCTACAGTCATCCTCTAATTTATTAGCAGGGCCTGCACATTTCATCAGTATTGCGGTGGGAAGACAGGAATAAGATGAGCAAAGGGCCACCTATGGCAGAATTATAGAACCACAGAATAGTGTGTGTTGGTAGGGATCAGAGAGGTCACCTGGCTCCAAAACCCCTGCCATAGGCAGGGACACCTTCCACTAAAACAGGTTACTCAGAGGCCCATCTTGTCTGGTCTCCAGGGATGGGGAGTCCACAACCTCTGTGAGCAACTTGTTCCAGTGCCTCATCACCCCCACTGTAAAAAATTTCTTCCTAATATGTAATCTAAACCCACCCTCCTTCATCTTAAAGTAATTCCTCCTTGTCCTGTCACTACACACCCTTGTGTAACATCTCTCTCTAACCGTCTTGCAGGCCCCTTTTCTGGAAGGCTGGTCTAAAGTGTCACTGGAATATTCTTTTCTCCACTTGGGATTAACAACCTCAATTTTTTCAGCCTGTCTTCATAGGAGAAGTGCTCTAGCCCTCTGATCAGCTTAGTGGCTCCTCTCCAGACTTAATCCTTTAAATTTGTGTTTGAGTTGTCTACAGGGGGGGGGGAAACAAGGCTAGTATCAGTGGAAAAGAAAGTAGAACATTTCCCCTCAGATCTAGGGATAATAATGGGTAAAGAAAAGCTTTTTTCGTGATTGTGGTACAAAGACTCTTCTCTTCCTGTCTCAGGAGAATCTTGTCCTGCTTTTCTGAGGCTGCTCCAACACTTTGCAGTTGACATTGTGTTATCATGTTTGATAAGGGAAAGAATGAGAGAAAGGAACAGAGACTCATGCAATAGGAGGGTAGAGGTGTGATTGTACCCACATATGTTGCTCACCCAAGCTCCACAAAGCTCCCCATAGTGCTGAAAGCAGATTAATGTCAATTATAGTTTAGTGTTTTTACTCAAAAACAGCAGAAAAAGACAGAAACAGAGTAAGTTCTTGGTGTACAAGTTGACCATGGATTATTTTCTTGAATTTTTGCATTACAATAACATCTTTAGAATTTAGCTGAAATGTGAGAGATAAGCATCTCATTGTTTTCTCTACTCTAAAAATATGCAGCAAAGGATGTTGCTTTCTTTATAGAGCTGAGAATTTAAATAGAGGGAATGCACAAAGGACATGCAATTTCTGTTTTAAAGACAGGGTGTAAAACATGGTGAATTAATTAACTTGTTCATCATCACTAAGAAAATTAACTTTATTTTAAGGTTCTAGTTCTGTCTCAGAAAAAGTATTTATTTATTTATTTATTTAAATCTGTAGTAAGAAAAAAAAACCCAAAAACCAACAAACTGTCTCTTGAAAGGTGTAATATAAGAAAAGGTTTGGGAAGTGACCCAGGTAAATTAATATTAATGGCTTTGCTGAAGAATTGAAGTGCCAGGAATGTCAGAATGCTTATTATCATAGAAATATCTTATTCTGTTAAGTCTTTCTTTTTAAACTTTAGCCATTATTAAAAAATTGAATACAGGGTACCCTGCTAAATATAGAAGGACAGATGCATGCCAGGACAAAATCTGATTCCATTAACTACCAGCCACATTTCAGTGTTGACTTGTTCATCAGTGTGACATCATGGAGATGGGAAGTGAACAAGTTCAATCACTAGCACATCATTAGTTCAGTAATAGTTTCTTTTAAAGGTGCCTCTAAGAGCACTTAATGTTTTATCAAGCAGTACCCATCAATGTGTCCTTGATCAGACAAAAAAAATTAGTTTCTTGCACACAGTGCACCAAAAAAAGGCAGTCCAGATTTCACATTTAAAAATGAGTAGTGTGACAGCAGTAATCATTATCTCATTGACATTGATCTGTGTACTGACAAAGACTTCCTGTTAAGTCCCGAACAGAGGCTGGCAGCTTCTATGGGTATGAAGCTCCATGAGAGTGGAGCAATGAAGCAAAAACTTGTTTCAAAAAATTAAATTGTCTCTAGAAACCCTGTAGAGTTTTGCTGCTTGCTCAGGACAGGAGGAGTATTATGCCAGAGATTCATGCACATCCTCATACTGCAGAGAGAGAAGAGGATGGAATAGGAATAGAGACCATAAAGAATTCAAACCACTACTGATCCAATTATTAATATTTTTTATCTTCAGTCCTGATTTGAACTATATAACTACACAGTACATTACTAATGAAATGCAGTCTCCTCTGGGATGGAAGCTTTTAGATAGCTGATGGACACAGCATGCTGCCAGAAAGAAAGGGGAGGCAAAATGGGATTTTAGTACATCATGGAAAGCTCCTGCTGCTGAGGAAAGTGAAAGGAGCCAAGCTGCTCTCAAAGTAGGGTAAATTGGGAGCAGCTATTAGAAATTCAATGGAATAATGATAGTGGTAAGAGAAAATAATATGGCAACTGTGTCCACCATAGCAGACAAGGCTTCCACTTCTGCTCAGTGCCATTTCCTACTCTCGGCTGGATAATGAGAAAAATAAAAAGTCCTTTCAAGACTGCATGTTTATTGTAAGTCTACATCACAAAATGGAACACAGTGAAAAGGCTCTTAATCCAAGTAAATACCAAAATTGCTGTATTTCCTTGCAACATAATGCAAACTTTTCAGTTTGGATCTGGAAGAACACAGTCACCCTGAATAAGTACAGCAAAAAAGTTAAGGAGCACTGACCTGGGAGAGGCTTGCTTGTTTGAGTGTGCCACCTGTTTACCTACTGTACTCTACTTAGACTCAGACTGGCTCAGATTTACCTGGTTGATGTCTCTGTATCATCTTCCCTTTCCTCTTGACTTCAGCATTGCAATAGGGAGACTAAGGCTGCACTTATCTGCATTAATCTGTTTCTATCTAAAAGGTCTTGAAACAGTATTGCCTGTATTCACTATGAAGGTTAGTGCCAGCTATCCCTGTGAAATGAAATGGGGTGACCAGAAATTTCCAATTTAATTAAGAAACTAGGGGACTCCAGACTTGGTGGAAAAAAGTACTTATGTTCTGTTGGGCAAAAAATTGGAAATTGAATTTCTTGATAAGCCTACATCTGCTTTAAAAATTAATAATTATAATGACATGAAATATCTAACAGTATCAGATTTATTTTTTTGTGGTTTATAATGAAGGGAAATGGTTGCTTCAGCTATTCTTATGTACAAGCTTTTTTTGATTTTTCCATTGTTGAATATTTATAGCCATAAGAGACAAAGTGCAGCAAACAGTAAATTTATGTGCCTTTCCCATGCATGATACTATCTACCAATTAAGTCTCTTGAGTGACAATACTTTATTCAAATTCCAGTGAAATAATATTTATTTTTTAATGCAAGGGCAAGCTAGAATTTTTTTTAGGGGCTAGAGGATATACAAATTTTCTATTTCTGAAAATTTGTGAAAACTTATACAGTTTATACAAAGAGTCTATGATTTTTTTTTTCCCCCTTGATAATCTGATAGGATTGTATAGTTTCAAAACACAAAAATTCTTAATTATATTCCCTATGTATGATGTGGGATATATATATTCCTATATGGATGAGATATTTTCACTGCTGAGTGACTCTTAGTTATTAGCTGTTACAGTGTCTTCAATACTCTAGCGATAGAAGAAATGAAAATTTATTTGCTTTTGGCTTTGTTTGGGGATGACAAACTGAATAACCTTATTCCAAGTGAGACTGCAACAGGTCCCTGTGTCCTGATCCAACCAGTAGCAAGGCTGAGTAGCAGTTTTCCCAATAGCAGCACATACAAACTCACCTAAAAAAACCATGTCTCTATTTTGGTCATCACAGACAGACATAATCACCACTCACACGAACACAAACAGCACCAGTGAGTGACCTCATTAAGTTCACAGCTCTAGTTTAGCAGGATGAAGGACAAATAGTGGGAAATACATGTCTATCTGTCTATAGATATACAGCCTGGATCCCTTCAGCTGCTGGGATTGGTCATTCAGCCTTCCCATCAGCCTTCCTTGGATCCAAATCTCTTCAGTTGCTTGCACCTGGATGTATGAGTCACTGGGATCACAGTCCTGCTCACACAGAGACACAGACAACAAATTTCTGCAGCAGATGGTTCTGAATTAGTTACCCCAATCCTTGAGAGAATTTTTAGTTAATTATTGTAGAAGAGAAACAATTAATACTAAATTAAATATTTGAAGAATCCTAAAGCTGATTGAATGATCCAAGGGTTCGGGTGTTTCTTCCTTGGTTGCCTAGATTTTGACTTTTTACCCTTATGGAAACATTTGAAGCTCAAAAATTTTCCCAAAAATAGAAAATAAAGTACAGTTTATGCTTGGCTATTAATGATGAAGCTGAAGGGAAAAGATAATATTAAAAACAGAGCATGGGAATGCCACAATATAAACATTTTTCAGTTCTGAAAAAATTCTTTAGTATAGACATAAATCAAATCCACGTTAGCCAAAATCAATAGAGATACTTTAATTAACAATAATATGCTTTGAGTCAGATCATAGATTCTTAGAAGATTAATTTGATAAAATAGGTGAAATAATATATATGTGTATATATATGTATATGTATTTATATAGTTATTTCTCTTTAAAGAAGATATGAATGAAAGGATCATAATTTGTGTTAAAGTATTCTGGGGCAATAGCATTATGCTTCAATAATTAACCAAAGCCCTCTCTCCCTCACTTTTCCATGAATTTCTGCTAATCCAGTTGCATTGCTTCATTACATCAGAGAGTGAGAAATTTCACAATGTTGAGGGCAAAGTCAGAGTTGACTTAGCTGAGACTTAGACTGAGGTTTACTTAATGGTCTCAGATAGAGCAATTATATGTAAAACAACATGTTCATCATGGAAATCACATTAGTCCTTTTGGACTGGTCTGTGCCCAGATAGTCCTTTTAGACTGATATATGCCCTTACAAAGCTACTTTTAAATGCAAATTTCATCATATGACCATAAAGTATGTGCTTTAACAATTTCACATTGAAGGACATTTTGTTAGTCTTGATCATTTTAAGTTCTCAAAAGATTTCAAGACAGTAAAGGAAAAGATATTTCAATCAGTAAAAATGTCAGTATAGAGCTCTTATTAAACAAGTCTTATCTCTACAGGCAAAGAGGAATTCCTTCTGTGTTAGCTCATGAGAAAATGAAAAAATAAATTAGAATGATAGAATCATACATAAAATGGTTTGGGTTGGAAAGGACGTTTAAAGGTCTTCTAGATCAATTCCACCACAATGAGGAGGGACACCTTTAACTAGATCAGGTTCCTCAGAACTCCATCCCATCTGATCTAGAATTTCTCTAGGGATGAAGCATCCAAAATATCTCTGGGCAATATGTACCAGTATTTCACAAGTCTCGTAAAAAAACCCCAAACTCTTCTTTATATCTAGTCTGAATTTATTATCTTTTAGTTTAAAATCTTTGTCTCTTGTCCTGTCACTACAGGACCTAAAAAAAAACCCATATTGTCTTCATCTTATAAGCACCCTTTAAGTACTGAGAGACTCTAATAAAGTCTTTCCTAGAGCCTTCTTTTTTCCAGTCTGAATAGTCCTACATTACTCAGCCTGTCTTCGCAGAAGTGGTGCTCCATCTCTCTGATTATCTTTGTGGTCTTCCCCTGGACTTGCTCTAACACCTCCATATGTTTATGATGCTGGGGACTGTGGAGGTGGACACAGCACTCCAGGTGGGGACTCACCAGAGCAGAGCAGAGGGACAGAACCCCCTTCCTCAACCTGCTGGACACTCCGCCTTGGATGCAACCCAGGACACATTTGCCTTTCTGGGTTGCAAGTGCACATGGCAGGGTCATGTCCCGCCACTCATCCACCAGCACCTCCCAGACCTTCTCTACAGGGCTGGTCTCAATTCCTGCATTCCACAGAGTTTATTAATAGCAGGGAATGCTCCCCTAAGGCTCACTTCTTGAGCTTGTCCAAGACTCTCTGGATGGTATCCCATCCTTCAAGGGTATCAACCTCATCACTTGATGTCATCTGCAGACTTGCTGTGCACTCAATCCTCTTGTCCATGTCATTGATGAAGCGATTAAACAGTGCTGGTCAAAATATAGCCCACTAAGAGACATCACTTTTCACGGGGAACTGACAATGCCATCAGGACACTGATCTGTTGACCACCAGCTTCTGAATGAGATCATCCTGGCTATTCTTCCTGCATGAGAGAGATATGCATCATGCATAACCAATCCATATGTTTATAATTAAGAGAGAAGCATGCTATAGGGGACCAGGTCAAAAGCCTTTTGAAAGTCCAGATAGATGACATCTTTAGCACTTGCCTTGTCCACAGTTGTAGTCACTTGACCACATAAGGCCACTAGATTGGTCAGGCAGGACTTGGTCATAGTGAAACTATGCCAAGTACCTCAAATTGTGTCCCTGTTCTCCATGTGCCTTAACATAGTTCCCAGAAGGATCTGCTCCATGATCTTCCCAGGCACAGAGGAGAGGCTGACAGGTCGGCAGTTCCCAGGATACTTCTTTTTACACTTTCTAAAAATGGGTGTGCAATATTTTCCTTTTTTTAGTTGCCTGGGACCAGTCACCTGTATGCCATGGCTTTTCAAATACTATGGAATGTGGTTTGGCAACTACATTAGGCACCTCTCTCAGGACTCTGGGATACATCTCACCAGATTCCATAGACTCAGTATATTCAGATTCCTCTAATCACAAGTCTGATCTTCTTTTACAGCATCTAAAATCAAGATTTCATCTGTCTGAAATTATCTGCAGAATAGACAATAGCATAAGAAAATTAGACTTTTCCCCCAAAAAAGAAACTGCATTGTATTTCTAAGAGGGTGGCCTATCCCAAACATAATGTATCAGTACCTCCTTTCTGAAAATGTACGCAGTTCTCTAAGGGCTGTGGCTGGCTAACAAAGGTATTCAGCCTTGTAGCTCCAGTTACAGCTTTCTCTCAGCTTTAATGCACAGTTAAGTTATATTAGGTATCAGTACAACTGTGGTTTCCAAGTTAAAAAATATATGGTGTGGGTTGGTCGTGCAAAAATATAATTTTGAAAGACTACATATATGCAAGGATACAAAATGGCAAACCTGCAATTGCTTGGTATAGTTTTCTCCCATTCTTCAGTTTACAAAGGGAATTAATTTGAATTGCTTATTCTGCATTTTTTTTTCTAAGTAATGTTATTTCATTCATATCAGAGCAACAACAGAATAAAGATTTCTAGCATGACTGTATAGCTAACATTTTCTAAGTTTCTACTTTATGTGGAAAAAACTCCCTACCTTTTAAATCTTTTGAAAAAAATTTACCTGTATTTGAAAACCCCCAAACCCAAACCCAAAACTAAAAGAATGAACAAAACTATACAAAAAACCCAGAAACAAACAAAAGCCCCATTGTTAAGCTGAATTACATATATCCATCACACTGGACTAAATCCTTTAGTAATTTTTTTTTTTAGTAGCTGTTTAAGAGGGTGCCTGATTAATATCTTACAGTGGTATGCTCATACTGACTAAGTTTCATGCATCCTCTTTCTTTGCTGCAGAGCTTAGACACGTGATACAACAGTTATACTGGAAGCAAAAAAACATTCCTTGAAAATTCAAATAAATTGTGATTGAGCCAGCGCAGTAGTACAGTCTTCAGCATGTGGAATTCTGGAAGCAAAACCCATGGGTATAAGTGTACATCTGTTAGAATTGCCCACCTGTTTGCATGAAACTTATGGGCATAAAAAAAATCCTGCAGTAATTTCCAGCTCCTTTGTCAGTGTTTTCCTCTGGGATGGTCCTTAATTCAAAGAGAAGGGGTTTTTTAGTGTTTATTTTGATCTAAAAAACTTCTGTTCATTTGTCGACAGAGATTTTGAGTCAAGCTCATTGAGGTCTCTGGAACATTAAATAGATTCTCTTTGGGAATCTTGTAGACTCCCAAATGTACTTAGCTTCAGATGCAATATTCAGCTGGTATCTCCTGGGGAGAGTGTGATTTGAATAAAAATGGCTCCCTTTCAGCACAATTCTTTTTATTTTTGCCATCTGATCTATTCCTCTCTTCATCTCTCCCTGTCTAGCTGTTCTTGCAGGGATAGAAGTAATTGAAATAAACCAGGCCACATTCTGGCACAACAATCCTACTGTTCTTAGTTTTTAAGCAGTTATACCCTGAAATGTTTGAGAACTCGAAGGATATGAGAAGATGAAGGTAAGTAATTTAATCTAGAGGGAACCAAGAAAAAATTGCCCAGGGACTTCTTTGTTCTGGTCCTGTATCCCTTCAGTTGAGACTTTGTCCTGTTAAACCTGAAAGAGGAAGTGGGCATGAGAATGAGAGTGTGTGTGAGGACTGAGTCTATTGGGACACCCCTCAGCTCACTGGAGCAGCCTATTGTCCAGGACTCTACTGCTGGCACTTAAAGTTTCAAGTGGTGTGTGTGGGTGCGTGTGTGTGTGTGTGACTCCCTGAATGCTGTGAAAATACACAGGTAGTGGCTTCTCTTTTAGTAATATTGCATATCACAGAATCACAGAATAAATAAGGTTGGAAAAGACCTCTAAGATCATCAAATCCAGCCCTTCAGTGATCACCACTTTGTCAAGTAAACCATGCCACTAAGTTTTTGAATACTTCCAGGGGTGGTGACTCCACCACTTCATTGGGCCATTTTAGTCCATTCTGAAGTTTAACAACCCTTTAGGTTGTTGAAGAAATTCCTCCTGATGTCCAACCTGAAACTGCCCTACTGCAGCTTGAATCTTTATACTCTTTTCAATAATTGCCTGGGAGAAGTCAACCACCAGTAAGGAAGTAGTACACTTCATTAAGTGATTTATATCAAAAAACAATTGAGGATAAAATACATTTTGGAATGTTTGGAACTAGATAAGAGCAGCATCATTTTGAATAATCCCATTATTCATCTAAAAGGAAAGGGAAAAAAGGTGCAAAACTACACAGACATTTGTCAGGTCTATGAGGAAATGAGGTGTTGGATTTTTATGCCTTGTGAAGGGATGAACTTGAAAATTTGATGGTCTGCATTTTCTAATGTCACCAAGAGTGACGGTTTTCATTGCTATTCAAGAATGTATTTAATTTCAAAATAAGTGGTTTAAATGGCAATTGAATATAAAGAGTTTTCAGGAATAACTTAGACTAAAATGGACATAACAGTTTCTGAATCTGTTCCTCTACATTATTCTGCATCAAACCAGATCCAATTGGAAGAAAAAAAAAAGGTAAAAACTGACTCCAGCCAGTACAAACAGCTTCCAATTGGTTAAACAGGAACAAAGCCAGTTAAATAAATAATGATCTAATTCTGAAGTTATTGTATTTGTTCTGGAAAGGTCATCTGAATGATTTCAAATATCTAATAAATAACTTTAGTAAATTGCTAGTAGTTACAAAAGTGAATGTTGGCTGTAATACTAATTTGTTTACTCATCCAAAATTATTTGATTTTCATTTTGTATGCTTTCTCACCTTGTCATGTTGTTCTGTCATACTGTTATGGTTAGGAAGGCTTTACTATGATTGAATTAATTTTTTTAGAATGCATTTTAAAAGACTTTTCTTTGTTCCAGTCTACTTTCAGGTTGTGATCTTGTGAAATATGCAAACTTTTGCTATCATGAGAAAAAATTTCTGGGCTGCCTCAAATGAAAAATTGCCCCGAGTCTGCACACAGATCCAAGAACACAACACCAAATTACATCTTTCTATGCAACAAAATTTCTTTGCTGCTGATTAGGAATATAAATAATAGAAACCCCAGAATTCCTGGAAATTATCACAGTACTAAATTTCTTCAGAATAGCCAAGAGTTTGTTCCTGATTTATTGCCTAGCTTCTAGATTTATCAGTACATAAAGTATATGTGTAATGTTATAAAAATTTCATTTTATCTTGTTTTTAAAATGTCATACAAAAAGAAGAGTATTTTATTTATATTTGGGAATCAGGGAAACCAGGATTTTTTTTCCCTCACAAGTTATACAAATTTTTTAAAGTAATAAAATATTTATTAATAAAATTTTTTATACTTTTATCTCGTCAGTATATCTAATTCAGCAGTGATAATACAATCAAATGCAAAATAAGCATACATATGCACATTTTAACTGTATTCTATTCAAAGCTGTCTGCTTTCTCATGATGAATAGCAACATGTAAAGAATATAATATGGAAAACTAAATCACTTTATCCAGTAAATTTTTATCTAGTACATTTATTTTTTATTATTTCATTAGACATGTAGTACAGGTGTGAATTTGTGTAGGCTGATTTTTACTTCAAATGAAAATAACTTGCTGCCAAGTTTGCAACTTTTTGCTTTTTGATTATTCAGAGTGTGAAACTTCTTAATTTATAAAATTTCTTCAGTTAGAAATCTGTTCACAATGAAATAATAAGGGCTAAAGTCTAATGTCTAGGGAAAATTAAAACACAATATTTGCTCCTTTTTACAAAACATATATAAGAAGGGATACCTTGGAACTACACCAATATCTGTAAAGTAATAGACAATCTTTGATAAAATGGTTCTGTGAGAAGCAATATATTGCCTCTGTGTGTGTAGGTGTGTGTGTGTGTGTGTGTATGTATATATATATATATGTATGCATATATATAAAAGCATTAAAGATAAGCAGAAATGAACAGAGTTGAAATCAGGTTATCTCCTTTTAATTATCCTCAAACACCAGGAAATCATGTATTAATATCATTAGTTGGAAACCAAAGTGCATGATGATCTAACTACTAAAAATATATCAGTTTATGAAATTATGTTCTGCATCTTTGGTTTGTAATTCTTTTTTTTTTGTTTGTGTGTTTTGGTTTGTTTTTTCTTTTTTTTTTTTCTTTCCTACTTTATTTTCTGGACAGCCTAGTCTTACAGCATAAGACAAGAAATAAGATATAACATTATTTTCATTCCATATTTCACAGCTTAATCAGAATGCCCTTCACTGATAGACACGAAGGGCGAGCTACCCAAGAATGCAAGAAAGAAACTATTCAGGTATGATCTATATAAATATATATAAACATATGTAATACCTGATATATATATATATCAGGTATATATATCTGCCTGAGAGAGTTGTGGTTGTTCAGTCTGGAGTAGAGAAGGCTCTGGGGTGACCTTATTGTGGTCTTTTGGTACCTGTAGGAGGCCTATAAAGAGATGGAGAGGAAATTTTTATAAAGGCATGTAGTGATGGGACAAGGAGGAATGGCTTTAAACTGGAAGAGATAATGTTTAGTTAAGGTAATAGGACAACATCCTTTACTGTGAGGGTGGTGAAGCATGGAAAGAGGTTTCCCAGAAAAGGTGTGAATGCTTCATCTCTGGAAGTGTTCAAGGCCAGGTTGAATAGGACTTTGAGCAACCTGGTCTCTGGAAGGTTCCTTGTCCAGGGCAGAAGGTTGGATCTAGATGGTCTTTAAGATCCCTTCCAACCCAAACCATTCTGATTCTATGAAATAGTTTTCCTTCAACCTATCTGTCATGGTGTTCCCCAATTAAGTGTTGCCATTGAAACCCTCTAAACCTTGTGCTTCTCACTTAGTCTTACCATCCCCCTGTGGTGGGCTGGCTAACAGAATTGGAGGCACCAAAGGTAAAGATCACAACTTGTGATAAGAAAAAATTATCTGAAACAGCAGTGAAAGAAGACAACAAACAGTAACAGAGACAATGCTAATGACGAAGGGTACAGGAAAGAGGCAAGCAATTCACATGAAAAATCCCCAATTGTACCCAACCATTCCCTCCACCATGCCATGGAACTAAGCTCCAAAGGGAGCTCTTCCCCAGTGCCTGAGAATGAGGTATGTAATAACCTCTGAGTCTTAGCCATGCCACCTTCTGTCTACCACAAAAATTAACCCTGTCCTGTCCAGAATTTTCTCAATGTCATGCCATTGTCCAAAGAGAAGTTCTGCAGAGAAAACATTGACTGATACTGACTTTCAACAGTCCTTGTATGACATAATACTCACAGGAAATCAATGAATAAAGATTTGTTTTATGCTTTAATGGTGAATAATTTTAGTAGATTTTTAAAAATTTTTTGGTTGGTTGGGGGTTTTTTTGTGTTTTTCTTTTTTTTTTTCTTTTTTTTTATCTTGTAGAAACAGAAAAAATTATCTTTTTCAAGCATGGCTAAGAAACGTCTTTTATTTTGTGATTTCCCAACTCTTTTAGGCTGGGGTGGGTTGTGCTTAATACCACTTAATTCCTTTTCATTTGTGTTTTTGTTTATGGCCTATAATTCCCAGTATCTTCAGAACTCTGAAATTAGTCAGACTCAGTAAAGAACTTTTTATAAAAGTGGTCTTTAGCCTTTCACTTTTATAAGCACCAAAATTCAATCAAAAATTATTTTTAAAGTGACTAAAAGCTACAGAAGCAAATCTATTAAAATGTGTTCAATCATTACTTCTTTGATTTAACATCTGTCTAAAACATAACATCAGAAATTGAATAATTTATCACCTAATTGCATAAAAGCTTGAGTAATGTAAGGCATTAATTAAAAATTTATATGAAATTCAGAGGAAGAAAGTTGAGTAGGAACTATTTGATTCCCATGCAGTATGACGGCTATAGTTGCTTTGAAAGACTAATCTATTACAAATCACAAATGCTTAACAGTGAATAACACTCTAAGTGCCTGAGAATCCTACCTGATGACTTTCAGAAAATGCATTAGCTGTAGATTACTTCAGATTCTATAGTTAGATGCACAGATATGCCAGTTCTTCTTTCACTTTTATGATTTATTACCCCAACTGTATGTACAAATTCTTATGTAAACATAAGAGAATTAGGCTTTCTAGAACTTTCTGACCTTGTTTCATAAATATACAGACCTCAGGAGCAGATTTCAGATTTGCTTCTCAGGCTCATATTCAGACAGCCATAGAAGAATATCATAGCCATAAAATCAAATCATGTTAAATACATTATGGTGAGAAAAAAATAAACACGTATTATATCAACCATATTATCTCTTCAAATTATCAAATAACTCTTACAACTGATGAAAACTAAAGAACTTTTAAGTGCAGGTCTCTTCTTTCATAGTCTGCTAGTAGTATTTGAAAGTAGTTAGTTATTTAAAACATTTGTGCCAAACTGCTTTTATAATTAGAAAAATTGGCTCAGTAATCACAGCATCCAGATGGATGCAAACAGCACAGGTTTTAATTTAAACAGGTTTGTCTGTCACCAGAGAAATGGACCTTCTTTGCAAAGTTCTCTGCTTAACACTCCCACCAAAGCCTATTCTCATGAATCATTCACTGAGATATACCTATGTAAATGAGGACTTATGAAACCAGGCCCTAAGTTTATTGAAATGCAAAGTACAGTTAAACATAGTTTAGGGTAGTTTCTGAAAGAATATCTAGAAAATTGTTATTTTGTTTCTTATAGAGAGCACAGTTTTTATTTTGTCTAATGCTGATAGTTTTACAGAAATCTAGACTTACCTGAGAAAATAATGGATTGAAGATTATTTTTATCTTCTATTTTGCTCTTTTCATAGTTTTTCTTTTTTGTTTGTTTTTATTTTCTTTTGTTTTTTTTTTTTTGACTGTTTGTTTGTTTACTATTCTTTCTTCTGTTTTTGCTGATTGCTATTTGTGTCTTTATCTGCCTGCTGGGATGCATTTCATCCACTTTAAGAGTGAGCTATTGTCAATCAATCCCCTTGAGAGAATGAGAATAGTGTTTTCAATGTTCTCAATTTGATACCAGTAGAAAAAAAATCAGAATTATCACAAACAAAAAGTAAAATAGAAGATACATTTAAGAAATATAATATAGAATTGGCATGATAGTAAGAATCAGGAATGACACTTTTAGGTTTGGATAGCTCATAAAAGACTTGAAAAGCACAACTGCCAACCATTTTGAAAATACACTCAGGAATATGGTCATTTCTAATTTCAAAATATTTTAAAAAGCAGAGTATCTCACCTGTACATAGGTGACACATCTTAAAAAATACTGGGGTAAAACACTCAGAAAGCAGAGAGACTTCTCTCTTTGCAGGTTTAATAGAACCCCTTTTTTTTCCCATCCAAGTGGAATGTTTCCAGTCCTTGCATTACAAAGAGAAAGTACCTAGAATGCCCAGAAACAAACCTACTCAGCCAGCTTTTCTTTTATGTTCTGCTCTTCAGGTTTCTTGTTCTTCCTGTTATCTTTAAAAATGTAGTACTTTCCTTATTTTCTTTTTCTTTTTTTTTTTTTTTTTTTTTTTGGGGGGGTTGGTAAAAGATGTGATGCTGCTGTGTGCTGTATGAATTACAGCTAAGGAGGCTTAGATTGCCTTTTATCATTCTAATTACTAAGATTCCTGAGCAGAGATGACTCAGTGACACATCTGAAAGGAGTGAGAAGTTATTTCACCTTTCATTCATTGATTAGGCTCTGAATGAGAAAAAATTAAATGGAAAAGGCATACTTATTTTAAAAAGGATGTAAGCAAGAAATTCCATTAAGAAAACAATTTAAATATATATAATATATATACAGACAAATATATGTGTGTGTGTGTGTGTGTGTGTGTGTATGATTGTGCTCTCAAGTGTAAAACCACAGTCCTGTACGTGTACATAAACATATTCATAGATAGGCTACTAATATATGTATTGAGGTAACATTTCCATTTTTTAAGGGAAAGGCTTTATGACTTGAAATTAAATTACTTTATGTTCCAAACTCTACTACTACTACTACTGTTCCTACTACTACTACTACTATAGCTCACCAAACACAAAACAAAAAAATCCCAACATCAGATTTCCACTAAAATAGATCTTTTATTCAAAGTTTTATTCAGCAGCTGAGTGAACCTTACTGGTTCCAGTAAATTCCTAATCCTCAGGTATGGTCAAGCACCCTAGAAAGTGCTTATTTCTGTTGGTTTGGAAGCCTGAAGCTATGACGATGCTTTGCTCTTCTTGATAGCTTTTCCTAGTTTTTTAATTTTCTACTTGTTCCACCTCAGACTAGACAAGTAATTTCCTCTTAACATGTCTAGTTTATCTGCATGGAAAAACAGATTTTCCCCTCCCTCAAAGGCTTCATGTGCAGGGTCCCCAAGAATGCAAACAGGCAGATGTGCTCTCTTGCTACCTTGCAGTGCAAACAGTGATTGTGAATAAATGCATTGCACAAACCTGATCCACAAAATCACTTGTTCCAATAAAATACAAACATTTGAACATGTTAAAGGGGTTTATTTGGTTTGTTTTTGGAGGTGTTTTTTTTTAATAAACAGTGGTTTAAAACTGTAATCTGGAAAACAGATTGAGTCCATTCTCAGAGTTTGGTTAAGAGTAGTGCAAGCTAAATGTCATGGAACCATCAGTGGCAACAATGGAAATGTCTTCTTCTGCTGGGATTACATAGTAAAGTTAATCCACATGCTGGTATTAAAATAGAAAAAATTTAAAGAAACTGTAATGTTGTATTCTTTTGCAAAATACTATGCAACCATGTGTGTCAGAAATATTGCATGCAATTTAGGTGACATCTATTTCTCAGATACTTATAACTGCAATCGCTGATTATATGACATATTCCCAGATAATCCTAGCATAAAATTCATGCTGCAGAGGAAGAAAAAAACTGAATTTTGGCTGGTCTGCTTGGTGGTTTTGACCAATGTAGCCAGGGGTTTGGGGAGAGGTAGGGTTTATTTTCTGATTCTCATCAGTTAATCAGTCTGACTTTGAGAAATATTCAGCACCAAGCATTGAAGTGAGGAGATTATATGATATTATTTTGTCCTCTCTTCTGTAGTCAACTCATGAAATTTTATGGAAATTTAAATTAAATGCAGGAAAATACATCTGGTCAATTGCAAATCAAGAAGACATATCTAGCCTAACATCTGCAGATGATCACAGGAAGATATTAATCATGAACCACTGTCAAAAAAACAAAGTGGTATGTAATCACTTTGCCTGTATTTTTTTCACAGCGGTTAATGTCAAGCTTTGTGTATTGCTGTAACTTTGCCTGAAAAAGTAAAAAATACCAACTATTTCGATTTGAGAATATAAACACTGAGACAAAGCACCCTTCAGTCTTTTTTCTTACAGCAAACTTTGTGTGTTTATCGCTTTGCAAAATACTCTCAAATATTTTTTTATTGTCCTTGTTCAACATTTCTCCAGGATTTTCTTAAAATAGCTACAAAAGTGACACACTTCTACCACTACTATGAAGAGATAAGTTTTTTTTTTCTGTTTTACTAGGAAGTTTCTTTTGGATATGACAACGTTCTTTGTTGAAAACTGTGGTGAAGAAAAGAGCTATTAAAAGTTAATGAATTCTGAAACTATACTTTTTATGACTGATGCTCATACAGATTTCACATTCTCATTTCTTGCTAATCTCTATGGCAACCTTTTGCAGATTTAGTAGTCACAAAGAAAGGACTGGTACAGTACTAAAAATGAATCCAATTTCACTCCTAAAAACCTAAAGCCAAAATGTATTTCAGCTAAATGTATTTGCTGTGTTGATATAAGCACAGGACTTTGGTGAATAAATTAAACTTTGAGAGCTCAATTTTGTGCTCAGATCTTCCATATATAATTTGAATTCTGCTTCTCATCTCATTGCAGAATCCTATTTTTCACATTGAATTCAAAATCATATATTGTCGAGATAAATTAATCTGTAAATAATCAGTAGATGATTTTAGGACCTCCATGAAGCTATACACAAGCTGAAAATTAGGTAGGTATTTACATTGCTTGTTGAATTGTAGCTCAGGTATTTATGGGTAGAATTTTTGCATTCCAATTCAGTGAAGCAGCAGGATAAGAATTCTTGTGCTCATGCTAGGTATCTTATCCTTTTCTTTAGATGGCAAGTAAAAGCTTTATCTCCTATGATTACCAGTCTCATACCAATTCTGAGGGAAGTCCAACCAGTGTTCAGGGTAACGACTTTAAATTATGAAGCTATTAACATTTGCACCTTGAAATGGATATAATCAAACAACAAGAAGAAAACAAGCAAAATATACAGACACACATTTCTAAATGCTTTCCGATAGCTTAATTCAAATTCTAAGAAGTTAACATGCACTAAAAGGAAAAGTGATATAGCTACTTGGATGCAAACACCATCAATTTGTCCTATGCAGAATAAAACAAAAGTAAAATAAAACAAAAATTAGTAGGTCTCATTTCTTTTAGAAAGAGAATAGCAAAGCAAAAAAAAACCCTCAGAAATACACCACTTTAAAAAAAATTCTATGCAGTCACATTATGTCAAAATCATACTCAAATGTAGATAAAGTGAAAAATTATATTTTAGCAATATATCATACCTTTATATTTCATTAATTTTTAATCAATCATGATTTCACATTGTGAAAATTCTGTTCCTTATAAATGGTTGATATGCAGAAGTGACATTTTGTTTTGAGCTAAATATTATTAAGTCGCATATCTCAAGTTTTACCATGGAAAGTCAATTCTGAATTGAAAGACGTAAAGGAGTAATTTAATTTCATGCTGGTTAGATTATTGTAGACCTAAAACCCTAGAATTGTAACAGGATGCCTGGGGAACATTATGGGGCCCTGGTATGGATCCAGGAATCTATTAAAAATGGTTTCTCATTTTCTGATTTCATGGAAAGGAGTCCAAGCAGCCTTATAAGATAGGCTGTTCAAAATCTGTGTCTCCAGGTGTCTTAGCTGAGGCCTCACTAGAATGTGTGAGGGATTTGGGTTGTCACATCTACAGATCCTGGCTTCAATGCCCTGAAACATCTTCAAATCCATTTTTGTTTTCCAAGACACTTTTCATGTTCAGTCATTGGCATTCAATGACAAAGCTCAGTTTAGTAAGAAAATTATTTCTGGTTTAAGCTATGAAGAGAGAACCACACATGTTTTATCTTATTTCCTTAGGAAGTATTGAAGTAAATTAATGGTTTCTTGCTGAATGCTTGAGTTGCACCAAAACATTGTTTTGAAACAGCAATCTTCTCTGTGAATTTTTTTTTGTTAAGTATACAAGCAGTACTGCAGAAAGACTACGCCTGCTAGCTCAGATTACAGGAATTCATCAAACTGAGGACATAATTCCTGCATGAGTTTTACACATGCACACTCCCAGTGACTTCTGCAGACTTCTTCTTAATTTACATCAGTCTCAATTGGATCAGAGATTCATTTCAGGAGCTTTGGAAGTTGAGAGCAAACATGTCTGATAGTCACACAAACCAATACATGAGAGTTAACAACAGTTTAATGTTGCCTCAAGCTGTTTAAAGTATCATCCACACAGCTGTGTAGCTGTGTGGAAATGCCTTGTTTGGAAGGTGAACTATAAGTGAGAGCAAAATCTGTCTCATATGAAAGGTTACGAAGATCAGTCTCAATTTCACTGAGACAAAATCAGAGACAGCACAGATAATTAATGCCATGAAATAATTATCTTGTTTATGCTGGACCTTTTCTCCTTGTATAGTCAACCCAAACTTGGAGCAAATGAAGAACTAATAAGAAAATTTAGTAAGTTGGTGCACAAACCAGCCATCCAAAATTTCCACTGAATGTTTCAGAGTGCTCTGTAGCTCAGTTAGCCTCAGAAAGGAATCCCTATTCAACCAGTTACAGGAGCAACCATCATCTGAAATTAGAAACCCATCAAAACACTGTTCTAAATTAAAACTGCATGGATAATGCAGATTTTCCAAGGAGATGTCCATATTGACATTTTAAGCAAAATTTTAAAGGATAACACTTGCAACCTTTGAGTGACTGTTTGCCATAGTTGCTCAGCCAGCTGCCCTCCTCTTCTCTTTCCACAATAGACCATGTAAGATTTTTGTGGGATTTGAGCTGATGCCTCTGAACAATCTTTTATTGCACCATGGCTGGAGGTTTGTTACCAACTTCAAGGCTAATCTACACATCTTTTCACTACAGCCTGTATGCATAATCTATGGAGTATGTATATAACTTCTCTTTGCCCTGAGTTGTTCTGTTCCTACTAGATTTTAATGAGTGAGTTGTATCATTATTAGTGAAAAAAATCATTCATAGATTTATGGGGGAAAAGAATTGAAGGTCATTCATTGTGAAAATAAACAAAAATGTATTTATAAAATTGAGGAAATAAATATGAGGAAAGAAAATCCAATTTCCAGAAAAATAATGCTGTATTTTTCAAACTTTTCTATAAATATTTTCTAAACATGGCATTCCAGAAGGAAATATATTTAAAATATGCCTTTGTGGAAGATCAAAGTACATTCAATTTTCGTACAAATTTGAAAAAGTCAACTTTTTAAATGTCAAAAATAGAATCATCGTCTGGTTGTTGCCTTTATTTTAACTGCTGAACTCTCTGCTGTTCCTTTATTATGGAAGCACAATAGTTTCTTTGGTACTTGACCTCCTAACTGCTATTGCCTTCTTTTCTCCTTTCCTTTTCTCTGCTCTGCAATTTATCTCAGTCTCTTAAGACCTCCCCCTTAATTTCTCCATTTTCACTGGCATTAAAAATAACTGCTGAAGCTCACGGTGTCAGTGTCTTTCCTACTGCTTCTGCTCTTTCCTCATTTCTTTTCTGTATAGCTACTATGCTGTCTTCACGGATTTTTTTTCTTCATTCTCATTCCACCTCATTAGACTTCCAAAAGGTCAATATAAATCATTGGAATGGGCATACATATCTGATTTTAATAATTCTAATGAGTCTGTCCCCATGGTATTTAGATATCGATTGGTGTACAGTAACAGATTAAGCAATGAATATTCTTCCCTTTAAATGATTCTCAAAAGATTAGTTAATCTCCACTTCAAGAAAGCTTCTGTTACTCCTTATATTTTATTCCCATAAAAGCAGCTAATCTAGCTTTAAATTACATATATATCATGCTCAATATTAAAAAAAAGGAAAAAGTAAACTGTTAAAGAGGTCTTAAATAAACAGTGTAAAAGATTGAGAGTTTCACATTAATGAAAATTTACTTTTTTGGGGGTATTAAATTAGGAACCACTATAGCTTTCTATCAAGATAAAAAGACAAGCAAATTGCTGCAATTAAAATCTCATGAATTTTTGTTAATAAACTCTTCTCTTTTGTCTCTTCCAATGTCATGTCAAATACTAAAAACCATGAAGCAATTAGGAAGGTAATATGACTGACATCAGCATGAGATGGTTAATACATTGAGAAATAATATGTTTCCATCAGGAGTTGAAAGATAGAAGGTTTTGAAGCACAGCTAAAAAAACCCCAATATTATAAATGCTTTTAATTTTTTCCAGTTCAATGGCAGGAGATGTTTTAAATACACAAACAAGCAGAATAATCCAACTCCAAAGCAGAATAAATAATGATCATAAACCAGCTCCTAATGTGTAGACGAAAGTGTGCTATAGTAGCTAATCCACACTTAATAATAAACAACAATTAATTAAAGGTATACATGACTGAATTTAGAAATCTAATTATCCAGTTACATGATTTGATAAAATGTATAGGTAATTTAGTAGGTAACTGTCCCATTTTCTACTATGATTAATTATAGGTGTAAAATGTTATTAAATGCTAATTTAGTCTATCTCATCAGAATGTAGGTTATGTCTCTCATAACTTATGTTGTTATAGTTCATTGGCTTACAAGTCACTTGGCTTACAATGTGGGTAACTTATTCAATTCAACAGTATTTGAAAAATGAATAAAATTGTGATTATAGTATTTGATATGCTAATCAAAGGGGTGAATCTGCCTTCTGCATTCCCCATACTTCTAGATAACTTAATGACACAGTTAGTTCCTTTTTGATTTCTGTAGAGTCATATAACTGTAAATATTTCACGACTAAAATCCAGATATGGAAACCAAGTAAAATTTTTATTTTAAAAGGAAAGAGATTAATGCAAAGAAGAAATCTGTTAACAAGGAATTACAAGAATAAGAAGTTCCATCTACATATACTAAATAAGGTGTCAAAACTCATCCTACAATAGAAACTTCTTTTACTCTGTTCTGGTTTAGGTGGTCAAAAACAATGCTAATGTCTGAAAATCTCTGAAAAATTTATTTTAAATGTACTTAGCAAAAAAAACCCCCAAAACATAGAACATTATTTTTATGACCCATTACCATCTGTCATATACACAAAAATATGTAATGGTTCTTTATTTCTTTGCTTTGTCTTATTAAGGGAGTAAAATTACAACTCCAGAAAGAGTCTAAATAATGGCAAATTAAAAATACTAAAAATTAAGTTGAGTTTTTAAAATAAACAAAACACCAACCCAAAGCATGCACTGTATCTACTTGGTGAAATAGCATCTTCTCCTTTAAATATGTCACTGAAGCCTCAAATTCTTACCCAGTACACATTTCCTATAACTATTTTATATTAATATATCTCAGCCTACTGGTCACTTACAATACCTATGCTAGAAGGTATTCAAAACACTGTTCTAGTCTAAAGATCACAAATGTTTAAAAATTTTTGGTTGTATTTTTACTTTGAGGATGAAGACTTTCAGAATATATTCCTCATTGACCCTTCAAAGGTGCTTGTGTCTTTTGTTCTTTTTTTTCTCTTCATGTCTACTGTTTATCTGTTTTGAATAAACAGTACTCTCTTCCAAATAAAAAAATTATATCTGCAGTCAAGTCTTCAGTAAACCATCATAACAAGTAAATGTGGGATTTCTAGAGTGTAAAGTGAAAGGAAATAATGAGAACTAAAAGATTGTATTCACTAAATATTTAGTGAAAAAAACACAAACATGGGATCTTCATCACTTCAAACATGGGATGTCTGCATCACTTACTAGTGACACTCTCAATCTCTTTTCACTCTATGACTTCTACTGCTAATTCAGTTTATTACACTTGTTTGGGGATAGATTTGTTTTTTCTTTTTTGTTTTGGGAAGGTTTCTTTGTTGTTGTTGTTATATATTTGGTTTTTGGCTTTTGATTTTTTTTGGGTTTTTGATGGTCCAGTTCTGGAGAGTCAGGAGTCAAGGAACTCCTACCTCTGCATTGTGTTCAGATCCACCTAGAAAATCAGTTGACTTCCACTGAAACTACACACCAAGTTTTCTCAGTTGCCTGTAAAAAAGAATTGCAGTAGTAGATAATTGCAGATAATTTTCAGTAGTAATTAATCTGAATTTGTGGAGATGTTGCTAAATATGAAAATAGCTCAATTTTAAGTCAATACCTACTTTGTTGCTTGAAAAAATAACCTGAGGTGAAAGCTTCATATGGTGCTACTGGATTGTGGAAGCATTTCATGACCTCTGAATCTGTGATAGACTTCTATCCTCTGTCCCTCTCTTAGAATGAGCTGTAACTCTCTGTGATGAGTTATGGAGCTCATCATTGAGTCGTCCCCTGTGGTAATAATCAAATCACTGGGTAATCACTCCTTTCTGGTAGACAGTTGTGCAAATTTCAGTGGAAGGAACACAAAGAGATACATGTAGTTCTGTGAAAAGTTTATGCTTGAATAGTATTAATAGGTGTTAGAGTTGTCAGATCAATTCCCAGTACCAAATTACTAGACAAAAGAAACTCATGTTATAGTAGCTGATAACTCATTGTTAGGCTGTGTTGGTTTTGATGGGATTTTTTAAATGAGTGGTAATCCAAATCTGTAGTGTGTGTGTGTGTGTGTGTGTGTGTGTGTGCACGTAAGAGTGGTCTCTAGAAACTCTTAATTCTAATAAAAGCTTGTATACTGTCCAGATGAAACTGCTGAAATGGGAAAACTGAAGGAACTGAAGTAATTTCTATCTTCATGAAGATGAATGATAATTTTTGCGATTTAAGATTTTAAGTATGTGGTAATTTCTTTCCTCGATTGTTTAATTCTCTTTTTGTTGGTTTTCAAAGCTAAAAATTCAAATCCTCATCTGGTTTAAAAGATGCTTTGATGATCAGAAGGCTCATGAAATAGTACAAGAAAAGTTGCAAGTTCTTTGCAGTCTACTTACTTTAGGGATTTTTTTGCTATATTTTTTTTTTCCTCTTAGACCTGATGTGACAGAATTGAGTAGCTTTTTAGGCTTAAAACTTCTTGGCTGTAAGTGCTTACATAAGTCACATAATCAATGTTTAGATGCAGCTAAAAATTTGTTGTTTTTTCCCCTCTCAATAAAATGTATTTTTTCAGATACCTAGTAAGGATGATGTACACAAGGTTAACACCAGCTGCTGAATTTCTGTGTCATCCCTAGAGAAAGGTTTCTTTGGAGTATAATGTACTATAATGTAAAATTCAACTACAAATCACTCTCTTTTCTTTCACTACAGGTGAACCAGATTAGAAGGGGTTGGAGAAAGATAGCACATATGAATAGATCTTAAATTTCTGGCAGACATTAGAATATTGCTGGTCTTCTTTACTTTAAAAATTTAAATTATTTGTGAGATTACACAGTTCTCTGGGATACTTTCATGATTTTAAATAGTTGAAACAATTCAGTAATACAAATGGCTTATTCATTCATGAAACTGTATGCTCAGATTTCAAAAAATATTATCTGATGAGGGTTTTATCTTTTTTCCCCTAAGTGAAATTTTAATGCAGCAATATTCTAACTTTTTGGATGAAAATGTGGGTGCATGAAAGTTAATGAGGGATTGACACCTAATTCCCAGTGGATCGTATTAGTTAGTACATACTTACTGTGAAGTGCATGTGCTATTTTGTGATGGGTTGACCTTGGCTTGCTGCCAAGGTCTGACCAAGGTGCTCTCAAGCCTTCCCTACAACAGCATAGGTGAGAAAAGAGGATGGAAAAGATCCTGTGTTGAGTTAAAGATGGGTAGAGCTGCCTCCCATAATCATCACAGGCAAAACAGATGTAAAAATTAAAACAGATTTAAATTAACAGAAGGTTAATTTAATTTTATTGATAAATAAAACAAAGACATTAAAAATGTTGTCTGTGACGTTTCTCCTATTCCTTTTCCCAGGCTCAACTGTACTCCATCCTCAACTCCTCTGCCTCCTTCACTTTGAGCAAGCAGGAGCAGTAAGGTGGGTACTGGGATGGTATTTTTTAGCTCATTTTTGCCTTGAATTTCCAAAGCTACCTATTTTAAGCTTCAATCTTATTTGACTTTAGGATAATTGTAGACTCATAAAAATGAAGAAAAAAGTTAAAACTTTTTAGACTAGCCAGATTAAACACAACATCCCAGAAGATACTCTATATTATATTCTTAAACAATCAATTCATTATCACGTAAAGAATAAAAATATATGATAGAAAAAAATCCCAATTCCTTCTTTTGTCAGGACAGTTTGCCAACTGGACTCAATATTGGGAGTTAAAAAGGCTTTTTCCATTCTGTTAGTGGCATGATATACAAAATACGTTTTTGTTAAACTGCTGTTCTCCATCTCCATTAGAATAATGAATGGCTGTAAAAGCTATTGCTGATGCTAATTAAATTGTTAAAAATAAAATGAAATTATTATGACAAAACTAGAATATAAACCAAAATAATAATGACAAAATATAACTTATGCTTGCACTTGTTGGCAGCAATTTGGTTTATTATCTTGCTGCCTTATTTTGCTCCTCAGCTCTGGGAGATCTAAACCCATGCTGAAGATTGAAGTGAGTTAGTTTTTCCACATTCCCTGATGCTATGTGAAAGATCTCCAGGCAATAGATAAGCACATAAGAGTGTTTTTATCTGTAAGCCTGGGAAACACTGATGTACAAGAAATCCCAGCTGACTAAAAAACTCAAAGAGAAGTATTTTTTTCCTTATGAGAGCCGAAGGGCCCAGCAATAGCTCATGATCTCTGGGGTCTCTCTTTAACCTGATTGTAATTAATTCATTAATGTCTCTGCAGTGAAAAACACAGCCACCCTTATAGAGTGAGAAAGTTTAGAGTGGTAGATAAAATGGGAGTCTTGTCACTTTTGTGTCAATTTGGAATGCAGTTAGGAGAAATAAATTTTCTTGAAAAAAATCTAGATTTAACATTGGGAAAGTGCCTCTAAGTATAACAGAATAAAAAAGCTATCTAGCACCTGGTTCTGGTATCTCCTTCAAGTAATATTTCAGTGAGACATTAAAAGCAAAAATTTCTCATAAACGTCTGGTTATGCTCTGACCCATCCTAGCTCAGGTCTTGTGAACTAGAAGTATTCTTGAACTTCTTTCCACATCCACAGTGCTATGCAGGAGGGTATTGTTCTTAATCATCAAAAGTGAACATGAGTTGAATACAAGACAAGTTTTTGTAATTGTCTGGGCAGGCATGGAAGTCAGTTAAAGTAACACACCCTATCTCCATCCCCCCCAAACCAAAAAAATAAAAAAAAAATCAAAACCAAAAATCCCAAAACACCCAGAAAGAATATGTAGGTTATGTCTTTGTTAAGTTTAACATATTGAACAGATTCAATTCCCAAGATCCTTATACCCATTCTAAAACTTGGACTGTAGGTTTCTTTTTTAGAAGTCCTCAAGAGCTGCATTTCATCCAGGATTTAAGAGAGCATTAGTGTACCTTTCGTGTAGATAAATGATTCTTTCTCCCTTTTGGAATTGTCAGTTTCTTGTGGACAGCCTAAAGGTAGGCAGACCTTTCATTTGGTGGCTCGTCTATCTAATTACTGTCCACGAGGCCACTTGTGTTCAGTAGCCTTATTGCACCTTTTATCTTACTGTGATTATTGTGTCTTCTTATGTCTAAAGACTTCATGAAGTTTAAATTACTGATGAATGAATACTTGCACCCTATGTCATATGCCAATTAAGTGTGATTAAATTAAATGCTCCATTCTGTTGTTTTAACAAAGTGAATTCATTGGTGTGATAAGTGCTCTTCTTGCACTGGCTGAACCAATTTTCAGTCCAAATTGTAAACAGTTCTTTGAAGAAAATTTTTGCAGTCATTTCAATGCTTAAATTAGTGTTGTCTTGGTTCCTTTAGAAATCTTTTGTTTATTTCCTTTCCTATTTATCTTGAACAGAGCACTGGACATCTTGTAAGGTATGACCACATACCATCATTGGATAGCTAGGAAGCCAAAAAACAGAAGAGGGATTATGTATTGCTCAGAAATTATGAGATACATTATTAGAAGTAGTATGACAGTGATGATATGGAGCTGTAAATGTGCAAAATATAGAGCTGAATTCAGTAAAAACATCCTTACCATATGCAAAAAAAATTCCCCAAAACACAGCATAGGAATGATGCCTCTCCATTGTTGCTAACTGAGTTTAGATTATGTCACTGCCAAGACACAGAGAACAGTGAGAATTAAAAGCATTTTTCTTTGCTTGGTTTTTATCTTCCTATTTATGACCCCAGCTTCATTTCTTGCAGGGAATTATGAGTAATAACAGAACAGTATAACCCTATGCTATAGTTCTGTCCTCTGAGTAACATTCAATTTAGGCCCAAAATGTTAGTTAATTTCAAAATGCTGAGGTCAGGGTTCAGTAGTATCAGTAGTAATCTATAATCACTGTAAAGCTTAAAAACTCTGTTTCAATTCTGGAAATATTCCTATTCCTCTCTCTTCTGCTCTGCTCATCTTCTGAGAAATTACATTTATTTAAAACAGATATCAGGTGATAAGTTAGTAAGATTTTAAAATTGTATATTCAATCTTATGGTTTGTTTCTTTGTTGTTTTTTTTTTTTTTTTTTCTATTTTATTATCCTTTACGATCAAGAAGTGAAAGGTTAAATTCCCTATTCTGACCCTCACAAAATGTGATATAAGTGAGGTTTTTGTTACCAGTTCAAGCATTGTAGTCTGCTTTCCTTGGCTTTCCTTGATTTGTACACTTGCCTGCTGCAACCACACAGCTGCTACAGGAGGTTATAGCATTGTGCCAATATATTTATGTTCTTTCCCAACAATTGTGTGCTATGTTTTCAAAGTTTATTGATTCCTCAAGATCCATGGATACAATTGAACCCTCTGTGGTCATTCCTACACTAGTTTGTGCCCTCACAGCACTGGTTGGTGGAATTCTGGCAGTGAGATTACTTTCAGACATCTCCAAACATCTTTTATGGGCACTAACAAGTCATATTGCTGCAGTTTAATTGCTTCTGGCACTGCAAAGAGCTAAAGTTTAGATGGATGCTACCTATACATGCATTCATCTGTACTTTGTTTTCACACACTGCCCTGTCTAAATGTTCACAATAGCAATATAAAATAGACATTTATAACTCAAGGGTAATTTTTACTTTTAGGTCATTGCTTGTTAGAGAAAACCTGTATTTTCTCTCATTACACTTTCTTGAGGGGGAAAAGAACTTTGAATGCAACATTATGGAGAAATAGGCATGGTGCAGAACCACGACGTCAGTGTTTACCAGACACCAGTGGAAAAGCTTCTAGCCGACAACATCTCCAGAATCAACTTAGAAAGTCCTAATCATTAGGTTACCAATATATTTTTTAATTGCTTTCTTGTTTCAATAAATAATTTCTTATAATATCTGAACCTTGTACATCTGTGATTGATTTTATTATTTTGCTACCTTCACTAACTCTATAACATATACCAATTCCACTCTGGAGATGGAAAACCTGTTTGTGAAAATAGCTTTGGCATTCATCCTGATATTTTTAGAGCTAAGTAGAAAGATGATTTAATAAAAATTTGCCAGATAAACTTGATTGCTTCTTTAATAGAATTAAGAAATTAGTGGCTGAAAGAAAAGCATAATATGATAGGCATTTTCAATTAAGGAAAACATTTGATACTGCATTTTATAAAAGCTCTTTTCTCAAAATTAATTTAAATTGGCTTAAATATGAATGTTATCATATGAAATAACCACTGATGGAAGATAGTAAACAAAGGGAAGTGATAAGCTGCAAAATAGTGACTTAGGAGGAAATGACTACTTGTTTTCTGCCTTAGGAGGTCAGGTTATATTCTGTTCCTCATTAATGACTTTGCAGGCATTAAAAACAGCACATTAATTAGTTGACAGAGAGTACTAACTTGGGTTAACTATAAAGGCTAAAGTACTACTAGGATGAGATTGAATCCTAAATAAAAGCTGAGAAATATCAACAAACACATTTTTTGCAAAACTCAGTTTTTGTGAGGTAAGCTGCAGTTCAGGAAAAAAAGTATGCATATTCTAAGCTGTGATTGACTTCAGCCAGTGTTAATCATAAGCTCACATGTTGTGTGGAATAATGAAGTAGTTAAGCTCAGTTTAATATTAAGCTTATTCTTAACTCCTTTACTGATGCAAATTCTATAAAGCACAGATGAAACCAAAAAAATAAAATATAAATATATTAGAGAAATGTAAATGTAATCCTGCATTAATAAGACTTCTCTTTCTATGGCCCATGTTACTACCTGGTAATAGGATTACGGAGAATGGGTAAAAAAGTGTTATTTCATTTACTATTTTATAAATCACAAGTAAACCTATGTGTTCTCAGACATACTCCTGATGTATCTCCTCTCTTCCTCCCTACTCTTAAAATAAAACGCAGTAAGAAAGATTAAAGAAGTGCTTAAGAAAGTGAATTTGTTAATGCAAGGGATGAAATTCAAGACAAAATCATCTCTATTGAAATAAGTGGTAAAACTCCCACCAAATCTCAAAAGGATTAGAATTTTTCCAGAACATGGTAATGCAGACATGAACCTGACACTGTAACTTTTACCACCTATAAAGCAAAATTGTATAGGAGTTTCATTCTGATATATCACAAAAAAGAAATTTCATTACGTTAAAGAAATTCCTCTTATGGACTGGAGATGGGGTGTGGGGTCCACAAGAGCTAAAAGACATTTCAGAGACTATGAACTATTTTAGGGTATGCCTTAACCTTCAAAGTGTCTCTTAGAATTAAACAAACAAACAAACAAACAAAACCACAAAAAAACACATAACAAACAAAAATAACAAAAAAAAGACACCAAAAAAACCACCCCTAAAAAACCCCCAAAACAAACAAACAAACAAAACAAACAAAAAACAAAACAAAAACAAAAAAAAAACCAAAACCAAAAAAATAAAACAAAGACAAAACCAAAACAGTCAAAGAAACAGTGGGGAAGCCTGCCAAGATTATGTTTGTGATGGTGTAGCTTATTTTCTCCAGCTTCCACCCAAAGCATCCCAGAAAAGTCTGGTGGTTTTCTAGAATCAGAATAAAGCTAGTCAGAGCACACATTCGTAGTGCAAACATTTCAGAGAACATCTGTGTGCAGCAATCTTTGCCTGCTGTGGATCAGCACATGAGGCTGATGTTCATGTTGTGCTTCCATATGTAGAACAGTGTGAAAGCTGTGAATCCCTCCTCTACCTGGCACTGCTTACATGCATCTACAAATTACTTCTTGATTAAAATCAGTTTTGCAGAAGGGGTGCCTTTAGATTAATTTTTTTATTTGCAGCAAAACTGGATACAAGGGAGAATAAAAAGCAGTACATTATTTATTTTGTGTCTGGAAAGGCATGAAGACTTACAACAGATTAAATTTTCAAAATACTTTCAGTTTGCCACCCAAATAGGCTGGGGTGCACTTGGACTCCAATAGAAACATGAAGACAGAAGTTGCACACTGACTATATAAACCTGCAGCATGGTGAATGTTAGCCAAAAGAGCTGAGCAGCTACAGGATTTGTGTGAGCAACACGCCCAGTCAGCTTCATTTTCACACATGCAATATCCTTGGGCTAGGTATTTAGCATCTGGCAATTGACTGTCTCCTCATCTGTGGGCAGACCTTATTTAATGCTAAAGGCAAATGAATGGATAGATATTTTACTGAGAACAGAACAATCCATTAAAAAATGTTCCACTGGTTTTGCAAAGATTGCATGGTCAGGATCACACTTGAAAAATGACATGAATGTAATGCAAGGATACATCCCTTGGAGCCGTGGCAGAAGAATATTTGTGCTAAAGTTGCTAATTGAATCTTAGGGGTACAATGATGTAACTAAAGTGAGTCTTATGAAGTACAGAGAAAATACACATATTTTTCAGGCATTAGAGGATTTGGGAAAAACTTAAGGCATTCCACAGCAGTCAGAACTGTGCAATTTCCACTAGCAAAGTGGGATAAAGGGAGAATTGCAGAAGCAGTGGATAAGTAAAGTGGGGAGGATCAGCTAAAGCCTTCAGAGCACTTAATTCATACACCCTCTTCACTCAAATCCTTTTATAGCCTCCATCTGCAATAGCCTCAGTGATCAATAATGGCAGTTTTTCATTCATGAGATTACTCAGATTGTAAAATAGAACATAAAAATGCTGATGGCGACTGGCAAGGACTTCACATGGCCAAAATTAAGTCTGTGAAAATTTATATCTAGACTAGTTTTTTCTTTTTTTCCAGGATAAGGCATCAATATTTTGAATATTCATTTAAGGTTTTGAAACATGGAAGAATTTACTTATCTGCAAGGGAGACCAGGGGAAATTCTCTTTGGAAACTAATTTTTGATGCTTTGTCTGCTGAGTGACAACATCATCCAGGAACAGGAAGGGACTAATCAAGAAAAGGCTTAGTTAGGACTTGACATACAAAATTTATTCTCTTTCTGAGTGTCTCTTTAAGATGCCCCATCCCTGGAGCTGTTCAAGACCAGGCTGGAAGGGGTTCTGAATAACCTGGTCTAGAGGAAGGTGTCTCTGCATGCAGCAAGGTAGTTGAATGATCTTTAAGATCCCTTCCAACTGTAACAATTATATGATTCTAGGATCCTCTGAAAAGAGAAAACAGTGTTCCATTATTCCTGAATGGTTACAAAATGTAAGAAAGAAATTAATTTCCACTATCAGTGAGCCACACTGGCACTTCTTGCCCACCCTACAGCCTGTTTTAATGGAGTGCAACACTTCTATGCTTGATGCTGGCTGTCATGTAGGTCTTTGAAAAATTAACACCTCATAAATATAGGAAACAATAATGAAGAAAGAAATGTTATGGTCACAGTTACAGCAAGCTAATATTGAGAATGCAACAAAAGTTGTAGCATTGTAGCAAAAATAGCTTACACAATTTGGCAGAAAAGTTCTTAACAAGGTATCTTGCCACAGAGAATTTTATTTTCTGTTTGGCTCCGATGTGAGTATATTCCAAATGCTGCATTAAATGTACAGCACGTAGTTACTAGAAAAATGTTGAAGAGATTTCAGAGAAGAGAATTAAAAACAGTCAAGGAGGTAAGGAAATATTAGAATAGTTAAATATGCATAGATTGGATGGCTGAAGAAAGGCCACTAACTTGTGAAGGGTAAGAAAACACTGGAAGATGGATATTATTTAAGATATTAAGTGGAATAATAATGTATGATATGGCCCAATCTAAGTTCCATTATTCTTATATATATCATATTTTACTATACTAAACACTTCCTCTAACAGTCTATTAGGCTGTCACAGGACTGGCTTGTGCAGCATGGGTAGCTTATAAATTGCAGTACTTTTCAGAGATATCACAATACATTTTCTTACAGATCAGAACTTCAACAATAAAAATAAGCCATCAGGCTTTTGAGGTTCTACAGAAGCAACTTTTGTCCTGACAGCTTTTTCCCTTTCACCTTATTTTGGATATTTTCTTTTGTTTTGCTGTATGTTCTTGACAAACTGATAGCTTATTTGGGTCTCTCCAGACAGTCCAGATGGCAAATCTGGAGTAAGTAACGCTCTGTCTTCCTAGAACAATTGCTATCGTCACCAACTAGTGGTTGTTTCTCACAGCATACATAAGTATCTGGGCAGCAAAAAGAATCCACATAAACTGTAGCTACAAAGAACCAGATTCAGACAGGACTCCAGGAGTCAGGACAAACATGTAAATATAATTTTTTATTAGTTTGCTCGATACATAACGGGTTTTTGATTTGTATCAGACCTTTTTGTGATGTGGGCTTTCAATTTTGTTTGCAATTTCACAAATTACAAGCAAGGGAAAAGCTCTGTTTCTAAAGCTAAATAAAAGAAACACTTGCAAATGTGTAAGATTATATGAGCAAAATGAAACCGCTGTAATCCAAGGGGAAGTGGTTAGTGATCTACTACACCCCTTAGAAATACAGAAAACTGAAGGGCTGAATGTGATGCACCTGAGGATATTCTATCAGAGAGCTGATAGAAGAGCTCAACGATAGCTTTCAATTTTTTGCCATCAGTCCTGGATAACTGGGGCAGTCACAGTTGGTTTGAGTCTAGCAAATTCAACACTCACCTTCAAGAACAACCAGAAGGAGAATCCAGGGAACTACAGGCTGGTCAGCCTGACCTCAGTGCTAGGGAAGGTCACGGGTCTGATCATCTTGGGTGCCATCACATGAAGTGTACAAGACACCAGGGGATCAGGCTCAGCCAACGTAGGTTTATCAAAGGCATGTCTTGCTTGACCAACCTGATCTCTTTCTATGGCAAGGTGACCTGCTTAGTGAATAAGGGAAAGGCTGTGGGTGTTGGCTACTTGGACTTCAATAAAGCCTTTTTACACTGTTTCCCACAGCATTTTGCTGAGGAAGCTGGCATCTCATAGCTTGGACGTGTACAGTCCTCACTGGGTTAAGAACTGGCTGAGTAGTGGGGCCAAGACACTGTTGGTGAATGGTGCTACATTCATTTGGTGGCCCATGGTGTTCCCCAGGGCTCAGTATTTGGTCAGCCCTGTTTAATATCTTTATTGATAATCTGCAGAAGGGGATTGAGTGCACCCCCATAAAGTTTGCAAGTGATACTGAGTTGAGTGAGAATGTTGATCTGCTGGAGGGTAGGAAAGCTCGGCGGAGACATCTGGACTGGCTGGATGAATGGGCCAAGATCAATTTTGTGTGAAGCTGAATTACACCAGGTGCAGGGTCCTGCCCTTGGTTCTCAACAACCCCCTACAGTGCTACTCTGGGGACAGAGCAGCTGAAAGGCTGCACAGCAGAAAAAGACCTGGGGGTGCTGGTCCACAGCCAGCTGAATATGAGCCAATGAGTGCCCAGGTGGCCAAGAGGGCTTGCTTGGATCAGCAATACTGTGGCCAGCAGGACCAGGGCAGTGACTGTCCCCCAAACTCTGCATTGGTGAGGCTGGACCACGAATACTGTGTACAGTTCTGGGCCCTTCAATTTAGGAAGGATGTTGAGATGCTTGAATGCATCCAGAGAAGAACAAGGCAGGTGAAGGGTCTGTGTTGTATCGTGCCTTTTTGTTTTATTAGTAGATTTATGGCTTGATTTGTAATTTGGTAGTTTTTTGTTGCTGTTTTCCTTTTGTCTCCACATTTTCCCAGTTATTTCATCAGCTAGTTTCTAGTTTCTATTTCTCCAAACTAGCTGTTTACTGAAACCATTTTTCCTCCCTTGGAATTTTATTGGTTCACACATTGTGATTCCCACCTGTTTTTTTACTCCCAATTCTCCTGATTTGTTGAAAGTTGCGCCTTCCTCTGCAACCTGCCCCCACATGTAAGTCTTTGTTTGCCTCTTGATCGGGGCCCAGGAGAGGAAAAGGGGAAGTTTACCATCAAATCAAGTTTCCCTGGGACCCGTGTGCTTCCCTGAAACAACTGATGGCTGGGATTCAACGGAGCTCCAGGGGGAAGCTGCCTCCCCCCCTCTCTTGTCATCAGCTAGCTGGGGGAAAGAGAAGCAGCAGGTCTGGAACACAAGCCCTATGAAGAATGTCTGAGGGAGCTGGAGTTGTTTAGCCTGGGAAAAAGGAGGCTCAGGAGAGACCTTATTGCTCTTCACAACTGCCTGAAAGGAGGGGCAGCCACGTGGGTGTTAGTCCCTTTTTCCAGGCAATGACTGATAGAATGAGAGGACAGTCTTAAGCTGCACCAGGGAAAGTTTAGGCTAGAAGTTAGGAAAAAATTATTTACAGAAAAGGTGATTGGGCATTTGAATGGGCTGGTCAGGGGCTGGTGGAGTCACTGTCCCTGGAGGTATCTAAAAAAATCTGGGCGTGGCACTCAGTGCCATGGTTTAGTTGATAAGGTCATAGGTTGAACTTGATGATCTCAAAGGTCTTTTCCAGCTGAGTTAGTTCTGTGATTCTGTGATTCTCTAATTCTATGTTTCTGTTCAGTTTTGGGCCACTCACTACAACAAAGACATGGAAAGGCTGGAGTGCGTCCAGACAAGGGCAACATAGCTGGTTAAGGGGCAGGGGTACAAGTCTGATGAGGATCAGCTGGGGGAGCTGAGGTGCTTAGCCTGGGGAAAAGGACTCACTGCCTGGAACTTACTGAAGGGAGGGGGATCAGTCTCTTTTCCCAAAAAAACAAGCAACAGGACAAGAAAGGAAGTGCTCAATTTGCTCCAGGGGAGGTTTACATTGGATATCAGTAGAATTTCTTCACCAAAAGGGTTGTCAAACACTGGAACAGGCTGTCCAGATAAGTGGTAGAGTCACCATACCCCCCCCCCAGAGTTACTTTGAAGAGATGTAGATGTGGTCTTTGGGTACATGGTTTAATGGTGGACTTGGCAGTGTTGGGTCAATGGCTGGACTTGATGATCTTAGAGGTCGTTTAGATCTTGGAGGTCATAAACAGTTCTAGGTATCCATGAGTCTTCTTTATTGTTTGTCTCTGGATTTGTTTTTCTTCATACTGTCATCATGTCCTACACTGTGCTGTTCCCAGAAGCTGGAAAGTATCTGAGTTCTGTTTGATCACCGTTACTCACCTGCAGATTTGCCTAGTGAGCTCTGTCTAATGGCTCTCACCAGTACTGCTTTAAAACCATGAATTTTCTGAGAAAAAAAAAATCATTATTATTAGTCTCAGAATTCTGTAGTCAACCTGCTTATTGCTTTGTGTGTGTGAATATGTGTACACAGAAACACACACACATGGGATTTGCTCTTATTGATGACATTTGACTCTATTGGAGTGCATACTTCAAAAGCAGTTATAGCAGTGAGCAAATACATCAATCTGGGGCTCTTTAACTCTTTGACAAATACCTCATAGGATGTCTGCTTGAATGCCTTATGTCTTATTCAAATTTTCTTTCACAGTTAGCAGACAGAATCTCTGTCTGTAAAATTCTTGGCATGAATTTATTGATATTCTGCCCTTAAACAATTTTTACGAGCTTTATTTTCTTGGGGCTTTGGGGGTTTTTTTTGTAAGTAGAAAAAAAAAAAAGAAATCGGAAAAAACCCATTCAGACACAAAACTCTAAGTTTTATGGACCTGTATAACCCACTCAAAATAACAAGAAAATATGGCCCTATGTTTTTACCCTTTATGCTGAAAAATGACAACTGATTCTAGTAATTTTCCTAAAGGAGATGTAATAAAAAGTTTGAGATAAAAAGTGATAATTTAAAGATATGCAGTGCTGGCAAATGAATGCAGAAGGACAGAAATTTGAATGTTATACCTTCATGTATTGTCATTTGTTTGCTTATTTTGCTTGGATTTAAATCCACCTAGCAAAAAAAAAAGTCTCAATCCATATTTCATCACCTCTGTATCTATTGAAATGAAGAGATCTGGGCCTTTACATATCTTTTGAGAATGGAAAAGTTTGAGGGGGTGTAAATAAATATGTGGATATTGAAGTGTGTTTGATAAAAAAAAAGAAAAAAACCTCACCAAAATCCACAGCTCCTTACCCCAAATCTCCAGTTATTTTCATGATGGAGTGGTAACACCTTACCCTAAAAATATATGCATTGTACATCCGGTGAGGTGAAAAATTTGCTTCAATTTTTCCCTTGGTTTGTGGTCTAGAAATAATACAGAACCATGCAGTGGTTCTGGAATTATTTTAAGCTATTTTAGACAATAATTATACATATCAAGACAAAATCCCCGTTTCAGTAAATGCGCTGTGATGATGACTGTTCCATGTGGTAGCAGTTTCAAACTACCCATTCCTGAAATATTCGCGGAGCTTTCATGTTACTCTTCTAGTGACATTGACATATGAATTAGTAGTGTCCTGGCCCACATTACTCATCTCAGCATCTGACTTTTGTGATGGACTTTGCTTATGTCAGCAGATTGTATTTGATGAACTGACTAGTTTATATCCATTGCTATTCTCAAATACATTTTGTTTCCTCCCTCATATGTTCCCTGTCAAGAGGTAGTAGAAAGTTTTATGTCTTAATGTAGTTGATACATTTGTGCAAGGATTGCTGCTGTGTGGCATGAAGTGTTGGTCTGTTACTGGTGCCACCACGTCTGCAGCAGTCATTGGTGTGAGGACACCAGGGTGCTTGAGTTGTCAATCCATGTGTTCCTCTTGCTCACCTGGGAAAGCGTCTGCTCCACCATCTGTGGCCCTTGTGCCCATGGCAGCAGTCTGGCACTTTTGGTGTGGTCATTAAAAAAGAGTTTGTTTCTCTGGTTATGCTCAGGATACTGGTTATGCCCAAGGCTTCCAACAGGTGCCCCCCGACAGTGCATAACATGCATACCTTGTTATTCTTTTTGTCATTTCCTGACTTTAATTTTCACCACTGTTTTGCCTCTCTGTCTCCACCATCTGCTTAGATATGAAACCTGCTCTATTTACTCTATTTTCCATAATTCCTATTTTTGTCACAACTGTACACAAACTTAGTATTCATGACAGTGTTGCTTTGGCAATGTCAGCGCTACTTGTGGGACTGGCCTTGCAGGACTCTGCTCCCATAGTGCTCCACAACTTTCCATAGTGCTCTCATCCAACTATCTGTGAAGTTGTGTCACTTGCCCACAGCTTCTGCTTAACCATTTGTGATACCCAGCAGTCCCTCACAGCACTGTCTATAATTCAGCAAGTTTCTCACACTTAGAGTTTTCTATCATCTTCAGCAGTTTCTCATGATACGTCTTGTTCCATGTCCTTCTGTTAGCTGAATTCTCTTTAACCAGTCATTTACCTGCAGCCCACAATATGACAACCCTTATTAATATTCCTGTAACAATTAAATGTTAGAGAAAAGCCCCTGAGACTTTCCAGCCTCATTGATATATCTTTTTTGCCAAGAGGCTGTGGTGGGGAGCATTCTGGAAAAGCAGAGTTTAGTGGGTACCATAGGTTTAGGTGTTTTCAAGGCATGGGGCAGCAAAGCAGGTCCAAAGCTGCCAGATGTGGCTGGAAGTATGTCCAGATGGTGGAAAGATGCCTGTGCTGGGAAACAACAGAAATAGACAGGTGGAAAGCAGCAGCAGAATGGGTGGAGATCCTAAAATTCAAGGGTTTCTGTGAACTTGTGGCAATTACACACATTCTTAAAACACGAAAGGATTGCTGCAATCAGATGTGACAACTGGATAACCTCCACCAATTCTTATTACCCTTTAGAAAAAAGAACTGTCTTTTACTATCATCATTTATATTTTTTTAAAAGAGATTCAGTTATGAATACTTAAAATAAAATGTAAGAAATTGTGACTTTTGAAACCATGCTAAAGGTACAGTGCCCAGAAGCATTTTCTTGATCTCTATTAACAAGCATCATGGTTATGTCTTTTTGCTTTAGTGCAATGCATATCACTTGTTCACTTTGGTTAACATAATTTCTAAAGAAGATGTTGCATTTTGCCAGTAACAACTATTGCACAAAGCGTTTTGTCCTTGTAAATCATGATTCCTAGAAAAGTGTAAATTTGATTCTCTCCAATACATTGGAATATCAAAAGGGGTGAAAAAAACCCAAATGTGCAATCACCCACTAATGTAAAAAAGA
This sequence comes from Passer domesticus, assembly GCF_036417665.1. Classification (NCBI taxonomy): domain Eukaryota; kingdom Metazoa; phylum Chordata; class Aves; order Passeriformes; family Passeridae; genus Passer; species Passer domesticus. Next base: position 82,039,803 of record NC_087474.1, on the reverse strand, counting down.
GAGCAAAATTTAATGTTTCTGTTTAGAAATAAAACTGATCTACCGATATCTAATCAAAGAATTATCAGAAGAAAACAGTGCTTTATACAAAATGAAACAATTGCTTTTCATGTTCTTATAACTAAATTATTGTTTTGAATTGTGAAAATGCATTATTTTTTATAGTGTTTAATACTGTCAGCATTTAACACCAGGAAACAACTAAACACCACACAGCCACTAGCTCACTCATCTGCCCTAGTGGAAGGTAGAGAATCAGAAGTATAAAAGTGGAAAAACTCATGGGTTGAGAAAAAACACAGGTACTACTATTATTATTATTATTGTTGTTGTTGTTGTTGTTGAAGAAACACAGAGAGAAAAAGAAAATCCAAGGAAAGACAAGTGATGCAAATTGAAATATCATCTCACCACCAACTTATGCCTAGCCATTTCCCAAGCCATAGTCCTCAGCACCAACCTCTCCTGCAGCTGTATATACTAAGCGTGACATAATTGGTTATGGTGGTGGTCAGCTGTCCTGGCTGTGTTCCCTTTCCAACTTCTTGTGTTCCCCAGATTATTTGCTGTGGGGTGGGGTGAAAAGCAGAGAAGGCCTTGGTTCTTGGCCTGGCCTTGCTCAGCAATAATGAAAACATCCCTGTTTTACCAACCTTCTCCCAACACAAATCCAAAACACAGCTCCATACCAGTTATGATGAAGAAATCTTTTTATATCCCATCCAAAACCCTCACAAAGGATTAAATTGCATTTCATCCCTCACCCGTGTTTTCCAACATATGAGGCCACATGGAAAAACACTTCTTCAGACATCAACATCTTCTTTTCCATCTGACTGGGATGCATATAAACTCATAGGAGTAACAAGACTCTTTGTTAGTTGTGGGAAATCAGTTTTGTATATCAATCCTGACATTTAAATAAAATCAGGACTAGAGACTTCTAGATACCGCCTAGAGACTTCTAATTAACACTAGACTTCTAGATAACACTCCTTAGGTAAAAAGCCCATAGCAACAGAATATGTGTGGCTGAAATGACACTTTTCCCCCTGCAATTAAAAAAAAAAAAAGCTAAAAAGATAAATAAGAAGATTCAATCATTTACTGATATCTTGTGTAAATTTAGCTATTTTGGAGAATGTAGAAATTTCTTGCGGTCTCTTTCATAAATACAGATAGCTTATGGGAAGATGAGTTCATGCTTCTTGTAAACAGATGATTTAGAAGACAGAGACAGAATTTACAACTTTTTTACTAATGGAAAAATTGTTCCAGAAAGACTTAAATCAGGTCATGTGTGTCTTCTGTTTGGTCTTTAAAAAATACCCAGAACAGAGAGCTTAAACATGTGAAAGAAATTTATTAGGAATTTTTGTAAAACAATGCTTTGTTTTAGGGTTGTTTTTTTAGTCTTTCATTGTAAAATTAGTTATTTTTCATATTGAGAAAGACTGTATTATTTAAGGTTGGCATTTTTTAAACTACAAAAAGGAGTTAGTCACAAACATCAGACTTGATCTTCACGGTCTTGTCTAACATAAAGAATTCTATGATTCTATGAAGATAAAATAAATTTTTTTTAGCTTTTATCCATGGTTGGATTCAAATATAAGTGTTTGGCATAGGATTAATTAAGGTCTTGATTTGCAAAATATTTAAACATCATGATGAAACTTTTTTGTTGAATGTGAACATTCTATTTGAGCTACTTAGGTAAAATAGAATAAAATATATCTATCTGAGCTTCATGGTGATGGATCTCCAATGCCTGTGCCTGGGCAGACAAATGTAATGTTATCCATTGTAAATCTATGTAGAAAGATGCATAACTGTAACACAGATGCGTACAACTATAACGTAGCTGTTGGCTCTCCTCATATTACGAATGCAGGTCATCTGAGCACAACAGAAAATCTCACAAGCCACCCAGTTCAGCTGCAGTGGGACAGGAGTTTAAACATTGTTTGTAGCATCACAGACAAGTGACTGAATCTTACAAAGCCGCAGCCTCTAAGTGTCGGGGAAATTCACCTTCTGCCTTACAGGAAAGGCCATGAGGAATTGCAGCAGTGATGTAGTGCTTCTTTTCCTCCTCATTTGTTCCTATCCATCCATGACTTGGGCAGACCAGACACAGAGAATCCATTTAGACAAATTTAAACTGACATTTTAAGACAATAGTGCTCAACTGGTGGCTGAAAGAACTAAGGCAGTTTTGAATTGAATTCCCAAGGGAAGGTGCTATTTCCCTATATGCATGTTCTCTCATCAGACAGTGGTGACAAAAAAAGTTGAAAATTTAATTAAATAATTAAGTTATCAAAAACTGGATACAAGTCTGTATACAGTCTGTTGTTTCTTTATTACTCCTAAGGAATTTTTAGATGTATCATTTCGCAAGTATATTTAGGTAAAAATCAGTAATATATATTTTTCATTGTTTTTAGAAAATATAGGCCCTTTCCCCTCCCTCCCCATGTCTGCAAATCTAATATTAATCCTGAAAAATGTATTACAGTATTTCCTTTTCCCCTGCCATTAAAAAAAAGGCTTACATGCGAATTAGTCTTCATTGTAAATTATTTGAGTTTTGCATTTAAACATATTTTACAATGTAAAAATGTCCATTTTATAATAAGATTAAATAAAGCTATTGTACTTATGTATTCCAAATCATTAAATTTCTCTTACTAAACTTGTTTAATCATCCCCAAAAGTTTTACTTACAAGTTCTTTCATTGTACATCTTTCAAGTAAAGTCATAATTAAATGAATTTTAATTATTCAAGAGCAGATACTGCTAGCATGAATTCAGACATGTAAAATAAAAAAGGGACAGTAAAAGTACAGTTATAAACAGTTATACAGTTATTACAGTGATGTAAAAGCGAAATATTCTTCTTTGACTTCACTTAAGCTAAAGGCTTACTATGATTAAGTACATAAAACTTGTGGTTAACACTAGACAATTGTTAAGTTTTATTTTATGCATATCCATGTCTCCTGAGTTTCTGAAACAGGAATCTGCATTATTGGACAGCTGTGAAAAAGTACTTTTGGCATTTTCAGCCCCAGAAACTTGTAGTTTCAGGATACTTGTAGAATAATGTTCTTTGTGAGTTTCCAACTGATTTCATCCATTCGTATGGTCATTCTAACTAACTCTCAAAATAGAATAAATTACAAAGAAAATCAACCAACCAACCAACAAAAAAAAAACCCACAAAAAAACCCCAAAAACAACAACAAAAAAAACCCAAAAAAACCCAAAAACAAAACAAAACAAAACAAAAAAATACAAAACAAAACAAAACAAAAAAAAAACCAAACAAAAAAAAACCCACAAAAAAGCCAACCAACCAAACAAAAAAACTGAACCAAAACAAGCCCACTCCACTGAAAATATGATAGGAAAAAAAATTCCTCTAATCTGAAAAAAAGGTGGCCTACTGCATCAAAAGCCAGGGACTGTGAACTGAAAGGTCAGTATATCAGATATATCGAGTCTCCAGTCTAGCAGAGTCCTGGAGAGGGAAAAATATTAATGGGCATTGATCTGTGTGAATTCCTTTGGCCATTGGCTTTTTTTGGTTTTTTTGGGTTTTTTTTAACATTTATGTGAAAAGAGTTTTTATTAAGAAAAATAATAGGTTACATGGGTACCCAAGCTAAAAATGGAGTACTACTGCAGATACAGGTGGGATGCACCCCTCTATAGTAAGTGCTGCACCATCCCTTTAGCTGCTGTGGTGGTTCACCATATTCCTGCATTTTGCTGGCAGTGCACTCTGGCATGGAAAACATACAACCAAGGAATACTTCTGTCTGAAGACTTCCTCTCTGACCCTAGCACTGTAAAAAACCATGCCAACCAACTCTCAAATTACTCATCTTTATCATTGACCTTTTTCTCCATGGAAATATTTAAAACCACATCCTCTATGGAGTGGGTTTTTTCCTTTTTTTCTTACAGATTCTTTTTTTATATATTCTAAAATATTAATTGCTGATATATAACATTTGAACTTATCTCTCTCTTTCTCTAACTTATCTATCTCTTTCTCATTCCCTAGTGATAGATAATTGCTCATTTGTAAATTACTAGCTAGCTGTGCATGCAATCTGGTACACTGTAAGAAAAAAGCATAAATACATCTTGTTCGTAATAATTAAGGATTTAATTTAAGTTTTATTAATTTTCTTTTACCTACGGAGTTTATTTCTAAATGTATTGGAAATAAAAACTCTAAAAATATCACTCTTGATCTCAGAATGTGACTTATTAAACGTAGTAAAATCCTGAACTAATTATCATGGGATAAATTATATTAATTATTTTAAGTCAAAATGAGATTACTGCTATGTGAATTTGATTAATAGAAGGGCCTGTGGGGACAGTTCATGGGTGGCTCCATTAGGTCTTTGAAAATATTGTCTTGATGATGCAAATCAACCTGCATAGTTTATAAAGACCTGTAAGCACTGCCAGAGAGGAAGTTAAGCATATGCCCAGGTACTTTTTTAGAGCACAACAAAAGATTCCCCTCCTCTATTCCAGCTTCTGACCAGCTCTCAATATCTCCTCACCGTGATCAGAAGAGTAACAATGCCATCACAACACCACAGGCAGACATATGCAACTTGTAGTTTCAGTGCTACTATCCTTCTGAAATGCAGAGTAAATCAGAGCCCTTCAGAAAAACAGCATGCTGTTCCCTATAAAATCAGCAGTTTGCCATCTAAAAATTATAATCACATTTTTTGAATGTTTGAATCAAGGAACAGTTTAATTAGGTTTCAATACCTTCAGTTATTACTGCAACAGAAAATTCTCAGAACTTGTTACTGAATGAATAATATCACTGATCTCTTTTCCACTGACATGATATTATTTATTGTGAGCCAATCTTTGCATCATCGGGCATGTGAAAAGCTTTAATTAATTAATAAAAGAAGCAAGACTTGCTTTACTTGACATTAGTAGAAGAAATAAGTAGGAGATTACCATTAAAACCCAGATCCAGCTGATGCAAATCTCCAGAACATTACTCATTTAAATGAAATGAGTGTTTTTATTACTAGGCCAAATTCAGCAATGAATTGAAGTACTAGCAGTTCTGTATAAGATTTGTGCCAAAATATATTTCCAGACTGGGGAGTGGAAAAGTTTATAAATCTTAACAAATATAAGAATTTGAAAAAGTGGTTGTTTATGTCAAATAATGTTTAAATGTTATAAGTGAAAAGGAAAATTTTTGTTATCAAGTAGTTATTTCAAAGTCTGAATACTTCTTGAAATAAATGTAGACTATATAAACCTATATGACAAGAGCAGCACACTGCTTTGGATCATCAAGCCTATTTCATGCCTTTAAAAATCTAACGAGTCAAAATCAAACCCAGAATAAAAGCAATAATATTAAAGCAGAAAAATCTACCAAAAATGAAAAAAGTAATTAATTTTTGTAATATTTTTAAATAATTTTTAAAGAAGAAAAAAATTATTGTCAATTTTTAAAAAGTCAGGATGCACAGGACTCCAAATTATTCCATATTTTGAGCATTTACTTAGTAAAAGATGTAGACTCCTTTCTCTCTGAGAGCATTTGAATATTTGTATATAGATAAATATAGATTATATAGATTACACTATATAGAGATAGAGATAGAGATGTGATTTTAAGAGAGTGCTTTAAACCTCCAGCTTTGAGATGTGCAGAATTAGTGTGAAAGGAATTTCTCTTATTGATGTCATCTTTTGCTGTTTCAAAATACTTTTATACAGTTGAATGTATTTCCAGCCTGAATGAAATTGCTTTAATGTTTTACTCTTGGCTCTTATTGTGTCTGAATGTTATATATTGTTTTCTTTTTTGTTGCTTTTGTGGTTTTGGAGGATTTTTTGTTTGGTTTGGTATGCTGGCTTTGCATGCCTCGATTTTTGGTAGGAGGGCCACAGAGGTGGCTCCCGTGAGAAGCTGCTGAAGCTTCCACCACGTCCTGCATGGTCTGATTGGCAAATGTCAGGAACTTGAAGGATTTGGTCAGTCTGTGTGGGTGTCTAAGGAGTTCATTGTGCTGTGCTGTGATTCTGACTGTGCTGTATCACTGAACCCTTGTGGAGGGAAGGGACCTCAGGAGGTCTCTGGCACAGTCTCCTTGACCAAGACTGAATTCACACCAAGTTTCTAAGGGCTTTATGTAGTCAGACTTTGAAAATCTCCAAAGATAAAGACTGCACAGCCTCCCTGGGAAGCCTTTTCTAATACTGAAGGTTTTCACTATGGCAATAATTTCCTCATGTCTGAACAGAACCTCCTCTTGTTCCACTTAAGCCTGCTGTGCCTTGTATTCTCACCAGGCACCATGGTGTCTGGTGTCTGCCCAGTTCTGTGTTCTTGTAATCCCAATTTTGGCTGCTTGCAAGCTGCTCAAAGGTCCCTCAAAACCACCTCTCCAGATTGAACAAGACTCAGTCTCTCAGCATCACTACACAGAGCTGGAGCTCTAGACCACACCAGCTTGAAAGAATTCTGCTGAACTTATTGCAGTTTATCAATGTCTTTCTCTTGTTGGAAACTCAAAACTGAATGCAGTATTTATGAAGAATCTAGAATACTCTATCCAACACACTACAATGTCTCGTTCTGTATATTCTTACTTATTCCTCTATACTCTTATTCCTTATTATTTCTTATTCCTCTATACTATGTTTCATCTTTTCTTTATTTTTTTCTTCATTACCCAATATAAAATATTTGTATTTTGCCAAACTGCACTGCAATCTGAAATCAATCAATAGTCTTGAAAAGCAATCTCACTCTCTTCTGAGATAAAAACTATGCTGAAGCTTTAGTCTGACCATAAGATAATGGTATTATGGATAGCTCATGGCTATCATAGAATGATGGACTGTTGCTCACACAATACTGTGATAATTTTCTGTGACATATTTAACCCCTAAGCATCTCAAAGGGCTTTTAAAGTAATTTATATTCTGCACACAAGGATAATTTCATCCATCCATGTTTATTAGCTGTGCAGCAACACTTCAGTTTAGGACAGGAATTAAAGGCCTTATCCAGCCCAAAATGCAAAGTGAATATACTCATAAAACAACTGTTAAAAATTCAATCTGCATCCTTTTAGTTCTCTACCTATAGCAGGGCATAATTTGTAAAATATTACCATTAGTATTAGTGTCCAGATGCAAAACTGAAATTGAGCTTACCCTTACTGTGCTCACAAAAATAGTTTTAGGCAGAGTATGTATACAAAGAAGGATTTTAGATAAATTTTTGCAGCTTGTAATTGCAACTACTTTAAGAAACATGGTCAACTTTCATTTAATGATTAATATTCATAATGTAAGGGATGACTTCCTTGGAAATATAGATCATGTGTTTCCAGTGAGAATTCATCTGAGAATTTTAGAGCAAAATTTTTCTAGTTGGATGAACAATTCCAGAAAATAACACAGACATTTATCTCATTTCAACACAGATTTTTTTTCAAAAATCATGCTTCATTACCTATTTTTCCTTTTCTAAATATGTATTAAGCATTTTTTTTCTGTTTTCCAAAGATACTGGTTGAATGACCAGTCATCACTAGGAGTTTATGTTGTTTATGGATGTTTTTTTCTCTTTGCTTACATTCACTGATACATTTGCATCGAAGTGCTTATGAAATCATCAACTAGTATTTCAGGATTTTTTAATCCACATAAGAACCCTCCAGATTTTTTAAAACCAATTTTTTTTTTCCTTAATCAGATGCTAGAGAAGTATGATGTATTCCAAGGACCTCACATTGCATAAATCCACAGGAGACTTTCCAAGTAATTTTTTTTCCATAATATTTTGGAAGCAGGCTTTGTTAGATAGAAGACATTCTTCTTCTGAACCTTTAAATCAAAAGTACAGGCAGGAAGATTTATCATAGGATTGTCAAGACATGACATGGGGCAACAGCAGTCATTATTACTTTGATGTATCCCTTTTCTGATGCCCAAAGCTGACACAGTAGAAGGAAGCACAATGAACATGCTTTCTTAGGGCTGATGAGTCGTGCAGCTTAGTGGGGATCTCTGCCTTAGTTTATCTTCTCAGGAATTTAATTCTTCCCCGTACAGGAATATGCCACAGGGAATACTCTGTAGTGAATTTCTACAGATAAATCTGTAGAGAAAATAAGACTTTTGACTGACTTTGAGATTGTCATCTAGATAGTAATATGAATTTGCCTGTAAGATTAAGAGATTTATTAATCCTTAAATAATTAGGGGGTTTGGGGGTATAGTAGAGAGTCTAGTCTGTGAAAATTTCTTAGAAGTCAAAAGCTTAGGCTTTGTAGAAATTAGTCAATGACTTAGAAGTCAGTTATCTGACTTCTAAGTCATTGACTAATCTACACAAAGTCTATTTACACATACAACTATTAACTGTGTTTTCTGCCTTATCAGGCAAGAGACAATTTGTAATAGTTATTGGCTGCTGTAGAAATGATTTTGAGAAAGATTTCTGGGGCAAAGCATCCCAATAACTTCTCCAAAAGATCTTCCATGAGCACTTGTAACTTCTGCAACTAGTCTTTGTGGCTCTTTTCTGGATGAATTCTTTGTGTTTGATCAGAAAGACTTGACCCAAGTTAACCAAAAAATGGATGCTTCCCTGTTTTTTATAGCACCTTTTTTTTTTCTATCTCAACAACTAATTTTTGCAGATTTTTCTTTTTGTGGATGATTTGAATAACAAAAGATGTATTATTGCTCTTGTCAAGCTCATAAACATAGAATTGGTTAGTTTGGAAAAGACCTTTAAGATCATCTAAACCAACTGTTAATTCAGCACTGCCAAGTCCATCATTAAATCACGTTCCTAAGTGACCCTTCTACAAGGCTTCTTAATGCCTGCAAGGAGGGTAATTCTACCACTTACTTGGGCAGCCTGTTCAAGTGCTTGACAACATTTTCTGCGAAGTGATTTTTCCTGATAGCCAAACTAACCTTCCTCTGGTACAACTTGAAGCCATTTTCTCTTGTCCTCTCACTTGTTGCTTAGGAGAAGAGACCAGCCCCCACCTTGCTGCGACATCCTTCCAGGTAGCTGTAAAGACCAAGGTCTCCCTTAAGCCTCATGCCTAAGCAACCCCAGCTCCCTCAGCCTCAAAACACTTGCACTCTACACCCTTTACCAGCTTTGTTGACCTTTTCTGGATATGCTCCAGCACATCATTGTCTTTCTTAATCATATATTGATTAGTGTTCCAGGCAACCCCAAATTGTTATAAGTCATTTACACTGACTATTTTACCCTTTAAACTTCAGTCTTATCATTTCTAAGGCTAACCTGTATTACTTTCTAAATATTTTCAACTATTAATTTTTTTAAATAGTATAAGTGGGCTTTGAAATATCTTCTGTTATCATATTTGACACTTGTGAGCTAAATATTCAGGTCTTGTTTATCAAATTGTTTAGCCTACAAGAAACATGGGCAAAGAATATTTACAGGGCATGAAGTGACAGGGCAAGGGGCAATGACTTAAAACTGGCAGAGAGAAGTTTTATATTAGATATCGGGAAAACATCCTTCATTGTGAGGGACGAGAAGCACTGGAATGGGTTGTCCAGAGAAGCTGTGGATCAAGTGTTCAAAGGCCAGGTTGGATGGGGCTCTGAGCAATGTGGTCTGGTGGAAGGTGTTCCCGTCCATGGCAGGGGATTGGAACTAGATAATCTCTAAGGTCCTTCTAACCCACACCATTTTGGGATTCTATGATCTTTAAAAAATATTTTAAATAAATATTTAAAAATATGGCTAACTTTATGGTGATTTTTTTTCTTCTTATTTTTTCTTTTTTTAGGTAGAGTATTATCACTGGTTTATTGCAGTTATGGTACAGAAATACTTCTAATAACTGTGTTACTTAAATGCTCTTATTTTAGTATGATTTTGTAACATACCATCTTCATCTAGTTCAAGGGATTTGCCAAGATTTGCATAGTCCATTATGAGATTCCAAAAGCACACATGGAACAGTAGAAAATTTCACATCCCAGGGGTCCTTAGACTCCACCTTTGTGATTTTTGTTATTCTTCCTTGAGATTTATGGTTGGTGACATTTTTTTTTTTTATTTTCTACCATTTGATAATAAATTTTTAATTGCTATCACAATTTCATAACTGTATGGATAGTATTACAATCTTGTCAAATTTTTGTTTGTATTTGAGAATGTAATTTCCATTTTCTATTCTATCTGTGTCCTTTTTTGTCAGTTTCTTGGTTTTTTGGTTTTGGTGGGTTTTTTTTGGTTTTTTTTGGTTTTTTTTTGTCATTGCTTCTTATAGATTTTTTCAGCTTCAGTAAAAATGATTCAAATATATAATTGTGTATATGCACAATATATTTTTTAGTGAATGAAACTCCCTTTTATTCATTGAGGCTAAGCATGATCAAATAGCAGCCCTGAATTTCTCTAAGTGACTATAAACTTTAAATCCAGTAGCAAATTAAGCTGTCATGGTGACCATAAGAATAACAGGTCTGGACAGCTTCTATGTTTTCAGATTTTTGATTGTTGAAAGAAAACATTACAGCTATGGTTGATACCACCACATTCACTGACATTTTATTTTTTCCTTAGGAAAAATAGTGTAGTCTCACTTTTCCAAGCATTTATGTTCTAATATTGCTTTAACTTCAGCTGATTCTTAGTTGCTCTTTTTATTATATAAGAAAGAAAATAATTTCTATGATCCTACTTCAGAGCATATTTTTTGGTTGCTCAGATAATTTGATAGAATCCACAAAGGTAACTCAGCGGTAAGAGGGACAATCAGTTTTATTCACAAAATCATATTACAACTGCTGTGAGCCACAGAGGGTATAACAAAGGCTAGCACTGAACTATTACTATGTATTCTCTTTCAAGTTAACTTCACAGAATGCTTCTGAAAATTCTTGGGATACTGAACTGTGTTTCAACAAAGTGCTTATTTCTATCTCCCTTTTTTTTTTTATTTGTGATGTTGATACTTAGCTTTCCTTGAGAAAACAAAAAAGTGGCCTGTTCTCTTAGTAAAATTGGAGATTCTGCTTTGCTTCTTTAAAAAATGCTACAGATCTTTTGCACATAAAAAGATAAATGAGAGTTATAAAATAGATTTTGGTAAAAAAGGACTTATAGGTCCTATTCCCAAGTGGTATCATTGGGGACTTTAACAATTCAGGAAAGAGAAAAACTAGATGAGTATTATGGGTTCCATTAGATCGTTTGACAGGGAAATTTTGGTGTCATGCAACTCTTCTCAGGTGGATACCTGAGACAGTCTGGGTTTAATAAATGAAAATATCTATTTCTTAAAAGTTTGACATATAAATAGAAGCTTTTTTTTCTGAATGTCCAGCGTTTCCTGAAGCCAACTGTTCTGAAATTAAAGTGTAATTGCAGTCAAATTACAATTCTTAGTCTAAAAATCAGAACCTTTCTTGCCTATGTATTTGTGAAATAGACTGCATACATAGGTATTTGAGTAAAATAAGGGCAATTTTAATTTTCAGCATACTCCTGAAAAAGCTGGAGCCCATGATTTGGACAGGACCACTCTTTGTTGTGTTAGGAACTGGCTGGATGGCCGGGCCCAGAGTGCTGGTGAGCAGTGCTGCATCTACCTGGCGGTCAGTCACCAGTGGTGCCCCTCAGGGGTCTGTGCTGGGGCCAGTTCTGTTCAATACTTTATTGATGACATGGATGAGGGGATTGAGTCTTTTATTAGTAAATTGCAGATGACACTAAGCTGGGAGCATGTATCAATCTTATGGAAGGTAGGAGGGTTCTGCTGAGAGACCTGGAATGATTGGATGGATGGGCAGAGTCTAACAAGATGAAGTGCTAAGTCCTGCATTTTGGCCACAACAACGCCCTGCAATGCTATAGGCTGGGGACGGTGTGGCTGGACAGTGCCCAGGCAGAAAGGGACCTGGGGGTGCTGGTTGACAGCAGTAGACAGTGGGCCCTGGTGGTCAAGAAGGCCATGGGCATCCTGGCCTGTGTCAGGAATAGTGTGGCCAGCAGGAGCAAGTAGGTCATTCTCCCCCTGTACTTGGCCCTGGTGAGGCTGCACCTTGAGTGCTGTGCCAGTTTCAGGCCACTCAGATTGGAAAGAATGTTGAGAGGCTGGAGCGCGTCCAGAGGAAGGCAACAGGGCTGGTGAGGGGCTGGGAACACAAACCCTGTGAGGGAGCTGAGGGTGTTTAGCCTGGAGAAAAGGAGACTCAGAGGTGACCTTATCACTCTGTACAACTTCATGAAAGGTGGTTGTAGTCAGGTGAGGGCTGGTCTCTTTCTCCAGGCAGCAACTGACAGAATGAGAGGTCACAGTCTTAAGCTACATCAAGGGAAATATAGGTTGGGTATTAGGAAAAAGTTTTTTACAGAAAGAGTGATAAAGTTCTGGAATTGTCTGCCCGGGGACAGGGTGGAGTCACCATCCCTGGATGTGTTTAAGAAAAGACTGGATGTGGCACTCACTGCTATGGTTAGTTGAGGTGTTAGGGCATGGGTCAATGATCTTTAAGGTCTCTTCTAACCTAGTCATTTCATGATTCTGTGAATTGCTGGGAAAGTACAGCAAGTAGAAATAAAAAAAAGAACAAAACCAAACATGAATGTTCCTAATTAAAAAAACAGAAACAAACCAAACCCCTTCCTTATACATTAATGAAATTACCATTCTCACTTGAATAATGTGGACTATCTGAATATCAGAACTTTTTATTATCTCAGCAACCTGTTGATTAAAAAGAAAAAAATAGAGAAAAAAATTAAACCCATTTTCAATTTCCCTGTGATGCCAAAGCCCCACATAGCTTCGGAGAATAAGAGCTAATGAACATGAGGCCAGGAGTGTATAAGTATTTTTGTCTAAATTCATCAGTCAAATTCACCAATTTTGAGATTTCAGTAAATGCTTTATCTGCAAGAAAATTGAAGGGTGCAAGAGAATTTAAGATCTGACACTTCACACTCTGTAGTTGTTGCAAATTAAATTCCTGAAGGAAATATCTTATGGCAAATATGTTTATCACAGAGATGCAAACAGTAACCACAAAGGATTTTCTAGTCTGGACAATAAAGGAAATCTTTTATGTAGTTCTCTAACTGAGAGCTATCATTGAATGTTCAGAGCTACTTTCCACTTTGTAATAACAGCAAATGCTGACACATTCCACTGAGCTAAAAATAATGTCCATGAGCACTACATAAAAATTTATTATCAATTTTATTTTCATCATAGTTATATTAGATTCTTTTTCTTATCACTGTTAATAGTGATGATACCAATTATAAATACAGTAATGAATTTTAGCAGAAACTACGTGGTACCGCAAAGACAACTGTGCTTATTAAATAGCTTTCTCTCTATCCTCCCCCAAAACATCCTATACAAGCAAGTTAAATTACAATCAGTCTATCTAAAAGTAGTCACTATAAATTATCCTGTTTAATTAATCTTTTTAAATGGTAACACAACATGTCCCAACTAGAAATATTTTGATGAGTGTACCAGTATATCTCATTTCTCAACTTTTGGCACTTTAATAGGCTTACTTTGCAATGAATAAATCACAGCATTTTTTATTTAGAAGGAACATCAAGCAAAAACAGAATTGAATAGTCCTATAAAAAAGTTTCAGCCCTCAGAAATTTAAAAAGAAATTTATTTGGAGGAGATGAATGTGGGCAATGTAAATTTCAATATCTCAACATATATAAAGCACAGAAGCAACTTGATTAAAGACATAATTTTATTTTAATATCTTGAGCTATTTTAAAGGCAATTACTAGTATATTTTTCAAGTAGGTTTTCATTGCGTGCACTTTCATTGTTTTCATTGTGAGGACAGCTGTAGCTCAGGTATATGTAAAGGGAGGCACCCAAAGTAGCCCAGCTGCTGCAGAATGGTGTAAGCTGATTTATTTTCCTTCGAAGAATAGTGACACATAATCAAAGAAGAGTCACTTTCTTCAGTGCTGACTATGGAATTTACTGCCATAAGAAAAAAAGATTAAGTATTATTCCCAGTGCCACCCTATTATGTTTTTTCTTCTAGTTTCTTGTCTTCCAGCTGGTTACTGTAAACTACTTTTCCTTTGTGAATTAAAAACAAAATACAAAATCATCCAGGACAATTCAGCAACTTTTCTATTACTCCAGACTGTTTGTCTTTTGTTTTGATGCACTATTTATCTAATCTATTACATTTATGAAGTTTTTATTAGTCTTTGAAACTATCCCTTCAAATAACTACTCACAATTATGAAGCTCATTTTTGAATCAATGTCCATCTAAGACTGGACATTGAAATTCAGCTAGCCTCAGAGCTGAAACAAGCGACTTTCAGAACAAAATGTTCTTTTATACAAAAATACTTTTGCTGGTGTCAGGCATGGAGGCAGTGCAGCACAATATTCAGTAGCAACATCAATTCTCTCATATTTCTCTCATTCATTTTCTCAGAGCATGAATGTGGGTAAATTTCAGGTGTTATTCATATATTAAAAAAAAAAAGAAAAAAGAGGGTCAATCTGACTAGTTGTTCTTTCAAAAAGAGTGCCTAATTTTGGCAGCAATATTCTTTCAGCAGTTCATCTAATCTTCTGAACTTGGCTTGATCTGTTCTTGTCTCACAAGCATGTTTCATTCAGGCATTCCTTTAATTTTCAATTTTTCTCAGTAATTTCTTTTTGTGTCTCAGCCAGTCCTTTTCATTGCAGGTGTTAGGTGTTGGAAGTAGCATATTTGAAATCACACCATGTCACTAAAACAGCCAAAGCAGCCAACTGTGGCTTGCTGTTTCAGCAGTTTTCTTCTGAAATGCCCATTGAAAAAGATAATTCTTTTTAAGTTTTCAGTTCCTTACAGTGCCAAAGAGAAGTGACAATTCTACAGAACGAGAGAATACTCAGAAGTAAAAAAATAGGTATATTTATTTTTTTTAGTGAAAGTCAGAAACTATTCTTTATGACTGTTTGTCAAACAACATTGTGAATACCTGAGGCTGTTTGAGAAACTTTTGCACTTTATCCTGTCTTTTCCACCCTTTGCTTCCTGTGTTTTTTCTCCAAAATTTTGTCAGTGTTTCTCCCAGTTTCAGTGTGTCTGTGCAACACTGGAACAAGATGTTGTCTCATCTATAAAACCCAATTTAAGGATGGGATGAAGATTTTCTTCAGAGTTTAGACAATCTTGAACTTTTATATTTGTATAAAATAAATAAAATCAACTGTTATATTTGTATAAAATAAATAAAATAAACTTAACAGTATCTCACAAATTCTTGTAATTTTTTCTCTTTTTAAGTTACCAGTAAAATACTACCCAGATACTTTTCTCTGATCCCAGTGCTGAAAAATAATACTGGATTATGACAGTTAATCCAAGAGCTCTTTACACAAAATATTCTGTAATAGCTTTGGGTAAACCCTGGATCAGGTTTCCTTGACATTTTTGAATATTCATCATCTAAAGTTTTTTACACTCCAATAATTTTAAATGTATATGTTGGGTTGGAGAATGAACTAGATGATGTATGAAGTTTCTTCCAATTCGATGACACATAACACAAGTATATATTAATACCAAAGGCAAATCTTCCTCGACATCATTAGTAACTGATACTACTTTTTGTTTTGTTTTTGCCTTTGGTTATTATCATGAAATTAAATATCTTCAAGTACAAAAAGAAACTCTCAAATGACTGCACATCTAAAAAGTATCAATTCTCCATTTTTATGAGTTCCTGGAACAATAATCAATGAATTTGTGTTCATTGTCACTTCAATGGAGATTAAGTTCAATGAGAAGAAAAACTGTTGGTAATTGCTGAAATTCCTGTGGACTTCAAAACATCATAGCATTCTAGATAAACTGCTGAACAATTTCATTATCCAAGCAAGGGAAATAAAACTTCAGATAGTAATTTTAAGGCTCCTTAGGTTGGCCTCTTTTATTATCTATTAAGTAGTCACAGAACAGAAGCAACATTTCCTGGAGGCATCCTTGAAACCATTCAGGAAAGACTGAATTCACCCTTCCTTTTCTTCCTACTTTTATCTGAATTCAACTTTCTTATATTGCACACATGTGAGTATGTGTAACTCTCATGAGGTTGCTGAGCTACTGCTTTATGATAAATTAATAGGGAATAAAATAGCAGAGTGGATTCTTTAAAGCTAATCATGATCTGACACACTGAGAGCATAAAATAGAATGCAAGACTGTTCCTTCTGCAAATATGTACTGGTGAGACTTTCTTGAAGAAACTGGGAATACAAACCATCAGAGATGGATAAAAAATTATTCACCTACATCTTTGCAGCCTTAACACTGTTTCTTAAGTTTTGAGTTCTGTTTTGGATGTGGGCAGAGGGTTTAAGTCTATTTGAAATCAGCATATATATTCCATTTACTGCCAGGGTCTGTGAAAAGGTCTTGCAGAAAGTCATATCTTTCCTTATCCTTTGCTGAATGGTTTGAATCTCAGCATGTGTCAAAATACAGCCTCACAAGGCTTGCAAACTCAGCAAGTTTGAGATAGAACACATTATCCCTGCCTTGCAAATACTTGCTATTATTGGAGAGGGGTTTTTTTTGCAGCTATTATTACAGTTATTATTGTTCCTTTTCCATCTTATAGTTTCTTATTTCCTATACCACCTGCTGAGAAGGTGATGGATCATCTGCCTCTGAAGGCAGCTGCAGTGCTATACAAAACAGCTTTGCCTGTGGGAGGCAGAAAGGGTTCTATCAGGTAACCTCATATTCTACAGTCATGATCATCCATTCCTAAAATAGTTTTTCACTAACTTGTCCCATTAGAAATTTCAGAAATAATTAAACATTTGAAATGGATTTGTGTAAGAACTGAGTTCAATCTCACTACCTGCTCAGAGGTGAAATAGTTGGTTTTGTTGTCTTTGTGAGGAAAGGCTATTTTAACTTTGTCCATACAGAACAATGATTCAGCTGAGAAATGAAGCAAAACTGCTAGCAAATGTGGTAATTCAGCTGAATAGCTGCAGTAATTGTTAGTTGTATTTGTTCTCATTTTAACCTTTCTAAATTATAAAAACACCCAAACAAACAAAGATTCAATACATTGAAAGACATTATGGGGTTTTTTTGGTAAATATTCTTGGCATCACATGTGAAATGGGAGAAAGCACTGTGATTTTGTTTCCAGGGTGATGCACTTACAGACAGGCACAATATAGAGTAAGTCTGGAAATCTTTCAAGGAAGTTAGTGTTCCACACCCAGGAAGACAGAGCTGAATAGTACCATACCATCCAAAATTCTGTAAATGCATGTAATAGAAATTTAGATTTAGAAAGGCTTGCAGAATACAGACTAAACTTATGTTTTGCAATAAACCTATGACATGCAATGAAAAACAAAGTTGATCTAACACACCCTAGAAAGATAAAATACCATGGATGTTGCCAATATCCCAAGTTTTTGCATTGATAGTATATTTAAGAAATAAAACTCCTAGATGCTCTCAGAAAGTGGAAAGGGTCCTGTACCACAGACCATTAAAATGCATCATAGCTTTTACTCACTTTTACTAGGATTATAAATTAAATTAGATTAATTCATTATCAGTGTATGCTTCTGCATATTATTACAGGATTTATTTAACTGTGTACTTGTGTTATTCATTAGTATTTTCCTTAATAGTGTTTTGTCAGCTTTCATTTCACTAGAAACTAACTAAACTAACACAGTCTTCCCATACCTCATTACAGGGTACCTAAATAATTCTCCTAGTGAACCCTGGGAAATATCTCCCTGCAAAACAACTGTTTAATGAATATCTTGAATGTATTTTCCTATCCTTGCCAATAATATGTAACTCACTGCATTTAATAACTTTGATTTGTATCACAGGTGACCGGTTCATCAATACTTCCCTGCTGCTCTCAAACCTAAGGAAAATCCCTTTCTCTTTATTATAGTTATTTTAGGCTAATATTATATATCATACAATTACCCATTGGTGTAAGCTTTTAAATCTTCTTGAACTGGATTCTGCTAGCAATTTCCAAAGGATAGGATATTGTCTTGCAAATAAATTCAAGTTAGTAAAATATGTGATATTTATGGGTGCATCAAGAGATTACAAAAATAAGTTTAGAAAATATTTTTTGTTCCTCATGAAATCCATGATTTTAAGGACTGAATTATTGATTTTCTTTAGAATTCTGATTAAGATTCTGGGATAATATATGGGGCACATTTGAGACTGGGTCTCTTATGTACTTTTTACACTGCAGGAACTTGACAAGTGACTGGTTAACACAGTACCCCATGGAAGCCACTTGACACTGTTAGTCAGTTCTGTAGCCAAGGCTTGCTGGGCGGCTTCCACCTCTTGTACTCCATAGCTCCTCTCAGATTTTATAAAATTATTTTCTGATTTCATAAAACCAGATTTTTTTTATTAAAGACTTAAATTTTCAAAACTCAAAAAGATGGGCCTTGATGGAAAATGTGTAGGAATGCAGCTTTTAATTCAAAATCCCTTTAAAAATACCCTTCTTTCAATCTTTGTGAAAAAAATTAACTCTGTTTTAATAAATCAGATCTTGTAGGTAACATACAATTCAATTAATTACTTGTAAGTTCATAGGCATTCTTTAAAATCATTATATTGAGAAAAAAGATACTAATTAACTCTTTCTTGCCAACCTCTGAATGGGATGTCTTAATTCATTTCCCTGAAATTTTCACTATTCCTTAAGCTGTAGCTAACATATCAACAGCAATATTATATACAGGTACTACAAGGACTTAAAACAAATGGTGAAATGTGCTTCAGGCCAAGTATTGCCATTCTAATACTTCATTTGAGAATATTTAAATAGTCGCTTAATTGTGTCAAACTAAGAAATAATTTTGGTCATTGTTTAGACAGAAGAATAAATGCAGTTCTACTGATCTCACTGATACTGTTTTCCAGAGGACTAGAGGACAGAAAATGTGAAAGTAAATGAAAAATACATTTGACAGCCTGTTAGTCTTTAATCTTTGCCTGTTTTCCCAAGGGAATAAGCATAAAATTACTTAAGCTGGTGTTTCTGTAAATCTTGTGATGTAGGAAGACAGTATATTGAATACCCTGCACATTCCCATGAGTTAGGTGAGTTATTGATGCAAACCCATTGACTTCATTTGTCACTCAATCATAGTGACTGCTCAGATAATGGCAAAAGTTTTGTTGTTACTACTCTCTGTGTTACCTAGAAATACTTGTAGCAAACTCATAATTGAGTTTCAATTAGGTCTATGGCATTTATTTGGTTAAAATGAAGCTTTAATCTCATTTGTGAAGTTTAAAATAAACATAATTCATTAACAAAATGTGAAGGAAAACATTAGGATAAAATTTGTTTTGTTGGTTGTTCAGAGTATCTTGGGGACTGACGCTAAATCAACTGGAACCAATAAGCTTACTCCCATTGATTTAACTAACAGTTTCTAGAAGAGACACTAACAACAATTATGTTGCATCTCTTCTTAAATTCTTCAGATGTTAAATAATTTACAAGACATATAATTTATAAATGTCTTCATTTTAATATTTCAAATGTTAGTAGTGTAAATATACAAAGTTAAGGAAAATATCTTGGCTACAGTTATGTTCATGTCATCTCCCTGCCAATTCCCATATTTTACAAAAGACTACTCTTATATAAGAAAGTATGATGGAGGTCAGATACATGTAATGATTCTTTATTTATTAGAAATACAATTAAGAAAGCTAGTAGGATTAATTTTCAAACTAGAGAAGTAAAAAGAAGTTAGAGTTATGATTTTGTTTCTTAACGCTAATTAGCTGTTTTTAATTTAACACTTCTTATAATTATAAATAATAACTTTAACAATTATTTTAGTGCATATAACATTTGTTCTGGTGAATTCAGATCCAGAACTGTGTAACCCTTACTTAAGATACATTTTGTGGTTTAGGAATACAGAGAGTTTTAAAAAACACTAGGTTTGAGGCTGAGAAACTCTGTCAACTTTATTTTAGGAGAAGCTTTTAAAGCTTTACTCTATCACCTCATGATAGTCTGACTGCAAACACACCACTGTGGCCACAACAGAATGTGGATGCTATCACCTGCTGACCTCTTCTTCCTACCGTAAACTACAGGGCTTTAATTCAGCTCTAGCATAGACATATACAGTAATTTTCATTAGCAAGTGCTTGTTTATTTTTTCTTTTTTCCCTTAGGAACTGATATCTATTATTTTTATTAAAGAAATAGATAAACAAGTAATGACTGTGGTGCAGTTTGAAATCTGACTGTGATATTTTACAAGTTTAACCAAATTACTTGTGGATAGATTTTGAGAGGAAATCACATATTATAAGTTAGAATTTTGCTAAAATACTTTAAAAACAAACTGAGATTAATTTTGCACAAAAAAAGGTAATTTTAACCATTATTAAAATTTAATCTCTTCATAAAGCTGCTTTAAAAAATAAAAACAAGATATTATTGAAATATTTATTTTGATTTTTTTTTTTTTAATTTTAGGTTATTTACCTTAGTAGACCATAATAAAAAGCAAAGAAAAAATTACAGCTAATTTATAGCTGCTACTGGTAAATGAAAAGAAGAGTCTATATTTTATTCTTGATAGTGACATCATTTCAGAGCAAAACCTCTACTGATTTAATACTAGCAGCAAGTGATTTCAAGAGGTAAATCATGAGTCAGAAATAAAAAATAACACAAGATCAAAGTCTCATCTCAGAAGGACCTGGGAGCCTCCTGGTTCCTTTGATTAGCAAAAAAGTGATTCTCAGTGTCTCATAGAACAGCAACACAAAACCACACTTTGAAAACACAATTGTTTTCTCAATATGTATAATTTTAACATCATAATTTCAATTAAAATCACTGTCCCGTTGGTAATTTCTGAAATAGGGTATAAGGACTATATTTGGCAGTAGCCCAGGTTGCAGAGAAGAGAAATCATTATATTAGGTTCAAATATGGGTCTTTTCCTTTATATAATTTTGTCCTTTGAAATACACTTTAGTAATTGTAAAGTTTTCTCATTTTCATATCAAGAAAGAAAGGACTGAGCAATTAAATAGAGCCTTGTTACCAAACCCTCTGGATGTGCCAAGGCTAAAAAGAAGGTTTTAAAGGGAAAACTGAACTCAAATGGGACTATGATCTATGAGGATTATAGATCTTTAAGAGGAATCTTGATGAAGAATAGTGTCAGTCTTAGGCATCAAAATCTGTAAGAAGGATGTGAATTAGATTATCTGTTTAATCCTTAAGTATCACCTAAGGAGCCTGCTGGTATTTGATCATTGGCTACCATGATAAACTTCAGACAGCTGAACACTCCTTAAGGACTGAAGGAGGTCTACAGATTCAGTTACAACTAGACATTTATTTCCCCTTTTCTCTCCACCTTTATCTTGAATTTCTGTAGAGAACGAAATCTGGGGAAATGGTACACAACATTCATTTCTCTGAATGCAACATGGGTACCAATTTATAGAGAGGGAGAG
This sequence comes from Passer domesticus, assembly GCF_036417665.1. NCBI lineage: Eukaryota > Metazoa > Chordata > Aves > Passeriformes > Passeridae > Passer > Passer domesticus. The sequence continues at coordinate 82,018,191 of NC_087474.1, read as the reverse complement.
GATATAGTAAAAAGAATGAGGATTGTTTGTCGCTTTTATCACTGTTGTGGTTTTCTTTGGCTTTTTTGTTTGTTTGGTTGGTCTTTTTACTTCTGGCTTTCCTGGATGCCTACAGAGACAAAAGTTAAGAAAATTAGTCAGAAAAGACTCATCCCCATAATCATAACTGTTGTCAAAGATATGCAGTCAACTTGTGACCATCAATATATGAAGTTAACAGCCTGGAGAACTTCTCTGAGGAGATGATGACATTTCTGTAATTTCCACAATTTGGAGAGAATTTCTACCAGTTTTTGTCCAATAGCTCAGCAGTACAGACCAAACAGAGATTCACTACTGACTACCAGCCTGAAAAATTATTCTACCTGTTAGGTGCCTTTTTCATGGGGCCATTTACTCCACTTGCAAAGTGTGGCATGACACCCCATGGGTATAGAGCACTGAGTGTTTGCAGGTGAAACTAATGAGAAGTGATGACTCTGCTATGAACTTACACCCTAGGTTTTTGCAAATGATCTTCTCTATGTGTGAAAATCCTTAGAGAGGCGGTGTGATTGTCCATTATCATCCTTAGTTTAAAATATATGTTGAGGACTGTCATTCAAGAACTGTATATGGTAAGTTTAAATTAATTAGGTACAAGGCAAAGAAAATTACTGCTTTGATAAGAGAGCATGGTAAGTGATCTTTCCAAGTGGACACAAAATTATTTAATTGACTGTTTCTGTAAAGGGTAGTGATTTTTTTTTTCTGACAAACAACTGGAGTTATAGAGCAGTTTCAGAAGGCTATATTTTATGTGGATAGAATAAAATTTCTGATATTGTCAAAATCTAAGTTTGTTTTATTCTTGTATTTCTGAAAACAACAGAAGTGAATGAGGTGTGTGTGTTATTTATTTATTTACAGTTATATGGCTACCTAATTTTGCATCTAGTTTAGAAGAATAAAAAGTATAAGAAAAATAGTATCTGAATGATTCTAAATACAAGCAGAAAAATGGTTTCTATTAAAATGTGGTTTTGTTTGGTGTATCTGAGGTTTTCACCTGGCTTTTCCTTTGACAATACTCTGTATCACATAGACAGGTGTTTGTTCTTTGACAGTAGATAAAAGGGACAGAGACAAAACTTCTGGTGTTGTTCTTTGTTTATATGTTAATATAAACACGGTAGTGAGTTCACCTTGGCTGGACTCCAGGTGCCCTCCGAGCCACTCTATTACTCTCCTTTCTAATGGGACAGGGGAGAGAAAAATCAGATGGAAAACAACTAGTAGGTTGAGATAAGGCAGTTAACTAAAGAAGAAAAAAAAAAGAGGAAGAAAAAAAATGAAAGTTTGCACATGCATACGTGAAGAGAAAAAAATTAATCTCTACTTTTCATCAGCAAGCGATGCTCAGACACTTCCTGGGAAGCAGGGCTTCTGCAGGCATAGCAGTTGCTCCAGAAGGCAAATATTGGAAAATAACAAATGCCCTCCCTTCCTCCTGTCTCCCTTAGCTTTTATATCTAAGCTGATGTTGTATAATAAGGAATATCCCTTTGGTAAATTTGGGTCAGCTGTTTGGCCTGGTTGTGTTCCTTTCCAGGATATTGTCCACCCCAGCCCTTTCATGGGGAGAATGTTGATACACAGAACTCATGCTGTGCCCATCTATTTTCTCTTTTTAAGCAACCAGTGATTTTCAGATATCTCAGTACTATTTTAATATGACATTAGTCATCTGGTGCACATAATAATCCAATTCTTTTCTCTGTCTACAGTAGGAACTGCTTACTTAACTCATGGTTCTACTTTTCTTCAGTGTTTGCAGTTTTGGTTTGTCAGCAAGTTTAAGCTTTTCAAAGTAGGATTGTCTGCTCAGGTGATTTATGAAGATTATAAATAAAGGCCTAAACACTCAAAGAAATTCTTTCTATGATATAACTTCTCCTAACAAGATTATTATAGTTCTTTTAACCATCTGCATAAACTGCTGTATCTGCTCTAGTGCTAAAGTATGCGCTTTTGAAGCTTATCTGGAGCATATTTCTCTGCACAGGGAAGAAACTGATCATTGAAATAACATTTTATATTTTAATGTGTTCCAGCTGTGCAAAATATGCTTCTGTAGATCAGCTGCTCTATGTGCAGGTGAATCTTCATTGAAATGCAAAAGAATTCAGGAGCTCCCAGAAATGGAATTTAGCTTTTTTTTTCCCCACCCATTCTGTGCTGCAAAGCTGAATGTCACACAGCATACAAATCAAACTGGAAAGAATAACATAAAGCCACTGATTATTACCTGACTGTTGCTGAGTGAATAAAGTGTGTGGTCACATATTCATCTGGTATTGACAGATAGAATTACAATGAGAGCGCTTTGGGGGAAAAGTATTTCTTGATAGTATTTGCTCCTGAGTAAACCACTTTTGCACGCAGGTGACCCTTTGCAACTCTCTGCTCCGGGAAATGTTTTTGCTGTCAAAATTATCACATTTCAGGTTACAATGTCCAGAAATTCCCTTTCCTTAAAAAAGAAAGTGGCAGAAAACAGACTGTAAGCCATGATCTCTACTCTCTCTGCAGTACTCTAGGGACTTTTGACGACATGTTTCCCTTCTGCTGGTCTTTTGTCATGTGATGCAAATGGTGGGAAAACCCAAGTTTTCAAGAAAAAGTCTTTGGAGGTCTAGTGGCAAGGACTAGCTGCAAGTTGCTAGTAAAAGTAATGTGATTTGCAGCCTGCTTGTTTTGAGGACTATTGTCACTGAAAAACAGTGATCTTGAGAGCAGGTCATGTCCTCAGTGTGTAAGGTTGATTGGTGTAAATATAGTTGCCTTTTGATTACTCTTCTAGAGTGAAAGAAAGCATTACTCAAATAATCTCTCAGGTATGTAAATAAAATATAGTATTAGAGAAATGCCTCCACTGGAATAAAATGATCTTATTTTGATTATAAAAATAACAGCCTTTATGGATCCCTGGATGTGTTCTTTATCTACTTTATAGTACTACTTGTTTAAAATTAACTCAGTTATCTCAGACCTATGCTGCAGGGTCAGAATGTTTTCTGGCATGACTTTTCAGCAGCACAACAGTGCAGTACCAATGACTGTTGTACCAATTATTAAAAACTAGCCTTAAGGAACAACAAAAAAAGGAATTAAATTACATGTAATTACGTCACTGCCATTTACTTCCGTTAACTACGCTATTTAATCTTCTTCGTTTAGTTCATCAGCAAGTTGACAACTTTGGAATATCTAAGCTGAATAGAAAAGGAAAATAAATTGTGGTATTTTACCTTAGCAAAGAGATAAAGAACTGTTTGGTAATACAAGGTTTCTGTCTAGGAGGTGGTTATGATCCTAGATGTCTCACTTCAGATTTTAACTCAAAGAAATTTGATCCACTCAAGGCATTTTGATGCAAGAAAAAACAAAACCACCAACCAAAACCCATAAAAAATTAATTTGAATAGATTCTGTAAAACATAGCATCACTGTATAGCTGTCACATTTAGAAAATTATTATAAATATTGAATATTGGTTAGGAAATAAAAGAAGTAAATTTGCTAAATTAATTTAGCTCTCTTCCTTGCTAGATATGTGCTCAGTAGCAAAGAAATACAATTAATTCTACTGACTATGGTCCTATAAAAATAAATGGTAGTTTTTGACTGAAGTAATTGGCATAATCAAGAAGAATGATTTTCTAAAATTTTAATTAATTAGAGCTTTAAGTATGAATTAAAGTAGATAAAATAATTATAAATTACTAAATGTTAATTGAACCCTGCATCATCTTAACCTAATCTAATAAATATCAATTTAAAAATAAACTCAATGCAAATTTATCTTCATAAGTCTTAAAAATTTATTCTAATCTTCATAAAATAGTTGTAACTTCATGTGATGCACTTCTGCAGTTCTTTATTCAAGCACTCAAGCAAGATTTACAGTCTAATCTTTCTGAGTTGAGTTGAGATGTTTATCTGAACTGCACGTACCTTGTGACCTCCAGCTCGTTGAATATGCTTTGCAGTAGAAGCTTTCTAATATTTTGCAGCTTGTAATGATAAAACTCTCAATGCTCCTCTGAGATAACAAAACTTCATGTTTTACCTTTATACCTCAGCTGTTCTGTGGCTTTTCCTGGGTTTATTTTAAGGGAAAATAAAAGTATGTTGAATTTGAAATACATGGGTTGGATGTAGAAATGACTGGTGATACTGGTATACTCTACCAGTATACTATGGAAATTACCTTGGTAAAAACATAATTTGCGTGAAGAACAGATTTCTGTATATATCTGAAGTGTTATAAGAGAATCAATACCTTGCAGAATTGTTTTTGAGATTTCTTATATAAAAATTTTTATTTTCTTCAGGTTGGAAAGCCTATTCATTTCAAAGTAAAGAAGTGTTTTGTTCTAAAATAATTAAAAATTAGAAATAATCAATACTTTCTTTTTTACCTACTGGGTATTTCTAGAATTCAGTTATAATATCTTCTACAAAAACTGATATTCCCCAGATTGTATTTTGGGATGGGATGATTAGAGCACAGAGCAGATCACTGAAATTGGAATATGAATAAGGAAGAGATACATTTATTTCTTCACACAACAGTTCCAAAATTCATGAACTTCCCCTCCTTCTTCTGTTTTGATTTTTGTTAAGGAGTTTGTGAATCAGTTGGGAGTCAGCAAAACATTAGCATTAATGAGTTCATTTCCACACAAATTGGCTCATTATCATGCTGACTTCCAGTGTTTTGTGACAGTTATGAACTCGGTTCTCCTGCATGGAGTGTTCATTTTCTTGCTTCATTCAAAATGATGTCAGGTAAGGAGGTAAATGAAAAAAAAAAAAAAAAGTATTCTGTTCATTGATGCAGCAAACTCTGTGGTTTCCTCATGGTTAGTTTCAGAGAACTCTGAGTACGGTATTTTTTTCATTTGTCAGACAGCACTAATTCTGCCTGGCAGTTGGTAAAAACTAATACCCAGAATCTGACTTTGCAAATTACATTAAGGCAATTTAATTTCAATTTTGTACCAAAATATCTGACCCTAATTATTATAATTTCATAGAAGTACATTCAAATGGAAACACATTATGGGAAAAATATTTCTGTACTGCCCAAATAACCTTCCAACAATTCTCTCATTAACTGATGCATATTTGTGTTTTTACACAATGCCAAAAGTATTTGTGCCATAATTATTAGATTAATGATACTGCTGATCTTCTTGGAACAAATACTGAATGTCAAGTTCTTGGTAATCTTTTCCAAGTGTGACATTGTGTTCCTTTCCTTTCAGAACACTCATTTGGTCTTTAATCCATTTGTAACTCACTGTGACTGTGCCCAGCAGGTTTATGAACTTTAATACAGTTCTACTCCTGCAGATTTCTTTTGTCTCATTAAGCCTCATAGCATAAAATAGGTATAGTTTATTTCATCATCCCAACCAGATCTTTAATGCAGATTGAGTTTTGTCAGTCTGTTTCATTATGTCCTTTCTTCATGTCAGAAATGGTGTGAATTCGTTCTGTGACCTGAGATTACAGTTACCTCTTGGTATCCTTTACATTCGCTGTAGGTCATGTCTGTGGGTATTAGTCCTCATTTCCCAGGGTCAAAATTATCACAAGAATTCTTCAACGATGACCATGGCAGTGCAACAGTGCATTCATAACTTTGAAAGATCTATGTATCTCTAATATATATCACATGCTAATATAATATTCTTTAACACTTCTGTCCTTCCAAAATAATCTGTCTGCCACAATGTAGTAAATCTGTATTCTCTAGTATTCATACCTCCAATATGTATTTTCTCAGAGTGAAGATGTGTGACCTTTATTACACAGAATGTCAAACTGAATAGAACATAATGGTCTTCTCTGTTTCTTAAATAACTGATAAATATTTATCTGCCAGTTTTAGGCTCCAAGTAATTATCAAGTACATATCACAATACAAGAAGTGATGCTATGCTCATTATTTATTGTCATATTTGTTTCTGCCAAGGGATAGCACTCCTGTTTCTACAGTGTTACGGGAGCCTCCAAACTGTGTTTCCAATTCACTCCTGATTACTCCAATAATTCATAGATGTGCGTGCATAATATGTGACAAAACTTACACATCTTTCAAACTCTATAATGCCAGTTAAAAATAGTGAATTTAAATTTCCAAGAAGAAATGTTCCAATATTTATTTAAGTAACTATAAAATGTTAAATTTTTAAATAATGATGCAGGCTCATTTTAAATAATGATATTTGGATCAAGTGTTTTTGCAAAGATTTTGAAATACTGGTTTAAGAAGTTTTTTTTGTACTGATATTACCCAGTTCAGTTTCTAAACACATGTATTTCTGTAATGCATGCTCTCAAAAGCCATGCCATCAGGTAACTTATTGAATGTTTTTATTGCTTCAGAAGCTCATTATTTCTTTTCTACTTTATGGTGATTTTGAGGATTTATTTTCAGTAATGGATCTTGTCCGAAATCTTGGCTGTAATTTTCAATATCCCCTCTTATTATTATAATGGCTGCTAAGATATTTTGTCCAAGGGCATGTGTTTGTTCTTGTTGTGGATTAACCTCTACAAATCTATTTTTTGCCCTTTCAGTTCTTTCCTCTTACAGGCTCTTATTCTCTGATACCATAACATATTCCACTAATTCTTTAAATTTTGATTACATCCTTGAAGACACAGTTAGTCTTCCAATATTATGGAAATAGAGATCTCTACTACATGAGCATGGATGGTTTGGATTTGTTGACCTTTTTGTCAGCAAGTGATTTTTCCATTTCATTGAATTGCACTGCAGGTTTAAATATATTTCTAATTAAAAATAGAACTCAACATTTTCATGTTAATTTTTCTATTAATAATCCTTCTCGTTTTAGGAGTTATGGACTCTTGCACATTCACCTGTAATTTGGGACTTCCATAGCTCATCTAGAATCATAAAGTGCATCTGTTAAAAATGGTACACCATGCAGAGAGATTTTCTACACACTGACTGATAAACAATCCAGCAAAATTTTCATTCTTATCTCGGCATCTTACTCAGCTAACTTACAAGGCATCTAGTTGTTGATTTAATTGATAGAGACCCTCATGTCTTCCAGTAACTCTGACATTTGGTTCTGTATTGTTAAACTTAAATTACTTTCCTAATTTGAGAATCATGATCTTAAATTAAATATTATGTTTTCTTTGACAATAAGTTTCAAACAGCCTTAGAGGTTAAGAAACACTTTTTTTCTCTTCCAAGGATACCTACTCTTTGGTGATCTTTGAGCTCTCATCCTTATTATTAAAATTAAATCTCATGGGTATTTTATAATATATGAGTAAAGCAGGCATCCTTGTTTCTCTGGGTAAGTGACTAATTCAGGAGAGTATTTTGAAAAAGGTAATTGTTAAATATGTTTTCTGTATATGAAAGAAAGACATTATATGCTGGATAGACTCCAACAAGACAAAACAAGTATAAATATCTACAGATATACAAATTGTTCAATATATATCTCATTGAGCAGTAGGTCTCTGTTTATTAGGTTATTAGTGAAGACATAAAAGGAAGTATTATTCTTAATAAATTATTTAACGCATTATCAATTTTTCCTCCAAATGTGGTTGTATGGTTTTAAGCAGGTGAAGTTCTATGTTTTTAAAGATTTGCAGTTTGGAGACTAAGAGCACTGTATTGGTTTATTAGATAGAGATCTTCAAAGAAGATTCCTCCAAAAATGTGGCCTTACCTGATCATGTATCAGGCCATTCAGGAAAGGCCACAGCAGTAACATGAAAATCCATCCTGAAATTTTCTTTGTGGAGAATAATAAATCATTTTAAATGAGGCTTTTGCTGCAAAAGGATGTTGAAAAATATGAGAGACGGTAATTTTCCAAATAACAAATTACTGTCTTGTGAATTAAAAGCAAAAAAAAAAACCAACAAACTATTGTGCAGTAGCTTAATTCAAGCACAAAATTAGATTTTGTGATTAGTAATTATGGTTATATTTAACATTTTACAAAATATCAAGAAACAATGTTTAGGTAAATGTGCTTCATGTAACAGTAATAGGGTCAGTCCAATTTCTACAGAAAGCTGATGTTCTGTTTATATGCAAATTACTAAGCAGTGTACATCATTTCACAGCAGACCAAACATTACAGAGAAATCCATTTGGAGCTGTCTGTGGATGTACGAAGCCAGGAGGTGTTGACTGGCACATGCTGCACTGCAGGATGTGCACAGCATGCCTGCCGTGCACATGCCACCATGGGATGCTGCAGCCACAGGACATTCCATACCCACCCTCAGCAGCAGCAAAGGGGCTCTTTGAAACATGCGAGCAGTGACGGCTGCCTCAACAGGAGAGTGGTGCGTCCACTTACTGTTTTGAAATGGGCACAGCTGAACTGAGACATAACAAATTCTCTGTACAGCCTTGCAATTTCTCAGCATTGTCCAAACCAGCAAATGTTCAGACCTCAGATGTGCAAAGATTTTGTAAAGGCTCAGATGTTATATACTTCACTGTAATGGAAAAGTAAATCCTGTGTAGTTTTAGATTTCTCAGCTACACCTGGAACCATCTATACAAGAGTTTCAAAAATAAGTACAACAAATACAGACATAAACTCAGGAAATAAGTGTGTATAAAAGTAGCATTATAGCAGTTTTAAAGAAAAATAAAAATGAACTGGTGGCACATTTTACAGTTCTACTCTTTGAACCTCACCTTTCCAGCTTTCTATATTACATCTCTAAAGACAGCCCCCTGACGACTGTTGCGCTATTTTTTTTTATGAATTCTTTAATGTGTGGCTTGCTTTTACAACCACAATGTTTAGTGCAAATAAATTACTTCATAAAGACTTGCAGATGTATGGAATTAGAGGGAAGTGTAGTGGAGAAAATGAAGCTTCCTTTGTGGTGTTAATGGACCACATAGTCCTACATATGTTAATGGACCACATAGAGTTTTAGGAAGACTGCCTCTGCATATTCAGAAAAAAAAAAACGGGAAGAGTCTTCATAGATAATAATGTGTATTTAATTTAAAGTGAGCCCATAGTGATTTTGAAACTTTCAGTTAAAAAAAAAAAAAAATCTGGATCCTGAAATCTATCAAGCAGATTTTCTTTGGTCTTGTAAAATCCAATCTCTCAGCACTGCTGTTTTGTTTTGTAAGCAACGACAGGAGGCACATTTCATGTGCACTGCCCTTCAGAAAGTCATAGTACACATTGAGCCAACAGAGCTCTACAATATCAGAACACAAATTTAGCCAAAGTTCCCTAGGCCTTGAAGAAAAAGAAGAAAAAGTGCCATAACAAATAAGCTATTTGTTCCACAGGACAAAACAAAGGGAGAAAGTGGAAATATGAATCTTGTAAATGTAGAACAGGAAAGCAGGGAAACAGTGGGAGACCAATTAATTTTAGTAGGCAACTCATGACATTTTAGAAATAATTAAAAAGAAAATTATGAGAAGGGCAGAAGAAAATAGAAAAAAGAGGAAACAAAAAGTGCAATCAAATTGAAAGAGAACTAAAAAATAAAAAGAAAATAAATGCTTTCAAAACTTGCTGAGGCCATCTTCCTCACAAATTATGTAGTAAAAAGAGATAAAACACATTCACTCCAATACCAGCTTATATAGACTTAAAAGTGGAAAAATAAAAAACAAAAAACAACCCTCTCCAGTTACTGCCACACATATTGCTTCTAAAGAAAGAAAGCCCTTCTAAGAAACAAAGAATGCTGAAGGCACTTCTGTTACCTTTATAACCTGTGTGCATGAATCAGGCACAAGCCATAAACTGTGTAACCACTTAGTATAAGAATTTGGAGCAGCCAGGGGTTATGCAGAGGAAGTCTGTGTGTCTCAGTGTGTGCATATGTGTAGGGGACGGAGGGGCAAATCAGAAAGTGTCAGAGTTTTTATACCTTATCACAAATGTTTTTTCATGCAGAAGCCATATTTTTTCCCCAACACACAGAAAGAGGGATAAACCAAAGATTTTTTGCCTTAATCAACACCTTTTCTCAAAGCTATTTTCTTCAGAAGTCTGAAATTATGGGATGCAGCCCATACTAATAGCTATGACAACATGACACAAGAGTTCTTTAATACATGTGCAAGCTCATTCCACTTCTACTGAGGTAAGTTGAAGGAAGTTGATGAGATTGGGAATTACTGTGGGTGAATCTCCACTCTCAGCAGTCAGTAATCCAGTCTAGTCAGCTCTACCCTCTTTTTTGCTTGCTTGTTCAGTTGTTTTGTTTTTGTTTTTTTTTTTTTATCTGTGGAATGGAGGAAATGGTTCCAGTAACATTTCATGCTTCTACTGGGCATCTTTTAATTGATTCTTCCAGTGTTAAATGAGCAACAAAATTGCAACATTTATCTGAAAAACTCCAAAATGCATTTGTGTCTTAATAAAGAGTAATGGTGTGATCATCTCTGCAATCCTGTAACAGTAGTCCTGATTTAATGTCACAAGTCTGTGAATGTTCTGCTTATATGTTCAGCAAAGTCAGTCCGGAATGGAACTGAATAATTTTACAATAAATATCTAACAAATTCTAAGGAGAATATGGATGTCAGCACTGTGGAGAAAGAAGTCCAGACAAAGAAGTTAAAGGAAATTCCATGACCAGTTCAGCCACTGAGTGGTTTGCATGAATTTCACAACAGAAATGAATTTACAAACATTCTTTTGTGATTGTTTGTAAATGTTCTCTCCCCTCCCTTCCACCAGAGCTGTGATTGAATTGAGAGAAGATGAGTCTCTGACATTAGCAGAGAGGCTTATATACATAGAGGTAATTTATTGAAATTTCATAATAGAATTTCTTTTCACAGGTTCCATCAGTGAATAATGTACTCACAGTCCATTCACAGAGAGAAAGAGATTCAAAGACAGGGAGCAGAGGAAAGAATAAATAACATCCTTCATTGAAACTCTTCATAAAGTTCTTTACTAAGGATCCAAGGCAGCCTTTACTAATAACTCATGGACAATGTAGTCCCATGCTTTGGAAGATTTTTCTTCTATAATATTGTCAGGAAGGGAGGTTGTATTTGGTTTGGGTTTTTTTTTTTTTGGTTTTTTTTTTTTTTGGTTGGTTTTTTTTTTTTTTTTTTGTTTGTTTTGTTTTGTTTCCTCCCCACTTTAATTCACACCTGGACAGATAATTTTTTATCTTACACGTGAAATTTTGGCTTCCTTTTTAATGTTAATGTTTTGTCATCTTTCCCCTGAACAGATGACAAAAAATTTATGATTGCTAGTTTCTTAGCTTTCTTCTGAAACATCAAGTAGGGTTTTTAAACTGAAACCAGTAGCTGGGCTAGGCTTAAGCAACTTCTCTCTGCTGAAAGAGCTGCAGACAACACCAGTAGCTCACTCTTTCTACCGTGTTTTCTGCCTGTAATTAGTGAAGAAGACTTCTGTAAAGTCTGTGGTGGTGAGCTAGGATCACTGAAATGTTGGGGGGAGACAGATAATCCAATTATGTTGTTCTTGTCAGATGCTAGGTCTATAGTGTGTATTAAAAATTACTTCACAGAATAAACGTGATAATTTATAAGAGTTGATAGCTCATTTAACATTTCCATGAGCCAGAGACATGCTCAGAGATCAAGTTTCCTCTCTAAGATGACATGGTCAAGCATGAAGGTTGCACAGTGCTATAGGCAAGAGTCAAACCTACAGCTGGTCTTTCAGAGTGTTTTGGGAGTTGGCCCTTCTTGTTGAGGTGCAGCAGAAAGGAGAAGGGCTGTGTTGTTAGAGACATTAGAGACATGGTCTATTCCAATCTGATGCATCTTCTGTCTCCTGGGTGAACATCCTACCCTCCCTCATAAGACAGCACTCAGGGAATTGTAGTTCATCAGATTCCCAGAACATCTCCAGGAGTACCTGGGAGACAGCTGAACAGGACAAGCAGAGAACAGTGTCTAACAAAAGAGAACCTGTGTCTTGCAGAGCACCATGCACAGAGAGCTGAATTCAGCTATCCGAAAGTGACAGTGTGATTAGATGTGTGGTTGGAGCTTTGTGCTTCCACAGAAGAAAACCCAAAGAGAGTGCAGGAATGCAGCAGGATGGAGGGGAGATGACCACTGTCAGTATCTCTTATTTTGAAGCAGCACATCTGCAGGAATAAGTGTGAGTTAGAAGGTGCCACAGATCCCAGGGGATGTGATTTGAATAAAGGAACTGTTGTTCCATAGCACAAAATTCCCTGTATGGAATCTTGGTCAAGGAATGTGTATTATAATTTTATTTTATATCTAAATTACATTTTTTTCTTACCATGTCAGAATAGATTAAGAATGGATTCTGTGCTTTTTGTGGTTTCTTTCTTTTCCTGGTCAGTGATTTGGCTTCAAGCCAGGGTTTATGTCCATAACCCTCAGCAATTTCCATGAGGCACTTTCATTTTTTTTTTCACTACTCTGCTGTCTGTTCTTCCTCCTTGCTACAATAAAAAACCTGAAATGCACCATTCAGGCAACTTGGGACGCCTTCCGGATCCTGAAGTTTGAAGTGCTCAGTATCGAAGGATTCATATTTAGTAGGAAAATTAAATGTCCTCTGTTATCCAGCACCTTTCAACTCATACTCACGCATCAGAAATAAAGGAACTGAATTTAAAGTCAGTGTAAAAATTGAAATTAATTTTGGCACTCAGTTACCTATTAAATATGTCTGCAAATGAAATTAATCTGCAGTTAAAAATATCATTTCATAAAGTGAAATAAATTAAGTCAAAAGAAAAGAACATTAAAAGAAAGGCATTCATTTTCCCTATTTCCTTCACTAACACAGTCTCCAGGATTTTATACTTCTACTTCATTCTCAGACAATAGTATGATTTTTCAGATTTGAATGAAATTTGGAACTTAATAGAATATTTCTCTATATTACTACAGAGAAAAAAATAAAGGTTTACCTGTGAGACAGCCACATCAGCTCACATAGATATTAGATTTAAAGGACAAAACTTTGATTTGTTTTTGCAACAGCGAATTTGCAAGACTATCAATGACTCTATCAGTGGGTCACTCACAAAGTGGAAAGTGCACATTTTTTGGTGAACACTTGGTTGATAGTTGTTTCAATATTTTTTTCCTTCCCTTACACTGTCCCATAATGATATAGTCTTTTTTTTTTTTTTTTTTTTTGAGCAAGCTTTTTTCTGTACCTTTGCCTGCTCACAGAAGAACCATCTCTCTTGGCCATGGTTATCCTCCAGATCTTGGTTTGCTTCTGAGCATGACTGGCCTCTCCCGTAAGCTGCCAGTTTGTACATGAAAACTTTAAATCTGTTCTAGAATTTCTTCTCTGTATTTTAAGTATTTTTTTCTGTAACTATATCAGTAACTTCACTAGCATATTGCCTGTTTCTTTTATATGCTAAGCAGTAGGTATTCACACACTTTAAGTACTCCACTGTAGTGGGGTCTGATTGCTGAAGAGACCTGACTTTCAAAATTTCTGAGCACTAAATCTATGAAATAAAGAATATTCTTTAAATTATTCCTTTTCTTCATATTATTCACTCCTCAGGACTACAAGAAGCTGAGGTTCTAGATTTACTGTGCTACATTTTGTGTCCTAAACTACCTGATAAGAACTAAAATTATAATATTTATGTCTAAATCATTGCAAGAAAACAAAAAAAAATCAAATATGTAAATTGTGGATTAATAAAAAGGTTGAAAGTTTTCATTTTGTATTTCATAATATATTTTAATGTGCAGATTTATACTAATGATATAACCCAGACTAATATCATTAACAGCTAATATATCATAACTCACTTATGGGCAAACCATAACACTGATATTCCTGATTCCTCATACAATTCAGTTCCAAAGAAAACAGATGCACAGAATGGTGGAAAAAAAAAAAAAAAAAACACCCAAAAAAACACCCCACCCCCCCTATCAATTTACTGCAAAGAGTTTTCTAAGAGTTGGGAATATTAATTGAATTTAATGCCAAAAAAACCAGAGCAGAATACTGAGAAGTAAAATAAGCCCTTAAAAACACCTTTCCCCCACCCCTCCCTCCTTCCCAGCTCTACCTCCTCCCTGCAGTTGCTCTGTGAGACAGAGAACGGGGTTATAGTCATTGCATCACACATTGTTCCTGACCCTGCTCAAGGACAGGAATCCTTCCGCTGCTCCAGGGTGGGGTCCCTTCCACGGGAAGTAGTTCTCCATGAATTGCAAAGTGAGTGAATCCCATGGGCTATAGGTCTCCACAAACTGCTGCAGGGTGGGTCACTCTTCCACGGGGTCCTTCGGGCACAACCTGCTCCAGTGTGTGACCCCCATGGGGTCACAAGTCCTACCAGGAAACCTACTCCAGTGTTGGCTCCTCTCTCCATGGATCTTCAAGCTCCTTCCAGAAGCCTGCTCCAGTACAGGCCTCCCACAGGGTCACAGACTCCTCTCAGGCATACACCTGCTCCAGTGTGGGTCTCCTCCAGGGGCTGCAGGTGGCACTCTGCATCCCCATGGACTTTCATGGGCTGCAGAGGCACAGCTGCTCCACCATGGGCTGCACCACAGGCTGCAGGGGAATCTCAGCTCCAATGCCTGGAGCACCTCCTCCCCTCCTTCTGCACTGACCTTGGTGTCTGCAGGGCTGTTCCTCTCATATTCTCACCCCCTCTTCTCTGTCTGCAATTACAACTGCACAATAACTTCCTATTTTTTTCCTTCTTCTTTACTATGCCATCACAGAGGTGTTACCACCATCTGTGATGGGCTCAGCCTGGGCCAGCAGTGGGTCTGTTTTGAACCCAGCTGGCATTGGCTTTCCTGGACATGGTGGAATCTTCTGGCAGTTTCTTACAGAAGCCACTCCTGTATCCAACCCACTAACAAAACCTGTCCACACAAACAAAATATAATTGTTTAGGGGTTTTTTTGTTTTTAATCCCCCCCATTATTTATTAATAGAAATGAATGTCACATTTTTCTTTTTAATTTGTGAAACATTATATTTTCTGCAAATAATTTTATTTTCTTTCCTTTTGCCAGTGTTTTAAGAAGGGACACATGGAATAGAAAACAGAAGCATGATTTATATGCAGCAATGACTTACATTGGTATAAAAGCAAATGGTTATAAAATTCTTAGTATCACCTCTAGAATAGAAAATCATGCAGTCTCAGCTAAAACTAAATGAACAATAATAATGACAATGGTAGGCGGAAATGCATATGGTAAAGAAGCATCAAATATGCAGTTATGAAGAGGATGTATAATTTATTTAATAATATTTTCTAAGCCATGTACAACCTTTGAAGAAGTGATGAATATTTCATACTTCACAAAAACATCCAACTAAAATCTGTAGCTTGGTTGCACAGCTATCATTTTGACTGAAATAAAATAAATTCTTTATTTTATATTTAATTCTAGTTCAGGTTTCTCTGAATGCTGCACAGAGTGACATAAATAAAAAATCAAGTTATGATTAAAAATGTATGTACTTTCTGCATACCTACAAATTGAATACTTTAGTAATTTTAAAGGTTCCTCACTCTCCAATGTTTTTATTATCCTTGACTGTAGAGAAGTTTATATATGGCTCTACATATGGAAAGCTATTTACATATATTGCTAGACTCAGCCACATCTACGAAGGTGAGGAAACTGCAGTGCTTGATTTCCAGCTTTATCTTTAATGCTCCAGGACTCAGTTCTGTTAGGGACAGCTGTGAGCTTGGAACAAGTAGTAAGGAAGAAAACTTTATTTCACAAAGAGCCATGACAAATATTCTTTACATTTGTGACTCATATTTGTAGAGGAAAGAAACATCTTTAGTGAAATTTTGTCCCATTTGGGTAAACACTCTAATTGCTAGGCATGTGATGCCTAGATCTTCTAAAGGACAGTGTTTGCTACTCTGACATCACCTTGTTTATTTTAATTACATGTAAATTATATTGGCCTATATCCAGAAAGAGTTCCTGGAATAGTTCTCTGAAATGCTGATGAGCACTACTCATCTGAGTGGGAAAACTGAAAGTGTTCTGCTCTGCTCCCCTATGCACATGATCAATAACTGAAGACAATAGTTTGTGGTTTTAGCTCACTGGAAATACAGAAATTGATTCTAAGCCAGTCACCTCCTACAAACATCTTGGAATAGATTCCAGTTCTGAGTTCAAGACTATTTAATGCACTAAATTAAATACATATTCAATAATTATTGATATGAGAAATCCAAATTCACAAAACAGTACATACAACATGGAACATAATTTTTTTTCTTATTTCCAATATCAATGGCAGTGAAAAACTCACACGACATAAAAAAGTGAAGTAGAATAACAATAAAAAGTTTGTTTCAGTTAAGAAAAGTGCTTCAAAAATACATGTTTCACAACAATCTATTACAATCTATCAAAGATATAACCCAAGTGAGAATTAAAAAAAAAATACTAAAAAAACTGAAAAAAATTTGAAATCGAAATTAAACCATCAAATTAAATAAGCCATTTTCAAGAAGGATCACTTTCATTAAATAAATATGTAATTTCATTAAGGGAAACCACACAGAAAAGACCAACTGATTGAACACAGAATTCTGTCAAATAGATGAACAAATTACACAGAAAATAATGAAAATAGAGTAACCTTTCTGTAGGGGGAAAAAAGTTCAGGGATAACCCAATTTCAGCTGTTAATGTTTTCCTTTTATGTTCAATAGGAAATGCAAAATAATTTTTGTACTTGATATGTCTCCCCTGCGTCAAATTTAAATAGATTTGCATTATTATCTTCAATTTTTTCAATCTTCTGTCCACTTAAGGTGACACAGTTTGCAAGTAATAACCAAAATATCTGACCTCAATTGACATTGTTACTCCTCCTTATTTCATGAGCTACAGCAAGGATAATTAAACAGAAGGCTGAAATAACATTAAGTTGCACTTCATGGAGTGAAGGGCTAGATACTAAGTAAAAACTGGGACATTTCTTTGCCTCCAACTCTCTACAATATGTTCCTTATTCTGCATGAGAAAATGGTTGTTTCTTTTACTGGAGAACATCATGGAGCCATCTAAATCTGGAAACTAGATTTTCCCCCAAATCAGAAAATATCTAAGTTGGAACACTGAAATCAAAGACCTCTTATATATTTTCTTTAATTAATTATTTAAGTTTATCAGAATTACAGAACTGGTTATCAGAAAATTAGTTCCATTATCCAGTTGATTTGATGCATAAGTAAGCACATATTCTTGGTAGGAAAGGTAAATATTTTTCACAAACAATGCTTCTCTATTACTCCTTCTGGGAAAAGAAAGGGATTTTATTGTTTTTCCCACATTATTTTTTTAATTTATATGTACAGAGAGATGTTTTTCATGGTCATTTTAAGAAGAACGTGTGAAGAACTTATTAAATGTTACAATATTTTGAAATGTTCCATTTCAAGACAGAGAAATGCTTCTTCGGCAATGCTTCTATACAAAGCACAGCTTTTAAAACTAGTTTTACATTGCCGCTGTTTCCAAATCAGCAGCCTTTATATCTTCGTGTTGTTTTTTCTGTGATACATAGTCTGACGAGGGGCAGGGCCTGCTATGTTTAATGGTGCCAACTGGGACCCTGCAATGACACCATCCCCTTCTTTTTGCACACACTTCATTGTTTCATCTTTGCTAATTACTGGAACCACCTTTTACATGGTAACTAAACAGAAAAAAAGCCAAAAAAACAACAAACCGAACCAGTATCTCATGTAATATCTATTCAGTTTATGAACAAAGGGAACTGCTTTAAGAAGATATCTGCATGAAATTTCTTCATAATTGACAACTTATGACCGGTATTCCAAAGGGCTACAGGAAGCTCTCCACACACTTTGTGTTGCCTAAGCTTTGCCTTGAGATTGAACTGAATACTTTTACAGGCTGGAATATGGTTACTTAGAGGGATGGACTGATGAAACAAAAGAAATAGGAGGACACTGAATAGAAAGATTCAGTGATGTATAAGATCTTATGCCAGCAAGAGTAAGTAATACAGAACAGTATCTAAGAAAGGGGAAACTGGTACAATGACACAGAATTACTGAAGAGAAAATATAATTTTTAAACCAAAATGAGTATTAGCAGCTAAAATGAAAGTTTCTGCCATGAAATCTTCACTATGTAGCATAAACTCCTATAGCACTAGGACTTGACCATGATCGAAGTTTATTTTGCCAGTTTACTTGCACACCTGTGAATTGCTGATATTGACTATCTGAAATGGAGGTGTTGCAGATGGCAGCATGCAGGCAAAATACAGTTGCCTTTGCACTGAAAAGTATACAATCTAAATAGCACCCTCAATAATAATGAAAACATGATTATGCTCTTCCAGCCTATTTTGCACAAAAATTGTTCAACCTCAAATACTTCTTGTGGAGCTTTTTCATTTCAAGATTATGTGCCACTGGGATGGACAGGTATGTGATATAATACAGCCAAAGTAGCTGCAGAACTCTCCACATTTTCATGATATCCTAGTAAGGAATAGTTGCTGCTTGTTGAAATACATATTGGCATGACACCCTAGCATGTGCTAACCATAGATAGCAGACTGTTGCTTTCTCACCCAGGCATTCCTCTTAATGTTTTTGCCTAGGCTTTTCTTCACTCATTGAAATGACCAGAAGAATCAGTTGACAGGGGAGAAACTCAGCTAAAATCAACCTAGCTTTGGAGAAAGGAAACTCAATTCCCTGAGAGGCTGGACATTACAAGACTGGGCAAATGTAGTAGTAAATTTCACAAATGGAGTGACTTCTCTTTTTAACACTGGGATAGCTTAGACAGCAGCTGCTGCTGTAGCATTACACTGGCTTAAGATAAGTGGCCTCACACATTACATACCCCTAGAAAGTAAAAATAAAAACTCTTGTGATTTTTTTTTTTTTACTTCTGAATGATCTTTATAAATGTAAAATTCAAAAGATAATAAGAAAGTGTTGTTTGTGGGCATTTTTAATCTCATTTAGCTGTGAAAGAGAGAGATCTCAGTCCTTATTCTATGTGAATATTCTTACTCCATAATTGGCAGTTAAAGAAAACAAGAGATAATAATAATAAAATATCTTCTATCCCCCGTCATACCTTTTGATATATCTCAGGCAGTCTTTCACTACATTTCCTATGCAGCTGCTATCAGGATTGCAAGCTAAAACCTCTCAAACTCTCAGTTAGCTTTCCATTGATCACAATGAAGTTTTGATAAAAGAACTGACACAGAATTTGCTTTACAGAGTATTTTCTCTGTCTTGTGAGCATTCTAAATTTTAAAGTTCAGCTTAGTTTGCTATAAAATAAAAAACCTTAACAAAAATGTGTTGAGTATCACAGAAATATTTCTCAATTTAGCTTTCATGAGATTTTGTGCTCTTCATCTCCTTTTTACTTCCAGATTGAAAGAGCTAAAAATTTGGTTAAATAAATTTTTCCTGTTTCTATTTTTTTATGTCTTTCCATTTTGTAAGCAATAAAAACCAAATCCAAACAGAAAATGATCACGTGAAACAGAACATTCTTTTTCCTTTCTCTAAAATAAATCTGTTTATTTTCTCAATTTGAAAATGAAACACCAAACCCATTTTCAGTTCCTTTTCTATTTTTCTTCCTGTTAGATAGTAAACTGATGTTTCAATGAGTCACACAGCTCAAGGCTTTTTGCAAATCTTTTATGCTCATTAGGAGACATTAGCTCCCTCCTGTATGTTAATCCTTCTTCTGACACTCTGTGAAAGAATATCTCTCATCTTCAATCCTGACAGTGTGTGCTAATCTGCCTATCATCAGCCCTACATACCTTATGCTGTACTCTTGCAAATGCATTTCTGAGCTAGCTACAGCTGTAGTTAAAACATATGCCTTCAGTCAACAGAGAAAAGGCTTTCTACTGAAAATACAGTCTCTTTTTCTTCAGTTGTAGCCTTTTTTGACCTATTTTACTTCACTTTGAAGCTTTTTTTCATGATCAACTGTGAAGTAAGTATAAAAGGTATTTGCATGTACTTCGTTTTAGATAAATGTTTTAAAGTATAAACGTGTTTGTGTGCTCAGTTGCCTTGATGACTGGCTGTTTTAGAAATGCTTAGTGAAGCAGCAGATTTTGTTAGCAAAGTTCCAGCAATATCTTTATGCAGTTTGGCCATAAATTAATCAAAAATACCCAATTGATAGCAGGCTTTGGTGTAGCCAATCCAGTGCATCTCCTAAAGTGTTCTGAAGAAACAAAAACCTGAATAACAGTAAGTCAAGAGACTGGACAACAGCAGAACAAGGGAGCTTGCAAACTATATGACATACAGATAACAGAAGATGCAGGTAACAGAAATCTGGGGGGAAAAAATTACAGAAAACTGGATCATCAAATTTGTTTGCATTAGAGTCAAGAAAATGCAAGAGTACCAGAAAAAATATTACTAGAAGAGAGGAAAAGGCATCTTATTTTGGCTTTTCAAAAATCAAAGGAGAAGTGGAGTGAGATGTTTGATCTGAATTTTCAGTTCATTTGTTATGGCAAGTGGAATATGAGGCAGAAAAGCATTAATTGTTTCCATAGGCCTCTTCATCAGTCTCTTGACATAATGCCTTCAACATTTTCTTACTTTCTAAATTAAAAAAACATATTTTAATTTTTTAAAAACTAAAATTATCTATTTTCCTTTTCATACTAGAAATTTATTCAACTTAGAAAAGAATTTGTAGAAGCTGCCTGCCTCCCCCGAAATCCATCCAGCCATGGTTTGTTGTTTAGAAGACACTGGTGTGGTTTATTACATTCAGAGTTGTCTTGAGTGTCTGTTTAAACCAGCACTTTTTTAAACTGCATTTCTCTTCCCTGCCTGAAAAAAAAAAATCAGAAAAAAATGTGGAGAGGAAAAGTTCTCTCAGACACTCAACCTGAGTGACTATTTCACTTTTATGCAGCATAGAAAAAAATCCCGTTCAACCCTTCTACACTAAGCAAGACCAATGAGATCAGATTGCTCAGAGCCCCTTGAGTGTTTTGGAGAATGGGGCATCTACCATCTCCCTGGGTAATCCATTCCAGTGTTTTACCACCACCACTTTAAAAAACTTCTTCCTTGTATCTGACATAAACTGACCCTTCTTCAATTTAAAACCTTTATCCTTGGACCTATTGCAACAGGCCCTGCTGGAATGTTTGTCTCCATCATTCTTATAAGCCCCCTTTAAGGCTGCAGTAAGGTCTCCCCAGAGCTTCCTCTTCTCCAGGCTGAACAACCCAACACTCTCACCCTTTCCTCACAGGAGATGTGTTCCAGCCCCGATTGTCATCACCCTTATGAAGTATCTTCACACAGCTGACACTGATAAAAATGATTTTGCCTCTGTCCTTCTCTTTTACATTTTATCAGAAGATACATACTTTTCTGAGAAGTTCGTGGATTTTTTGAGACCTCACTGGCAAGTCAAACCTTAAATTCTATTGCAAAGGTTATATGGAAAGCCATATTATTCCTTCTGCTTCAACAAAAGATTTTTTTGTGAGATTGGGTGAGGGAAAAGGCTTTTCTTTTTCTAATCTGCCTAGCTGTGGAATATTTTTAAAGCAACCAAGTGCCAATATGAGAAGCAAGGGATGAGCTTTGTGGTTAATTTAAATTTTAAAAGAGGCAGGTTTGAACTACTGCCCTCTTCCTTCCTCTGTGTCTCACCGTTGTAGCTATGCCATTTTTATTTTCAGAAATGTCACTCTGAAGTGATCTTTCCAAGGACATTAGGTCAAGTTCATTGCTGGTGTAATATTGTCCTCAGTGGCAATTCTTCAGCTGAAATATGGGCTGGACTGAGTGCTTTGTGTTTAATTAGCATCATTGTGGCACAGTGTGCAAAGTGGTTTACTGTCTGAGATGATTGCTGTAATATCACCTTTGTTCACTAATGACTCAGTAGTGTTTTATCTCAGCTTAGCCGTTAAATGAGGAAAGCTTGATCTCACCTGAAGGCAAAACTGAGATGCATGCTAGAGAGCTGCTAGGGTTGCAGGAATACAGAGGAGCTCTTCCCAATGCTATTTCAGGAGAATAGACTTGAGAGGTCTGGTCCTTGTTATCTTTCAAAGCAGAGCTGGAAGAGCACAACTGGATGAGCTTGGCAAACACCAAGAAATTTGAAGCTGTCCTTTATCCACTGCATTTTATAAACCTTTGAGAGGGAAATTGCAAAACCTTACAGAAACACTGATCCATTACTGGTCTCTTCGAACTTCAGCTGGGCCAAGTGTTACTAAAGTGTTACTTTAGTAGCACTTTTGGTGTTGCTTGCAGGGAGAAGAAGTGTTCTTTCTTCAGTTTGCACTTTCTCCAGTAAGAAAAAGTAACATGCTGAAAATAATTGCAGCTCTTATGGTAAAACAGGAAGAAGGCAAGAATAAACAAAAGTAAAGGGAATTGTAATTTCCAGTGTCCTTTTCTTCTTTAAGAAGCAAAACTGTCTTCATAAAGTGCCTTCCTGGCTTACTGCAGATAGCTCTCATTTGCTTTTACAGCTGGGTGTCTTAGAACTCTTTCATGGTGCATTTTATTTCACATACTTTGCTAGCAAAGCAAGAAATTTTGTTCAGAGTTTGAATACTAGAGATAAATGTATGTTGTAATTAATTTATATACTTACAGTCTGAAAATGAGTGACATTTGGAGATCTAATGCATACAATCCTCTGCTTTGGGTGGTAAAACATCACTTCTCTCTTCTTTTTTGCCCTATTTTTTCCCTTCAAAGTAATTGCTGGCGTCTCTTAGCTCAGAAAGACAGAATTTTTCACAATTCTTACTGTCTCTCATAAACGCTTTCTTTGAAAAGTTTTGTAATCTACACAGTAGAGTTTTCCAAAGGGATTTCCCTGTCTTGCAGAATATCTTTATGCCTTTATCTTTTTCATTGATATCTTCAGTTATCATAATTTTAGAGCTATTAGAAACCTGTAGTTCCTTCTCATATTTTTCTGCAAACAATACCAAGTAGCATAGTATGTGTGTCTATAATACAAGAAACATCACTAATTTGTAATACAGTTATTAACAGCATCATGAAAAACCACTTGAAAGAATGAACTTCCTGCATTGTTTCAGAAGGATTTATTACTAATTCTCTAGTATATGGAATTGGGTATCACACTATTTAAGTAGAAATAATTATTGTAATAATAAGATTTAAAAACTATTTACCTCAAAGTCTGTGATTTGAAAATTCTGATGCAGACACAGTATGAGTTACTCTCTCTCTTAGGTCTCAAAGCAATTTTCAAACTTGATATATATATAGCCATTCCAATATTTACATCCAACTCAAATATTATTTGAATTGAGCATTAATCAGTAAAACATCCCCAGAGTCAAGGGCATAGCAGCAAAGGATATCAGTGTTATCCATTCAGCTTCCTTTCCTCAGCACTGTGAGAATGGGAATGTGAGACACTGACAAGTGTATCGTGACTTTAAAGTTTCTCAGTGGATGCTACTGGCTGTAGGGCACTACAAAGTGCTTTAAGAGACCCTGTAGGTACAGGATGGGAAGAACTCTTCTTCAAGCTAACACCAGAGGTCTGCACATCTTCTTTGTAGTCTTTCATACAGTCAGTCCCTTGGTTAATTCTGTCTGTTCCAATTCTCCTTCCCAATGACTGAAGTTGCAATGGAGATTCACTGGCTGTAGTTCAACAGAAGTAACACAGACCTGAGTTCTGAGTTCTAAAAGTGTTTTATTGTAATCAAAGAATGGATGAGCACATGCAAAATCAATGTTTCATACCTCAGTAATTGCATTGGAAAGACTGTATGTATATATCTCACAGATTTCATTAAACACCAAAGCAATTTCTCCTTTTTACTTCTTCAGTCCAAACCAGATTCTGAACCGGCGGATTGTGTTATGTTTTCTCCACATAAATGTATACATAATTTATATTCCATTTTGTTACACCAGTAAGGTCTTGTGTTGGGAGTTGCTTAAATATAAATAAAGATGCATTGTGACATGCCTCCTCCTCCTCTTTTTACAATAAAAGAAGTAATCAAGCCTGGGGCAGTGTTACAGCAATTAGAGATTACCTTCCTGACATAAATCTCAATGCACATGAAAATTAGGTGTGGCCCTTAGGTTATGAGTTTAACAGCACAGACCATTATTGTGCTTAAGGGTGGCCTATTTACAATACTCATCTGTCTTTTCTAACCTACATCAAGTTTATGTAACTTAATTTTTCTCTGCTTCATGGTTCTTTGGATTTGCATGTTGAATCTGTTTTCTTGCCTACAACAACTAATATTTTTGTTGCTCCAGACCAATTTTCAGTAAGTTTTCTGATTTCTATGCATCTATTTGGCCAGAGATATGGAAGTCTTTAACATGTTTGCTGATGGCTGAAATTTGAATGCTGGGTATAGCAAATGTTCTAAAGGACTGACAGTGCAATGTGCTATGTCACCACATATCAGCATGTCCATACAGGTAAATATTTCATATATATATATATACTGAAATACTGTATACTTTTTACTGGATGCAACTGGCAAATGAGCTGCATGCATCTCTTCATTATAGTGCTCTCTGTGCTGACCTTAAAACTTTTGTCTGAGCTGCCCAAGCAGATTGTAAGGACTCTGAGGTTCAGTTTTGCCTCCCTGTCATTGGGGATTCAGAGTAGTTCCCAGTACACGTATATATCTTACCAATGACTTCAGAATTACCTCAGAAGAGATTTACACCCAAGGTCATCAAATTTTATTTACGCCTCCACTTGTGTCTAGGAATGTTACTGCACTTCTTAAAAACCAATCTAAATTTATTCCCAGTATTCAGCTGGGACATGAGAAGTAGCAACTGATGTAACCATCTGTCTGTCTCAGGGTCACTTTTTTGGTGCATCATTTTGCACTTAAAGACTGAAGATTTCTATATAAAACTTCAAAGTATAAAGTCGTCATTGACTGTATATCACACACAAATGATAACTAATATTATCAAGCCACTGAGCCAAGCACTCACATACTTATTTAAGAGTACTTCAGACTTCCAAATTGTCTTGTCATACTTAATATATCCAACGTTTTTGCTAGCAGGCAGTAGCTGATGTGATAGGAAAGGTCTGGCATCTGCTGCTTCCTGAAATGGAGCTTCAGAGCTGTGGAGCTATCTTATATTAATGTCTTTTCCCTGTAGCAGTTTGTATACTTCCATATAATTTTGGGCTGTGGTTTATCTTCTCTTTACTCTTTGTGTTTACATCTCAACACTCTTACCATATATTGCAAGGTGCAAATCAAATGTACTTTCTCACATTTTCTCTAATCACAAAACAGTTGCT